>NC_044033.1:532018571-533218571 GCF_901765095.1 Microcaecilia unicolor | reverse complement strand
TACAGCTCCCTGTGACTTTGGGCAAGTCACTTAACCCTCCTCCATTGCCCCAGGTACAAATAAGGACCTGTATATACTATGTAAACTGCTTTGAATGGAGCTACATCAACTTATCAAGTCCCATTTCGCTTTCCCTTATCTGCCATGGATGCATTTAAAAAGTGTTTCTAAGCGTCTGAATCCCTGGGAACAGGTCACGTGTTGGCTGTGGTAGAGTGGAAATGCGGACGGTCTCCAGCAGAGGGCACTGTGCCTCCACCGTGGCCACCGTGACTGGGGGGATGGGAAAAGTCCATTAGCGCCCAGATCACGCCTGCCCCAGCCTAAAGCCGGCAGACAAAAGGCATCTCACACCCCATTTTACAACCGAGCCCCAGGCAGCTTCATTGAAAGCAGGGCTCCTCCCAGGGCTGGGGGGGGGGGGGGTGAGCCGCACCCCGAGAATGGGGTCTATCTGCATCTTGTACGGAAGATGTGAAATCTCTGCTCGGAGAGACAAAGACACAAAGAACACCGCCGTCCCCCCCCCCCCCCAACTCCAAAGAGAAAAAAAAGAAAGAAAATCCAGCGAGTGGAAGCGGCGTCCAGAACAGTGACCCCCCCCCCCCCCCCCCAGCAAAGCTAGTGCAAATCCCCCTGCCCGGGACAGAGCCAGGGTGTTCGCAAAGAACAAAGGGGCAAAACACCCCCCTCCCATTGCTCTACTACATGCACAATACTGGGTGGATGGGGGAGAGATCAACCCCCCCCCCCCCCAACACACGATCCCAACGACTCCCTCCGTGGATACTGCGGGAGTGACTCCCCCCCCCCCACCCCAAGAGGAGACAAGATGTTTGTATATATTGAAGATATACGTGCACATGGGGAAGACAAGCCTACGTAGCCCCCCCCCAAAAAAAAAATATCCAAAATACGATATACAACATTATTTAAGTATCTCACACACCGCGGGGGAGGGAGAAGAAAATACTAAAGAAAAAGAGATTTACACAAATACGTACACACCCCCTCCCTACACACAGCATGCAGGGGGGGGGGGGAGAGGCACCAGCCCCTCCTCACCCACGAAGTATACAGATTACCGGGAAAGGGGGTGCTTCCACCCCCACCCTTGATGCACAAATCACTGGGGAGGGGGCTACCGCTTACATCCCCAGCCCCACTAAATGCACGGATCTCTGGGGGAGGGGGACAACACTTGCACCCCCCTCGATGCACGGATCTCTGGGGAGAGGGGGCACCGCCTACACTCCCCCCCAAGCAAGCTTTAGTGGGGGAGGGGGACACCACTTACACCCCCCTCGATGCACGGATCTCTGGGGAGGGGGCACCGCCTACACCCCCCCTAAGAAAGCCTCACTGGGGGAGGGGGACACCACTTGCTCCCCCCCCCTCGATGCACGGATCTCCGGGGGAGGGGGCACCTCTTACACTCCCCCCCAAGAAAGCTTTAGTGGGGGAGGGGGAACACCACTTACACCCCCCTCGATGCACGGATCTTCTTACAACTCCCCCCCCCGAATGCACGGATCTCTGGGGAGGGGGCACCGCCTACACCCCCCCTAAGAAAGCCTCACTGGGGGAGGGGGACACCACTTGCTCCCCCCCCCTCGATGCACGGATCTCCGGGGGAGGGGGCACCTCTTCCACCCCTAAAAAGAGACAAGGCAGCAGCCCCTACCTGTCCGTTGGCTTTGGAGGGCGACGCAGCGCTCGCCACTTCCCCGGCTTTCTCGGGCGGGGCCGTCTCGCCCTTGGCCGCGGTCTTGGAGAACTGGGCGCCCATGGCGAGAGAGGAGAGACTGATGAGAGCCGGAAGAAAAGACTGAGCCTCGCGCGCCTGCTGCACCCGCCAAGCGCCGCTGCACACTCTGGCCGCCGCGCGCTCCTCACCGCCCGGCGCCCCTCTCCGCCACGCCCACACAGCGCCGCGCGGCCAATGGGGAGGCGGGGGCGGGGCCTCCGCCTGCCAATCGCACTCGTGCATCTTCTTTGTGCAGAAGCTGCAACTAAGTGGCTGTGGAAGCAGCAGCAGCGGTTGCATTAGATGGGCTGCAAGAAAAGGGGGCGACTGTGCTCAAAATCCCCCCCCCCCAATGTGAAATAGAGGTGGAATGGGAACAATGTGAATGAAGCGCATAGGGAGGAGGGAAACCCCCGCAGGCAAGTGGTGGGGGGAGGGGAGGGCTCCAGGCTGATCCTAATCAAAGACAGCTGGAAGAGAGGGGGGAGGGGCGAGCATTAACCATGATGATCCCTATCGAGCAGGGCTGGGTGGGGGTGAAGGCAAGACAGGCTCTTTAACAGATAAGGCATCGCTTTAAAAGAAAGGGTTCCAATCCCGCCTCCTGTGACAAAGGCAGCCGCTCCCTGAGTCCAATGTGCAACATAGAAAACGTTGCCTCTAATTCCTACTGCCCATTTGCATGTTCAGAAAGGGGAGCCTGAATTATTAGCATCAAAGCCTGCCCCCCCCCTCCTTTAAAACGGGTCGGGGGCGGCCAAGATGCCCCGATGCACGTGTTTCATTCAAGCCCGCAGGAACAATGTCTCCAGTATTTGCAGGGAGCGATAAGAGCAACATTGTAACCGAGCAGCGGGTTGGGCTAAAACGTGGATCCCGCGGATGGGAGCCGAGTGTGATAAACACGTAGCTTTCCAGGGTCACAGGCTCAAAAGACAACAAGCCAAGTCTATTGCTTTTGTTTAGGAGTTTCAAAGTTTAGCACTGCCACTCAGCTGCCTAGATTTGCCCATCTCATTTTAGTGACATGGTGGCACCAGTACATTGTCAGGATGCAACCCAGGAGCTCCATAGGGCTGTGTGGCCAGTGCATGCAGGGCTGGGCTAGGGGCTCTTTGTTAGCCGTCTGGCTCCATTCTCTTTCCTGCTGCTGCCTGTTGGCTGGCACTGGGTTGGTTTCCATAGTAACTGCAGGGGAGGGATGGAGGGGGGATGCGAGCAGAGCAGCAGCAGCAGATGGAGCCCGAGGAGGGGAGGGGGGCTCTGACAGCGGTGCTGGGGAGGGGGGGAGGGGAGATGTTGCTGGCCATTCGGCCACCCTGGCTATCTTTAAATGTGCTTCTTCCCGTGAAGGATGGGGTCAGGGCTGGGTACCAGGGCCAGCACTCACCAGACACCTACAGAAGATTCAGCCTGAGGACACTGTGCCTGAGATGGAAGCCCAGCCTGAGACAATCCCCCCCCCCCCCCCCACACACTATAAGGACAGCAAGCTATGTGGTGTTTGTAGGTCGGCCAGTGCCAGCACTGAGCCTTGAGCCCCCAGGCAGTCGCTCTTTGTTAAAGCATAGGTCCATTCTGATCACTGGCTACAGAGTGGAGGGGGACAGGAGCCCCCCATAAACTGGAGAATAGGCAGCCTTCAGAATTTGACACTCCGGTTCCCAGTGTCTTGGGCAAGTGGCTTAACCCTCCCAGTGGACCTGAATGTAACTCACCCACTGAAAAAGGTGTGAGCAAAATCCAGTCCTGCTCAGTTACCTTTCAGCACCTCCTGAACATAAGGAGACCCTGGAAGCCTGGGCAGGTCTGTTTCACTACTTCTCCCAGTAGGCTTAGGTGGGGACAGAGGTGCAGACAGTAACTCAAGCAGGGTGAAGAATTTTCCTCTAACATGGAACTGGGACTCATCACTGCTCAGCCCATGACACCCCCCTCCCCCACCACTCTCACCCACCATGTTCCCGTCATGACCCTCTATTTAAAATAGACTGGAGCTTTAGAAAATGAACCCTCACCTGAGCTAAACAGAAACCTTTGTGCCTGCTGCGTCAGCCAGGCAAATACATGTCATGGTCCTCTCAGGCCCTACTTAATGTGGGTCGCTTTACCCCAGCTCAATGAGCTTAATTTAGGCACTCATCACCTGATGAGCTT
The DNA here is from genome assembly GCF_901765095.1 of Microcaecilia unicolor. Taxonomy (NCBI): domain Eukaryota; kingdom Metazoa; phylum Chordata; class Amphibia; order Gymnophiona; family Siphonopidae; genus Microcaecilia; species Microcaecilia unicolor. Next base: position 533,214,667 of record NC_044033.1, on the reverse strand, counting down.
TTGCCCCCCCCCCCCCCCCACCCCAGCTGCAACACCCACCAGAACAACAATGAAAAACTCCAATTCACACTCCCCCAGCACCTGGCATGGGAGGGAGGGAGGGTGGCTGGGTAAAGCTACCTCTGAGGAGCAGGAAAAGACCCTGCTAACCAGAGGCAGGTCCTTTAAGTACTCCCCCCACCCCCACCCCCTCTGCCCAAAGCTTCTCCAGCCAATCCCTGCTCGAGCTCCCTGGCGGGAAGATCATTTAAAAAGTAAATCCCCCTATCACTAAGCGGTCCAGAACTACCCCGTCCTTCCCCTTTTCCCTCCTCTCCTCCCGTGACCCCTTCCCCCTTTAACCTAGGACTGAACTGCTGACCCTGAGCAGTTTGCCCAGCCCGAGGTAAAGATCCCCCACTGATACTAGCTCTTGGGCACCTAAATCCCCCCAAAAGTTAGATTATTCATGCACTGCAACGCTGGAGAAACAGAAACTCATTTCCTCCTGCACTGTGCACAATATAGGGACATCAGCAAAGCACATTTCCTGAAACTGAGGGCAAAAAACCAAAGAATGAACAGGAAAAATAACAGAGTAACAAGTGGCAGATAAAGACCGGTGTGGTCCATCTTCTCTGCCCAGTAAGCTCTTTGGAATTGTAGCTCCTGCAGGGTACCTCCTCTGTGCCTTTGAATAGGGTTGAAGATGCCACTCTGTACAGAATTTCCAGGGTACCTCCTCTGTCCCCTAGTTGCCACTCTGTACAGAACAGGTTAGTTTCTCTTTCCCTTCCTTTAGGGTTGAAGATCCCACTGCTGCTCCTTGTGATCTTGGTAAGTCACTTAACCCTCCATTGCCTCAGATACAAACTTAGATTGTGAACCCTCCTGGGACAGAGAAATATCCAGAGTACCTGAATGTAACTCACCTTGAGCTACTACTGAAAAAGGTGTGAGAAAAATCTAAATAAATAAATACATCCAAGGGTACTCAAAGTACTCAAGCATGAAATTGCTGATCTGCTGTTAGCAATATGTAACCTGTTGTTAAAATCATCCCATAGTACCTGAAGATTGGAGGGTGGCTAATGTAACGACGATTTTTAAAAAGGGTTCCAGGAGTGATCCGCAAAATTACAGACAGGTAAGCCTGACGTCAGTGCCGGGTAAAATAGTGGAAACTATTATAAAGAATAAAATTACAGAACACATAAACATGGTGTAATGGGACAGGGTCAGCATGGGTTCAGCCGAGGGAAGTCTTGCCTCACCAATTTCAGCTTGGAGAAGAGACGGCTGAGGGGAGACATGATAGAGGTATATAAAATAATGAGTGGAGTGGAACAGGTGGATGTGAAGCGTCTGTTCACGCTTTCCAAAAATACTAGGACTAGGGGGCATGCGATGAAACTACAGTGTAGTAAATTTAAAACAAATCGGAGAAAAGGTTTCTTCACCCAACGTGTAATTAAACTCTGGAATTCATTGCCGGAAAATGTGGTGAAGGCGGTTAGCTTAGCAGAGTTTAAAAAGGGGTTGAACGGTTTCCTAAACGACAAGTCCATAAACCGCTACTAAATGAACTTGGGAAAAATCCACAATTCCAGGAATAACATGTATAGAATGTTTGTACGTTTGGGAAGCTTGCCAGGTGCCCTTGGCCTGGATTGGCTGCCGTAGTGGATAGGATGCTGGGCTCGATGGACCCTTGGTCTTTTCCCAGTATGGCATTACTTATGTACTTATGTAATTTGCTCCATTTCTTTGAAGGCGTGAATAAACATATGGATAAAGGTGAGCCAGTTGATGTAGTGTATCTAGATTTTCAAAAAGCTTTTGATAAAGTTCCTTTCATTTGAGGAAAGGCTAAAGAGGTTAGGGCTCTTCAGCTTTGAAAAGAGACAGATGGATGATAAAATTGAGGTCTACAAAATCCTGAGTGGTGTAGAACGAGTAGAAGTAAATCCATTATTTATTTATTTATTTATTACATTTGTACCCCGCGCTTTCCCCACTCAAAGCAGGTTCAATGCGGCTTACATAGTAATTGGGATTGCAAAGTATTGGTGGAGAGAAATAAGTAGAGTATTATCGGCAGTGCATTTTTTCTAGCGAAAAACGTGCCGGTACTCAAATGCCAGGCCACCCTTCAGGGGTGGGGGTGATCACTGAGGGACCCACCCCGCAATAGCCAGGCCCCCTGCAAGCAGTCACAGAATCTATGACAAGACAGAATTGCTGTGTAGAGCCTGAGCTCTTTCATTAAAACTTGGGGATCATGGGTCAATTTTAGCAGACAATGGAAAAGGTGCCGGTACTCAGTACTCCCAAGTACCCCCTCAAAAAAAGCCCTGATTATCGGAGTAATAAAAGAAATAGGAATGTAGGAATGCAGGGATGAGGGGAGTAGGAGAAGTATGAGCAAGGGGAAGTGAGCAGTTGGAGGGTAGATGAGGCGGAGGGGAATGGGCAAGAGTGAAGGGAGTAGGAGAGGTGTAAGTAAGGGTAGGTGAGCAATTGGAGGGTAGATGAGGCGGAGGGGAATGGGCAAGAGTGAAGGGAGTAGGAGAAGTATGAGCAAGGGGAAGTGAGCAATTGGAGGGTAGATGAGGCGGAGGGGAATGGGCAAGAGTGAAGGGAGTAGGAGAGGTGTAAGTAAGGGTAAGTGAGCAGTTGGAGGGTAGATGAGGCGGAGGGGAATGGGCAAGAGTGAAGGGAGTAGGAGAGGTGTAAGTAAGGGTAGGTGAGCAATTGGAGGGTAGATGAGGCGGAGGGGAATGGGCAAGAGTGAAGGGAGTAGGAGAAGTATGAGCAAGGGTAAGTGAGCAGTTGGAGGGTAGATGAGGCGGAGGGGAATGGGCAAGAGTGAAGGGAGTAGGAGAGGTGTAAGTAAGGGTAAGTGAGCAGTTGGAGGGTAGATGAGGCGGAGGGGAATGGGCAAGAGTGAAGGGAGTAGGAGAGGTGTAAGTAAGGGTAGGTGAGCAATTGGAGGGTAGATGAGGGGGAGGGGAATGGGCAAGAGTGAAGGGAGTAGGAGAGGTGTGAGTAAGGGTAGGTGAGCAATTGGAGGGTAGATGAGGCGGAGGGGAATGGGCAAGAGTGAAGGGAGTAGGAGAAGTATGAGCAAGGGTAAGTGAGCAGTTGGAGGGTAGATGAGGCGGAGGGGAATGGGCAAGAGTGAAGGGAGTAGGAGAGGTGTAAGTAAGGGTAAGTGAGCAGTTGGAGGGTAGATGAGGCGGAGGGGAATGGGCAAGAGTGAAGGGAGTAGGAGAGGTGTAAGTAAGGGTAAGTGAGCAGTTGGAGGGTAGATGAGGCGGAGGGGAATGGGCAAGAGTGAAGGGAGTAGGAGAGGTGTAAGTAAGGGTAGGTGAGCAATTGGAGGGTAGATGAGGCGGAGGGGAATGGGCAAGAGTGAAGGGAGTAGGAGAAGTATGAGCAAGGGGAAGTGAGCAATTGGAGGGTAGATGAGGCGGAGGGGAATGGGCAAGAGCGAAGGGAGTAGGAGAGGTGTAAGTAAGGGTAGGTGAGCATTGGGGGAGGGGTCGATGAGGCGAAAGGGGATAGAACAGGGGATAAGCAGGGGAAAATGAGGCGGGAGATGTAGTCTAGGTCGTTGGCATTGTCTTCTGGATATGTGATGAATACATGGGTTTGTGGGAATTAATCTGGATCGTTTGGGTAGGCTTTCCAAAAGTACAAAGACTAGGGGACACTCAAGGAAGTTACATGGAAATACTTTTAAAACAAATAGGAGGAAATATTTTTTCACTCAAAGAATAGTTAAGCTCTGGAACCATAAATTTCAACGTTTACATAGTACTGCGGCCAAATTGATTTACAGATGCAAAACGTTTGATCGGGCATCTCCTCTGTTAAGGGACCTACATGGGTTGCCCATAGAGGCTCATTTGCAATTGAAGGTGGCCTGTTGCAATATAAAATTATTTCAGGCTCCTGTCCGTTATCTCTTGTTTATTTATTAACCTTCCTTTCCTAAAGATTGAGTTATCGTTTCAGTGCTACACTTAAATTGGTTTTTCCTTCTACTAAGAATTTCTAGCTAGTACGTTTTCATTATAGCTCCTTTTTGTTATCTGTCAAGTAAGATCTGGAATTTGTTACCTTTGCAGATTCGGCTTTTATCTGATTATTTTCAGTTTTGAAAACTTTAGTGAATTTTATATATTTTTTTGTATTCTAGTTTGGTCTTAATGACAAGCCAACTGCTTCCAGGGCATTTACCTGCTTTGATTCCACGGTTGATATAGGTGGGAATAGAATATGACCTGAGCAGGGACAATACAGACCAAACCCCAGAACTGTCCTTGTTATCCGAAGCTCTCTTTTCACTGCTCTTATGAGAAGCAGTTTCTGGTTTTCACCATCACACTTTATAATGGAAACAGCTTCTCATAAAGTGTGTGGGGTATTCTTTCCCCTTCCTGTACACGATCTGTGCAGAAGGATTGTCCAGGGCAGAGTCTGGCCACAGCTATGATGTACATCTTTCTGCTCCTGACTATTCTCTTTTTGCAGGTCATTGCTTGCCGTTTGGTCCCCTGGTTGCAGACCTTTGCCTGAGCTCATATTTTATTGTATTTATTTGGAGTTTTCTCAAGGTGAGTTACAATCAGGTGCACTAAATTTCACAGTGGCATTACATAGTAACATAGTAAATGACGGCAGATAAAGACCTGAACGGTCCATCCAGTCTGCCCAACAAGATAAACTCATTTTACATGGTATGTGAAACTTTATACCTGAGTTTGATTTGTCCTTGCCTTTCTCAGGGCACAGACCGTAGAAGTCTGCCCAGCACTATTCTTGTACTAAAAGTTCTGAAGCTAACGTCGAAGCCTCTTAAAATTTATACTCCAACCCATCCCTATCTATTCAGTCACGATCAGGGCGTAGACCATAGAAGTCTGCCCAGCACTGTTCTTGTACTAAGTTCTGAAGATTCTGGAATCCCAATTAGTAGCAACATTCCATGTAGAATCCCAAAGAGTAACATAGTAACATAATAAATGACGGCAGATAAAGACCTGAACAGTCCATCCAGTCTGCCCAACAAGATAAACTCATTTTACATGGTATTCGATACTTTATATGTATACCCGAGTTTGATTTGTCCTTGCCATTCTCAGGGCTCAGACCGTGGAAGTCTGCCCAGCACTGTTCTTGTACTAAGTTCTGAAGATTCTGGAATCCCAATTAGTAGCAACAATCCATGTAGAACCCCAAAGAGTAACATAGTAACATAGTAAATGACGGCAGATAAAGACCTGTACGGTCCATCCAGTCTGTCCAACAAGATAAACTCATTTTTACATGGTATGTGATATTTTATACCTGAGTTTGATTTGTCCCTGCCTTTCTCAGGGCACAGACAGTAGAAGTCTCCCCAGCACTGTTCTTGTAACTAAAAGTTCTGAAGATTCTGGAATCCTAAAGAGTTACAAGATTCCGGAGTCCCAATTAGTAGCAACATTTCATGTAGAAGCCCAAAGAGTAACATAGTAACATACTTTGATTTCTCCTTGCCTTTCTCAGGGAACAGACCGTAGAAGTCTGCCCAGAGTCTCTCCTGCCTGGTTAAACCCTTTTCAAGATCGACTCCCTGCATTTTTAATTGTAGTTTTATTTGATTTTATGGCTCCCTTACATAAGACCTAGGTTTATTTATTTATTTGTTACATTTGTACCCCACATTTTCCCACCTATTTGCAGGCTCAATGTGGCTTACATGGTACCGTAATGGCGTTCGCCAAGTCGGTTGATAACAAATACAAGATTATATTGTGGTCTAATGAGGTAGATGTGTATCAGACACCTTGAAGGTCGAAGGGAATGAGGATTGTATATTGTCCAGTACGATCATAGGCTATGCTGTGTTACTGGGGGTGGGGATTTACGGTGGATCGAGGGGGTAAGCCTTTTTGAAGAGGTTGGTTTTTAGTGATTGCCTGAAGTTTAGATGGTCATTCACAGCCGATCCCTGTTTCGTATGGACGCTGCCCTCATAAGGGTTTTCTGGTATCAGATGTTCAACAGGTAAGATATTTGTCTCCTTGTGTTTCATCTCTTCAATCTGTTTAGTGGCTTTCCCACATCAAATTCCATTGGTTAATTGTAGATCTTGGGGCTCATTTTTGAAAGAGAAAAATGTCCAAAATGTGGCATAAACCAGCAGATGGACGTTTCTCTCGCAACCTAAAAGCGACCTGACCAACTTCCGTAAACTACTAAAGACCCATCTCTTCGACAAGATATACCACAAAGACCAAAACATGTGAAACTCCCCACATATATCCAGTAATGTTAATAATGCCTTCTGTTATATTACTATCATGTATTCCATTACCATGCAACCCCAAATCCTTCTGTAATACCAAATGTCTATTCTCTTCTCATTTCCACTAACCATGATGTATTTTGTTAGCCACATTGAGCCTGCAAAGAGGTGGGAAAATGAGGGGTACAAACGCAATAAATAAATAAATAACACGTCCAAATCTCTATTTTCGAAATGCATTTTTTAGACATTTTTCTATGTTGTTCTTGTGCGCTGTATCCAAATCGCAAGGGGATATGTCGGGAGTGTTATAGGGAAGGATTTGGTCATTCCTAACACTTGGACGTTTTTCTGCTATAATGGAAGAAAAGAAAAATGTTCAGGGCTAAAAGTTACACTTGTGGTGGAAAGTGTCAGCCCCCAAAACTCACCAAAAACCTACTGTTCCCACATATTTGATTATTGTAATCTGTTATTTGTGGGTTTACCTCGTTACCTGATGTGACCTTTGCAGTTAGCTCAGAATGCATCAGCTGGGTCAATCTCTCCCGTTTTGCGTGATTTATTTTGGCTACCAGTAAAGTGGAGAGCTCAGTGTAAAGCTTTGAGTTTGATTTATAGAGTTATAATGGGTGAGGTCTTTACTTCTTTAGTCTCGACTTTAAGAATTTATTCTCCACCATCACCTCTCAGATCTGCTGATAAACTGCTACTGACTGTCCCTTCTTATTAACAGGTTAGGTTGGAAAACATTACTTCTAAAACTTTTTATATTGAAGGTTCCTGTCTATGGAATGAGTTCCTCATTGAATTAAGAAAGGTTGAGACCTATCTGACAGACTCCCCCGGTGACATCACGGGGGCTTCTTTTTCCAAACTCAGGATCCTGCTTTTACTGCCTTTGTTTCTGCTTTGTTTGAGGGGTCACCGTTGTTTTCCGAAGTATTCAATTTATTTGTCCAACAATGGGTCAGCCCTGTTTAGGTCAGATAATTGAGACTTAGTGGAGGGTTGAGTGACTTGCCCAGAGTCAGAAGGAGCTGGACCCAGTTCCCCTGGTTGTCAGGCCACTGCACTAACCCGTTCGGCTTCTCCTCCATTCCGCACTAAGCGCAAAATATCTAGAAATGGCAATTTTTAAAACACAAAGAGAGATGTTTTTCAGGTTCCAAAATGGCCTTGTTCACCACTTGATTATTGGACGTTTTCAGCAAAACGCCCAAAATTGGATTTAGATATCATATTGAAAATACCCCTCCACGTGTACCAAGTTCTTCTTTACTCAGCGCGTGGTTAGACTCTGGAACTCATTGCCGGAGAAGGTAGTGATGGCAGCTGGCCTTGCTGAGTTTAAAGGGGGTCTGGACAGATTCCTGAAGGAAAAGTCCATTGATCGTTATTAAATTCTGGGTTTTTGCCAGGTTCTTGGGGCCTGGATTGGCCGCTGTCGGAGACGGAGTGCTGGGCTTGATGGACCTTTGGTCTTTTCCCAGCGTGGCGGTGCTTAAGGTGTCAATGTCCTCAGGCCTACCTTTCCCTCTGTCTCCCTCAAGGATACTCTGCATTTTCCATTTCTAGACCTGCTAAGACAGGGGGTGGAGTACGTCTCATATTTCTGCGAAGTCTGCCGGTCTGAGAGCTTTTCATCGATAGCTTTTCTTTTCCGGAACTCTTCATGTTATGTTGATTTTGTTGTTTTACTACTACTACTTGACATTTCTAAAGCGCTACTAGGGTTACGCAGCGCTGTACAATTTAACATAGAAGGACAGTCCCTGCTCAAAGAGCTTACAATCTAAAGGACAAGTGAACAGTCAGTCCGATAGGGGCAGTCAAATTGGGGCAGTCTGGATTTCCTGAAAGGTAAGAGTTAGGTGCCAAAAGCAACATTGAAGAGGTGGGCTTTGAGCAAGGATTTGAAGATGGGTAGGGAGGGGGCTTGGCGTAAGGGCTCAGGAAGGTTGTTCCAAGCATAGGGTGAGACGAGGCAGAATGAGCGGAGCCTGGAGTTGGCGATGGTGGAGAAGGGTAATGAGAGAAGGGATTTGTCCTTTGAACGGAGGTTTCGGGCAGGATCGTTAGGGGAGATGAGGGTAGAGAGGTAATGAGGGGCTGCAGATTGAGTGCATTTGTAGGTAAGAAGGAGAAGCTTGAATTGAATGCGGTACCTGATCGGAAGCCAGTGAAGTGACTTGAGAAGAGGGGTGATATGAGTATATCGGTCGAGGCAGAAGATAAGACGTAAGGCAGAGTTCTGAACAGACTGAAGGGGGGATAGATGGCTAAGTGGGAGACCAGTGAGGAGTAGGTTGCAATAGTCAAGGCGAGAGGTAATGAGAGCGTGGACGAGAGTTCGGGTGGTGTGTTCAGAGAGGAAAGGGCGAATTTTGCTGATGTTAAAGAAGCGACAGGTCTTGGCAATCTGCTGGATATGCGCAGAGAAGGAGAGGGAGGAGTCGAAGATGACTCTGAGGTTGCGGGCAGATGAGACGGGGAGGATGAGGGTGTTATCAACTGAGATAGAAAGTGGAGGAAGAGGAGAAGTGGGTTTTGGTGGTTTTATTGCTCTGTCTCTCTGAGTGTAGATTTAAGACCCACTTATTTGCCAGTTGCTGGTAGATGCAGCGGTTAGGTTCCCTAATCTTTTCATATTTGGAGAATTTAGCATATTGTGACACCTAAGGGTGTCAAAGGAGTGGTCACATGGTGAACAAAGATTGGGGTCAGCCCGACCAGAGCCCAGGTATAAGGGTTCCTGCCTGGGACAGCAGCAAGGGAATGTTCATCCTATAGGGGAAAGCTGTATGTCTAGGATCAATGGGAGAGGGACAAATAGACTTTCAGAACTCCACAGTAGCTAGAGCCTAGGGACTGGCGCTAGGCCTTCTGGGAGTTGTAGTCTAGCCCTATTCCCCCTAGAATAGGGCTGATGATGTCATCTCCCTGAGACAGAAGGGCGGGGTTTGGAAAGCGCCCGGCAGTCCATAGCCCTAGAAATAGGGTTCCTTCAGACAAGAGCGAGAGAGAAAAGGGAGGAGGGAACATCCTAAAAAATGGCTAGCGAGAGTGCAAGCAGGCTATCTAATCCCAGGCAGTGAGAACCCCAAAGCACCAACTGGACCCGAGCTGAGGCAAAATACACTGAGAGCGGGACTAGTGCTTAAAGTTAATCTTGGACTATGGTTTGAAATCCCAGAGCAAGAGGAAGCCTGTATTTGTTTTTTGCCTAAGGCAATGAGCAGGATTCCCAGAGAGAGTAAAGCAGCCTTCCTCTATGCTGCTGTAAAGGCCCCACAGAAGTTGGCGTGAGGCATAGCAGCCCTTGAGAGAAGGGAAACCTGACCTTCAGAGCTGTTCCACAGGTGGGTGAAGACTACCTGCTGTATTAGTGAATGTATTATGCTGGATACTGCTGGGCTAACTCCACTGCTTAAGTTAAGTCTGTGTTTTATTTTGAAAAAAGTATAATCAACTTGGCGTTGTTTGAAGCGGAAAGAGTGGTTTCTCTGAACTTGTGTTATGGAGAAGGAATTATCTGTACCACGGCCGACGTGGCCATGTCAATATGGATGATCCAAGCCATTATAGAACGATGCACTTTTCATCTGTATTAGAGGATTTAGACCTCTGCAGCATGTCACCTGCCCTACTCATTCAGCTAGACACATGCTGGACCCCTGATTATGACTCGGAAGCAGTCATTGTTAATATTAAAAGACCGTATTGTCAGACTGATTCCTTGGTTAGATCATTCAGTCCTTTCCTTTTTTTCATCACCATTTGGTTTGTCTACCTTGTCCTGCTCAGTCCTCTGGTTCTTCCTGGAACCTACATAGGGTGGACCTGAAAACTGTCTCCTCTTTTCACTTTTTTTTTCAGACAACTTTTCTTCTCTGTCATCAGATGATCAGTCTTCAATATGGGTCACCTCATTGGGTCATGCAATAAACAGTAGAGCTCTATTGCTGCATGGATGTCCAACCACCACCTGAAACTGAACATGGCCAAGACCGAGCTTATCGTCTTTCCACAAAAACCCACTTCTCCTCTTCCTCTGCTCACGATCTCAGTTGATAACACCCTCATCCTCCCCGTCTCATCTGCCCGCAACCTCGAAGTCATCTTCGACTCCTCCCTCTCCTTCTCTGCGCATATCCAGCAGACAGCCAAGACCTGTCGCTTCTTCCTCTTTAACATCAGCAAAATTTGCCCTTTCCTCTCTGAACACACCACCCAAACTCTCGTCCACGCTCTCATTATCTCTCACCTTGACTACTGCAACTTACTCATCACCGGCCTCCCACTTAACCATCTATTCCCCCTTCAATCCGTTCAGAACTCTGCTGCACGTCTTATATTCTGCCTGGACCGATATACTCGTATCACCCCTCTCCTCAGGTCACTTCACTGGCTTCCGATCAGATACCGCATTCAATTCAAGCTTCTCCTTCTTACCTACAAATGCACTCAGTCTGCTGCCCCTCACTATCTTTCTACCCTCATCTCCCCTTACGTTCCCGCCCGTAACCTCCGTTCACAGGATAAATCCCTCCTCTCAGTACCCTTCTCCACCACCGCCAACTCCAGGCTCCGCTCATTCTGCCTCACCTCACCCTATGCTTGGAACAACCTTCCTGAGCCCTTACGCCAAGCCCCCTCCCTACCCATCTTCAAATCCTTGCTCAAAGCCCACCTCTTCAATGTTGCTTTCGGCACCTAACCCTTATACCTTTCAGGAAATCTAGACTGCCCCTATTTGACTGACTGTACATTTGTCCTTTAGATTGTGAGCTCCTTTGAGCAGGGACTGTCCTTCTATGTTAAATTGTACAGCGCTGTGTAACCCTAGTAGCGCTTTAGAAATGTTAAATAGTAGTAGTAATTATAATCAGTGTGTCTCTTGTCGACAACCCTGGTTTCATAAAGATCTATGTTTGTGTAACTAACAGACTAGGAGAGCAGAAAGGCAATGGTGAAAGTGTAGATCTGCGGAGATGCTCTTTAGCTATAGAGTGTGTCAAAAGTACTACGATCATCACAATAAGTTAGTTTGCAAATCGTATTACAGCAGTTTAATTAACAGATTGGTGAATTCCTCTTGTAATGTTTTTACCCTTATCTCACAATTGAGCTCTAGAAGTTCACCCAGTGTCCCCTGTGTAGACGACTTGGTTCAATATTGCAGTAATAAGATTAAGTCATGTCAGGATTCTTTTGTTAACTCTCCATCTTCTGATTCTGAAGTACTTAATACTCCCTCATCACTGGTCTTCATTTCATTTATCTATTTTGGATTACCAGTGTGTTAGACCTAATTTCCTGACGTTGGCTTCAATGGCCGAGATACAGTTTGCCGCCAAAGGCTCTTACAAGTATCACACGTAGCTTGACCTACTGGTCAGTTTCCTACATACTCTTGTAATTGCGATTAGATCACTATAAAGTTCTCTAGGCTGCTATTCCACAGTATCAGATTAAACAGCAGCCAGATTTCTCTGTAGGGTCAAGAGGCCATACTGGCTTCCCATTCCTTTTCGCTTTCAATTTAAGATCCTCACCTTAACTCATTGTACGCTTTATAAGGGTCTCCCCTTCTACTTACCTGTCCCAGGTACATTTAGAATCTACACATCGGTCAGCATTTTATTTTTGAACTTCTTTATGGTGGGACACTGTCCTTATGCCCCTTTGCAAAGAATTGCCACTGAGAAAGTTTAAAATCCTACTAAAACCCCCATCTTAAACACGGCCAGATGTCCAGTAAGATTTAAGTGTGATTGTATTATTCTTTGAGTGTAACTTTTCTATTTTTAATGGATTTTTCATTTTTTTCTTTTATAACATATTTTTATTTATTGTGTAATCCTCCATTATGTACGGATTCCTAAGAGATAGAATCCCTATTGACAGTCACTGGGGGGGGGGGGGGGGGGGGGGGGGGGGAGGAAGCCCAGCCCTTGGGGAGTGTTTTTGAAATAGAATGCACAAGGAAAGTGCAGGGAGAAAGGAGTCCCTGGACTGAGTGACAGGGGAGGAAGCGATTTATTAGGGCCTAAAGGAGGGTCTTTGGTTGCCTACAGGTCTGACTCAACCCCTGCCATTGACCTGAAGGAGAGTCCTGGAATTGAGAAATCCATTGCTTGCAAGAGGCAGGTTAGAATATAAGCATTGCCACACTGGGACACACTGAAGGTCCATCAAGCCCAGCATCCTGTTTCCAACAGTGGCCAATCCAGGTTACAAGTACCTGGTAAGATCCCAAAACAGTACAATATATTTTATGCTGCTTATCCTAGAAATAAGCAGTGGATTTTCCCCAAACCATCTTAATAATGGCTTATGGACTTTTAGGAAGTTATTGAAACTTTTTAAAACCCTGCTAAGCTAACTGCTGTTATCATATTTGGCAATGAATTCCAGAGTTTAATTACACATTGAGTAAAAAAATATTTTCTCTGATTTGTTTTAAATGTACTACTTTGTAGCTTCATTGCGTGTCCCTTAGTCCTAGTATTTTTGGAAAGAGTAAACAAGCGATTCACGTCTACGCGTTCCACTCCACTCATTATTTTATGGACCTCTATCATATCTCCCCTCAGTCGCCTTTTCTCCAAGCTGAAGAGCCCTAGCCACTTTAGCCTTTCCTCATAGGGAAGTCGTCCCATCCCCTGTATCATCTTTGTCGCCCTTCTCTGCACCTTTTCTAATTCCACTTTATCTTTTTTGAGATGCAGCGACCAGAATTGAACACAATATTCGAGGTGCGGTCGCACCATGGAGCGATACAAAGGCATTATAATGTCCTCATTTTTGTTTTCCATTCCTTTCCTAATAATACCTAACATTCTGTTTGCTTTCTTAGCTGCAGCAGCACACTGAGCAGAAGATTTCAACGTATCATCAACGACGATACCTAGATCACTTTCTTGGTCTGTGACTCCTAACGTAGAACCTTGCATGACATAGCTATAATTCGGGTTCCTCTTTCCCACATGCATCACTTTGCACTTGCTTACATTAAACGTCATCTGCCATTTAGACGCCCAGTCTTCCAGTCTCGTAAGATCCTCTTGTAATTTTTCACAATACTCTTGTGATTTAACGACTTTGAATAACTTTGTGTCATCAGCAAATTTAATTACCTCACCAGTTACTCCCATCTCTAGATCATTTATAAATATATTTATATTTACAAATGATATTTATAAATGTGCTTGCGGCTCCATAAAGTGACAACTGGGAGTTTGTGTGCTACGAGTGGGTAGGAAAAAGGCCCAGCCCAGGATAGGGGACTGGAGCTAGAGAGAGCTCATCCCAGGACCAGGGTGGATCAAGACAGTGGTCACCCTGGTGGAGGGTCAGATGGAGGAGGGAATCTGAACCCTCACATGTGGTTTAATACAGAGGAGATGAGTACAACATTTGGGATAGGCATGGACAGGAGAATACATGTAGATAGGCCGACGCTCAATAATGCCCTGTAAATAGCCCAAGAGGGAGAGTGGGAAGGGGGCTGTCAAACAGAGCAACAGAAGAAATTGGTTTGACAAGACGTGGATGTTTTCTGTTTAAGTTGGATATTGCTGCCTGTTGCAGTATTTATTGTACAAAGAGAACCCATAGCCTTACAAAACTACCTCACCAACCCATCCAGTTATTAAAGGCCACCTTCTATACTATCACGACTAACACCTTTCTTTTCTCTTCCCTTACTCAACCATTGTACATTATTAATTGTATCTGATATCCTGCAATGACTATGTCATAACAAAACTCTGTAAGCCACATTGAGCCTGCAAACAGATGGGAAAATGTGGGATACAAATGCAATAAATAAATAAAAATAAATTTTTCCAATAAAAGTGAACGTTTATATAAAGCTCTCGGAGTACTGTGTGGTTCCTGGACTGAAGGGCTGAGTAGAAGCTGGGAATAGAATAAGATTCTCTCCCAATCCCCTTATCGCTATTCTGGACCATTGAGCCACTCCCAACCTTGACTGCAAATGAACTGGAACTGATGAGTGTGGGGTAAGAGTGGCCTAAGAGAGAGGAATTGCAAGTATCTGTTTGTCTGTGGCCCGGGACCGCAGCTAGTGGACAGGTGAGACCCAGGGTACAATTGTGCACCGCCTTGACCTGTACCTCAGAAAAGGCGGTATAGCAAGCCTTTTAAATAAACATAAGCATAAAACTTGAAAACAGCTATGATCCGTCCAATTCATAACTCAGAAGACAGGTCTCGCCACCAGCTTTCGGGGGTTGAGCAGCCCCTTGACTCGGGCCATAAACAAACTTTTACTTCACTCACATAAAGCCAGTCCTGTCTTTCTCCTCACGTGAGCTTGAGAGCAGGCCGGGGCCGGATAAGAATCCGGAAGGCCATGGGTGTTAAACTGGGGGTTTGTTAAGGACTCCTTCAACAGTCTGGGAGCGACGTTTCTCACTCCTTCTCCAAAGGAAATATTCTCCACACTAAACATTTATAATTTTATACAAAACCAGACCTTACTGAATATTCTGCAACTGGCAGTTCAATTTATTTATCTCCAACTGTAGTCCAAACTTGATATCAAATGCAAAACATAAATCCAAAGTCCAACTCAGGGATATGATGTATCTTCTTAAATGCAGCTTATAATCTTGCAGTATCTGCAGATTTACAGTTCCTCCTGTCCTTCTGGCTGTAACAACCTAAGGCTGTGACTTCAACACTTGTGCAGCTAGCAGATCTTCTTGTGGATCAGACCTCCTCTCCGGGCTACCACCTTTGGCTCTGAACAGCTCTCCCACGCTGGGATCCCCTCTTCTCCTTCTCACGGTTAAAGCTGGTATTTGCAGAAACCACTTTCTTGGTCAGCCTTAGTTCCTTGAACTCATCCAGGACTCCCCCTTTCTTCCTAGGGTCCCGGCAGGGGTACAGACAACCAAGGACCATGTGCTCAGTGTAACTTCAACATTTATTACCTCCAAATTCCACCCCTAATGTCATTCAACAACCAGGAACATTTCTTTCTGCAACTTCTCCAGGAACCCACCTCCTTTGGGATTACATATGTTTCCTTTCTAAACTTATGGAAAAATTGGTCCATTCCCAACTTGTTTGCTATGTAGAAAAGTATTTGCCTTACACCCATTGCAATATGGCTTTTGGCAGGCCATAATACTGAGGCCATCTTAACATCATTACCTTGTTAAGTTTGTGCAAAGTTAGATAGGGGTCTTTTGCATTTATCCACTACTTTGATCTTGGTTCTCACTCATTATTGCTTGGTAGATTGAGATTGGTTTCGCTAATACAGTGGCAAATTAAATGCAAAGCATTAATAAAGAAGGCTGAAAGAGAAAATGAAGAGAAACTTGCTACAGAGGCAAAAACTCATAGTAGTATCTTTTTCAGGTACCTCAGAAGCAGAAAGCCTGTGATGAAATCCACGGGATCATTAAATCATCAAGGAACAAAAGGGGCACTCAGGGAGGACAAAGCCATAGCAAAGAGATTCTCTGCTTCAGTCTTTACTGAAGAAGAGGTAAGAGATCTACCTGTACCAGAAATTTATTTTAAAGGGTGAAGATGCGGAGGAACTGAAAGAAATCTCAGTGAACCTAGAAGATGTAGTTAGCCAAATCGACAAATTAAACAGTAGTAAATCACCTGGACCGGATGGCATACATACAAAGGTAATCAAAGAACTCAAGCATGAAATTGCTGATCTGCTGTTAGTAATATGTAACCTTTCATTAAAATCGTCCATAGTACCTGAAGATTGGAGGGTGGCCAACGTAACGCTGATTTTTAAAAAGGGTTCCAGACTGATAAGCCTGACATCAGTGCCAGGCAAAATAGTGGAAACTATTATAAAGAATAAAATTACTGAACACAGACAATCATGAAAATACATAGACAAACATGAAAACATTTTTATTTGATTTTTAAATTTGAATTGTTTTTAAAGATACTCAGTCACATCTGATATCATTTGTTACTCAATTGTGTGTTTTATCGATTGATTGCTATTCCTCAGGTTATTCATGAGTTCTTACATTGTTAACCACCTTGAAACCTCCTGGTGTGCAGTCTATAAGTTATGGGCTGGATTGGATTGGTTTAATGGGACAGAGTCAGCATGGATTTGTCAAGGGAAGTCTTGCTCAACAATTTGCTTCATTCCTTTGAAGGCGTGAATAAACATATGGATAAAGGTGAGCCGGTTTATGTAGTGCGCCTAGGTTTTCAGAAAGCTTTTGACAAAGTTTCTCATGAGAGACTTCTGAGAAAATTAAAGAATCATTGGATAGGAGTCAATGTCATGGTGAGAATTAGGAGCTGGGTAATGGATAGAAAACAGAGGGTAGGGTTAAATGGCCATTTTTCTCAATGGGACCATTGATATTTAATATATTTATTAAAGAGAAGTGAGGTGATTAAATCTGCAGATGACACAAAAATATTCAAAGTTGTTAAAACACATGCAGACGGTGAAAAATTGCAGAAAGACCTTAGGAAACTGTAATACTGGAAATCCAAATGGCAGATTATATTGAATGTGGACAAATGCAAGGCGATGCATCATAGCTACCTGAATACCTGAAGCTAGTGTCCGCCTGAGGTGTCATAGTAGACAATATGCTGAAACCTTCTGCCCAGTGTGCAGTGGAAGCTAAAAAAGCAAACAGAATGCTAGGAATTATTAGGAAAGGGATGCAAAATAATATAAGTACATAAGTAATGCCACACTGGGAAAAGACCAAGGGTCCATCGAGCCCAGCATCCTGTCCACGACAGCGGCCAATCCAGGCCAAGGGCACCTGGCAAGCTTCCCAAACGTACAAACATTCTATACATGTTATTCCCGGAATTGTGGATTTTTCCCAAGTCCATTTAGTAGTGGTTTATGAACTTGTCCTTTAGGAAACCGTCCAACCCCTTTTTAAACTCTGCCAAGCTAACCGCCTTCACCATGTTCTCCGGCAACGAATTCCAGAGTTTAATTATGCGTTGGGTGAAGAAACATTTTCTCCGATTTGTTCCAAATTTACTACACTATAGTTTCATCGCATGAAAATACTAAAATGCCTTTGTATCGCTCCATGATGCAAACTCTCCTTGAGTATTGCATGCAATTGTAGATGAACATATCTCAAAAAATGTGTAGTAGAATTAGAAAAGGTTCAAAGAAGGGCGACCAGATTGATGGTATGATATGAGGAAAGGCTTAAGAGGTTAGGGCTATTCAGTTTGAAAAACAGACTGCTGGGGGGGGGGGGGGGGGGGGGGGGGGAATATGATTGAGGTCTATAAAGCCCTGAATGGTGTAGAATGGCTAAAAGTGAATCGATTTTTCACTCATTCAAAAAGTAGAAAGACCAGGGGACACTCAATGAAGTTACATGGAAATATTAATTGGAGGAAATATTTTTTTCATTTAATAGATAGTTAAGCTCTGGAACTCGTTGCCAGAGGATGTGGTTCCAGCGATTAGCGTATCTGCCAAATTGTGGATCATTCATGCTTCACTAAGTCCTTCCTCATGCTATCAGCACCATCAGGGGAATCTACCCTATTGCAGATTTTGGTATCATCTGCAAAGAGACAAACCTTACCAGACAGCCCTTCAGCAATATCGCTTACAAAAATGTTAAAAAGAACCGGCCCAAGAACTGAACCATGCCGGACATCACTGGTAACATCCTTTTCCTCAAAATGAGCTCCATTTATCACTACCCTCTGTCGCCTTCCACTCAACCAGTTCCTAACCCAATCACTCACTTTAGGACCCATATCGCTCATCAGTTTAAGCTTAATCCCGTAAAAACTACTGTTTGTTGGTTATCTGATCATTTGACTTGCCCTTCCTTGATTCCAGTTTTGTTCAGTTCCCCTATTCAACCTGTTGTTTGTTTTGAATACTTAGGTGTGATCTTTGATTCATTGCTCTCTTTTTCTTCTCAAGTTTCCTCTGTGGTAAAATCAGGTTTCTTTGCTTTCTGTCAGCTGCCAGTGCTATGCAGTTTTTTTGATCCTGAGATTATGCAGTCCTTACTTCATGTGTTTCTGGATTAAAGCTTAGATTATTGCAATGTGGCGTTTGTGGGACTCCCTCTTTCACAATTAAAATATCTTTAAACACTACAAAACACGGTTGCTTGTTTTCGCTGTCATGCCCTGCTGATTCGACTGTGCCAAGCCTTTATTGAATCATCTACACTGGCTTCTTATTGTGTTTCAGTTTCAATTTAAGCTGCTTCTTCTTACTACTACTAGTACGCTGTACACTTGAACATGAAGAGACAGTCCCTGCTGACAAGAGTTTACAATCTAATTAGGACAAACAGGACAAACAAGAGATAAGGAAAATACTTAAGGTTGAAATGACACAACAGACCTGAGTACTGAACAGGAGTTAAGAGTTAAAAGCAGCATCAAAAAGGTGGGCTTTTAGCTTAGATTTGAAGATGGCCAGAGATGGAGCTTGACGTACCGGCTCAGGAAGTCTATTCCAGGCATATGGTGCAGCAAGATAAAAGGAACGGAGTCTGGAGTTAGCAGTGGAGGAGAAGGGTGCAGATAAGAGAGATTTACCCAGTGAACGGAGTTCCCGGGGAGGAATGTAGGGAGAGATGAGAGTGGAGAGATACTGAGGAGCTGCAGAGTGAATGCACTTATAGGTCAATAAGAGGAGTTTGAACTGTATGCGGAAATGGATAGGAAGCCAGTGAAGTGACTTGAGGAGAGGGCTAATATGAGCATGACGACACTGGTGGAATATTACTCGTGCAGCAGAATTTTGAATAGATTGAAGAGGGCCTCAGGGCCTTCTCTCCAAGTGCACAGAGTTTCCAGGTGCTTTTTGGCTAGGATCAGGCGACCCTCAGGGGGAGGAATGCTGGCTTCGGCACCTAGGGCACCTAGAGCGGAGGCCCTGAGTCCATGCTGACCTCCTTCCAATCTGCTCTTTTACGTGCCAAACAGGATTATTATATCCAACTGACCAACTCTCTTGGCTCTAATCCTCGACTTCTCTTCACCACATTGAACTCTCTCCTCAAGGTGCCCCCTCCCCCAACTCCCCCTTCATTATCTCCTCAGACCCTTGCTGAATTCTTTCACAACAAGGTTCAAAAGATAAACCTTGCTTTCTCTACCTCACCACCTCTCCCTCCACTAGTCCGTTCCTCTCTCTCTCTCCTTCTCCTCATTCCCTTTCCTCCTTTCCTGAAGTTACTATTGAGGAAACTACACTTCTCCTTTCTTCCTCAAAATGTACCACCTGTTCCTCTGATCCCATTCCCACCCACCTTCTTAATGTCATCTCTCCTGCTCTTATTCCTTTTATCTGTCACATTCTCAACCTCTCACTTTCCACTGCGACTGTCCCTGCTGCCTTTAAACATGCTGTGGTCACACCTCTCCTTAAGAAGCGTTCACTTGACCCTACTTGTCCCTCTAATTACTGACCCATCTCCCTCCTTCCTTTTCTCTCCAAATTACTTGAGCGTGCTGTTCACCGCCGCTGCCTTGATTTTCTCTCCTCACATGCTATTCTTGACCCACTACAATCTGGTTTTCGCCCTCTCCACTCGACCGAAACTGCGCTTACTAAAGTCTGCAATGACCTATTACTGGCTAAATCCAGAGGTCAATATTCCATCCTCATTCTTCTTGATCTTTCCGCTGCGTTTGACACTGTCAATCACAGCATACTTCTCGATACCCTGTCCTCACTTGGATTCCAGGGCTCTGTCCTTTCCTGGTTCTCTTCCTACCTCTCCCTCCGCACCTTTAGTGTTCACTCTGGTGGATCCTCTTCTACTTCTATCCCTCTGCCTGTCGGTGTACCTCAGGGTTCTGTTCTTGGTCCCCTCCTCTTTTCTATCTACACTTCTTCCCTTGGCTCATTAATCTCATCCCATGGCTTTTCCTACCATCTCTATGCTGATGACTCCCAAATCTACCTTTCTACCCCTGATATCTCACCTTGCATCCAAACCAAAGTTTCAGCGTGCTTGTCTGACATCGCTGTCTGGATGTCTCAACGCCACTTGAAATTAAATATGACCAAAACCGAGCTTCTCATTTTCCCCCCCAAACCCACCTCCCCACTCCCCCCTGTTTTCTATTTCTGTTGATGGCTCTCTCATTCTCCCTGTCTCCTCAGCTCGAAACCTTGGGGTCATCTTTGACTCTTCTCTCTCCTTCTCTGCTCATATCCAGCAGATTGCCAAGACCTGTCGTTTCTTTCTTTACAACATCCGTAAAATCCGCCCCTTTCTTTCCAAGCAGTCTACCAAAACCCTCATCCACACCCTTGTCACCTCTCGTTTAGACTACTGCAATCTGCTTCTTGCTGGCCTCCCACTTAGTCACCTCTCCCCTCTCCAGTCGGTTCAAAACTCTGCTGGCCGTCTCATCTTCCGCCAGGGTCGCTTTACTCATACTACCCCTCTCCTCAAGACCCTTCACTGGCTCCCTATCCGTTTTCGCATCCTGTTCAAACTTCTTCTACTAACCTATAAATGTACTCACTCTGCTGCTCCCCAGTATCTCTCCACACTCGTCCTTCCCTACACCCCTTCCCGTGCACTCCGCTCCATGGATAAATCCTTCTTATCTGTTCCCTTCTCCACTACTGCCAACTCCAGACTTCGCGCCTTCTGTCTCGCTGCACCCTACGCCTGGAATAAACTTCCTGAGCCCCTACGTCTTGTCCCATCCTTGGCCACCTTTAAATCTAGACTGAAAGCCCACCTCTTTAACATTGCTTTTGACTCGTAACCACTTGTAACCACTCGCCTCCACCTACCCTCCTCTCTTCCTTCCCGTTCACATTAATTGATTTGATTGCTTACTTTATTTATTTTTTGTCTATTAGATTGTAAGCTCTTTGAGCAGGGACTGTCTTTCTTCTATGTTTGTGCAGCGCTGCGTATGCCTTGTAGCGCTATAGAAATGCTAAATAGTAGTAGTAGTAGTAGGAGAGAGATGGCTAAGTGGGAGACCTGTGAAAAGCAAGTTGCTTCTTGCATTGAGTATTCTCCGTGAGGAAATTCCTACTTACGTAGTGGCCATAGTTATCTCTAATGTCTCCATGCAGTGTCTATGTTCATTTAATGATGACCAGCTGATACTCCCTTCTCCTGCTGTCACTCACTTGGAATCTAGCAGACACAGTGCTTTTTTTCTTTTCAGGTCTCTCCTTATGGAACAGACTTCAGATATATTGGGGAATGGTAATTTATTTATTTGTTGAATTTGTACCCCACATTTTCCCACCTATTTGCAGGCTCAATGTGGCTTACATAGTACCGTCAAAGGCGTTTGCCCAGTCGGTGGATAACAAATACAAAGTTGTATAGTGATCGTATGAGGTATAAGTGGAGGGTCGGAATGGATGAAGATTGCGTGATGTCCTGTTCGATCATAGTCATGCTGTGTTGGTAGGTGAAGAGGGTTACGTGGGGTCGTTGGGGTAGTCCTTTTTGAAGAGGTTGGTTTTTAGTGATTTCCTGAAGTTCAAGTGGCCGTGGATTGTTTTCACAGCTTTTGGGAGCCCATTCCATAGTTGTGCGCTTATGTAAGAGAAGCCGGCTGCGTAAGTTGTTTTGTATTTCAGTCCTTTGCAATTTGGGTAGTGTTGGTTTAGGTAGGATCTTGACGATCTGACTTTGTTTCTTATTGGTAAGTCTATAAGGTCTGTCATGTATCCTGGGACTATGCCATACATGATTTTGTGGACTAAGGTGCAGATTTTGAAGATGATCCGTTCTTTGATTGGGAGCCAATGCAACTTTTCTCGGATGAGTTTGGCACTTTCGAAGCGTGTTTTGCTGAATATCAGCCTGGCTGCTGTATTTTGGGCGGTCTGGAGTTTTTTTTATGAGTTGTTCTTTGCAGCCCGCGTAGATTCCGTTGCAATAATCTGCATGGCTTAGGACTATTGATTATATTAGGTATCGAAAAGTTGCTCTTGGGAAGAAAGGTTTTAATCGTTTGAGCTTCCACATTGAATAATACTGAAAGATACTGAGAATGGCTAAGTGGAGAGCAATGAGGATAAAGCAGGGGGTGAGTGAGCCCTTTACAGAGAGGTGGGCACGGCTCCGGCCATCTTGTTGGGCAGGACTGGATCTTTATCTGCCGTCACTTTCCGTGTTTCTGTGAGTCAGGTTTCTAAAGGCACATAAACACCCTGTTTTAAATTTAGCCCTTTAAAACAGATAAAGCTGCCATGCCAGTGAAGTCCTCTGGACCTGAGTTAGCCCAGGGATTGGCTGTACTCTGTATGGCTTAAACAGCATGTGTATGGTTTATATGACGTGTTCAAACTGTGATCCAAAGAGCGATGAGCACATCATAGGTGCAATTGCTAACAAGCTCTAATGCTGAAAGAGCGCAATTCTTCTGTCATCAGCCAGACTGTGGCTAGTGGCTGTGGCAGATGTGTCTTTGCAGGGAGGGTTTTGTCTTGCTTTTCTTGTCCATGGAATCGCCCAGCGTCTGCCACACTTTCCCTTCTCTCTCTGTCACTGGAGGTGCGACAGACCGACCCGGAATGCCAGACCCCCTTTTGTGGTAGAAACAGATGGCAGTGCTCGCTCCTGCAGCCCCTGCCTGCCAGATGGCAGGAAACAACCTGGTACCTGGTACTGCTGGCTTTGCACCTGTCCCCTCCCCCTACTACACACATCAAGTTTTATAGTAACAGAGCCAGACGGGTCAGATGCCTCTTCTCTGCAGAAAGCAATCCAATCCCTTCTCCTTTTGTTCATCCACAAAGGAAACTAGACAAAAAGACCAGGAGTCAACTTTACTGAAAGTTTATCCCACCCAGTTGTAGAAACATCAGGATATTGTCAAAAATGTCAGCTAAAAATCACAGTGGTCCAGCTAGACTGCCTTGTAACTGCTGCTGAATACGGGTAAAGACCCCTCCCCATGCCTTTAACTGCCTCTCTGTACAAGTTACCCCTTCTATGTCGCTGTTTAGAATGAAAACTGCTGCTCTGTGTGGGTTACCCCCCCCATGCCATTTTTCTCTGTTTCTTACCACCCTCTAACGCCTTTCTGTAGCATTGTACCTAACTGTTAGTCCGCGAAGGTTAAATCCCTCTGTACCTCTGTCTAGGGTTGTAACTACCTTTCTGTTAAGGTTCCCCTCCCCCCATGCCTTCCTGTAGGATTGTAAATGCTGCTACCTGGATAAATGCTTTGAAACCTTGACCTCCCCCCCCCCCCCCTTTGTGTCTGGAGCCAGACAATTCCTCTGAAGCATTAACAGGTTCCTCTCGGCTGTCACATGATGCCCGAGATGCAAACCGGACCCTGGCTGCATCCACCACAATAACGGAGTTTATGCTCCACGTAATTCATATTGATTGCAAGGAATCCGTTCTGTAGCAGGAGATGAGAAGTTACCCTAACAGTTCGAGAAGTGGGCTGAGAACCAGAGAAGCCCAGTCCTAGATCCTTGTGACCTTGGTCAAGTCGCTTAATACTTCAGGTAGAAGTTTAGACCATAAGCTCTCTAGGGCCAAGGGTAGTAACTACTCAAAAGGCCTGAGCTAAATGCAGAATCCTAACCGAGTAGTAACAAATTGTATTTCTATCACTCACAACTTATTGTAAGCCACACTGAGCCCGCAAAAAGGTGGGAAAATGTGGGATACAAATGCAATAAAATAATTGTTAAACATAATAGCCAGTGTACCTGAATGTAACTCACCTTGAGCTACTACTGAAAAAGGTGTGAGCAAAATCCAAAATAAATAAATAACAATTAAACATAAAGCCTTTTATAATACTGACTGATCATGAATTTGTGATCTGCTTTTAGGTTTTCTGTTTTTGTTTATATTTTTTATGAATGTTTTATTGTAACCTGCCCTGGATAAGGACAGATTAACAAATAATAATAATAACAATCTAATAATAACACTTAGGGCGTTGTATAAACTGGAGTGCCAAACCTCAGAAGTATGTCTAGGGCATTTATCCAGATAATGAAAATAAAAAGTCACAGGGTCCAGATAGTTTCCAATGTTGTTAAGTGCCATCAAGTCAATGTTGACTCATAGTGACACTCTGGAAAGTTCCCCTGAATTGTGTTCAGTCTTCGGTCAGGTGGTGTCCAGAGCTGCTGTTATTGTATCGATCCATCACATTGCTGGTCTTCCTCCTTGCTCTGACCAGTGTACAAACTAAAAATAAAAATAGTAGAAAATTTTGAAAGAAGCTACAATTCAAAATAGGAAAGGAAAGAACAAATTGAAAATAAGAATCCAGGGGAGGGAAAAGTGAATAATAAAAGAGGCTAGTGAGTACTACCAGATTACCATCAAGAGGACGGAGAGGGGGATCCTGCAGTTCGCTACCAGCCAACACAGCTGAGATCATGGCACCTCTAGGGAAGCTTGAGAAAAATTAAGTCTTTAGGAGAGCATGGAACTGGGGAAAGGATTGAGCAGACTGAACGTCAGCTGGAAGAGGGATCCAAAGAGAGGGAACTAAAGAAAAAAAGGCAGAATGGTGGTTAGATTCCAATCTATCATAGTGCAAGGGTGAAACAGAGAGGTGCTTACCAAATGAGGAATACAGTGTATGAGGAGGATGGTAAGGAGTAATGAGTGTGGCCAGGTAAGAAGGAAAGTCATAATAAAGGACCTTCTGAGTAATGGCGAGAGCCTTGTGTTGAATGTGGAATGGAACGGGAAGCCAGTGATATTGCTTCAGTAAGAGGGGACACGATCAAATCGATGGGCATGGGCCAGAATACGGACAGAGGTGTTCTGGATTATTTGAAGGCTCTTCAACACAATGGTCAGAAGTCCGTCATTAATGATTTTACAGTAGTCTAGTTTTGTGGCATCCAGTGCATAAAGTAGAGTAGTATAACTCACATTGTCCAAATAAGGGTGGGTAGAGTGGATAAGACACAGAGAGCAGAAACAGGAATGGGCAACCAAAAAGATCTGTGACTGGAAGGAAATTGTGGAGTCGAAGACCACACTCAAATATTTAAAAGAGTCAACAAATGTGATGGGAGAACCACACAAGGAAGGGGCAATGGAAGGGCCAGACAGGCAGCCTGTCACCCACAGGGCAACACTCTTCTGCAGATTGAGAGAGAGGTGATGTTCAGAAAGCCAACAATCAATCTTCTCACGGCAAGCCTGAAGTGAAGAAAGTTTCGAATTATATGGGCCATAGGAGAATATCATCAGCGTTAATATAGCACTGAATACGAGACTTCTGATCGGAGTTGCCAGGGTGCTGAGAAAGATATTAAAAAGCAAAGGTGAAAGCACAGAGCTCTGAGGAACATCATTCCTAAGGGGAATGGGAGAAGAGCTAGATGATCCTAAAGAAACCCAAAAGGATCTATTAGTGAGAAAAGTCAAGATAAGAGAGCGCAACTCCTCTCCGTGAAAGACTCCATTGGCTTCCTATTACTGAACGAATATACTTCAAAGTTCACACGTTGATTCACAAGATTATCTATGGAGACGCCCCAGGTTACATGTATAATCTGATAGACATACCAGCCAGAAACAGTTTAAAACCTTCTAGAACATATCTCAATTTGCATCTTCCTAATTGCAAAGGACTTAAGTACAAGACATATTATGCGTCCAACTTCTCTGTAATAGGCAGTCAAATATGGAATGCCTTACCAAGATCCATTCAAATAGTCAATGACCTTCTACCTTTCTGGAAGTTGCTAAAAACTTACCTCTTCAATCAAGCTTACACAAATAACCTGAATTAAATAATAAGTCCATGTGTACCACTAGACCAATCCAAGAATTCAGAACTGGAATGTTAACATACTCCATTTTTACCCACCTCCACACAATCTATTATATCCTCCTTCTTACCCCTCCCCTACATTTTCCCTATAATAACTACATGTTATTATAATAACTATATATCAATTTGTTATCCTGTTTTACTATGTAAGCCGCATTGAGCCTGCTATTGAGTGGGATAGTGCGGGGTACAAATGTTACAAATAAATAAATAAAAGAGAACCAGTTGAAAAGAGCAACACCAGTAGAGGAAAGCCTGGAAAGAAGAAGAGAGTGACTCACCAGGTCAAAAGCTGCTGAGAGAACTAGAGACACAAGAAGAAGAGCTTGACCACAATCTAAGGAGAAGCGACAGTCGTTGAGTAAAGATGTTATCACAGTCTCTGTAGAGGACATTGAAGCTTCAACATGCTGGTTGAGCTGAAGAAAAACACGTCGCTCAACATGTTTGGCAAGAAAAGAAAGATTGGACGCTGGACGAAAATTAGAGACTAAAGAGGGATGTAATGAAGGTTTTCTACGTACAGGTTGAACCAATTTTCAGCAAGGTGGTATAACCCCCCCGAACTGAGTGTTAACAATCATAGTGCAGGCGAGCGGGCTAAGGCAGTGAGATGGAAGCAATAGCCATCCTGAAGGAACAGGATCGAGAAAGCAGGAGGATTTTGTCAAAGACAGTAGGTGAAGGTAGAGTAGAAGAAAGTGGTTCGGAGGGAGCGATAGGAAGAGCAGAATCCAGGGGAGGGGGCAAGAAGAAGGGAAGGAGGAGGCAAAGGCGGGAATGAGGAGCATAGGATAGAGAACTTAGAGGTGAAAAAAACCTAAAAAATCATTGGCCGTTAAAGTCGGAGGAAAAGAGGAGAGCGGGGCCATCACTTAAAGTTTAGTACTGATTGATTTGTAGGTCGGGCAGTCTATGGTAGATGCAGTATTCTTTGCCAGCAGCATAATTCAAAGGCATCAATTTTCTTCCTGTCCAACATTTACATCCAGATGACATTATTTGAGCCGATATTCAAAGCGGATTCTGGCCGGTTACATCACCTGTTTGGGGCTACTTATCTGGTTAGTGCTGCTGCAAACTGTCTATGGTGGGGGCCTTCCAGGAGCGGAGTTGGAACTTGGCCGGTTAAGTGTCACTATTTAGAAGGACCTTATGCCAAAGCATGTGCCAAAGACCCCCCCCCCCCCTCACCTTGAGATTTCACTGGAAAAGTGTGAGACAGAAGCCCTTCCCCGTGCCGCCTGCCCTGGAAGAGGTGGGGCAGTTTGAAACATCGGGGGGGGGGGGATGGAGCTGGAGAAGGGTCTCCAGAGCCAACACGCAATGGGTAGGGGTGGGCCACGGCAAAGAAGAAGAAGCTGGCCAGCCAACTCTCGTGAACCTGGAAGTTGCGAGGGGTGGGGGCAGGCAAAGGGAGAAGCCTGGTGCGATACAAAAATGGCGCCGACCAAGCAGAGAAGAGCCAGGTCAATCTGGGAGAAGAAAGAGTGCAGCCAGTTGGGAGGCAGGAAGCAGCCTGGGGCCCGGATTGGCACCAATGCCTTTGCTTTTCCTTGCTCTGAAAATCCACAGATGGGGGGGGGGGGGGGGGGGGGGGGGGGGGGGAGACTTTCATAGCAGCACCTGCTCAAGGTGAATAAGTACCAGTCCCCTTTCAGAATCTGCCACCACCTCACCCCCTGCTCATCCACATTCCTGTTTCCACTGTGATATACCTCATCTGTCTTTGGTGTATCAGTATTTATTTATTTAGATTTTTTTTGTACACTAGATATTTCTCTGTCCCAGGAGGGCTCACAATCTAAGTTTGTATCTGAGGCAATGGAGGGTTAAGTGACTTGCCCAAGATCACAAGGAGCAGCAGTGGGATTTGAACCGGCCACCTCTGGATTATAAGACTGGTGCTCTAACCACTAGGCCACTCCTCCACTCAGCAACATTCCAAGTAGAATCTCAAATAGTAGCAACAGAATCTCCAATTGTAGCAACATTCCATGTAGAATCTCAAATAGTAGCAACAGAATCTCAAATAGTAGCAACCGTTTGATGTTCCACTGCACTAACCACTAGGCCACTCCTCCGCTCCGATATTGTAGAGTAGCCACGGTTCGGCTGCACTGCTGTCCCTACATAATTATTTATTTAATGTAAAACATTTCTACTGCACCATTCACAGCCTTCCAAGACAGAGCACAATTCACCATCACAAGTGCACTAACTTCTTGAAAAGAGATCGCAGCCAGTAAGGAAGGCTCCAGCCTTAAATATTGTCATCTTTTCTCTGGGGGGGACTCAGGACACAGGACAGAGGTCCAGGACAGTGGAGCATCACCTCAGACAATTTAGGGGGGGGGGGGGGTGGGGAAGAGGAAGACCTTTTTAAGGATCCTAGAATGAGCAGCAGCAGAAGGGGGAGGGGGTTATGGGTTTATTATATTTGATAGTGTGAGTTTAGCAGCTAAAGGAATTGTTCTTTAAAGGGAGGAGAACAGAGCTGGAGTCATTCTTATGCTAAAAGAAAGCATCTGCAAGAGAAAAGCAAAGGTACAGGGCAGGGGCTGTGTGAATGAAAAGCCAGGAGTCAGGGTCATTTAGGAGCAATTGAGAAGGACAAAGTGTAAAGAGGGGACAAAGGCTTCTATTAACCAGCTTTACACTGGCACAAGGAGTTAATTTAAAGACAAAGGAGGTGGAGAGACAAACTAGAAAGACAATTACAACTAATCAACTCCTAACACACAGGAGACAAATTTATCCACTGCAAAAGGAACTTAGGGCTAGATGCACGGGTGGCACTCCTAGGGCGGCTGACACCCGGGGCGGATCGCCGATGCGCCCCCCCCCCCCGGCGAACCGACACTGCCCCCCCCCCCGGCAAAATGACACCTCCCCCCCCGGCAAAACGGCACCCCCGGGTACATTTTTACCTGCTGGGGGAGGGGGAGTGCAGCGCGCCTGTCGGCTTCGCTCGTTCCATGCTCCCTCTGCCCCGGAACAGGAAGTAACCTGTTCCGGGGCAGAGGGAGCAAGGAACGAGCGGCGCCAACAGGTGTGTGGCACCCCCCAGCGGCGTGCACCCGGGGTGGACCGCACCCACCGCCCCCCCCCCCAGGAACACCACTGAGATGCACTAATCCCACGTAAAGAGCCCTTTCCTTACCGATCCCTTAGCGAATTGTTAAGGAAATTTTTTTTTTTTGTTACATTTGTACCCCGCACTTTCCCACTCGTGGCAGGCTCAATGCGGTTGGCATGCATGAAGGAAATCGCATGTAAATGAGCTGCTCGCTGTTAGCTCATTTGCACGCGATTTCCTTGGAACCCATTCGGCCAGCTGGGCATAGGCTCTGCGCATGCTAAAGACAGCTTCACATAAAAAAAAAAAAAAGGTCGTCCCTGACAGGACTTTTTTTTTTCCCCTACAGATTTTTTGATAAGCATCCTTCTTGGACGCGTTTTTCTTACGACCACCGCCAGAGAGAATCGGGACATGCGAGGACTATTTGGACATCCCTTTCAATTATGCCCCTCCTCCAGGTCTCTCTCAGCCAATCACAGCGCGTTTAGCTGTCACTGGTGTCAGCTAAACGCGCTGTGATTGGCTGAGAGGCCGTGGGGGGAGGGGGCCTCACAATCGTCCATTAGCCCTCTCAAGGAGTTCAGCTGGCGATGAGGAAGGGGGACAAATCTAAGCTCCTTCGTTCAACTTTTAAAGCCCTTCACTTGGAGAAAGCTGCAAACGTCCAAGTGCTCGTCAGGGACGTCCTTTTTTGTTTTTGTGAGTGAAGGACGTCCATGTTAGGCACTTTAGAAGGACGTCCCTGATGAGCACTTGGACATTTTTTTTTCCAGATTCTCGTCCTTCTCAGATGTTTTTGGAGCTCGCTATAGGTGTTGTTCAGCTCTGCAAGAACTTTTTTTTCCTTCCGATTCCCTCACAGCAGCCCCAACGAGAGGTGCAGACCTCCCGTTAGGTTTTCCACAGTAAGGGGATCATAAAACGATAGTGAATCTCATTATAATACAAATTATACACATTATAATACTAATTTGCTCATCTGCATTCCGTTTTCGTTAGCTGCTACCATGACAGGACAATGCCCTTTTATGCATGTCCCGGTTTACTACTTGTGCGTTAAACTGGCTAGAACCAGTTTAAAACCCACTTTGCTGCCTCGTTAACTTTAGTGCATCTAGCCCTTATTACAGTAAAGAGCCCCAGCTTTAAGCTGTACAAGACTTCCCATACCACAGATACACTAGGTATTTCTCTGTCCAGGGAGGGCTCACAGTGGACAGCAGAGGTTTAGCCCCCTAATTGTATAAATGAGCTAATTAGCAAGCAATTAGAAACTAATTAGATTTAATTTTAACTTATGCACGAGTACAAAAAAAGAAGAGGTGCAGAATTGGGAGGGTCCTTAGCTGTGGGAGGGGGAGTGAGGGGTAAAGCCTGGGATAAGCAAAGAGGGTCCTTTGCTGTTGGGGGCAGTGAGTGAGGGATAAAGTCTGGGATACGCATAGACGATCCAGCTGTGCAGAAGTGAAGGAAGAACGCTATAATTCTGTAGCAGGAAAGGAAAATGCTGCATTGGATTTTTTCTGTGTCGATTTGTTTCTTGGACTGTTTCTTAGGAGTAGATTCTGTCTGTGTTTGTAGACAGTACTTGCAGCCCTGGTTTGGGGGTTGTGCTCTGGCAGATGCTGATAGACAGTCTACAGCTGACACCTGGGGGGGGGAGTGGGGGGGTCTGGATGTTTCAGGGGTGGGAGCCGCTTCCTGGTGTGTGGAGAGAAGGGTCTCTCTGTCTGTAGGGTCTCAGCTGCTCTTGGGGCTCACACAGCTGCAGAGCTCAGCCTAGGGAGGATGGGAAAGTGCTTTTTATTCCTGCCAAGTTGTGAAATGTATTTGGAAAAAGTTGTGTGCCATGGTTGATGCCGCAGCTGCTCCATGCCAGAGTATCACTCCGTCCTCTCCCATTATCCCAAACATCTGTTTCTTGAATGACATGCAAGTTCTTGTACCAGTCAGCTGTGGGAGAGGATCTCAGGGTTTTGCACAGACACCAGAACCCGCTTCTCGGGCGTATTTCAATCTTCCATCAATTGATGGAGCTGAATGAACTCATGATCGAGTAATATGAAACGAAATAACTCAGCACCTCCGTGTTAGTCCACTTTTAAAGGTAATCAATAGAAATAGAGTAACGTAACACATAGAAAAGAAATTAAGATGATACCTTTTTATTGGACTAACTTAATACATGAATACAATATCATCGTATTTTCTTTTCTCTGTTTTATTTCACCTTTTTGAGGCTGCTTTTAACTCCTAACTCCTATTCGCCTGTCAGTACTTGTGTCTGTTTTATCCTTCCCTCCATAATAAGCAGGGACTGTCTCATTCGTGTTTACCGTACAGCTTTGTGTACATCTAGTAGCGTTATAGAATGATAAGTAATTGAACAGGGACCGTCTCGTGTGTTTAATGTACATTTCTGCATATGTCGTGTCCTGTACCCTGGGGTTGTGGTTGTTCAGAAACTGTGGAGTTGAATAAATGTGCAGGTATGTGGACGAATGGAGAGAGAAACAGACCCCCCCCCCCCCCAAATTGTATAAATGGCCTCTAAAATTGGTTATGTAAGTGCAGAACCTGTTATATAATAGGGTCTATTATGCATATAACACAATTAATCGGCCACATTAACATTTAATATTTTAATCTTCATTAATCATGTTGTGCAGTTGTGATTAATTGTGATTAATATGTTAGATATTTATAAAGAAAATACAACAGAAATGATGAACAGAGTTGCCAACCTTGCAGTTTTCGTGCAGAGTTGGGTGGCTTTTCTAAACTGGCCACGGGGACTTTCCTACGGTCACAGTTTGCTTTTATTATGGGTGTGCCCTTGTGTGGCCATAAGGCCGTGCAGGTTGGTTCCCCCCCCCCCCCACCCCTCACATTGTTGGTAAGGCAGCTCTGAGGCTCCCCAGCTCCTCAGGTAGCTGTGTTGGGCTATTTGGGGGTTACTTTTGGCTACAAATTGGGCTGGGAAATTTTCAGACATTTGGCAGCTCTGAATATGAACTGTTCCAGTCTATGACAATATTATTCTCAATTTAAAATGAGGACTCAAATTTATAAAAAGTCTCCAATTATCTGTAATCATAAATCAATATAAAGACTTCACTATATCTATACCAAATTTAAAAACAGCAAAAATATATATAAAATATACATTGTAACATTCAATACTCTTCAACATGATGATAATCCCACTGACAAAGTCCCTATCCAACCGAGACCTCAACCCATTCATCTATGCAGGTGACATCACAATCTACATTCCCTTCAGTCATGACTTAACAGAAATAACCAATGAAATCAATGACAGCCTGGACAAACTCATTCCAATTGAAACTGAAAAAACACACTGCCTCATCCTCTCAT
Organism: Microcaecilia unicolor; assembly: GCF_901765095.1. Lineage (NCBI taxonomy): Eukaryota > Metazoa > Chordata > Amphibia > Gymnophiona > Siphonopidae > Microcaecilia > Microcaecilia unicolor. The sequence continues at coordinate 533,182,124 of NC_044033.1, read as the reverse complement.
CTCAACATAACAAGTACAAACTCACATCCATAAACACCCCAGAACACACCCTCCCTACCTCAGACAGCCTAAAAATACTCGGCGTCATAATCGACCGCAACCTTACCCTTGAGAGCCAAGTAAACTCCATAATAAAGAAAATGTTTTACTCAATGTGGAAACTCAAACAAATAAAACCTTTCTTCCCAAGGGAAATTTTTCAAAACCTAATACAATCATTGGTCCTAAGCTATACAGACTACTGCAACGGAATCTATGCGGGATGTAAAGAACAACTCGCAAAACACAGCTGGCAGGCTGATATTTGGTAAAACACGATTCGAAAGCGCTAAACCACTTCGAGAAAAGCTACACTGGCTCCCAATCAAAGAACGGATCATCTTCAAAATCTGCACCTTGGTCCACAAGATTATCTACGGCGTAGTCCCAGGATACATGGCAGACCTCATAGATCTACCAACTAGAAACAGACTCTGATCAGCACGATCATACCTAAACCTACATTACCCAAATTGCAAAGGACTGAAATACAAAACAATTTATGCATCCAACTTCTCCTACTTAAGCACACAACTATGAGAAGCTGTGAAAATAATCCTTGACCATCTAAACTTCAGGAAATCACTAAAAACCACCCTCTTCAAAAAGGCTTACTCCACCGATCCAATGTCAATCCCCACACCCAGCAACACAACACAACACAACCAATGATCGTACTGGACAATATACAATTTTCATCCCTTCCATCCTCATGGTGCCTGATACACACCTACCTCACTTCGACCACAATATAACCTGTATTTGTTATCAACCGACTGGCAAACGCCTGTACGGTACTATGTAAGCCACATTGAGCCTGCAAATAGGTGGGAAAATGTGAGGTACAAATGTAACAAATAACAAATAACCTTTTCAACAGGATGTGACATCTTGAGCTCCTCCCACCAACACTTCCCCTCATCCAGGGAAATATGATAGAAACTCCAATAGGCTCCTCCTCCCTTTTAACAGGAGATAACCATGTAGTATTCCCTCCTTCCCAACAGGAGATACTAGGGAGCCTGACCTCTTCTACAAGAAAAGAATCCATAGAAAAGTTTTTTTTATTTTTTTTTTGTTACATTTGTACCCCACATTTTCCCACCTATTTGCAGGCTGAATGTGGCTTACATAGTACAGTGAGGTGTTAGCCACCTCCGGTGATGAAACAAATACAGAATGATGTTGCTACAGACACATTAGAGAATCAAGAGAAGAAGGGTAATATATTGTTCATTGCAAGTTTTGGTTTCGTTGTGTTGCCGAGTTCAGGCACTTAAGTTGGATCAGTAGGGTATGCCTTTTCAAACAGATCGGTCTTTAGTGATTTCTGGAAGTTGAGGTGATCCTGCGTTGTCTTTATGGCTTTCGGTAAAGTGTTCCATAGTTGCGTGCTTATATGGGAGAAGCTGGATCCGTAAATTGATTTGTACTTGAGTCCTTTGCAGCTAGGGTGGTGAAGATTCAGGTATGTTCTTTATTTATTTATTTTTATTTATTTATTTGTTACATTTGTAGCCCACATTTCCCCACCTGTTTGCAGGCTCAATGTGGCTTACATAGTACCGTAAAGGCATTCACCATGATGTTATCTACCACATTTGCTTATTTCCGATCTGACGAAGAAGGCCAACCTTCGAAAGCTAATCAAGAAATGTATTAAGTTATGTCCAATAAAAAGGTATCATCTTATTTTCTTTTCCATGTTTTATTTTGTTTGATTTCTATTGATTACCCCAAGTCCATTTAATAATGGTCTATGGACTTTTCCTTTAGGAAGCCGTCCAAACCTTTTTTAAACTCCACTATGCTAACCGCCTTTACCACATTCTCTGGCAATGAATTCCAGAGTTTAATTACATGTTGAGTGAAGAAAAATGTTCTCCGATTCGTTTTAAATTTACTACATTGTAGCTTCATCGCATGCCCCCTAGTCCTAGTATTTTTGGAAAGCGTGAACAGACGCTTCACATTTACCCATTCAACTCCACTCATTATTTTATAGACCTCTATCATATCTCCCCTCAACCGTCTTTTCTCCAAGCTGAAGAGCCCTGGCCACTTTAACCTTTCCTCATAGGGAAGTCGTCCCATCCCCTTTATCATTTTTGTCGCCCTTCTCTGCACCTTTACTAATTCCACTATATTTTTTTTGAGATGCGGCGAACAGAATTGAACATAATATTCGAGGTGCGGTCGCACTTTCTGGAAGTTTAGGTGATCATAAGTTGTTTTCATGACTTTTGGTAATGCATTCCATAGTTGTGTGCTTATGTAGCAAAAGCTGGATGCATAGGTTGATTTGTATTTGAGTCCTTTGCAGCTTGGGTAGTGGAGATTTAGGTATGTTCGTGTTGATCCTGTTGTGTGTCTGGTTGGTAGGTCTATGAGGTTTGTCATGTATCCCAGGGCTTCGCCATAGATAATTTTATGAACCGGGTGCAATACGTTCTTTGATTGGGAGCCAGTGCAGTTTTTCTTGGAGGGGTTTGGCACTTTCGAATCACGTTTTTCCAAGTATAAGCCTGGCTGCCGTGTTTTGAGCGGTCTGAAGTTTCTTTATAATTTGTTCTTTGCATCCCGCATAAATTCTGTTGCATTAGTCTACATGGCTTAGTACCATTGATTGTATCAAGTTGCGAAATGTTTCCCTCGGGAAGAATGGTTTCACGTGTTTGAAATTTTCACATTGAGTGGAACATTTTCTTTGTTGTAGATTTCACTTGTTTCTCTAGTGTGAGGTTATGGTCGATTGTAACGCCGAGAATTTTCAGGCTGTCTGAGATAGGGAGGGTATAATCTGGGGTGTTTATGTTTGTGGATTTGTTCGTATTGTATTGGGATGAGAGGATGAGACGGTGTGTTTTTTTCTGTGTTGAGTTTTAGTTCCGTTTGCCCATGAGTCCGTGATATTCAAGCTGAGCTTGATTTCGTTGGTGATTTCTGTCAGATCACGTTAGTAAGGAATGTATATTGTGACATCGTCTGCATAGATGAAAGGGGTAAGGCCTTGGTTGGATAAGGATTTGGCTAGTTGGGCCATGATTAGGTTGAAAAGGATTGGTGATAGTGATGATCTTTGAGGTACTCCACATTCTGCTTTCCACAGTGGTAATATGTTTGAGCTTGATTTCACTTGATATGTTCTAGTGGTTAGGAAACCCTTGATCCAACTAAGTATGTGTCCGCCAATCCCGAAGTAATCTAGGAATCTTAGTAGTATTCAAAGTCAATCTGCAAGGCTCCTCTTGTAGGGTGAATAATCATAAGACATCTGTTATTTTGTCCAACATCCTCCCTCCTGAAGCCTTTCCCAGTAACAGACCACAGCTCTGTTACCCTCCTTGGACCAACTGGCGCTCTGTCTGGAGAATACCACTTGACAAACAGGCTTCACAGGATATGCAAATTGACCACAGAAGGCAAATCTTCTTTCTTGGGCTATAGGTTAATTACTCTGAAGAGGTAGTCTTCTTGCACCAAACACTTTAACAAACACTTTTGAACTAAGCCCTTCACTGAGGAACTCATGGGTCAGTTATTCAATACTGGGTTAGCTGGCTTTCCCAGGATATGCAAATTAACCATTCTAAATGCAAATTCACTCCAATTAGCTTCTGCTAACCACTCTGTAGGGGTTATTTTTCTTTCAACAAACAAATCCGTGCACTCTGTTCAACCAAGCCCTCGACTGGGAGATGAGGGTCTCAGATAAACACAGCCACCACCCCTTGGACAGGACTTTACTTCACTTCAACTTTACAATCCTATCCTCCACCCCCAGCTGTTGATATTAGAGTCTTATTTCAAGGCTTATAGTGTTCCCTCCACACTGTGGTCAAATCAAAGTTCCTTGTAAAAAGAATTGAAGCAGTGCAAAGAAAAGCTACGAGAATGGTATGGGATTTGCGTTACAAGACGTATGAGGAGAGGCTTGACCTGAACATGTATACCCTGGAGGAAAGGAGAAACAAGGGTGATATGATACAGACGTTCAAATATTTGAAAGGTATTAATCCGCAAACAAACCTTTTCCGGAGATGGGAAGGCGGTAGAACGAGAGGACATGAAATGAGATTGAAGGGGGGCAGACTCAAGAAAAATGTCAGGAAGTATTTTTTCACGGAGAGAGTGGTGGATGCTTGGAATGCCCTCCCACGGGAGGTGGTGGAAAGGAAAACGGTAACGGAATTCAAACATGCGTGGGATAAACATAAAGGAATCCTGTTCAGAAGGAATGGATCCTCAGGAGCTTAGCCGAGATTGGGTGGCAGAGCCGGTGGTGGGAGGCGGGGCTGGTGGTTGGGAGGCAGGGCTAGTGCTGGGCAGACTTCTACAGTCTGTGCCGTGAGGATGGCAGATACTAATCAAGGTCAGGTATACACAAAAGGTAGCACATATGAGTTTATCTTGTTGGGCAGACTGGATGGACTGTGCAGGTCTTTCTCTGCCGTCATCTACTTTGTACTATGTATGTTATCCTTCCCATTATTCTGTACTTCAGGTAAGTACCTTGTTTTTCTTTAGAGATCCTTTCCTTTGGTATCCAGTCATCAGTCATTCTTCTTGGAGGGCTCCTTCTCCTTTCTCCTCTCTTTTTGAGGAAAGGCGTTTTAAAAAGGCTGCTTCCAACCAACTCCAACCTTCCTGGGTTCTTCCTCTATTCTGGAAAATGTACAGAACCTTATCCAATGGACTTGCTTTCTGAAGAGAACTATTCCTACCTTCGGCCATGGGCCCTCCTCCCTTTCCACAAGGGTAACCTCTCCCCCTCCCCCTCCCCAGCTATCTGTGTCTGGGCTATTGTTGAAGCAGGGTTTCCCTTAGTGGCCTCTACAAAATAACACAAGGGTCTCCACCATTAGCATCCCCCCCCCCTAGTGGTCGCTACTCATCTAAGCAGGCTTCTTCTCCTGAGCGCCCTTGAAGCACGTCCTATATTTATCACAATATAACCTTATCACCCCACCCACTGGTGAACACAATGACTTTATCAATCATCACACCCACTGTTCACATGAGAGGCATTGGCATTCAATAAAAATGATAAAATGATAGGGTGGATCGAACTGGTGGAGGAGTAGCATTATATGTTATGGAGGGCCTTGAATCAAATAGATTGAAAATCCTGCAGGATACAAAACACATCTTGGAATCCCTATGGATTGAAATTCAATGTGTAAAGGGGAACGGCTTTGGAGTAAGTACACACAAGAAATCCAATGTGTTAGCATTAAACTTTCAAAATGGAGACTATGATAAAATGAGAAGAATGGTGAAAGAAATACTTAGAGGAGCAGCTGCGACGGTCAAAACTTTACATCAGGCATGGATTCTGTTCAAAAATACTATCCTGGAAGCCCAGACCAAATATATTCTGTGTATTAAAAAAGGAGGAAGACCAAATGACAGCCAGCATGCTTAAAATGTAATGTGGAGGAAGCTATTAGAGCTAAAAAAAAAATCCTTCAGAAAATGGAAGAAGGAACCGACTGAAAATAATAAGAAACAGAAGAAGGAATGTCAAGTCAAATGGAAAGCGCTGATAAGGAAAGCAAAGAGGGACTTTGAAAAGAAGATTGCGTTGGAGGCAAAAACACATAGTACATGTGGAGGGGCATAATCGAAAGGGACGCCCAAGTTTCGCTGAGGACGTCCTCGCAAAACGTCCTGATGAAGGGGCGGGGAAACCCGTATTATCAAAACAAGGTGGACGTCCATCTTTTGTTTCGATAATACGGTCAGAGACGGCCAAATCTTGAAATTTAGATCATCCTTAGAGATGGTCGTCCCTAGACTTGGTCATTTCTGATTTTCGGCAATAATGAAAACCAAGGACGCCCATCTCAGAAACGACCAAATGCAAGCCCTTTGGTCGTGGGAGGAGCAGCATTCGTAGCGCACTGGTCCCCCTGACATGCCAGGACACCAACCAGGCACCCTAGAGGACACTGCAGTGGACATCAGGAATTGCTCCCAGGTACATAGCTCCCTTACCTTGTGTGCTGAGCCCTCCAAATCACCCCCAAAACCCACTGCCCACAACTGTACACCACTACCATAGCCCTTACGGGTGAAGGGGGGCACCTAGATGTGGGTACAGTGGGTTTCTGGTGGGTTTTGGAGGACTCATATTTACCACCATAAGTGTAACAGGTAAGGGGGGGAATGGGTCTGGGTCCGCCTGCCTGAACACTGCACCCACTAAAACTGCTCCAGGGACCTGCATACTGCTGTGATGGACCTGAGTATGACATTTGAGGGTGGCATAGAGGCTGGCACAAAATATTTGTAAAGATGAGGGTGGGAAGGGGTTAGTGACCACTGGGGGAGTAAGGGGAGGTTATTCCCGATTCTCTGTGGTGGTCATCTAGTCAGTTTGGGCACCTTTTTGTGCCTTGGTCATAAGAAAAACAGGACTAGGTAGTTGTCCAAGTGCTCGTCAGGGACGCCCTTTTTTTTTCATTATGTGTCGAGGATGTCCATGTGTTAGGCACGCCCAAGTCCCGCCTTCGCTACGCCTCCTACATGCCCCCGTGAACTTTGGCCGTCCCTGCGACGGAAAGCAGTTGGGGACGCCTAAAATTGGCTTTCGATTATACCGATTCGGGCGACCCTGTGAGAAGGATGCCCATCTTCCAATTTGTGTCGAAAGATGGGCGTCCTTCTCTTTTGAAAATGAGCCTGATAGGTATATTAAAAACAAAAAGCTGGCAAAAGGATAGGTTGAACTGCTAGATGACCGAGGGATAACAGCAGTGTATTTTTCCTAGTGAAAAAGGTGCCGGTACTCAAATGCCAGGCCACGCTTTAGGGGTGGGGAAATCATTAAGGGATCCACCTTACAATATCCAGGCCCCCTGCAACCAGTTACAGAATCTATGACAAGGCAGAGTTGATGTGTACAGCTTGAGCTCTTTCATTAAAACTTGGGGACTATGGGTCAATTTTAGCAGACAATGGAAAATGTGCCGGTACTCAGTACCCCCTCATAAAAAGCCCTGGGTATGAGGGGCACTCAGGAAAGACAAAGTCATAACAGAGAAATTAAATGAATTCTTGGGTTTGGTCTTCACCGAGGAACATTTGGGAGAGATACCAGTGCCAGAAATGGTATTCAAAGCTGATGAGTCAGAGAAACTGAATGAAATCTCTATAAACCTGGAGGATGTAATGTGGCAATTTGACAAATTGAAGAGTAGCAAATCTCCTGCACCGGATGGTATTCATCCCAGAGTACTGATAGAACTGAAAAATGAGCTTGCGGAGCTATTGTTAGTAATATGTAATTTATCCTTAAAATCGAGCGTGGTACCGGAAGATTGGAGGGTGGCCAATGTAACACCGATTTTTAAAAAAGGTTCCTGAGGAGATCCGGGAAATTATAGACCGGTGAGTCTGACGTCGGTGCCAGGCAAAATGGTAGAGACTATTATTAAGAACAAAATTACAGAGCATATTCAAAAGCACGGATTAATGAGACGATTAAAGTCAACATGGATTTAGTGAAAGGAAATCTTGCCTCACCAATCTACTACATTTCTTTGAAGGGGTGAACAAACATGTGGATAAAGGTGAGCTGGTTGATATTGTGTATCTGGATTTTCAGAAGGCGTTTGACAAAGTACCTCATGAAAGACTCCAGAGTCATGGGATAGGAGGTAGTGTTCTATTGTGGATTAAAAACTGGTTAAAAGATAGAAAACAGAGAGTAGGGTTAAATGGTCAGTATTCTCAATGGAGAAGGGTAGATATTTATTTATATTTGTACCCCGCGCTTTCCCACTCATGGCAGGCTCAATGTGGCTTACATGGGGCAGTGGAGGGTTAAGTGACTTGCCCAGAGTCACAAGGAGCTGCCTGTGCCTGAAGTGGGAATTGAACTCAGTTCCCCAGGACCAAAGTCCACCACCCTAACCACTAGGCCACTCAGCCACTCACAGATAGTGGGGTTCCCTAGAGGTGTGTGCTGGGACCGCTGCTTTTTTATCATATTTATAAATTTGCTGATGACTCAAAGTTATTGAAAGTTGTTAAATCACAAGAGGATTGTGAAAAATTACAAGAGGACCTTACGAGACTGGGCATCTAAATGGTAGATGACGTTTAATGTGAGCAAGTGCAAAGTGATGCATGTGGGAAAGAGGAACCCGAAATATAGCTACATCATGCAAGGTTTCACGTTAGGAGTCACCGACCAAGAAAGAGATCTAGGTGTCATCATTGATGACACGTTGAAACCCACTGCTCAGTGTGCAGTGGCGGCTAAGAAAGCAATTTTGTTAACAGCATAACAATAGTAAAATAACCAAGAATAAACATAAATACAATAAGTACATAAGTACATAAGTACATAAGTAGTGCCATACTGGGAAAGACCAAAGGTCCATCTAGCCCAGCATCCTGTCACCGACAGTGGCCAATCCAGGTCAAGGGCACCTGGCACGCTCCCCAAACGTAAAAACATTCCAGACAAGTTATACCTAAAAATGCGGAATTTTTCCAAGTCCATTTAATAGCGGTCTATGGACTTGTCCTTTAGGAATCTATCCAACCCCTTTTTAAACTCCGTCAAGCTAACCGCCCGTACCACGTTCTCCGGCAACGAATTCCAGAGTCTAATTACACGTTGGGTGAAGAAAAATTTTCTCCGATTCGTTTTAAATTTACCACACTGTAGCTTCAACTCATGCCCTCTAGTCCTAGTATTTTTGGATAGCGTGAACAGTCGCTTCACATCCACCCGATCCATTCCACTCATTATTTTATACACTTCTATCATATCTCCCCTCAGCCGTCTCTTCTCCAAGCTGAAAAGCCCTAGCCTTCTCAGCCTCTCTTCATAGGAAAGTCGTCCCATCCCCACTATCATTTTCGTCACCCTTCGCTGTACCTTTTCCAATTCTACTATATCTTTTTTGAGATACGGAGACCAGTACTGAACACAATACTCCAGGTGCGGTCGCACCATGGAGCGATACTACTACTTAACATTTCTAAAGCGCTACTAGGGTTACGCAGCGCTGTACAATTTAACATAGAGGGACGGTCCCTGCTCAAGGAGCTTACAATCTAAGAGACAAGTGAACGGACAGTCCGATAGGGGCGGTCAAATTGGGGCAGTGTGGATTTACTGAACGGTACGAGTTAGGTGCCGAACGCAGCATTGAAGAGGTGGGTTTTAAGCAAAGACTTGAAGATGGGCAGGGAGGGGGCTTGGCGTAAGGGCTCAGGAAGGTTGTTCCTAGCAAAGGGTGAGGCGAGGCAGAATGAGCAGAGCCTGGAGTTGGCGGTGTTGGAGAAGGGTACAGAGAGGAGGGATTTGTCCTGTGAACGGAGGTTACGGGCGGGAACATAAGGGAAGTTGAGGGTAGAGAGGTAGTGAGGGGCAGCAGACTGAATGCATTTGTAGGTAAGAAGGAGAAGCTTGAATTGATTGCGGTATCTGATTGGAAGTCAGTGAACTGACCTCAGGAGAGGGGTGATATGAGTATATCGGTTTTGGCGGAATATGAGACGTGCCGCAGAGTTCTGAACAGATTGAAGGGGGGATAGATGGCTAAGTGGGAGGCCGGTGAGGAGTAAGTTGCAGTAGTCAAGGCGAGAGGTAATGAGAGCATGGACGAGAGTTCGGGTGGTGTGTTCAGAGAGGAAAGGGCAAATTTTGCTGATGTTAAAGAGGAAGAAGCGGCAGGTCTTGGCAATCTGCTGGATATGCGCAGAGAAGGAGAGGGAGGAGTCAAAGATGACTCCGAGGTTGCGGGCAGATGAGACGGGGAGGATGAGGGTGTTATCAACTGATATAGAAAGTGGAGGAAGAGGAGACGTGGGTTTTGGTGGAAAGACGATGAGCTCGGTCTTGGACATGTTCAGTTTCAGGAGGTTGTTGGACATCCAGGCAGCAATGTCGGATAAGCAGGCTGATACCTTTGCCTGGGTCTCTGCGGTGATGTTTGGTGTGGACAGATATAGCTGGGTATCATCAGCATAGAGATAATACTGGAAACCATGAGATGAGATCAGGGCGCCCAGGGAAGAGGTGTAGATTGAGAAGAGAAGGGTTCCAAGGACAGATCCCTGGGGAACACCAACAGATAAGGGGATGGGGGTGGAGGAAGATCCATGAGAGTGAACTCTGAAGGTGCAGTGGGAGAGATAGGAGGAGAACCAGGAGAGGACAGAGCCCTGGAACCCAAATGAGGACAGTGTGGCAAGAAGTAAGTTATGATTCACAGTGTCAAAAGCGGCGGATAGATCAAGGAGGATGAGGATGGAGTAGTGGCCTCTGGATTTGGCAAGGAACAGGTCATTACAGACTTTAGAGAGTGCTGTTTCTGTCGAGTGAAGAGGGTGAAAACCGGATTGAAGTGGATCGAGGATGGTATGAGAGGAGAGAAAATCAAGGCAGCGACTGTGAATGGCACGCTCAAGTATTTTGGAGAGGAAGGGTAGGAGGGAGATGGGGCGGTAATTGGAGGGACAGGTAGGGTCAAGTGATGGTTTTTTGAGGAGAGGTGTGACTACGGCGTGCTTGAAGGTGTCAGGGACAGTTGCAGTGGAGAGAGAGAGGTTGAGGATATGACAGATGGAGGGGGTGACAGTATGAGAGATGATGTTAAGTAAGTTGGTGGGGATGGGATCAGAAGAGCAGGTGGTGGATTTCGAGGAGGAAAGAAGGCGAGCGGTTTCCTCCTCGGTGATGACAGGAAAGGAGGAGAAAAAGGCCTGGGTTGGTTGGGTGAGGGAGAGGGTTGCAGGGTGAAGAAGAGATGGCTTGGTAGTGAACTCAAGGTTGATCTTTTGCACCTTGTCGCGGAAGTAATCAGCCAGTGATTGAGGAGAGAGCGAGGGTGAGGTGGGAGCGGAGGGCTCTTTGAGGAGGGAGTTAAGGGTGGAGAAGACACGACGGGGGTTGGAGCTGAGAGAATTGGTCAATTGGGTGTAGTAGTCCTGTTTGGCAAGGAAAAGGGAGGAGTGGAAGGAGGATAGCATGAATTTGTAGTGAAGGAAGTCTGAATGGGTGCGAGATTTCCTCCAGAGGCGTTCAGCAGATCGAGCGCAGGACGAAGGTGACGGATGCAAGGGGTCAGCCAGGGCTGGGGATTAGTATGCTTTGTGGGACGGGAGGTGGAAGGTGCGAGGGTGTCCAGAGCAGAGGAGAGAGTGGCATTGTAAGCGGAGACAGCCTTGTCGACAGACTCGGAGGACATGATGGAGGGGAAGAGATTAGAAATATTAGAGGATAGGGTGGGAGGGTCAATAGCCTGGAGATTCCTGCAGGTAGTGGTTAAAGTTGGACGGGGCTGAGGGGGGGTGAAGAAGTGTGAAGGTGATGATCGGAGAGAGGAAGAGTTGAAACATGGAAATTGGAGGGAGAGCCGGAAGAGGAGAGGACGAGGTCAAGACTATGGCTGTCTCGGTGAGTAGGGTGGTGGAGCAAAGCTGGAGGTTGAAGGAGGATGTTAGAGTGAGGAACTGAGAAGCGTGAGGGTCGGACTGGTCATCAATGTGTATGTTAAAATCTCCGAGAATGAGGGACGGAGATGAGGGTTCAAGAAAGACGAAAAGCCAGGCATCGAAGTCGGTGAGGAAGGAAGAGAGGGGTTTATTAGGGGGGCGGTAAATGACTGCCACTCTGAGTGGTAATGGGTAGAATAGCCGGATGGAGTGAGCTTCAAAGGATGGGAAGCAGTGAGACTGCGGTAGGAGGAGGGGTTGGAAACCACAGGAGGGCGAGAGAAGTAGCCCGACGCTTCCACCGCGGCCAGCTGGGTGGGGAGTGTGGGAGAAGAGATAACCTCCATGACAAAGGGCCGCGACTGAGGCAGAGTCGTCAGGGGAGAGCCAGGTTTCAGTTAGGGCGAGCAGTTGAAGGGAACGAGAGATGAAGAGATCGTGGGTGAAGGGCAGTTTGTTGCAGACCGAGTGGGCATTCCACAAGGCACATGAGAAGGGGAGGGAAGAGGGGGGGAGGAGGGGAATAGAAACGAGATTGGAGACATCACGGAATTGTTTGCATGGATAGGAGGAGGACAGGTTAGGGGGGCCTGGATTAGGATTAATGTCTCCCGCGGATAGCAGGAGGAGGAGCAAGAGAGTGCGGAGGAGGGTGGGGGAGGTCGGGCGACAAAGGCGACGAAGACGGGGTGCACTGAGGAGGAATGGTGATGGGTTAATGGCAGGAAGGAGGTGTTGAAGGTTAAGAGCGAGGAAGGAGGAGGGGGCCAAGAGAGATGGTGAGGTGGTGAGGGATGCTGTAGCGAGCAGGACGGGAGGGAACACGGGTGGGCAATGAGTTCCAGTGGTAGACAGCGGTAAGCGGAGGGGAAAAAGATTAGGAAGGGACAGGGCAAGGAAGAGAATGTGGACAGGGGCCATAAGTAGTGATTGCGGTGTAACAGGTGTATGTGTAGTGATTGAGGTGAGAAGCAGATAGATAGAGCAGATAGCTGGATTGGAGGCTGGGAATTGAAGGGATTGATGGACTGGAGAGCAGGTAAGTCAATGGCTGACAAGTTAGCAGCAGGCAACTTGCAGGCGGGCTGGAGCAAGCTGGTGCAGATGGACAGGAACGAAGTCAATGGCTGACAAGTTAGCAGGTAGGCAAGTAAGTCAGTGGCTGAACAGCTAGCAAGCGGGCTGGAGCATACTGGTGCAGATGGACAGGAACAAGCTGGGAGAAACTGGAGAGCAGGTAAGTCAATGGCTGACAAGTTAGCAGGCAGGCAAGTAAGTCAATGGCTGACAAGCTAGCAGGTGGGCTGGAACAGGCTGGTGCAGATGGACAGGAACGAGCAGGGAGAAGCTGGTTAGGCGGACTGGAACATGCTGGAGCAGATGTACTGGAGCAGGCAGGCTGGAGCAGATGGACTGGAACATTGGAGCAAGCGGGGGAAGCTGGTTCAGGCGGAATGGAACACGCTGGAGCAGATGGACTGGAGCAAGAAGGGAGAAGCTGGATCGGCGGACTGGAACAGGCTGGGATCATGCAGACTGGAACGAGCTTGGAGCAGGCGGAACAGGTGGACTGGAACACACTAGAGCATTTGGACTGGAGCATCAGGCTGGAGCAGATGGACTGGAACAAGCAAGGGGGAAGCTGGATCGGCGGACTGGAACAGGCTCGGACCGTTGGACTGGGGCAGCAAGCAGAGAGAAGCTGGCTCGGGTGTACTGGGGAAAGCTGGAGCAGCTGGGCTGCTCTCAGAGCAACAGAGCAACCAGGGCGCCTGTGGAAGTCTGCCTCGCTGTGCGCCACCCCAACAGCCCAGTCTGGAAGACTCGCGGTGCAGGCAAACAGTAAAAATAGTAAATTGAAACCTAATAATAGAATTACTATAAAACAGTATAAAAAATAGACTCATTTAATAGCACTGGAATTCAAATACCAGAGATATAATACAGTGTTAGTATAATACTAATGATCCACCTAATAAGCAGCATTAGAACGTTCAACTAACATAGATATGATGCTAAGATTTTCTACAATACGGATTACCGTGTAGCTGAGGGACCAAGAGCAGATATGTGGAGGACTGGCCTAGTGGTTAGAGCAGCCAGAGGTGGCCGGTTCAAATCCCACTGCTTCTCCTTGTGATCTTGGGCAAGTCACTCAACTCTACATTGCCTCAGGTACAAACTTAGATTGTGACAGAGAAATATCCAGAGTACCTGAATGTAACTCACCTTGAGCTACTACTGAAAAAGGTGTGAGCAAAATCTAAATAAATAAATAAAGATTCCATTACAGAATCTCAAAGAATAGCAACATTCCACGTAGAACCCCAAAGAATATCAAGATTCTGGAATCCTAAAGAGTGACAAGATTCCATGCAGAATCTCAAACAGTAGCAACATTCCATGTAGAACCCGAAAGCCTAACAGTAGTGGAGGAGTGGCATAGTGGTTAGAGCACTGGTCTTGCAATCCAGAGGTGGCTGGTTCAAATCCCGCTGCTTCTCCTTGTGATCTTGGGCAAGTCACTTAACCCTCCATTGCCTCAGGTACAAACTTAGATTGTGAGCCCTCCTGGGACAGAGAAATATCCAGAGTACCTGAATGTAACTCACCTTGAGCTACTACTGAAAAAGGTGTGAGCAAAATCCAAATAAATTATGTGAGATTCTGTTGCTATTATTTGAGATTCTACATGGAATATTGCTAGTGCAGGAGTAGCCTAGTGGTTAGTGCAGTGGAACATGGAACGTTGCTACTATTTGAGATTCTGTTGCTACTATTTGAGATTCTACATGGAATGTTGCTGAGTGGAGGAGTGGCCTAGCAGTTAGAGCACCGGTCTTGTAATCCAGAGGTGGCCAGTTCAAATCCCACTGCTGCTCCTTGTGATCTTGGGCAAGTCACTTAACCCTCCATTGCCTCAGGTACAAACTTAGATTGTGAGCCCTCCTGGGACAGAGAAATATCCAGAGTACCTGAATGTAACTCACCTTGAGCTACTACTGAAAAAGGTGTGAGCAAAATCCAAATAAATTATGTGAGATTCTGTTGCTACTATCTGAGATTTTACATGGAATGTTGCTACTATTTGAGATTCTGTTGCTATTATTTGAGATTCTACATGGAATATTGCTAGTGCAGGAGTAGCCTAGTGGTTAGTGCAGTGGAACATGGAACGTTGCTACTATTTGAGATTCTGTTGCTACTATTTGAGATTCTACATGGAATGTTGCTGAGTGGAGGAGTGGCCTAGCAGTTAGAGCACCGGTCTTGTAATCCAGAGGTGGCCAGTTCAAATCCCACTGCTGCTCCTTGTGATCTTGGGCAAGTCACTTAACCCTCCATTGCCTCAGGTACAAACTTAGATTGTGAGCCCTCCTGGGACAGAGAAATATCCAGTGTACCTGAATGTAACTCACCTTGAGCTACTACTGAAAAAGGTGGGAGCAAAATCTAAATAAATTATTTGAGATTCTGTTGCTACTATCTGAGATTTTACTTGGAATGTTACTATTATTTGAGATTCTAGATGGAATGTTGCTAGTGCAGGAGTAGCCTAGTGGTTAGTGCAGTGGAACATCGAACGTTGCTACTATTTGAGATTCTACATGGAATGATGTTGCTGAGTGGAAGAGTGGCCTAGTGGTTAGAGCACCACTCTTGCAATCCAGAGGTGGCTGGTTCAAATCCCACTGCTGCTGCTTGTGATCTTGGGCAAGTCACTTAACCCTCCATTGCCTCAGGTACAAACCTCAATTGTGAGCCCTGAGCCCTCCTGGCACAGAGAAATGTCCAGAGTACTTGAATGTAACTCACCTTGAGCTACTACTGGAAAAGGTGGGAGCAAAATCCAAATAAATAAATATGATGAGAAGAACTGATCTACGTTACAGTGTGTGTAGCAAGCCTAATATTTACACATCCAACCCTCCCCCCCCCCTTTACACCAAGCTTTGGCAGGTGCCAGTATGAACACCCAACATTAGGTGCGAGGTGAGCTCTAAGCCAGAATCCTGCAGGAAGCCTTCCATGGAGACCACCCTTTCAGATCCCTGGCATCCGTCGATCTTCCTGGCACCTGCCTTTCTGCACCATTCACTGAATAGACCCCAGAGTAGGGCCGTGCCAAGGGTCTGTGGCGCCCCCCTGCAGGAGATCAGTTGGCGCCCCCCCCCCCGCAGACGAACAGTTGACGCGCGCGCGCGCCCCCTCCCCCCGTGAAAATGATCACTGCCCTCCCGCTCCCATGTCCCAACTGCCCGCCCTGTTCTCCCCCCCAAGATCCCTTTTAAATTTACTTCCGTCCGGCAGCGTGGGCGCGCCACAGCGTCAGTGAAGGAGGCGGCGCACCCGACGTCTCTGCTATTCTTCCCTTCGCTCAATGTCCCGCCTTCTTCTGACGTCATTTCCTTGACGTCAGAAGAAGGCGGAACACTGAGCGAAGGGAAGACTAGTAGAGACGTCGGGAGCGCCGCCTCCTTCACTGACGCTGCCGGACGGAGGTAAATTTCAAAGGGATCTTGGGGGGGAGAAGAGGGCGGGCAGTTGGGCCGCGGGAGGGCAAGGAAAGCATGGTGCGGCGGGGCGCCCCCTAGAGGACGGCGCCCTCCTGCCGTGCTTACCTCGCTTACCGTGTTGGCACGGCCCTGCCCCAGAGAGATGAAAACAGAGTTCAACTGCTGCTGTGGCCTGAGCTTAATGTGCCGTAAGGTGTGTGTGTGGGGAGGGTGGGGGGTCACTTATTCCAAACTAGACAAGAACATCTGGATGTTATTGGCAATTGCCAGACGCCGAGCGATAACCCCAACCTGCTTTCTTACCCCAAAGGTGAATATGTTTTACAGATAACATTCAGGTGTCTAATTTGAACACCTAAGATGAACTCGTGTCCTGGTTCTCTCTTCAGTAATTCCATCGGACATGATTCCAACAATAGAAAAGAAAATCTTCAAACTCCCCCCCCCCCCCCTTTGTTTTCCACATAGGCATTTTATGATGGTGATTTGTGACAGGGAATTGATTAATGTAACTCATTACTCTTAAGTAAGACCAGCGCGGAGTAGACTTTGGCAGTCTGGGTCCTGTAAATGGCAAAGTCAGATAGGATCAAGGCTGGAGTGGACTCGTGCAGGGCAGACTTTTATGGTCTGTGCCCCAGAGATATCTGATATGTGCACACCTAATCTCTGACATTCAAAGCACAGGCTTTGAATGTGAGACTGCACCTCGAATATTGTGTGCAATTCTGGTCACTGCATCTAAAAAAAGATATAGTGGAATTAGAAAAGGTGCAGAGAAGGGCGACGAACATGATAAAGGGGATGGGACGACTTCCCTATGAGGATAGGCTAAAGCGGCTAGGGCTCTTCAGCTTGGAGAAAAGGCAGCTGAGGGGAGATATGATAGAGGTCTATAAAATAATGAGTGGAGTTGAACGGGTAGATGTGAAGCGTCTGTTCACGCTTTCCAAAAATACTAGGACTAGGGGGCATGCGATGAAGCTACAATGTAGTAAATTTAAAACGAATCAGAGAAAATTTGTCTTCACTCAACATGTAATTAAACTCTAGAATTTGTTGCCTGAGAATGTGGTAAAGGTGGTTAGCTTAGCGGAGTTTTAAAAAGGTTTGGACGGCTTCCTAAAGGAAAAGTCCACAGACCATTATTAAATGGACTTGAGGAAAATCCACTAATTCTGGGATAAGCAGTATAAAATGTTTTGTACTTTTTTGGGATGTTGCCAGGTATTTGTGACCTGGATTGGCCATTGTTGGAAACAGGATGCTGGGCTTGATGGACCTTTGGTCTGTCCCAGTATGGCAATACGTATGTATTTATGGCTACGACTGCAGGTGCTGGGTATCTCTATGGGGTGAGGGGTAGAATTAGTGATTAAAGGATGCTAGGTAGCTGTGGGGGAGGGGAAGATATTCTTATCGTGGTATCATACCTTATGCTACGAGTTCACCTTGTTGGCAGACTGGATGGACCATACTGGTCGTTATCTGCCATCATCTACTATGTTGTCTTCTAAGATTGCATCATACATCTGCCCATATGAGGTTGGCCCTGTTTGCGGTGCCAGTGTGTATTCATGAAGGAGCAGGGCCTGCGCTGATACAACTCTGGCCACCTTGTTGATGGACTGGATGGTCCGTACAGCTCTCTATCTGCCGACATCTACTGTGTTACTATAGTGTGGCTGGAGAGACCAGCCGACCACAAGACGCCCATCTCAAAGCCTGTTTTTATAGGCTTGTGTTGAAAGCCAGAGTATTTGAATGGGACCTTGTATCCCATCTCAAGTGTTGCGTTCTGCCAGTTCTACATTCCTGGAAGCTGCGGCTGTGAAATTCAGTAAACCAGCTGAGCTCAGAGCCCAGGACCCACCCAGCTGTTTGATTCCAGGAAGGCCACTTTTTGAGCTGCCCTGGTTTTGAACTCGCATCCTTTGTGATGCTGTCCATTAAAATCAGCACTACGGGTCCCATAATGCACCTTGACAGAGTTATGGGAAAACCAGGATTAGCGTAAAAATCTGCCTCCTGGACCTGGGAGCTTCTTCTTTCTTCTGCTCACAATCAGTACCTGCATTGCTTTATCTAAGGCTTTTCTTATTTAGCATAATTTCTGCTGCACATCATAATTATGTATTTTTTTTTAAAGATATTAAGGTGTTTGCTCTGTTTAACAATGTGTTTTGCCTGGTTCTGTCTTTGACTCTGTTCTATTACATATTGTGTTGCCATTGCAAGTAGTATACTATGCCATACTTTGTATTGTTACTTGAATATTTTTACTGCTGTACTACTACTTATCATTTCTCTAGCGCTACTAGACGTACGCAGCGCTGTACACTTGAACATGAAGAGACAGTCCCTGCTCAACAGAGCTTACGATCTAATTAGGACAGACAAACCGGACCAATAAGGGATAAGGACAAAGGGTAGAAAGATTCCGGAATCCCAAAGACTACTACTACTACTAATCATTTCTATAGCGCTACTAGACGTACGCAGCGCTGTACACTTGAACATGAAGAGACAGTCCCTGCTCAACAGAGCTTACGATCTAATTAGGACAAACAAGAGATAAGGACAAAGAGTAGCAAGATTCCGGAATCCCAAAGACTACTACTACTACTTATCATTTCTATAGCGCTACTAGACGTACGCAGCGCTGTACACTTGAACATGAAGAGACAGTCCCTGCTCGACAGAGCTTACAATCTAATTAGGACAGACAAACCAGACCAATAAGGGATAAGGACAAAGGGTAGAAAGATTCCGGAATCCCAAAGACTACTACTACTACTAATCATTTCTATAGCGCTACTAGACGTACGCAGCGCTGTACACTTGAACATGAAGAGACAGTCCCTGCTCAACAGAGCTTACAATCTAATTAGGACAAACAAGAGATAAGGACAAAGAGTAGCAAGATTCCGGAATCCCAAAGACTACTACTACTACTTATCATTTCTATAGCGCTACTAGACGTACGCAGCGCTGTACACTTGAACATGAAGAGACAGTCCCTGCTCCACAGAGCTTACAATCTAATTAGGACAAACAAGAGATAAGGACAAAGAGTAGCAAGATTCCGGAATCCCAAAGACTACTACTACTACTTATCATTTCTATAGCGCTACTAGACGTACGCAGCGCTGTACACTTGAACATGAAGAGACAGTCCCTGCTCGACAGAGCTTACAATCTAATTAGGACAGACAAACCGGACCAATAAGGGATAAGGACAAAGGGTAGAAAGATTCCGGAATCCCAAAGACTACTACTACTACTAATCATTTCTATAGCGCTACTAGACGTACGCAGCGCTGTACACTTGAACATGAAGAGACAGTCCCTGCTCAACAGAGCTTACGATCTAATTAGGACAAACAAGAGATAAGGACAAAGAGTAGCAAGATTCCGGAATCCCAAAGACTACTACTACTACTTATCATTTCTATAGCGCTACTAGACGTACGCAGCGCTGTACACTTGAATATGAAGAGACAGTCCCTGCTCGACAGAGCTTACAATCTAATTAGGACAGACAAACCGGACCAATAAGGGATAAGGACAAAGGGTAGAAAGATTCCGGAATCCCAAAGACTACTACTACTACTAATCATTTCTATAGCGCTACTAGACGTACGCAGCGCTGTACACTTGAACATGAAGAGACAGTCCCTGCTCAACAGAGCTTACAATCTAATCAGGACAGACAAACAGGACAAATAAGAGAAAAGAACAAAGACTAGCAAGATTCCGGAATCCCAAAGACTACTACTACTACTTATCATTTCTATAGTGCTACTAGACGTACGCAGCGCTGTACACTTGAACATGAAGAGACAGTCCCTGCTCGACAGAGCTTACGATCTAATTAGGACAAACAAGAGATAAGGACAAAGAGTAGCAAGATTTCGGAACCTCAAAGAGTAGTAAGATTCCATGTGGAATCCTAAAGAGTAGTAAGATTCCAGAATCCCAAAGACTACTACTACTGCTTATAATTTCTATAGCACTACTAGACGTACGCAGCGCTGTACACTTGACCATGAAGAGACAGTCCCTGCTCGACAGAGCTTACAATCTAATTAGGACAGACAAACAGGACAAATAAGAGATGAGGGAATATTAAGGTGAGGATGATAAAATAGGAGTTCTGTAATTGTCTATTGCTCATGTTTGATCTATTTTTACTGTACACCGCCTTCAGTGGATTCCTTCAAAAAGGCGGTAAATAAATCCTAATAAATAATAAATAAATAAATAAATGCAACACCCCCTGTGGCCCTAATAGGGAAGAAAAGTGGAGCTGAGAGGTATCCAGCCTCTTTTCTTTTTTTCTATTTACTAACCCACCACTTCCTGGGACGTCTTCGGGTACCGTGACAGCCGTGTTCCCTCTTCTACAGCTGCCCTACTAAAAGCTCTTCTCCCATCCTCTCGTTTCTTATAGTTGCGTTCTCATGCGCCCGCGTCCCTCACACTTTCATCTTATATTGACATGGAAAGCAGGGTGGAAAATATATTAATAATGTGTAAGAACTATAAATAGATTATCTTCTAACACTCAGACAAATGAATGTGGTGCAGGAATCGCACAAGCGCTGCCTAATTAATCGAAGCAGCCCAGTAACCTAGCAACGGGCGGAGAGTTATACGCAATTACTTTGCTTCCGGAAAAATGGATGTAAAAAAAGTTCCGGCTATTCATATTCTTGGGGATTTAAAATGACAAGCCGAGATTAAGCAGCATTTTTCATTCAAGCAGGAGTCTTTAGGTGTTTAAATGAGGCTGAGGAGGGACTGGGAGGGAAGGAGAAAAGGAGAAAAACCTTTCTGTTACGGGAAGGACATCTTTTCCACAGAATAACACCGGTTACAGTGGACTGAAATCATTCATAGGAACACAGACTGTTACTCACTGAGGCAGAGCTGGGATTAGACCTGAGGCACAGGGAAAAGGAAAGAGGGAAGGAATACATAAACTACCTTTCTCTGGTACATTCAGGCTATATACAGGTAGTTTTTCTGTCCCTAGTGAGTTCACAATCTAAGAGAGAAAGTGACTGTCAACTGGCAGTACTGTGGTGCTGCTCCTATTTAACACTTGGGGATAATTTTATCAATCCATTTCCTTGTGTGAAGCCTGTTTGATCTGCAGAAAAGGGCTTTGTCTAGAACTGTGTGTTTGTACAGAAAGAATTCATCTATTTTTCCAGCTGCTGCTGCTGCAAACTTGTATGTCGGCTTTTATGTGCTTTTGGGAGAGCCATAAGAACAAAAGAATAGCCACACTGGGTGAGACCAATGGTCCATCTAGTCCAGTATCCTGTTTCCAACAGTGGCCAGTCCAGGTCACAAGTACCTGGCAGAAACCCAGTTAGTAGCGACATTCCATGCTACCAATCCCGGGGCAAGCAGTGGCTTCCCCACGTCCATCTCAATAATACACTAAGGACTTTTCCTCCAGGAACTTGTCCAATCCTTTTTTAAACCCAGACACAGTAACCGCTGTTACTGCATCCTCGGCCAAAATGTTTCAGAGCTTAACAATTTATTGACTCAAAAAATATTTCCTCCTATTTGTTTTAAAAGTATTTCTATGTAACTTCCTTGAGTGTCCACTGGACTTTGTACTTTCAACAGTTCCTGATGTAACATTTATCCAATCAATATTGGGGTAATTGAAATCACCCATTATTATAGCGTTGCCCAATTTGTCAGCTTTCCTAATCTCTGTAAACATTTCTTCATCCGTCTGTTCGTTCTGTCTCGGTGGATGGTAGTAGAGCCCTACAAGAATACTCCTTCCCTTCACACATGGAATTTCTATCCATAATGATTCCATGCTGCTGTTTCATGTACAGTGTTTATTTTGTTTGACTCAATTCCCTCTTTAACATATAGCGCAACCCCCTGCCTCCAATTTGATCCTCTCTGTCATTGCGTTACAATATGTACCCTGTTAACACAGTGTCCCATTGATTGTACAGTGTCCCATTGATTGTCCTCTTTCCACCACGTCTCTGCGATGCCTTTAGTGCTATATATTCTAACTCTCCCATCTTATTTTGTATACAGGCACTTCAAATTATGTTTTTTATTTTCTTTGATCTACAACCTGCTTAGAAGTTGAAGGGGATAATGTGCATCCTATATCCTGCTCTCTCATTAAGCACACCTGGTTTACTTTAAGCATTGTTGAAACCTCTCTACTGGATTCCCTAAATGTGCTGTTTCAAAAATATCCTTCAAAGATATTCCACACCGAACCATGTGCTCCTGGGTGACTGTTGGCTCCCCCACCCCCCCCCCCCCCCACCCCCACACCAATTCTACTTTGAAAGTTGCTCTATCTCCTTTTTAAAAGTTAGCGCCAGCAGCCTGGTTTCATCCCAGTTAATGTGGAGCCCATCCTTTCAGAACAGTCTCCCCCTTTCCCAGAATGTCACCCAGTTCCTAACAAATTTAAATCCATCATCCTTGCACCATCATCTCAACCATGCATTGAGACTTCGGAGCTCAGCCTGTCTTTTGTGTCCTGCTTGTGGAACGGTGAGCATTTCTGAAAATGCTACCCTGTGTTCAATTCTGGTTGCCATATCTCAAAAAGATAAAGTGGAATTAGAAAAGGTTCAAAGAAGAGCAACCAAAATGATAAAGGGGAGGGAACTCCTCTCGCATGAGGAAAGGCTAAAGAGGTTAGGGCTCTTCATTTTGGAAAGGAGAAGGCGGGGGGGGGGGGGGGGGATATGATTGAGGTCTATAAAATCCTGAGTGGTGTAGAATGAGTAGAAGTAAATGGATTTTTCACGTGTTCCAAAAGTACAAAGACTAGGGGACACTCGAGGAAGTTACATGAAAATATTTTTAAAGCACTCAGTGAATAGTTAAACTGTGGAACTCGCTGCCGTAGGATGTATTAACAGTGGTTAGTGTATCTGGGTTTAAAAAAAGATTTGGACAAACTGCTGGAGGAAAGGTCCATAGTCTGTAATTGAGATAGACATGGGGGAAGCCACTGCTCGCCCTGGGATTGGTAGCATGGAATGTTGCTACTATTTGGGTTTCTGCCAGGTACTTGTGACCTAGATTGGCCACTGTTGGAAACAGGATACTGAGCTAGATGGACCATTGTTCTGACTCAGTATGACTACTATGTTCTCATGTAAATCCACTGCTTATTCTAAGCAGGATAGAATGTATTTTACTGTTTTGGGATCTTGACGGGTATTTGTGACCTGGATTGGCCACTGTTGGAAACAGGATACTGGGCTTGATGGACCTTCGGTCTGTCCCAGTATGGCAACACTTATGTTGATATATACTTCTGCTAATTCAGCTTGGTTTTTAGTTTTTGGAGGGGGAGGGTTGCTTAGTTTTAATTATAACACATTGATCTATATGTCCATGTTGACAGGAAAATCTAAATGCAATGACATTACTCCAGTGCTGAGAGAACTATTGTCGATTGAACAAAGGATTACATTTAAGGTGTTGAGTTTGATGTTTAAGGTGCAAAACAGACTAGTGCCTCCTGTATTGGCATCAAAACTATGAGTGTACCAGGCCTAAATGATCACTGGGATCTGGAGAACAATGCTTGTTTGATGCGGCTTTATATCAAGTCTTTAGACTGGAGGAATATAGAAGGAAGTTCTTCTTTTATCGTCGGTCCAATGTTCTGGAATATAATCCCAGCACGGTTGAGAGAGCTTCAGATTTTGACTGAATCTAAGAAAGAAATTAAAACTTTACTATTTATTGAGGCCCATGATGGACTCTGATGTTCAATATTAGAAGCACAGCACGTTACTGGAGCACTGAGAATAATATATATTAAAGAGCGAATAATATCTGTTTTGAGTCTGTTTGTAATGTTGTAAAATGTATATGAGTTGTATTATTGTAATTTTGTAATCCGCCTACAACTTTGGCGATAGTGAAGAATATAAATCTTTTAATAAATAAAATCTCAGTCACCTTCTTCCACAGCTGGGTATCATGGCCAGCTGAACCCCCGCTTGCAGCTATTTAGGGGTGTCTGGAGCTGAGGTGCTGGATCCATGGACTTGCACAGTCTCAAAGTCTTTTCGTTGCTTCTTTAGATGATCTGAGACGCCATTTTTCTCCTGGGTTATGATTGGAAGAAGAACCTCACACTAACAAACAGTTCTCCATGAGAGGGTGATGTTATAACAAGCTGCCTGTGTGTCCCATGGAACTGTCCCATGTAGACGTCATGCAAGGTAAGTGCCTACGTGCATGAATCACAACCAAACTCCTCCCCTGAACACACTGAGGAGTAAAAGGGGCGATCAGGGAAGACAAAGCTGTAGCGGAGAGATTAAATGAATTCTTTGCTTCGGTCTTCACTGAGGAAGATTTGGGTGGGATACCGGTGCCAGAAATGGTATTCGAAACTGACGAGTTGGAGAGACTTAATGAATTCTCTGTAAACCTGAAGGATGTACTGGGGCAGTTCTACAAACTGAAGAGTAGCAAATCTCCTGGACCGGATGGTATTCATCCCAGAGTACTGATAGAACTGAAAAATTAGCTTGTGGAGCTATTGTTAGTAATATGTAATTTATCCTTAAAATCGAGTGTGGTACCGGAAGAATGGAGGGTGGCCAATGTAACGCCAATTTTTAAAAAAGGTTCCAGAGGAGATCCAGGAAATTATAGACCGGTGAGTCTGACGTTGGTGCTGGGCAAAATGGCAGAGACTATTATTAAGGACAAAATTACAGAGCATATTCAAAAGCACGGATTAATGAGACAAAGTCAACATGGATTTAGTGAAGGGAAATCTTGCCTCACCAATCTACTACATTTCTTTGAAGGGGTGAACAAACATGTGGATAAAGGGGAGCTGGTTGATATTGTGTATGTGGATTTTCAGAAGGCGTTTGACAAAGTACCTCATGAAAGACTGCAGAGGAAATTGGAGAGTCATGGGATAGGAGGTAGTGTTCTATTGTGGATTAAAAACTGGTTAAAAGATAGAAAACAGAGAGTAGGGTTAAATGGTCAGTATTCTCAATGTAGAAGGGTAGTTAGTGGGGTTCCCCAGGGGTCTGTGCTGGGACCGTTGCTTTTTAACATATTTATAAATGACCTAGAGATGGGAGTAACTAATGAGGTAATTAAATTTGCTGATGACACAAAGTTATTGACCTGGATTGGCCACTGTCGGTGACAGGATGTTGGGCTAGATGGACCTTTGGTCTTTCCCAGTATGGCACTACTTATGTACTTATGTCGTTAAATCGCAGGAGGAGTGTGAAAAATTACAAGAGGACCTTACGAGACTGGGAGACTGGGCGTCTAAATGGCAGATGATGTTTAATGTGAGCAAGTGCGAAGTGATGCATGTGGGAAAGAGGAACCCGAATTATAGCTACGTCATGCAAGGTTCCACGTTAGGAGTCACGGACCAAGAAAGGGATCTAGGTGTCGTCGTTGTTGATACGTTGAAACCTTCTGCTCAGTGTGCTGCTGCGGCTAAGAAAGCAAATAGAATGTTAGGTATTATTAGGAAAGGAATAGAAAACAAAAATGAGGATGTTATAATGCCTTTGTATCGCTCCATGGTGCAACCGCACCTCGAATATTGTGTTCAATTCTGGTCGCCGCATCTCAAAAAAGATGTAGTGGAATTAGAAAAGGTGCAGAGAAGGGCGACTAAAATGATAAAGAGGATGGGACGACTTCCCTATGAGGAAAGGCTAAAGTGGCTAGGGCTCTTCAGCTTGGAGAAAAGGCGGCTGAGGGGAGATATGATAGAGGTCTATAAAATAATGAGTGGAGTTGAACGGGTAGATGTGAAGCGTCTGTTTATGGTTTCCAAAAATACTAGGACTAGGGGGCATGCAATGAAGCTACAATGTAGTAAATTTAAAATGAATCAGAGAAAATGTTTCTTCACTCAATGTGTAATTAGCTTAGCGGAGTTTAAAAAAAGGTTTGGAGGGCTTCCTAAAGGAAAAGTACATAGACTATTATTAAATGGACTTGGGAAAATCCACTATTTCTGGGATAAGCAGTGTAAATTGTTTTGTACTTTTTTTGGGATCTTGCCAGGTATTTGTGACCTGGATTGGCCACTGTTGGAAACAGGATGCTGGGCTCGATGGACCTTTGGTCTTTCCCGGTATGGCAATATGTATGTAAAGTCCAATAGAAGTGTACACCTGTAACCGCGTGTACTTTAACAAGTGAGGTGATTATTCAGAGGCCTGCTGTATGTGTGTACTAGCTTATATCTGCAAAAGGTCCTTTGTGAAATGGAAGATTTTGTTCTTTTGTTTTTCTATACTTTTCAGGATCCTTAGATCTGTTCTTCATTAGCCCCAGCCTGGGGATGAGGCACTTCCTTGAGTTACTGGCTCAGAATGTTTCCACCCCTTCCAATAGCCCTGAAGATTGGCAACCTTCTCATACCCCCCACCCCCCGTAGGGGTTTTTGAAAGGGATTTCTTATGATCTAAGTAAAAAGGCCTCAGCTTATGTTTGAGAATTTAAACCACAATGGGAATGCTGCCTTCTGGGCAGGGGATTTCTTGTGAGTGAGTCTGTGAAGGGAAGTCCCTTCTGTTATCTCCCCATTCAAAGTTTCACCTCAAACCATAGCTTAGAAAGTACAGGAACTTTCTAATACAGTTTCTTCAAAATATCCTCCCTACTCACCAGCACTGATGAACACGCCCTTCTTCAAGGAAAGGAAAACAAATAGAAATGAGCAGTGGTGTCCTGGAAACCCTGCCTTGCCAGGTTTCTTTTGTAAACACCAGAATGAGCAAAGTACATCTCTGGCTTCTCTGTCTGAAATAAACTCACAGGGCACCTGCTTCTGAAAGCTTTGCTATGATTGTAATGCGGGAACTGCTCATCCATTTCAATCCCTACTAATGCTGTGCAAGATTCTTCACATTGCTCCAAATGACCTGAATCACAATCAAATCTAAAGACTTACCAAGCCTCACTCATTAGGAATGTGTCATACTCAGTTGAAGGCTCTCTCACTCTCACACTCTTTGAGTCCCTTCTCTTAGTCAGGAGAGTTTCAGGGCTGTGCAGAAATCCTAATTTTACATGATAGTCAAGCCTTACAGCAGTGTGTGTTTGTGTTTGTAGTAGATTGGTAGTGTGCTTGGGTGTGTGTAGGGGAGGCATACAATGTGTGGGTCTGTTTTAGGGAGGGGTAGTGTGTATGTGTGTTTTAGGGAAGGGTAATGTGTGTGTTGGGGAGGGGTAGTGTGTATATGTGTGTGTGTTGGGGGAGGGATTGTATGTGTGTATGTGTGTTTTAGGGAAGGGTAATGTGTGTGTTGGGGAGGGGTAGTGTGTATATGTGTGTGTGTTGGGGGAGGGATTGTATGTGTGTGTTGGGGAAAGGTTTTTTTTGTGTGTGTATGTTGGGGAGGGATTGTATGTGTGTTGGGGAGGGATTTTGTGTGTTTTGGGGAAGGGTAATGTGTGTTGGGAAGGGATTGTGTGTATGTGTGTGTTGGGAAGGGGTAGTGTGTAGCTGTGTGTGTTTTCAGGAGGGCTAGTATGTTGGGGAGGGGTAGTGTGTGTGTGTTTCTGTTGGGGAGTAATAGTTTTCTATTGGGGTAGAATAGCATGTGTGTGTGTGTTGGGGATGGGTAGTGTGTTTATGTATTATGGAGGGATTGTGTGTGTGTGTGTATTTGTGTTGGAGAGGGGTAGTCTGTTTGTATGTTTGGGAGGGGGCATGGTTAGGTTTTGTGTGTTGGAGAGTGTTAGTGTGAGTGTTTTGGTGGTGTGTTTGTGTGTTGGGGAGGGGAGGGGAATTGTGTGTGTGTGTGTTTATATTGGGATGGGGTAGTGTGTGTGTGTTGGGGGTGTTAGTGTGTGTGTGTTGGGGATGGGTAGTGTGTTTATGTATTATGGAGGGATTGTGTGTGTGTGTGTATTTGTGTTGGAGAGGGGTAGTCTGTTTGTATGTTTGGGAGGGGGCATGGTTAGGGTTTGTGTGTTGGAGAGTGTTAGTGTTTTGGTGGTGTGTTTGTGTGTTGGGGAGGGGAATTGTGTGTGTGTGTTTATATTGGGATGGGGTAGTGTGTGTGTGTTGGGGGTGTTAGTGTGTGTGTGTGTTGGGGATGGGTAGTGTGTTTATGTATTATGGAGGGATTGTGTGTGTGTGTGTGGAGAGGGGTAGTCTGTTTGTATGTTTGGGAGGGGACATGGTTAGGGTTTTGTGTGTTGGAGAGTGTTAGTGTGAGTGTTTTGGTGGTGTGTTTGTGTGTTGGGGAGGGGAATTGTGTGTGTGTGTTTATATTGGGATGGGGTAGTGTGTGTGTGTTGGGGGTGTTAGTGTGTGTGTTTGTTGGGGATGGGTAGTGTGTTTATGTATTATGGAGGGATTGTGTGTGTGTGTGTTGGAGAGGGGTAGTCTGTTTGTATGTTTGGGAGGGGGCATGGTTAGGGTTTGTGTGTTGGAGAGTGTTAGTATGAGTGTTTTGGTGGTGTGTGTGTGTTTATATTGGGATGGGGTAGTGTGTGTGTGTTGGCGATGGGTCGTATGTATGTGTCTGTGTGTGTATTTTGGGGAGGGGTTGTATGTGTGAAAAGGGGACGTGATCATGGGAAATGCGAGCGAGGTGTTTTGAAACGTGAGCATTGTTACAGAATAATGGTTCATTGAGTCCTGCTCAACTGCTATTTCTCCTCCTTCCCCAGGATTTTCTCATTCTTCGGGAACTGGACATCTCTGATACTTTTTGGCCCAATATTCAGATCTGACAATCGCCTAAATTAGTGTCAGTTGTTCATTGTTTACAAGTCATAATAAAAATGAGAAGCAGAGATTGGGGCCTGTGTTACAAGAATCAATGAATTAACTTAGGATCCTTCCTAATCTGTTTTATATAATACTGCAGATAGCTTTATACGAAGTTATTTATTCGGATTTTGCTCACACCTTTTTCAGTAGTAGTTGAAGGTGAGTTTCATTTGGGTACCCTGGGTATTTAAGTGCTGAGAAATAGGGTGGGAGACGGAGTTCTCACAGAGATACGGATAAAGTTAAATACTGGACTGGATGCCCTTTCTATTGTGCACAGAGCGGGAGGAAATGCGTTTCCGTTTCTCCAGCATCACGCTGCAGACAGGGACCATGTCCAGGCACTGGCAGGGAATCTCCAGATTAAGTGCGATGTTCCCTGGCTACGTTGAACCACATACAGAAAGGACTGTGTTTCTGCCGTCCTGTGTACGCAGTTATCCTCTCCGGTTAAGTGCTGAATTTCGGCACAACTGGCAAAATGGCAACTGCGCCACCCAAGTGCCCACAAAGTAGCTGGTTTCCGGGCACTAGCTGGGAGTTTTTTTTCAGCTGTGTTTTCTGATTAACTGCCTTAGCCCTGGATAAGCCATTTAAGTCATTTTGAACATTGACCCCTGCATAATATTTATATTTGATGTTATGTGATGATTTACAGAACGCAATAAAAAGAAAGAAAGAAAGAACGGGTCCCTGTCCTCTGACAGCCTCGCTCTAGTTTATAATGTGGTCCTAAAATGTGTTTAATGCCTTTACTGTTATTCTCATTTATAAGGACTTTCACTGCTGCAGTTTCTCACTGCAAAGATACGTGAGCAATGCATTGTGTGTAATGTAGTTCACAGGCAATGCAGCCACACTTCCCTGTTTGTACAAGAACTGTTACTGTTGGTTGTGCTGCTGCCTAGACCTCTTTTCTTTCTCAGCCAAGCTTGGCTCCTTTGTCTACCTGCTATCATTTCCTGGTCATTCTTACTATCTCTGTCCTGAGAGGTCAGCCAGGTATGACCTTTCCCTCCAATCGAGAGCCGTCCTCTAGGACCACCTCTTGCTACCCGATGGCAGGCTCTGTCTCTATCTGCTCCTCCCTGAGCCTGTGTGAAGCCTCAACACCTCTTTGTCCCTTCAGCCATGAGGCATTCCACCATCTTGCTAGAGACATGGAGCATGCACCATCTTATTCCAGACTGCTCTGTCCTGCTGAAACTCCCTGTAACGAACCTGGTTTTTTACCTTGAAAATATCTCCTCCCTAATGAGATATCGCACATTCCAGTCACCCAGCTTTGAACCATTTCTACCTGTTCAACTGTCTTTCTCCCATGCAATAAAGCTACCTCTCCTCCGATCTCCACCTAGAACAGCTCTCATATTAAGGAGTCTCTGTGCCCTGGAGCAGCACTTCTGAACATCTGACTGTGAGTAAATTATCTGTGGTTTATTCAATAAAAGAGACTTCAGAAAAGTAATAGAGACTTCAGGTGTGATTGGTATGTCAAGGTTATACTCCAAGATATCAGACTCTTTACGGTAACAAGATCTATGAGAGTTTTGATACCCTTATCTGTCTAGAGGTGCTACTGACTGAGCCAGAACTGCATTTCCAGCAGAAGGATCCGGATAAAGCTACTGCAAACCATCTCCATCTGGACAGTACTAGGGCATTCCGGGGACAGAGCCGGACCTTGGTTCCTACACAACGTCAAGTGACCACCTTATATCCAGGTCAAGCTGCTCCTCTCCAGGACGGCCTGATGCTGTATATCTGCTTGTTATTGGAGGTGGCGGGGGGGGGGGGGGGGGGGGAGATAAATGTGTGCAACCCTGTGCACTTCTATACATCAGCCTTCAAGTTAGAACTGTTCCGAAATGAATCTGATTTCCTTAGTGTAAATCACTTCATGAGGGCAGCTTACAAAATGTACTGCAATCAAACTCAAACAAACCAGAAAAAAGGTCCTGGAATCTGGAAAAGGTAGAAAGAATTATTTTTTGCTTAAGATGCAAATTCCTGCAATTCAAGAAGGGAACATTTTCTAGTGGAAGAAATGGCATCTGGAGGTTTGTGGTTCTTGTAATTTTAGTCTTCAAATGAAACCCAGGATTTTGCATTTTGTGCTGCTCTGCCGAGGAAAGGTTGAAATAGAAACCCAGAAAATGAGTGCAAAGATGAGCAGACGTGTTTGTATTTTAAGTTATCAGGTGTGTTTCACTTGAGCTATTGCAACAGTTTGGGAGTCTGTTTTTATAATTTTTTTTATTTATCATTATCATCAATTTACATCCAAGAACAACTCTTGTTAATGAAATAAGATCCCCAAAAGCAAGACCTACAGGGATGTTGTAGAGAAGTCCCACCTCCAGTCTGGTAGCCCCTAGAAGGAGAGCATCACCCTGGTGCAGTAGGAAGTACTCCTGTAGCCAGGACCTGCCCACCAGGGGATGTACTATTCTCTCGCACTGAGGATATGTCTCCAAGTGCTACCCAGGAGGGAAGGGTTAGGACAGCTGTTGAAGTTGATGACTCGATCATTAGGCATTAGGTGGACGTGAGGATCGCCTGGTGACTTGCCTGCCTGGTGCGAAGGTGGCGGACCTCACGCGTCACATAGATAGGATTTTAGATTGTGCTGGGGAGGAGTCGGCTGTCTTGGTACATGTGGGTACCAATGACATAGGAAAATGTGGAAGAGAGGTTCTGGAAGCCAAATTTAGGCTCTTAGGTAGAAAGCTCAAATCCAGAACCTCTAGGGTAGCATTTTCTGAAGTGCTACCCATTCCACGCGCAGGGCCCATGAGACAGGCATAGCTCCGGAGTCTCAATGTGTGAATGAGACGATGGTGCAGGGAGGAGGGTTTTAGGTTTGTTAGGAACTGGGCAACATTCTGGGGAAGGGGGAGCCTATTCCGAAAGGATGGGCTCCACCTTAACCAAGGTGGGACCAGGCTGCTGGTATCGGCATTTAAAAAGGAGATAGAGCAGCTTTTAAACTAGAAATGGGGGGAAGGCCGACAGTCGCTCAAAAGCGCATGGTTCGGGATAAGGTATCTTTCAAAGATATCACCAAAACAGGGAAGATAGGGTATCCTGATAGTGAGGTTGCAAAAGAGACCGTAGTAGATCAGGTGTCCTTAAATAAAAATAAAAATCAGACAAAAGATTGCAAATTAATACTGTCAAGTACTGAGCATGATGTAAATAGGAACAACAAACATAGTTTGAAATGTCTATATGCGAATGCCAGGAGCCTAAGAAATAAGATGGGAGAGTTAGAATATATTGCACTAAATGAAAAATTAGATATAATAGGCATCTCTGAGACCTGGTGGAAGGAGGATAACCAGTGGGACACTGTCATACCGGGGTACAAATTATATCGTAGTGATAGGGTGGATCGAATTGGTGGAGGGGTAGCATTGTATGTTAAGGAGAGCCGTGAATCAAATAGATTGAAAATTCTGCAGGAAACAAAACACTTCTTGGAATCACTGTGGATTGAAATTCCACGTGTAAAGGGGAAAAGGATAGTGATAGGAGTGTACTACCGTCCGCCTTGCCAGGATGAACAGACGGATGCAGAAATGTTAAAGGAAATTAGGGACGCAAACAAACTGGGCAACACAATAATAATGGGTGATTTCAATTACCCCGATACTGACTGGGTAAATGTAACATCGGGACATGCTAGGGAGGTAAAATTCCTTGATGAAATCAAGGACAGCTTTATGGAGCAGCTGGTACAGGAGCCGACGAGAGAAGGAAAAATTCTAGACCTAGTCCTTAGTGGAGCACATGATCTGGTGCGGGAGATAATGGTGCTGGGGACGCTTGATAACAGTGATCATGATATGATCGGATTTGATATTAGCACTGAAGTAAGTATACATAGGAAATCAAATACGTTAGCGTTTAACTTTAAAAAAGGAGACTATGATAAAATGAGAAGAATGGTTAAAAAAAAACTTAGAGGAGCGACTGCAAGGGTAAAAAATTTACATCAGGCGTGGATGCTGTTCAAAAACACCATCCTGGAAGCCCAGGCCAAATATATTCCGCGTATTAAAAAAGGAGGACGGAAGACCAAACGACAGCCGGGGTGGTTAAAAAGTGAGGTGAAGGAAGCTATTAGAGCTAAAAGAAAATCCTTCAGAAAATGGAAGAAGGAACCAACTGAAAATAATAAGAAACAGCATAAGGAATGTCAAGTCAAATGCAAAGCGCTGATAAGGAAGGCTAAGAGGGACTTCGAAAAAAAGATTGCGTTGGAGGCAAAAACACATAGTAAATTTTTTTTTAGGTATATTAAAAGTAGGAAGCCGACAAAAGAATCGGTTGGACCGCTAGATGACAGAGGAGTAGAAGGGGCGATCAGGGAAGACAAAGCCGTAGCGGAGAGATTAAATGAATTCTTTGCTTCAGTCTTCACTGAGGAAGATTTGGGTGGGATACTGGTGCCAGAACTGGTATTCAAAGCTGACGAGTCGGAGAAACAATGAATTCTCTGTAAACCTGGAGGATGTAATGGGGCAGTTCTACAAACTGAAGAGTAGCAAATCTCCTGGACCGGATGGTATTCATCCCAGAGTACTGATAGAATTGAAAAATGAGCTTGTGGAGCTATTGTTAGTAATATGTAATTTATCCTTAAAATCGAGTGTGGTACCGGAAGATTGGAGGGTGGCCAATGTAACACCGATTTTTTAAAAAGGTTCCAGAGGAGATCCGGGAAATTATAGACCGGTGAGTCTGACATTGGTGCTGGGCAAAATGGTAGAGACTATTATTAAGAACAAAATTACAGAGCATATTCAAAAGCACGGATTAATGAGACAAAGTCAACATGGATTTAGTGAAAGGAAATCTTGCCTCACCAATCTACTACATTTCTTTGAAGGGGTGAACAAACATGTGGTTGAAGGGGAGCCAGTTGATATTGTGTATCTGGATTTTCAGAAGGCGTTTGACAAAGTACCTCATGAAAGACTCCAGAGGAAATTGGAGAGTCATGGGATAGGAGGTAGTGTTCTATTGTGGATTAAAAACTGGTTAAAAGATAGAAAACAGAGAGTAGGGTTAAATGGTCAGTATTCTCAATGAAGAAGGGTAGTTAGTGGGGTTCCCCAGGGGTCTGAGCTGGGACCGCTGCTTTTTAACATATTTATAAATGACCTAGAGATGGGAGTAACTAGTGAGGTAATTAAATTATGACACACAGTTTTTCAAAGTCATTAAATCGCGGAAGGATTGTACAAAATTACAAAAGGACCTTACAAGACTGAGAGACTGGACATCTAAATGGCAGATGACGTTTAATGTGAGCAAGTGCAAAGTGATGCACGTGGGAAAGAGGAACCCGAATTATAGCTACGTCATGCAAGGTTTCACGTTAGGAGTCACCAACCAAGAAAGGGATCTAGGTGTCGTCGTTGATGATACGTTGAAACCTTCTGTTCAGTGTGCTGCTGCAGCTAAGAAATCAAATAGAATGTTAGGAATTATTAGGAAAGGAATGGAAAACAAAAATGAGAATGTTATAATGCCTTCGTATCGCTCCATCATGGTGCGACTGCACCTCGAATATTGTGTTCAATTCTTGTCACTGCATCTCAAAAAAGATATAGTGGAATTAGAAAAGGTGCAGAGAAGGGCGACGAAAATGATAAAGGGGATGGGACGACTTCTCTATGAGGAAAGGCTAAAGTGGCTAGGGCTCTTCAGCTTGGAGAAAAGGCGGCTGAGGGGAGATATGATAGAGGTCTATAAAATAATGAGTGGAGTTGAACGGGTAGATGTGAAGCGTCTGTTTATGCTTTCCAAAAATACTAGGACTAGGGGACATGCAATGAAGCTACAATGTAGTAAATTTAAAATGAATTGGAGAAAAGTTTTCTTCACTCAACATAAGAATATCCATACTGGCTCAGACCAAGGGTCCATCTAGCCCAGTATCTGCTTCCAACAGTGGCCAAGCCAGGTCACAAGTACTTGACAGAAACCCAAATAGTGGCAACATTCCACTACTATGGACGTTATGGTTGGCCATGAAATAAAGCCGTCTGTTTGGAGAGTCTACTACACCCCAAGAAAAACGGAAATCTAAGTAAAAAGCTCTTTTTGAAATATGGAGATTGATTTTCTTGAATAAAAATTTTCTGGGAGGTTTTTTAGCCAATGATGACTATTGGGCTCATTTTCAAACCCCTTAAAAACGATGTACAACCACCTAAACTTCCGGAAAACTCTAAAAACTAACCTGTTTAAAAAGGCATACCCTTCTGATCCAACTTAAATGCCTGATCTGGGCAACACAACGGACTGAAGTACTCTATGGACCCAACACAACTCTACCGCCATATGATTCTCTAATGTGACTGTGCCACATGAACTTTACCTTACCCCTACTCACTATGTATTTGTTCACATCGGAGTCAGCAAACGCTTCCCCGGTACCAAGTAAGCCACATTGAGCCTGCAAATAGGTGGGAAAATGTGGGATACAAATGTAACAAATAAATACATAAAAGAGAAAAACGTCCAAAAAGTGACGAAAGTCTGCATTTGGACGTTTATCTCAGAGAAATGTCCAAATCAGTATTTTCGAAACCTCTTTTTAGACATTTTTCTCTGAAGGGGCATGTTCAAGGTGGGACTTGGGCGTTCCTAAGACTTAGACGTCTTTCAGAGATAATGGAACAAAACAAAAATGTAAAGGACTAAAACTTAGACATTTTCAGCTAGACCTGTTTTTATTACGAATAAGGCACAAAAAGGTGCTCCAAATGACCAGATGACCACTGTCTTCCTCTCCCGACTAGCATCTCTCCCTCTTCTCCTTCCCTCAGGGGCCCAGCAAGTATTCATCTTTCTTTCCTCAGTCCTGTTCTGTCTCCCCTTTGCAGGACCAGCACCTCTCCCTGTGCCTTCCTTCCCGCAGGTCCTGGCACCTCTCTTTCCTTGTCCTCCCCCCCCCCCCCCCACCACACCAAAGCCTAGCAACTCTTTCCCTCTCCATGCCTGTTTTTCTTCCTCATCGCCACTCTCATTGGATCTCTATCTTTCCTACCTGATGTCCTGACCAACACATCTCTCCCACCTTCCACCTGATTCAGTACCTCTCTCCCTCCCTGTCCCCTGATGCAGCACTACTTTCCCCTTCCCCCATGCAGAGCCTGTCTTCCTCCTTGACCCCCAAGCAGACCCTCTCTCCTTTCTTGCCCCCCTGATGCAGCAT
The DNA here is from genome assembly GCF_901765095.1 of Microcaecilia unicolor. Lineage (NCBI taxonomy): Eukaryota > Metazoa > Chordata > Amphibia > Gymnophiona > Siphonopidae > Microcaecilia > Microcaecilia unicolor. The sequence continues at coordinate 533,146,069 of NC_044033.1, read as the reverse complement.
GTCTCTGCCTCCTTGCCCCCTGATGGAGCACGTTTTTTCCTCCTTGCCCCCTGATGCAGACCTCGCTCCCTCCTTGCCCCCCCTCCCCAATGTAGCATTTCTATCCCTCTTTGGCCTCCCCCTACCCTCCTGCAGTTCTGTACCTCTTTCCTTCTTTCCTTTCTGTGGATGCGGGTAGTGTTAGCAATAACAAACTGCTTCAACTAATCCCGGGGGCCTTCCTTCAGCCACATCCCGCCCTCAAGAAACAGGAAATTGCTTCAGAAAGGGTGGGATGTGGCTGAAGGAAGGTCCCCTGGATTGGTTGAAGCAGTCTGTTATTACTGACGCTGCCGGCACTGTCAATCAAGCGGTAAGGAAAGTACACATGAGAACGGTAGCCATACTGGGTCAGACCAATGGTGCATCTAGCCCACTATTCTGTTTCTAACAGTGGCCAGAAGCATGTCACTCCCTGTTTTGTACTGTGCCCTTGGAGTCTTGTAACCCAGGTGCATGACCCTGCATTTCTTATCATTAAATCTTAGTTGCTAGTTATCAGACCATTTTTCAAGCTTCTCTAGATCTTTCTTCATACCATCCACTCCCTCTGGGGTGTCCACCCTATTACAGAGTTTGGTATCATCTGCAAAGAGACAAACTTACCAAACAGACCTATTCCAATATCACCCAGAAAGATGTTAAAAAGAGCTGGCCCGAGGACCGATCCCTGCGGTACACCACTGATAACATCCCTTTCCTCGGAGGAAGCTCCATTTACCACTACCTTCTGTCTTCTCCCATTTAACCAGTTTTTAACCCAGTCACTTTAGATGTCATACCAAGGGTAGTCAGTTTATTAAGTGTGGAAGTGTCAAAAGCTTTGCTAAAATCCAAGTACACAAAAATAATGTGAAGATTCAACAACTCTCTTTATTTAAGGGAGGAAAGGGATCTCATCCTACTGTGGCAACCAGAACACAAATTTCTTAGAAGCACACAGTGAAAAAGTAATCTCTCTTATTTTTTCAAAAAATTTCTCTTGCAAATCAATGATACCCCGTTTTAATTTCAATTCCAGTTTTGTGCTTCATTCAATACGCACAATCAAAAGCCCATCTGGAAAAATCCCAACAAAAAAATGTAGAACATCGGGACTTATCTTTATCATGCAGTGTCCATAAAGCAGCCACGATGTTTCAGCTCTACTCAGTGTGGTCCCAACGGACTCGTTTCGCAGTAACATCTTCAGGAAACCAACTGGTACAGGCTGCGCTGTCTGACTGCAAAAATGGCTTCTCCACTGTTCCTGAGGTCCAAAACCACAAACCTTATACTATGAGTTTATCTTGTTGGGCAGACTAGATGGACCATACAGGTCTTTTTTCTATTGTCATCTACTATGTTACTCACCTTTATGAAGAGATTCAGCCAAGGCAGTGTACAGCAGGCTCAGCTTGAAATCAAAGTTATAATCTTGTTAATAGCATAACAATATTGAAATGATGAAATATAAACAGAGATAGAATCATAATTCATAGTTCACCTTTTTTTTTAAATTCTTTATTTATCATTTTCATAAATTTACAAGAATATATCTTGAATAGGTAAAGCAGTTTAACAGGTTACAGGTAATTTACCATAAAAGGAATAATGAAAGGAAAATAGTTATTAACATAGTTCACCTTTATTCGATACCACCTATCACTGAGATATCGAAGTGGTTTAGAAAGATTAAACATAATAGTGGGTAAAATGCAGAACAGACAATAGGGTCTAGGTTACAACGCAGAAAAATAAAACATAATACTAGAAAATCAATGAGGTAAACGTGGAGGTGGCAAATTGAATCCTAGAAATAGGAATTGCAGGATACATGAAACAGCACAGTAGAACAATCATATAAAGAGACATGAGTGTACCATGATAGGCCGTGCCTGGGTCATACATTGGGGCAGACAGGATGTTCAGCTTGATGGACCTTTCGTCTGTCTCAGTATGGCAATAACTATGTACTTATGTAGTCCTTATGTAAGCTGTGACAGGGTGAGTGTCAGCAGTGACCCTGGCCATGGGCACAGCTCTCCTTTCAGCCCCTCTTCGTTCCTGGTTGCCTCTCGGGAGCAGATGCACTTATGTCCCTGGAAAGAACAACACGCTATAGCAGTCGATTCACGAAAGAAATCCTATGCAAATGAGCTGCATGGACTTTTACCGTGCAGCTCGGAAGGGAAGGTTGCCAGGGCGTGCGCAAAGCAGTCAATCGCTAAGCGTGGCTGCTCCGCACATGTTCATACTACACATGGCTTTCATACATGCATACATGTTGCATGTATGAAAGCTGTGTGTAGCTATTTTTTTCTCTTTCAAAACTGCTGGAAGATCTCCCCTCAAACAGCCTAGGGAGGTGTCTCACCATGGAGCCTCACCTGCAGAGACAGGCAGCAGCGATCATGCGTTCCCTTCTGGCTGGGGCCAAAGATATGGGGAGGGGGTGCTATTAGCACCTGAGACCCTCTGGCATTGTCCCGAGGGAGTAGACAATCACCTGAAGCAGCAGCTTGGGAGCTGCTTTCCTACCCCTGCCAACTGCCAGAGTCTGCCATGACAGACCACACCGGGGCTTTGCCATCTGATCAGCAGGCTGCAGCCGGATGTAGTCTGTCATGCTGAGGCTCCAGCCTGGCTCCAGCCCTCTCTGCCTCCCCATCTGCCTGCCCACCACCACTGGTCCTTTCTGTGTGTAACCCAGTCCTGCTATCCCAGGTTAGAAAGGAGCTGGAGAGGCTCTGCAAGTCTGTCACTTACTCACTCTGCTCCCATCAGCTCATTCACTCAGGAACCACACGGCACTCAGAGGATCAAAACTATTACTACTACTACTTATCATTTCTATAGCGCTACTAGACATACGCAGCACTGTACATGGGACAGAAAGAGACAGTCCCTGCTCGACAGAGCTTACAATCTAATCAGGACAGACACATAGGACAAATAAGGATAAGGGAATTAATAAGGAGTCATCAGTGCAGAAAAGACAAAAACTGAGTGGAGGAGTCAGGGGAGGGGTGAGAAGTAGGGGAAGTGTTTCCACCCCCCCCCCCCCCCCCCCCAGTTTTTATCCAATAAACACCCATTTAGTGTATCAGTATTTATTGATTAAAATATAAAATCAGAAGTGCTAATTATAATCCCTGCAGCTGTGATGTGGCTTTGCTATGAAAGGCCCCAGTGTTTTCTGCTTTGCTCCATCTTCCTTGTGCTCTGGGCAGGTGTGTCTTTAGCACAGGCGGACCCAGAGGGACAGATGGTGGCCCTGATCAGAGACTCAGGGGAGGCTCTTCTTTCACTTAGCCCTACTGAAATGCAAACCTATGAGCTGAAACAGCAGCTTTCTGATCAGCCTGAAATCAGACAGTAGCAGCTGGGCTGTACCCCAGTGACCCGGATCCAGCCTTAGATAAGCATCTGTTCTAGCCAGCGATGCTGCAGCCGGATTTCGGCGGTCCATGCATCACCATAGCAACCTTGGCTGCTAGCTGGAAGGATTCAGGGATTATTCTGTGCTTCCTTCCCAGCAGCATCAGGACTGAAGATAGGTATTATTTGTCACATCTGTGTGTTTTCAGCTTCTACGAACAGGTTTGCACAATGCTGCGAAAATGTAGTAATATCTCCGAAATGCATCGTGCTTGCAGTAATAATAGGAGCATTTACATTCTCTCCTAGTGTATCAAAACCTTAATCTGAATCAACCACCACCTCATTGTTCCCTCTCAACTCTTCACCTTCTAAAACAGGTCAGTTGCCATGAATAATACCTCAAGTGAAGCCTTCCATATCACACCAACATGAAAACATGTCACTATCCACTTTCCATATCACATGGACATACAAACACATCAACATCTGCCTTCCATATCACATGAACATGGAAATGTCATCATCCACCTTCCTCATATCAGTGACATACAAACATGTCATCATTCGCCTTACTACTACTACTACTATTAAGCATTTCTATAGCGCTACTAGACTTACGCAGCGCTGTACAAATGAACATGAAAAGACAGTCCCTGCTCAACAGAGCTTACAATCTAAATTGGACAGACGAACAGACAGATAGGGGTGGGGAAATTGCAATGGTAGGGGTGATAAGTGAGGGCACTGAGTAAGAGAGTCATGGTTAGGAGTCGAAAGCAGTAGCAAAGAGGTGGGCTTTAAGCCTAGACTTGAAGACAGCCAGAGACTGAGCCTGACGTACTGGCTCAGGGAGTCTATTCCAGGCATAGGGAGCAGGGAGTTAGCAGTGGGGGAGAAGGGGGACGACAGGAGACATTTACCCAGCGAACGGAGTTAACGGGGAGGAGTGTAGGGAGAGATGAGAGCGGAAAGGTAAGGAGCTGCGGTGATTTAACCAGAGCTGACATTGTGATGTCATAATGCCTCAGTGCACCAATGCCTAAGAGCCAACCTCATCAGTGATGTCACAATGGCTTGACTGTCCTATACTTGGCTCATAGCAGTGATTTAACCAGAGCTGACATTGTGATGTCATAATGCCTCAGTCCACCAATGCCTAAGAGCCAACCTCATCAGTGATGTCACAATGGCTTGACTGTCCTATACTTGGCTCATAGCAGTGTTTAACCAGAGCTGACATTGTGATGTCATAATGCCTCAGTCCACCAATGCCTAAGAGCCAACCTCATCAGTGATGTCACAATGGCTTGACTGTCCTATACTTGGCTCATAGCAGTGTTTAACCAGAGCTGACATTGTGATGTCATAATGCCTCAGTCCACCAATGCCTAAGAGCCAACCTCATCAGTGATGTCACAATGGCTTGACTGTCCTATACTTGGCTCATAGCAGTGTTTAACCAGAGCTGACATTGTGATGTCATAATGCCTCAGTCCACCAATGCCTAAGAGCCAACCTCATCAGTGATGTCACAATGGCTTGACTGTCCTATACTTGGCTCATACTACTACTACTACTATTAAACATTTCTATAGCGCTACTAGACTTACGCAGCGCTGTACAAATTAACATGAAAAGACAGTCCCTGCTCAACAGAGCTTACAATCTAAATTGGACAGATGAACAGACAGCTAGGAGTGGGGCAATTGCAGTGGTAGGGGTGATAAGTGAGGGTGTTGAGTAAGAGAGTCATGGTTAGGAGTAGCAAAGAGGTGGGCTTTAAGCCTAGACTTGAAGACAGCCAGAGACTGAGCCTGACGTACTGGCTCAGGGAGTCTATTCCAGGCATAGGGAGCAGGGAGTTAGCAGTGGGGGAGAAGGGGGACGACAGGAGACATTTACCCAGCGAACGGAGTTAACGGGGAGGAGTGTAGGGAGAGATGAGAGCGGAAAGGTACTGAGGAGCTGCGGTGATTTAACCAGAGCTGACATTGTGATGTCATAATGCCTCAGTGCACCAATGCCTAAGAGCCAACCTCATCAGTGATGTCACAATGGCTTGACTGTCCTATACTTGGCTCATAGCAGTGATTTAACCAGAGCTGACATTGTGATGTCATAATGCCTCAGTCCACCAATGCCTAAGAGCCAACCTCATCAGTGATGTCACAATGGCTTGACTGTCCTATACTTGGCTCATACTACTACTACTACTATTAAACATTTCTATAGCGCTACTAGACTTACGCAGCGCTGTACAAATGAACATGAAAAGACAGTCCCTGCTCAACAGAGCTTACAATCTAAATTGGACAGACGAACAGACAGCTAGGGGTGGGGAAATTGCAGTGGTAGGGGTGATAAGTGAGGGTGTTGAGTAAGAGAGTCATGGTTAGGAGTCGAAAGCAGTAGCAAAGAGGTGGGCTTTAAGCCTAGACTTGAAGACAGCCAGAGACTGAGCCTGACGTACTGGCTCAGGGAGTCTATTCCAGGCATAGGGAGCAACGAGATAGAAGGAACGGAGCCGGGAGTTAGCAGTGGGGGAGAAGGGGGACGACAGGAGACATTTACTCAGCGAACGGAGTTCACGGGGAGGAGTATAGGGAGAGATGAGAGCGGAAAGGTACTGAGGAGCTGCGGTGATTTAACCAGAGCTGACATTGTGATGTCATAATGCCTTAGTCCACCAATGCCTAAGAGCCAACCTCATCAGTGATGTCACAATGGCTTGACTGTCCTATACTTGGCTCATAGCAGTGATTTAACCAGAGCTGACATTGTGATGTCATAATGCCTCAGTCCACCAATGCCTAAGAGCCAACCTCATCAGTGATGTCACAATGGCTTGACTGTCCTATACTTGGCTCATACTACTACTACTACTATTAAACATTTCTATAGCGCTACTAGACTTACGCAGCGCTGTACAAATTAACATGAAAAGACAGTCCCTGCTCAACAGAGCTTACAATCTAAATTGGACAGACGAACAGACAGCTAGGGGTGGGGAAATTGCAGTGGTAGGGGTGATAAGTGAGGGTGTTGAGTAAGAGAGTCATGGTTAGGAGTCGAAAGCAGTAGCAAAGAGGTGGGCTTTAAGCCTAGACTTGAAGACAGCCAGAGACTGAGCCTGACGTACTGGCTCAGGGAGTCTATTCCAGGCATAGGGAGCAACGAGATAGAAGGAACGGAGCCGGGAGTTAGCAGTGGGGGAGAAGGGGGACGACAGGAGACATTTACTCAGCGAACGGAGTTCACGGGGAGGAGTATAGGGAGAGATGAGAGCGGAAAGGTACTGAGGAGCTGCGGTGATTTAACCAGAGCTGACATTGTGATGTCATAATGCCTTAGTCCACCAATGCCTAAGAGCCAACCTCATCAGTGATGTCACAATGGCTTGACTGTCCTATACTTGGCTCATAGCAGTGATTTAACCAGAGCTGACATTGTGATGTCATAATGCCTCAGTCCACCAATGCCTAAGAGCCAACCTCATCAGTGATGTCACAATGGCTTGACTGTCCTATACTTGGCTCATACTACTACTACTACTATTAAACATTTCTATAGCGCTACTAGACTTACGCAGCGCTGTACAAATTAACATGAAAAGACAGTCCCTGCTCAACAGAGCTTACAATCTAAATTGGACAGACGAACAGACAGCTAGGGGTGGGGAAATTGCAGTGGTAGGGGTGATAAGTGAGGGTGTTGAGTAAGAGAGTCATGGTTAGGAGTCGAAAGCAGTAGCAAAGAGGTGGGCTTTAAGCCTAGACTTGAAGACAGCCAGAGACTGAGCCTGACGTACTGGCTCAGGGAGTCTATTCCAGGCATAGGGAGCAGCGAGATAGAAGGAACGGAGCCGGGAGTTAGCAGTGGGGGAGAAGGGGGACGACAGGAGACATTTACCCAGCGAACGGAGTTCATGGGGAGGAGTGTAGGGAGAGATGAGAGCGGAAAGGTACTGAGGAGCTGCGGTGATTTAACCAGAGCTGACATTGTGATGTCATAATGCCTCAGTCCACCAATGCCTAAGAGCCAACCTCATCAGTGATGTCACAATGGCTTGACTGTCCTATACTTGGCTCATACTACTACTACTACTATTAAACATTTCTATAGCGCTACTAGACTTACGCAGCGCTGTACAAATTAACATGAAAAGACAGTCCCTGCTCAACAGAGCTTACAATCTAAATTGGACAGACGAACAGACAGCTAGGGGTGGGGAAATTGCAGTGGTAGGGGTGATAAGTGAGGGTGTTGAGTAAGAGAGTCATGGTTAGGAGTCGAAAGCAGTAGCAAAGAGGTGGGCTTTAAGCCTAGACTTGAAGACAGCCAGAGACTGAGCCTGACGTACTGGCTCAGGGAGTCTATTCCAGGCATAGGGAGCAACGAGATAGAAGGAACGGAGCCGGGAGTTAGCAGTGGGGGAGAAGGGGGACGACAGGAGACATTTACTCAGCGAACGGAGTTCACGGGGAGGAGTATAGGGAGAGATGAGAGCGGAAAGGTACTGAGGAGCTGCGGTGATTTAACCAGAGCTGACATTGTGATGTCATAATGCCTTAGTCCACCAATGCCTAAGAGCCAACCTCATCAGTGATGTCACAATGGCTTGTCTGTCCTATACTTGGCTCATAGCAGTGATTTAACCAGAGCTGACATTGTGATGTCATAATGCCTCAGTCCACCAATGCCTAAGAGCCAACCTCATCAGTGATGTCACAATGGCTTGACTGTCCTATACTTGGCTCATACTACTACTACTACTATTAAACATTTCTATAGCGCTACTAGACTTACGCAGCGCTGTACAAATTAACATGAAAAGACAGTCCCTGCTCAACAGAGCTTACAATCTAAATTGGACAGACGAACAGACAGCTAGGGGTGGGGAAATTGCAGTGGTAGGGGTGATAAGTGAGGGTGTTGAGTAAGAGAGTCATGGTTAGGAGTCGAAAGCAGTAGCAAAGAGGTGGGCTTTAAGCCTAGACTTGAAGACAGCCAGAGACTGAGCCTGACGTACTGGCTCAGGGAGTCTATTCCAGGCATAGGGAGCAGCGAGATAGAAGGAACGGAGCCGGGAGTTAGCAGTGGGGGAGAAGGGGGACGACAGGAGACATTTACCCAGCGAACGGAGTTCATGGGGAGGAGTGTAGGGAGAGATGAGAGCGGAAAGGTACTGAGGAGCTGCGGTGATTTAACCAGAGCTGACATTGTGATGTCATAATGCCTCAGTCCACCAATGCCTAAGAGCCAACCTCATCAGTGATGTCACAATGGCTTGACTGTCCTATACTTGGCTCATACTACTACTACTACTATTAAACATTTCTATAGCGCTACTAGACTTACGCAGCGCTGTACAAATGAACATGAAAAGACAGTCCCTGCTCAACAGAGCTTACAATCTAAATTGGACAGACGAACAGACAGATAGGGGTGGGCTTTAAGCCTAGACTTGAAGACAGCCAGAGACTGAGCCTGACGTACTGGCTCAGGGAGTCTATTCCAGGCATAGGGAGCAGCGAGATAGAAGGAACGGAGCCGGGAGTTAGCAGTGGGGGAGAAGGGGGACGACAGGAGACATTTACCCAGCGAACGGAGTTCATGGGGAGGAGTGTAGGGAGAGATGAGAGCGGAAAGGTACTGAGGAGCTGCGGTGATTTAACCAGAGCTGACATTGTGATGTCATAATGCCTCAGTCCACCAATGCCTAAGAGCCAACCTCATCAGTGATGTCACAATGGCTTGACTGTCCTATACTTGGCTCAAAGCAGTGATTTAACCAGAACTGACATTGTGATGTCATGCCTCAGTCCACCAATGCCTAAGAGCCAACCTCATCAGTGATGTCACAATGGCTTGACTGTCCTATACTTGGCTCATACTACTACTACTATTAAACATTTCTATAGCGTTACTAGACTTACGCAGCGCTGTACAAATGAACATGAAAAGACAGTCTCTGCTCAACAGAGCTTACAGTCTAAATTGGACAGACGAACAGACAGCTAGGGGTGGGGAAATTGCAGTGGTAGGGGTGATAAGTGAGGGTGTTGAGTAAGAGAGTCATGGTTAGGAGTCGAAAGCAGTAGCAAAGAGGTGGGCTTTAAGCCTAGACTTGAAGACAGCCAGAGACTGAGCCTGACGTACTGGCTCAGGGAATCTATTCCAGGCATAGGGAGCAGCGAGATAGAAGGAACGGAGCCAGGAGTTAGCAGTGGGGGAGAAGGGGGACGACAGCAGACATTTACCCAGCGAACGGAGTTCACGGGGAGGAGTGTAGGGAGAGATGAGAGCGGAAAGGTACTGAGGAGCTGGGGTGATTTAACCAGAGCTGACATTGTGATGTCATAATGCCTCAGTCCACCAATGCCTAAGAGCCAACCTCATCAGTGATGTCACAATGGCTTGACTGTCCTATACTTGGCTCATACTACTACTACTACTATTAAACATTTCTATAGCGCTACTAGACTTATGCAGCGCTGTACAAATGAACATGAAAAGACAGTCCCTGCTCAACAGAGCTTACAATCTAAATTGGACAGACGAACAGACAGATAGGGGTGGGGAAATTGCAGTGGTAGGGGTGATAAGTGAGGGTGTTGAGTAAGAGAGTCATGGTTAGGAGTCGAAAGCAGTAGCAAAGAGGTGGGCTTTAAACCTAGACTTGAAGACAGCCAGAGACTGAGCCTGACGTACTGGCTCAGGGAGTCTATTCCAGGCATAGGGAGCAGGGAGTTAGCAGTGGGGGAGAAGGGGGACGACAGGAGACATTTACCCAGCGAACGGAGTTAACGGGGAGGAGTGTAGGGAGAGATGAGAGCGGAAAGGTACTGAGGAGCTGCGGTGATTTAACCAGAGCTGACATTGTGATGTCATAATGCCTCAGTCCACCAATGCCTAAGAGCCAACCTCATCAGTGATGTCACAATGGCTTGACTGTCCTATACTTGGCTCAAAGCAGTGATTTAACCAGAACTGACATTGTGATGTCATGCCTCAGTCCACCAATGCCTAAGAGCCAACCTCATCAGTGATGTCACAATGGCTTGACTGTCCTATACTTGGCTCATACTACTACTACTATTAAACATTTCTATAGCGCTACTAGACTTACGCAGCGCTGTACAAATGAACATGAAAAGACAGTCTCTGCTCAACAGAGCTTACAGTCTAAATTGGACAGACGAACAGACAGCTAGGGGTGGGGAAATTGCAGTGGTAGGGGTGATAAGTGAGGGTGTTGAGTAAGAGAGTCATGGTTAGGAGTCGAAAGCAGTAGCAAAGAGGTGGGCTTTAAGCCTAGACTTGAAGACAGTCAGAGACTGAGCCTGACGTACTGGCTCAGGGAATCTATTCCAGGCATAGGGAGCAGCGAGATAGAAGGAACGGAGCCAGGAGTTAGCAGTGGGGGAGAAGGGGGACGACAGCAGACATTTACCCAGCGAACGGAGTTCACGGGGAGGAGTGTAGGGAGAGATGAGAGCGGAAAGGTACTGAGGAGCTGGGGTGATTTAACCAGAGCTGACATTGTGATGTCATAATGCCTCAGTCCACCAATGCCTAAGAGCCAACCTCATCAGTGATGTCACAATGGCTTGACTGTCCTATACTTGGCTCATACTACTACTACTACTATTAAACATTTCTATAGCGCTACTAGACTTACGCAGCGCTGTACAAATTAACATGAAAAGACAGTCTCTGCTCAACAGAGCTTACAATCTAAATTGGACAGACGAACAGACAGCTAGGGGTGGGGAAATTGCAGTGGTAGGGGTGATAAGTGAGGGTGTTGCGTAAGAGAGTCATGGTTAGGAGTCGAAAGCAGTAGCAAAGAGGTGGGCTTTAAGCCTAGAAGACAGCCAGCGACTGAGCCTGATGTACTGGCTCAGGGAGTCTATTCCAGGCATAGGGAGCAGCGAGATAGAAGGAACGGAGCCAGGAGTTAGCAGTGGGGGAGAAGGGGGACGACAGGAGACATTTACCCAGCGAACGGAGTTAACGGGGAGGAGTGTAGTGAGAGATGAGAGCGGAAAGGTACTGAGGAGCTGCGGTGATTTAACCAGAGCTGACATTGTGATGTCATAATGCCTCAGTCCACCAATGCCTAAGAGCCAACCTCATCAGTGATGTCACAATGGCTTGACTGTCCTATACTTGGCACAAAGCAGTGATTTAACCAGAGCTGACATTGTGATGTCATAATGCCTCAGTCCACCAATGCCTAAGAGCCAACCTCATCAGTGATGTCACAATGGCTTGACTGTCCTATACTTGGCTCATACTACTACTACTACTATTAAACATTTCTATAGCGCTACTAGACTTACGCAGCGCTGTACAAATGAACATGAAAAGACAGTCCCTGCTCAACAGAGCTTACAATCTAAATTGGACAGACGAACAGACAGCTAGGGGTGGGCTTTAAGCCTAGACTTGAAGACAGCCAGAGACTGAGCCTGACGTACTGGCTCAGGGAGTCTATTCCAGGCATAGGGAGCAGCGAGATAGAAGGAACGGAGCCGGGAGTTAGCAGTGGGGGAGAAGGGGGACGACAGGAGACATTTACCCAGCGAACGGAGTTCATGGGGAGGAGTGTAGGGAGAGATGAGAGCGGAAAGGTACTGAGGAGCTGCGGTGATTTAACCAGAGCTGACATTGTGATGTCATAATGCCTCAGTCCACCAATGCCTAAGAGCCAACCTCATCAGTGATGTCACAATGGCTTGACTGTCCTATACTTGGCTCATACTACTACTACTACTATTAAACATTTCTATAGCGCTACTAGACTTACGCAGCGCTGTACAAATGAACATGAAAAGACAGTCCCTGCTCAACAGAGCTTACAATCTAAATTGGACAGACGAACAGACAGCTAGGGGTGGGCTTTAAGCCTAGACTTGAAGACAGCCAGAGACTGAGCCTGACGTACTGGCTCAGGGAGTCTATTCCAGGCATAGGGAGCAGCGAGATAGAAGGAACGGAGCCGGGAGTTAGCAGTGGGGGAGAAGGGGGACGACAGGAGACATTTACCCAGCGAACGGAGTTCATGGGGAGGAGTGTAGGGAGAGATGAGAGCGGAAAGGTACTGAGGAGCTGCGGTGATTTAACCAGAGCTGACATTGTGATGTCATAATGCCTCAGTCCACCAATGCCTAAGAGCCAACCTCATCAGTGATGTCACAATGGCTTGACTGTCCTATACTTGGCTCATACTACTACTACTACTATTAAACATTTCTATAGCGCTACTAGACTTACGCAGCGCTGTACAAATGAACATGAAAAGACAGTCCCTGCTCAACAGAGCTTACAATCTAAATTGGACAGACGAACAGACAGCTAGGGGTGGGGAAATTGCAGTGGTGGGGGTGATAAGTGAGGGTGTTGAGTAAGAGAGTCATGGTTAGGAGTCGAAAGCAGTAGCAAAGAGGTGGGCTTTAAGCCTAGACTTGAAGACAGCCAGAGACTGAGCCTGACGTACTGGCTCAGGGAGTCTATTCCAGGCATAGGGAGCAGCGAGATAGAAGGAACGGAGCCGGGAGTTAGCAGTGGGGGAGAAGGGGGACGACAGGAGACATTTACCCAGCGAACGGAGTTCACGGGGAGGAGTGTAGGGAGAGATGAGAGCGGAAAGGTACTGAGGAGCTGCGGTGATTTAACCAGAGCTGACATTGTGATGTCATAATGCCTCAGTCCACCAATGCCTAAGAGCCAACCTCATCAGTGATGTCACAATGGCTTGACTGTCCTATACTTGGCTCAAAGCAGTGATTTAACCAGAACTGACATTGTGATGTCATGCCTCAGTCCACCAATGCCTAAGAGCCAACCTCATCAGTGATGTCACAATGGCTTGACTGTCCTATACTTGGCTCAAAGCAGTGATTTAACCAGAACTGACATTGTGATGTCATGCCTCAGTCCACCAATGCCTAAGAGCCAACCTCATCAGTGATGTCACAATGGCTTGACTGTCCTATACTTGGCTCATACTACTACTACTATTAAACATTTCTATAGCGCTACTAGACTTACGCAGCGCTGTACAAATGAACATGAAAAGACAGTCCCTGCTCAACAGAGCTTACAATCTAAATTGGACAGACGAACAGACAGCTAGGGGTGGGGAAATTGCAGTGGTAGGGGTGATAAGTGAGGGTCATGGTTAGGAGTCGAAAGCAGTAGCAAAGAGGTGGGCTTTAAGCCTAGACTTGAAGACAGCCAGAGACTGAGCCTGACGTACTGGCTCAGGGAGTCTATTCCAGGCATAGGGAGCAGCGAGATAGAAGGAACGGAGCTGGAAGTTAGCAGTGGGGGAGAAGGGGGACGACAGGAGACATTTACCCAGCGAATGGAGTTCACGGGGAGGAGTGTAGGGAGAGATGAGAGCGGAAAGGTACTGAGGAGCTGCGGAGTGGATGCACTTGTAGGTCAAAAGGAGAAGTTTGAACCATATGCGGAAGCGGATAGGGATAGGGATACTTACTAATGGTATATATGTGATAGCTGAGAGAGGTGTTAGCTGAGAAGTCTTTGTTTTTCAGGATTCGCGTTTGGCGCTGCTGTCTGACAACCTGCTCCAGAGAGATAACAATTATTTTGTATATTGGCTCTGTGAGATACCAATAAAGATTGTACTGGTTGTGCCAACATAGCTATTTGAACTAGTACCTCTTTAACCTTCCATATCACACCAACACTCAGTATCATCATCTGCTTTCTATATCAAATCAACATATTAACATGTCATCATCCACCTTCCATATAACATACAAACACATCATCTTCTGCCTTCTGTCTCACACTAAGAGGGGCATTTTTCATCTAATGCCTAACTCCAAATTTGCAATCTCAAAAACTGGCACAGATATATTTAATCCAAGAGCAGGAATCAATTAATCGTAGACCTTCAGACAAAAATTCCGTTTAGCCCATCCACTAATAAAACACGTGGAGAGGTATAATCGAATGGGGCACCCAAGTTTTCCTGAGGGCGTCCTCGCAGGACGTCCCCGCGAAGGGGTGGGGAAACCCATATTATCGAAACAAGATGGGCGTCCATCTTTTGTTTCGATAATACGCTCAGGGACGCCCAAATCTCAACATTTAGGTCGACCTTAGAGATGATCGTCCCCGGTTTTCGGCCATAATGGAAACCGAGGACGCCCATCTCAAAAACGGCCAAATCCAACTCATTTGGGCATGGGAGGAGCCAGCATTCGTAGTGCACTGATCCCCCTGACATGCCAGGATACCAACCGGGCACCTTAGGGGGCACTGCAGTGGATTAACTGATGCAATAACTGAACAGAAAAAGCCCTTCCATTACCGATCCCTTAGTGATTCGGAAAGGAACGGGCATGCATGAAGGAAATCGCATGCAAATGAGCTGTTCACTGTTAGCTCATTTGCACACGATTTCCTTCCTAAGGAGGGGAAGCCAGTGGAGAGCAGCCAACTGTTATGTGTGGCTGCTCTGCGCATGCCAAAGACGGCTTCATACACGCAGACAAGCTGCGTGTATAATAGCTGTCTACAACCTTAAATAAATTGCCGTCTACAACCTTAAAAAAACACAAGTCCAGGTGAAAACGTCTCAAGTGCTGGTCAGGGACGTCTGTCTTTTTTTCCCTGTGACGGGCAGTTGAGGATGTCCAAAATGTGGATATTTCTGTGAGAAGGATGTCCATGCCTTTGCTATGCCTCTGACATCCCCTTTATTTATTTATTTGGATTTTGGATCCCAAGTAGCAGTAGTGGGATTTGAACTGGCCATCTCTAGATTGCAAGACCAGTGCTTTAACCACTAGGCCACTCCTCCATTCCACTCCTTTGAAATTTGGCAGTCCCTGTGGGTGGGGGGCAGTTCAGGACATCCAAAATGTTTGAAAGAAGGATGTCCACGCCTTCGCTATGCCTCCGCTGACACACACACACCTCCCCCCCCCCCCCCCCCCGCCAGGGACCTGCATACTGCTGTGATGGACCTGAGTATGATATTTGAGGCTGGCAAAAAAGTTTTTAAAGTTGTTTTTTTCAGGGTTGGAGGGGGTTAGTCACCACTGGGGGAGTCAGGGGAGGTCATCCCCGATTCCCTCCGGTGGCCATCTTGTCAGTTCGGGCACCTTTTCAAGGCTTGGTCGTAAGAAAAATTGGACCAAGTAAAGTCAGCCAAGTGCTCATCAGGGACGCCCTTCTTTTTTCCATTATCGGCCGAGGACAGCCATGTGTTAAGCATGCCCCAGTCCCTCCTTCGCCTCCAACACGCCCCCAGGAACATTGGTCATCCCCGCGACAGGAAGCAGTTGGGGAA
Organism: Microcaecilia unicolor; assembly: GCF_901765095.1. Lineage (NCBI taxonomy): Eukaryota > Metazoa > Chordata > Amphibia > Gymnophiona > Siphonopidae > Microcaecilia > Microcaecilia unicolor. The sequence goes on along the minus strand of NC_044033.1, from coordinate 533,130,333 downwards.
CGCCCAAAATCAGCTTTTGATTATGCCGATTTGGGCGACCCTGAGAGAAGGACGCCCATCTTCCGATTTGTGTCGAAAGATGGGCACCCTTCTCTTTTGAAAATACTACTACTACTTAACATTTCTAGAGTGCTACTAGGGTTACACAGCGCTGTACAGTTTAACAAAGAAGGGCAGTCCCTGCTCGAAGGAGCTTACAATCTAAAGGACGAAATGTCAAGTTGGGGCAGTCAAGATTTCCTGAATAGAGGTGTAGTGGTTAGGTGCCGAAGGCGACATTGAAGAGGTGGACTTTGAGCAAGGCTTTGAAGATGGGCAGTGAGGGGGCCTGGCGTATGGGCTCAGGGAGTTTATTCCAGGCATGGGGTGAGGCGAGGCAGAAAGGGCAGAGCCTGGAGTTGGCGGTGGTGGAGAAGGGTACTGAGAGGAGGGATTTGTCTTGAGAGTGGAGGTTACGGATAGGAACGTAAGGGGAGATGAGGGTAGAGAGGTAAGGATGGACTGCAGATCGAGTGCAATTGTAGGTTAGTAGGAGAAGCTTGAACTATATACGGTACCTGATCGGAAGCCAGTGAAGTGACTTGAGGAGAGGGGTGATATGAGTATATCGGTCCAGGTGGAAGATAAGACGTGCAGCCGAGTTCTGAACGGACTGAAGGGGTGATAGATGGCTAAGTGGGAGGCCAGCGAGGAGTAGGTTGCAGTAGTCAAGGCGAGAGGTAATGAGAGAGTGGACGAGTGTTCGGGTGGTGTGCTCAGAGAGGAAAGGGCGAATTTTGCTAATGTTATAGAGGAAGAAGCGACAGGTCTTGGCTATCTGCTGGATATGCGCAGTTATGCCTGTTAGTTTTAAGGTATGGCACCTCACTGATGCAAATCCCATAAGGTTTTTCAACAGGGATTTGATTTACATCTACTTATTCATCGGTACCATAGATGTTATTATTTTCACCATCTTGAAAACATCAAAGTCATTTTTTGTATTTTTATTTATTTATTACATTCGTATCCCACATTTTCCCGCATAGCAGTAGGCTCAATGTGGCTTACAGGTTCCGGAGAGGAGAGTACCAACTCCGGAAATATATACAGAGTGGAAAACAGAGTAACAGTAGGTGCAAGGAAGCTGATAAGGTTCCGGAAAAGAGAATACAACCCTGGGACGAATATATAGAGAGAAGTAATCCCAATGAGGCTGATAAGTCTCCGGGGATGGGGCTACTGCTTCTAGTGAGCAATGCAGAGTAGGATAAGGGTAGAAGTACACTTAATTATAACTGGAGTGGTAAAATTCGTAGAGTTTGAAGTAATAGGATTATGTGGAAGGGGTATTATTCATTTCTTAGATCGAAAGTTGTGATGCATACCGCAAAGACCAATAAATGTGAACCCTTACACATATATCCAGAATTGTCTTACAGCATTTGCTTGTCACTCTACTATCTTATTTCATCATTATCATGTTAAACAAGATCCTTATGTAATACTAAATGTATATTCTCTTATACATTTCCAACATTTACAGTTTGAGTAGTGCAGGTTTAAAAACATTCTAGTTGATTCAATGGTGTTTCTAGTTGGTAAGTCGATAGGTTTGGTCATGTAGGTTGGGGCCAGGCCATGGATTATTTTGTGGACCAGAGTGCAAATTTTGAAGGCTATTCATTCCTTGGTTGGTAGCCAGTGCAGTATTTTGCGTAGGGGTTTAGCGCTTTTGAATCTTGTCTTTCCGAAAATAAGCCTAGCTGCCGTGTTCTGCGCGGTCTGGTGTTTCCTTAAGATCTGTTCTTTGCATCCCGCATATATGGCTTTGCAGTAGTCAACATGTGATAGTACCATTGTTTGAATTATGTTACAGAAAGTTTCCCTTGAGAAGAATTGTTTGATCCGTTTGTTTCCACATTGCATGGAACATTTTCTTTGTGTTGGCAGATGCTTGGTTCTCCAGGGTTAGGTTGGAGTCAATGGTAATTCCAAGGATCTTCAGTTTGTCCAATATTGGGAGCGTATGTTCCGGGGTTTTTATGGTTGAAGGGAGGTTTGATTTGTGATGGAATGAGAGAATAAGGCAGGGAGTGTTTTCCTTGTTGAGTTTGAGTTTGACTGCTGTTGCCCAGGCATCCATTATGCTTAACTAGGCTTTATTGCAACATTGATTTCTGTTGGGTAAGAGTTGAACGGTATGTAAATTGTGGCATCATCCGCATACAGAAAAGGATTGAGATTGTGCTCGTATAGGGTATGAGTAAGTGGGATCATCATCAGATTAAATAGTATGGGTGAGAGAGGTGAACCCTGGGGCACTCCGCAGTCAGTACTCCATGATGGTGATATGTTTGAGTTTGGTTTTACTGATATGTTCTGGTGGTTAGGAAACCCTTGATCCAATTAAGTGTACTTCCAACAATCCCGAAAAGGCCAAGGAGTCGTAGTAATATATTGTGGTTTACCATGTCGAATGCGCTCGACATGTCGAATTGAAGTATACTTTTACCTGTAGCTATTTCCTGCTTGAATTTGGCCAGGAGGGTAATTAGGACAGTTTCAGTACTATGGTGAGGGTGGGATCCTAATTGAGAATCATGTAGTATTGAGAACTTGTCCATGTAGTCAGTAAGTTGTTTGGTCACTAAGCTCTCCATCAATTTGACTACTAGGGATGGATGCAACTGGGCGGTAGTTGGTGAAGTCACTTGTGTTTTTCTTGGTGTCCTTTGGTATTGGTGTGAGTAGAATGTTACCATGTTCTTCAGAGGAAAGACCTTGTTGTAACATGGTTTAGGTGGGATGTGAGGTCAGCTAGCTTAGCGGAGTTTAAAAAAGGTTTGGACGGCTTCCTAAAGGGAAAGTCTATAGACTATTATTAAAATGGACTTGGAGAAAATCCACTGCTTATTTCTAGGATAAGCAGTATAAAATGTATTGTACTTTTTTGGGATCTTGCCGGGTATTTGTGACCTGGATTGGCCACTGTTGGAAACAGGATGCTGGGCTTGATGGACCTTTGGTCTTTCCCAGTATGGCAACACTTATGTACTTGTAGGAATAGTAAATTTTGTACCTTTGACGATTCTTGGATTGACGACTAAGAGACTGGGGTACGTAATAAAGACAGGAAATTGATATTAGCAGGGGCAGGGGTACCAGATCAATAGATGGGAAAGGTCAGATAGAGCAGTATAGAAAGTTTTTAATAAACAAAAACATAAAGATGGTGACATGGGACAGATACAGATGTGCAGTGAGTGTCTTCCTTTCAGCTGGGTGTGCAGATAAGGTACAGATGTGTTCAACGTGGCCTTTGGCAGGTGCCATCGTGCGACTGCGACTCAGTGGAAGAAGCATCTTGTGCCCAGATAGCTGGCCAAGAAGCGAGCGATGCGGACAGTAGGGCTCAGTTCCTTTTCTTCTCATTGTCTGCCTGCAACTAAATAGCAAGACACAAAAATTACTGTTGGAAAACAATTGTCCCAGTCTTCCAAATGCCGGACAGCTTGCATTTCATGGGCAGTCGGCCAACTGCACTTCTGTTCCTGAGGATGAAAGGAGGAGGCCTGTGTGGTTCTTACTTGACCATGAAATACATAAAATGTTTGTCTCACTATCTTAAACTTCGCAGCCCTCTCCTTCCCACATTACTAGTCCCTTTTCTCAGTAAGTTCACTTGGGCTGCAGAGGAAGTTCACCCCAAAGCCATCCAGAAACACAGAATAGAAACAGCACTTCAGATTGAGTCCAGGCACTGCAATTGCATCAGTCAACCAAATGAAGGAGAAGAAAGACAGAGGAGAGAGGAGAGAAGACCCTCTGACCACTGGAGAAGAGAACGACTGGCAGGGGTTGGGTGCCCCACCCGCATCCTTGGAGGAGAAGAGGAGAGACTGGCAGAGGATGAGAACTCCAAATCCATCCTCAATCACTGCAGCACTGGAACACACGGAGGAGAAGAAAATGACTGGCAGGGGTCAGGTGCTGGACCAGCATCCTCAATGACCGCAGCACTGGAGCAGATGCAGGAGAAAGAGAGAGACTGGCAGAGGACATCTACACCAAAACCATCCTCAATCACTGCAGCACTGGAACACATTGAGGTGAAGGAGAAGGACTGGCAGAGGATGGGTACACCAAAACCTTTCTCAATCACCTCACCACTGCAGTGCATGAAGGTGAAGGGGAGGGACAGGCAGAGGAAGGAATGGGCTTCTTTGCATTCAGCACGCCACTAATCGGTAGCGCCACTTTGTAACAGTCTGCCACATTTGTGCAAGGTCCAGTAGCCAACCGTAATCCATGCTGCCACAGTGGACAAGAGTAAAATGATGCATAGGAGCCAACTCTGTGGGTGCTAGAGCACCCCCAACATTGAGAAAATTCCTTGTATGTGTCCAGGGAGGGGTTATTCCCACTGGGCTTAGCACCCCCAATAATTTTGAAAAGTTGGCTCCTATGAAATGATGCACATTGGGAACAATAATCCAAATCATAGTTACGTGATGCTAGGGTCCACATTAGGAATCGCCACTCAAGAAAATATATCCAAGTGTCATTGTGGATGATACATTGAAATCTGCTCAGTGTGTTGCAGCAGCCAAAAAAGCAACAGCAGGATGCTAGGAATTATTAGGAAAGGAATAGAAAATGAGACAAAGAATGTTATAATGCCCCTGTATCGCTCCATGGTGCGACCTCACCTTGAGTACTGTGTTCAATTCTGGTCGTCGTATCTCAAAAAATATATAGCGGAATTACAAGAGGTTGAAAGAACAGTGACCAAAGAAGAGTGACCAAAATGATAAAGGGGATGGAATTCTTCTCATATGAGGAAAGGCTAAAGAGGTTAAGGCTACTCCGCATTGAAAAGAGACGGCTGAAGGGAGATATAATAGAGGTCTACAAAATCCTGAGTGGTGTAGAACGAGTAGAAGTGAATCGATTTTTTTTAACCCTTTCAAAAAGTACAAAGACCAGGGGACACTTAGTGAAATTACATGGAAATAAGAAATAGGAGGAAATATTTTTTCACTCAATGAATAGTTAAGCTCTGGAACTCGCTGCTGGAGGATGTGGTAACGGTGGTTAGCATATCTGGGTTTAAAAAAGGTTTGGACAATTTCCTGGAAGAAAAGTCCATAGCCTGCTATTGAGATGGACATGGGGGAAGCCACTGCTTGCCCTGGGATTGGTAATAGGGAATGTTGCTCCTAATTGGGTTTCTGCCAGGTACTTGTGACCTAGGTTGGCCACTGTTGGAAGCAGGATTCTGGACCAGTTGGACCATCGGTTTGACCCAGTTAAACAATTCTTATGTTCTTATGTTGTAAGCAGGTTGTGATGTCCTTTGGGGGTCCACCAAAGCAGTTAGGAGAAGTATGTAGAGGAGCTGCAGAGCTGGCCTTGAAAGGGCGGTATCACCTCTGCAGTTGATCACCAAGCAGTGCCCTGGGCTCAGAACCTGGTGACTTGTATTCAATTCCCCCTGCAGCTCCTTGTGACCCTGGGCAAGTCACTTAACCCTTTATTGGCCCAGGTACAAAACTTAGATTGTGAGCCTTATAGGGACAAAGAAAGTACTTGCATGTAATAAATGAAAAACACTTGGTTGTACCAGAGAAATCCCATAATCCTTTACCGTACCTAGTTATTTCGAGTCTCTTTCCTTTTTATTAAAGACAGATGAGATTGACCAGTCTCCTGACTTACTTCCTATGGAACCACTCTCAGTTGTGAAGAGTGACTGAAATGTAGCGGGCCTGGCCCCACGGCTTGTGCTCTTCAGGTTCTGATGCCAGGTAATGACACTGACATCTGAAATAAAGTGTCAGGAAGGCTTGGATTATGAAACGTGCAAAGTTCCAGGCACTTTTTGTTCTTTTTCTGATTTAATGCCCTATGTTGAGTGTTTCGTTTATAATGAATGCAGTTATTGTTGATAGTAAGAATCCCCAGACGGCAATTCACTTCTGCTAAGAATGGTTGTCTGTTTTGGATTCTGCTTCATCACTTTCTCAGTTTCGCTTCACTGTCCTAAACTATCCAAAATACTGCTGAGGCTTCAGCTGTAGAATGAAGAGAGGTATATGAACACATTTTAAATACATTTTCACTTATGGATTCCCTGGTCTTCCTCGGTTTAGTTCATGATGGCATCTGGTGATGGCTTTTCTAAAGGCCTTCCTTCTCCCTCCCCTTCTCTCCCTGGCTGTTTTCTTTCCTCTGCCAGCTTCTCTTTGAGTAGGCTGTCAAGGTAATGGATTCCTGATAATGTCCTTCAAAGATAACCTCCCCCAGCAAAAGTTGTCCTAGTGCCTGTCACTTCAAGCCTGAAGTTTGGCTAGGCCAGGGTCACCACTGTGAAACAGCCTGAGTGGGAAAAGTTCCTGGCCTGGTGGAATTCAGCTCAGGGAGCGAGGGTGCTCCACTTGAGAAAGCTTCAATAGTGTGTGGGATTTTTTAAAATGTAATTAATTTGTTTTAATAACGTGAGCGTCTTTTCTGGTGGGTGTGTAGAGTAGAGTGCACAGTCTCCTTCTTCATACAAGCGTTTCACTCCTCTCTCTTCTTTTACATGAAAATGTACCCAAAAATAAAGCTGAGCTGGGGTTCAGGGCTGGAGCAGGAGGGCTTTTGTTATCTCTGGGGCCTTTCAGATGGTAATCGGTGGCATCCATGGCAACCATTGAAAGAAGGCGGCCTGGAGACAAAGGCTTGAGTGGGAATAGTAGAGCTCACAGAGTCCACTCCTGTCAGCCTGGCAGGGCCCTTTGTTCCAGACCTGCCATTAAAGTGAGGCTTGGGCCTTCCACATTCTACCCAGGCCTCTGTAGTTTGGGGGAGGGGTTGCTGAAAGTTTCAGGCTCAGACACCCATTCCTGACAGGGTTCACAGCTGGCACCTTCAATTAAGACTTCCAAAAGGCCTCAGAGAGAAACTAGTTTTGTTCTGAAAGCAGTTTGAGTGAGGCTCAGCTAATGGGGTAATATGTTACTTACAAAAAATAAACCACATGTGTGCCCTTGATATACTGACTTTCTGTGTTTTTTTGCAACTACAATCAAAGTGGTTTATATGGTATATTCAGGTACTTATTTGTACCAGGGGCAATGGAGGGTTAAGTAATATCCTGGCTTGTATTATTGATTGATCAGAACATGTGTAAACATGTGAATTTACATCCCCTGGGTAACTGTACGGGTGCAAATTTTGCTTTTATGAGGAAGGTGGATGATGACATTTCCAAGTTCAGGTGATATGGAAGGTGGATTATGATATTGTCTTTGTATGTTCAGGTGCACCTAGATACCCTGGTATAAAATATTCCACCCCAGAGACACAAGGAGCTGCAGTGGGAATTGAACCCCAGGATCCCCCACTGCACTAATCACTAGGCTACTCCTCCACTAGCAACATTCCATGTAGAATCTCAAATGGGGAAAGGGAAATGGGACTTGATATACTGCCTTTCTGAGGTTTTTGCAACTACATTCAAAGTGGTTTACATATATTCAGGTCCTTATTTGTACCTGAGGCAATGGAGGGTTAAGTGACTTGCCCAGAGTCACAAGGAGCTGCAGTGGGAATTGAACCCAGTTCCCCAGGATCAAAGTCCACTGCACTAACCACTAGGCCACTCCTCCACTCATTCCACCAATAAGAGCCAACCTCATCAGTGATGTCACAATGGCTTGATTGCCCGATACTTGGCTCACTTCTGATATTGTGATGTCATAAGGGAAAGGGAAATGGGACTTGATATACCGCCTTTCTGAGGTTTTTGCACTACATTCAAAGCGGTTTACATATATTCAGGTACTTATTTTGTACCAGGGGCAATGGAGGGTTAAGTGACTTGTCCAGAGTCACAAGGAGCTGCAGTGGGAATTGAACCCCAGGATCCCCCACTGCACTAATCACTAGGCCACTCCTCCTTTAAGCTTTACTCACTGGGTAGAGCGCACTGGCTGTGAATGACAAGGCCTTAAAGTGCCATCTACTGATGCACATCCCAAGTGTGACCAGGGACTCAGGAAGAGACCTTCTAGATTCATACTCAGCCCATCTAACTGACCTGTTACGGGGTGTGGGGTGGGATATTTTATACCAGGGTATCTAGGTGCACCTGAACATACAAAGACAACATCATAATCCACCTTCCATATCACATGAACATGGAACTGTCATCATCCACCTTCCTCATAAAGGCAAAATATGCACCAGCATGTCTTGTTTACAGTTACCCAGGGGATGTAAATTCACATGTTTACACATGTTCTGATCAATCAGTAATACAAGCCAGGATATTACTGATTGATTGATAGTTACCAATGGTATAGTGGGGGATTTTTGGTTTACACGTGTTCTGAGGCATGTTTGTACCGGTAAGCTCAGGTGAATACACCGGACTCAATATTCAAAACGATTTAGCTTCTGCCCGGTTAAATCGCTCGTATAGGGTTATGCGCTGATATTCACTGGTAACCGCAGAGTGCCGCTGAATTTCAGCAGTAAACACACTATCTGAATCTGGGCAACAGAGAGGCACTGCAAGGGAGGAGTCTGGCATTTATCGGAGCTCTGACGAAACTGGGTGCTGCTGTTCCCATAGCTAATCGGGCAGATAGGACTGCAGAAAAAGGAGCCCTGTCTGTGTCTGGTTAACTATCTCAGTCTTGCACATCAGCTGCTGCCAGGTTAACGTCCAGGTCGTGGCCTGAAGAAACCACAAACTCAGCAGAATACAGTTATTACATTACTCTGTCGTGCCCGTTGCACTGATCGTACAACTCCTTTATTGAAACGGTATCAGTGATTACACGTAGACCAATGGATCACCTACGAAGTAGGAATATTAATCTTCAAGGCTTTCAGAACAGGTATTCCTAACTATTTATCCAGTCTCGGGGTTCTTCGTTCTTTAAAGGACCACCGTCTTGTCCTTCCAAGCCCGCATTGAGTCAACGTGCTTTCTTTTTCCTTTCGCCCTGCATCTGGAATTCTCTTCCTCTCCCTCTTTGTAGTCATCCAGTTTCAAGAGTTTTAAAGTTTAGCTAAAGACCTGGCTCTTCAAACAGACTTTTGATGGTGCAGATTGATCAGAATTGCCAGAAAGAGTTTCTACCCCCCCCCCCTTCTCTTTCCCCTGTTTACCTCCTTGTGTGACTGTAGTACTTTCAAGTGGAGTCCCTTTCTTTTCTAAGCTGTTGTAGGTTTCTCACCCTTCTGCTCTGTCTAGTCAGTTAGAGCAGTTTAGCTAGTACCAATTAACTATGAGTCGTCTAGTCCCTTCCCAAACCCCCTCCGAGCAATGGTCACCCCCTCATTCAGTTCCTTCTCCCCCAATACCGATCCCTTTCCTTCTTCTCTTCCTAACCCCACCTGAAGAGAAGAAAGAAGCCCAACAAGAACCCCCCCCCCCCCCCCCCGGCCCCTAGACCAGCAGGACTATTAAAGGTAGAACTGGCAGGGGAGGCTATAAGGGCTGGAAGGTTTCTTGTTGGACTTATTTCTTCTCTTTGAAGGTAGGGGTTAGGTAGGGAAGAAGGGAGAGGGATTGGAATTGGGAAGATAGTCATCCAGGACCCACATATGAGCTGTCGGCCTGAGAGAATCCAGTCAAGTGCTGGTGTCCAGCCATGGCTCGTCATTGAATTCTGGGGCCTAATTTTGTCCATGGCGGTCAATGTTTAAGAAACCACCGATCGTCACTGGCTGAATATTGACGACTGTATTTTACAAAGCGCATGGAAAAATGGCAGTCCTGCCCCCACTCTGCTTATTCTCTGCCCTTGTTGGGGTGAGACATATATTTTTATGCATTCACCCTCAGGGAATCTTACATGACTCTGCAGCACATCCCTTACGGAATCATTAAATTAAAAGAAAAGACAGTGATCAGGACAATTCTCAGGTTCTGAGAGCCATCCAGATGTTCCCTGCTCAGACTGTGTTTCTGGGACTCTGTCCCAAGTCAAAGAGTGAGATTCCAGCCAGCAGCACAGTGCCAGCATCCTAAAAAGCAAATCAAACACAGACACACTGAGGCAGCCTCACACGCTCTGCGCAGCTGGCTTCAGAAAGGCAGTCTCTTTCCCTTGGGTCTCTTTAAAGCACATATAAGAAATGGAGCTGGCCTCGGGGATACCGCGTACACTCACCCTTGTCCCCGTGTGGCTCCGTGGAAAGAATTCCCCCTCTGCTCCTGCTGTAAGGCTGCCAGCAGCATTTGCTCTCCCTGCCAGTCACTGCCTGAGCTTTGCTGAGCTCTGGATTCCCATTCAGTGGCTGCTTTCCTGCACTTCACACCCAGTAACAGGAACCAGGTTCCAGCCCTCCTGGCATCTCTCCTCTAGTCCTGAGCGAGGACAACTCCTCTGATGCGTCTTAACAGCTGGAAATTGCATTCAAACTTGGGGTTGGATAGATAATTTCATTGTCTTTTATAAATTAAATTAGCTACTTATTTAGCAAAGTCAGTTTAGACTCTGTTTGAGTTTTATATACGTAAATAGTGTTTTAGTATTTTAAGGTAGTTAGTGGGGTCCCGCAGGGGTCTGTGCTGGGACCACTACTTTTTAACATATTTATAAATGACCTAGAGATGGGAGTAACTAGTGAGGTAATTAAATTTGCAGATGACACAAAGTTATTCAGGGTCGTCAAGTCGCAGGAGGTGTGTGAAAGATTACAGGAGGACCTCGCGAGACTGGGCGATTGGGCGTCCAAGTGGCAGATGAAGTTCAATGTTGACAAGTGCAAAGTGATGCATGTGGGCAAGAGGAATCCAAATTACGGCTATGTCACGCAATTTTCCACGTTAGGAATCACAGACCTAGAAAAGGATCTGGGAGTCATCGTTGATAAGACGTTGAAAACTTCTGCTCAGTGTGCTGCTGCGGCTAAGAAAACGCACAGAATGTTGGGTATTATTAGGAAAGGGATGGAAAACAAACACGATGATATTATAATGCCGTTGTATCGCTCCATGGTGCAACCACACCTCAAATATTGTGTCCAATTCTGGTCGCCGCATCTCAAAAAAGATACAAAGGAATTGGAGAAGGTGCAGAGAAGGGCGATGAAAATGATAAAAGGGATGGAACGACTTCCCTATGAGGAAAGGCTGAGAAGGTTAAGGCTCTTCAGCTTGGAGAAAAGGCCACTGAGGGGTGGAGGAGTGGCCTAGTGGTTAGGGTGGTGGACTTTGGTCCTGGGGAACTGAGGAACTGAGTTCAATTCCCAGCACAGGCAGCTCCTTGTGACTCTGGGCAAGTCACTTAACCCTCCATTGCCCACCGCATTGAGCCTGCCATGAGTGGGAAAGCGTGGGGTACAAATGTAACAAAAAAAAAATGATAGAAGTCTACAAGATAATGAGTGGAGTAGAGTGGACAGGTGTTGCGCCACCACCAAAATAGATCACCGGCAACGTTCAATTATGCCCCTCTTTGTGTCATCAGCAAATTTAATTACATCACTAGTTACTCCCATCTCTAGGTCATTTATAAATATGTTAAAAAGCAGCGGTCCTAGTACAGACCCCTGGGGAACCCCACTAACTACCCTTCTCCATTGAGAATACTGACCATTTAACCCTACTCTCTGTTTTCTATATTTTAACCAGTTTTTAATCCACAATAGAACACTACCTCCTATCCCATGACTCTCCAATTTCCTCTGGAGTCTTTCATGAGGTACTTTGTCAAATGCCTTTTGAAAATCCAAATACGCAATATCGACCAGCTCACCTTTATCCACATATTTGTTCACCCTTTCAAAGAAATGCAGTAGATTGGTGAGGCAAGATTTCCCTTCACCAAATCCATGTTGGCTTTGTCTCATTAATCCATGCTTTTGAATATGCTCTGTAATTTTGTCCTTTATAATGATCACTGCAATTTTGCCTGACACTGACGTCAGCCTCACAGGTCTATAATTTCCTGGATCACCTCTGGAACTTAACACCTTTCATAGATGGAAACTTCAAGAACAGTCGTTCACTGGCAGTAGTGAACATGTCAGGGCTGGAGCCATCGGTACATATGTGTGTGCTGTGGAGAACACCCCTGGACACAGAGTGCAGGAGTAGCATAACGGTTAATGCCCTGGGCTCAGAACCTGGTGACTTGTGTTCAATTCCCCCTGCAGCTCCTTGTGACCCCTGGGACAGTCACTTAACCCTCCATTGCCCCTGGTACAAAACCTAGATTGTGAGCCCACTAGGGACAGAGAAAGTACCTGCATATATAATACACATAAACTGCTTTGGTTGTATTTCATGACCCTTTACCCTATACTGGGGTGAGGTTGTACAGAGATGATGTGTAAATGTGACTGGGGAGTGATAAAAACAGATAGCAGTGACTGTAAAAGATTAAGTGGAAATGTCGCTTGCACACTGAGAGGAGAGCAGCCTGCTAGCTGGGAGGCTGCTGCATGAAAATTAACCCGAGAGATGGGACCAACTTAAAGCAATTTGACTGAGTGTTGGTGCAGGGAGAAATTTGACTTGTATAGGAAAGCCCTGTACAGCTGGGGACACAAAGGTGAAATAAATTTGGTGTTGGTTATATGCTCCAAGAAGGGAAATCTTTTTAGGTATGTGACCCCTCCCCCCCCCCCCGAACATACTCAGATTTTCAGGGCAGTCACTAAAGTTAGGGGGTTGTTATTGACATGCCCATGGTGAAGCCCATAGAGGTTGGACGGAGAGTTAATAAAAATCCTAAGCCCACCCCTGCCAGTTGACCTGCAGTACCAAGGTGGGGAGTCCTGTTTAGGACGGGACAGAGCCAATTAAAAGAGTGACACTGGGTTTCTGCCAGGTACTTGTGACCTGGATTGGCCACTGTTGGAAGCAGGATACTGGGCTGGATGGACCATTGGTCTGACCCAGTATGGCTACTCTTATGGACTTAGAAAATTCTACTGACCGGGGGGGACACTGCTGTTCTCTTCACGCAGAAGATACTTTACTGAGAGAGGACAGAGCAGGGCCCTCAGCGTTGCTGCACCCAGACACTGAGATTACCGTAAGGGGGAATCGGTGAGCAGTTACCACGTACCTGGTCCCTAGATCTAAAGCTGAGTTTGAGGATAATGTCAAGTATCTTGTTCCAGTTACTAGTGGGAGAATTGTCACCTACAAGGATTTGTCTGTACCTAAATCACCCTATGCACCATTCCTTACATCTTTTATTTGGCGGAAAGATAATACACTGAAATGTGAATTTAGAAAAGTGCCCTGATGTCTTTGGAGACTAGGTTGAAGCTGTGTTGATACATCTGAAGGGATCCCTGAAGTGTTTACACCAAGTTGACTGTTATGAACTGTGTTTAGTTTCCTGAGGAGTCAGTGCCTAGAGAGAGAGAGAGAGAGAGAGAAAGTACCCTGGGCCCAGCAGAGTCTTCTGGCTTCGACCCACACCCAGCTCCTGGGATCCTTCCAGTGGGAGCTGAGTGTGCCGTGACCGCAGGATCTGTTTGTGTGTCTCCAGTGCCCCAGGCTGTAGCGTACCTAGGGCGGGATGGTGGGGAGCTGTCTGCCCCGAGTACCGGCAGCAAGACAATGCACGGAGCAGATGTGCACTATTGGGTTTGCCGGTCCCCCACCCCGGAACAGGAAGTTGACATCTGAGGGAGCAGGGGACTGGGCAGAGCAAAAGAGCAGGCCTGTTCCGCACACCCCCTTGCTTAGAGGAGGGGGTTGTGGTCTGCTCCCGGTGCTCTATAATCAGGGCTTTTTTTGAGGGGGTACTTGGGGGTACTGAGTACCGGCACTTTTTCTGTTATCTGGTAAAATTGACCCATGGTCCTCAAGTTTTAATGAAAGAGCTCAGGCTCTACACACCAATTCTGCCTTGTTATAGATTCTGTGACTGGTTGCAGGGGGCCTGGCTATTGTGAGGTGGGTCCCTCAGTGATCATCCTACTCCTGAAGGGTGGCCTTGCAGTTGAGTACTGGCACCTTTTCCATTGTCTGCTAAAATTGACCCATGGATCCCAAGTTCTCCATGAAAGAGCTCAGGTTCTACACACCAATTCTGCCTTGTCATAGATTCTGTGACTGGTTGTAGGGGGCCTGGCTATTGTGGGGTGGGTCCCTCAGTGATCATCCGACCCCTGAAAGGTGGCCTGGCATTTGAGTACCGGCACCTTTTTTGCTAGAAAAAGCACACTGTCTATAATGTAGGTATGCCGCTGGCCCCGGGAGTGGTGCGGAGTGAAACCCCAGGGTGGAGCTGAGCTGGAGGTGATCCTGGAGTTTACAGGTAGATGAGGTTATATTTCAGACACTTTTCTGTTCATTTTTACTTGGTGTGGAATGAGAGTTGGTGAGTGAGATTCTGATTGCTTTTTACTTGTTAAAAAGGAAACCAGAAGTGTGTGTGGCTGCTGAGAAAAGCCAGTGAAAGTGTAACCAAAAGTACTGATTCCTGAACAAAAGCATCCTGCTTGGTTTTGTCAAGTTGCCAAAGGGTAGAGTGAGAGAGTGTCTGAAATGGTGAGAATGGTGAATAACACTGAATTGGAGACTTGATATCAGTGGGGAATAAATATAATCCTCACAACCTGAAAATCTGTTCAGAAGGAAACAAAGTCTGTTCTCATTGCTATTTGAATCCCTGGACCTGGATCCGGATTCCTGGACAGGGAACTGCTCTGGGTTACTCAGTTTTGAACAGACGTAAACCACGGCTGGGTTTTTTTTTTTTAATTCCTCACCAGAAAGTGAGTTTGAACTGAAAGGAAGATTGTAACAATACATTTTTGGTTAACACTAGTAATGTGAAAGAAGATGACCGCCGGCTGATGTGAGGTGACGTGTTTTGTGACTGAAAGGAATTCTAATGTTACTGAAAGGGATCTTGGTACTCGTTAGAAGTAGATAGGAATTAAAGTGTCGCTAGACAGAGGAAGTCAGGAATAAAGAGAGGAGTTGGATTTCTTTTCTTTTCTAAGGTAGTTAGGTACACCAGTATTCTTTAAGTGGTTCCCAAACTTTCTTGGGTCACGGCACCCCTAGGCTACACATTTCTTCTCAAATCTCCCCTCCCCCACCCTGGCTTCCCTGTCCCGCCCCCACTCTCAACAGCATTGAGTCCTACCTTTGCTTGCAGGAATGCCCAAGTCCCATCCAGGGTCTGCCCTCCTCTCCCCCCTTTTCATCCAGCATCTACCCCCTTCTCTCTCCCCTTCCATCCAGTGTCTGCCCTCCTTCTCACTCTCCCTTCCATCCCTCCCTCTCTCACCACTTTCATCCAGCCTCTGACCTCCCTTTCTCCCCACTTTCATCTATTCCTCTGCCCCTCCTTCTCGCCCCCATTCTCACTCTCCCTTCCATCCCTCCCTCTCTCACCACTTTCATCCAGCCTCTGACCTCCCTTTCTCCCCACTTTCATCTATCCTCTGCCCTCCTTCTCTCCCCCCTTCCATCCAGTGTCTGCCCTCATTCTCACTCTCCCTTCCATCCCTCCCTCTCTCACCACTTTCATCCAGCCTCTGACCTCCCTTTCTCCCCACTTTCATCTATCCTCTGCCCTCCTTCTCTCCCCCTTCCATCCAGTGTCTGCCCTCATTCTCACTCTCCCTTCCATCCCTCCCTCTCTCACCACTTTCATCCAGCCTCTGACCTCCCTTTCTCCCACTTTCATCTATCCTCTGCCCTCCTTTTCTCCCCCTTCCATCCAGTGTCTGCCCTCATTCTCTCTCGCTTCCATCCCTCCCTCTCTCACCACTTCATCCATCCTCTGCCCTATCTCCCCCTTCCATCCAGCCTCTGCCCTCCCTCCCTCACACTCCCATTTCCATTCAGCCTAAGCCTCCTCTCTGTTTCTCTCCCCCCCCCCGCCAATCCAGAGTCTGCCTCCTCTCTGTTCTCACTCCCCCCCAACACCCATCCCTGCCACTGCTGCTACTGCTTTTCTAGATGAGCAGCAGCGGCAAAACAAGCTGCAGCCACATGAGACCGGACTCTTCATACACGCTGCCAGCTGTGCCCTGGAACAGGAAGTGATGATCAAGGGGGCAGAATCATCAGTCGCGTGGCTGCTGCTCATCTAGAGAACCAGTAGCTGCAGGGATGTGTGTGTGTGTGTGGGGGGGGGGGGGGGGGGGAGCAGAGGCTGAGAGGTGGCAGACGCTGCATTGGGGGGAGCAGTAGCAATTCATGTGGTGACGGGAAGGAGGTCAAGATTTGCTGCTGTACCCCTGAGAGTTCGCTGTACCACACAGTTTGGGAACCACTGCTGTGATTTGTGAATGAGTCACACACAAGGGAGATTTAGTTTTCTCCTTTTATTTTATATAAGGATAGGTAGTAGGTATCAAGGGTCTGCTGTGAATCTTCAATCAAGATTTGCCAGTGTTCCAGATCTAGAGGACAATAGATACCAGCCAACACATGCAAAGAACTGATCCCCCCCCCCCCCTTGGACTGAGATAAGTGACTGCATCTAAAAGAAATACAATTAGTGCACATTTTTAATTAATACAATTTGACAGAACATTTCTCTTCCAATCGTAATTCACATTTATCTGAATGTTTCAGAATTGACTCTGTAAGAGGAAAGAGTATTTAAAAATATGTTAGTTTACAGAAACAGAATTAGCATTTGAAAATGATAAGCTTCATTGATTTAGTGAAACATACCCAGTATTTGTGTTGGTAAAAGAAACCTATGAATAGAAAGGTTGATTTAGCAATGTGATAAAATATTGTACAACCGAACGTTGAAAGTTCTTAATATAAGCTATTGATGTAAAAAGTACCTGAATTGGTTGACAGTTCTGTTTAATTGTTGTTTTTTTGTGATAAACCATAAGGTAATCCCCTTTCTTAAAAGTGCTAGAAATACACCAGAGGCACTTATTTATCTGTCCAATGACATCCGAGCACTAAATCATCCCCCCTCCCATATTCAAAACGTTTTAACTGGCCGGGCTCCTGGCTAGTTAAATAGGATTCAAGAGCCTAACTGTGGACATTCAGCCGGAGATAACCAGTTTTCTAGAGGTGACAGATTCTGTACCCCAATGTCCATCCCCTGAACCCTCCTGTCTTAACATTTGCTCTGGAAGTCTGTAGAAGATAAGAAGATAAGAATAGCCATTCTGGGTCAGACCAATGGTCCATCTAGTCCAGTATTTTCAGTCTTATTTACCATCCCTTTCCTAATATTTCCTAGCTTTTTTGGCTGTCGCCCCACACTTTTTCCATTCTTTGAAGGACATTCTTTTAGCTGTAAAAACCTTTCACTTCATCTTTTAATCCACATTTATGTTAAAAATATTACATAGTAACATAGTAGATGACGGCAGAAAAAGACCTGCACGGTCCATCCAGTCTGCCCAACAAGATAAACTCATATTTGCTACTTTTTGTGTATACCCTACTTTGATTTGTACCTGTCCTTTTCAGGGCACAGACCGTAGAAGTCTGCCCAGCACTATACCATTATTACTGGGAACACTATTATTTGGTTTGATCAACAGTCAATGTGCCGGAATTTGCCAGTCTTGTTGTGGATGTTTGAAGAAGTTTTAAATAAATAATTATTAGTAGAAGGGACATCTAGAAATAGTGTGCAGAGGCTGGAGGTAGGAAAGCAAAATATTGTTTTTATAGTTATAGTTATCCTTTGGTGCTGTATGATAGGTATTTATGTGGGAGAGAAATGGCCTAGTGGTCATAGCAATGGCCGGATGCCAGGGTTCAGTTCCCTCTTCTGTTGCTGATAGACTGTAAACTCTTCCAAGCCGGGAGCTATTGTACATGGTAACATACATAGTAACATAGTAAATGACGGCAGATAAAAACCTGTATGATCCATCCAGTCTGCCCAATGAGATAAACTCATTTTACATGAATAATGATCACCATCGCACAGCTCCGCAAGTCCAGCAGTGCTATAAAAAACAGGTGCTAATATATTTAAGTCTGCTGGGATGCGGAGGGAATGTGTCTCTGATCAGCTGGGCACAATCTCACAGTATCTGTTCACAGCTATAAGAAGCAGGCTGATATCCAGAAGAGTTACAGATTCACTGGTGGCCAGTGAATTCAGATCTTCTCTGACCACTGACAGTATCTAGCTGGGAATCGAATCAATCTGTTAATAGCTGTAGCTGCTGAATCTCAGAGGGCCCTGTGAGCTTTACTATTATCTGCGGCCCAAATACCTCAAGCTCACAGTTCACCTCTGAGCTCACAGACAATTAAACTAACCTGATCTCCAAAGTTCTAAACATTGGAAAGAAAACTAAAAGGGATTTTGAGACCCAGTAACCAGACAGATGGTATATATAAGTTACTTATTTATTTAAACCCCAATTTGGAGTATAGAAAACGTGTTCAGGTTAACAAAATTAATTCTTTAGTTGCATAAACCTATATTCAAAACAATTCTTCATGTAGAACAATTTAACCAGCAGTTTAAATGTCTTATATCAGGTACAGTAATACTCCTCTGGAACAACAGTGAAACCATCAGACAAGTAGTATATAAGTATTGCCATACTGGAACGGACCAAAGGTCCATCAAGCCCAGCATCCTGTTTCCAACAGTGGCCAATCCAGGTCACAAGTACCCAATAGTAGCAACATTCCACGTAGAACCCCAAAGAGTAGCAAGATTCTAGAATTCTAAAGAATGACAAGATTCCATGCAGAATTTCAAAGTGTAGCAACATTCCATGTAGAACCCCAAAGAGTAGCAAGATTCCATTCAGAATCCCAAGTACATAAGTATTGCCATACTGGGAAAGACCAAAGGTCCATCGAGCCCAGCATCCTGTTTCCAACAGTGGTCAATCTAGGTCACAAGTATCTGGCAGAAACCCAATTAGTATCAATATTCTATGCTACCAATCCCAGGGCAAGTAGTGGCTTCCCCCATGTCCATCTCAATATAACGATGGAGATTTCTTCCAGGAACTTGTCCAAACTTTTTTTTAAACCCAAATATGCTGTTACCATATCCTCCTTTGAAAAAGTGCTTACCCTCAACACATAAGAACATAAGTATTGCCATACTGGGAAAGACCAAAGGTCCATCGAGCCCATCATCCTGTTTCCAACAGTGGCCAATCCAGGTCACAAGTATCTGGCAAGATCCCAAACAAAGTACAAAACACTTTATGCTTCTTATCCCAGAAACTGTGGATTTTCCCAACTCCATTTTATTTTATTATTATTTATTACATTTGTACCCCACTCTTTCCCACATACAGCAGGTCCAGCGTGGCTTACATAGAAAGCATCTTACATGGTAAAGAATACATTTTAATAATGGCTTATGGACTTTTCTTTTAGGGAGCTATCCAAACATTTTTTAAACCCCGCTAACTGCTTTTACCACATTCTCTGGCAACGAATTCCAGAGCTGAATTACCCGTTGAGTGAAGAAACATTTTCTCCGATTTGTATTAAATTTACTACTTTGTAGCTTCATTGCGTGCCCCCTAGTCCTAGTATTTTTGTAAAGAGTAAACAAACAATTCACATCTACCCATTCCAGTCCACTCATTATTTTATAGACCTCTATCATACCTCCCCCTCAGCCGTCTCTTCTCCAAGCTGAACAGCCCTAACTGCTTTAGCCTTTCCTCATAGGGAACAAACTTGCCAGGGTTGCGGTTAAGCCGCAGAATTGGGCGGCTTTTCGGAAACGGCTGCGGGGAATTTTCGAATCGCGTGGGTTGCGGGGATTTGGGCGGGTTTTCGAGCGGCCGTGGTGCAGGATTGGGTGGGTTTTCGCGGCCACCGATTGGCCAGTTTTCCCGCTGCCGGGGCTTCTATTGGTCCAATTTGGTCCAATAGAAGCCTTTCAGGGACGGGGTTGACGTCAGGGGTGACGTCGGGGGCGGGGCTAGTGATACGGGAGGTGGGGTTAGTGATGCGGGGGGCGGGGTTAGGTGATGCGGGGGGCAGGGTTCGGTGACGTGGGAGGCGGGGGTAGGCTGCGGGCGGTTTTTGGGCGGGTTTACGGCTGGTTTTGGGCTGGGAAAATTTTTCCCAGCTGGCAACCTTGATAGAGAAGTCGTCCCATGCCCTCCTGCCCTGCATCTTTTCTAATTCTACTATATCTTTTTTGAGATGCGGTGACCAGAATTGAACACAATATTCGAGGTACGGTCGCACCATGGAGCGATGCCAAGGCATTATAACGACTGCACTTTTGTTTTCCATTCCTTTCCTAATAATACCTAACATTCCATTTGCTTTCTTAACTGCCGCAGTACACTGAGCAGAGAGTTTCAAAGTATTGTTGATGATGACGTCTAGATCCTTTTCCTGGTCGGTGACTCCTAATGCAGAACCTTGCATCACGCAGCTATAGTTTGGGCTCCTCTTTCCTATGTGCATCAGTTGTTCACATTAAACATCATCTGACATTTGGATGCCCAGTCTCCCAGTCTCGACTATCTCTACTTCAGGAAGCAGGTGAAAGTTTGGCTCTTCAACCAGGCGTTTAATGGAAGACGTAACTAATTTGTTAGTCTCACTCATACACACAAGGAGTGACTCAGCCTGCACGACATGTTTATCCACTCCTACCATAGCAGAGATAATATTTAACCATCTCTCTGACCTCATGTGCAACTTTCTATAAATTAGTCCCCTATTTTCTAACTCCTTTTACTCTTTTACCTACCTGTATGTTCCATCTTTGCTTTACATAAGTACATAAGTACATAAGTAGTGCCATACTGGGAAAGACCAAAGGTCCATCTAGCCCAGCATCCTGTCACCGACAGTGGCCAATCCAGGTCAAGGGCACCTGGCACGCTCCCCAAACGTAAAAACATTCCAGACAAGTTATACCTAAAAATGAGGAATTTTTCCAGTCCATTTAATAGCGGTCTATGGACTTGTCCTTTAGGAATCTATCTAACCCCTTTTTAAACTCCGTCAAGCTAACCGCCCGTACCACGTTCTCCGGCAATGAATTCCAGAGTCTAATTACACGTTGGGTGAAGAAAAATTTTCTCCGATTCGTTTTAAATTTACCACACTGTAGCTTCAACTCATGCCCTCTAGTCCTAGTATTTTTGGATAGCGTGAACAGTCGCTTCACATCCACCCGATCCATTCCACTCATTATTTTATACACTTCTATCATATCTCCCCTCAGCCGTCTCTTCTCCAAGCTGAAAAGCCCTAGCCTTCTCAGCCTCTCTTCATAGGAAAGTCGTCCCATCCCCACTATCATTTTCGTCGCCCTTCGCTGTACCTTTTCCAATTCTACTATATCTTTTTTGAGATACGGAGACCAGTACTGAACACAATACTCCAGGTGCGGTCGCACCATGGAGCGATACAACGGCATTATAACATCCGCACACCTGGACTCCATACCCTTCCTAATAACACCCAACATTCTATTCGCTTTCCTAGCCGCAGCAGCACACTGAGCAGAAGGTTTCAGCGTATCATCGACGACGACACCCAGATCCCTTTCTTGATCCGTAACTCCTAACGCGGAACCTTGCAAGACGTAGCTATAATTCGGGTTCCTCTTACCCACATGCATCACTTTGCCTAGCCAGTCACCAGACCTTAATCCCATTGAAAACTTATGGAGGGAGCTGAAGCTGCGAGTTGCCAAGCGACAGCCCAGAACTCTTAATGATTTAGAGATGATCTGCAAAGAGGAGTGGACCAAAATTCCTCCTGACATGTGTGCAAACCTCATCATCAACTACAGAAGACGTCTGACCGCTGTGCTTGCCAACAAGGGTTTTGCCACCAAGTATTAGGTCTTGTTTGCCAGAGGGATTAAATACTTATTTCCCTCTGCAGAATGCAAATAAATTCATATACTTTCCACAATGTGATTTTCCGGATTTAATTTGTGATGTGCTATCTCTCACTGTTACCAATAACCTACCCTTCAATTATGGGCTGCTCATGTCTTTGTCAGTGGGCAAACTTACAAAATCAGCAAGGGATCAAATACTTATTTCCCCCACTGTAATATTGCAAATTTTGCATATTCTGCTTGGAATTGGGCTTCTTATCTGCCCAATATTTAAAGCGATTTAGCCAGCTGCTGACCAGTTAAATCACTTGGTCAAGCCTAGCCACTAATTTTCAGTGGCACTTAACTGGCTGAGTGACACTGAAATTCGTAGTTAGTGCCTAACTCAAAGCCAGCTATGTTGGGGGCGTTATGGGGTGGAGTTAACACTTGGCCGCTTAAGCAATTATAATTACAGTTTATACTTCTATCCCACAAATTCCCTAAGAAAGAGTTCAATGCTGTGTCCAATCTAAAGGGCTCTTTTACTAAGCCGCCTAGGTGCTTACGCATGCCCAATGCATGCCAATTTGGAGTTACCGCCCGGCTACCGCATGGCCCGTGTGGTAATTTCATTTTTTACGCGCGTCCACTACGTGCGCCAGAAAATATATTTTATTTTCTGGAGCACTGCAAAAATCAGGTAGTAACTTCGACTTGACGCGTGTAGGCGATTACCGCAGGGTTAACGCAAGAGACCTTATTGCTAAGTCAATGGCTGGCGGTAAGGTCTCAGACTCAAAATGGATGCAAGACAATTTTTATTTTGCCGCACGTCCATTTTCGGCAAAAATAAAAAAAGGCATTTTTTACAGGTGCACTGAAAAATGGATCTGCGTGCCCAAAACCCACGCCTACACTACCGCAGGCCATTTTTCAGCACACCTTAGTAAAAGGACCCCTAAAAAATTGTGGGCAGCCCCAAGATAACAAGTTAAAGGGAATAAATGAAGAATTCCAATACAAATCTGCATTATTTATTAGAAAAAAACCCTCAAGAGATACATTTTAAGAGCCTTTCTACAAGGCAAACGACAAGATATCTGCTGTATAAATAAAGAGAAGGAATTCCACCAATGTGGGGATTGATAAGAGAACATTCCATTAAATATAGTCTTATAAATCACCCCTTTTGGGCTCAGAAATTGCAGTAAGAAAGGCAACCTACCAGCTGAAGTCAGATTCCTGTAAGACAAATGAGTTAAATTAGCCAAATACATTGGTGAAACGCCATAAAAGATTTAAAAAGTCATTGAAAAGAGCTTAAAATAATTTGCACTTTCACCGGATGCCAATGGAGCTTCATCAATATTGAGTTGCAATAATCAAGATGCGGTAAAGTAAGAGACTGAACTAGCGGTTTATAGGCTGTGAAATTAAAACAAGATCTAATTCTTCTCAACTTCTTTAGATTATAAAAAAACTCTGGTTGTCAGTAGTTTAATCTTGGGTTCAAATGTTAAATTCTCGTCAAAGATGATCCCAAGGATTTTGAGTTGGTTTTTCTAATTGAAATAGGCTTACCATTATCACTAAAGATGTTTCTAGAAATGGATTGTGTGAATTTCCTAACACCAAAAATTTGGTTTTATCAGTTTAATTTTAACTTAAAAGCAACTGCCCACGAAGAAAGAATTTCAAATCCTTCCTCAATTAACTTGGAAATCGATGAAAATGTTTTAGCAAAAGGAAGAAAGATGGTCATGTCAATCGGCATAAATATAAGAAAGAAATCCCACTAACACCAATCAAACTGCCAACTGAGACATAAATATATTGAATAAGATGGGGGACAGAGGCGAGCCCTGAAGGATGCCACATTCTGGCACCCAAGAACTTCTCCTTCTTTCCTTGATATGACCTGCTCTTCAGAAAATCATAATACCACTTCCAGACTGGACCTCTGACCTCATAATGTGCTATTAATTTCAGCAATATCTCATGATCGACAAAGTTGAATGCTGCCGACATATCGAACTGCATTATTAAGACCCTTCGGCCCAAACTAATTTCTTTCCTGGTTTCAGAATGTAATGAAGTTAGCAGAGTTTCCGTACTTGAATGTTTTCTAAAGCCTGATAGAACACTTCTGTTTTGAAATTCCAAATACTCTATCAATTAGTTTTCTATAGTAACTAAGTAAATGTAACCAGTTACTGTGCGTAAGTAAACGTTTAGTTACATTTACTTGCAAAAAAAGTATGAAGTAATAATTTCACCAAATTTTACTATTTTTACTTGATTATATCTGATGCTTGCAGTTAAAAGTAAAAGCAGAAGCAAGATGTAAATGACGATTCCTCAAACCAAATGAAAAAGCAAAACCTGGAACAGGATTATGCTATCACAAAGCTTGTCATGCAAACAGTGGATCATCTCATCTTAAATGTTGCTGTTCAGCGAATACAGCCTAAGAGAACAGTGTAGTCGACTGTGTTTGTTGACCTGGTTACTGATCTCCAGCCAAACAGAACAGTGATGAGTTGGGTCGAGGATGTCCTAGTCTTAGGCACGCCCATGTCCCGCCTTCGCTATGCCTCCGATACGCCCCCTTGAGCTTTGGCCGTCCCTGTGACAGAAAGCAGTTGGGGATGTCCAAAATTGGCTTTCGATTATGCTGATTTGGACGACCCTGTGAGAAGGACTTCCATCTTCCGATTTATGTCGAAAGATGGGTGTCTTTCTCTTTCGAAAATGAGCCCAAAAGTGTATGAATTTGCTCTCATATGAGGAAAGGCTAAAGAGGATAGGGCTCTTCAGCTTGGAAAAGAGATGGCTGAGGAGGGATATAATTGAGGTCTTCAAAATCCAAAGTGGTGTAGAACGGGTAAAAGTGAATCAATTTTTCACTCTTTGAAAAAGTACAAATATCAGTGGACACTTGATGAAATTACATGAAAAGACTTTTAAAACAAATAGGAGGAAATATTTTTTCACTCAAAAAATAGTTAAGCTCTGGAACGCTTTGCCAGAGAATGTGGTAACAGCTGTTAGTGTACCTGGGTTTCAAAAAGGTATGGACAAGTTCTTGGAGGAAAAGTCCATAGTCTGTTATTGAGATAGACATGGGGGAAGCTACTACTTGTCCCGGACTTGGTAGCATGGAATATTGGTAGTAATTGGGTTTCTGACAGGAACTTGTGACCTGGATTGTCCAATGTTGGAAACAGGATATTGGACTACATGGACTATTGGTCTGATCCGGTATGGCTGTTCTTATGTTCTTATATGTAACAGTATCATATGTAATAAGTCCCTGATATAGGGTGGGATGAGTGGTACATAAACCTGCTTATAATCGAAAGAGAAAAACGCCCAAGAGCCGACCTAAATCGGGAGATGGACGTTAATCAAACAAAAACGAGTAAATCCATATAATCGAAAGCAATGTTTCAGTGCGTCCGTGTCGCTCGTACGTGGACGTAAAAACGCCCAAATAAGAGGCGTGTCGGGGGCGTGTTAGGGGCGGTGATACGACGTGGACGGGTACAACGTATAACGAATAGCGAAATGGCTCTGGTTGAGCGGGAAGATGGGCGTAATATGATGGACCCGAAATAAAAGCGACCAGAGCAAGGGGGAAAGCGTCTTTAGACTCATTAGCGATTGTGTGTAGTTGGAGAGTGGCGATATTGTTGGTGGAAGAGCTGAAGTGGTGGTTGCAGAGAGAAAGCCGAGCGTGTTCAGTACCTGTGACGGTCGTCTGTGTGCCCTGCCTCTTTTTGTGTCTTACCCTTTCACCGTTCCTTACTCCTACTCCTTTGCTCTATCGCCCCTTCCCCTCCCCCTCCCCCTCCCCCTCCCCATTCACTCTTCCCACGTGTATACTGTATTCCCTGACCTCCGTTTGTCTCTGTGTGCCTGTACTGTTTGGCGAGTGAGTGGCCAGAGGGGCGTGGTGGCTGGAAGTGACAGATCTGTGTGTGTTGCTTTTTGACTACTAGTCCTAATACTTGCACTGGTGGTGGGGATATGGATGCACTTAATGCACTTGTGGCATTCATGCTACACGAAGAGGCCACCCACCGCAGGAGGTATTCACGGCCCCGAGTGTTTAGGCCCCGCACCACCTTCCTACAACTCACTGACCAGCAGTGTCTAACAAGGTTCAGGTTTGATAGGGCCACCATTCGTCAGCTGTGTGAGCAGCTGAAACCCCTCCTTCAGCCCCAGACACGTAGGAATAACCCCATCCCTGCCCACCTCAAAATCACTTCCGCTCTCTCTGTCCTGGCCACTGGCAGTTTTCAATCCGTATTAGCTGCTAACACAGGCCTCACCCAGGCTTCTATTTCACACTGTCTCACCCAGTTCCTGGATGCCTTCATAACTCACACCTCACACTACATCACTTTCCCCACCACCCCCCAGGCTCTGCACAACAACATGGCCGCCTTCTATGCTGTTGCTAGATTCCCCTCGGTCATCGGTGTGATAGACTGCACACACATAGCCCTCAGACCCCCCCGGGCACACGAAGCCACCTACAGAAATAGGAAGGCATTTCATTCTATGAACATGCAAGTTGTATGTGATGCCCAGGGGGAGATATTAGACGTGTGTGCCAGGTACCCCGGCTCCAGCCACGATGCCTACATCCTACAGCACTCGGGCATCTTCCGCAGGTTCGAGCGAGGGGAGTTCACTGGTGGATGGCTACTAGGTAAGTGCAACATGCATGTACCACCCATACTAGACCTCCTCCACTGGGCAACCCTCCGCCCTGGCTTCCTCCACCACAACCCACTATCCAAATCCCCCCCGCCCCCCCTGTACCTGCTCCAAGCGATACACACTCATCTATCTCATTCTGCTTTTCTGCAAAGGTGACCGAGGCTACCCGCAGAGGACATGGCTTATGACCCCCCTGATCCACCCACAACCAGGGCCAGAAGAAACCTACAACAGGAAACATCGCAGCACCCGGGGGATCATTGAGCGCACCTTTGGTTTATTGAAAAACCGCTTCCGCTGTCTGGACCGGTCTGGAGGAGAGCTGCTCTACAGTCCAGAAAAGGTGGCCAAGATCTTTGTGGCGTGCTGTATGTTACACAATTTGGCCCAGCGCAGAGGACAGCCTCTCCCAGAGGAGCCACAGCCACCACCAGAAGAGGCCCCAGATGAGCTGGAAGAGGAGCCCCCTCCACCCCCAGCCCACAGAGCAGAGCTCAATGCCTACCAGCTTGGTGTAAGAGCAAGACAAAGACTCATTGAAACAAGTTTTAGGTGAATGTAAGTGAGCATTTATTATTTACATACAGTGCATATGTGTTTGGTCAACCCCACCACCACCACCACCACCCCCCTCCCTCCCACACCCACCCCCCTCCCACCAACCCTCACCCTACAGCATGTCCCATCATTTTCCCCTTCCCTTCCCCCGTCCCCTCCTACCCCTCCCACGCCCTTCCTTTGCAGCTGGTGCTGCACGGGAAGTCTCTTCCCCCTCTTCGGAGCTGCTGCTCCCAGTGTCCTCCTCCCTATCCCCACGGCAGCCTGCGGCTTCGGCTGCACCGTGGAAATCGGGCCACCTTCTTGGTTGTAGTGGTCTGGCCACAGGACCCAGAATGGGAGCAGCAGGAGTGGGTGCGGAGGCTGAGGAGTGCAATGCCCACCTCTTAGCTGGTGGTGGTTGCTGGTGGTCAGTGGAGGAGGAGGTTGATGGCAGGGGCTGCTCCAGCAGCACGGGGGCTGGAGTAGGCGCGGTGCCCTGAGGGTGCAGGTGTTGGATGCTCTGCTCCAGCCGTCTCAGTTGCTGGAGCACCTCCTGGTGGCCTTCACGTTGCGCCTGGAGGAGTTCTTGGTGTGCTCGCTGCTGTGCCTCCAGTGCTTGGCGCTGCAGCTCCAGTTTCTGCTGGCGGTACTCCTCCAAGCGCACGTTGTGGCGGAGTAGTTCCGTGGCCAGCCGCAGGAGTTGCCTCCTTTGGGCGGATGGCCTCTGGCGGGGAGCTGGGCCCTCCTCCTCCTCACCAAAGTCCTCCGGTGCTGGAGGTGCGGCCTCTGCTGGTGCAGGTGGTGGTGGTGGTGGTGGCAGAGCCTGGACAGCTGGTGCAGGTGGTGGTGGTGGTGGTGGTGGCAGAGGCTGGACAGCCGGTGCAGGTGGTGGTGGTGGTGCTGGCAGAGGCTGGACAGCCGGTGCAGGTGGTGGTGGTGCTGGCAGAGGCTGGACAGCCGGTGCAGGTGGTGGTGGTGGTGCTGGCAGAGGCTGGACAGCTGGTGCAGGTGGTGGTGGACGCGGAGGATGCACAGCTGGTGCAGGTGGTGGCGGCTGGACTGCTGGTGCTGCAGGCTGTGGAGGTTGAGGCTGGACAGATGGTGTAGGGCGTTGGCCTTGCAGGCCACTAGGGCCAGCCTCCTCTGAGTCTTCACCTGTATAGCACAAGAGTGAGGAATAGTGTTGGTGCAAATAACCCACTTTTGTCTTTCAGCATTCATATACATTGGTATGTCCCCCAACCTGATGACCCAGCAAAGAGATGGTGAGGAGAAATGGAATTGACACGGGTACGAAAGAGAGAGGCCCGCAGGCAGCTGGGTAGAGGTGGTGGATGAGCAGCCAAGAGAAGGACACCACTCACAACGTTGTGCACAAGCTGTTAGTTGTATAATTGTTAAATTGAACAACATTGCAGCATGTGTTGTGTTACTACTGACTTGCTAAACTGCATAGAACTGCTTTATGACCCCCATTACAGGCTCCTTCAGTTGAATGCATGTGGCCCACACTCAGTAGAGCACAGAGGTCACAGGAGGAACTAGGCACAGTTTGGTAATGGGAAAATAGGAGGGAGTAGTAGGGAAGGACGGCCCCCAGAGTTCTGCCACAGTAGTAACCTACACACACCCATAGGAGCCAACTGGAAAGTAGTATTGGGGGTGCTAAGCCCAGTGACCAACACTCCTCCCTGCACAGCTACATGATCTTTCCTCAATATTGGGGGTGCTCTCACACACACACAGCACCCACCCTGTCTGCTTGCTCCTATAACACACATGACCACTACCACTACTCAAATAGAGCTTACAATTAATTCTATAAATATGGGCACACAGGACAAGTAAGAGGAAACCCAATGACAACGGTAGGGATAGGGAGTAAGGGTAGAGAGCTAGTGAGTAGGGGTTACCAGGTCACAACAGCATCATAAAGGTGGCCTGTTAATATACAGAAAGACAGCCAGAGATACTCCCCCCCCATCCCCACCCACACCCACACCCACCTCCCTCCTCCTGCCCCCCACTCCTCACCTCCCTCCCCCTGACCCCAACTTCTATAACACAAGTGTACTGCAGCACAACAGATACCCCAACTGCATAATGAAACACCTACCTGAGTCCTCAGCCTGGCCCGAGGTGTCCATGGAGCCAATCCCGTGGATGCCCTCCTGGGGTAGGAGGGAGTACACCATCAGCTCCATTGGTGTAAGATTGGCAGTGTCATTGCCTGGGGGATTGGCCCCTGCCTTCCTGCGAACATCCCTCCTCAGCTTCCGCCACTTCCTCTTGCAGTCCTCCACGTCTCTCCCAGCATGGAAGACAGCATTCAGGCTGTCCCGTACTGCCTCCCATTCCCGCTGCTTTACTGTTGCTGCCAGCCTCTGCCCTGTGGGAGCAAACAGACTCCGGTGCCGCTGTACAATTTCTTGTACCAGGAGCTCCACCTCTGCCTCGAGAAAATTACCCTTCCGGGTCGGCGGCATGCGTGGTGGCATTGTACCAATGGTGTTTTCGAAAATACGGAGTGGGCGTTTATATAGGCGCCAAGAACGCCCATTGAGACGGGGGAATAGGCGTTTCTGATTTGGGCGCTACTTTTTCAATTATACACATAATTCCTAAGCGTGCCCAGCTCAGATAGCGATTAGGAACACATGCTTTCGATTATGAGTAGATAAGTATGGGCGTCTCCACCTGCCTTCCCTTTCTTCATTGCCATTTTACCTGCCATTTCCTGCACTGAGACCTTGCCGGTTGTTCGTAATAATCATTTACAGGGTTTTACCCTCACTTAGCATGCTTGGGTACACCTGTGTATTTAGGGGGGGGGGGGGGGAATAATTGTTGGCCCTCAGCCACCACGCCTTCCGTTTCCTGTCTTCCACATCGCCTGATGCTCCCTTCCTTTCTCCCATTCTCTCTGCCTGGTTGTAGCAGGCAGTGTGTGGGGGCCACGAATTTGCTACACTCACCCCAAATCAAGCACCCCTCGGTAAGGGTCATTTCAATCAGGGAGATGTGCAGCTAATGTTCCAGAAGATAAAAGGCGCACTACACAGTCTTGAAACAGACGTTCATGGTAAGCTCTCGTTTGTCTGCCACCTCTTCTCTTTGTGCTCATAGTCAAGGAGTGTGCATTCACTGTATGTATGTAGTCTGGAGTCAGATGTTAGGTAGCTCTGTTTTCACCAGGTTCCTGTGCACTGTACTGTGGGGTTGGCAGGTCCTCAGTGGTGTGGGCCAGCTGTTGGAGGTGCTGTATTGGTTCCCGGTAGCTTCCATCTTCCTTGTTTATGTGGTGTACCCCAGTCCCCATTTATGAAGTGGCCACCCATTCTCAAGGTCCATAGGCGGGGGAGGGGAGAATGATTAATGCAATGGATGTGTATAGCACTTTATGCAACACCTTCCTAAATTGCTCCATAGGTAGTAGGGTAGGGAACATGCACATTACATTGTTTTTAATCGGTAGCCTGGACAAAATGATCGAGGTGGCTACAGGTAGTGCCACTGAGGCCTATGACGTGGTGGTGAGGGAAAGGGGTGTGTGTACAGGTACCAACCCAAAGTAACTGGTGGTGGATAAAGCCTGGTGGCTGCTGTGGCCTAGTGGTTAGAGCACCAGCCTTATAATCATAAGGTTGCTGGTTCAAATCCCACCTAAGGCAAGTCACTTCAGAGACAAAGTTGGACACAAACCCAGAATACTTGAATGTAACACACCTTGGTTCACTACTGGAGAAAGTGTGATCACACCTGCAAATAATGAGCACCATTGTTATTTGTGCCCTTCCCTAACACAAGTATTACATTGCAACTGTGATGAAGTAACCATCCATCTATTGGGTTTCCCATTGTTTCCCTTTTGCTCCTCAGCATTATATACCATAGCTGATGTATTCAATGTGAAAATATGAGCCAGCTGTTTGTAGGTCCTTCTTGGGCCCCCACCCCCACCCCACCAATGTGGCTTGTGGGTAAAGATATGTGTCCATCAGACAGCAAACACTGTGTATGTGGTACCTGGAGTTATGTGGAAGTGTGTACCTGGCAGATCACACGTGGTACACTATTAATCTCTTATTGATGGCACTCTGTAATGTGGGTCAGTATGGTGGAGGGGAGGGAGGGAGGAAGGGAGAGAGAGATGCTGGCTGGCCATTTTTATTAATGAACACAAATATCCATCCAGCCTCCCCAGCCCAACCCCCCTGCACATATGGGCCATGCAGGTTGGAATGAACAGGTGGCGTTCTGTCTGGCCAACATTCTCAGACATACATCACCTTCTCATTCACACAGCACATTTAATGCTATGCATATTGCTGCCTCCTTCCTCTCAACTCAACAGCACCATTTGGTGATATGTAATGCACAAGGGAGACAAACACACACACACACACACCCTGATAGTTATATTATAACAAAAATTTATTTGCCCCCCATCCCCACCCCCACCCCTACAAAATAACCCCAACAATGCCCTCCTCCCCCCCACAACTCCCCACACACCCCAACAATTCCCTCCCCCACCCCCCACAGAACCCCCAACATTTCCCTCCCCCCACACACACAACCCCAACAATTCCCTCCCTCCCTCCCCCCACACACACAACACCAACAGGCCCCCCTATTTAAATTAAGGGCGGCCACGCCCTCTTAGTAAGGCCCTCTGTAGCAGGGCAATGAGCAGCCCCAGCAGTACCCTTAGTGGGCCCTGGAGCTGCTCATTGCCCTGCCGTAGGGCTGTCACCTCCTGCAGCAGCTGGTGCTGGCCAACTATAATCTGCTGCTGGCCATCTACCAGCTGCTGCAGGAGGCGCACTACAGTCGCTGGCCCAAAGGCTGGAGGTGGGCCAGGGGACATGGATGATGGCCCAGGGGATGGAGGTGGGCCAGGGGACACAGAAGCTGGCCCAGGGGATGGAGGTGGGCCAGGGGACACAGAAGCTGGCCCAGGGGATGGAGGTGGGCCAGGCGATGGCGCTGCAGGTGGGGAGGGAGAGCCCTCATAAGGAGCTGCAGGTGGGGAGGGGTCCTCACGAATGTCTATGATGAGGACTCCCTCCTCCGAGTCCTCCTCCTCCTCTTCTCCCTGGTGGGCCGCCTCCTGGCCTGGCTGCTGCTCCTCCTCCTCCTCCATGTGCCCCTCCTCCTGCTCCTCCTCCTCCTCCTGCTCCTCCTCCTCCTCCTGCTCCTCCTCCTCCTCCTCCTCCTCCTCCTCCTGGAGGTGGTGGCCCTCCTCATCTTCCCGCTCGGCTTCCTGCTGGTGGAGCCCTGTGTATGTAAAAGGAGTGTGATTGAGATCAGTGCATACAACATGGCTTGCATAGTGCAGTAGCTGGGTGGCGTGAGGCAGGGGATGGGGCAGGGTGTGGTAAGGCGTAGCCTATGCCCATGGGGAATGAGCTGCATCAGATGACATGACACAGAACCCTGGACCCTCCTCTGATACACACCACGCAGGACATGTTGCCATACCAAATTCATTGCTGACCAGCATGTTTGCATTGTGAGATGCAACGAGGGGTTGATGGGCAGTTGTTGTAGGAGTTATTGGGGGGGGGGGGGGCAGTGGGAAGGGTGTTGAGCACAATTCTTTTATGTGAGTTAGGCCATAACATGCAGTAAAAGTAGGGCCTCAGGCAACTGTACCAGGACACACTAATCAGCCACCACAGTAAGGGGAATAGTAAAGTGTGGCATATCATCTCATTCATCTCGGGGGGGATGGTCGGACGTTGCAAGCACGCTCATGGGAGAACCCCTGCAACCTGCATCCTTGATCTGGGACAGATATGGTATTACTAGGTGGCTATTAGGCACATGGGAAGTGATATTGTACAACACATTTGCTTTATTCATAAAATGTATGTAGTAATCTGTACAGGTGTCCTGTTTTTCAAAATACTTACGGCGAGCCCTGAGGTGCCTTCGCACCGCCCGAATGACGTCGGGCCTCTCCCGCCTCACCCTGCGGAACCGCCTCCGCAGGGACTCGAGGTCCCGGTGGACTCCAAAGCGTCTGTAAGATATAAGTTTGGAGAGCAGGGGTCAGGGGTGTTGGTCCTTTTTGTCCCCTGCACACATTCATTTGCTATTCACATACCAGAGAGAGAGGGTCTACAGTGTTGGGGGGGGGGGGGGGCACCTCCATTGGTAGTGAATCATAGGAGCCACCTTTTTTCCATTTTGGGGGGTGGAACCCCCAGTGGAGATGACCCCTCCCTCCATACATATTTGATATTGGGGGGTGGGGTGGTGAAGCACCCACAGCAGCCACCGAGTTGGTTCCTATGCAGATGATGCCAGAGAGGTGGCCATGAGGCCAGACAGTACCGTTTGTATACATTATAATGTATGCTTGTTAAACTACTTTATATGTGTTATCATGACCATGTTATAAAGTATGGTATAGGTTTCATTGGTCTCATGCTTCCACTATTCAGAGGCTCCAAAGAGGGGTTGGAAAATGTGGCCTTCACATAACTAACGAAATTGTCACATAACACTAATAGAATAGTCACATACCTAACCTAACGAAATACATTCTTGTAGGGATGTGGGAATGGTGGTCGTTTCAATAACATACAAATTATTGGTGATTGTGCATGTTCCTATATTACTCATGATCCTTGCATGGACACTCCAGTTACTGCTGGTAACATTGATGACGGAGCTGTTATATGTGTAGGTACAGGAGGGGAGGGGGGTTGGGCCATAACCTTACCTCTCTAATCTTTCCCGGATGCGGGACCAGGCTCGCATGGCCTGCAGCCTGGGGGGCAGGTGGTGGTGCTGGATGAAAAGGCGATGGCGGTGCCTTAGGCAGAGCCGGACAAGCAGCAGGCTCTCCTCTTCTCCAAAATTTGGCTCCCTGCGTTGTGCCATTTTTCCACGTGTTGGAAAAGAAGTGCCTTATATAGACGACCTTGCGTGAGGGACGTCGTTTCATGCACAGCTCCATATATGGATGACCATTCCATATATGGCCCCTATCAGCACGTGGACGCCCTCGTAAGCATAGACGTCTTTGACGTGCACATGCCTGCAGGAGTGTGAAACGTGCCTTCTATAGATGAGTATGACGCACCCCACCCGACCCTTTTCACATATACACAATATACATTTACTGCATGTTCAGTAGGTGTACAGTGCATGCAGATCCGCACATTTAGATGGGCACATATGATGAATGTATGGGTGGAGCAGCATGATATGTCTGTAGTTGACACATATATGCGTTCGTCATATATTTCCGTACCTGGATGGCCTGAACAACATGTACTGTACTTGCGATACACCTATGTACATTATTTTACACACCACGTGATTTGGTCGTTTGCACCTGCAATAGTCGACCGTGTTAGGGCGCCCAATTTAGTCACGCTTATGCGCTCGTCATTTGATTGTTTTCTTACAGGGATAATCGATTGTCGAAAAACGCCCACACTATTTTTCCATTATACAGGTCTATTTTTGGACGTTATCGTAAGAACGCCCTAATTCGTACTTGGACGATCTTTCCATTTTGCCCCTCAAAGCCTCATAAAGAAATCCATGAAGGTGGAAAGTGGCTCTAAAATGAATCTAATACCAGAGATAAAGGGTCTGCCTGGCGGATTGGTCAACGATTTATGTACCTTTGGTAGTAAGTATATCGCCATGTGATAGGGTTCTTGGAGGAATTGGCATTCCTTATTTGTTGGCTTTGGAGGTGATCTCAATAATAGTCTTAATTTCCTTTTGAAATTTAGGTTTCGTATCCAATGTACAGTGTAATAACATAGACCGCAGAGTTGTGTTCAATTTTTTTAATATAATCTGCTCATTCAAGAATGACAATTTCGCCTCCCTTGTTTCCGGTTTAATCACTATATTGAGATTGGTGGCTAAAGATTTCACCGCTGTAGCCTATTTTTAGTCAAGTTGTAGAAGCAAGTTTTCTTCTTGCATTCAATTTCTTCAAGATCTTTCTGAATACATGAATTGAACGTGTGGATCAAACAATCTATGAGGTTCTGGGGTTACCCAGCTGGAGGGGCTCTTGACAACAGAGAAATCAACAGTGGATGTAATATATGCAAAAGACTGTATAATTTGTAGTTTCCTGGGAAACTTGAAAACATTTGGATACCTTGTCCCTGAGACAAATATCTGATGAACGTGAATTTCTTTGGATTCGTCACTGGAATGCTCAGGACTGCAGGAGAAATGGTAGATTCGAGAAAAGCTGCACTGGCTCCCAATCAAAGAACGGATCACCTTCAAAATATGCATCTTGGTCCACAAACTTATCTACGGCATAGTCCCAGGATACATGACAGACCTCATTGACCTACCAACCAGAAACAGAATCGGATCATCACGATGATACCTCAACCTACATTACCCAAATTGCAAAGGACTTAAATATAAAACAACTTACGCATCCAGCTTCTCTTACATAAGCGCGCAACTATGAAATGGACTCCAAAAAGCTGTGAAAACAATCCACGACCACCTAAACTTCAGGAAATCACTAAAAACCCACCTCTTCAAAAAGGCCTATCCCACTGACCCAACGTAAACCCCACACCCAGGAACACAACATATCCAGGAACACAGGATATCCAATGATCGTACGGGACAATTACAATCCTCATTCCCTTCGACCCTCATGACGCTTGACTCATAACTACCTCATTGACCACAATATAACCTTGTATTTGTTATTTATTTATTTTTGACATTTGTATCTCACATTTTCCCACCTATTTGCAGGCTCAATGTGGCTTACATAGTACTGTAAATGGCGAAAACCAGTTCCGGAGCAGAGAAATATATAGTTAAGGTAGAGGATACAAAGTAAATTTGGTTACAGGAAGGAAAGTTTGTCTTATAATAAGAATTGAAAGGTATTAGGTTAACTTTGTTCGTGAATAATTAACTTGAACAATTAGGAATATTAAAACTACAAATCAAGATACTTTAGCCAAAAGCAATTAAGGCTTAATGAATACATTTGCATAGGTACAACTTTATCAACTATGTAAGCCACATTGAGCCTGCAAATAGGTGGGAAAATGTGGGATACAAATGCAACAAATAAATAAATAAAAAATAAGGAATATAAGGATCAGCTGATCTCTCCAGCTTAATTCCTTTTACAAAGTGATCTGTGCTTTCCCTTCATTTTTATTTTTGCAAAGAGTACAAGTTGCACTAATTCAAACACTATCCCAGGCTGATCACTCATGACAGCAGCAGTTCTGGAGAGCAATGTCTAAATTATTATTTTTTAAGCAGACCGATGCCTGCGATGTTTGCCTTTCGTATCTGGGGATCCTCAGGCCTGAAAAGAGACAGCTGGTGTGGAATCCTAGCACTGACCTGGGGATTTGCACTTCAAGTGTGTCTACTCGTGATAATTAAGTGAGGTGGAGGAGACGGAGCTGCAAAATGTCACTGTTAAATGTCAGGACCTATCCAAGTACATGAGAAAACCTCTTTTTCTAAGTCCAGGGTTCACAGGAAGTCTTCAATAACTTTATCAAAACACTTCTGACCCAGCAGACAGTCATACACCAGAGAGCCCAAGGCCTGAAAACTACTTTCAGAGCTTGTAGGAAGAGAAACTGTTATTGAGTTCAATGCCCTTGTACAGACCAACCCCCAAAGCACCTTCAAACCACTACCAAATGCTGATATGGATCCTCCAGTGGGGAGAAGGACTTTTTCTTCAGTAACATAGGCAGGCTGCACACCCTCTCGCCCCTCCCCCTCGCTCTTCCCCTTAACGTACTCACAGATCAAGCATTAGACAGATTTTCTTTTTGGGAATAAATGGCTAAAGCTTTATTGAAAACACATTAAACAATCCCTAGGAAGCACCCGAGCCTTGTGCTTGACATTGCAGATGCTTCTGCCTTTCCAGCTAGAGAGCCTGCATCACCGCCCCACGCGTCGGCCAGCCATGACTCCGCCCCCAGCGTGGCCTAGCGTCCGTCTGCTTGGGACTGCACTCCACGACCAGTGCTCCACCTGCCATGTATAGCCAGCGAGGTGATTGGTCTGCCACCAGTGAGTGTTCCTGTCCCTTGCCTGAAACGGCCGATCTTCCTTTCACCTGTTGTTTCAGCACATCCCAGAATTCCCAGGCTCGGGTGCCTCCCGCTTGCTGCCAATGGAGAAACTCCCCTCGTCTCGTCAGCATCTTTTATACGGTGCAGAGGGACACCAACCGAGGCCCCTCCCCTCTGGCCTCCTCACCATTGACGGGCTGGGTCCCCCGCGACGTCATCCAGGCAAGTGGGGAAGCCGGAAGAGAAGGGGAGCTCGGCCAGGGTGCTGCTGTGTGGCATCCGCCATGTTATGTGCAGCTGCTCGGCAGGCACCTTGCTGGCCTTCTCTACACAGATTGTTTTGCTGGAAACCTTGCCCAGGAAACATTGTATACAATGAGCATCGTTTATTAATTAGGGCTGCATTTCAATTCAAATATTTTAATGGCGATTAATCACAGGGCATAGCCAGCAGTCCATGGGGGGGGGGGGGGCATATTTTCCCCCCCCCCCCCCCCCCACACACACATTAGATATCATAGCTTTGCTGGTGGGGATGCTGAAGTGATGCCAACTCTCCCCGGGCAGAGGTGTAGCCAGACCTCAAATTTTGGATAGGCCACTGGGCAAACTGGGTCTCCATAACCCCCCTCCCCCTGTGCCCTCAAAACTTTACAGTAAAGAGCTGTGCTGGTGGGGTTCCCCAAGCCTCACTGCCTCCCCTTCCTGTTCCAACTGGCGGCATTTTCCACATGCTGCTGCTGCCCCGTCCCTTTGCGCATGCTCAGGTTTCGTAAATGCGTGAAAACTGAGCGAATGCGGTAGTATAGACAGTACGATCGGCTGGAACAGGTAGGAAAGGCAGCTGTTCTTGTCGTCGTAGAACCCCTGCAGCCAATAACAAGTGTGCAAGAATTTTGGGTGGGGCTGAGCCCAAAGTGGGTGGCCCAGGCCCACCCATGCTTACTCCACTATCCCCGAGCATGCTCAGTTCATGCACGAACTGAGCATGCTTGGGAAGTGCAAGCATTGGTGGCTGGAGGCACCCTGTTGACGTCCACTCACCTAAGGTAGTATGAGGGAGAAGGGGGTGACTCAGGAGGTGGATTTCTTCGGCTGGTGGGGCTTCAGCCATTGAACAGGTACTGCAACTTTGGAGGGGGCCTTCATCCATTCTCTCCCTCTCTCTCTCTACTATGTTGTTCCACCCCTCCCCTCCCATGGTTCTATGTTGATGCCCTCCCCCGTCTGTCTGCATGGTCTGTCCAGCATAGGGTTACCATATGGCTCCAGAAAAAGGAGGACGGATTGAGCCAGCCGGGTTTTACTTCCATTGCTTTCAATGGAAGTAATTGCTTTCAATGGAAGTAATTGCCCATTGCTTTCAGTGGAAAGCAATGGAAGTAAAACCCGGCTGGCTCAATCCGTCCTCCTTTTTCTGGAGCCATATGGTAACCCTAGTCCAGCATCTCTCCCTCCCCTCCTAGACCACCAGCGGCTCTCTTGCTCCTCCCCACCCTGTTTACCTTTTTTTCAGTAAATCTTCACCTTGCAGTGGAAGCGGTATTGAGACACTGCCTTGGCCTACA
The DNA here is from genome assembly GCF_901765095.1 of Microcaecilia unicolor. NCBI lineage: Eukaryota > Metazoa > Chordata > Amphibia > Gymnophiona > Siphonopidae > Microcaecilia > Microcaecilia unicolor. Next base: position 533,091,690 of record NC_044033.1, on the reverse strand, counting down.
TCAGGCCTTTCCTTGTGACCCATCCCACCCCCTTCTGAAAACACGAAGCTGCATCAGAAGGGGGTGGGACAGGTCAGAGGGAAAGACCCAGTACAGTCTGAGGCAGCATTTCAGTACCGCTGCTGGGCAAAGATTTACTGAAAAAAAAAGTAAACTGGGAAGGGAAGGGAGGGGGGAGAAAGAGCCGCCAATGGTCTTGGAGGGGATGGAGAGATGCTGGACCGACCATGTGTGCATGCATGTGGGTGGGCAGGGGAAGGAGGGCAGATAATCATTCATCGAAATAAATATTTTAATTGCAATTAATAATGCATTAATTATCACTGCATTAATTGCGATTAACGTACAGCCCTATTATTAATATGTCAACATTCGGCATAGGTTAATGTGATTTAAACATTATTAAATAATACAGTCCCACTGGCACCTATTTAATAAGTCTCTGCTTAGTTCCATTTAAGTGGAATCCCCCATTATAACGGGAATTACTCTGGAGTGTGAGAGAACACTCCAGAGTCTCTGAGGGCAGGGTCCTGAGGTTGTGGGTGGTAAAGGATCCAGCCCAAGGGGGTGTAGTAGTAGAGGTAAATGTTTTTGATTGTTCAGTGACAGTGTGGGAGGAGTTAGGTGGTAATAAATTTTAGTGATGGGGTTTGCACGAGGTTTTGGTTGTCTCTACCCCCACCGGGACCCTTGAGAAGAGGGGGGAGTCCTGGATGAGTTCAAGAAACTAAGGAGGTTTCTACCAGTAAAGCCTTAACTGTGAAGTGGAGGATGGTCCAGGTGGGAAATAGGGAAGAGCAGTTGGTAGCCTGGAGAGGAGGTGAAGGGACAGGGAGGTCTGGTCCAGAGGAAGACCTGCTTGCTGCACGAGGGGATGGGTATGGACAGGAGGAGCTGTAGGATTTACAACTGAACTAGAGCATTTACACCATATATCTGCGTTTGGCTCTGGATTTATAGTTTGTATCTACTATCAAGTTGGATTATAAATTGAGCTGCCCAGTTGAAGTATCTTCAGTAACTCTGGACTGGAGGTGGCAGTAAGGGTTCCTGAGCAAACCTGGTGGTGACCTGGCGTGCAGCACTGCCTGATTAACTCTGGGTAAATACCAGCAATGCAAGAGTAAAACTCTTTTTGGAGCACTGGAAATCATGGGCGCTGGGGGTGGGGATTACTGCCAGGCTGCTGTGGTAGCCTGGCGGTACTTCCAGTTTAGCGAGCGGTAATCCCACGTTGGCCTTACTGTCGCTTAGTAGAAGACCGACACCCTTTGCAGTTCTTCTATTCCCATCCCCCGATGCTGCCTTTTTCACAACTTTGTCCTAGACTCTTGGATGGTTGGATGCACTTCCCACAAGAGGCTTTTGTAAGCAATGTCCTTGCTGATAGCACTACAGAGCCAGAACAAATGCTTCAGTTCACTCACAGCTCTGACAACCATATTTCGCAACCTGATACAATCAATGGTACTAAGCCACTTAGATTACTGCAATGGAATTTATGCGGGATGTAAAGAACAAACCCTAAAGAAACTTCAGACCACTCAAAACACAGCAGCTAGGCTTATATTTGATAAAACGTGATTTGAAAGCGCAAAACCCCTCTGCGAAAAACTACACTGGCTCCCAATCAAAGAACGCATCGAACTCTGGTTCACAAAATCATCTACGGAGAAGCCCAGAGTTACATGACAGACTTGATCGACTTACCAATTAGAAATACATCCTAATCAACACGATCTTATCTAAATCTGCACTACCCAAGCTGCAAAGGACTCAAATACAAATCAACTTACGCATCCAGCTTTTCTTGCATAAGCACACAACTGTGGAACGCATTACCAAAAGCCTTGAAAACGATGTACGACCACCTAAACTTCCGGAAATCACTAAAAACCAACCTGCTTAAAAAGGTATACCCTACCGATCCAATTTAAATGCCTAATCTCTGCAACACAACCAAACTAAAGCACGTAATGGACATAACACAACTCTTCCGTTCTCCGATTCCCTAATGTGGCTGTGCCACATGAACTTGATCTTACCACAACATCATCCTGTATTTGTTCACACCAGGGGCGTAGCCAGACAACAGATTTTGGGTGGGCCTAGGCAAGAAGTGAGTGGGCACCAAGTGTTCTCCCCCACCAAAAAAATATATCTCAGCTGGCAGGAAAATGCTTCTTTCCACCTTGGCAGTCTGCAGGAGGCATGCGCTGAAAACTGAGCATGCACGGGTGCTGGTATCATGGAGAGTAGCGCTTTCATTACCATCAGGGGGAAGTCTTCAGCTGGCGGAGCTTGGAATCCCCACCGGCTACTGCTAAAAGTGTGCTACTGTTGGGTGGGCCTGAGCTCTAAGTGGGTGGGCCTCGGCCCACCCAGGCCCACCTGTGGCTACACCACTGGTTCACACCGGAGCCTGCAAAGGCCTCTCCGGTACTATGTAAGCCACATTGAGCTTACAAATATTAAGTTGTCCCTTTAGAAGATCACATAACTAGTAAACAAAGACACAGTTCATGACAGAGAAAAAACCCAGTCTTGGCCATGGAAATGTGTAAGTCATCCAGGTGGCCCAGATATTCTGTACCGTCAAAGACCATTCAAGATGCTACAGCTGCAAAACATTGGTGAAGTCTATGAATAGCCTCAGAAATGTACAAATGTTATAGCACTATGGACTAGGTTGGAGAAATTGGCATAGAAAAAATAGTGCTTACCGGTACTCCATAAACCAGGCTTAAAGTTAGGCACCTCGAATATTGTGTTCAATTCTGGTCACCGCATCTCAAAAAAGATATAGTGGAATTAGAAAAGGTGCAGAGAAGGGCGACAAAGTGATAAAGGGGATGGGACAACTTCCCTATGAGGAAAGGCTAAAGCGGCTAGGGATCTATAAAATGAGTGGAGTTGAATGGGTAGATGTGAAGTGTCTGCTTACGCTTTTCAAAAATACTAGGACTAGGGGGCATGCGATGAAGCTACGAAGTAGTAAATTTAAAATGAATCGGAGAAAATTTTTCTTCACTTAACGTGTAATTAAACTCTGGAATTCGTAGCCAGAGAATATAGTAAAGGCGGTTAGCTTAGCGGAGTTTAAAAAAGGTTTGGACGGCTTCCTAAAGAAAAAGTGCATAGACCATTATTAAATGGACTTGGGGAAAATCCACTATTTCTGGGATAAGTATAAAATGTTTTGTACTTTTTTGGGATCTTGCCAGGTATTTGTGACCTGGGTTGGCCACTGTTGGAAACAGGATGCTGGGCTTGATGGACTTTTGGTCTTTCCCAGTATGGCAATACTTATGTAGGTTTATAGACTAGCGCTGAGTGCCGGGAATTGCGACCATCTACACTACTGGAACCTGGTATAAACCCTGCGTGTAAGTTTGGCGCAGATCCCCCTCATCCTATAACAATGTGCGTAAGTTGCAGGAAGGCCCCCGTCCCAGAGGAAGAGGAGAGAGAGAGGCGGGGCCTGTATTCCGGGGATACCATTTCTAATCTGAGCACCTTGAACTAAGGAAGCTTTTCTAGCTCTTTCCGCACTGGTCTTTTCTTCTTTCACTCTGGGTTGATATTGTATTTTATATAAAGATACCCCTGCTACCATGTTTTTGTACAGGCCTTCAAGTTATTTGTGTGCCTCAGTGTGGCTTAAGCCTTCATGTCCCCCCCCCCCCCCCCCCACTTGATCCATTGCTCATTCTCCATTTTCTAAGTGTTTCTTTTCATTATGCAAGGTCTCCAGTGCTACCGTCATCCCTTTAGCGAGACATTGCAGGAGGGAATGAGCAGAAAGTCTTTGGGCACAGTTTTGGGAACATCCTCTGGATCCCGCTGGATAGCATGCATTGATAAAGACGCAGAACGCTAGCGCAGATGCAAGCATGCATCTCACGTGACGTCTGCCTTCAGTTTTCTGGGTGTGATGCAGACAAGGTGTGTGCGTAGAAGTTAGCCGTGCGCAAAGTCTGGTGTTAAGACACCCGCATACAACATATTAAAATGAATGATAATGAGGGAATTAGCTATTCCATCCCAGCGCAGAGAAGTGTGCGGAAGACTTTAAGGAAATGACCATTCAAGAACTCCCCCCCCCCCACACCGATATTCAAAATGGTTTAACTGGCCACCAACAGCTTCTGGCCAGTTACATAGGGTTTAAGAACCAACCGCAATGGGAGATAATCAGTTATTTGCCGATGAATAGCCTGGTTAGCGTGACGTAGCTGGTTATATGTGGATATTCAGCACCAAACTGCCAATGTTGAGCGGTCAAAATAGGGCCACTTTAAATTGCGACCTATCTTTCACCACTAAAAATGCAACTGGTCAGCGCTGAATGTCAGCATAACCGGTTAACTTTTTAGCAGACCCAAAATACCCAGATATTCAATGCCGGATACAGCCCAGCAGTCAATATCTGGGTTTAACGTAAGCAGCGGACAGCAAACGCACTGCCCACGGCTGGCTGAATATCAGGCCCTTATTAGGTCCGAGGAGGGACAGCAGGGTTGGCTGTTCTTCTGCAGCTGTGTCTCTGAGGATTCAATGCCGTTTTCTGCTTTTTGCTACAAACCTAAATGTAGCCACAACTTTGAAACGCAGACTGGTAGATGATGGTTTTGCAGACAGGTCCAAGCCGAAAAAAATCTGTGGGCATGCGCTGGAATGTTATAATGTTATCACAAAAATTTGTGATTCTGACATTGCAGTGAATTTATTTATTTATCCCACATTATCCCACCTTGTTGCAGGCTCAATGTGGCTTACATTATACCGTAATGGCGATCGCCATTTTCGGAATGAGAAATACAAAGTAGTGTTACATTAAAGTTCATAAATGTTAAAGTAAATTATAAAGAAGAATGGATAAACATTCATTACAGGCATAAGAGATAAGGAGGTAATGCGTTAATGTTCGTTGGTGACAAATTTTATTGATGCAATCAGGTGTAGAGAATACGGTATCAGTGGCATACCAAGGGGGGGGGGGGTGCCGCGCGCCTGTCGGCTCTGCTCGTTCCGTGCTCCCTCTGCCCCAGAACAGGTTACTTCCTGTCCCGGGGCAGAGGGAGCATGGAACGAGCGAAGCCATGAGACGCGCGGCACCCCCCGAACAGGTAAAAATGCACCTGAGAAGGTGTCCTTTCACCAGGGGTGGGGGTGGGGGTCGCGCTGCACCCAGGGGGGGGGGGGTGCATCTGCGATCCGCCCTGGGTGTCAGCCACCCTAGGAACGCCACTGTATGGTATCATCTAGTTCTAATAGAGTTTTGATGTTAGGTCATTTGTGATGGCTCGATATGATATGTCTCCTCGAACAGGTTGGTCTTTAGTAACTTCCGGAAGGCTGTTAAGTCCTGCATTGTTTTTAAGGCCTTTGGTAGGGCATTCCACAGTTGCGAGCTGACGTAGGAGAAGCTAGATACATATATTGATTTATATTTAAGTCCTTTGCAACTGTATGCACAGATGTGAGCCAATACTTTTGTTTCGCTCAGTGCAGAACCTTGTGCATCTGATTACCTTACTGCATCTGCATCACGTTTGTGTTAGAAACTGTTTTTTCATCCTTCAGTTCGTGGCTGTAATGCACAGCTCTCTGCATCGGCCCTAGACATGGGGAAGAGAGGTTCAGTGAAAGGTCTCTGCTCGGGGGAACAGGAAGTACTCTCTTTATAGATATGAGCATTTCTTTTTTAAACTAGCACGCGGTTCTCTTCTCAGCCCTGGTTTTAGTTGCTTAATAACTTGGTGAGGAGGGGAAGGGACAGAAACCACACAGAAGAGACAGTCTGATCAGCAGTTTTGACCCACTGACCTCGTGACACTGAGGTTAAGCCAGAACCAGGATGCCTGAAGCCCCTTCTCACCACATCCTGGGAGGACTGGGACAGACATCAGCAAACATAGAACGTGTCTGTTTCCAAACCGGAAAACCTCTTCCTCCCTTGGAGAATCCCAGGAATGAAGTTAATAACTGCTCTGCCTTTCTGTTTTCCAGAAGGATGATGCCTTGTGTCTGCATTTAGAAATAAAAACCATGTGCAAAGTAAAACCTCAGCTTTTAATTGCTGAAATAAACTCTTTTACTGCAGATTTTCACAGCTGGGACTGGTTCCTGCCCTTCTGCCTTTACTCAGCACAGGCAGCCCTTCAGTGCATTTTGGGAAGAATAATTCCAATCATAGTTACCTGATGCTAGGATCCACCTTGTGTGCTACGGCAGCCAAAAAACAAACAGGATGCTAGGAATGATTAGGAAAGGGATGGTGAATAAGACCTAGAATATTAAAATGCCTCTGTTTCGCTCCATGGTGCGACTTCACCTTGAGTATTGCGTTCAATTCTGGTCACTATATCTGAAACAAGGTATTGGAGAATTAGAAAAGGTTCAAAGAAGAGCGACCAAAATGATAAAGGGGATGGAATTCTTTTTGTATGAGGAAAGGCTAAAGAGGTTAGGGCTCTTCAGCTTGGAAAAGAGACCGTTGGGGGGGGGGGGGGGGGGGGAAGGAAGATATGATTGAGGTCTATAAAATCCTGAGTGCTATAGAATGAGTAAAAGTGATTTGATTTTATACTCTTTCTAGGAGACACTCAATGGAAATATTTTTTTGCTCAATAAATAGTTAAGCTCTGGAACTCGTTGTCGGAAGATGTAGTAACAGCGGTTAGCATATCTGGGTTTAAAAAAGATTTGGACAAGTTCCTGGAGGAAATGTCCATAGTCTGTTATTGAGCTGGACATAGGGGAAGCCACTGCTTGCCCCAGGATTGGTAGAATGGAATGTTGCTAATATTTGAGACTCTGAATGGAACGTTGCTTGTAATTGGGTTTCTGCCAGGTTCTTGTGACCTGGATTGGCCTCTGTTGGAAAGAGGATACTGGGCTGGATGGACCATTGGTCTGACTCACTATAACTGTTCTTATGTTCTCCCGCTCTATGGTTGATGCTATCAAGAGATCTTCCACACTAAATACACCATGTTTTACAAATAAAAACATTACCTTTCATTTATCACATTCTCCACACAGGGGCACACAATATGGAGAAGACCAGCTGATGGGTCTGGGAGCACACACTCATCATGTCCCTACCCTACTGGCCTGTCATTAATGTACTCTATAAGAAGAGAACCTTCAGCTGATGGGGGGGGGGGGGGGGGGGGGGAGGAACCTTCAAGGGATAGAGAGATGAGGGCAGGGAGAGCTAGAAAAGAGCCAAAGGAAGATGAAGAGACAGGGGGAGAGGAATCCAAGGATAATGGAGATTATGGGCACGAGCCTATGGGCAGCGAGAACATAACAGGGAGCTTGGAGGAAGAGAGTAGGTGGGTAGAGGGGATAAATGCACAGGTGCATTTTGCTGTTTGGCTATGTGAGTGTGGGATTGAATGGGTGGTGAATTGTGGGTTGGGTGTGTGAGGGAATGGGGTGCATGTATGTGAATGATTGGGTTATGTTGGGGTAGGGTGTTTTTGTTTGTGCGGTGTGGTCTTGAGAAGAGAGGAAAGGGAGGGGTATATGTACATGTGTGGAAGGTTATGTGGGTGGGTGCTGTTTGGGGTGGGGTGGGGAAGATGGTGGATAGGTGCTGATTGTGATGGAGGTGATGGTGGTTGGGTGCTGTTTGGGGTGGGGTAGAGAGAAGAGAAGGTGGATGGGTGCTGTTTGAGGTAGGGTACAAAGCTGTTGGTGGATGGCTGCTGGTGGGGGTGGGAAGGTGTTGGTGGACAGGTGCTGTTTGTGATGGAAGTGATGGTGGTTGGGTGCTGTTTGGGGTGGAGAGATGCGAAGGTGGATGGTTGCTGTTTGAGGTAGGGTACGAACCTGTTGGTGGATGGCTGCTGGTGGGGGTGGGAAGGTGTTGGTGGACAGGTGCTGTTTGTGATGGAAGTGATGGTGGTTGGGTGCTGTTTGGGGTGGGGAGAAGCGAAGGTGGATGGGTGCTGTTTGAGGTAGGGTACGAAGCTGTTGGTGGATGGCTGCTGGTGGGGGTGGGAAGGTGTTGGTGGACAGGTGCTGTTTGTGATGGAAGTGATGGTGGTTGGGTGCTGTTTGGGGTGGGGAGAAGCGAAGGTGGATGGGTGCTGTTTGAGGTAGGGTACGAAGCTGTTGGTGGATGGCTGCTGGTGGGGGTGGGAAGGTGTTGGTGGACAGGTGCTGTTTGTGATGGAAGTGATGGTGGTTGGGTGCTGTTTGGGGTGGGGAGAAGCGAAGGTGGATGGGTGCTGTTTGAGGTAGGGTACGAAGCTGTTGGTGGATGGCTGCTGGTTGGGGTGGGAAGGTGTTGGTGGACAGGTGCTGTTTGGCGTGGGGATAAGGGAAGTGATAGTGGGTGTGTGCCGTCTGAGGTAGGATAAGGTGTTGGTGGATGGGTGTTGAACTTTTTAATACTCCTCTCTACCCTCATTTCCCTTCCCTTTATAATAATTTTCCCTCCCTCACTCATTCCCTCTCCCTCTTGCAGTCATTTCCTCCTGCCACAGACAAGTTTCCTCTCACCTTCTTGTTAGCAGCCAGCTACCACTCACTTCTTATATACAGAAGGATCATCCCTAGTTGTGGTTGTTGTGAGACCAATGCCAGGGGTCATAGGTGTCCTTTTGAACCCCAGTGGCTAACTAGGCAGACACGAAGGGGGTTCACTTGTGCTCTGTTCATTAGATTACTGGGAAACTCTCCAGGTTAGTCCCAGGGCTGGGGGGGGGGGGGGGGGGGGAAGGAGGATTATAGTGATTTGGAGGGGTTCAGCTCAAGGACAGGGGCCTTGGAGGACTTGATTGTTGGGTCTGTTGTGTGTGTGTGTTTGCTGATTGCAGGGGTGGGACTGGGATTGTGGGCAATTCTGGCCTGGAGGACACTGATATAATTTGGGTAATCAGCACCTATGTTTCTCTGCAGATGAGCAGCCTGACAGCTGAAATGCGTACCTATGATTCAGCGAGAGCAGCTCTGATAGCCGTGGAGCAGGTGTAAGTACTTGTACCTAAATGATGGGGATAAGTGCGTTATGCGTGTGAGTCTACCTGTGCTCCAGCCAGTTTTATGCCTACTGCAATTCTGCTCATGTTCACAGAATGGTGCTTGGGTGGTTTTCTGGTATTTACCTGGGTCTGCGTGTGAATATTTTGCAATTCTATGCATTAAACAGAAGCAAAAGCACGCGCTGACCTCCAGAAACAGGACAATGAAGAGTTCTCTTTTGGAAAGACCCAACATGGGCCGTGTTTCGGCAATCGAGCGCCTGCATCAGCGGTCACTGAAATTGCCGAACTCTTGAATAATAAAGCTAAAACATCTTCTGTAAATTCAGTTGAATGACACGTAATGTCTTCCGTTTTCAACTGTTTTGGCGAGTTTTCACCGATGGCGGTATCGGTTCAGCAGATGACATTACGAGTCATTCAACGGAGATGTTTCCTTCATCCCCAGGTTCTCTGCAATATTCTGCAGCACTGCCTGGACGCCGCTGACTGTTCCCTCTGACCTGGGCAGGGCTTGTGCAGAGCCGGATCTTACCCTGGTTAGCGGAGATATTCAGTCCACCAACTGGTTAATTATCCAAATGAAGCAAAATGGCTGTCCTAACTTTATCCAAATACCGGTGAATATAGCTGGTAACCGCACAGCTCCAGCAGTCAGCAATGAATACAGAGAGTCAGTACTGGCTGGTATCGGCCTAGCAGTATTGAAGATCTAGATTATATTTATTAGCAGTGTTTTATAAACCTGCTGACTCCTATGGAAGGTACATTCTTAACTCTGTGCATAGGGAGGGGACTGGTGAAGGGGGGTGGATTGTATCCTATGGTATTATATGTCTTCAGCATTCACAAATTATACAAATACATCTCATAACATTTTATTGGTTCACATACGTGTAGCTCCACTCATGAAAGAAGATCTTTGGCTGCCAGTATCTTCAAGGATTGCTTATGAAATAGACTTTATTGACATTTAAAATCAACCAAACAGAGCTGGTGGGGGGAGGCGGGGCTAGTGGTTGGGAGGCGGGGCTACTGCAGGGCAGACTTCTACGGTCTGTGCCCTGAAAATGGCAGATACAAATGAAAGTCAGGAATACACATAAAGTAGCACATATGAGTTTATCTTGTTAGGCAGACTGGATGGACCGTTCAGGTCTTTCTCTGCCGTCATTTACTATGTTATTATGTTACTCTTTGGGGTTCTGCATGGAATGTTGCTACTAATTGGGATTCCGGAATCTTGTAACTCTTTAGGATTCCAGAATCTTCAGAACTTTTAGAACAAGAGACTTCTATGGTCCGTGCCCTGAGAAAGGCAAGGACAAATCAAACTGTGGTATAAAGTATCACATACCATGTAAAATGAGTTTATCTTGTTGGGCAGACTGGATGGACCATACAGGTCTTTATCTGCCGTCATTTACTATGTTACTCTTTGGGGTTCTACATGGAATGTTGCTACTAATTGGGATTCTGGAATCTTTTAACTCTTTAGGATTCCAGAATCTTCAGAACTTTTAGTACAAGAACAGTGCTGGGCAGACTTCTACGGTCTGTGCCCTAAGAATGACAAGGACAAATCAAACTGTGGTATAAAGTATCACATACCATGTAAGATGAGTTTATCTTGTTGGGCAGACTGGATGGACCATACAGGTCTTTATCTGCCGTCATTTACTATGTTACTCTTTGGGGTTCTACATGGAATGTTGCTACTAATTGAGATTCCAGAATCTTGTAACTCTTTAGGATTCCAGAATCTTCAGAACTTTTAGTACAAGAACAGTGCTGGGCAGACGTCTCCGGTTTGTGCCAGAGCCGGTGATGGGAGGCAGGGCTGGTGGTTGGGAGGTGGGGATAATGGTGGGCAGACTTCTATGGTCTGTGCCCTGAAAATGGCAGATACAAATCAAGGTCAGGTATACACATAAAGCAGCACATATGAGTTTATCTTGTTGGGCAGACTGGATGGACCGTACAGGTCTTTCTCTGCCGTCATCTGCTATGTTACTTTTAGCTTATATTATTAATATCTTATTCTCCAGCTAGAGTATCGAGATCGTCTCCTAAACTGTTTACAGTATGTTTTAGATCAGATTAGGCAAACTTTAATGTAGCTGCATATCTACAATCTGAAATTCACTACCTGACTATATACAAGAGACTTCTTGAACTAAATTTAAACAGAGCGAAATATTCCTTTTTCAGAAAGCATCCGAACAGATCATGGCAATTTTGGTTGGAGTAACACTATTTTCACTGTTCTAATCTGTCTTGATTCTCGTTTTAAATAAGAACAATGCAATTTCTGTTTTGAATATCTTATTTTAATTTGTGACTGTATTGAATTTATTTTGTAAACCACTCAGATGTATTGGACGGGTGGTATTTCAAACAGAAATAAACCGTGAGCTGTATTTAAAGATGTTGACCAAGCAGACGTTTCCAGAATCTTCTTTAGAACAAGCTGCTTGGAGAGTGATCTAAGCTGCCTCTTTTCCTTTCATTTGAAGATGCTTTTAAAGTTTCAGTCTGCCCAGTTTCAGGGGCAGAAGGTTTTTCATATTTTCTGACGTCTCTCCAGATTTGTATTAGGTGAGAATTTCTTGCTCTTTGCCCCAGAGCCCCTGGCCCTTGGCTCCTCAGATGAGTTTCTTTCTTAAGTGTCCAGGAAATGTCGAGTGAAACATCACAATATAACTGTTTCTTTATTCCCAACTAGATCAGTGGCTGTGGGAGAGTTTTGTAACGTGGGATTTTCTTTGATTTCTTCAATACTGTCATTATTTTGCTATTCTCTTGTATTAGCAAATCTTTTTCTCAGTGGGAGATTTTTTAAATGAAAGTATGAGTGAAAAGTCTGTTTTTGGAAAGAGGAAGGAGGTAGGGAAACCCCTCAGCTTTTCAGTGCTCAACCCAGGGGAAGTCCGGCTGGGAATTCACTGTTCTTCCCCTGTGGTATATCAGTAACTCAGCTCAGAGTACACGCTGGTAACTTTCTCTCAGTAATTGCGAAAGTGGCGTCGAAAGCCTCGTCAGAAGGGTATTTCACCATGTCTTAGTGCAATATTTAACCCTAGAACTGCGGAATTACCATAAAACCTGAGGCCCAGCAGTGTAGTGATTTCTAACTCGCCCTTTCATCTCTACGATGTGGAGAATAGAGTACAGCTTCCATCATACAATGATGACAGTAAAATTCAATTAAAAGACTATACACAGCCCATGGTATATTTATATAGTGCTACAAGATGGATGCAGCTCTATAATTTCCTGCTTAATGGAGCTTACGATCTATTTATTTATTGGGATTTATTAACCGCCTTTATGAAGAGACAAAACACACAGACACCTGAAAGAATTTACACTGATATAAACCAATTTACCCTCTTCAGTTCACTGCTTTGACAGGAAGTGCAGGAGGTCCTCTGTGTCGACTGGGAGGAAAAATATACAATCCAATAAAAAATAGAATCCCCACGTGATATATTAACAAATCACAATACAATTTCTACTATATATCAGCAAAATAGCTAATATAGCTAAATGATTAGACAATGCTCAGAACTAAGTGCAAGAGCTACAGCTGAGCTGTTGACACTTTTACCCGCATCATAGCACTGCATGCCCTCCCTACCTACCACTATTAATAATGATTGAAATCAATGTTCTAAAAAAGTTCAATAAGCTGGTACTTAGCTGGGGGGTACTAGGTGCTGTCCGAGTAGAATATGCTACAGCTGTAGCATCTGCTCACTCCATAAAGAGATATATCCTCTTTTTAAATATTTTTCTTCTGCTTAGGTGAAAGTGCAAAGTGCTTTAAAATGCTGATGAAATGTTCACGTTGCCTCTTCAACGTTCTCTACATGTGCTCACATGTTTCGCCTGGCGGCGTCTTCAGGAGAACAGAATCGTGTGGAACCACAGTCAGCAACCTAACTCAGATCAGCTTATTGAACTTTTTTAGAACATTGATTTCAATCATTATTAATAGTGGTAGGTAGGGAGGGTATGCAGTGCTATGATGCGGGTAAAAGTGTCAACAGCTCAGCTGTAGCTCAGCTCTTGCACTTAGTTCTGAGCACAGTCTAATCATTTAGCTAAATTAGCTATTTTGCTGATATATAGTAGAAATGGTATTGTGATTTGTTAATATATCACGTGGGGTTTCTATTTTTTATTGAATAGCATATTTTTGGAGAAACCTTCATCACATAAGTCCCCGGATTACTTGAATTAGGAAAAATATACAGCCAGATTGCATTTGCAAAACTTCACATGCACTTTTCCAGCACAATTTCACGCACAGAAAACACAGGTACACACTTCCACTTGCAGAAATGGTGCACAGTCGTTCTCCCAATACGGACAATTGGAAAAATTCTCCCTAAAGATATAGTTAAATCAAGACGGCCTCGAACATGGAGAACCAGGAGTTTAGAAGGTGGGTCGAAGCAGGGCTTGGAGTTTGCCAGAGATGGAGCAGCACCGACTGGGGAAGGGCATAAAACGGGAAGGTGGAAAGTGCGGAGTGAAGATGTGAAGGGAGAGATTTGGGGTAAGCAGAAGATAGGGTAGTTACTGTAAGTAGTAAATAGTTCAGTATTTTCTATAGCCTTACTTTTCTTCGTCTTTGCAGGCGATAGACTGAGGTAACAAAGTTTTCCTGACAAATGAAGGTCATGATAGAGGGGGAGATAGGAAAGGGGAGATACTGAGGAGCTGCAGGGTTGAGGTATCAGTCTGTGAGTAAGAGGTTTAAACTTTATGGGGGAGACAATGTTCAGAAGATCTGTGGAGAAAGATAACTTCTGCAGCTGCATTTTGAATAGACATAGTGGAGAACCTTTGAGAAGTAGTTGCAGTAGTAAGTGGGAGAAGATGAAAGAGAAGAAGAAGGTATTGGTAGTGTGTTCAGAAAGGAAGGGGCTGACTTTGGTCGTATTTGGGCAGCAATAACACGAGGGAACAATACAGTTTATGAGGTGAAGAACCTTTGTGCATGAAACAGGAGCTGGTCTTGGGTGTGATCGTATGTGATGATCTTAAGGTGCCCAAAAAGGTAGAAACGGTGACGATGAAAGCTAGACGGATGCTTGGGTGCATAGGAAGAGGAATGGCCAGTAGGGAAAAGGAGGTGATGATGCCCCTGTATAAGACTCTGGTGAGACCTCATTTGGATATTGGCAGAGTTTAAAAAGGGGTTAGACGATTTCCTCAAGGACAAGTCCATAAACCGCTACTAAATGGACTTGGGAAAAATCCACAATCCCAGGAATAACATGTATAGAATGTTTGTACGTTGGGAAGCTTGCCAGGTGCCCTTGGCCTGGATTGGCCGCTGTCGTGGAGCCTTGGTCTTTTCCCAGTGTGGCATTACTTATGTAGTTATGTACATTTTTACTTTACTTTAATTTATTGGCTTTATACCCCACATATGTCTGAGTTGGGAACTCAGTTCTATGTGGCTTAGATTAAGCTTAGTCAGAATTACAATAGAGTCAGATGTAGAAATCAGACGTCCCAGTTGCAGGTCAGGGGTGCATGAAAGGGGGAAGATTGCATGAGTTAGGTTGCATCGATCATCAGGAATGAGTTTTTTGTGGAAAATTTCATAGGTGGCAACGTGTTTCAGCACCTGGTGATGTTATATGGGACGTTTGCAGTGTGGGCTGCCACTCCCTTTACAGCTGGGTTGGTGTATGATGTAATCTCTCATAAGGTGCACTCATGTTTTTTTGAGTGCGCTAACATTGTAGGTGTGCTGAACGTTAGAGATGCCTATGCATTCCTATGGGCGTCTCTAATGTTTAGCGCACCCACAATTTTAACGCGTGCTAAAAATGTGAGTGTGCTTTAGTAAAATACGCTCTCAGTTTTTCCTTTAGGGTAGGTTCTGGTGGTTTGACTAGTGACATCATGTAAGTTGGTGGGGTGCTGCCGTATGCGATCTGATACACAAAGGCGCAAATTTTGACGATCACTCTTGCTCTTATTGGTAGCCAGTGTCGGTATTGCAGCAGTGGTGTAGCGTGATCATATTTCGATGCACCGCAGATCAGGCGTGTTGTGGTATTTTGTGCTGTTTGTAGTTTTTTGAGTATGTATTCCCTACATCTAGCATAGACTGCATTGCAGTAATCTACCTGGGACAAGACAAGGCTTTGGGCTAGAATTCGGAAGACAGTTTTTGAAAAATATGCTCTTATTCTTCGTAGTTTCCAGAGAGGTCTGAATACTTTTGATGTCAAAGCAGACACTTGTGGTTCTTGTGTCAAGTGTTGGTTAATCAGTATTCCTAGTACTTTAACATTTGTTTCTAGTGTGTATTCCAGATTGGGCCTATTTGAAGTTTGTTAGTTGTTATCGGTTTGGAAGGGTTGAATGTCAGCACAAACTTTGTATTTCCTCTATTGAGTTTCAGTTTGAAGGTTGTGGCCCAGGTTTCCATCAGTCAAATGCACGTTCAATTTCTCTTTTTTGCGATCATGATGTTGTCTGAAAAGGGGATGCATATGGTTACATCGTCAGCGTAGATGTATGTTTTAAAGCCATTTGCTTCTGGTTTGTGGCCCAGGGCTGCCATCAGAATGTTGAAAAGTGATGGCAAAATGGGGGAGCCCTGGGGCAACTCCACATTCTGGGATGCATTCCACGGATAGGGATCCTAGATTTGCAGACTGCGCCATCAAAAAGATATAAGAATAGCCATACTGGGGCCGACCAATGGTCTATCTACCCCAGTATCCTGCTTCCAGTCCAGAGGGTGGCTAATAAATGTTCAGTGGTCTTTATTGTAAAGTGAATGGGGAGAGACATAAAGATCTAAATAACTTTGCGGCAGAGGAGGCCAGTCTCTTTCAACTGAAAGGAAGCTCTGGAATGAGGAGGCATAGGATGAAGGAGAAAAGGGACAGACTCAGGAGTAATCTGAATACATTCAGGTACACAATCCTTTAGCCGAAATCCTTGGGACTAGGCACATTTTGGACTTCAGATTTCGGAATGGTTATGTTAAGACATAAAAAAATACACTATAAAATTATCAGTATACTTTTTTTATTTCAAAACAGTGGAGTAGCCAAGGGTGGGCCCTGGTAGGCCCAGTCCCATCCATTTTGGGCTCAGGCCCACCCAGTGGTAGCACACCTATGATGGCAAGGATCCCCAAGCCCCACCAGCCGAAACCTCCCAACAACTGTTCCTCCTGCATACCTTGTAAATAGCAGATCTTCACCTGCAGTGAGTAGCGACTGATACATACTGCTCAAACCAGCCCCACAGCCTTCCCTCTGATATACTTCCACCTATGCAGAAACAGGAAGTTGCATCAGAGGGAAGGCTGTGGGGTCATCTTGAGCAGTGTGTATTAGTTGCTGCTCGCTGCTGGTGAAAAGCTGCTATTTAAAAGGTATGCAGGGGATGGGGGGATGTTTGAGAGACCATATGGCATGCAGGCAAGTGAGGGAGAGACCACTTGTGGGACAAGGCGGAGTTCTGCCCACCCATCTTGGGCCCAGGCCCACCCAAAATTGGGTGTCTGGCTACGCCCCTGTTTCAAAATAAAACATTCAGTAAAACTTCAAACACAAATATATTCAAAACAATGCTAAACGAGGATCATCTCAGGCCAGTTGGCCATATGTTGAAGGAACTGGAGTAATATTCTCAAACATAAACAGACTCCAGTGTCATCTCTCTAATTAACCAAGGTTTCATCTAAGCAGTCTGTTTTTAATCAAGTAAACCGCCATAATCTCACGCTCATTGACAAATGCACGTTGCTCCACGCCCGCAATTAACTGGTCCCACATTTTCACTGTATGGTCAATAGAGATTTTTTCTCTATTGTTTGCAATGTCATCCTCATGCTTTTCTTTATTTAACAAAAGAGAGGGAACGAAGTACAAACTAAAGTCCAAACAAAAAAACAGCACCACGAGCCTTGAAAAATGGAACACAGTTCTTTAATGAATGAACCTTGACAAAAAGACCCGACACGGGCCGTGTTTCTGTGACTAGCACCTGCGTCAGGGGTCACAGTGATGACGTGGAAAACTCGGGGAATAACTCGAATATATTCCTCTACAATATATTATTCCTTACCCCACGTCTGATATAGTAAAAGCTACAAAGCAACAAGGCACTTTCACTTTCATTGATATCAGCTTCCTCTAACTTATTAACACTTTTGGCTGATAGACTTCTGGCATGAGCAATGAGGTTTGATATCATCAGCTTCTCATCACTGACTTGGAAACTTCCAAAGTCTTAATCTGTAGGTTCTTGTCTATCAAACATCGTTGATGGTCAAAGTTTGTTGACTTAATTACATCTTTCCAAGCATTATCAAGTGCATAAATGTCATCCTTAAGACAAAACTTTGGAGGACATCTTGGATTCTTATGTCTCTGTTGACTGCATCAAGCATGCAATTCAGAAAGAAGTCTTTATCCTTGGTCTTCTTGGAACATAAAATTCCTTGGTCACAAGACGTCACATTGGGGGATAAGTAAATGGCAAAAAGAACAAGTTCTTGAGGGGAATGTACGGAGCAGTTGTCTAGAACCAATAAAACACTACAGTTTTCTTCTAGGGACATAGTGCCAGTAGAAAGCTGTTTCGTCAGCATTGTGTTGTTGTTCAGGATTAAGGTTTTCATCCGATATCATCTTGGCAAATTCATCAATATAACTTTTAGCTGTCTCATAATCAGCAGAAGCTTTTTCGCTACAGATTTTGAGATACTTTACACCACGATGCTTCTTAAATTTCTGTAGCCAACCTTCTGAAAATTCACACTCACCTTCAGTTCTTCATGGTATTTTCTAACTTGCTTCATGACCATCAAACCAGTCAATGAAATACGTTCACTTCTACGTTGTTGAACCCACTCCATTAGCACATGGTCTAGATCATCATTTTTTTGTCCTGTGCAATGTTTTCTATTTTTCGTGAATTTCTGGTCATCACTGTCACTGGCAAACTTCAACAACTTATCTTTCTGTTTCTTTAAGTCATACATGATTGTAGCTCCCACACCGCAATCTTTGGTGAGACGCTGCACAGACACACCATGATCAAGCTTCTGTGCTATTGATAGTGACAGACACTTCCTTTTCTGCTTCTCACTGCTACCCCAAGGGAATCTGTGGCTCTTTTTCACATTTTGACAGTCCTCAACAGGCTGCAGAGGGCCCATCTGACTTGTAGAAGTGCTGAGAAAAGGAGAGATGCAACGCACCTGCGTGGTTAGAATGTTGGGGGACTTTCAGCACCAAATCTTTCGGTTTTTGGAATTTTGGATAAAGGATTTTGTACATGTACGTCTTCACGGAAAAGGTGGTGAATTCATGGAATGGTGCTCCAGGTGGAGATAAAGATTGTATCTGAAATCAGGAAAGCTTGAGACAAGTACATAGGATCTCTAAGGGAGAGGAAAGGATAGTGGATAGGGTAGGTGGGTAGTGTGGTCTTTATCTATCATCATCTTCTATGTTCTAGTTTCTTTTACAACCCCAGCAGTAAAACCATCAGACTTCCAGGACACACAGAGCAACCAGTGCACTGGCTTTTATCAGATTTCCAAGGACCCTGGGGGTAATCTGTAAAGAGAGTCTGTTCAGAGTTGGGGGGGGGGGGGGGGGGGGCTGGTTGTTTTTAGACAGCTGCCTCAGTATTTTATTAATGGCTGTATGGATGTTCCAAGACTTGGTGGTAAGAAATAGAACAGCATGTATAATGCAGAGGGCTACAGAGGGAGTACTAAGTACTCAAATTCAAACATGGGTGGGATAAACATAAAGGAATCCTGTTCAGAAGGAATGGATCCTAAGGAGCTTAACCGAGATTGGGTGGCAGAGCCGGTGGTGGGAGGCGGGGATGGTGCTGGGCAGAGCCGGTGGCGGGAGGCGGGACTGGTGGTTGGGAGGCGGGGATAGTGCTGGGCAGACTTATAGGGTCTGTGCCAGAGCCGGTGGTGGGAGGAGGGGCTGGTGGTTGGGAGGCGGGGATAGTGCTGGGTAGACTTATATGGTCTGTGCCAGAACCGGTGGTGGGAGGCGGGGCTGGTGGTTGGGAGGCGGGGATAGTGCTGGGCAGACTTATATGGTCTGTGCCAGAACCGGTGGTGGGAGGCGGGGCTGGTGCTGGGCAGAGCCGGTGGCGGGAGGCGGGACTGGTGGTTGGGAGGCGGGGATAGTGCTGGGCAGACTTATACGGTCTGTGCCAGAGCCGGTGGTGGGAGGCAGGGATAGTGCTGGGCAGACTTATACGGTCTGTGCCAGAGCCGGTGGTGGGAAGCGGGACTGGTGGTTGGGAGGCAGGGATAGTGCTGGGCAGACTTATACGGTCTGTGCCAGAGCCGGTGGTGGGAGGAGGGGCTGGTGGTTGGGAGGCGGGGATAGTGCTGGGCAGACTCATACGGTCTGTGCCAGAGCCGGTGGTGGGAGGAGGGGCTGGTGGTTGGGAGGTGGGGATAGTGCTGGGCAGACTTATACGGTCTGTGCCAGAGCCGGTGGTGGGAGGCGGGACTGGTGGTTGGGAGGCGGGGATAGCGCTGGGCAGACTTATACAGTCTGTGCCAGAGCCGGTGGTGGGAGGCGGGGCTGGTGGTTGGGAGGCGGTGATAGTGCTGGGCAGACTTACACGGTCTGTGCCCTGAAAAAGACAGGTACAAATCAAGGTAAGGTATACACAAAAAATGGCACATGTGAGTTTATCTTGTTGGGCAGACTGCATGGACCGTGCAGGTCTTTTTCTGCCGTCATCTACTATGTTACTATGTTAAGTATCAAAGAGGAGGGATGATGTAGTCTGGGATGACAGGGAGGTGGGGGTGGCCAGCATTTATGATAGCATCTGGGTATGCTTGAATCAGATAGAGGGAGACCAGTATCAGGAACAAGAGAGAGAGGTTCAAACTGTTTTACCATTCAGGAAAATGTTAAAGTCCCATTTTTTCAAGCAAGTTTATCCTAATGGACCAACTTAATTCTACCAGCCCACCTACAATACTCCTGCTCTGACGATGACACTGACTCTGACACCAATTATTTATTGCATTTGTACCCCACATTATCCCACCTTTTTGCAGGCTCAAAGTGGCTTACAGGGTGTTAATATGGTATAGTCATTACATTTACAATTATACCTCTCACCTTATTTTCAAATCCCCTTATACTCAATCTCCAATCTTTTCCTCTCCATCCTTTTTACCATATCCCTCCCACTCTCCTTCCATTTTACCTTTCCTATCCTTGTCTGCCTTCCCTATTCCAATTCATATATTCTCGGGCATTGTTGCCACTGGGTTTATCACAGTTTATAATATTCCTCTTACATGTTCTTTGTAATGCTTTTTCTTTTACTATGTAAGCCGCATTGTGAGCCTGCTGTATGTGGGAAAGCACAGGGTACAAATGTAATAAAAATAAATAAATAAACTGGTAATCAAATAGGCCATTGAAGAGTTGGGTTGGTTCTAGCAGGCCCTGGTTCCTTAGAAACAGACCTGTACATTTTCCCACCTATTTGTAGGCTCAATGTGGTTTACATAGTACCAGAGAGGCCTTTGCAGGCTCCGTTGTGAACAAATACAGGGTGATGTTGTGGTAAGATCAGGCACATTAGGGAATCGGAGAACGGAAGAGTTGTGTTATGTCCATTACATGCTTTAGTTTGGTTGTGTTGCAGAGATCAGGCATTTAAGTTGGATCGGTAGGGTATGCCTTTTTATTTTTGTTACATTTGTACCCCGTGCTTTCCCACTCATGGCAGGCTCAATGTGGCTTACATGGGGCAATGGAGGGTTAAGTGACTTGCCCAGAGTCACAAGGAGCTTGCCCAGAGTCACAAGGAGCTGCCTGTGCCTGAAGTGGGAATCGAACTCAGTTCCTCAGGACCAAAGTCCACCACACTAACCACTAGGCCACTCCTCCACACAAGAGGTTGGTTTTTAGTGTTTTCCGGAAGTTTAGGTGGTGGCCCTTGCAGGATGGTGGTTTTGGTCATGTCACAACTCACTCTGTCATGTAATCAGCCAAAAGTACTTATTAAACTGAAATCACCAGTGGAGCAAAATAAATTTGAAAGGGAAAAAGGCTCAGTATCCTCACCTCCACCTGTTTGCAAGGACGTTTAGGGTGAAAAGGGCTTAACAAGGGGTTACACTTTTATCACAGGCATAAAAAACCCTTTAAAAAAATTGTTAAAACTACGCTGAATCCACAATTAAAACATGACAAAATAAGAAGAAAGTAAAAAAACTTAAAGGGCCCTGTTTTTTAAGCCGTGCTGTAGGCACGCTAATGCTTTTAATGCACGCTAAAAATTAGCGTGCGCTAACACTAGAGACACCCATAGGAATATATGGGCATCTCTAGCATTAGCGTGCGTTAAAAACGCTAGTGCAACTTAGTAAACAGGTCCCTTAGCTTTCAAAAGCAAACTTCCACTTCTATAATCATAAGAACATAAGAACATACTGGGACAGATGAAAGGTCCTTCAAGCCCAGCATCCTGTTTCCAACAGTGGCCAATCCAGATCACAAGTACCTGGCAAGATCCCAAAACAGTAAATACATTTTATGCTGATTCTCCTAGAAATAAGCAGTAGATTTTCCCAAGTCCATCTTAATAGTGGCTTATGGACTTTTCTTTTAGGAAGATATCCAAAACTTGTTTAAACCCCGCTAAGCTAACAGCTTTTACCACATTCTCTGGCAACGAATTCCAGAGTTTAATTATAAATTGAGTGAAGAAATATTTTCTCCGATTTGTTTTAAATTTACTACTTTTCAGCTTCATTGTGTGTCCACTAGTCCTAGTATTTTTGGAAAGAGTAAACAATTGGCTAGGACTGTTCAGCTTGGAGAAAAGATGGTGATAGACATGTGGAGTGGAATGGGTAGACGTGAATTGGTTGTTTACTGTTTCAATTAATACTAGGACTAGGGGGCACGTGATGAAGCTAAAAAGTAGTACATTTAAAATGAATTGGAGAAAATATTTCTTCACTCATGTGTAATTAAACTCTGCAATTCGTTGCCAGAGAATATAGTAAAAGCAATTAGCTTAGCGGGGTTTTAAAAAGGTTTGGATGGCATCCTAATAAAGAAATCCATAGATCATTATTAAAACGGACTTGGGGAAAATCGAATGCTTATTTCTGGGATAAGCAGCAAAAAATGTTTTGTACTTTTTTGGGATCTTGCCAGGTATTGGCCTGGATTGGCCACTGCTGGAAACATGATACTGGGCTTGATGCATCCTCGGTCTGTCCCAGTATGGCAATACTTATGTACTTAAATGCCCCTCTATAAGTCGTTGGTGTGGCCCCACCTGGAGTATTGTGTTCAGTTTTGGAGGCCATATCTTGCTAAGGATGTAAAAAGAATTGAAGCGGTGCAAAGAAAAGCTACGAGGATGGTAAGGGATTTGCGTTACAAGACGTATTAGGAGAGACTTGCCGACCTGAACATGTATACTCTGGAGGAAAGGAGAAACAGGGGTGATATGATACAGACGTTCAAATATTTGAAAGGTATTAATCTGCAAACGAACCTTTTTCGGAGATGGGAAGGCGGTAGAACGAGAGGACATGAAATGAGATTGAAGAGGGGCAGACTCAAGAAAAATGTCAGGAAGTATTTTTTTCACGGAGAGAGTGGTGGATGCTTGGAATGCACTCCCGAGGGAGGTGGTGGAGATGAAAACGGTAATGGAATTCAAACATGCCTGGGATAAACATAAAGGAATCCTGTTCAGAAGGAATGGATCCTTGGAAGCTTAGCTGAGATTGGGTGGCAGAGCCGGTGGGGGGAGGCAGGGCTAGTGGTTGGGAGGCGGGGCTAGAGCGGGGCAGACGGACTGTGCCCTGAAAACGGCAGATACAAATCAAGGTCAGGTATACATATAAAGTAGCACATATGAGTTTATCTTGTTGGGCAAACTGTCACTGGATGGACCATGAAGGTCTTTCTCTGCCATCATCTACTATGTTACTATGTTAAATGGATGTGCGTAGTTGATATCCCAGCACCTATAACTAAGTGTATTCTATACACCACGGCTAAATCTAGGTGCTGCTTATAGAACATGCTTAGGTGGAAATTTATTCTGCGTGGATTTTTTCAGGCGCTATATATAGAATCTGACCCTATCTGGCTATTGTATTGTGTTGCATCTTCCTTTACAGAGGGGCCCTTGTACTAAGCCGCATAAGCGTCTATGCGTGGCCAACGCACGCCAAAATGGAGTTATCACCCGGCTACTGTGTGGCTCTTGTGGTAATTTCATTTTTGACACACGTCCGATATGCACACCTGAAAAATAATTTGCATTTTCGGATGCGTGTATTGGGCATGCGCCAAGTGGAATTTGAGACGCGTAGGTCATCACCACCCAAGTCTTTACCGCTAGGTCAATGGCTGGCCATAAGGTCTCAGACCCAAAATGGATGCGCAGCAATTTTCATTTTGCCGTCCACGTCCATTTTCGGCAAAAATTTTAAAAAAGGCATTTTTTTTATAGGTGCGCTGAAAAATGATTCTGCATGTGCTCAAAACACGCGTCCTCACTACCGCAGGCCATTTTTCAGTTCACCTTTGTAAAAGAGCCCCAGAATAGTTAACATAACAGCAGAACTAAAGGTGAAACTAGTCCCCATTCTGTGTCGTTTACAGGAATTTTCATTTCATTCCGATTCCTGTGGCCATTTAAAGGGAGGGTTAGATCTGCAGATTCCATCAGTTTTAGTGACATATGTATGTTTAATCTCATGAGTTTTATGCAGGTTGCGTGTAAATTGCTGTGAGCCTTACAGATAACAATCGTTTGCTCACCTGAATTAAAGAAATAGGCTTTTGCTCTTTTATTAACTTTCTCTCACTGGCTTGTGCCTCGTAGTTGGACAGCCGCACCTCCAAACCCACTCACCGGATTTCTACACCTAGACTGGGGCAGCGGTGAAGCAGCAGGTAAAAGTGACGGAGGAACTGTGTGAACCAATGTCCTAACGATGAGCTCTTACCATCCAGTGGAAGAAGATTTCCAGCATTTCAAAAGGATATTTCGGTGAGTACGTTCTCCCTACTAATAAACATGGAAGGAAGCTGCTGGCATGGAAAGCGGCCCAGCTCCACTCCCCCGGACTGCAGGTGTGGCTCTGTTTGCATATCTTAAATAGCCTGAAGATAAAGGCATAATATCATCTCCCTCTAGAAGCAGAGTTTCAAAGACAAATATTGGGACTCCAGAGATCCTGTTCAGGAAATTGGCTCATTGTGGTGTTGTGTTTCTCCGGTAGAACCATGAATGACTGGGCTTTTCATTAATTAGCCTGCCGTCTCTAAATCTTCATCCCTCGTTCAGTGAATCAGAGCAAGAAATCAACGTGTGCAAGTGGAAGGTGATTCTGTAAGGGGATGACTAGATTTAAGCCCCGTGAAATAGACGCTTATTTTCTTTACCCTACTGTACGCAACTGACAGAGTGCCCGTGTTTTATGAGTGATGACTTATAGCAGACGTAGAGGTGAGATAGATTTTATAATCCACGTGTGTTTCCTGTGCTCACGCAAACTCCCACCTGCAAGTTATCCATCGTTGAATCTTGACAACATGCTAATACTTCTTAACTGGAAAAGAGTTCTAAATAGAAGGGGGTGTTGAACTGGGCACATCTTACAGAGCAACTGTACGGCACACGGATCCCTGCTGCAATTACGGCTGCTGTAAATGTGAGATGCACCAGGTCCCGGTTTCACTCGTTTTCTATAATGGAATGTGAGTTACACAATTCACTCCTGAGAGAAGGTACCAACTCATAGAACTGCCCCTGTAGCGTTCAGGTGGTCTCTGAGTCTCTTCACAGTAGCTGCCGCTCTCACCCGATCCCCAGCTCCGGCCCTGGGTCACAAAGCAGATCAGTCACTTTCAGGGCCAGTCTCCCCTCACTCATCACTTCCAGCACACATTCAATGGAGCTTGGGAGTGGGTCAGTGGTGCGGAATAGAGATCCGGGGGTTTGGGAGACACGTTCTCAGGGATTAGTTCACTCTACTACTACTACTATTTAGCATTTCTATAGCGCTACAAGGCATACGCAGCGCTGCACAAACATAGAAGAAAGACAGTCCCTGCTCAAAGAGCTTACAATCTAATAGACAAAAAATAAATAAAGTAAGCAAATCAAATCAATTAATGTGAACGGGAAGGAAGAGAGGAGGGTAGGTGGAGGCGAGTGGTTACGAGTCAAAAGCAATGTTAAAGAGGTGGGTTTTCAGTCTAGATTTAAAGGTGGCCAAGGATGGGGCAAGACGTAGGGGCTCAGGAAGTTTATTCCAGGCGTAGGGTGCAGCGAGACAGAAGGCGCGAAGTCTGGAGTTGGCAGTAGTGGAGAAGGGAACAGATAAGAAGGATTTATCCATGGAGCGGAGTGCACGGGAAGGGGTGTAGGGAAGGACGAGTGTGGAGAGATACTGAGGAGCAGCAGAGTGAATACATTTATAGGTTAGTAGAAGAAGTTTGAACAGGATGCGAAAACGGATAGGGAGCCAGTGAAGGGTCTTGAGGAGAGGGGTAGTATGAGTAAAGCGACCCTGGCGGAAGATGAGACGGGCAGCAGAGTTTTGAACCGACTGGAGAGGGGAGAGGTGACTAAGTGGGAGGCCAGCAAGAAGCAGATTGCAGTAGTCTAAACGAGAGGTGACAAGGGTGTGGATGAGGGTTTTGGTAGAGTGCTCGGAAAAAAAGGGGCAGATTTTACGGATGTTGTAAAGAAAGAAACGACAGGTCTTGGCGGTCTGCTGGATATGAGCAGAGAAAGAGAGAGAAGAGTCAAAGATGACCCCAAGGTTTCGAGCTGAGGAGACAGGGAGAATGAGAGAGCCATCAACAGAAATAGAAAATGGGGGGAGCGGGGAGGTGGGTTTGGGGGGGGAAAATGAGAAGCTCGGTTTTGGTCATATTTAATTTCAGGTGGCGTTGAGACATCCAGGCAGCAATGTCAGACAAGCACGCTGAAACTTTGGTTTGGATGCAAGGCAAGATATCAGGGGTAGAAAGGTAGATTTGGGAGTCATCAGCATAGAGATGGTAGGAAAAGCCATGGGATGAGATTAATGAACCAAGGGAAGAAGTGTAGATAGAAACGAGGAGGGGACCAAGAACAGAACCCTGAGGTACACCGACAGGCAGAGGGATAGAAGTAGATGAGGATCCACCAGAGTGAACACTAAAGGTGCGGAGGGAGAGGTAGGAAGAGAACCAGGAAAGGACAGAGCCCTGGAATCCAAGTGAGGACAGGGTATCGAGAAGTATGCTGTGATCGACAGTGTCAAAAGCAGCGGAAAGATCAAGAAGAATGAGGATGGAACATTGACCTCTCACATCTTGGTCCCCAAGGACACACTGTAATCCACAGTCCATGCAAGAAGTGAAACTTTTATTTTCCAACTTGGCAACAGCAGCGACATCAAAGTCTTTTGTGATCCAACTCCAGGTAAACACAAACTCCCTTCCAATTCTTCTGTTGTTCCTCAGGGGAACTCCTTTATCACTTCTCTCCTCAGGTTTATTTACAAGGGCAAGTTCCCAACAGGGACTATGTACATATATCCAGTTCTCCTGTTCATGCCTATCCCATGGGCAGTGTTCTTCCCCCTTGCTGCTTCTTCTCCTTTTCTGTACAGACTCATACTCTCCTCTGGTCTGACTCTCTGTCAGCAGTGATCCTTCTCTGGATCCACCCTTGTCTCGGAACCCAGCTCTCCCTGGCTTCAATCCTCTGCTCCCAGGCTGGGTCTGTTCTCTGCCCACCCATAGTACACACAATCTCCCGGTTGCCACTTTCAGGAGCAGCAACCCTCACTTAGGATTCCCCTTTCCTTCTCCTGGTCTCTTGACAGGGGACCATCAGACAACCAAAAACGCTCCCCCCTTTATGGGCATAATTCCAACCTTTATCCCCTTTGTCACTCCTCCCTACTACTACTACTACTATTTAGCATTTCTATAGCGCTACAAGGCATATGCAGCGCTGCACAAACATAGAAGAAAGACAGTCCCTGCTCAAAGAGCTTACAATCTAATAGACAAAAAATAAATAAAGTAAGCAAATCAAATCAATTAATGTGAACGGGAAGGAAGAGAGGAGGGTATGTGGAGGCAAGTGGTTACGAGTCAAAAGCAATGTTAAAGAGGTGGGCTTTCAGTCTAGATTTAAAGGTGGCCAAGGATGGGGCAAGACGTAGGGGCTCAGGAAGTTTATTCCAGGCGTAGGGTGCAGCGAGACAGAAGGCGCGAAGTCTCTACAAGGGCAACTCATTCTATTTCAAAATCACTCCCCATGGGCTGGGCCTCCTCCCACCCAGGGACTCTGGCAGGGACCCCCCCTCCCCCTAGGATTCTGGAATAATCTATCACTTTAGTAATACCCATTCCATGACATGCGTTTTGCAGAACTTGGCCCTCAGTGTTTTGTAAGTCTCATTATCTGAGTTGCAAGAACTGGGGAAGCACGATCCCCAAATTAATCAGTTAGCACAGAACATGTCCACTCTCCGTTCATCTCTGTTTACTGATATACTGGACCAGGAGATGAATGCTCTTTGCTCAGGAATATAATATGACATTGTGTTTCTGTGCATCCTGTGCTGGAGTTGGAGTATTAAGTAAGAGAAGATCTGTAATTTCAGTTTTGAGTTTTGTTCAATACTCTGGGGTGTAAACCAATATTTCCCAAGTCGAGTTCCCCTTTGTCAGTCAGGTGTTCAGGATGTCCACAATGAACATGCGTGAGACTGATTTACATAAACTGCCTCCACTATATACAAATCTATTTCATGCATATTCATTGAAGATATCCTGACTGGAAAGGGAGCACTCCAGGACCGACTTGGAAAACCATCCAGTTCAGGTGATTTGCTGCCCTTTATTTATTAATTTCAATATAATTAACAAGCATAACTTGTTTATGAAATACAGCCAAAGAAATTATATCATCTAATTAATTAACAAAGGAGAAAAAAAATTTGTTAGCTTCCTCAGACCGCAAAATAAAAAATGGAGGAACAAAAGAATAGAGAAGATTACAAAGTAGAAATAAATATTAAGGAAATATTCGCTGCATACTCCCAATCAGAATTACTTATTTAGATGTTATTTAAGTTGCTTTAAATCTAAAAAAGATTTTAACTGTTCTGGTGAATAGAAAACATACTTATTTAAACCCAACTTAACATTACATTTGCATGGATAGGCAAGAAAAAAAGAACCCCCTATCTCCAATGTCCTCTTTCTCATTGCCAGGAAAAGTTTTCTTTTTTGCTGGGTCTGCTTTGTAACGTCCGGGTATATCCATATCCTTTCTCCTCCGAAAGGAGTAGTGGAATTTTTGAAGTAGTTTCTCATAATGGCATTCAAGTCCTGCTCAAATACCAGAGAAACTATGAGGGTCGCCCTGTCAGTACATTTATCCAAAGTTTGTTCTAATAGAGCAGATATGTCCAAATTACCGTTTTTCCCCAATCTTCTCCATAGGATTTCCAATATAATAGATTTTATTTACTGGCAGCATACTTTCAAGGGGAAACTTTAGAATCTCATTTAGGTATCTTCTAAAGAGATCAGAAGGAGAATTTCCTAGGAGTTTGGGGAAATTAAGCAATCGTAAGTTCAATCTTCTATTATAGTTCTCAATCTGTTCGATTCTGCGCCGAACATCGCCACTATCTCTTATTGCTGCATTCTTAAATTCATGGAGAAAATCTACTTCTTTCTGGATATTCGTGATCTTTGTTGAGGTTTCTGTTTTAACTTGCTCTATCCTTACTTTCAATTCCTCAAATTTTTCATTCATGGCATGAACTTCCCCAGACGTTTTTAGCAACGTTTCATTCATTCCATTCAACATAGTCCAAATCAAATTTAAATTTACCTCCGGTTTTTCCCC
This sequence comes from Microcaecilia unicolor, assembly GCF_901765095.1. Classification (NCBI taxonomy): domain Eukaryota; kingdom Metazoa; phylum Chordata; class Amphibia; order Gymnophiona; family Siphonopidae; genus Microcaecilia; species Microcaecilia unicolor. The sequence goes on along the minus strand of NC_044033.1, from coordinate 533,062,729 downwards.
CGAAATAATCTTCTGAGGGCTCGGCAGCGAGTATTGCAGCTCAGGTCCCTCAACTGGCGCCTCTCCAACCACACTTCCGGTGGTGTATGGGGTCGCCCCAAGGGCTGCTGACGCTGCCGGACACGGAGGAAGCAACTGCGATGGAGGAGACAGGGAGGTTTCATCAACCGGTGGAGACTCCGCTTCTCCGGTACGTTCCACTATGGTACTACCTTCCCTTGATAATTTGGAGATTGATGTCAAAAATCGATCCAAACTTAGTTGGGTTGGTGTTGAGGTAGCGGAGGGCGAGAGAACCTTCTTCACCACCCCTTTTCTCTTTGTGTGGGGCATTTTAAAAGGGGAAAATCGCTTTGCCCAGATAAGTTGGAACGCTGTTACAACAGTTCTATGCAGCGGCAGCCATCTTGTTCTCCCCAATTTGCTGCCCTTTAGCCTGTTGATTTGGGTTATTACATCTTCCAGGGTCACCGAGATTTGTTTCAGGTCTTCTGTATTGCCACCTTTAAACACTATTTCTGGTCTGGGTAATTCCCTTACATCTTGCTCAGTAAAAACCGAAACAAAAAAATTAATGTAGTCTCTTTGCTATGGCCTTTTCCTCCCTGAGTGCTTTTTTTACTCCTTGCTGATCCAGTGCTCCCACTGTCTCCCTCACAGGCTTTCTGCTTCTAACATATCAGAATTTTTTTTGCTATGAGTTTTTTTACACAGCAAGATTCTTTCCAAATTTTCCTATTAGCATTCTTTCTTAATGCCTTGCATCCGATTTCTTAGTACTTATGATGTTTCCTCTTTTCTTCATTTGGATCCTTTTCCCATGCTTTCAAAGTTGTTCTTTTGGTTCTAATAACTTCCCTTTTAACCATGTCAGCTGGTATTTGGCCTTTCTTTTATCTTTTACATCTGAGTTTCTAAGCCTGACAAAGTCATAACCTTTTAGCTTTTTCTAAAATCGCGTCCTCATTTTATCATAGTTGCTGACAGTACATTTTCTTTGGGTCTTCAGTCCAGGCATTAACTCAAATTTGATCACGTTACGATCAGTGTTCCCGAGCGGACCCAACACCGTTACCTCTGGCACCAAGTCTGGCATTCCACTAAGGACTCAGTCGAACGTAGCTGCCCCTCTCATCGGTTCCTGAACCAGCTGCTCTGTGAACTTTGCCGTCCTGGTATTCAGTCAATAGTGGGGTAATTGAAATCACCTAGCGGCCGCTTTACTAAGCAGCGCTGAATCCAGCGCAGGTCTCTTTCACTTTTTAGATGGCGGAAAACATAGTAACATAGTAGATGACGGCAGAAAAAGACCTGCAGGGTCCATTCAGTCTGCCCAACAAGATAACTCATATTTGCTACTTTTTGTGTATACCCTACTTTGATTTGTACCTGTGCTCTTCAGGGCACAGACCGTATAAGTCTGCCCAGCACTATCCCCGCCTCCCAACCACCAGCCCCTCCTCCCAACCACCGGCTTTTTCCCATCAATGGCTACGGGCTATTTTCCTCATAGCGCATGAGCCCTATGTTGTAGGGGACTGTTGTGGGCTTCTCATAAGCTAAAAAATAGAATTTATCTTTTTAGTTCTGGGGACATGTCTGGGGCACTAATCCCATTGGTTACCCCACTGTGATATAGCTGCACTGACTGACTAGCACAGAACATGGTCTACTCTTTGCCCCCAGACATTCCCCCAGCGCTAGAAAATAAATTCTATTTTTTAGCGTATGGGAAGCGCAGACCGATCCCAAGAGTACCGTGGGATGCCTGAGCTTTGTAACTTGCAGTGAGCACGTGTTACTGCTTATCACAAGTTTAGTGAAAGGACCCTCTAGTGTGGATACATTTATTTGCTCCCTAAGGGCTCCTTTTACAAAGCCACGCTAATGATTTCCACAGGGCAAATGAGAGGAAGTCCGTAGGAATTGGATGGGCTTCCTTTCAATTGCCGCAACGGGAATCGGTAGCTCGGCTGTGTAAAAGAAGCCCCTGGTTTAGTTCAGATCATAACGTCTGTTCTCTTTCCTTGCACACGTGGAATTTTGATCCATAAGGAGCTGAACCCTGTGTCCTGCTGAATTTTTATTCTGTTTGATTACACAGAGAGCCAATGAACAGCAGTAAAATGTTTTTCACCCATGTAAATCACTTTGTTCGCCTTGTGTTCCTTCTTTATGTTCAGTTTATTTTTAAACTTGATTTTTACTTTGAACTGAAGATGCCAAAGCGAAGTAGGATGAGTAAACTAAAACCCTAGTCATTTGGGGAAGTGAAACAAGATTGTTATTGTATTTGATTATTTCTGAATAATATTATCTTTATATTTATTTGGATTTTGCTCACACCTTTCTCACTAGTAGCTCAAGGTGAGTTACATTCAGGTACTCTGGATATTTCTCTGTCCCAGGAGGGTTCACAATCTAAGTTTGTACCTGAAGCAATGGAGGGTTAAGTGACTTGCCCAAGATCACAAGGAGCAGCAGTGGGATTTGAACCAGCCACCTCTGGATTACAAGACCGGTGCTCTAACCACTAGGCCTCTCCTCCACTATAGTAACATTCCATGTAGAATCTCAAATAGTAGCAACGTTCGATGTTCCACTGCACTAACTACTAGGTTACTCCTCCACTAGCAACACTCCATGTAGAAGCCTGCCCTTGCAGATCAGCAGCGCGGCCGTGCAGGATTCTGTTTCTGTGAGTCTGACGTCCTGCACATATGTGGAATAGCAACATTCCATGGAGAATCTCCAATCTTTATTTATTTAGATTTTGCTCACACCTTTTTCAGTAGTAGCTGAAGGTGAGTTACATTCAGGTACTCTGGATATTTCTCTGTCCCAGGAGAGCTCAGGGCTCACAATTGAGGTTTGTACCTGAGTCAATGGAGGGTTATGTGACTTGCCCAAGATCACAAGGAGCGGCAGTGGGGTTTGAACCGGCCACCTCTGGATTGCAAGACCAGTACTCTAGCCACTAGACCACTCCTGAAAACCTATGAATGTATGTGGTGAAGTGCACAGTGTGTAGAAAATTGTTGTTTAAAATTGATTATTGTTTACTGCCATGAGGATCACTGGCTAAGAGATGACAGCAGTGGAGACCCAGCGAATGAGAAAGTTTATCTACCCTCTTTAGCAGCCTGGGTGACTTTATTTTCTGAGGGTCTTCACTAGTTTTTTATATTCTTTATATTTTTTCTACGCACTGTGTACTTAAATATTAAATAGAAGATTTGGTTTGACTTTATTTGCCCAGTTTGTTTTTTCTATAAACTCTCTTTCTCTCTCTCTCTCTATATATATATCCAGAGAGAGAGACCATAATTTAAAATCCAGTAAATTCAAGAGTCCTAAACAGATAAACATCCAAGCTGGGTTACTTTCCTCAATCCGACACTAGTCAAAATACTGTTGCAGAGCTTAGATCCCAATGCGAATATGAAGAGGGTTAGAGGTGGCAACTGGAGACGTCTCAGTGGTACTGAGTGCCACTCTCTGCATTAAACTCCATGCACTGTCACTTCTTGTAAGTGGTCTGGGGCAGAGCAGTCTACACACTTGAATGTAAGACTTACATTTTCTCTTCTTTCATACTGGCAGGTTTTTAGCATTTCTTTTCCAGGCAGTTCAAAACTGGTCACCCCTCCCATCCCAATTCTCTCGTGATAACATAGTAAACAGAGGACGTTGAAACTCACTGACTTTAGGTGATAATGTATTTCTCAGACCTGTTCTGGGGGGTCTCAGGTGCCCCCAAGATTTCCGGCATAACTTATTGCATGCACTCTCTCTAATGTAGGTAAATACACAGTGTTTTAGGCATATTAAAAAGAAAAAAAAAGCAGAGGTCCTGTCAGGATTCCTTTTACAAAGCCGCGGTCGTAATTCCTGGCGCAGCAAATGCAACGATGCCCATTCAATTCCTATGAGCTTCATCGCATTAGCCACACAGGAATCACTACCACACCTTAACCGTTATTTTCTATATTTTGAAGACCTGACTGGTTCTAGTGATGGCCAGAGTTCAGTTTGAGGGCCACTGGACTGGGAATCCTGGAAGTTTTCAAGGACGCCACCCTCGCAAGTGAGAGATGGTTTATAGGCCACAGGAAGAAACGGAAGTTGTGCCCGCTTATATCTGAGTGCATAAGAGAAAGCGTCCTACAGCTGACTTTCTTCATTGTAACAGTGCGGTGGAAACTTTCTGCTTAGGAAGTAATGATTCGTTTTGAAATTGCAGCATGAGGTCAGGAAGACTTTTGCTTCGTTTCCTCTTTATGTTATGAATTAACACACCGTCCATAAGACCTTCTCTGAGGTCATACACTTATATGAGATGACTGCGGAAGCAGAAACCATTTTACGGCACAGGAAATCCAGAGAGAGAGAAGACAGGAAGTGATGGTCCAGTTACACAAGATGCTCAGGAAGGGAACAGAGGAAGTGATGATCCAATCATACAAAGTTCACAGTTGCAGAAAGCCCAGACAACTGACTTTAAAACATGCAAAGCAACCAAAAACCGACCAGCTCAGGGTATATAATAAGAATGAGGTGCTGTGGAGTCACTGAAGTACTCAAAGCAAAATGCATTCTCTGAAGCATCAGCAAAGCTCACTTGCCCTGCATCTGGTCCTCAGAGAAATCGGGTTAGTCTGACTCTGGTGTGTCACTTTCCCCTCTACGTAAAGGGGAGGGATTGTAGGTTTAGCAAACAAATAACCTATATGAGTCATATCCTGAAATGACGCTCTCCTCCCTGCTTTCTGAGTCTGCTCACACCTGTGCAATCTCTGTATAAAGCCAAGATTCGGGGTACACAGTGTCTGTTGTTTTTTCTTCCTATTTTCCTCAGTACAGTGACTAAAAGGCGGTAAATAAATCCTAATAAATAAATCGAGTGTACGCAGTCATTTCCTACTTCACAGTAAGGGTTTGTTATGGGGACGTGGGCAGGCGCGGGGAGGGGGGGGCTCCCCTCTGCACATACCCCGTTCTGACCCTGAATAACAGGACTGGGCCAGCCCAGGGCTACTTTGCCATCAGTGTTATCATAGCATAACAGATATAACTGTTGGTCCAAAGTGTTTTTGAAACAGTTTTCAAGGTCAGTGTGTAACTTTCCAGGGCCGATAAGGGAGATTACATCGAGAACTTGCTCTCTCAGTCACCAGGAATGTACAGTTCGAAACAATGCCACACGCTGATGAAAAGGAAATCTTTGTGCCTGATGTAGTCACCTTGCACTACAGCCACGTGATACAACTCAGCACGCAGCTTCCTAATGCAAGCATGAAGGGAAAAAAATGTTTCTCGCAATGAACTGTAAACCTCATAGATGTACAGTACCAACATTCCCATAAACGGAGCGGTATTAGAATATCAGAACAGTACAATACATTTTATGCTGCTTATCCTAGAAATAAGCAGTGGATTTTCCCCATTTTAATAATGGCTTATGGACTTTTCTTTTACGAAGCTATCAAACCCTTTTTAAACCCCCGCTAAGCTAACTGCTTTTACTACATTCTCTGGCAATGAATTCCAGAGTTTAATTACACGTTGAGTGAAGAAATATTTTCTCCGATTCATTTTAAATTTACTACTTTGTAGCTTCATCACATGCCCCCTAGTCCTAGTATTTTTGGAAAGAGTAAACAAGAGATTCACGTCTACCCATTCCACTCCACTCATTATTTTATAGACTTCTATCATATCTCCCCTCAGCCATCTTTTCTCCAAGCTGAAGAGCCCTAGCTGCTTTAGCCTTTCCTCATAGGGAAGTCGTCCCATCCCCTTTATCATTTTTGTCATACAGAGAAGGGCAATGAAAACAGAGAGTAGGGATAAATGGTCAGTATTTTCAATGGGGAAGGGTAGATAGTGGGGTTCCCCAGAGGTCTGTGCTGGGACCGTTGCTTTTTAACATATTTATAAATGATCTAGATATGGGAATAACTCATAGCAACACCTTTTTCAGGTACATCAGAAGCAGAAAGCCTGTGAGGAGATCCATGAGACTGTTAGATCATGAAGGAGCAAAAGGGGCACTCGGGGAGGACATGACCATAGTGGAGAAACTGAATGAATTCTTTGCTTTGGTCTTTATGAAACAAGATGTAAGAGATAGTAAGATAGTCAATGACGGCAGATAAAGACCTGTACAGTCCATCCAGTCTGCCCAACAAGATAAACTCATTTACATGGTATGTGATATGAATTTCCCCTGGATTAAAGAACTGAGTCCTATTGAAATGTTCAAGAAATATTTAAAAGAAATCTTGTTATATCCAGATTCAGCTATTCCTCCTTTAAATAGAATATATTGAGGGGCATAATCGAACGAAAACGTCTATCTCCATGGGCGTTTATCTCCGAGAACGGGTCCGTGAAGGGGCGGACCGAACCGTATTTTTGAAAAAAAAATAGACGTCCATGTTTTATTCGACAATTTGTGAGCTGGGTGTTTTTGCTTTTCAGCGATAATGGAAAATGAAAGCGCCCGGCTCAAAAACGAATAAATCCAAGGCATTTGTTCGTGGGAGGGGCCAGGATTCGTAGTGCACTGGTCCCCCTCACATGCCAGGACACCAACCGGGCACCCTAGGGGGCACTTTTACAAAAACAAAAAAAAAAGGTAAAAGAGTTCCCAGGTGCATAGCACCCTTCCCTTGTGTGTTGAGCCCCCCAAATCCCCCTCAAAACCCACTGCCCACAACACTACACCATTACTATAGCCCTAAGGGGTGAAGAGGGGCACCTACATGTGGGTACAGTGGGTTTGGGGGGGTTGGACGACTAAGCATTAAGCAGCACAATAGTAACAGGTAGGGGGGGGATGGGCCTGGGTCCACCTGCCTGAAGTCCACTGCACCCCCTAACAACTGCTCCAGGGACCTGCATACTGCTGCCAGGGAGGTGGGTATGACATTTGAGGGTGAAAATAAAAAGTTGTGAAACATCATTTTTTGTGGTGGGAGGGGGTTAGTGACCACTGGGGGAGTCAGGGGAGGTCATCCCCGATTCCCTCTGGTGGTAATCTGGTCATTTAGGGCACTTTTTGGGGCCTTATTCGTGAAAAAACAGGGTCCAGGAAAAGTGCCCTAAATTCTAGCTACAAACACATACTTTTTTTCCATTATCGACGAAAGGCGCCCATCTCTGTTCGGGTGATAACCATGCCCCAGTCCCGCCTTCACCACGCCTCTGACACGCCCCCGTCAACTTTGTACGCTTCCACAATGGAGTGCAGTTGAAAACGTCCAAGTTTGGCTTTCGATTATACCGTGTTATTCATTTTTGTGAGATAAACGTCCATCTCCCGATTTAGGTCGGAACTTGGGCGTTTTTCTCGTTTGATTATAAGCAGGATTACCTTCCAATTCCTTTGCAAGCTGAATCGTGAGACAAGGGCAAGACACCTGAAATGGGGAATACATGGTATGTGATACTTTATACCTGAGTTTGATTTGTCCTTGCCATTCTCATGGCACAGACTGTAGAAGTCTGCCCAGCACTGTTCTTGCATTAAGTTCTGAAGCTAATGTCGAAACCCCTTAAAATTTACACTCCAGCCCATCTCTATCTATTCAGTCATGATCGGGGCGTAGACCGTAGAAGTCTGCCCAGCACTGTTCTTGTACTAAAAGTTCTGAAGCTAACGTCGAAGCTCCCTAAAATTTACACTCCAGCCCATCTCTATCTATTCAGTCATGATCGGGGCGTAGACCGTAGAAGTCTACCCAGCACATGGTTTGCTTCCCAATTACCGGCATCGTCACCCAATCTCTGCTAGGATTCTACCTATGCCAGAAATGGTTTTCAAGGATGAAGATGCGTAGGAACTGAAAGAAATCTCAGTGAGCCAAATCAACAGGTTAAAGAGTGGTAAATCACCTGGATTGGATGTCATACACCCCAGGGTACTGAAAGAACTCAAACATGAAATTGCTGATCTGCTGTTAGAGATCTGTAACCTGTCATTAAAATCGTCTGTAATACCTGAAGAAAGGAGGGTGGCCAATGTGACGCCAATTTTTAAAAAGGGTTCCAGGGGTGATCCGAGAAATTACAGACGAGTAAGCCTGACTTCAGTGCTGGGCAAAATAGTGGAAACTATTATAAAGAACAAAATTACGGAACACACAGACAAACATGGCTTAATGGGACAGAGTCAGCATGAGTTCAACCAAGGGAAGTCTTTCCTCCTCAATCTGCTTCATTTCTTTGAAGGCCTAAATAAACATGTGGATAAAGGTGAGTTGGTTGATGTAGTGCATCTTGGTTTTTGACAAAGTTCCTCATGAGAGACTTCTGAGAAAATTAAAGAGTCATGGGATAGGAGGCAAGGTTCTGGTGTGGATTAGGAAATGGTTATTGGACACAAAACAGAGGGTAGGGTTAAATGGTAATTTCTCTCAATGCAGGAGGGTGAACAGTGGAGTGCCGCAGGGATCTGTACTGGGACCAGTGCTATTTAACTTATTTATAAATGATATGGAAATCAGAACAATGAGTGAGGTGATCAAATTTGCAGATGATACAAAACAATTCAAGGTTGTTAAAACACGTGTGGACTATGAAATATTGCAAGAAGACCTTAGGAAATTCGAAGACTGGGCATCCAAATGGCAGATGAAATTTAGGTGATGCACATTGGAAAGAATAATCCGAATCATAGGTAACTGATGCTAGGGTCCACCTTGGGGGTCAGCGCTCAAGAAAAAGATCTGGGTGTCATTGTAGATAATACGTTGAAATCTTCTGCTCAGTGTGTGGTGGCGGCCAAAAAAGCAAACAGAATGCTAGGAAATATTAGGAAAGGGATGGTAAATAAGACCAAAAATACTATAATGCCTTTGAAATCGCTCCATGGTGCGACAGCACCTTGAGTATTTCGTTCAGTTCTGGTCGCCATTATCTCAAAAAAGACATAGCGAAATTAGAAAAGGTTCAAAGAAGTGCAATAAAGGGGATAAAACTCTCGTATGAGGAAAGGCTAAGGAGGTTAGGGCTCTTCAGCTTGGAAAAGAGACGGTTGAGGGGAGATAAGATTGAGGTCTACAAAATCCTGAGTGGTGTAGAACGAGTAGAAGTAAATCGATTTTTTACTTGTTCCAAAAGTACAAAGACCAGGGGACACTTGAGGAAGTTACATGGAAATATTTTTAAAACAAATAGGAGGAAATATTTTTTCACGCAACAAATAGTTAAGCTCTGGAACTCTTTGCCTGAGGATGTGGTAACCGGTTAGTGTATCTGAGTTTAAAAAAGGTTTGGACAAATTCCTGGAGGAAAAATCCATCGTTTGCTATTGAGATTGACATGGGAAGCAACTGCTTGCCTGGGATTTGTAGTATGGAGTGTTGCCACAATTTGGGTTTCTGCCAGGTACTTGTGACCTAGCTTGGCCACTGTTTGGAAAACAGGATACTGGGCTGGATGGACCACTGGTCTGACCAAGTATGGCTACTCTTATGTTATGTTCTTATGTTCCCCCTTCAGGTACTTATGTAGCCAAGGTAACATGGCGTTCAAATTAATAGTCATTGGCGCTATAGTAACGGATGCTTTACAAGCTGTAGTGGTTAAAGGGGTGACAGGTGCGGAGAGTGTCTAGATCGACCTGGGCTCAGATATGTTAATTGATGCTGCTGCTCATTTGTTCGTGTTGATTGATAGGGTTCTTCAGTTGTGTGACCTACATTGGGAGACAGGGTGTAGGTTGCCACAAGTGGAGCACATGTGTCGACATTTGCAAGGGTTTCATGTACAGTGATTGTTGTCGAATTTAATGTGGACAAATACAAAGTGATGCACATTGGGAAGAATAATCCGAATCATAGTTACCTGATGCTACGGTCCACTTTTGAGGGTGAGCACTCAAGAAAAAGATCTAGGTGTTACTTGTTCCAAAAGTACAAAGACTAGGGGACACTCAAGGAACTTACATGGAAATACTTTTCACGCAACAAATAGTTAAGCTCTGGAACTCTTTGCCGGAGGATGTGGTTACAGCTGTTAGTGTATCTGGGTTTAAAAAAGGTTTGGACAAGTTCCTGGAGGAAAAGTCCATAGTCTGCTAGTGAGACAGACATGGGAAGCAACTTCTTGCCCTGGGATTTGTAGTATGGAGTGTTGCCATGATTTGGGTTTCTGCCAGGTACTTGTGACTTGTCTTGGCCACTGTTTGGAAAACAGGATACTGGGCTAGATGGACCATTGGTCTGACCCAGTATGCCTATTCTTAAGTTCTCCAAAGTACTGATCAATATCTCATCTGTTTGCATCGTTCACTCAAACAGACTGAAGGAACAATTGATCTTAACCCCATTGTTCTACAAGGGAATCTGATTTCAGAAGATCTTTAACTCGTTCTTTCTGGTATCTGGAATCTCATTATGGAACTCACTCCCTCTGGCTACCAGACTAGAGACAAACTACCTCAGTTTCTGGAAGAGGCTAAAAACTTACCTCTTCCCAAAGCCTGCTACATAACAATCACCACTCCTCAGTCCCCCGATGGACTCTAGAAATATTACATAAAACAAGTACTCCCTCACACCCAATAACGCTGTAGCGTTAGATAACATTGAATGTAACCAACAAGATTGTATTCACCCAATGTTCTACCTATAATATTGTACCCAACCTTTGTCCCACTTCTAGTGTAAACCACACTGGACCCTAAAAAAGGGATATTAGCGGTATATAAGACCTGATTTGAATTGAATTGAAGTGTAGGATTGTATCTGCTGCTCCGTGGAGTTGCATTCCTCTTTCTAGATATGGATCCTCCATGTTTATCCCATACCTTCTTGAATCCCGTCACTACCTCCATTAGAAGAGCGTTTCAGGCATCCACAACCCTTTCTTGAAAATATATTTCCTGATGTTGCTTTTAAATTTACCTCCTTGTACTTTCATAGCTTCCTTGTCTTTGAAAAAGATTTGTTTGCTTATTAATAGCTTTCAAGCATCACACATCACCACAGTCTTTTCTTTACAGCACACGTATTCAGGTGTTCGTGTTTCTTCTTATCTTCTTTACGTATTTATATAGTGCTACAGTTTAAACACTGCTGTTCCAGCACATAAAAATACCCATCTGTGGGTTGCCAGAGAATGTGGTAAAGGCGGTCAGCTTAGCGGGGTTTGAAAAAGGTCTGGACGGCTTCCTAAAGGAAAAGTCCATAGACCATTATTAAATTGACTTGGGGAAAATCCACTGCTTATTTCTGGGATAAGGAGCATAAAATGTATTGCATTTTTTGGGGATCTTGCCAAGTATTTGTGACCTGGATTGGCCACTGTTGGAAGCAGGATGTTGGGCTTGATGAACCTTTGGTCTGTCCCGGAGTGGCAATAATTATGTACTTAAGACAAAGAATTTTTGGAATGAAATCGATTAAGCCATGAATGAAGAGATCAGAGACCAGACCTAAAAGCAGTCCCTAAATGGGGGTCCATAGGTTGGATGGAAACTACAGTTTGTCTGTTTGAGTAGTAGATCAAAAAGGCATTAATTGACCTAAAATCCACAGGGTCCACGGCCCTGCCTGGAGCCACTGAGTGGTACCGATATTAGTGGGAAAAGGGTTCACAGGCTGCTTGGTGTCCAGACCTGGAATCCTGTCCCAGAGGATCGGTATTAGCCCTTGAAGATTGAAAAGGGGGTTGCTGAGTTCAGGACATTTCTCCAGGCATGTTGAGGGCTGAGAGCAGTGCTGTGCGTCCCAATGACGGGGGCGTCTCTTGACGCAAGATGGCAATAACGTCAGCTAGTTGGGTCTGGCAATTTGAATGGGGGTTTTCCTTGATAAAGCATAGAGCGAAACATGATTCATGTCAGAGAAGTGTTCCCCCAAGCCGACAACATTTCAGATAAGTGACGTGGAGTGGCATTTTCAATACGACGTCTAAATCCAACTTTGGATGCTTTGCAAAAAATATCCAAAATCTGAATCAGAAAGAAGGTAATTTTCAAAAAAGAAAAATGTCTATCTTTATTTATTTTTAAATATGGTTATGAATAAGGTTTTATGATTTGGACATTTTGATTTTTGGTCCAGTTTAAAAAAAAAAAGTCCAAGTGCAAAACGCACAATATCAAGCCATTGGGATGTAGGCGGAGCCAGCATTTTTAATAGACTGGTCACCCTGACATCCCAGGAAAGCAATAGCGCACCCTAGGGGGCACTGCAGTGGACTTCATAAAAAGCTCCCAGGTACTACTACTACTACTATTACTATTTAGCATTTCTATAGCGCTACAAGGCATACGCAGCGCTGCACAAACATAGAAGAAAGACAGTCCCTGCTCAAAGAGCTTACATCTCACCATTTCTCCCTTATCTTGTCTGCTGAGCTCCCCAAAACCCACTACCCCCAACTGTACACCACTACCATAGCCCTTACAGGTGAAGGAGGCACCTATATGTGGGTACAGTGGGTTTCTGGTGAGTTTTGGAGGGCTGACAGTTTCCTCCACAAGTGTAACAGGTAGGGGGAGGTAGGAGCCTGGGTCCACCACTAGACTACTCCAGGGACCTGGATGCTGTTCTAATGGACCTGAGTATAACCTCCGAGTCTGGCATAGAGACTGGCAAGTAATATTTCAAATCACATTGTTTTGGGGATAGAAGGGGTTTAGTGACCACTGGGGGAGTAAGGAGAGGTCATCCCTGATCAACACGTCTTAATTTTAGTCCTGGATGGTTTTGTTTTGGTTTATTATGGCTGAAAAACATCCAAGTGTTAGGAACGCCCAGATCCCACCCTTAACACGCCCCTGACACGCCCCCCTTGTGATTTGAAACCCCTTGGTTTTGAAAATAGCAATTTGAACATTTTTTGTGAGAAAAACGTCCAAGTGCAGATTTATGCCACCTTTGGGATGTTTTTTCTTTTGAAAATGAGCTCCTAAGAATCTCTGAATTTAATATTAATGAAAAAGGATATTATGAGAAGAAAATTGAACCGGGGACGGTTTAGGGAGGCTCAGCGGTATAGGCCGGGCAGATCGAGTGGGACCTACCCCTAGCTGTCTGTTCGTCTGTCCAATTTAGATTGTAAGCTCTGTTGAGCAGGGACTGTCTTTTCATGTTAATTTGTACAGTGCTGCGTAAGTCTGGTAGCGCTATAGAAATGTTTAATAGTAGTAGTATGAGCCAAGTATAGGACAGTCAAGCCATTGTGACATCACTGATGAGGTTGGCTCAGGCATTGGTGGACTGAGGCATTATGACATCACAATGTCAGCTCTGGTTAAACACTGCTATGAGCCAAGTATAGGACAGTCAAGCCATTGTGACATCACTGATGAGGTTGGCTCTTAGGCATTGGTGGGCTGAGGCATTATGACATCACAATGTCAGCTCTGGTTAAATCACCGCAGCTCCTCAGTACCTTTCCGCTCTCATCTCTCCCTACACTCCTCCCCGTGAACTCCGTTCGCTGGGTAAATGTCTCCTGTCGTCCCCCTTCTCCCCCACTGCTAACTCCTGACTCCGTTCCTTCTATCTCGCTGCTCCCTATGCCTGGAATAGACTCCCTGAGCCAGTACGTCAGGCTCAGTCTCTGGCTGTCTTCAAGTCTAGGCTTAAAGCCCACCTCTTTGCTACTCCTAACCATGACTCTCTTACTCAACACCCTCACTTATCACCCCTACCACTGCAATTGCCCCACTCCTAGCTGTCTGTTCATCTGTCCAATTTAGATTGTAAGCTCTGTTGAGCAGGGACTGTCTTTTCATGTTAATTTGTACAGCGCTGCGTAAGTCTAGTAGCGCTATAGAAATGTTTAATAGTAGTAGTAGTAGTATGAGCCAAGTATAGGACAGTCAAGCCATTGTGACATCACTGATGAGGTTGGCTCTTAGGCATTGGTGGACTGAGGCATTATGACATCACAATGTCAGCTCTGGTTAAACACTGCTATGAGCCAAGTATAGGACAGTGAAGCCATTGTGACATCACTGATGAGGTTGGCTCTTAGGCATTGGTGGACTGAGGCATTATGACATCACAATGTCAGCTCTGGTTAAACACTGCTATGAGCCAAGTATAGGACAGTCAAGCCATTGTGACATCACTGATGAGGTTGGCTCTTAGGCATTGGTGGGCTGAGGCATTATGACATCACAATGTCAGCTCTGGTTAAATCACCGCAGCTCCTCAGTACCTTTCCGCTCTCATCTCTCCCTACACTCCTCCCCATGAACTCCGTTCGCTGGGTAAATGTCTCCTGTCGTCCCCCTTCTCCCCCACTGCTAACTCCTGGCTCTGTTCCTTCTATCTCGCTGCTCCCTATGCCTGGAATAGACTCCTTGACTCAGTCTCTGGCTGTCTTCAAGTCTAGGCTTAAAGCCCACCTCTTTGCTACTGCTTTCGACTCCTAACCATGACTCTCTTACTCAACACCCTCACTTATCACCCCTACCACTGCAATTTCCCCACCCCTAGCTGTCTGTTCGTCTGTCCAATTTGGATTGTAAGCTCTGTTGAGCAGGGACTGTCTTTTCATGTTAATTTGTACAGCGCTGCGTAAGTCTAGTAGCGCTATAGAAATGTTTAATAGTAGTAGTAGTAGTACTGAAGGGACTGACGAGGAGGTTGGTGGTTAAGGTTTAGTGGCGTGAGTTTGATCCATTGAGTTCCACCGTTGAGGTCCTTGGTATTATTAATCTCTATAGTGATGCAATTGAACTCCAGCTGTTGTTATAAGACCAGATGCTGGGCAGCCATAGCCCTGCTAAAACCTGGTGAACTGTTTGTGAAAATCCTCATCTTCCCTTGAGCCTAGTGAGCAGCTCAGGTCTTGTAAGGGACCAGCAGCAGGCTGTGAGGCACTGTGATGTCCTCACATTGGACTGGAGTGTTAAGAAGTATTTGTAGCTCACAGTGTTAAGAGAGCCTGTGTGCTATGTTCAGTTAACCTGTGCGTCTTTTCTGTAAATCCAGCTGCATGTGAATTAACACTACATCGAGAGTACAAGAAACCCGATACCCCGAGAATGTGAATAAATTCAGCTTCCTCTCCGCTGAATATGAGAATGACAGGAAATCTGCTGGCTGGCACAAAAAAAGCATGTGCAGAATAACCTCAACCACGGGGCAGATTTAAACTTGTTTCTTTTTACACAGATAGTTCATAAAGACCTTAATAGAAGTAGGAAGTTGCTATCTGGAGCCACTGAGTACAGGACAACTGAAAGCAGGTGGATCTCAGCTTAAAGTACATTTCAAGCCCACACTGTGGGGATCAATTCAGTATGTAACCCTGGTTTACACCTTAGTAAGGACTGCAGGTGAGGCTCCCCGGGTCAGGTGCCCAGGACCAGGATTCACAAAATAGATTGGTATTTCAGATGATTTGGGCATAGGCCGGGGGGTCAGGCTAAATTCCAGTTGGTGGAAAAGTTTTCCCCCACTTGGACTTCACTGCTTAGTCCGTCACGAAAATAATAACTGTCCAGCACAGCAAAGATGATGCCTCCAATCCCTCACTACCCTGACACCAAAAAAAAAACAAAATCTGGGGTGGTCTAGTGGACCTCCATCCCCCAATCTTCCTCCTCCAAATCACAAACTGAAAAGTCTCCCCCAGCTCTCCTCCTGTGCACCCGGAGTAATACCCACTTGCTCCCATCTCCATGCCATCTTGAAAAATGCAGGTGCAATCCAGGGATGCACTGTGTAGAGAACCTTTTCCGGAGATGGGAAGGCGGTAGAACTAGAGGACATGAAATGAGATTGAAGGGGGGCAGACTCAAGAAAAATGTCAGGAAGTATTTTTTTCACGGAGAGAGTGGTGGATACCTGGAATGCCCTTCCAAGGGAGGTGGTGGAGATGAAAACGGTAACAGAATTTAAAAATGCGTGGGATAAACATAAAGGAATTCTGTTCAGAAGGAATTGATCCTCAGAAGCTTAGCAGAGATCGGGTGGCAGCACCGGTGGTGGGAGGCGGGGCTAGTGGTTGGGAGGCGGGGCTAGTGCTGGGCAGACTTCTACAGTCTGTGCCCTGAAAACGGCAGATACAAATCAAAGTCAGGTATACACAAAAGGTAGCACATATGAGTTTATCTTGTTGGGCATACTGAATGGACCATACAGGTCTTTTTCTGCCGTCATCTACTATGTAGAGTCAGTTGGCCAAATAACTGCATTTTTGCTTTATTTGGCAAACTCTGCCCAGAGTGCAATAGAAGGCAAAACTGACCGTATTTGTTAGACTGAATCCATGCGGTGCATCCTTGGATCCACCATATCAGTGCTCTGTTCAGTGTTCATGGAAGAAAAACCCAGTGAAAGTCTGTGGAGGATTGGCAAAGACTCATATTGTAGATACCCCACTCCGTTCATAGAAAAAAAATGTTTATGAACAACTTGCATAACAGAACATGGACAAAGTCATGGAACCGGATGAGAGACATCCCAGGATACTGAGGGAACTTAGAGATGGGTCCTCTTGTGTTTAATAGATCCTTGCAGAATCCCCCATTATAACGGGGATTACTAAAGAGCATGAGAAAAGTCTCCAGTCTCTGAGGGGAGGGTCCTGAGGTTGTGGGTGGTAAAGGATCCAGCCCAAGGGGGTGGGTTCCTGGGTAAGTTGCAGAGGGAAATGTGTCTGGTTGTTGAATGACAGTAGGGAAGGAGTTAAGAGTTAATAATGTGATTGTTGGGGTTTGCATGAGGTCTTTGGTTGCTTCTACCCCCGCCGGGACCCTTGGAGGAGAGGGGGAGTCCTAGATGGTTTCAAGAAACTAAGGCTGACCAAGGAGAAGGTTTCTGCAAATTCCAGCATGAACCGTGAAGTGGAGGAGTTCTCCAGGTGGGAAATAGGGGATCTCAGCCTGGGAGCAGGAACAGGAGAGAACCTGTTTGGAGTCAAAGGTGGTAGCCCGAAGAGCTACTCCTTTGAGAGAAGAGAGTGTGGACAGACAGGGTGGTCTGGTCCAGAGGAAGATCTGCTTGATGCAGTCTTAGATTGTTATGGGTATGGATAGGAAGAGCTGTATGTCTCTTCCTATCCATATGTCCATACTGTAGGATTATAAATTGCATTTAAGAAGATACATCATATCCCTGAGTTTGGCTCTGATTTATTGCTGTTGAATATGAAGTTTGGATTACAAACTAACTTTTTGAACTAAAAGGATTAAAGTTTGTTGCTGCATAAAAGATACAGTCCTTGGAGTGGTGAGTATTTCTTTGAAGTGAGAGTGAAGTGTTTGCTCCTGGACTGTCAAACAGGACCCAGTAAAGCCTGGCTTAATACCCTATGGCCTACCTGAGTAAGTCTGGCCCCAGCCTGCACCCAAGCTCGAGTGAGAGGAGACAAGCACCGTGCGTGTGAGTAAACAGTTTATTTTGTGGCTTGGGTCGAGGGGTGTCTGACTCCGAGAGCTAGTCAGTGGCCCAGGATGCTGTACTGGGAGTGAGACCCGGGTTACACTTGAAGATGGAGAAGTGTCACAGGATCGTAGAAAGTCTAATGTGGTTCCTCTTCACAAATGCGGTAGCAGAGAAGAGGTGGAAAAGTACAGACCAGGAAGTCTTACCTCAGTGCTGGGAAAGATAATGGAGACAGTGCTGAAGGGAAGGATAGTCAACTTTCTACAATCCAGTGATTTACAAGATTCTAGCAACATGGCTTTACTAAATCATGTCAAACAAATTTAATTGATTTCTTTGAGTTACAAAAGAATCAGATCGAGGGCAGACGCTGGATGTGGTCTACTTAGAATTCATCAAAGTTTTCATGGTGTTCCTCATAAGAACACATAAGAACATAAGAGTAGCCATATTGGGTCAGACCAATGGTCCATCTAGCCTAGTTTCCTGTTTCCAACAGTGGCCAATCCTGGTCACAAGAACCTGGCAGAAACCCAAACAGTAGCAACATTCCATGCTACCAGTTCCAGGGTAAGAAGTGGCTTCCCAGTGTCTGTCTCAATAACAAACTATGGGATTTTCCTTCAGGAACTTTTCCAAATGTTTTTTAAACCCAGATATGTTAACCTACATAAGCACACAACTGTGGAACGCATTACCAAATGCCGTGAAACAGTGGTGTAGCCAAGGGTGGGCTTCACCCACTTTGGGTTCAGGCCCACCCAGTAGCACCATACCTATGATGTGGCTGGCAGGGATCCCCAAGCCCCACCAGCCGAAAACTCCCAACAAGTGTCCCTCCTGCATACCTTGTAAGTAGCAGATCTTCACCTGCAGTGAGCAGTGACATACATACTGCTCGCACTGACCCCACAGCCTTCCCTCTGATGTATTTCTGCCTAGGCGGAAACAGGAAGCTGCATCAGAGGGAAGGGTGTGGGGCCAACATGAGCAGTGTGTATTAGTTGCTGCTTGCTGCTGGTGAAAAATCTGCTATTTAAAAGGTATATGGGAGAGGGAGGGGATGTTTGAGAGTCCATATGGCATTGCAGGCGAGAGAAGGAGAGACCAAATCACCTGTGGAACGGGGAGAGGTTCTTCTGCCCACCCATCTTGGGCCCAGGCCCACCCAAAATTGGGTGTCTGGCTACGCCACTGCCGTGAAAACAACTTAAGGTCACCCAAACTTCCAGAAATCATTAAAAACTAACCTGTTCAGAAAGGCATACCCTACCGACCCAACTTAAATGCCTGTACCCTGCAACACAACAAAACCAAAGCTCGTAATGGACATATAATAACTCTTCCTCTCTACGATTCCCTAATGTGTCTGTACACACAAACCTTATTCTACCACAACATTACTGTATTTGTTCATACCGGAATTGGCGAATGCCTTTACGGTATTACGTAAGCCACATTGAGCCTGCAAATAGGTGGGAAAATGTGGGATACAAATGTAATAAATAAATAAAAATAAACAAATAAATAATCGCTGTTACCATACCCTACGGCAAAGAGTTCCAGAGCTTAACTTTTTGTTGAGTGAAAAAATATTTCCTCCTATTTGTTTTAAAAGTATTTCCATGTAACTTCCTCAAGTGTCCCCTATTCTTTGTACATAAGTACATAAGTAATGCCGTGCTGGGAAAAGACCAAGGGACCATCAAGCCCAGCATCCTATCCACGACAGCGGCCAATCCAGGCCAAGGGCACCTGGCAAGCTTCCCAAACGTACAAACATTCTATACATGTTATTCCTGGAATTGTGGATTTTTCCCAAGTCCATTTAGTAGTGGTTTATGGACCTGTCCTTTAGGAAACCGTCTAACCCCCTTTTAAACTCTGCTACAGTGACCAGAAATAAACACAATACTCAAGGTGCAGTTGCACCATGGAGCAATACAAAGGCATTACAGTATTTTCAGTCTTATTCACCGTCCCTTTCCTAATAATTCCTAGCATCCTGTTTGCTTTTTTGGTTACACACTGAGCAGAAGATCTCAGCATATTATCTACGACGACACTTAGATCTTTTTCTTGAGTGCTGACCCCAAGGTGGACCCTAAAATCAGGTAACTATGATTTGGATTATTCTTTCCAATGTGCATCACTTTGCATCTGTCCACATTAAATTTCATCTGCCATTTGGATGCCCAGTCTTCCAATTTCCTAAGGTCTTCCTGCAATATTTCACAGTCCACATGTGTTTTAACAACCTTGAATAGTTTTGTGTCATCTGCAGATTTAATCACTTCACTCGTCGTTCCGATTTCCTTATCATTTATAAATATGTTAAAAAGCACCGGTCCCAGTACAGATCCATGTGGCACTCCACTGTTCACCCTCCTCCATTGAGAGAAATGAGCATTTAACCCTACCCTCTGTTTTCTGTCCAATAACCAATTCCTAATCCACACCAGAACCTCGCCTCTATCCCAGGACTCTTTAATTTTCTCAGGAGTCTCTCATGAGGAACTTTATCAAAACCTTTCTGAAAACCTAGATACACTACATCAAGTGGCTGAGAATGGGCCCAGAAGTGGTAAACGGTATCAGAAATTGGCTATCTGTTAGGTGGCACAGGATGGTGGTAAATAGTGTTGATTCAAAAGAAAGAAAGGTGAGTAGTGGGGGTGACTCAGGGACGTGTCCTGGGGCTGATTCTGTTCAATATATTTGTGAGCAATATTGACAAAGGTTTAAGAAAGAAAAGTCTGCTGTTTTGCGGATGACGCGAAGATTGGCAACAGAGTGGACACCGCAGAGGGAATGGAATGCAGAAGATGTGATCTACAAAATTTACAAGCATGGCCTAATATTTTGCAGTTAAGTTTTAATGTGAAGAAAAATAGGGGGACACGTGGGGTGGAGAAAAATCCACAGGAGCTGCAACTGATAGGAAGTGAGAGGCTGATTTGCATGGACGGAAGGAAGGAGATTTGGGTTATGGTGTCTGAAAATCTCAAGGTGGTCAAACAGATTGACAAGGGGCCGGGGGTGCACAGAGAAGGGCAGAACCAGCAGAACAAAGGGTGATTATGCTCCTGTACAAGTTATTGGTGAGACTGCATTTGTGCCCAGATGATCAATAGAAATCAAACAAAATAAAACATGGAAAAGAAAATAAGATGATCCCTTTTTTATTGGACATAACTCAATACATTTCTTGATTAGCTTTCGAAGGTTGCCCTTCTTCGTCAGATCGGAAATAAGCAAATGTGCTAGCTGACAGTGTATATAAGTGAAAACATTCAAGCATTACTATGACAGTAAAATAGATACTATTGGAGATTCTACATGGAATGTTGCTACTATTGGAGATTCTACATGGAATGTTGCTATTCCACTAGCAACATTCCATGTAGAAGGCTGCGCAGGCTTCTGTTTCTGTGAGTCTGACGTCCTGCACGTACGTGCAGGACGTCAGACTCACAGAAGCAGAAGCCTGCGCGGCCACATTGGTGATCTACAAGGGCCGACTTCTACATGGAATGTTGCTAGTGGAATAGCAACATTCCATGTAGAATCAATAGAAATCAAACAAAATAAAACATGGAAAAGAAAATAAGATGATACCTTTTTTATTGGACATAACTTAATACATTTCTTGATTAGCTTTCGAAGGTTGCCCTTCTTCCTCAGATCGGAAATAAGCAAATGTGCTAGCTGACAGTGTATATAAGTGAAAACATTCAAGCATTACTATGACAGTCTGACAGGGTGGGAGGATGGGGGTGGGTCGGAGGTATGCATGGGGGACATCAAAGCATATCATTGATATTCTAACAGGATGGGTGTGGATAGGTGAGGGGAGGGGTGGAATAGCGTGATGGAATAGCGTGGGGCTTTACCGCCCCTATGATCAGAGATAATAGCGTGCAAATTTATGCATGCTATTATCTCTGATCATAGGTAGGGGCTGGAGGTCCGTGGGACCACCAGATCCCAAACAGCATGGCCCTGGTGGGCGATAAGTTCTTTAATGGGAAGCCAATGTAATTCTTCACGAAGGGGCTTGGCAGATTCAAATTTAGATTTCCCAAAGATCAGTCTCGCCACATTCTGGGCAGTTTGAAGTTTCTTGACTAAATATTCTTTGCAACCCGCATAGATTCCGTTGCAGTAATCTAAGTGGCTTATAACATGGGCAGGCTGCATACGCTCTTGTCCCCGTCTCACACACATACTACACACAATGACTAAGTCAAAAGCAAGTTTTCTTTTGGGAATAAATGGCCGCAGCTTTATTAAAATACATCACCATAACCCCTAGGAAGCTCCCGAGCCCTAAGTTCTATGCTGTAGAGGCTTTCCTTCCCCGCCATGCCTTTCCAGCTGGGGAGCACATTCCGTGTGTCGGCCAGCCATATGTCCGCCTCCAGCGTGGCCACATGCCTTTCCAGCTGGGGAGCACATTCCAAAGTTCTGCTGCTTGCCGCCTAAGAGGCCTCCATGCCTCCTCGGCAGCCAGGCCATGATCCCACCCCCTTCCCGGCCTCCCCGCCAATCCTTGCCGGTGTCTCCTCAGACATCACTCCATCTTAGGCGGGGAAGCAGGAGTGCTGTGCGAGCCCGGGAGCTACCGCTAGGCAGCCGCCATGTTATTTGCGGCTGCTCGCTATGCAGCTCGCCGGCCTTCTTATACCATTGATTGTTAACATCCACAAGCCACAAACATTGCCCCTGGCTGTTCCTGCTCTGGCTCTGAATGGGCATCTGTGGAGGCCATGGGAATGGGCCATCCCTCAGTCTCAGGATTTCAAGAGTCAGCTGAGTTACAGACCAAGTCCTGACTGCTTTTGGAAAGTGCTAAGCAGACACTTTGCCAGGGTCCTTCCTCTTTCTATTTCTCCATTTCTTTGCTGTGAACAAGTTTTCACAGGAAAATGAAACCAAAGTAAGGAAAGATTTCTGGAGAACAGATACTCTCTGCCTGCAATTCACTTCACCCTCTCTGTGTTGCCAGCTCAGACTGGACTTTTCATGTCTTTTAGGACTGCAATAGAAACGCTTTCATTATAAAGATAATAGCTGCCTGCCTGAAAGTGACTGCGGTACTTCCACTTTGTCTGTCTGTCTGTCTGCCTGTGATCATTCAGGTGCCAGCAAAGTCCATTTCATAAGCAAAGCAGTAATGAACCGTGACCGGGCTGCCGTGCTTCTTCTCCATAGGCCAACTGAGGAGCCTTTTAATTAGGTTCGTAGGTACCTACACGCGTCAGTTTGGACCTACTGCCAGGCTACTGCGTGGCCCGGTCGGTAATTTCATTTTTTACGTGCATCCGTGACGCGCCCTGGAAAATATGTTTTATTTTCCGGCGCATGGCGCTAACCGGGCAATAATTGGTATTCTACGAGTGCTGACGATTAGCGCCCAGTTAACGTGTGAGACCTTACCGCTAAGTGAATGGGTGGCGGTAAGGTCCCAGACCTAAAATGGATGCACTCCAATTTTAATTTTGTTGCATGCCCATTTTCGGCAAAAAAAAGGCCTTTTTTTGCAGGCGTGCTGAAAAATGGACCTGCGCACTTGCAAAAACCATCCTCACTCTTGGGTGTTTCAAGCTCCTCTCCCCACTCTAAAGCAAGCTGTTGCCAAGGGAGACGGTGACTCTGAGTCACCAGCTGACCTCTGCTAGCCAATCAGGTCTCAGAACGCAGGAGCCTAATTAGACTGTTTCACCATCTCCATTTTGAAATAATAGAAAAGTTACATTTTTAGAAAAAATACCATAAAAATTACTATGCAATTTGATCAAAACATCCTATAACCATTAGTATCGTCAATTTGATCAAAACATCCTATAACCATTAGTATCGTCAAACTACACATACAGTACATTTTTCATAAATTTAAACACACATTTAAAGACGTTCACATGTTTTTATCATAAATCTCTATCAAAACTCCCATAAAACCAGAGACATTCACTCTAATAAAATTCTGCATTGCTCCACGTACACTCTTGAGTGACGTTCACTCAAAAAAAAAACCAAATCCAAAGTTCAGAACTGGCCCAAACTAAAACCTTCTCGTTTAACCATAAAAATAATTTTTTCAAAAAGTTTCAAAGAACTAGGCCACCTAAAGAAGTTCTCAGGGACCCCAAACTACCATTAGAATCCCTCAAAAATGAACCCTTTAAACTCCAGCCCAATGGGACCCAAAAAATACATTTTAAAAATAAATAAAACAAAATCTTGGGACACCAGACCCCTCACGTGGTCCCCAGAAGGGTTTTCACTGGACCTCCACCAGTGGTCTGGGTCCCGGAGGCCCCTCTGTGGCTGTGGTAAACCACCTCAATTTACCACGGCAACCATGGAACTTCTGCTGGGGCGCCTCCAAAATCAAGGCCTCAGCTTATCATATCTCCCCTCAGCCGCCTTTTCTCCAAGCTGAAGAGCCCCAGCCTCTTCAGCCTATCCTGATAGGGAAGTCGTCCCATCCCCTGTATCATCTTTGTCGCCCTTTTCTGCACCTTTTCCAATTCCACGTCTTTTTTGAGGTGCGGCGACCAGAATTGAACACAATACTCAAGGTGCGGTCGCACCATGGAGCGATACAATGGCAGAATAATATCCTTATTTTTGTTTTCAGTCCCTTTCCTGAGCCCATAGGCCGAGCCCTCTCCCTGCCCATCTTCAAATCCTTGCTCAAAGCCCACCTCTTCAATGTCGCCTTCGGCACCTAACCACCATTATACCTCTATTCAGGATATCTAGACTGCCCCAATTTGATTGACTGCACATTTTGTCCTTTAGATTGTAAGCTCCTTTGAGCAGGGACTGTCCTTCTTTGTTAAACTGTACAGCGCTGCGTAACCCTAGTAGCGCTTTAGAAGTGTTAAGTAGTAGTAGTAGTAGTAGCTTCACCTTGGGCCTAGTGCTGGCCCTGGAGCACTACAGAAAACTGTGCCTGTGTTTTGTTGGAATATTAATGCACTGCTGGGGCAGTGAGAAGTTACAGGACTGTGTTGGTGGAAGGTAGAGCTGGAAAAGGAGCCTAGGGGGGTTGAATAGTGGGAAGTGTCGGGTAGGATACTGCACATCTAACTTAGCAGTTCATGAGAAGAATGTGTTTTATTATATCCCAACCTCCCATATCCATGTCCAATGCTTCTCCCTTCCTGTGCATCACTCCCTACCCTCCCCTCCCCCCCCCCCCCCCCCCATGTCCAACATGTCTCCCTTTCTTGCATCTCTCCTCCTACTCACCCACCTTATAAGTGTTGCCATTCTGGGACAGACCAAAGGTGCATCAAGCCCAGCATCCTGTTTCCAACAGTGGCCAATCCAGGTCACAAGTACCTGGCAAGATCCCAAAACAGTACAATATATTTCATACTGCTTATCCTAGAAATAAGCAGTGGGATTTTACCTGAGTCCATAGACCATTTTAATAATGGTGTATGGACTTTTCCTTTAGGAAGCCATCAAAACCTTTTTTAAACCCTGCTAAGCTAATTGCTTTTACTACATTCTCTGGCAACGAGTTCCAGAGTTTAATTACACGTTGAGTGAAGAAATATTTTCTCTGATTCATTTTAAATGTACTACTTTGTAGCTTCACTGTGTGCCCCCCCTAGTCCTAGTATTTCTGGAATGAGTAAACAATCGATTCACATTCACCCATTCCAGTCCACTCATTATTTTATAGACCTCTATCATAGCTACCCTCAGTTGTCTTTTCTCCAAGCTGAAGAGCCCTTGCCACTTTAGCCTTTCCTCATAGGGAAGTCCTCCCATCCCCTTTGTCACTTCATCTGGCTGAGCTTTAAATTCCAAAACCAGGGCTGTACTGTACATTTTAGAGGAGGTATTGAAGCGGGAGGAAAAGCGCACGTGTAGCTTCCTACCACCTCACTAAGTCACCTCATCAACCCACTCAATTATGAACGCCCGACTTCTACAACTACCCCAATCACTCTCTTCCTTCCTCTCTCTTCCCGTCCCTGATCGCTACACATTACTAACTGTATCTGATATCCTGAAATGATAATGTTAACAACAGTGGCGTAGGAAGGGGGGGCGGGAGGGGTTACTTCCTGTTCCGGGGCAGAGAGAGCAGGGAACCAGCGGGGCTGACGCAGCTCCGAGTGAAGTGCACTCGGGGCGGATCGGTCCTCCCGCATGCAGGTAAGAATGCGGTCCGGGGGGGGGGGGGTGCGCCGCAGAGGGGGGGTCACACCGTGCTGCACCCGGGGGGGGGGGGGGTGCACAGCGGCGACCCGCCCCGGGTGCCATTAGCCCTCGCTACGGCACTGGTTAACAAATCTATGTAAGCCACATTGAGCCTGCAAATAGGTGGGGGAATGTGGGATACAAATGCAATAAATAAATTAATAAAATGTTCCTCTCTAAATGCCTATATATATTTTTTTTTTCAGCAGAATTCTGGTTAGAGAAGCAGCAGCCACAAGAGACCTTCAGCTGCTTCGTAAGTCCTTTTTCTTTTGGTTTCCTTTCCATTTTCTCTTTCCAGTGAACTGAGCTGCCAAGACCACTGCTTTTTTCGACTGTTTTCACTGACATTCCAGTAACACAAGAAACACATCTATTGTGTTAATTGCGCTAAAAGACAGATGTCTGCAGAGATGATAAAGCAATGCAGAACGGTGCGGAATTCAATTTTATCTACTTCTGAAACGTTTTGGATAGACAGAATTGTTAAAAGACCATCTGAACATTTGGCCTGAATTAAGATTTGAATTTCGAGATGTTTCTGACTGCAGGCCAGTTTTCTGGGGGGAAAGGCTCCAGTCTGCCCACAAAGTGCATTTAAATATATCCCCAGAGTGCGTGGAAAATTCCTAAGTCATAACATTATTTTTCCCTGTACTTCTCCAGCCCTGTGGAGACCCAGAGGTGATTCCCAGATGCTTTAGACGGTGTCTGTAGAACAGAAACAAGCTGGTCTGCAAATCGGCAATAATCTCACTTTTTTAGTATTATACATATTTATCTTCCATTTTGCTGACGAGGATCCTTCAAGATGGTTTACCCAGATACTAAAACATAATCTTAAATCAAGCAAAACTGGAAGGGGAAATGGGGGGGGGGGGGAGGGGAACACGACACAAAATTCAATAGGAAACCTGGCATCTCTGAGGTGGAGGGAATACATTTTTTCCCCAAGTCTTGCTGAGTTCTTCACGTGGTGACACTGCCAGGAGCAGACTGACAGTGATCTGAGCCCCTCCTCCAGCCGGTGCTCACCATCCCCCACTGCCAACCCCTAACCGTTGCGCTGCCACTGTCCCCTCCCACTGCCATGCTGCTGCCACCCTCCTCCCACACACTACAGTCCCTTGAACCTCAGTGGTCCTTCCCGGTCCTATCTTGAAGGGCCCTGATGGTCTAGTGGCTTCTTTGGGGGCAGGAAAGACCCTAACTCTTCCCTGCCCACTACTGCTATCCTGCCTGGAACTGCTGTGTTTTCAAAATGGCTGCCAAGACTTCCTGTGGTAGTCTCACGGGTGTAGGAAGTCTCGGCAGTCATTTTTAAAATATAGTGGCATGACACTGGGCAGAATAGCAGCAGTGGGCAACAGCCACCAGACCACGAGGGCCCACTGAGCCTCAGGGGACTGAAGTATGTGGCAGCAGTGGCAGCGGAGAGGGGGGAGCCTGTGGGCCCTCAGGCACTGTCCAGTTGCTCAAATGGTCAGTCCACCACTGGACCCTGCTGTACAACATCTATAATCAAACTGCAGTAGGGTAAAATGTCCATAGTCTGCTATTGGGACAGACATGGGGAAGCCACTGTTTGCCCTGGGATTGGTAGCATGGAACTGCTACTCTTTGAGATTCTGAATAGAATGTTGATACTATTTGAGATTCTGAATGGAATATTGCTACTCGTTGGGGTTCTACAAGGAATGTTGCTACTTGTTGGGGTTCTACAAGGAATGTTGCTACTCTTTGAGATTCTGAATGGAATGTTGCTACTCTTTGAGATTCTGAATGGAATGTTGATACTATTTGAGATTCTGAATGGAATATTGCTACTCGTTGGGGTTCTACAAGGAATGTTGCTACTCTTTGGGGTTCTAAATAGAATGCTGCTATTCCTTGGGGTTCTACATGAAATGTTGCTACTAATTGGGTTTCTGTCAGGTATTTGTGACCTGGATTGACCACAAACAGGACACTGGGCTAGATGGACCATTGGTCTGACCCAGTATGGCTACTCTTAAGTTCTTTGTTCTAAGTTCAATTTAAAATGCTACGTATTCTAAGCAAAACCATGCACCAATGTATAGGAATTAAAGCAAGCAGGTGATCTTATCCTAACTGGGAGCCAGTGCAACTCAATCAGTAATGGGGCTCTTTCAGGCTTCCCACTTCTTGTGTCCTTGTCCTTTTATATAACTTACCAGTTAAGCCACTATAAAGGAAAGGGAAAAGGAACTGGGACTTGATATACTGCCTTTCTGAGGTTTTTGCAACTACATTCAAAGTGGTTTACATATATTCAGGTACTTATTTTGTACCAGGGGCAACGGAGGGTTAAGTGACTTGCCCAGAGTCACAAGAAGCTATGGTGGGAATGAAACCCAGTTCTCCAGGATCAGAGTCCACTGCAATAACCACTAGGCCACTCCTCCACTCATTCCACCAATAAGAGCCAACCTCATCAGTGATGTCACAATGGCTTGATTGCCCGATACTTGACTCACTTCTGATATTGTGATGTCATAAGGGAAAGGGGGAAAGGGGGAAAGGGGAAATGGAACTTGATATACTGCCTTTCTGAGGTTTTTGCAACTACATTCAAAGTGGTTTACATATATTCAGGTACTTATTTTGTACCAGGGGCAATGGATGGTTAAGTGACTTGCCCAGAGTTACAAGGAGCTGCAGTGGGAATTGAACTCAGTTCCCCAGGATCAAAGTCCACTGCACTAACCACTAGGCTACTCCTCCACTCATTCCACCAATAAGAACCAACCTCATCAGTGATGTCACAGTGGCTTGATTGCCCGATACTTGGCTCACTTCTGATATTGTGATGTCATAAGGGAAAGGGGGAAAGGGGGAAAGGGAACTTGGACTTGATATACCGCCTTTCTGAGGTTTTTGCAACTACATTCAAAGCGGTTTACATATATTCAGGTACTTATTTTGTACCTGGGGCAATGGAGGGTTTGGTGACTTGCCCAGAGTCACAAGAAGCTATGGTGGGAATGAAACCCAGTTCTCCAGGATCAGAGTCCACTGCAATAACCACTAGGCCACTCCTCCACTCCTCCATATAAAGAGAGTATGTTCCAGTTCTCCTTGGTACGAAACACATCTATTTCCCTCCTAAGTGCATTTTCATATACTTAGACGCTAAGGACCAAATTCTATACAATGGCGCCTTAAAAATCGATGTTGAAAAAGCAGACGGTTAGCGTTATTCTATAAACTAGGCCTAAAGTTAGCTGTAGTTCATAGAATATGCTTACGCCCCATTCTTGCGACTGAAATTGAGGCCACCTTAAACCAGGCCTAAATACCTGCGCCTAACTTAGGCAAAGATCAAGTGTATTCTATAATAGTGCACCTAGTTTTTTGAAACGCCCACAACCCGCCCATTCCACACCCATAGCCCCTCCCCTTTTTGACTGTGCACATTTTGTACTATCCTGTAAATTTTGTTTTATTGTAAGCCACATTGAGCTTGCTAACAAGTGGGAAAGTGCGAGTTATAAATGTTACAATAAAAATACATTAGAATGTGTGTGCATTGAGTTGTAGAACACGCCTAGAAAGTTGTGCGCATGAAAGGCAATTAGTGCTGCTAATTGGTTGTTAATTAAGTTGTGTGGGCACTTTGGCCATGCAGCCAAATTAGCATCTACAAGTTAAGGCGCCATATAGAGAATTCGGGGGTAAGTCCATTTTTTGAACCCTCTCAGAGGATTTTCTTTTTGGATAACAAGAAGGTGAAGAATCCGGTTACCACTGATAATACTGTGAGTCTTGGCGTAGAGACATAAGAACATAAGTATTGCCAAAGGTCCATCAAGCCCAGCATCCTGTTTCCACAGTGGCCAATCCAGGTCACAAATACCTGGCAAGATCCCAAAAAAGTACAAAACATTTTATACTGCTTATCCCAGAAATAGTGGATTTTCCCAAAGTCCATTTAATAACGGTCTATGGACTGTCCAAACCTTTTTTAAACTCCGCTAAGCTAACCACCTTTACCATATTCTCTGGCAACGAATTCCAGAGTTTAACTACACGTTGAGTGAAGAAAAATTTAATATGGGGGAAGGTCTCTTCCATTTCCCTTTTCACAACATGGTTTGCTGCTCTATCCCTCACTTCTGGATCTCAGTGTGAAGCACATCTGGGAATCCTTTGCTCGGTTCTCTGTTTACATTGCGTCGCTTTGCATCGCTGTTTGTGTCTCGTTCTACTCGGTTAAAAGTGAAACGGAATCAGAAAGAAAGAGTGAAAATTGATAACTGACCAAACTGAAAGGGTGGGAAGCCAGGGGAGAATTTCTTTCTGATTTCTTTGTTGCAGGGTTTTTTTCGTTAGGAGTTCAAGGCCGTTTGCTGTCAGTTACAGTAGAAATATTTGGACTTTATCCATTGATTATAATCTACACTGGCTGCAGGTGGCCGGTTGGGGGTCACGTGTATAAAATAAAGGTTTATGGCTTCTTTTTAATTGCTCAGACTAGGTGGGTGAAAGTATATCTTTATCCAGCTTTCTGAACTGTAGAGGTGTTGCCAGCGGTGGGGCTGGGTTAGCGTTTATGTGTATATATTGCAAAATACGCATGTTTGCCAGACAGCAGGAGTAAAGTAGACACGGTAAAGGGTCATTGATTAGTCATACATTATAAGCAGGTGCTTTCTCGGTCCGTAGTAGCCTCACAGTCTAACATGAGCTAATTTGAAAAACACAGTCTGGGAATCCACCTCTCCTTTGAAAACTGGTGAAGCAACTGCATTATAAAATGAGTCCCACAGTTAAACAGAGGTGGCTGAACTGGTTTGCTTAGAGCATGTGGGTCAAACCCACGTCAGACCTGGAAGTTCAGAATGTTCACCACTCGTTTGCCAACTTTTCTACCTCTCTGTCCCACTTTGGACACGTACAGTTTTCCGTGGCTTTTTATCATGCTGGAAAATATTCAGAAAAACTGTGAACCAATGTGAACAAATGCAGAATATCCTAAAAAAAAAAAGCTATGCCAGTCAACCCCAGAACAAAGTGGCTTAAGATATGGAGAATGTCTGTAGCACTGCGGTGTCATCGTGCCTTACCCACCACTCAGGGGATCCAGTCCTCACACTTTGCAAGTCCAGGGCCAGAAAAAGCAGAATTGCAGTTTCTGAGCTGGGAATCTGGAGAGACTTGGGGCCAGATGCACTAAACTTAACGAGCCTTTAACGAGCAAGTAGTAAACCATGGCATGCACTAAAGGCTTCTCCGAGCCATTTTCCGATCACGGTAGCAGCTAACGAAAATGGAATGCAGATGATCCAAAGGCTATTATAATGAGATGCACTACCATTTTCCGATCCCCTTACCGTGGAGAACCTAACGGGAAGTCTACACCTCTCGTTGGGGCAAAGGAAAGAATCGGAAGAAAAAAAAATGTTGTCAGGAACGCCCTTTTTGGACGTCCTTCACCTGAAACCCGCCCCCCCCCCCCCCTTCACTTAATAATAAAAACCCCAACTGTCCAAGTGTTCGTCTGGGACGTCCTTTATGGATGTCCTTCATGCAAAACAACAAAACAAAAAAAAAGGATGTTGTACTTCTTAATTTTTACTCTCGCTCTTCTGTTTTAAATCTTCCTTTGAGACATTTTTCCCTTCCTCATCGGCAGCTGAAGAGAGTGCTAAGGAACTACTGTGAGCCCCCCCCCCCATGGCCTCTCAGCCAATCACAGCATGTTTAGCTGACACCAGTGAGAGCTAAACGTGCTGTGATTGGCTGAGAGAGACCTAGAGGCGGAAGATGGACAGGAGTTGAAGACTTGGACGATGGACGTCCTCAACTGCGTTCTCCTGCACTTTTCTTGCCTGGGGTGGGCTCTCAGGGGTGGCGGCTGAGCCGGGATCACAGAAGGGAGGAACATCGGAGCCTTCCTGCAGTAGGCCGAGAAGCAGGTGAGCGGCGCGGCATCTTCCTTTTCCCAGGAGGCGCAGGGACGGCGACAGGCATAGCGAAGGTGCCATAACTTTAAAAAAAATTTTTTTAAAGTCCCTCACAAGCACTTGGGACACACAGCTTGTTCTTTTTTTTTTTTTTTTAGATGGGTATTAGGTGCTTTTTGGACGTATTTGGCATGTGCAGAGCAGCCAGCATAACGCTTGGCTGCTCTGCGCATGCTCGACCAGCCGACTGGCCGACTGGCTTCTGAGGGAATAGAGAATGCGAGTGAGCTACAAGGAGCAGCTCATTTGTATTCCCTTTCCTTGATGCATTCCCGTTGCTTACCGATTCGCTAAGGAATCGGTAAGCAACGGGCATTAACGATTGTTTCAGTGCATCTTCCTCTCAATGTGGGGAATTGGGATTTCCCTCCCATCTCTTTAAAAGATCCACATCTGGGACAGATCCCAGCATTTACTGTACTGCAACCCAGGGTCAAATGACGAGAGTAAGATTCTGTGCAAAAGGCAGTGCATCAGGACCTGCCCAACTCCCCCCCCCCCCCCCCCCCCCCCCCGGACCAATATTTCATTGTGACATAATCAACGCTGAGTCAATACCTTGGATTAATAGAAAGGCCAGAAGAGATGCAGCTCTGGGCTCAACTTATTAATAAAGAGCAGAGTAATTGCTAGACAGTTCATGAGTGTCCCTGAGGAAGATCAGCTCAACATGGCACTGTTCATGTATCAAGGACGCAAGTAACCATGTACAGACAGCTCTGGAAAGGAGCCACAGACAGGCTTTACTCCCCTCCACTCCCACACAAAGACAAGGGCTTCACGCTGGCCAAGAAAGCTGGCTCATAAGACACTGGTTTACAACCTTATCCCTCCTAACCCTACATAGAAATGCACCCTTACATGCACAGAGATCACTCCTTTACACTGGGGAGACACCCCCCCACCCCCCAAACACTACAGAGAGATCACACCTTTACACGTAGAGACACACAAGTGTACACTACACTGACACAACCCTTTATGCTAGAGTAATACACTCCATTACCTTAAGTTATCACATCTGTTTTAAACAAAAGTTTCCTTTCTGTGTTTCCTGGGGGTCACTAAAGCCTGTCGTTAGCCCCTATCGCTGGATATGCTGGGTGTTGTATGGAAGATGGTTCTCTGGAGCTGAGTATGATGAATTTTGTGTCTTTATCTGTTGGGAGAGGGAGGGAAGGAGAGCAGTGCCAGACACCTCCAGGGATGGAGGAGGGGAGAAATGCTGGAATATAAGCCCTTGGTTTATAGTTTCCTCCTTTTTTTATGGGAAAAATGTTATATCGAAATATGGAAAAATGTAGGCAGATAAAGACCATCATGTCCTATCCAGTCTGCCCGGCCATGTCATCTTCTCTCCCTATCACTTCCTTACAGATCCTATGAACTTGTCCCAAGCTCTCTTCGATTCAGATACTGTTTTCATGTCCACCACTTCCACTGGGAGACCCTTCCACAAATTCACTACCATTTCCGTGAAGAAGTATTTCCTCAGGTTACTTCTGAGTCTTCATCCTAATCCCCCTCATTCCAGAGCTTCCTTTCAATTGAAAGAGACTTGCTTCCTGTGTATTTATGCCCTATAGGTATTTAAATGTCTCTATCCTATCTCCTCTCTCCCGCCTTTCTTCCAAAGTATACATACTGAGATCTTTAAGTCTGTCCCCATATGCTTTATGACAAAGACCACTGACCATTTTAGTAGCCAACCTCTGGACCGACTCCATCCTGTTTATATCTTTTTGAATGTGCAGCTTCCAGAATTCTACATAATATAAGTACATAAGTAATGCCATACCGGGAAAAGACCAAGGGTCCATCGAGCCCAACATCCTGTCCACGACAGCGGCCAATCCAGGCCAAGGGCACCTGGCAAGCTTCCCAAACGTACAAACATTCTATACATGTTATTCCTGGAATTGTGGATTTTTCCTAAGTCCATTTAGTAGTGGTTTATGGACTTGTCCTTTAGGAAACTGTCTAACCCCTTTTTAAACTCTGCCAAGCTAACTGCCTTCACCAAACTCTTATACAGGGGCATCATCACTTCCTTTTACCTACTGGCCATTCCTCTCCCTATGCACCAAGCATCCTTCTAGCTTTTGCCATCACCATTTCTACCTGTTTGGCCACCTTAAGATGTGATCTTACCCAAGTCCTTCTCCTCTTTCGTGTTCCAAACATCTTCACTCCCTAAACTGTACTGTTCCCTCAGGTTTTTGCAGCCCAAATGCATGACCCTGCATTTTTTAGCATTAAATCTAAGCTGTCAAATTCCATTTTTTATTTTATTTGTAGCATTTATACCCCGCTCTTTCCCACTCAATAGCAGGTTCAGTGCTATTTCTCTAGCTTCACTAAGTTCTTCATCATGTTATCCACACCATCAGCGCTGTTTACCCTATTGCAGATTGTAGCATCATTTACAAAGAGGCAAACCTTACCAGACAGCCCTTAAGCAATATCACTTACAAAAATGTTAAAAAGAACCAGCCCAAGGGGGCAAGATGGCTGCCAGCAAGGACATGAGGAACTGAGTTCCGCTTGCATTTCCACTTATTCCTCATTCTTTGCAGTTCCTACTTGTTTCTTTGATGCCAAAATGGAAAGGGAAGCCTCAGGTTCCTTCCAGCTTGGTGGTTCATCCTTTGTGGCAGACAGAGATTACCCAGTTCATTTGGTTGAGCATCGCTTCAGGCTTTTCTGCTGTGCAAGGCAAGAGGAAGAGCCCCAGACTAGAGAGTGAGGCATCGCTCAGCCCGATTGACCCAGTGCTTCCCCCAGTGCTCCGCAGCACGACGATGCCTGAGACGCTGTTAGCGTCAGGAACATCATCACTGCTACCAGTCTCTGTTGGAGGGCAGGCTTCGCCCTCTACTCTGGCGTTTTTACCATCTTCGGGCCATACTGAGGGGCTGGCTGCTACCGGAGGGACCAAGGTGGTTCCAGAGGAGAAGATGGTGGTTCCTCCCCTAGTAAAACTGGCAGAGGTGACCCTTTATGCCATATGGGCTGGGTTGGAATCCATCTACAAGGTATGCTCTGCAGTATTCCCCATGGTGGGTGAAAATTCTCTCAAGGTCCAGAAGTTTGATGAAACCTTGAAAATGGAAGATTGAACCATCATCTATGTTTGTAGATGATTTTTTCCAGCCATTTGTGAAGACATCTTCTTCCTATATCAGAATATTTGTGAATAAAATTAAGAACATTCATCTTGATAAAGACCATGAGATCTGACTGGTTGCTCTAGACGTACAGTCATTATATACAGTGATTGCTCAGGATGAAGTATTGTTGATTATTAGAGCTTTTCTAGATACAAGACAACAACCTGTACGAGTTCCCACAGACGTTTTGATAAAGATCATCGGACTGACCATGAAAAAGTATTTTCGTTTTGATGATTCATTTTACCAACAAAAGTCCAGAGTGACTATGGGGGCGACAATGGTCTCGTCTGTTGCTAATCTATTTATGGTACATTTTGAAACAAATCTTAATGAATCTCCTATATTTAGTTCAAGTGTTATTATATGGTCATGTTTTATTGATGATATATATATATATTTTTTGCAAGGTTCCTCTTCACAAGAGTGGTGATAGGGAAGAAGCTGGAAACTACAGGCCGGTAAGCCTCACTTCAGTTATTGGAAAAGTAATGGAAGCAATGCTGAAGGAAAGGATAGTGAATTTCCTGGAAGCCAATAAGTTGCAAGATCCCAGACAACATGGTTTTACCAAAGGGAAATCGTGCCAAACAAATCTCATTGAATTCTTTGATTGGGTGACAGGAGAATTGAATCAGGGACGAGCTATAGACGTAATCTACTTAGATTTCAGCAAAGCTTTTGACACAGTTCCCCACAGGAGGCTCTTAAATAAACTGGATGGGCTGAAGATAGGACCCGAAGTGGTGAACTGGATTAGGAACTTGTTGACGGACAGACGCCAGAGGGTGGTGGTGAATGGAATTCGCTCGGAGGAGGGAAAGGTGAGAAGTGGTGTGCCTCAAGGATCGGTGCTGGGGCCGATTCTTTTCAATATATTTGTGAGTGACATTGCCGAAGGGTTAGAAGGTAAAGTTTGCCTATTTGCGGATGATACTAAGATCTGTAACAGAGTGGACACCTGGGAGGGAGTGGAAAACATGAAAACATGAATTTTGAAATTCATTCTATTCCCTAAGTGCATCACTTTGCATTTTCTTCGCATTGAATTTTCAAATATTTGAAAAGTATAAATCCGCACACGAACCTTTTCTGGAGGTGCGAAGGGGATTGAAGGGGGTCAGACTCAAGAAAAATGTCAGGAAGTATTTTTTTCACGGAGAGAGTAGTGGATGCTTGGAATGCCCTCCTGCGGGAGGTGGTGGAAATGAAAACGGTAACAGAATTCAAACACACGTGGGATAAACATAAAGGAATCCTGTTCAGAAGGAATGGATCCTAAGGAGCTTAGCCGAGATTGGGTGCCAGAGCCGGTGGTGGGAGGTGGGGATAGTGCTGGGCAGACTTACACGGTCTGTGCCCTGAAAAGGACAGGTACAAATCAAGGTAAGGTATACACAAAAAGTAGCACATAGGAGTTTATCTTGTTGGGCAGACTGGATGGACCGTGCAGGTCTTTTTCTGCTGTCATTTACTATGTTACTATGTAAAAGATCAATTGAAAGAATTTGTTAACTAGTTGAATATGAGACATTTAGCAATTTAGCCCAACTTTACATTGTTTTACTACTGTTTTATTAAAATTCTATTAACTTTGTATTTCAAATTACTATGTAAGCCACATTGAGCCTGCATTATGTGGGAAAGCGCGGGGTACAAATGTAATAATAATAATAATAATTTACTTTAAATTGCAGCCTATCAGAGATTTCATTTTTGGACATGAGGATATTCAAGCAATTGGATAAAATTGAAACAGCTATTTACAAGAAACAAACAGACAGAATTACCTTCCTGCATTTTTCGAGCTGTCACACTTTAGTACTCAAAAGGAGCTTACCATTTTCTCAGTTTCTATGATATAGACCTATTTGTTCTCAAGGTGACGACTATAAGTTATAGTCTCAGGAGTTATAGAAGAGACTGCTATACAGAAGTTATCCTCAATCAGTTGTATGTACAACTTACAAACGGGAACTATACAATCACAGAGATCTTTTGTGCCAACATAAGGTGGATGGGGAGAGACCCTCTAATTATTTAACATGTGTTTTCCAGTTTAATAATTGATCTAATCAATTGTCCAGATTTTTGAAATGACATCGTATAATGATACTTACATTTCCAGCATTTGTTGAATCAGAATTACGAATTGCTTATCGGAGAGGCCGTAATTTAAAGGAACATCTGTTTCCCTCTGATTTGAGATGTCTGAGAGACGTTGGGTTTTCTGCAAATCGGGGACATGCCCCTGGTCAACACTGTTCTGTTTGTATATCCTATATAATAATTCTCACCTCCAACGTTCTGACTTGCCTGGGACCGTGGCTCATTCCGAGTTGGTCTGCTAGGCTCCGTAGATCAGGCTGACATCACCGTAGCCATTATGATGTCAACTTCAGAACCCTGGGGGGGGGGACATGCCTCACAGCTGATCCATGTCCAGAGGAGGGTCGCTGGACATGGGTGGCTGGAGGGGGGGCAGGGGAGAGAGGAGGGTCACTAGACATGGGTGGCTGGAGGGGGGCAGGGGAGAGAGGAGGGTCGCTGGACATCAGTGGCTACAGGGGGGCAGGGGGTTGCTGGACATGGGTGGCAGGAGGGGGGGCAGGGGAGAGAGGAGGTTCGCTGGACATGGGTGGCTGCAGTGGGCGCAGGGGGAGAGGAGGGTCGCTGGACATGGGTGGCTGCAGGGGGAGAGGAGGGTCGCTGGACATGGGTGGCTGCAGGGGAGCTGAGGAAAACCTTGCTAGCGCCCATTTCATTTGTGTCAGAAATGGGCCATTTTTACTAGTTGAAATATATTTTATTGAAGTCACAAAAGATACAACCAGCAAGCACGTACACACATATGCAAGTCTACTGCAACACAAACCAATTCTATAATGTGACTTGTTGTGACAAGGTAGTAGCCAGGGCTTCTCACAAGAGTGGGGGAAAAGCCTACTACATGTCCCAGAAGGCACTGAGAGCACCAGCTCAAAAACCCGGAGTGGTTCTGACTTAATGGAAGAGGAGCCTGCCCTTCCAAAGACTTCCTCTAGAGGGCAGTGATCCAGTGTAATGGCCATTAGGAATAAGACCACACCAAGAAGAAGTTATATGGGGGAAAAGATACCCATCTTGGTAGCCAGGGGGTATCCTAGGGACTTATGCTACTTCCCCTAGGGGGAAAACCATGTGGGAGGCCTCCTTACTGAAGAGGGTGGGGTGTGGCCATTCCCAGCCAGCTGAAAGTGTGCCCAGCTGAGCAACAGGGAAGAGAAGGGCCCCAGCCCAAAAGAGGGGTGGAAATATGAAGGGGAGGATGTTGAGCCCATGAACTGTGAACAGACACCTTTCAAACCTGATGAAGGTGGAAGAGACAAACTGCACAGAGACCGAAGGGGCAGGTTACCTCAATCGTACTAAAACTATGAAGTTAAGTTTGTGAACATTATCTGGCTGATTTTATTGTTGTGAGAAAACTGGGCTGGAAGGTTTCAGTTTGAATGGGTCATCAGAGAGTAGTGGATGCTTGGAATGCCCTCCCGCGGGAGGTGGTGGAAATGAAAACGGTAACGGAATTCAAACATGCGTGGGATAAACATAAAGGAATCCTGTTCAGAAGGAATGGATCCTAAGGAGCTTAGCCGAGATTGGGTGGCAGAGCCAGTGGCGGGAGGCGGGGATGGTGCTGGGCAGACTTATACGGTCTGTGCCAGAACCGGTGGTGGGAGGCGGGGCTGATGGTTGGGAGGCGGGGAAAGTGCTGGGCAGACTTACACGGTCTGTGCCCTGAAAAGGACAGGTACAAATCAAGGTAAGGTATACACAAAAAGTAGCTCATATGACTTTATCTTGTTGGGCAGACTGGATGGACCGTGCAGGTCTTTTTTCTGCCGTCATCTACTATGTTACTATGTTTATCAGCAGCTGTGGGCGGGGCCAGTGTGATTTCAGACACTGGGAGGGAGGCCTTGGCAAAAACCAGAAAGCCAAGGCTGTATTATTGTTGAACACTGTATTTTAATGTTTGAGATTTAAACAAAAGCGATGAGAACACAGTAACATAGTAAATGACGGCAGAAAAAGACCTGCATGGTCCATCCAGTCTGCCCAACAAGACAAACTCATATGTGCTACTTTTTGTGTATACCCTACTTTGATTTGTACCTGTCCTCTTCAGGGCACAGACCGTATAAGTCTGCCCAGCACTATCCTCGCCTCCCGCCACTGGCTGGCTCTGCCACCCAATCTCGGCTAAGCTCCTTAGGATCCATTCCTTCTGAACAGGATTCCTTTATGTTTATCCCACGCGTGTTTGAATTCTGTTACCGTTTTCATTTCCACCACCTCCCGCGGGAGGGCATTCCAAGCATCCACTACTCTCTCCGAGAAAAACATGAAATTTTCAATATCTCCATTAAAAGACTCCTAAGGAAGTGGCATGAAGAAACTGAGCTAGGGTGGATGGTGAAAGGACACATCCTATTGGTGAAATAATGGAACTGAATACTGCCTGAATAAATAGCTGCTGAAGATAAGGCAGTGTTTTGTGAAATTTTGTTTTTCTTTTTCTTGGTGTTTTTGAACTGTGTCATTGGGGAATAATTCTGGCAACTGCAGTGGTGACCTCATGAGAACATGTGCAAGAGTGGGAAAAGAGCAACCGGAGTATTGAACTGGGACTCTCAAAGCTTATATTACAGATACCCCATGACATAAATGGTGGCCCTTATGGAGGTGTCTAAAGACGGACCAAATGAGGTGCAGTGAGGCCTAAGGAGTGTCGAGCCTGCCAGAGACCTGAGGATAAGCCCAATGCTGAGCAGATGATCTGGTGGTGAGGACCGGCAACACTCCAAGTTAAAGGCACTTTCCAGCGGCATCTGGAGGTAAGAGGTACCTGGGGGAGACTGTTGGAGGATTGGTGAAGCTTGGGGAACTGCAGCAGTAGACAGCAAAATATTTAAAGAAAAAGCATTTATTGTGGTTCAATCAGGTATGAGTACCTAGAAAGCAGGGAGCAGGTGTGGGGTGACGGTGGTCTGCACTTGGATTTTCTTTCTTCTGTGTGGTAGGCCATCTCCACAGGTTCAGGTCGGGTGGAAGAGGACATCGTCATGACATGGCGGAGGTTGTCCAAGCCAACAAGAGAGGCAATGCAGAGGCCCATGGACCCCCAACCAAGAACAAGTGCCAATCGTATGGACATAGAGCAGTCAGAAGGACCTGAATCCATGGACCAAAATTTTGGACTTGGGTTGGGACTTTGCATGAAGGTGGTGGAGACTGAGCAGATGCATGAAGGGCATTCCAGGAGGGAAAAGACCCAAGAAGAAAGAAAGAAGCAGGTTCCTGTTGTGTGCACAGTGGGTTAGTAGGCCATGTGACTGAATGGTGTTTCTCAGGAGAAGACTACCTAGGGTGGTTGCTTTGAATGTGAGGGTCTCTCTGTCCTGTTAAGGAGGAACTGTTAGTAGTAGGGACTATGGGGGGATCTAAAGGTAAGGGCAGTGGGGTAAAGGCCCACCACCCACAAAGTGTGAGGGGTCACCCATATCCAGTTGGAGAGGGTCACGGGAGAAAAGCCAGGAACCCAAGAGGATAGGGGTGTTGGCAGGCAGGAAGGCCAAGGGGAGCCAGATGCTGTGGATAACCCAAGCTTGGTAGCCCAGGGAGCTCCATGAGGAGGGACAGAGACTCCAAACTGAGAGGGAGATAGTCCGGGAAAAGCTAACAGGAAAAAGGGCAAGATCTCTAGAAGAGAGAAAGAGAGAGTGAGCCCAACAGTGGAGACCTCGTGTCATGGTCCAGAAGGGTATTTGGTGCTAGAACAGGAGGAACCTGAAATGAATAGAGCTCATGAACACTGTAGAGGTGAGTGTAGTATAGTGGCCAAAGTGGTAAACTATCCCTATCATAGGAAATATTAGTGCCTCCTAGAGGTGAGCAGATGGCAACCATAGGTGAAGAACCTGAGGAATTCTAGGGATTAGAAGAGTGCAAACATTCAGCCCTGGAAATGGGGATGGGAGAATTCCCAAAAGAAGGCTTGGATGAACTAGGCTGGGTGGACATGAAGAAGATCTTAAAGAAGAGAGTTACCCAGATAGAGTCTGAAGTAGATGCTTCAAGGAAGGCTAACCCTAAAGAGAGGACGCTGAAGTATAAACTGCAATGGGTTTTGGAGGCAAATATAGGCTGGGGGCAAATGTTAGTAGGTGTTATGGACAGGTTTGAGCAGTCCAGGAACACTGCACAGTTGTTAGGAGCAGCACTTCAAGAGTCCAGGAATAATGAGTTGGCTACTGAAAAGACGTGGCAAGTGGTAGTGGATAATTTGGCTACGGAGTAAAATGGAGTAAAGCTCACAAAAGTAAAGAAATGAGTGAGGGGTTTCTAAAAGCCCTAAAGGAGATTTTGACCACACCTCAAATACTGTGTGCAGTTCTCGTCACCACATCTCAAAAAAGATATGGTGGAAAAGGAGACAACCACCCAAAGTGGAGGAGCACTCAATCCCTACGTACATCAGCAAGAGAAAGTCCTAGGGTAGACAGGCTCTTCCAAAAAACCAAGGGAGACGTAAGTTCAGAAGATGATCTTTATTAGAACAACTCTAAGGACTCGACACAGCTGCTGTGTTTCGGCGTGAAAATGCCTGCTTCATCGGTCTTGTGATGTTCGTTGTGCAAGGATAGATGACGTTTCCAAGACAACATGCAAATTAAGTGAACAAAGTAGATGCAAAGTCTTTAGGCACATTAATAATTTCTGTCAGCAAAAAACCAAAGGCACAGAGAGCAGATTTCATGTTAAACTGATAAATATCCATTTCACGTTAAATATGAATTTTCACCGACTATATGGATAGTACTACTGAAAATATTCATAAGTTTAAACAGATTTTTTATTTCTCTAAAGTTAGACAAAGAGCCTTGCGCCAAATATGAACCTGTCATATTCGTGAATTGAAAAAGTGCGGTAAATCACAAGATCGGATGCCATTAAAGATGGAAAGAAAAGCTCCCATCCCATATCCACTGAGATTCTAATTGGAGGTAATTGAAAATGACTGGAAAACTGATCGAGTGGGAACAAACAATCTCTATACAGTGTCATACTCTAAAGGTTCCAAAGAATTCAGCAACCTCCACAGAATAGAATCTTTACAACATGCTTCAAAGAACTCAGCTATCTCCAAATAGTGAAAAACGTGTTCTAAGGATCCTAAAGAATTCAGAAATATCTGTACTCTGAGAAATGTGATCTAAAGATTACAAAAACATTCACCAATATCCACAGAAAGAAACATTCTACAGAGTCTAAATCATTCAGCAATCTCTGTCCAGTGACAAATATGTTTAAAAAGTCTGAACAATTCACCAATCTCCAGAGAATGAAACACGTTCTACGGAGACCAACGAATTCATCAATCTCTGTACAGTGAAAAATATTCTCCAGAGTATAAAGAATTCAGCAATTGCTGTCCTGTGACAAATGTATTAAAAAGAGTATAAAGAATACAGAAATCTCTTTCCAGTGACAAATATGTTCTAAAGAGTCTAAAGAATTCACCAATCTCCACAGAATGAAACATTTTCTATAGAGTCTAAAGAATTCAGCAATCCCTACCCAGTGACAAATGTGTTAAAAAGAGTCTAAAGAATTCAGCACTCATTCTCCAGTGACAAATGTTTTCTAGAGTCTAAAGAATTCAGCAATCTCTGTCCAGTGACAAATGTTTTCTAGAGACTAAAGAATTCAGCAATCTCTTTCCAGTGACAAATGTGTTTAAAAGAGTCTAAAAAATTCAACAATCTCTGTCCAGCAACAAATATTTTCTAAAGAGTCTTAAAAATTCAGCAATGTCTCTCCAGTAACAAATGAGTTCTACAGAATCTAAAGAATTCAGAAATCTCTCTCCAGTGAAAAATATTTTCTAGAGTCAAAAGAATTCAGCAATCTTTCTCTAGTGGCAAATGTTTTCTAAAGAATTCAAGCAAAAAAACAGCACAAAGGGCCTTTAAAAACAAAAGGGAACACAGTTCTTTCATTAAAAAATCCTTTAATAGTGAATTTTGATTGAAGAGTCTAAAGAATTCAACAGTCTTTCTCCAGAGAAAAATGATTTCTAGAGTCTAAAGAATTTGTCAATCTCTGTCCAGTGACAAATGTGTTAAAAAGAGTCTAAAGAATTCAACAATCTGTCTAGAGACAAATGTTTTCTAGAGTCTAAAGAAAGAATTCATCAATCTCTCCAGTGACAAATGTTTTCTAGAGTCTAAAGAAAGAATTCAGCAATCTCTCTCCAGTGACATATGATTTCTAAAAAGTCTAAAGAATTCAGCAATCTCTCTCCAGTGACATATGATTTCTAAAAAGTCTAAAGAATTCAGCAATCTCTATCCAGTGACAAATGTTTTCTAACGATTCTAAAGAATTTCTGCAATCTCTATCCAGTGACAATGTTTTCTATAGTCTAAAGAATTCAGCAATCTCCCTCCAGTAACAATGTTTTCTAGAGTCTAAAGAATTCAGCAATCTCTCTACAGTGACAAATTTGTTATAAAGAGTCTAAAGAATTCAACAATCTATGTCCAGAGAAAAATATTTTCTAGAGTCAGAAGAATTCAGCAATCTTTCTCCAGTGGCAAATGTTTTCTAAAGAATTCAGCAATCTCTATCCAGTGCCAAATGTTTTCTAATGATTCTAAAGAATTCAGAAATATCTGTCCAGTGACAAATGTTTGCTATAGTCTAAAGAATTCAGCAATCTCTCTCCGGTAATAAATGTTTTCTAGAGTCTAAAGAATTTGTCAATCTCTGTCCAGTGACAAATTTGTTATAAAGAGTCTAAAGAATTCAACAATCTATGTCCACAGAAAAATGTTTTCTAGTGTCTAGAGAATTCTGCAATCTCTCTCCAGTGACAAATGTTTTCTAGAGTCAGAAGAATTCAGCAATCCCTCTGCAGTGACAAATGTTTTCTAGAGGCTAAAGAATTCAGCAATCTCTATCCAGTGACAAATGTTTTCTACAGAGTCAAAAGAATTCAGGAATCTCTGTCCAGTGACAAATATTTTCTAAATAGTCTGAAGAATTCAACAATATCTGTCCAGTGACAAATATTGTTTAGAGTCTAAAGAATTTGTCAATCTCTGTCCAGTGACAAATTTGTTATAAAGAGTCTAAAGAATTCAACAATCTATGTCCACAGAAAAATGTTTTCTAGTGTCTAGAGAATTCTGCAATCTCTCTCCAGTGACAAATGTTTTCTAGAGTCAGAAGAATTCAGCAATCCCTCTGCAGTGACAAATGTTTTCTAGAGGCTAAAGAATTC
Organism: Microcaecilia unicolor; assembly: GCF_901765095.1. Lineage (NCBI taxonomy): Eukaryota > Metazoa > Chordata > Amphibia > Gymnophiona > Siphonopidae > Microcaecilia > Microcaecilia unicolor. The sequence goes on along the minus strand of NC_044033.1, from coordinate 533,018,655 downwards.
AGCAATCTCTATCCAGTGACAAATGTTTTCTACAGAGTCAAAAGAATTCAGGAATCTCTGTCCAGTGACAAATATTTTCTAAATAGTCTGAAGAATTCAACAATATCTGTCCAGTGACAAATATTGTTTAGAGTCTAAAGAATTTGTCAATCTCTGTCCAGTGACAAATTTGTTATAAAGAGTCTAAAGAATTCAACAATCTATGTCCACAGAAAAATGTTTTCTAGTGTCTAGAGAATTCTGCAATCTCTCTCCAGTGACAAATGTTTTCTAGAGTCAGAAGAATTCAGCAATCCCTCTGCAGTGACAAATGTTTTCTAGAGGCTAAAGAATTCAGCAATCTCTATCCAGTGACAATGTTTTCTACAGAGTCAAAAGAATTCAGGAATCTCTGTCCAGTGACAAATATTTTCTAAATAGTCTGAAGAATTCAACAATATCTGTCCAGTGACAAATATTGTTTAGAGTCTAAAGAATTTGTCAATCTCTGTCCAGTGACAAATTTGTTATAAAGAGTCTAAAGAATTCAACAATCTATGTCCACAGAAAAATGTTTTCTAGTGTCTAGAGAATTCTGCAATCTCTCTCCAGTGACAAATGTTTTCTAGAGTCAGAAGAATTCAGCAATCCCTCTGCAGTGACAAATGTTTTCTAGAGGCTAAAGAATTCAGCAATCTCTATCCAGTGACAAATGTTTTCTACAGAGTCAAAAGAATTCAGGAATCTCTGTCCAGTGACAAATATTTTCTAAATAGTCTGAAGAATTCAACAATATCTGTCCAGTGACAAATATTGTTTAGAGTCTAAAGAATTTATCAATCTCTGTCCTGTGACAAATGTGTTAAAAAGAGTAAAGAATTCAACAATCTCTGTCTGGAGACAAATGTTTTCTAGAGTCTAAAGAATTCAGCAATCTCTCTACAGTGACAAATATTTTCTAGAGTCTAAAAAATTCAGCAATCTCTGTCCAGTGACAAATATTTTCTAAAGAGTCTTAAGAATTCAGTAATCTCTTTCCAGTGACAAATGTTTTCTAGAATCTAAAGAATTCAGCAATCTCTCTACATTGACAAATATTTTCTAGAGTCTAAAAAATTCAGCAATCTCTGTCCAGTGACAAATATTTTCTAAAGAGTCTTAAGAATTCAGTAATCTCTTTCCAGTGACAAATGTTTTCTAGAGTCTAAAGAATTCAGCAATCTCTATCTAATGACATATGATTTCTAAAGAGTCTTAGGAATTCAGCAATCCCTCTGCAGTGACAAATGTTTTCTAGAGGCTAAAGAATTCAGCAATCTCTATCCAGTGACAAATGTTTTCTACAGAGTCAAAAGAATTCAGGAATCTCTGTCCAGTGACAAATATTGTTTAGAGTCTAAAGAATTTGTCAATCTCTGTCCAGTGACAAATGTGTTAAAAAGAGTAAAGAATTCAACAATCTCTGTCTGGAGACAAATGTTTTCTAGTGTCTGGAGAATTCTGCAATCTCTCCACTGGCAAATGTATTCTAGAGTCAAAGGAATTCAACAATCTCTCTCCAGTGGCAAATGTTTTCTAGAGTCTAAAGAATTCAGCAATCTTTCTACAGTGACAAATATTTTCTAGAGTCTAAAAAATTCAGCAATCTCTGTCCAGTGACAAATATTTTCTAAAGAGTCTTAAGAATTCAGTAATCTCTTTCCAGTGACATATGTTTTCTAGAGTCTAAAGAATTCAGCAATCTCTCTCCAGTGGCAAATGTTTTCTAGAGTCTAAAGAATTCAGCAATCTCTCTACAGTGACAAATGTTTTCTAGAGTCTTAAGAATTCAGCAATCTCTATCTAGTGACAAATATTTTGTACACAGTCAAAAGAATTCAGGAATCTCTGTCCAGTGACAAATATTTTCTAAAGAGTCTTAAGAATTCAGCAATCTCTCACTAGAGAGAGAAATGGGTAAATCTCTCTTATCTGCACCCTTCTCCTACACTGCTCACTTCAGGCTTGTTCCTTTTATCTTGTTGCACCATGTGCCTGGAATAGACTTCCTGAGCCGGTAGGTCAAGCTCCATCTCTGGCCGTCTTCAAATCTAGGCTAAAAGCCCACCTTTTTGATGTTGCTTTAACTCCTAACCCCTATTCTCATGTCTGTTTTATCTTTCCCACCTAGTGCTATCAAAATGATAAGTAGTAGTAATGTGTTGAAAGATGTGTTGAAGGGGTGAGTCAGTCACCTGGTTAGGGGTTTCCTTGGGATGAGGTTGGCTGTGGGGGTGGGGGTAGGGTGTAGGGAACCATTTTGTTGATGTACTGTTTGGCCAGGGCCCCTTTTAATGATCCAGCTGACTGAATAGATAGTAACGTCGTAACATGGTAGATGACGGCAGAAAAAGACCTGCACGGTCCATCCAGTCTGCACAACAAGATAAATTCATGTGTGCTACTTTCTGTGTATACCTTACCTTGATTTGTATCTGCCATTTTCAGGGCACAGACCGTAGAAGTCTGCCCAGCTCTAGCCCCGCCTCCCAACCACCAGCCCCGCCTCCCCCCACCGGCTCTGACACCCAATCTCGGCTAAGCTTCTGGGGATCCCTTCCCTCCGAGCAGAATTCCTTTATGTTTATCCCACGCATGTTTGAATTCCGTTACCGTTTTCATTTCCACCACCTCCCACGGAAGGGCATTCCAAGCATCCACCACTCTCTCCGTGAAAAAATACTTCCTGACATTTTTCTTGAGTCTGCCCCTCTTCAATCTCATTTCATGTCCTCTCGTTGTACCGCCTTCCCATCTCCGGAAAAGGTTCATTTGCGGATTAATACCTTTCAAATATTTGAACGTCTGTATCATATCACCCCTGTTTCTCCTTTCCTCCAGAGTATACATGTTCAGGTCAACAAGTCTCTCCTCATATGTCTTGTAACGTAAGCTTGAGTGTAAATTTTAAGGGGCTTCGATGTTAGCTTCAGAACTTAGTATAAGAACAGTGCTGGGTAGACTTCTACGGTCTGTGCCCTAAGAATGGCAAGGAAAAAAATCAAACTCGGGTATAAAGTATCACATACCATGTAAATGAGTTTATCTTGTTGGGCAGACTGGATGGACCGCTCAGGTCTTTATCTGCCGTCATTTACTATGTTACGGTCACTCCCATAGCCCCCTGGAAAAGATGCCAGTGGCAGCCCTGCCCTGGAGCCTGACCAGTCCCCACCTTTGCTGCCCCTTCAAGTTCTCACTATCCAGGGTATTGGCTCCAGGGGATGCTTTTCCCAAAGCAAACTTGTGCATTCTAAACTCATGTTAAACTTATAGCCTTCCCCTCAGCAGGAAAATGCTTAGTGTCTCCGTGGATGAAATTGTCAGTGTAAGGACAATGTGGAAAGTGAAATGCATGTCAAATGGGCCATTGTATTTTCCAGAAGCAGATTAGCCAAAACCCTGAGAGGCTGGTATTATGGAGCAGCACCTCAGCACTGCAGTAATTTCTCACAAAACTGAGTCAGTGCTGGTATCTCACTTCCTGTTTCCCAACATGTGAAAGGATGACAGCAGGGCTGACTCACTCACCTGTGTCTAGCTCCATGGGCCAGTGAGGTGAGTCAAAGGCATCCTGTGTAAACCTCGGGATCAGGTTTGCAAATCCTGGTGTACCTGACTAGCCCTTCTGCCTCTGTGGGAAAGGAACCGGTTGGGCAGTAAAGAGGTGCTCACTGGATCCCGTGGGAACAGACTGCTGACTCACACATACACAGAGCCTCTGAGGCAGCTTTCTTTAGAACTCACTTTCAAGTAACTAGGGGAAACCCATGCATTTTGCTATGAGGAGCTGCTCCTGTAATCCCTAAGGTGGGGTTTGCACTGATGCACAAGTTTCATTCCTTCCTGAAAACTCCAGGTAACTCCACATTCCCTCCCACTCAAGGCTAGTATAATTTTGTGGAAAGGACACTGGGCCCTCCTCTCAGAGGTTCTATGACTCTCAAAAAAAGTTTCAGCACCAGATCACAATTGCTCAGACCATAAGCAGACAGCTTTAGTCAGGCATGTTTGGGGCGGTGGGGGGGGGGGGGGGGGGGGGATTGGATGGGGCATCAGCGAGACATTGCTGAAAGCAGTTACCCTTTTCAGAACCATGTCACATCTCATTTTGTGCCCTGTCACCGTTTTTCGTAGATTCATTTTCATAGTACATTTCCACACCCCTTTTCTGCTTTTACAAACCTTTAAACCCTGTTTCTTGCCATATCTTAACCTGTTTTACGTTCTTCTCCTCTTTGTGTCTTGAGCCCAGACATCACTCCTCTCCTCATATGGCCCACAAATATGTTATGCATTTATAAGTACATAAGTAATGCCACACTGGGAAAAGACCAAGGGTCCATCGAGCCCAGCATCCTGTCCACGACAGCGGCCAATCCAGGCCAAGGGCACCTGGCAAGCTTCCCAAACGTACAAAAATTCTATACATGTTATTCCTGGGATTTTGGAGTTTTCCCAAGTCCATTTAGTAGTGGTTTATGGACTTGTCCTTTAGGAAACCGTCTAACCCCTTTTTAAACTCTGCCAAGCTAACCGCCTTCACCACTTTCTCCGGCAACGAATTCCAGAGTTTAATTACACGTTGGGTGAAGAAACATTTTCTCCGATTTGTTTTAAATTTACTACACTGTAGTTTCATCGCATGCCCCCTAGTCCTAGTATTTTTGGAAAGCGTGAACAGACGCTTCACATCCACCTGATCCACTCCACTCATTATTTTATATACCTCTATGTAGCTTCTCCCCGTAAGGTCCAAAGCGAAGTCACAAATCAAGAATCTAGTGAATAATTATAAGTGTATATTTTTGATACTGTTTCACAGTAGTTCTATTATTAGGTTTCAGTTTACTGTTTTCAAGTTTACCTCACTAATTGTATTTGTTTATGCTTGGTTATTTTACTATAGTTATGCTGTTAAGGCGGGGAGAGTCTGATAGGTACGGATGGGGAGAGGGATCTTAGGGTGATAGTATCTGAGGATTTGAAGGCGACGAAACAGTGTGACAAGGCGGTGGCCGTAGCTAGAAGGTTGTTAGGCTGTATAGAGAGAGGTGTGACCAGCCGAAGAAAGGGGGTGTTGATGGCCCTGTATAAGATGTTGGTGAGGCCCCACCTGGAGTATTGTGTTCAGTTTTGGAGGCCGTACCTTGCGAAGGATGTTAAAAAAATGGAAGCGGTGCAAAGAAAAGCTACGAGGATGGTATGGGATTTGCGTTCCAAGACGTATGAAGAGAGACTTGCTGACCTGAACATGTACACCCTGGAGGAAAGGAGGAACAGGGGTGATATGATACAGAGGTTCAAATACTTGAAAGGTATTAATCCGCAAACGAACCTTTTCAGGAGATGCGAAGGCGGTAGAACGAGAGGACATGAAATGAAATTGAAAGGGGGCAGACTCAAGAAAAATGTCAGGAAGTATTTTTTCATTGAGAGAGTAGTGGATGCTTGGAATGCCCTCCCGCGGGAGGTGGTGGAAATGAAAACAGTAACGGAATTCAAACATGCGTGGGATAAGCATAAAGGAATCCTGTGCAGAAGGAATGGATCCTCAGGAGCTTAGTCGAGATCGGGAGGCGGGGCTGGTGGTTGGGAGGCGGGGATAGTGTTGGGCAGACTTATACGGTCTGTGCCAGAGCCGGTGGTGGGAGGCAGGGATAGTGCTGGGCAGACTTATACGGTCTGTGCCAGAGCTGCTGGTGGGAGGCGGGGCTGGTGGTTGGGAGGCAGGGATAGTGTTGGGCAGACTTATACGGTCTGTGCCAGAGCCGGTGGTGGGAGGCAGGGATAGTGCTGGGCAGACTTATACGGTCTGTGCCAGAGCCGGTGGTGGGAGGCAGGGATAGTGCTGGGCAGACTTATACGGTCTGTGCCAGAGCTGCTGGTGGGTGGGAGGCAGGGATAGTGCTGGGCAGACTTATACGGTCTGTGCCAGAGCCGGTGGTTGGGAGGCGGGGCTGGTGGTTGGGAGGCGGGGGTGGTGCTGGACAGACTTATACGGTCTGTGCCAGAGCCGGTGGAGGGAGGCAGGGTTAGTGCTGGGCAGACTTATACGGTCTGTGCCAGAGCCGGTGGTTGGGAGGCGGGGCTGGTGGTTGGGAGGCGGGGTTAGTGCTGGGCAGACTTATACGGTCTGTGCCAGAGCCGGTGGTGGGAGGCGGGGCTGGTGGTTGGGAGGTGGGGATAGTGCTGGGCAGACTTATACGGTCTGTGCCCTGAAGAGGACAGGTACAAATCAAAGTAGGGTATACACAAAAAGTAGCACATAAGAGTTGTCTTGTTGGGCAGACTGGATGGACCGTGCAGGTCTTTTTCTGCTGTCATCTACTATGTTACTATCCAGCTCATAATTGAAAGTGATCGCCGGCCATTTCCCGACACAAATCGGGAGATGGCTGGCGATCTGGGAAAAGCGGCAAAATCAGTACAATCGAAAGCTGCTTTTTTTGACAGCATCGCCGCTTTCCCGTCGCCTCACCGGCAAAGTTCAAAGGGGCGTGTCGGCGGCGAAGCAAAGGCGGGACATGGGCGAGTATGGGCGTGGCTACCAGATAGCCGGCTTTCACCGATAATGGAAAAACAAATACGGCGTTAAGCAGTATTTCGCCGGGTTTACTTGGTCCTTTTATTTTCAAGACCAAGCCTCAAAAAGGTGCCCAAACTGACCACATGACCACTGGAAGGAAGCGGAGATGACCTCCCCGTACTCCCCCAGTGGTCACTAACCCCCTCCCACCAAAAAACCCCCCATTTTAAACACTTTTTTTCCAGCCTGTATGCCAGCCTCAAATGCCGTACCCACCTCCATGACAGCAGAATGTGTTCTGTCCTCCGACAGCCTTTTCCTGCTTATGATGTGGCTCTGGGGTGAGTGTGACACCTTTTCTGTTATTTGCACTGCAGAGTCACATCAGCAATGCATTGTGGTGGGTGTAGGTATTGCTAGTTGGTAGGCTCTATTCCCCTGGTGCTTTCCCCCTGCTTACTGGGTCAGAGTGTGCCCTGTTTTGTTTCCTGTTGTAGTCCATGCGGTAGTGGCCATTTTTGTAAGTCAGTTTTAGTTCCCTTTCCTGTGTTACCCACGTTAGAGAACTTAGTTATTACCTTGAATGGTGCTGAAAGAGGGCATTGTACACCATTGTGCCAGCTCTGACCTACTGCTAATCTTAGTACCAGGGGACTCTTTGCCAGTGGGGCACAACCTCTGATCTGCAGTTAACTGTGAGTAAACGTGCATATTTCAAGAAAGGACTTTTTCAGAGAGATTAGTCTTCAGGTGTCAACTGTTGTGCCAAAGTTATACAGCAGCAATAAGTCCTAGAGGCTGTATGCAGGTCCCTGGAGCAGTTTTAGTGGGTGCAGTACATTTGTGGGTAGTGGGTTTTTTGGGGGGGGGGGGGGGGTTGGGGGGCTCAGCTCCCAAAGTAAGGGAGCTATGCACGTGGGAGCTTTTCTGAAGTCCACTGCAGTGACCCCTAGGGAGCCCGGTTGGTGTCCTGCCATGTCAGGGGGGCCAGTGCACTAAAAATGCTGGCTCCTCTCACGGCCAAATGCCTTGGATTTGGCCGGGGTTTGAGATGGCCGACATAACTTTCCATTATCGCTAAAAATCGAAGCCGGCCATATCAAACCCCGGCCAAATCCAAGGCATTTGGCTGGCTGGAACCGTATTATTGAAACAAAAGATAGCCGGCCATCTTTTTCGAAAACACGGGTCTGGCCAGCTGTTTGCGGCACCGCCAAAATACATCGCCGGCCATGTATTTCGCCGGCACCGTTTGATTATTCCCCTCTATGTTAACAAAATGATAAGTTTTATGTTAAACTGTACCTACTGTACACTGCCTTAGGTGAATCTCTTCATAAAGGCGGTTAATAATAACAATAATAATAATAATACCCAGTGTACCTGAATGTAAAAGGTGTGAGCAAAAATCCAAATCTAAATAAATGAATAATAAATCCCAATAAATAAATAAAGAAGTTAGTACTAGGAATATTACACAAAAGACACGATATTATAGTATTACAATCTTTAAATTAGTATTTATGATCACATCTGGCTTTTCAGCAATCTAACAAGCCTTAGCCTATCCTTACACAAGTCTTTCCTGCACACTGTGTGGAGGAGTGGCCTAGTGGTTAGGATGGTGGACTTTGGTCCTGAGGAGCTGAGTTCAGTTCCCGGCACAGGCAGCTCCTTGTGACTCTGGGCAAGTCACTTAACCCTCCATTGCCTGCCGCATTGAGCCTGCCATGAGTGGGGAAGCGTGGAGTACAAATGTAACAAAAATAAATAAATAAATTTGTACCGTGGTCATAAAAAAACCTCTCTCTTTTTTCCATTTCCAAGAAACGACAACTAATAAAAATCCACACAACACCAAACTTAGAAGACCCATACCAAAAAATTCAAGTGGGTTACGTCAACGCAAGATCCGTAGGAAACAAAACAACAACAGTAGCCGATTGGATTACATCAGACAACCTCGACCTACCCTTCATCACTGAAACCTGGATCCATGATCAAAAGGACCCTATAATCCTAGACCTATGCCCTCCAGGATGCAAAATCACTCACTGGACTAGGAAAGAAAAGAGCAGCAGAAGCATAGCCCTAATCTACCGCCTCCACTTTACCATCGAAACCACTGCCGAGTCCATAACAACCGAACTTGAAATTGCCTCAATCAGAATCCACAACAAAACCTTGCTTGATCAACTAAACTGTGTCTTGTTTTATAGACCACCAGGTAATTGGAACGAAAGCCAGTCAAACCTCATGGACTTCATTTCAAACACTTGTGTAACCAACTCCAACGTACTTGTACTTGTACTAGGAGACATTAACCTTCACCTAGAAGACCCAAACTCTATCAATGCACAAGACTGCAAGGAATTCCTCCACTCATGTGATCTCAAATGGCCAAATTTGCAAGCAACCTAAGTCAAAGGACACACACTTGACCTCATCGCGCACAAACTAAGCACTGAACAGAACCTAACATTAACAGATTTCACATGGACAGAAGCACCATGGACCGACCACTACAAATTAAACCTAACCATAAAATGGTGAAAGAAGGGTTCTCACCGTATACAAGAACACACAACTTACAGCACCAGAGGCCAAATTGACTCAAAAACATTCTGGCAAAAGATATACAATAACGAATGGACAGCACAAATGGACTCCATACACTACCTAACAGAATGGGATAAAAGATGCAGAAGCATACTTGACGAAATAGCACCCCTACGAGCAAGAACCTCACAGAGGCATAACTCGATGCCATGGTTCAATGAAGAACTGAAAAAATTAAAATCACAATCCAGGAAACTCGAACGAGCATGGAAAAAAAACAAAAGATGAACACTCACTTAACGCATGGAAATAAATATAAAGAAAATACAAATACGCAATAAGACAGACCAAAAGGTCAAACTACAAAACCAAAATCGGTCCAGATTACAAAGACGTAAGGAAATTATACCAACTCGTGAATAAACTACTTGACACCACCTTGGTCACCACAACCAACACAGACATCCCATCAGCAGATAAACTTGCCAAATACTTCAATGAAAAAATTGTAAACCTACGCAAAAAGTTACCTCAGGACAATACTGATATTGAAAACTTCATCAATGGTTTGGACCCAACCCTTGGAGAATACCCAGCGGACCGAACCTGGTCAAACTTCGACCTCCTCACTGCCGAAACAGTTACCCAGGCGATCAACAGGTTCTCTGACACTCACTGCAAATTGGATACCTGCCCCAGCTACCTAATAAAACCCGCCCCGACCGCTAAATAGTTGACCTCACATCCCACCTAAACTACATGCTCCAACAAGGTCTCTTCCCTAAGGAAAATGGCAATATCCTACTCACCCCAATACCAAAAGATACCAAGAAAAAAACAAACGAAATCACCAACTACCGCCCAGTAGCATCTATCCCCCACTGGTAGTCAAACTGATAGAAAGCATGGTAACCAAACAACTTACCGACTATATAAACAAATTCTCTATACTACATGACTCACAATCAGGATTTTCCCCCTCCATAGCACTGAAACAGTACTATTTACTCTCCTAGCCAAATTCAAGCAGGAAATAGCTACAGGAAAAAGCATACTTCTCCAATTCGACATGGTAAACCACAATATACTACTAAGACTCCTGGATTACTTCGGGATCGGCGGAAAAATACTTAGTTGGATCAAGGGTTTCCTAACCACTAGAACATATCAAGTGAAATCAAATACAAACATATCATCACCGTGGAAAGCAGACTGCGGAGTTCCTCAAGGATCACCATTTTCTCCGATCCTCTTCAACCCAATGATGACCCCACTAGCCAAATCCTTATCCTTGGCCAAATGCTAGTCAGGGACACCCTTCTTTTTTCCATTATCGGCCGAGGACGCCCATCTCTTAATCACGCCCCAGTCCTGCCTTCAGTACGGTGCCGACACCCCCCCCCCCCCGTGAAGTTTGGTCGTCCCCCGTGACGGAAAGCAGTTGAGGACACCCAAAATTGGCTTTCGATTATGCCGATTTGGGCGACCCTGAGAGAAAGACGCCCATCTCCCGATTTGTAAATTCATCAATACAGGAGTGATATGTTCTGAATGGCTAGTCCCAGTTAATACTCTGGCTATTGAGTTCCGCGCTATCTGCAATGCTTTTATATGTGTTTTTTGGAGACCCAGTAGCAGTGCATTTGCATAACCGAAACATGATGTTATCAGACCTTGTATAACGGTCCTGAAGTTATTGGGCTTTAATGGATTCCTTAGTCTCCTTACTAGCCTTAATTTAAAGTACACATCCCTGATAGTTTTGCTCACATGATCTTGCATTGTTAATTTTTCATCAAGTATGATCCCTGAATCCCTTAGGTTTGATGTAACAGGGATTAAATCATCATCAAACTGAAATTCAGACGGAATATCATTCAAGTCATGAGCAGCCAGTGATCGAATCTTAGTTTTACTGATATTCAATTTCAGCCCATTTGCAGACATCCATTTATAAATCGTGCTCAATAAGGTTATCTTCTATACTGTTAGTAATAGGAAGTAAGAACTGTTTGTCATCTGCATACAGGCGAAATTGAACTTCAGAATGGGTTAGTACTCCACAGAAAGGTATTAGGAAAATGTTGAAGTAGAGACAGACACGATCCCTGAGGAAAACTTGTTGACAAAAACTGAGAGGTTGATACGTCTTTTCCCTGTACGACAGTAAAGCTTCTATCGTCCAGAAAAGATTGAAACCATTTGAGGACAACACCAGAGACACCAATAGACTGCATTCTAGTCAACAAAATAGTATCAAAGGCGGCTGACTCATCAAGGACCATTAAGAGAAATGGTTGTCCTTTACTAAAGTCGGTATGTTCTACATCAAGTAGAGAGAGCAATAATGTCTCTGTGTCATGGTGAGCTCTGAATCTCAACTGATTGACCTCCAGAATCTTATTGGAATCCAAATAATTTACTAGTTGATCACATACCAATCTCTAAGCAACCTTAGATAAGAAAGGTAGAGATGAGATAGGTCTATAGCTCTTAATAAGACTAACATCGTCTTTCACCTTCTTTAATAGCGGTTGAACCACAGCTTCCTTAAATAGGAACATAGCCTTCTCCGAAGCTCTTATTCACACTTTGGCTAAACAGTGGAGCAATTACAAGGCCTTAATCACAGAAGGATGGCAGGTATCATTGTTGTGGACACTATCGTTTACTTTAGAAAACACTTGCTTTAACATGTCAGGAGAAATCTCTGTAAAAGTCAACCATCACTCACTGTCTACTAGAGGGATACTGTAGAAAGTTCATCTGGCAATTTCTTTAAGTCAAACTGGTTTATGATTCTATTTACTTCTATCAGAGAAGCCAGTGGAAAAATCTTCACTTGAGATTTTATGTGGGTTAAAGGTTTTATCTAGATTTGGGTCACCTACTATGTTAAAGCCTCCCGTGATAATCTTAGTCGCATCAGAATATAGGCGACCAGAATTGAACGCAACGCTCAAGGTGAGGTTGCACCATGGATCGATATTATTTTCTATCCCTTTCCTAATTGTTCTTTTTTATTTTAATCATTTTTCTTCATTTGATATACCACCTCTTTCGAGCGTGAGTCGAGGTGGTTTACATGCTTATTCTACAGCATCTCAACCCGCTGCCCACCTGTGGGAATCGAAACTGGTTCCCCAGGTTCACAACCCACTGCACTAGCCATTAGGACACTTCCCCACTCCTAACATCTTGTTTGCTTTTTTGACCACTGCTACACGCTGGGAAAAATATTTCAGCGTAATGTCTATGATGACATCTAGATCTTTTTCTCAGGTGCTGACCACAAGGTGGACCCTACCATCGGCTAACTATAATTCAGATTACTCTTCCCAATGTGCATCACTTTGCATTTGTCCACATTAAATTTCATCTGCCATTTGGATGCCCAGTCTTCCAGTCTCCTAAGGTCTTCGTGCAATTTTTCACAACCTCCATGTGTTTTGACAATTTTGAATAGTTTTGTGTCATCTGCAAATTTAAGCACCCCACTTATCGTTCCAATTTCCATATCATTTATAAATATGTTAAATAGCACCGGTCCCAGCTATGTTTTGAACTATATGTAGCTATTTGATTTCTGTTAATCGTATGCCATTACAAGAGTATTGCAGTAATTAAGTTGAGTGATCACAAAACAGTTTATTAAAACAAGGGGAGCTGAAGAGGAAAAGAGATTCCTGACAGAATATATCATTTTTGATTTATAAAAATCTCTCCTGAACTACATTAGAAATCTGAGCATGAAAGTTTTGATCAAATATCACTTCCGAAACCTTGGCAGTAGGACTAAAGGTATTTCTAACTAATGGGGCTTTCGGTTCACGTGAACAGGTTCTTGCAAGACTTTTCTGGGTTCCATTTCAGATCACGTGAGCTAAACCATACTGCAAACTTGTCCAGTTTGAAAGTGAGATCTTGAATTTCCAGTCAAGAGGTACATAAGAACATAAGAGTAGCCATACTGGGTCACACCATTGGTCCATCTAGCCCAGTATCCTGTGTTCCAAACATTGGCCAAGCCAGGCCACAAGTACCTGGCAGAAACCCAAATCATGGTATTAACGATGGGGTACAATAGCTGAATATCATCTGCATGGATGTACAGGACTGGGCCAGACAGAGTAGAGGGGGCCATAAAAATATTGAATAATTCAGGGGCCAATCGATTGAGCTTTGAGGTACCCTACATGCCAGTGAATAAGGAAAAGACTGAGACTTGTTCCATTGCACTATGTTGGTGAGACAAGACTTCCCTCAGCTGAACTCCTGCTGACTCTGTCCCATTAAACCATGTTTGTCTATGTGTCCGCTAGTTTGCCCGGAACCGATGTCAGGTTTACCAGGCTATAATTTCCCGGATCACCCCAGGATCCCTGTTTAACAATCAGTGTTACATCGGCCACTTTCCAAACTTCAGCAAACAATATGGGGTCAATATTTAGCGTGAGTTAACTGAGTAGGAGCAGCCCGTACCTGGACAACCCATCCTGACCAGGTTCTGCCAAGATGTTCAGTGACACTTAATTGGCTGGTACCCCTGCTCAGACTGCTTTGGCATGATCTGGTTACTAGTAACGACAGCAGACCAATCCCTGAATAGTCAGCACTGATACACTGGGACATACTATATCTCTATCTGGTCTGGAGGAGTGCACAGAGAACCAGCGGATCCCAGTTGAAATCCTACTGCAGCTCCTTGTGACCTTGGACAAGTCACTTAACCCTCCAGTGCATCAAGTACAAACTCAGATTATAAGCCTGCAAAGGATAGAAAAATGCCTGAATGTCCTCCACTTCAAGAGCTTCTAAGGTCTATAAAATAACGAGTAGAGTGGAACAGGTAGACGTGAATCGCTTATTTACTCTTTCCAAAAATACTAGGAATAGGGGGCACGCAATTACACTACAAAGTAGTACATTTAAAACAAACTGGCGAACATATTTCTTCACTCAACGTGTGATCAAACTCTGAAATTCTTTGCCAGAAAATGTAGTAAAAGCAATTAGCTTAGCGGGGTTTTAAAAAGGTTTGGATAGCTTCCTAAAAGGAAAATCCATAAGTCATTATTAAAACGGACTTGGGGAAAATCCAGTACTTATTTCTAGGATAAGCAGCATAAAATGAATTGCACTTTTTTGGGATCTTGCCAGGTACTTGTGACCTGCAATGGCCACTGTTGGAAACAGAATGCTGGGCTTGATGGACTCTCAGTCTGTCCCAGTTTGGCAACACTTATGTTCTTAAGTGATATGTAAGTAAATAAGCAATACATCTCTCTATATATTTTAAGTGATACCTTCTAAATGTGGAACTTAATATGTCTACTCCAATAAAAAGATAATTGCTTTATAAACTATTTTTTCTATTTATTGATCTTTCTTTACAGGCATGCAAGTGCATTACCTCATTACTATCAAAAGGAATTACTGCATTTCCGGAGCAGGATTACGCATGAATTCTACACCAGCTATTTAAATGAGATCTTGCTTGTAAGCTTCCATTGTTATCTGATAGGAGGCAACAAAGAATGTTTTATCTCATGTAATTTAATAAAGCTACAATACAAGGAATGATGCCAATTTGATATTTCACCTTCCAAAGCACACACAATTAGATGCTGGCTCTCTTCACTGTGCCCCAGAAGCTCTGAACTGCAAGACATACTGGGACAGGCCAAAGGTTTATCAAGCCCAGCATCCTGTTTCCAACAGTGGCCAATCCAGGTTACAAGTACCTGGCAAGATCCCAAAACAGTACAGTACATTTTATGCTGCTTATTCCAGAAATAAGCAGTAGATTTTCTCCAACTCCATCTTAATAATGGCTTATGGACTTTTCTTTCAGGAACTTATCCAACCCTTTTTTAAAACCCACTAAGCTAACTACTTTTACCACATTCTCTGGCAACGAATTTCAGAGTTTAATTACACAAGTGAATAAATATTTTCTCTGATTTGTTTTAAATTTACTACTTTGTAGACGCATTGCATGCCCTCTAGTCCTAGCATTTTTGGAAATAGTAAACTATCGATTCACGTCCACCCATGACACTCCACTCGTTATTTTATAGACCTCTATCATATCTCACCTCAGCCGTCTTTTCTCCAAGCTGAAGAGCCCTAGCCACTTTAGCCTTTCCTCATAGGGAAGTCATCCCATCTCCTTTATCATTTTCATCACCCTTCTCTGAACCTTTTCTAATTCCACTATATCTTTTTTGAGATACGGCGACCAGAATTGAACACAATACTCGAGGTGCAGTCGCACCATAGAGCGATACAAAGGCATTATAAGATCCTCATTTTTGTTTTCCATTCCTTTCCTAATAATAAATACCTAACATTCTATTTGCTTTCTCAGCCGCAGCAGCACACTGAGCAGAAGGTTTCAACGTATCATCAACGACGACACCTACATCCCTTTCTTGGTCCGTGACTCCTAACGTGGAACCTTGCATGACGTAGATATAATTCGGGTTCCTCTTTCCCACATGCATCACTTTGCACTTGCTCACATTAAACGTCATCTGCCATTTAGACGCCCAGTCTCATAAGGTCCTCTTGTAATTTTTCACAATCCTCCCACGATTTAACAACTTTGAATAACTTTGCGTCATCACATAATTTAATTACCTCACTAGTTACTCCCATCTCTAGGTCATTTATAAATATGTTAAAAAGCAGCGGTCCCAGCACAGAGCCCTGGGAACCCCACTAACTACCCCTCTCCATTGAGAATACTGACCATTTAACCCTACTCTCTGTTTTCTATCCTTTAACCAGTTTTTAATCCACAATAGGACACTACCTCCTATCCCATGACTCTGCAGTTTCCTCTGGAGTCTTTCATGAGGTACTTTGTCAAATGCCTTCTGAAAATCCAGATACACAATATCAACCGGCTCACCTTTACCCACATCTTTGTTCAACCCTTCAAAGAAATGTAGTAGATTGGTGAGGCAAGATTTCCCTTCACTAAATCCATGTTGACTTTGTCTAATTAATCCATGCTTTTGAATATGCTCTGTAATTTTGTTCTTAATAATAGTCTCTACCATTTTGGCCGGCACCGATGTCAGACTCACCGGTCTATTAATCTGCAGGTATTAATCTGCAAACGAACCTTTTCCGGAGATGCGAAGGCGGTAGAACGAGAGGACTTGAAATGAGATTGAAGGGGGGCAGACTCAAGAAAAAATGTCAGAAAGTATTGTTTCACGGAGAGAGTAGTGGATGCTTGGAATGCCCTCCCGCGGGAGGTGGTGGAAACGAAAACGGTAACGGAATTCAAACATGCGTGGGATAAACATAAAGGAATCCTGTTCAGAAGGAATGGATCCCAAGGAGCTTAGCCGAGATTGGGTGGCAGAACCGGTGGCGGAAGGTGGAGATGGTGCAGGGCAGACTTATACGGTCTGTGCCAGAGCCGGTGGTGGGAGGCGGGACTGGTGGTTGGGAGGCGGGGATAGTGCTGGGCAGACTTATACGGTCTGTGCCAGAACCGGTAGTGGGAGGCGGGGCTGGTGGTTGGGAGGCGGGGCTAGAGCTGGGCAGATTTATACGGTCTGTGCCCTGAAAAGGACAGGTACAAATCAAGATAAGGTATACACAAAAAGTAGCACATGTGAGTTTATCTTGTTGGGCAGACTGGATGGACCGTGCAGGTCTTTTTCTGCCGTCATCTACTATGTTTACTATGTTACTATAATTTCCTGAATCTCCTCTGGAACCTTTGTTAAAAATCGGCGTTTCATTGGCCACTCTCCAATCTTCTGGTACCACGCTCGATTTTAAGGATAAAGTACATATTTCTAACAATAGCTCTGCAAGCTCATTTTTCAGTTCTATCAGTACTCTGGGATGAATACTATCCAGTCCAGGAAATTTGCTATTCAGTTTGTAGAACTGCCCCATTGTATCCTCCAGGTTTACAGAGAATTCACTACTTGTACCTCATTCCACCACATTATCACTTTGTATTCATTCATACCATTGTTTGTTTAGACTGGAATCGGCTAACGCTGCTAACGGTAATATGTAAGCCACATTCAGCCTGCAAATGGGTGGGAAAATATGGGATACAAAAGCAACAAATAATAATAATAATTTCCCGGATCCCCTCTGGAACCTTTTTTAAAAATCGGCATTACATTGGCCACCTTCCAATCTTCTGGAACCATGCTTGATTTTAAAGATAAATTAGATATTACTAACAATAGTTCTGCAAGTTCAGTTTTCAATTCCATCACTACTCGGGGATGAAAACCATCCGGTCCAGGAGACTTGCTACTTTTCAATTTGTCAGATTGCGCTGTTACATCCTCCAGGTTTATAGAGATTTCATTCAGTTTCTCTGACTCATCAGCTTTGAATATCATTTCTAGCATCAGTATCTCTGCCAAAGCTTCCTCGGTGAAGACCGAAGCAAAGAATTAATTTAATCTTTCCGCTATGGCTTTGTCTTCCATGATCGCCCCTTTTACCCCTCGGTCATCTAGTGGTTCAACTAATTCCTTTGCCGGCTTCTTGCTTTTAATATACCTAAAAATAAATTTACTTTGTGCTTTTGCCTCCACCGCAATCTATTTTTCAAAGTCTTTCTTTGCCTTCCTTATCAGCGCTTTGCATTTGACTTGTCATTCCTTGTGATGTTTCTTATTATTTTCAGTCGGTTCCTTCTTCCATTTTCTGAAGGATTTTTAAAAATCTCTAATAGCATCCTTCATCTCATTTTTTTAACCATGCCAGCTGTTGTTTGGTCTTCTTTCCTCCTTTTTTAATACACGGAATATATTTGGCCTGGGCTTACAGGATGGTATTTTTAAACAGCATCCACACCTGATGTACATTTTTGACCTTTGCAGCTGCTCCTCTGTTTTTTTTTAATCATAGTCTCCTTTTTGAAAGTTAAACGCTAACGTATTGGATTTCCTGTTTATACTTACTCCAAAGCCGATATCAAATCTGGTCATATTATGATCACTGTAATCAAGTGGCCCCATCACCATTACCTCCCGCACCAGTTCATGCGCTCCACTAAGGACTAGGTCTAGAATTTTTCCTCCTCTTGTTGGCTCCTGTACCATCATCAAGGAATTTTACCTCCCTATCATGCCGTGATGTTTGTTTATGTATCGCTTGAATTGATTGATTAAAATTTTTTGATTCTTTGCAGTGTCAGTGGAGTATCTTAAACAAAACAGTTAAGTACAACTACCTTCCATACTGAAATACTTTTTGATTAAGTTCTAGATTAAACCTCTGACAGCAAGATGCCACTTACAGATTACCCAAAATACTGCCTTATCTCTAATACACATAAATTGGGCCATGATACCCCATATCTTAAAGAAGCTGACTGGCTCCCCGTTAACCATCGTATTACTTATCAGTTAATCTTGCTTGTCTTTAAAATCTTAGATGCTGAACAACCTCTTTATCTTTTTCGTTATCTTATTCCTTACGGTCCTGCATGTATACTTAGATCATAAGTCAACATACACTATCACTGTATATAACAATTTAATGACTATTATATTAGACCTCAGAGGTGTTGTTGAAGTGAATTTCCACTTTGATGTTATTCACATCAGAAATCAATTTCATATGCCTCTCGTCATTGGTCAAAAATCAATTTTTCTATCTTTTTCATTTTTTTCTTTTAAAACATATAATGATAAAAAGATTCACTTATCTTTTTGATAACTTCAGTTGATATCACTTCAAAGGCTCTCATCAATATACCATTAGTTGGTGATTCTGCTTGTTGAGGTGTTTATAACTCTAGCACCTTCCAATGGCTCATATCTCAGACTACAAATAGTCTTGCGCTCTCAAAGCTCAATTCAATTATCGTCTATGTTCGTTTCTATTTATAAGTTCTTTCTTATTCCTCCGAGCTTATTGAGGCGCGCATTCTAATTGTTGAGATATCTCTTACTCCAACGGCTCACACCAACTTTTTTTCGGAAAATAATTCTTTCGCTCTTAGGTTCACATCACATCATCAACCTAAGAGCGAAAGAATTATTTTCCGAAAAAAAGTTGGTGTGAGCCGTTGGAGTAAGAGATATCTCAACAATTAGAATGCGCGCCTCAATAAGCTCGGAGGAATAAGAAAGAACTTATAAATAGAAACGAACATAGACGATAATTGAATTGAGCTTTGAGAGCGCAAGACTATTTGTAGTCTGAGATATGAGCCATTGGAAGGTGCTAGAGTTATAAACACCTCAACAAGCAGAATCACCAACTAATAGTATATTGATGAGAGCCTTTGAAGTGATATCAACTGAAGTTATCAAAAAGATAAGTGAATCTTTTTATCATTATATGTTTTAAAAGAAAAAAATGAAAAAGATAGAAAAATTGATTTTTGACCAATGACGAGAGGCATATGAAATTGATTTCTGATGTGAATAACATCAAAGTGGAAATTCACTTCAACAACACCTCTGAGGTCTAATATAATAGTCATTAAATTGTTATATACAGTGATAGTGTATGTTGATTGATGAATCGTGTGAACGCTGTATAATTAAAAATAGTTAGTGGGCAGTATTTAGATAGTACTTAGATCATAAGAACATAAGCGTTGCCATACTAGGTCAGACCAATGGTCCATCTAGCCCAGTATTCTGTTTTCCAACGGTGGCCAAGCCAGGTCACAAGTACCTGGCAGAAACCCAAATCGTGGCAACACTCCATACTACAAATCCCAGGGCAAGCAGTTGCTTCCCATATTTACCTCAATAGCAGACTATGGACTTTTCCTCCAGGAATTTGTCCAAACCTTTTTTAAACCCAGATACACTAACCACCACCACCTCCTCTGGCAAAGAGTTCCAGAGCTTGACTATTCATTGAGTGAAAAAAATATTTCCTCCTATTTGTTTTAAAAGTATTTCTATGTAAGTTTCTCAATTATCCCCTAGTCTTTGTACTTTCGGAATGAGTAAAAAATTGTTTCACTTCTACTCCACTCAGTGAAGTAACCCATAAGCACACTAGTCATGTTATTTTTAGGATGAAGGGGCCTTGTCTTTGGAACTTACTTCCTGTTCCTCTCCGTCTTCAGACATCACTTGATCAATTTAAAACTGACCATATGAATAAGTTTCCATCATCCCAAGCGGATATATTTCTGAGAAGTTCTGAGAGAAGAGGACATTGAACACTATTTTGCTTTGTGCTTTGGGAACTTAAAGATTGGGGTTTAAAGGAGGAATTGTAGGCAAAATAAAAATATAAAAAAGCAAATTTTATCAACTAATCTCCATAGTCTTTTCCCCTTAGTTTTAAAAACTTGGTACCAAAGCATTAACAGATAGACCCTAGCAGGCACTGCAGGATCTAGTTTAGTATTGGGGGGGGGGGGGGGGATAAAAAGAGAGAGAGAGGGGGAAAAGCAAGCAGGACCTAGTTTAGTATTAAGGGGGGAATAGAGAGAGAGAGAGAGAGAAAAGCAAGCATTGTTAACTAGTTGCCATAGAGGGGCATTTTCGAAAGGTCGTCCAAGTATGAATTAAGACGCCCTCGTGAAGTCATCCAAAATCAGGTTGGTATAATCGAAAATAGTATGGATGTCCTTAGACATTCCATTATCGCAGTGCAAAATGCCCAAAGTATAGTAAAAAAGGACGCCCATCTTCCAGAACCACCAAAGGACGTTCCCAACATTCACTGTACTTGCCAACATTTGTAATATGAACGTCCTTCGGCGGTTCTACGTGAAAGACGTCCTTATTACTATATTTTGGACTTCTCATGTATCTGGTTGTTCCTCAAGTACAGTGCATGTTGCGGACATCCAGGTACGGGAAATAGAAGGAATATTCATAAATGCAAAGTACAGTAACAAGGACATGTTTCTTGCAGAACTGCCGAAGGACGTCCAATCTTCGCTAAGATTCCACGGAACCATTCCTTCTAAACAGGATTCCTTTGTGTTTATCCCACGCATGTTTGAATTCCATTACCGTTTTCATCTCCACCACCTCCCGCGGGAGGGCATTCCACATATCCACCACCCTCTCCCGGAAAAGGTTCATTTGCGGATTAATACCTTTCAAATATTTGAACGTCTGTATCATATCACCCCTGTTTCTCCTTTCCTCCAAGGTATACATGTTCAGGTCAGCTCGTACGGTTTGCAACGCAATCCCATTCCATTTTCGTAGCTTTTCTTTGCACCACTTCCAGTCTTTTTACATCTTTAGCAAGATACGGCCTCCAAAACTGAACACAATACTCTAAGTGGGGCATCACTTACGACTTGTAGAGGGGCATCAACACCTCCTTTCTTCTGCTGGTTATGCCCCTCTCAACGTAGCCTAGCATCCTGGCCATGGCTGTTGCCTTGTTGCATTGTTTCTTTACCTTCAGATCCTCCGACACCAACACCCCAAGGTCTCTCTCCTGAGTCGAGCTTACTAATCTCTCCCCTCCTATTCAGTATCTCTCTTTTGGGTTTCTACACCCCAAGTGCATTACTCTGCATTTCTTGGCATTAAATTTTAAATGTATCACAACTCTATACTGGGTTATCTATTCTTTCCGGTTTCTGACTTTACTCATACAACTTCATCCTATAGAAACCATTTAATTTTGATCATTCTTTCAGTTTACTATTATTTATTTTTTAATATGCAAATTATTGTGTCTAGTGCTCAGTCTCAGTGCATTATACCCACCATAATTGGCTATGTCAAGCATCATCGTACTACAGTCCCTCCTTTCCTTCCTAGTGGTTAGTGCAGCGGACTTTGATCCCGGGGAACTGAGTTCGATTCCCACTGCAGCTCCTTGTGACTCTGGGCAAGTCACTTAACCCTCCATTGCCCCTGGTACAAAATAAGTACCTGAATATATGTAAACCGCTTTGAATGTAGTTGCAAAAACCTCAGAAAGGCGGTTAATCAAGTCCCATTTCCCTTTCCCTTATGACATCACAATATCAGAAGTGAGCCAAGTATCGGGCAATCAAGCCATTGTGACATCACTGATGAGGTTGGCTCTTATTGATGGAATGAGTGGAGGAGTAGCCTAGTGGTTAGTGCAATGGGCTTTAAGCCATTGTGACATCACTGATGAGGTTGGCTCTTATTGGTGGAATGAGTGGAGGAGTAGCCTAGTGGTTAATGCAGTGGACTTTGATCCTGGGGAACTGAGTTCGATTCCCACTGCAGCTCCTTGTGACTCTGGCCAAGTCACTTAACCCTCCATTGCCCCTGGTACAAAATAAGTACCTGAATATATGTAAACCGCTTTGAATGTAGTTGCAAAAACCTCAGAAAGGCGGTTAATCAAGTCCCATTTCCCTTTCCCCCTTTCCCTTATGACATCACAATATCAGAAGTGAGCCAAGTAT
Organism: Microcaecilia unicolor; assembly: GCF_901765095.1. NCBI lineage: Eukaryota > Metazoa > Chordata > Amphibia > Gymnophiona > Siphonopidae > Microcaecilia > Microcaecilia unicolor. Next base: position 532,996,171 of record NC_044033.1, on the reverse strand, counting down.
CGGGCAATCAAGCCATTGTGACATCACTGATGAGGTTGGCTCTTATTGATGGAATGAGTGGAGGAGTAGCCTAGTGGTTAGTGCAATGGGCTTTAAGCCATTGTGACATCACTGATGAGGTTGGCTCTTATTGGTGGAATGAGTGGAGGAGTAGCCTAGTGGTTAATGCAGTGGACTTTGATCCTGGGGAACTGAGTTCGATTCCCACTGCAGCTCCTTGTGACTCTGGCCAAGTCACTTAACCCTCCATTGCCCCTGGTACAAAATAAGTACCTGAATATATGTAAACCGCTTTGAATGTAGTTGCAAAAACCGCAAAAACCAAAGGAAGGTGGTATATCAAGTCCCATTTCCCTTTCCCCCTTTCCCTTATGACATCACAATATCAGAAGTGAGCCAAGTATCGGGCAGTCAAGCCATTGTGACATCACTTATGAGGTTGGCTCTTATTGGTGGAATGAGTGGAGGAGTAGCCTAGTGGTTAATGCAGTGGACTTTGATCCTGGGGAACTGAGTTCGATTCCACTGCAGCTCCTTGTGACTCTGGCCAAGTCACTTAACCCTCCATTGCCCCTGGTACAAAATAAGTACCTGAATATATGTAAACCGCTTTGACTGTAGTTACAAAAACCTCAGAAAGGCGGTATATCAAGTCCCAGTTCCTTTTCCCTATTTGAGATCCTACAGGAAATGTTGCTAGTGGAGCAGTAGCCTAGTGGTTAGCAGGGGCGTAGCCAGACTTCGGCAGGAGGGGATCCAGGGCCCAAGGTGAGGGGGCATAGTTTAGCTCCCCCCCGGCACCGCCAACCCCCGCCACTTTTGACCTCCCCCTGGCACCGCCACCACCACCACTTTTGACCCTCCCCCCAGCGCCCCTCCCCTTTTGACCCTCCCTTCCCGCCGGGTACCTGTGCTGGTAGGGGTCCCCAACCCCCACCAGTCGAAGTCCTCTTCAGCGCCGGTCTCTGGCCCAATGCGTTGCTGTAGCTGATCTGGAAGGATTCTGTTTCTGTGTGAGTCGTCCTGACGTCCTGCATGTTCCTTCTTGCAGGACGCCAGGAGGACGCCGAAACAGAATCCTTCCAGATCAGCTGCAGTACAGGTACCTGATGACGGCAATGGCAGGGAAGGGTTGGTGGCGGCGGGAAGGGGGGGTCGAAAGGGTCAGCGGCAGGGGGCCATGTCCCCGTGGCCCCACATAGCTACGCCCCTGGTGGCCAGTGTAGCAGACCTTGATCCTGGGGAACTGAGTTTAATTCCCACTGCAGCTCCTTGTGACCCTGGGCAAGTCACTTAACCCTCCCTCCATTGCCCCTGGTACAAAATAAGTACCTGAATATATGTAAACCACTTTGAATGTAGTTGCAAAAACCACAGAAAGGCAGTGTATCAAGTCCCATCCCATTTCTCTTCAGAGCATTTTACATTTTTGGCAAAATAAAAATGCTGTAAATTATTTTTCAGCTTGAAGGTCTAATGGGGAAAACACAAGAAGAGAAAGGCAGGTTTGAGTGTGAGGATTGAATGATCAGGGAGCAGCCCTGGGATTTACTGGTTTTCTGTGTGTGTCTTAGATTTACTGTTCCAGCTGTACACAGACACGGAGCTGCTGCGATTTATATGAGGATGGAGACAAGGCATGCTGGAACGCGCATCTCTGGCGACCTTTTAAACGCAAACAGGAAAGTGCTGGCTCAGCATATGTTGGGAATAAGCATCATTTTATATCATGAAAACATTCTGTGACCTTCTGAAAATAAGGCAGGGAAATGAAAGCTCTGCTATTTCTCTTTCAAATGTGGATTAGTTGCAGATGCTGTTCAGATTTTGTGAGTGAGCAGGAAGCGTTCGTTAAAGCTGCAAACCGTGGCATCATGGTGGCTGGCTCTTGAATGTTATAAACCACAGACACCAGTTTCCTTGGGCAGGTTTTTCACGAGTCCCCAGCAAAGACTGCAAATTTGGCAGCAGCCGTGAGGCTCATTTTTACATAGTTGCCTATATTCACTTTTTAATATATGTAAATTGTTTTACACTTTGTTATAACTTCCTGTGTCTGCAGTTCATTTATTTGGTCTTGTACTGGAGAGTTCTCCTATAAGTAGCCAGGAGGCAGTGTTTGGCAAGTGAATAGTCCTATTTCACCTCCAAGCCAAGCAACACGCTCAGCTTCCTACCGGACCAGGGGCCGCTAAATATTGGGTGGCCCCCAAGACTATGGGAAGTGTACACAGAAAATGTCTGCAAATATTTTCAGGTTAGCCACTCAAGCAGATTCTTTCCGTTTTTAGTTAAATGTTTACTTATCTATCACAAAAAGTCTTTGGAGCTCTGTGCATTTCTGTTATGACATAATGTTGAGTCTTGCTAGGGGGTAGCACTGACATTTATTTATTTAGATTTTGCTCACACCTTTTTCAGTGGTGGCTCAGGGTGAGTTACATTCAGGTACTCTGGATATTTCTCTGTCCCAGGAGGGCTCACAATCTAAGTTTGTACCTCAGGCAATGGAGGGTTAAGTGACTTGCCCAAGATCACAAGCAGCAGCAGTGGGATTTGAACCGGCCACCTCTGGAGTGCAAGACTAGTGCTCTAACCACTAGGCCACTCCTCCACTGTATAAAAGCTGCCCACCCCTGTACCAGGCCATTGCTGAGCAGTGGACATAATTCAGTGGGTCTCATTCGTCCACTACCTGCCTGGAATGTGGTTTCTCTTCAAACATTTAGGGAGGAAAAGACTCCAGACCTCCCACCCCTCCCACCCTCAAGAGTTCCAGATTCCTGAAAGGGCCTACCATGTTGATGGTGGTCTAGGGGATCTGAGGGCTGGTGCCAGTATCAAAATGATGTGACTGCTTTCTCTCCTCTCCCTTATACCTCAAGGGCTGGCTTTAACCCAGATGTGATCACTATTCTTGTTCGTCTTGACTATTTGGCTCTTCTCAGCCCTCTTCAGTGGTGTGCTGGAGCCGGCTCGCACCGGCTCGCAAGAGCCGGTTGTTAAATTTTCTTCCGGCTTGCGAGCCGGTTGCTGAAAATAGCGAGCCGGCTCTGGCTCTCCTCCCTCCCTCCTCCCTCCCTTCGGATCCGCCTCACCTCCCGCTTGTTTTTTAAATTCTTGGCTTCCAGCGCCGAGTCGCCGACTGTCCTGAGTCCTCCCTTGCCGATTTGCGCTTTAAAAATGGCCACCGAGACTTCCAGAGGCGGCCTCGCGAGACTTCAGCTGAAGTCTCGGCGGCCATTTTGAAGCGCGAATCGGCAAGGGAGGACTCAGACAGTCGGCGACTCGGCGCTGGAAGCCAAGAATTTAAAAAACAAGCGGGCGCGCGGTGAGGGACCGGATCGGGAGGGAGGGAGGAGAAGAAGAATTTCATAAAACAGCTCGGGAGGGGGTGGCAGGGGGGAAAAGAGAGTTGCTGCTGGGCATGGGTGGATGGAGGGGGTCGCTGGACATGGGTGCATGCAGGGCAGGGGAGAGGAGGGTCACTGCTGGACATCTGGGTGCATGCAGGGTAGGGCAGAGGAGGGTCACTGGGTATGGGTGCATGCAGGGCAGGGGAGAGGAGGGTACACTGCTGACATGGGTGCATGCAGGGGAGAGAAGGGTCACTGCTGGACACCTGGGTGCATGCAGGGCAGGGCAGAGGAGGGTCGCTGGGTATGGGTGCATGCAGGGCATGGGAGATGAGGGTCACTGCTGGACATGGGTGCATGCAGGGCAGGGGAGAGGAGGGGAGAGAGAAGAAATGCTGGACATGGATGGAGGGGAGAGAAAAGTGAGGAAGGAGATGAGATGAGGGAAAAGAAAGAGAGGAGAAAAACTGCACAAGGATGAAGAAAATAGGCAGAAGCTGAGGACCAGAAATGAAGAAGAAAGGAGGAAAGAAATAAATGGAAAGGAAGCCCTGGAAACGGAGTTAAGAGGACAGATAGCAGCAGAATCGGAAACTGGGCCAGCATGATCAGAAAAACAGTCACCAGACAACAAAGGTAGAAAGAAAATCATTTTATTTTCATTATAGTGTTTGGAATATGTTCACTTTGAGAATCAGGTGCTCAACATTAAAAGTTTATATTTATTTACTTCAGGGGCGTGGCTACGGGTGGGTCTGGATGGGCCCAGGCCCACCCAGTTTCGTCTCAGGCCCATCCTCACCTTCTCCCACCCCCGCCGTAGCGCTGCCTCCTCTCCTGCACTTCGCGGTATCTGTCTCCCACCCTCACGGCAGCGCTTTCAATTTGCTATCAGCGCTGCCTGCCTGACAGCCGCGACGCGATGTCCTCCTGCTCCGGGGCCTTCCCTCTGCCGCGTTGATTCAACTTCCTGTTTACGCAGGGTGGATTGCATGCGGCAGAGGGAAGGTCCCGGAGCAGGACGTCGTTGCGCCGCGTCTGTCAGCTGTCAGGCAGGCAGCGCCGATAGAGCGCTGCCGCGGCAGTGGGAGATGGAGACCATGAAGTGCAGGAGACGAGTCAGCGCCACGGTGGGAGAAGGTGAGTGGAGGCAGCGTCGATAACTTTAAAGGTGCTGTGCGCTGCGTGTGTGTGTGTGTGTGGGGGGGGGGGGGTTGGGGTTGTAGTGCACACCCATCCAACCCGCTGGCCCACCCAAAAATTGACTTCTGGCTACGCCACTGATTTACTTATTTATGGCATTTTATCCCACATTAAACATGAATTAGATTGGAACCTGGGATCATTTAATTTTTTTCCTGGAGAGAGTAATGCATTGCCCCCCTCCCCCGCTATAGCCAGCTCTGCAATTTTGGGGGGCGCAGAGGTGGACGGGGGGGGGGGGGGGGGGGGCGCTGAGGTGGACCGGGGAGAGAGCCTGTTGTTAAAAATTTACCAGCACACCACTGGCCCTCTTCCTGTTGTTGTGGGGGTGAGTCACGTCATAGGGAAGCCCGAAACCCCGAGGCAGGCTGATTTAATTGAAGTAGTGTCACTACCAGTGGTGAGGGGAAAAAATGAGAGGGACTGTGGGTTCAATTCCGACTGTAGCGCTTTCTAACCTTGGCCAATGTCTTAACCCTCCATTGTCCCAGGTACCAAAACTTAGATAACGAGCCCAATAGGAACAGAGAAAGTATCTGCATATAATGTGTACAGCGCTGCCCTCTAGAGACAACGTACCTGCATATAATGTGTACAGCGCTGCCCTCCAGGGACAGAGAAAGTACCTGCATATAATGCGTACAGCGCTGCCCTCTAGGGACAGAGAAAGTACCTGCATATAATGTGTACAGCGCTGCCCTCTAGGGACAGGGAAAGTACCTGCATATAATGTGTACAGCGCTGCCCTCTAGGGATAGAGAAAGTACCTGCATATAATGTGTACAGCGCTGCCCTCTAGGGATAGAGAAAGTACCTGCATATAATGTGTACAGCGCTGCCCTCTAGGGACAGAGAAAGTACCTGCATATAATGTGTACAGCGCTGCCCTCTAGGGATAGAGAAAGTACCTGCATATAATGCGTACAGCGCTGCCCTCTAGGGACAGAGAAAGTACCTGTATATAATGTGTACAGCGCTGCCCTCTAGGGACAGGGAAAGTACATGCATATAATGTGTACAGCGCTGCCCTCTAGGGATAGAGAAAGTACATGCATATAATGTGTACAGCGCTGCCCTCTAGGGACAGAGAAAGTACTTGCATATAATGTGTACAGGGCTGCGTATGTCTAGTAGCTCTATATAAATCCTTAGTGGTAGTAGCAGTACCAGGGAGCAAGAGGGTAGAAGGAGAAAGGGGTTGGACATTGGCATCAGGAAGGGAGGAAGGAAAGAGGACAGACACTGAAAACAGAAAAGGGTGAAAGGAGAGGGATGCTGGAACCGGGAGGGGATGGAGAAGGAAAGGGGACAAGCGCTGGACCTGCGAGTCGGAGGGGGAAAGAGGGGTGCTGGACCCAGGGATCTTTGAGATCAGCACATCCAACATGGCTTGCATAGTGAAGGAGCTGGCTGGCCTGTGGGGGATGGGGAAAGGTGTGGTGAGCCCTGGGCTATACCCATGGGGTGTGAGATGCATGAGATGACATGACATGGAAGCTTGTAAGTGCTGGTACTGAAAGGAAAGATGCTGAAAATAGGAGAGGGTAAGGTCATTGAGAAGGCAGATGCTGAACGTAGAGGGAGGGATTGTTTATCCTTTCATTTATTGTTTATTAAAACTTGATAGACTGCCTGACTTGTAAAAAAAACAAAAGAAAGCAGTTTACAGTAAAATTAAAAGCATAGACTTAGAGAAAATAACTCCATATAATGAACAGCAAAGTCACAAACAATACAAGAAAACATAAGGACACAGAGAGCAGATGCTGAACGTGGAGGGAGGGAGGGATAGAGACCGGGATACAGAGGGGAGATGCTGGACAGGACAGATAGGAACACAGAGGGAAGATGGATGGTGGACATGGAGAGAGAAGAAAAGTCAAATGGACAGGAAACCCTGAATATACAAGGGGAAAAAAAAGCAGATAAAAGACCAAAGTGAATATACAAAATTAAGTGCTCAGACAACAAAGGTAGAAATAAAGTATTTTTATGCTGAATTTATTAATTGGAATATGTCAGCTTTTGGAAATGCACATTTGTGGTCTTTTGAATTTCAGTTTCTATTTCTCTATTATTATTGTGTGTAGAGTCTGACTTCCAGAGGTTTCCAGTTCACTTTCTTGCCTTCATACCTCTATTACTGATGTGTGGGTCCCTCGTTTCATATTTCTTGAGGGTCTGTCTGGGGATTGTGTGTAGACTAAGGCAGTGATTCCCAAGCTTTTTACTCTGCATGAGTTTCTGCATCGTGTTTTGCACTGGAGGGATTGTGTGTTGACCTTACTGAAGTGACATCAAAACTTTAATTTTAGTTTGTCTTAACATCAGAAAATGTTGCAGAATCTGTTGTGTGTTGAGGCTGCTGTTTTTATAGAAACTTATGTGTGATCAGGTTTAAATTATGAGACGCTACCGCTTGAGGGATCTTTAAATACAGTTGAATTGTTTCCATAGGTTTGTATGTGGTTTAGTGTTAAGTGTTTGAAATAATTGAGTTTAAAATATGGAAGATGTCTTTCAAGAAGACCCATGAAGGCATTACTTTTCAATAAGTGTAGCTAGCGCCAATGGCGTTCCGTGCTTGGCTGACACCCGGGGCGGATCGCTGCTGCGCGCACCCCCCATAGTATGGACCCTAACTCCCCTCTCGATGCAGCGCCTCTCACTCCCCCCGACAGTCCCCACCTGCCTACCAGCTGAGCTCCGGCCGGCACCTCCAATCTGCAGCGCTGCTGATTTTAAATGAAGAAAACCGTCTCGTCGTTGGCCCTTCACTCACTGAGTCCCGCCCTCGAGGAAATAGGAAGTTATATCAGAGGGCGGGACTCAGTAGTGAAGGGCCAACGACGAGACGGTTTTCTTCATTTAAAGTCAGCAGCGCTGTAGATTGGAGGTGCCGGCCGGAGCTCAGCTGGTGGGCAGGTGGGGAATGTCGGGGGGAGTAAGAGGCGCTGCGCCGGGGGGGGGGGGGTGGACGGAGCGCCCCGCCCTTGCTACGCCACTGGCTAGTGCCTTTCCTTGGGCTTCAGTCCCTTCATCACCATTTCAAATGTATACATTGAACGCACTGCAAGAAAAACCTCACTCACTGACCTTCAGTGGTACATGTCACTCTTCTGGATTGACCACCCTTGTCATCTCTGCACTCTGCTCCAGCATCTTCCTTCCCTCCACTACTCCTGTGTCCATCAGTTGCCTTACCCCCTCCCCACCATGCCTTCCATCTACACTGTGCAGCCAAGGAGCCTTCAGACAGCTAAAGCAACCTGAGGTTCATGAAGAACCTGCTGACCTTGTAGTTCCCAATCTCATGAGCCAGCAAAATCAACAAGTTCTCTTGAGGATGGAAGGGAGGGGGAAAGATGTGCATGAGAGAGAGGGGCAGGAGAGTTGTGAGAGAGAAAGAGAGTGGAAAATGGGTTGCAGGCAAGTGGGAGAGGTGAGGGAGGAGGCCACCTGGCTGCAGGCGTCTATAGAGGTGTCGGCTTTATCTACCAACACTTTTTTAAATCCACTTTCTTTCACTTGCCTAAGAGACCTATATATATTCATTGAAGTTTGCACTGTTTAATTTTCTTTGTCACTTTATTCTTCAGCATTTGATACTTCTTTTGAAATTCAGATATTAAGATATAGTAACATAGTGATATAGTAAATGACAGCAGATAAAGACCTGAATGGTCCATCCAGTCTGCCCAACAAGATAAACTTATTTTACATGGTATGTGATACTTTATACCCGAGTTTGATTTGTCCTTGCCATTCTCAGGGCACAGACCGTAGAAGTCTGCCCAGCACTGTTCTTGTACTAAAAGTTCTGAAGATTCTGGAATCCTAATTAGTAGCAACATTTCATGTAGAAGCCCAAAGAGTAACATAGTAAATGATGGCAGATGAAGACCTGTACGGTCCATCCAGTCTGCCCAACAAGATAAACTCATTTTACATGGTATGTGATATTTATTTGTATACCTGAGTTTGATTTGTCCTTGCCTTTCTCAGGGCACAGACTGTAGAAGTCTCCCCAGCACTGTTCTTGTACTAAAAGTTCTGAAGATTCCGGAATCCCAATTATTAGCAACATTCCATGTAGAACCCCAAAGAGTAACATAGTAAATGATGGCAGATGAAGACCTTACGGTCCATCCAGTCTGCCCAACAAGATAAACTCATTTACATGGTATGACCTGAGTTTGATTTGTCCTTGTCATTCTCAGGGCACAGACCGTAGAAGTCTGCCCAGCACTGTTCTTGTACTAAAAGTTCTGAAGATTCTGAAATCCTAAAGAGTTACAAGATTCTGGAATCCCAATTAGTAGCAACATTCCATGTAGAACCCCAAAGAGTAACATAGTAAATGACGGCAGATAAAGACCTGTACGGTCCATCCAGTCTGCCCAACAAGATAAACTCATTTTACATGGAATGTGATACTTTATACCCGAGTTTCATTTGTCCCTGCCATTCTCAGGGCACAGACCGTAGAAGTCTGCCCAGCACTGTTCTTGTACTAAGTTCTGAAGCTAACGTTGAAACCCCTTAAAATTTACACTCCAGCCTATCAGTCACGATCAGGGTGAAGACCATAGAAGTCTACCCAGCTCCCGTTTTGTGTCCCCAGTTACCGGCATGTTGGAAGTGGAATACATGATCTAAGGACATGCTGGACATAGGGAAGTTGAAAAGGAAATTGGGAGCACGCTGGATATGGGGGAAGTGGAAGGGGAGATCTAGGGACAATCTGGATATGAGGGATGTGGGACATCGAAGGAGGTGCTGGACATGGGAAAAGTGGAAGGGGAGATCTGGAGACATGCTGGAGACAGAAGGCAGGATCTGAAGAATGCTGAACTTGGGGGAAGTGGAATGCTTGATTTGGGGACACACTGAACACGAAGGCCTAATCTGGGGATATGTTGGACATGGGGGATGTGAGAGACCAAGGAAGGTGCTAGACATGAGGAAAGTGGAATACATGATCTGGGGACACACTGGACATTGGGACATTCACCAGACCAGATTTAACCATTGGGGAGATGTTTCTCTACATGTCCTTTACCATGGTTTGGCTGCATGAAGTCTTCTGTGGAATCTTTTCCCCTCCAGACATTTTAGGGAAAAAAACACCCCACGGCTAATGTTGTGGAAAGTAGGATTTGCTGGGATGGGTGAGTGAGTCCCGGTTTTACCCACGTCTGCATGCAATGAGCTATAAGTCTCATTTTCTTAGGGAAAGTAATGGGATGAGTCCTGAGACTGGCTCAGTCTAACCCTGACGACTGGGACCTTTCTGTCCAGGCTGTTCCTCTATCCAGCTCTGCGTCTTCCACACTGAAGAATCTATTGCAGACTGGAGAGCTTCTGTGCTGGGAGCTTCCTGGAATGCATTTCAGATCTAAGGGTCTTGGAAGGTTAAATGCAGGATAGGTCATCCTTCCCACCCCGTTCCATCTGCAGAGATAAGACAAGGCCTGGAACATTATCTTTTGGCTTCCTGTGCTCCACTCTGGCTATGGCTTTGTTATTCCAGCAGATACCAGCCTTTTCTCTGGAGAAGGGACCTTTCCTTCCAAAATGATTACAATCGGTACAGAGCAGGGAGCAGAAGGGGGAAAGAAAGGCACTCAGAAATGCAATTGAAGGTGCAAACCTGATTATCATGGGCAATTAGCAATTGTTATTTTTTTATTTATTTATTGCATTTGTACCCCACATTATCCCACCTATTTGCAGGCTCAATGTGGATTACATAGTACCGAGAGTCGATAGCCACCTCCGGTGATGAAATAAATACAGAGTAATGTTATAGAGAAATGAGATATATGCGTTACAGACATATTAGAGAATCGAGGGAAGAAGAGTTATATAATGTTCATGGCTAGTGTTGGTTTCGTTACGTTGCTGAGTTCGGGCACTTAAGTTGGATCAGTAGGATATGCTTTTTCGAACAGAGCGGTCTTTAGTGATTTAGTTATAGCTATCGGAGGAGGAGAGATGATGTTGGCACAGCTTGCTGGCCCCGGGTCCATTCAGAATTCACTCCCCAGTACAGGCCATCATGTTGTCCTGATAAGCTTTTGTGACATCCCCCTTTTCTCCTCAGTAATTAGTGATCACAGATTCACAGGAATCTGACGGGCCAAAGCATGAAAACTGCACACAGACCATCTTTTCAGGTCCCTATGGTCTTAAAGTGGATTTGAACTCTTATCCTAGAGGTGAAAGTTATCTTTAAGTTGGTTATAAGATGCCGCACAAAACCACAGGCCAGTTTCACCCTCCCACTACATCTGTTATTAAAATGATTTGGTAGAATCATTTGTCCAACTCTGTTATGCTGAGCATGTGTGAAGTGGGCCACAAGCTATGCAGAGTGGGGCTGAACCACAGTGTAAAGTGCACCTCCAGGGAGGGGAAAGGGTAAATGAGGGGTTAGGGGACGACGACAAAATAATGCTGGGGTATACTCTAGAATATGATTATTATTATACCTGATATAGAGAGATTTCAGAAGTAACTTATCCAGATACTCAGCAACTGAACAGGATAGGTTGATACTGCAGGATAAAGCCAGTGAAAGTAACTCAGATATCTGAGACCTGCTTTTTCCGGGGTCGATTTATCCTGTCCACTTTACGAAGATATCAGTTAAATAGTTCTTCTAGTTGGCCAACGTTTAAACTTGGCTTTTGCCACGTCTCAGATTCATTCTAACTTCAAACAGATTTGCCAGGACAACATTTTCAGACTGACCTTTATCTGGTTAATTCATTAAGTTAAGCAGATAAAACATTTTTAATATTGAGCACATTACGTATTGTAATTACCACAGAAACATAGAAATATTGCGTGCCCCCTAGTCCTAGTATTTTTGGAAAGCGTGAACAGACGCTTCACATCTACCCATTCAACTCCACTCATTATTTTATAGACCTCTATCATATCTCCCCTCATCCGTCTTTTCTCCAAGCTGAACAGCCCTAGCCACTTTAGCCTTTCCTCATAGGGAAATCGTCCCATCCCCTTTATCATTTTAGTTGCCCTTCTCTGTACCTTTTCTAATTCCACTATCCTGCTTATAATCGAACGAGAAAAACGCCCAAGTTCCGACCTAAATCGGGAGATGGACGTTTATCTCACAAAAACGAATAAAGCGGTATAATCGAAAGCCGATTTTTGGACGTTTTCAACTGCACTCCGTTGCGGATGCGGACAAAGTTGATGGGGGCGTGTCAGAGGTGTGGCGAAGGCAGAACTGGGGCGTGGTTATCTGCCGAACAAAGATGGGCGCATTTCACTGATAATGGGAAAAAAGTATGCGTTTTTAGCTAGAATTTAGGACACTTTTCCTGGACCCTGTTTTTTCACGAATAAGGCCCCAAAAAGTGCCCTAAATGACCAGATGACCACTGGAGGGAATCGGGGATGACCTCCCCTGACTCCCCCAGTGGTCACTAACCCCCTCCCACCACAAAAAAATGATGTTTCACAACTTTTTATTTTCACCCTCAAATGTCATACCCAGCTCCCTGGCAGCAGTATGCAGGTCACTGGAGGAGTTGTTAGGGGGTGCAGTGGACTTCAGGCAGGTGGACCCAGGCCCATCCCCCCTACCTGTTACAATTGTGCTGCTTAATGCTTAGTCGTCCAACCCCCCCCAAACCCACTGTACCCACATGTAGGTGCCCCCCTTCACCCCTTAGGGCTACAGTAATGGTGTAGACTTGTGGGCAGTGGGTTTTGAGGGGGATTTGGGGGTTCAACACACAAGGGAAGGGTGCTATGCACCTGGGAGCTGTTTTACCTTTTTTTTTGGTTTTGTAAAAGTGCCCCCTAGGGTGCCCGGTTGATGTCCTGGCATGTGAGGGGGACCAGTGCACTACGAATCCTGGCCCCTCCCACGAATAAATGTCTTGGATTTATTCGTTTTTGAGCTGGGCGCTTTCATTTTCCATTATCGCTGAAAAACAAAAATGCCCAGCTCACACATTGTTGAATAAAACATGGGCGTCTATTTTTTCCCAAAATACGGTTCGGTCCGCCCCTTCACGGACCCGTTCTCGGAGATAAACGCCCATGGAGATAGGCGTTTCGTTCAATTATGCCCCTCTATATCTTTTTTGAGATAAGGTGACCAGAATTGCACACAATACTCGAGGTGCAGTCAAAAGGCATTATAACTTCCTCATTTTTGTTTTCCATTCCTTTCCTAATAATACCCAACATTCTATTTGCTTCTTAGCCGCCGCAGCACACTGAACAGAGGATTTCAACGTATGTATCATAAACAATGCCGCCGCGATCCCTTTCTTTGTCGATGGTTCCTAACGTGGAGCCTTGCATTACGTAGCTATGGTTCGGGTTCCTCTTTCCCACATGCATCACTTTGCACTTGCTCACTTTTGACTTTGCAGGATTTGAAATAAAATTGATGATGAACATGATCTGATACAAAGGTGTCATGATAGTCTCTGTTTTATTCTGTATTCCTTTCCTAATAATTCCTAACATTCTGTAGGGTGAAATATAAAACTCTATCCTGTAACCTGTGCAGTTATTGCAGGAAGGGTGTGATGTGGGCATGCGGCTTGCAACCCCCTATGAGTCGTTAAGCATTCTGAATTTTAATTGTATAATTTATTAATTGTTTCATCATTTTTATATTTTATTGTTCTCTTTTTATGTATGTTTCAATCCACTAAGCTGTGGTATAAAGTGGTCTTAGCTTGCCCTTACATGGGTCCTTCCTGTGCATTAAGGTCATTTTTACCACAGCTGATTTTCCATTTGCCATGTGAGCCCTTAACACCACTCATTTTGTAAGCAGAAAGGGCTCCCGCGCTAATCCCTCACGAATCAGTGTCAACACCCGGTCGCTGTCCCAGAAACAACCCCTCTGAGTAAAATGTAGGAAGTTTTTTATCACGTGGTTTTTGATCATGTACATTGAGATTTTACCGCAGGACACTACAGCTTAGTAAAAGGAGCCCTTGGTATTTTAGGTGGACTATAGGCCCTTAAATAAATAAATTAATTGGGGAGGGCGCTTGGCTTGTGGCTGCTGTGGCTGGATGGGTGGAGACCTGGAAGTAGATTCACATATAGGCCACCACTGACCTTCAACCTTAAAAAGGTAAAAAAATGTTGTGATCTATACAAGAGAATATGTGGTTTGGGTGGGGGGGGGGGGGGGTAAGATACAATGAGGGATTAAGGAGGAGACTTCTGTTAATCCCTCCTGTAAAAACACTGTAAATCCCAATGTTGACAAATCAAGCCATCCACATGCAACTCCCCTTCTGAAATGGGGAATACACCTGCAAATTATGATACAAATGTTTAACAAATTTTAGTGATCTAAAGATGGGAGTAACTAATTACATTTGTTGATGACACAAAGAGGCCTATTTTCAAAGCACTTAGACTTACAAAGTTCTATAGTAACCTATGGAACTTTATATGTCTAAATGCTTTGAAAATGAGCCCCAAAGTTATTCAAAGTCGCAAGAGGATTGTGAAAAATTACAAGAGGACCTTGCAAGACTGGGAGTCTAAATGGCAGATGATGTTTAATGTGAGCAAGTGCAAAGAGATGCATGTGGGAAAGAGGAACCCGAATTATAGCTACGTCATGCAAGGTTCCACGTTAGGAGTCACGGACCAAGAAAGGGATCTAGGTGTCGTTGTTGATGATACGTTGAAACCGTCTGCTCAATGTGCTGCTGCAGCTAAGAAAGCAAATAGAATGTTAGGTATTATTAGGAAAGGAATGGAAAACAAAAATGAGGATGTTATAATGCCTTTGTATCGCTCCATGGTATGACTGCACCTCGAATATTGTGTTCAATTCTGGTCGCAGTATCTAAAAAAAGATATAGTGGAATTAGAAAAGGTGCAGAGAAGGGCGTCAAAAATGATAAATGGAATGGGACAACCCCACATTGAGGAAATGCTAAAGCGGCTGGGGCTCTTCAGCTTGGAGAAAAGACAGCTGAGGGGAGATATGAGAGAGGTCTATAAAATAATGAGTGAAGTGGAATGGGTAGATGTAAATTGATTGTTTACTCTTTCAAAAAATACTAGGACTAGGGGGCTAGGGAGCACGCAATGAAGCTACAAAGCAGTATATTTAAAAAGAATCAAAGAAAATGTTTCTTCACTCAACGTGTAATTAAACTCTGGAATTCGTTGCCAGAGAATGTGGTAAAGGTGGTTAGCTTAGCGGGGTTTTAAAAAGGTTTGGCCGACTTCCTCCAGGAAAAGTCCACAGACCATTATTAAAATGGACTTGGAGAAAATCCACTGCTTATTTCTAGGATAAGCAGTATAAAATATATTGTACTAGTTTGGGATCTTGCCAGGTACTTGTGACCTGGATTGGCCACTGTTGGAAACAGGATGCCGGGCTTGATGGACCTTCAGTCTGTCCTAGTATGGCAATACTTATGAACCCCAACCAAGCCCTGCCCCCCTCCCCCCATGTCCCATCTGCACATAGTGCAGGTTTAGACATGTAAACAATTGTTTCCTAAAACTGGGGTTTCCATGTGTATATTGCAGTATTTACACGTTTAAATCATGAATGAGACTCCTAACGTAATCCCTATATTTACACCGTGATTAAATTGTTCACAGTCTAATTGAATTTTTCCCTTCATAATTATTTTCTCAGGAGACGTGATCCCATTGACAGTGGAAAAGGGAAAAGTAAGACATGGGGAGGTGGGGGGGGGGGGGGGGATATAGGAAAGCTGCTCTACATTTAACACCATTCAGAAGCAAGAAGTAGGAAGGGTATGAGATGTCTCTTCTGCTCTTTGAGAAAAGCCTACTCTTCCTACTTCTTGCTTCTGCGTCTCTTTACGTAGGAAACTAGCGCACCTCCACCCTCTTGGTGGTATCTTCTGTTTGTTCTACATTTAACACCTCCAGTCATTTTGAAATGACAGTTGAGGATTAATTGCCCAGTTCCGCATTGGACTACTATCAAAATAATGTAGCACTCAAACCAGCTGTATCTTGGGAAGGGGCGCGACTGTTGAACGCCGATCCAGAGCTGTCTTGGGTCGGGGTGTCAGGAAGGATCGTATGTGGTGTCTCTGATGGACCTGGCTTACAGTTTAGGGAGTAGTATTTGCATGACAGTCATGAGTTAGATTTATGAGAACATTTGGGTGTGCAGACTCAGCAGACAGGGGAAGAGCCCTTGCAAACAGATTTTGCCCCCATGTGTTTCTAATAAACAGAGAATCCCAGCAAGAACTGGCTCAGCAGATTTTTCAGTGATAAGGCAAAAGGAAGACTCTCTCCAGCTACAGTACACACTCCCTTCATCTTGTAAGTTCCCCTTTCTCTTCTTTGCACTTCCCAGTGTCACCAGTATCGTCTAAGTGCCTTACCCAGGCAGTACGGTGCCCCTTCTGTACTTCGAATAGTAGAGGAGTGTGGTAGCCGTGTTAGTCCACTCTTAAGGTTATCAATAGAAATCAAACAAAATAAAACATGGAAAAGAAAATAAGATGACACCTTTTTTATTGGACATAACTTAATACATTTCTTGATTAGCTTTTGAAGGTTGCCCTTCTTCCTCAGATCGGAAATAAGCAAATGTGCTAGCTGACAGTGTATATAAGTGAAAACATTCAAGCATTACTGTGACAGTCTTCGAATGAAACTTGCCATGGTCTGCAGACCTCTGTCACGTTCCCTGACTCCCCAGTATCACTTTCATTTCCTCCCATCCTTCCTCTCACACACATCCTCCTAAAACTTCCTTTCCCAGTTTACACCTCCCCACTGAACCAGTGGTGTAGATTGGTGGGTCCAAAGGGGCCTGGGCTCCCCAAATTTGCTCTGGGCCTCTGGTTGGCTGGCAGGGGACCCCAACCCCGCCAGCTGAAGACTTCGTCGGGCACGCTCCTTTTATTTTCACTGAGTGCGCTGGACGTGAGGGGAAGAGAGAGCTTGGCAGGCAATGTGGCGGCACCAGAGACCAGCGCTGGATGAAGTCTTCAGCTGGCGGGGGTTGGGGACCCCCACCCAGCCAAGGTATTTGATGCAGTGGTGCTTCAGCTGGTGGGGGTTGAGGACCCCCACCAGCCAAGATGTGCTGCAGAGGGGGGGGGGGGGGGGTGGAGGCAGAGGAGGGGGGCAGCGGCGGGGCAGTGGCCAAAATGTGCCCCCCCACCTGGGGCTCTGGCCCCCTCCCACCTTGAGGTCTGGCTAAGCCCCTGCACCTGAACACATTAAAAAGCATGTGTCTTTTGCCCCTAAAGACCCTCATCGCTCGATCCCTTTTGATAGCTATGGCCACTGATGTAAATTCCATCCAGCATCAGAACAGCTTCTGGTGTCTTGTTCTGACTGTACAGTCTACGCTTAACTACTCGTAGCGCACAATTTCCAGAAACAGAGGAAGAATGAAGGGTGGTGTAATTGGTACTTGTCCTGGTGATTTCTTTAATGCTTATTATTGTCTTGTTCCGACTGTGTTAATAGTGTTGAGGTCAAACTGGCCGGACATATGTAAATATAGGTTTCAAAAGGTCTACAAGCCAAATAGATTGGAAATAGCTTTATAAACCGTGAAGAAAAGGTAAAAAAATGCATGCGTATACACCATTAATGACCAATCATTTAAAAAAACCCAACAATTTGTGCTCCACTGCTAGACAATTGCTAGCTGACTGTCACCCTGTGACTTAGACCAGCTCCTCATACCTTGGTTAACTGTGCAAAGACTTTGCCTTGAGTTTAGCCACCCATCTCGTTATCCCAATTGACTCTATACTACCCCTCTTTCCCCCATCTACATATCTGCACTTTGCCCCACAGCTACGTAGAAAAGCATTAGCATCATATCTGTGCAATTTGAATGTTCTATTGCGTTGCTTATTCGGCGTTTCATTGGTATTATGCTGACATCATATTATATCTGTTATTTGAATGTTCTTCCCAGTGCATTTTTTCTAATGAAAAAGGTGCCGGTACTGAAAGGTACTCAACTGCAAGGCCACCCTTCAAAGGTGGGGTGATCACTGAGCAGGGCCGCCGAGAGGGGGGGACAAAGCTCCCCGGGCCCGGGCATCCGGGGGGGGGGGGGGGCCCGGCGCCGCTGCAGTCCGGCCCGCCCGCCGTCGCTCCCGGAACCAACCTGAAGCGCTTTCACCTTCGGAGCAACCAGCAGCAGCAGGGCAGACCTCTCCTTCCTTCCGTGTCCCGCCCTCGCCTGACGTAATGTCCGTGAGGGCGGGGCACGGAAGGAAGGAGAGGTCTGCGCTGCTGCTGCTGGTTGCTCCGAAGGTGAAAGCACTTCAGGTTAGTTCAGAGAGGGCCCGGCAGCGGGTGGAGGGGGGGCCCGGCGCAATCTCAGGTGGGGGGGGGGGGGCCAGGGGGCGGTCTTGTCCCGGGCCCGGCCCCGTCTCTCGGCGGCCCTGTCACTGAGGGACCCACCCTACAACAGCCAGGCCCCCTGCAACCAGTCACAGAATCTATGACAAGGCAGAATTGGTGTGTAGAGCCTGAGCTCTTTCAATAAAACTTGGGATCCATGGGTCAATTTTAGAGGGACAATGGAAAAGGTGCCGGTATTCAAATGGCAGGCCACCCTTCAAGGGTGGGGAGATCACTGAGGGACCCACCCCACAGCAGCCAGGCCCCCTGCAACCAGTCACAGAATCTATGACAAGGCAGAATTGGTGTGTAGAACCTGAGCTCTTTCAATAAAACTTGGGATCCATGGGTCAATTTTAGAGGGACAATGGAAAAGGTGCCGGTATTCAAATGGCAGGCCACCCTTCAAGGGTGGGGAGATCACTGAGGGACCCACCCCACAGCAGCCAGGCCCCCTGCAACCAGTCACAGAATCTATGACAAGGCAGAATTGGTGTGTAGAGCCTGAGCTCTTTCAATAAAACTTGGGATCCATGGGTCAATTTTAGAGGGACAATGGAAAAGGTGCCGGTATTCAAATGGCAGGCCACCCTTCAAGGGTGGGGAGATCACTGAGGGACCCACCCCACAGCAGCCAGGCCCCCTGCAACCAGTCACAGAATCTATGACAAGGCAGAATTGGTGTGTAGAGCCTGAGCTCTTTCAATAAAACTTGGGATCCATGGGTCAATTTTAGAGGGACAATGGAAAAGGTGCCGGTATTCAAATGGCAGGCCACCCTTCAAGGGTGGGGAGATCACTGAGGGACCCACCCCACAGCAGCCAGGCCCCCTGCAACCAGTCACAGAATCTATGACAAGGCAGAATTGGTGTGTAGAGCCTGAGC
Organism: Microcaecilia unicolor; assembly: GCF_901765095.1. Taxonomy (NCBI): domain Eukaryota; kingdom Metazoa; phylum Chordata; class Amphibia; order Gymnophiona; family Siphonopidae; genus Microcaecilia; species Microcaecilia unicolor. The sequence continues at coordinate 532,977,331 of NC_044033.1, read as the reverse complement.
TCTTTCAATAAAACTTGGGATCCATGGGTCAATTTTAGAGGGACAATGGAAAAGGTGACGGTACTCAGTACCCCCAAGTATCCCATCAAAAAAAGCCCTGGTTCTTCCACACTGTCTATTATGGTACTGTTTGTATTATACTGACGTCATATTTCCAAGTTTACCTCATTTATCGTATTTGTGTTTATATTTCGTCATTTTACTATTACGTTAAGAAAATTGTAAGTTTTAAGTTAAACTAGATCTGTTGTACATCACCCTGGGTGAATCTGTTCATAAAGGCAGTTAATAAATCCCAATAAATAAATACAAGCGCTAAGGTTTTCAGCTTAACTCAAGTAAAGGAAGATAGCGCAACGCTGTAAAGACAAAGTTCGGACTCACATTTCATCTGAACGGCTACTTCAGGAAGTTTTTTTCCCTTATATTATACTTAGGCTCCTCCCAGTGCATCCCAGGATGCACTGAGCAGAGGCTGAGGCAAGAGGGAGGAGGCTGTCTTCCTGCCTCCTATGTCAAGGTAGGAGGAAGGGTCTATGGGGTGGAATCCAGCTGGACCACCGGGGCTATTAGTGGCCACCAGGGTGTCTGACCCAGCATGGGGCCCACCAGGTTGGGTCAGTTGGGGGTCCACCAAACCACCATGGAGACTGCTTTGTGAAGGTCCACCAGATCACCAGGGATGTCATTAATGGTGGTGGTGGTGGTGGTGGGGGGGGGGGGGGGGGGGGGGGGGTTGGGAGTTTCACCAGACCACCAGGGATGTCATTAAAATGAAGTTTTGGTGGTGTTGGGGGGTGGGAGCTCCACTAGACCATCAGGGATGGACAGTTCTTCTGCTTATGCACTGTCCGATGCAGAAAGCTACATGTCTGGCAGTGATAAACTGTCTATGTCATAAGTACATAAGTTACATATGTATTGCCATACTGGGAAACCAAAGGTCTATTGAGCCCAGCATCCTGTTTCCAACAGTGGCCAATCCAGATCACAAATACCTGGCAAGATCCCAAAAAAGTACAAAACATTTTATACTGCTTATCCCAGAAATAGTGGATTTTCCCCAAGTCCATTTAATAACGGTCTATGGACTTTTCCTTTAGGAAGCCTTCCAAACCTTTTTTAAACTCTGCTAAGCTAACCGCCTTTACCACATTCTCTGGCAACGAATTGCAAAGTTTAATTACAAGTTGAGTGAAGAAACATTTTCTCCGATTCGTTTTAAATTTACTACATTGTAGCTTCATTGCACGCCCCCTAATCCTAGTATTTTTGGAAAGCGTGAACAGATGCTTCATATTTATCCGTTCAACTCCACTCATTTTTTTAATAGACCTCTATCATAATTTCCCCTCAGCCGCCTTTTCTCCAAGCTGAAGAGCCCTAGCCGCTTTAGCCTTTCCTCTTGTTGGGCAGACTGGATGGACCATACAGGTCTTTATCTGCTGTCATTTACTATGTTAGTAATTCTGAGGGATCAGGGCAATTCCACCAGGGCTACATTTTGTGGGATGTCAGAGACTGTGTCCACAGTCAGCAGCAATGGAAGTGGATCAGCGGTGACACTAGTCCCAGCAGGAGAAAGATGGGATAATGGAGGGAATGGAAAGAAGAGAGGCAGAGGAGGGTGAGGTAGAGGTGTACCTAGCTTGTTGGCCACCAGGGGTGGGTAGTCACTGCACCCCCCCCCCCCCCCCCAATGTTTCAACCCCTGGTGTGTCACACCCTCCAAAGTGTGTCACACTCTGTTTATCTTGTTGGGCAGACTGGATGCACCATACAGGTCTTTATCTGTTGTCATTTACTATGTTACTAGGTTACACCCCCCCCCCCACCCCCTTTCCTCCTAGCAAAGGGGTGTGTGGAGCAGGCACGCGGATGTCGTCTCTGCTGGTCCCTTGCCTCAGAACAAAAATTAACATCAGATGGGGCAGGGGACTGGCAGAGCTGAAATCCACGTGCCTGCTCCACACACCCCGGGGCGGACTGCACCTACTACCCCACCCTTGGCACACTACTGGGGTGAGGTATGGGAGGGTAGGGGGAACAGTCTGGTGAAGCTCAGTTCCACAGAGGGGGACACATTCCATGGCAACAGGTGGATTTCACAGCACTGTCAGGGCTTCAGTGGGGGACAGGGGGGGGGGGGGTTGTGATTAATATGCCTGATGTAGGTTCTAAGTCTCCTAAATGCAAATTTTAGTGGATCACTGTTCATAAAGTATAAGGAAGCTGTTAGCAGGCAGATGTTCTGTAGCAAAGGACAGGGTCTGGGACTATATTTGCTCATGCATTTTATCAGGAGGACTGACAGCTTAATTTGCATAATACTCTATCTTGAAATCCTGATGCACAGCTGTAATTGCATTGGCCAAGGCTGAGGGATGTGAGAATAGAACTGGGATTATTTTGCCCTTCTGCTGATGGCAGGCTGGGGTGTGTCATTGTCCTGATGTAATTTGACACCTCAGGTGCAGTCAGGTGTGAGGCTGAGATCTGAGTCTCTGCCCTGTCACCTGAGCCCTGTAATTACAAGCTATTAACATGCCTTACAGAAAAGCCTGAGTTCCTCAGCAGTAGTTACAGGTTAGGCTTTTAAAAACCCAAGATCCCTGATGGGTCGCCAAAGGCAGAGTTCTTCTCAGTTTCCAAATGGCTTTATTTGCTACATGTTTAAGAACTGCTGGTCAATGCAGTGTACAAAGATTATTTTCATAATAAATGCATAAAATGCAAAACACACATAAGTAGGATAGAAAAAGCATTGTACAAATATAAAACACCATCCCTAAACTCCCGCGAATACTTGTTCAACCAACACAGCCTTTAGCTGCTTGCAGAATTTCAGTCAATCATAATCACCCTGTAAATGTCCAGGAAGGAAATTGCACATGACCAGCCTTGCAACTGAAAAAGCAGCACTGTGGACAATGAGCAACCTAGCCTCCCTCTTAGACAGAGCTTCCAACAACTGCTCCTCAGAAGAGCGAAGAGTTCTATGAAAGGCGGACCAGTCCCATGTAGGAATCCTGTTCAGAAGGAATGGATCCTAAGGAGCTTAACCGAGATTGGGTGGCAGAGCCGGTGGCGGGAGGCGGGGATAGTGCTGGGCAGACTTATACGGTCTGTGCCCTGAAAAAGACAGATAAACTCATATGTGCTACTTTTTGTGTATACCTTACCATGATTTGTATCTTGTTGGGCAGACTGGATGGACCATGCAGGTCTTTTTCTGCCGTCATCTACTATGTTACTATGTAGGGTTTAAAGGATAGATCCTTTGTGCAACAGGCAGCCAGTGTAAAGGACCAGGACAGGAATGATCCTGTCCTTCAAACAGCACTCAACAACCACAACACTGTGTACCAGCTGTAATGCACAAATCTGGAATGTAAGTAATCCCAATTATAGCGCATTGCAGTAGTCTAGGACATTTAGCATCATAGCCTGAAGGTCTGCAACTGATAGATAATGGTACATTTGCCCACCAGTCGAAACCACCCACTTAAGTCAACTGAGAATTGATCAAAATACCTAAATTATGCACAATAGCGAACAGAAACAGTTCCAACCCACCACAGGAAAAGACCCGCAGGTCTTCTACCAAAGGGTCCTACTCAACGCACAACAGCTCTGTTTTCCCACATTAAATAACATGGCCAACAAAGATGAATCCTGTGACACCCGTGTTTGAAAGGTTCCCAAGGAGGACACTTATTCCCTGACTGTGGCTTGCATCTACCTATCCTGAAGAAAAAAAAAATCCACCGAAACCACTTCCGCAAAATCACAAAGATCCCAAGAGCAGCATAATGCCATAGTCCATTGTATCAAATGCTATAGAAACATCCAGAGGAACTAGCAAGATAGACCTGTAAAGACTGAAGGACTGAGATCAGAAGAGTCTCAGCGCTGTGCCCAGACCAAAAACCACACCGAAAATAATAGAAAGCCGAATGTTCTTCCAAAGAATCTCCCACATTTCTAGAGAGGCAAGGTTTCAATTTAAGGTATCGGCTTTGACGTATCAAGCATTGCATGGATCAACTCCTGTTTATTTAGGTGTTCATCTTGTTTTTCTAAATGATTTTATTTCTAGATCTTCCACACATCAATTTTTACTAAAATTTCCCACATTTCACCAAGTAAAAGCAAAGAGGATTTTTCAATCTACTTTTTCTTATCAGGTTGCACAGTTATGGAATTCCTTTTCTTTTCTTTCTTTTCTTTTAAGAATTTGTGGTTATCTTCAGTTTAGGAAAGCTCTTCAGACGTTTCTTTTTAAGAAAGTTTACTAATTTGTAGTAATGGAGTATTTTTTTAAATGTATAATTTGGTTTAAATATTGTAATTCCTGATGTTTGTTCAGCTTTTGTCTGTTGTTACTTACAGTGAACATTTGGTATTTTGTGGGTTATAAGGCTGTAGTAATAATAAAAACAGCAGATTAGAAATTGGATGATAATTTTACCTGATCACCACAACCTAGCTACAAGTTAGTACATAAGTACATAAGCACTGCCACGCTGGGAAAAGACCAAAGGTCCATCAAGCCCAGCACTCTGTCTCCGACAGCGGCCAATCCAGGCCCCAAGAACCTGGCAAAAACCCAAAATTTAATAACGATCAATGGACCTTTCCTTCAGGAATCTGTCCAGACCCCCTTTAAACTCAGCAAGGCCAGCTGCCATCACTACCTTCTCTGGCAATGAGTTCCAGAGTCTAACCACACGCTGAGTAAAGAAAAACTTTCTCCAATTTGTTTTAAATCTACCACATTCTAATTTCATCTTGTGTCCCCTAGTTCTATTATTGTTAGAAAGCGTAAACAAAAGCTTCACATCTGTCCGCTCTACCCCACTCATTATTTTGTAGACTCTATCAGCCTCTCAAAGTATTTGTCTACTTTATATCCAGACCTTTAACCTTTAGCACCAGTCCAGCATCCAAAAGTGGCCAATTCAGGTCACACGTACCTGGCAGAAAAACCCAATTAGTAGCAACATTCCATGTAGACCCCCAAGGAATAGCAACATTCTATTCAGAATCTCAAAGAGTAGCAACATTTCTTGTAGAACCCCAGAGAGTAGCATGATTCTATTCAGAATCTCAAAGAGTATCAACATTCCTTGTAGAACCTCAAAGAGTAGAAATATTCCATTCAGAATCTCAAATAGTATCAACATTCCATTCAGAATCTCAAAGAGTAGCAACATTCCATGTAGAACCCCAAAAAGTAGCAACATTCCTTGTAGAACCCCGAGTAGCAACATTCCTTGTAGAACCCCAAAGAGTAGCAAGATTCTATTCATAATCTCAAAGAGTAGCAACATTCCATTGAGAACCCCAAAGAGTAGCAACATTCCTTGTAGAACCCCGAGTAGGAACATTCCTTGTAGAACCCCAGAGAGTAGCAAGATTCTATTGAGAATCTCAGAGTATCAACATTCCTTGTAGAACCCCAAAGAGTAGCAACATTCCTTGTATAACCCCAACGTGTAGCAATATTCCATTCAGAATCTCAAAGAGTAGCAACATTCCATGTAGAACCCCAAAGAGTAGCAGCATTCCTTGTAGAACCCCGAGTAGCAACATTCCTTGTAGAACCCCAACGAGTAGCAATATTCCATTCAGAATCTCAAATAGTATCAACATTCCATTCAGAATCTCAAAGAGTAGCAAGATTCCATATAGAATCCCAAAGAGTAGCAAGATTCTATTCAGAATCTCAAAGAGTAGCAACATTCCATGCTACCAATCCCAGGGCAAGCGGTGGCTTCCCCATTTCTGTCTCAATAGCAGACATGGGGAATGACAGGACTGACCCAAGTCAGAAACATGCCCTGAGTGACATGTTCTTCAGTGCTCCACCCTGTCCACTGCATCATGGCCAAGCCTAGAGGGGAAAGAGCAGGACTGACCCGAGTCAGAAACATGCCCTGAGCGATGTGCCTAGTGCTCCGCCATGTTCACTGCATCGTGGACAAGCCTAGGGAAGATGGACAGGACCGTTCTGAGTCAGAAATGCATTCTGAGTGATGTGCCCTCCAGCACTCTTCCCCTTCCTCTGCATCGTGGAGAAACAGGAGAGGCAATGGACAAGGTGCAATTTAGGGCTTCCACCTCCCTTGCACCCTGTGCGACCGTAATGTCCATGCAGAGTTCTCTATGTGCCCTGGGGCAGGGGTCCAAATCCTGTTGCTTTCACTTGCCTCACACCCTTCTTTCACCCTTACTTTTTAATTTATATCTTGAACCTTTGGTGCAGATGTTGGATAATTGGGGAACTGTCTTCCACTTCTTTTCTGATAATATTCAACTCATCATTTTCATGAAGGATGATCAAGAGGATATCATTATTGAGTTTAATGGTAGAATTCAGATTCTGGCAGATTGGATGTGCTCAAAAGATTTGGTTATGAATTTTGTCAAGTCTGCTGCAGTGTGGCTTTCATGCAGAAACAATGTTTGGAAGGTTTTGCCTTCTGAAATTTGTGGTCCGTCCTTGCCTCTTCATCAGGAAATAGTCACCTTGGGTGTCAGATGTGATAGTGCTTTGTCTTTGAAATCACAGATAAGCTAAGTTCTGAAATCTTGTTTTTATTATTTGGGAATGCTGAGACAACTGAAGTCCATTTTGACTATAGACTTCTTAAAGTTATTATGCGCCTTTATCACTAGTAGGTTAGATTGTTGATCGGCTCCAGTAAGGCGAGTCTACCGAGTTTACAACTTCTGCAAAATACAGCTGTGTTGCTTATTACTGGAACCAAAAATCTTGAGCGTTTTACTCCTATCTTACTCGAAATGCACTGGTTGCCTGTGTTAAAGCCCATTGAGTTGAAGATACTGTGTTTTGTGTTTGTCCAGTGTATCTTTCTAGAAAAATATTTCAGTATTCTCCGTTCATGGCTTTACGCTCTTCACAAAAAGGACTGCTTCAGTTGCCTGGCCTGGACATTATAAAGTTGTCTTCAACCAGAAAGCTTGCATTTCGTTATATTGGTCAACGTTTTTGGAATTCATGGATGGCCAGTCTTCAGGAAATGTCTTATTATTATTTTTGTAAAATATTGAAGACTTTACTGTTCCAGCAGTATTATAATACATGATGAACTATCTGTAGGGCATTACTGGGTTATATCCTTTATTTTTGGAATGTACTTATCTCTGTCTCTCTCTCTCTCTCTCTCTATATATATATATGCATTTTGATTTTATTGTAAACCGCTGAGGTTCAAAAAACAAATCCCTTTTTAATACCTGAACCTTACTGTGAAATATGTTTATCTTCCTATCCTACAGCAGATGTCTACCCTGCCATTTGCAGTCTTCTTTCTGAATCTCACAATCGATGAGAACCCAGAGGACTATCATCTCTCTTACTGCACTTCCTTTCCTGAAACAGATCAAGCTGTTCTGCTTAGTATCTCTCCTACAGAGCCAACTTCTCCCCATTCCCAGTGAGCAATAAAATCAGACCAATCAACCTGTGTCCCTCATTTTTCTCATACCCTTATCCTTAACACCAACCACCGTCCTGGGATCTGGATGTTTTTGTGAGAAAAATGACCAAATGCAGATTTATTCCACTTTTTGGACATTTTTCTCTTTTGAAAATGAGCTCCATAGTAACATTGTAGATGACGGCAGATAAAGACCTGCAGAATCCATCCAGTCTGCCCAACGAGATAAACTCGTTACATATGGTATGGGATACTCCATATGTATACCTGGTCTTGATTTGTCCTTCCAACTACTGTTAAACCAATCTCTAGACACAAGTTCAGCAAATGATCAGTCCATGTAACAAATATTATAAGCTGAAAATATCACAATGTTTGTATATCTCTTGTTTCAAACAATATTCAAGTAATCTCAGATTACTCTTAATATATATATATATATTCATTAATGTCCCTGCTAGGCAGAATATCTTAGTGCCAGTCTTCTCGTCGGTCTCAAAAACCTCCAAACATGGATTTTTTTTTGTTTTATTCAAATATATTCTGAAGTCTAATTTCTACAAGTGGTTTCAGCAAGCACCATGTTTGAAGTCAGGCGTGTAATAAAGTAAAGTGATGCGATATCAGCACTTAGTCCCCTGAGGAAGTTAATGTAATAGTGAACCAGAGATCCCCGTTGGGCATGAAAAAGCTAAGTGCTTGATTTCATTATTATTGCATGAACAAGAAAAGCAATGTTGTATGAACAACTGAAAATCATATTTTATGGACATATGACTCACAATCATAGGAAAACACTTGGAGAAATCAGAGTGCAGAATATATTTGAATAAAACAAAACAAAAAAAAAATCATTGTTTGGAGTTTTTTTTTAGACCGACGAGAAGACTGGAGTCCAATATGATGTGGCACTAAGATATTCTGCTTGCTGTGAGAAAAGAATGCCCTGGTGACAGTATGAGACTTTCCCTGAAATAGAATTGGGTATTAGAAATCCCCAATTGTAGGTTTGTAGAACTTTAGCTATACATTCTACCACTGAGTGTTTTGCATATCCTAGAAATAAGCAGTTGATTTTCTCAAGTCCATTTAAATAACGGCTTATGTACCTGTGCTCTGTTCCCAGTGCTTTGTGGGCTTTCCTTATACCCAAGCACGCTGGATGAGGACTCTGCTCCCCCTTTCCATCTTGTCTGATAAAAAAAGCAGCATATTTTCCTGACCAGAAGTTACCTGTGCAGTGATCTGACTGCTCAGCTTTCCAAGCCCCTGTGATTTCATTGTATTTTTACCAATACATATTTACAACATTCCTTTTCTGCTCACATTCAGCAGACTTCCAAAACCTGTCGTTTCTTTCTCTATAACATCAGCAAAATCTGTCCCTTCATCTCCGAGCACTCTACCAGAACCCTTATCCACACTATTATCACCTCCTGTCTTGATTATTGTAACCTACTACTCACCGGCCTCCCTCTTAGCCATCTCTCTCCTCTTCAATCAATCCAAAACTCTGCTGAGCGACTCATTCTCCGCCAAAGTCGCTATGCCCACATTAGCCCTCTCCTTAAGTCACTTCACTGGCTCCCTATCCCTTTCCGTATTCTATTCAAATTTCTCCTATTGACCTATAAGTGCATTCACTCTGCCACTCCCCAGTACCTCTCCACTCTTGTCTCCCCCTACGTTCCCCCTCGAGTACTCCGTTCTGTTGATAAATCTCTCTTGTCAGTCCCTTTCTCTTCTACTGCTAATTCAAGACTCCGTTTCTTTTATCTCGCTGCACCTCACGCCTGGAATAGACTTCCCGAGCCTGTACGTCTAGCCCCGTCCTTGGCCGTTTTCAAGTCCAGGCTCAAAACTCACCTCTTTACCACTGCTTTTGACTCCTAACTCATTTACCCTGTCCTTTATCCTCACCTCTTTATTTCCTTACCCTTACTTGTTCTGTCTGTTTACCTGTCTTATCTAGATTGTAAGCTCTTTGAGCAGGGACTGTCTTCTGTGTATGGTGTACAGCGCTGCGTATGCCTTGTACCGCTATAGAAATGATAAGTAGATAGATAGACAACATTACCAGCCGGCTATGAGGCTGAATCTCTAGCCTCTCTTGCCTGAGAGGGCTGGTTAAAAATGGACTTTTGTCACGGTTGTGGCCGTGCCCTTATGTTCAGACCTACTGTTTCTCTGTATCTACCTCTGTGACCTCTCCAGTCGGCCTTTTTTCCTGTTGTTGTTCTTTGGTCTCCCTGCTTTTGCTTCATTTCCTACTTGTGACATCATCAGCCTTCTCCTTTATAAGGACCCAGGGAGCTTTCCTGTTTTGCCTTTGCAACAGGTCTATTTTCCTTTTTCTTGTTGTACTGTTGTTTGATTTTGAGGGAACTGGGCTTCTTGTTAGTCTGTGTCTCTGGGCACAGCCCTGAGTGTGTGTGGGTTGTTCTGCTTAAAGCCCCCTTTTATTTCTGTGTGCGTGTTCTGCTTTAAACCTGTATGGAGTACTAGCCTGTTAACTTTGCTTTTAAGCAAAGTCCTGTTTTGTTTCCTTGTGTGGTTTCCCTTGTTACCTTTCACTGTTTAAAGAGCCGGTTGTTGCCAGCCCAGCTGCTTCCCTGATTACCTTGCTCCCATGCAGCTGGGTGTACTCTGTCTCTGCCTTCTTTCCCTTCCCCTCCTGGCTAAGTTCTGTTAAGAACATTGTTGTTTTCCCTTTGTTTGCTAAGTCCTGCTTCTTTCTGATGTGTTTTAGAAGCAGCCCTTCCCTTTAGCATGCTTTAACTCTTTGCTGTGTCTGTCTCCTGATTCTTGTGAGTATTCCTCCTTATCTGATTTGTGTATGAAAAGGCAGCTTTCCCTGTTTGCTTACTTTTCCCTTTGCCTCTAGTGTCTGTTGTTTGACTCTGTGGCACGGCCTTGTGTATTCCTATAAGTGGCTTCCCTTTACCCTTGTGTGTTGTGTGGCCAGCCTTGTGTATTCTTATGAGTGGTTTCCCTTTACTTTTGAGTCCTGTGTGGTCAGCCTTGTGTATCCTTATGAGTGGCTTCCCTTTTCCCCGAGTGCTGTACGGTACAGCATAGAGTGTATTCCTATAGTTGGCTCCCCTTTTCCCTTGAGTGTTGCGTGGCCAGCCTTATGTATTTTTATGAGTGGCTTCCATTTGCCCTTAAGTGCTGTGTGGCACAGGGTAGTGTATTCCTTTGAGTGGCTTCCCTTTTCCATGAGTGCTGTATGGTACAGCTTAGAGTGTTCCCTCATGAGTGGCTTCCCTTATTCTTGAGTTCTGTATGGTATAGCCGTGAGTGTTCCTCTGTGTGGCCTTGTCTTGAGTTTTTCCTGTGTGCTTTCTGTTTGAGTTCTTTGTGAGGTTTCTGGTTGTGTTTGAGTGGATTGCTTTTTTGTTTAGCTGTGATTTCTAGCGCAGCCTTGAGCTGTCTCTCTGTGTGGCACAATTGGGCCATTCTTCCGTTTAGCTGTCTTCTAGCACAGTCCTGTGCATCCTCTCTGTTTGATTCTGTTTGAGTGGGTGGTTCCTTTGTTTGCTGTGACTACTAGCTCAGCCTTGAGCTACCTCTCTGTGTGATGTCTGTTTGACTTGGTTAGGACTATTCATTTATAGCTAGGGTTCTAAGCCCAGTCCTGTGCTGCCTTCCTGTGTGGTTTTCTTATCTTTTACTTGTGGTTTCTACCATGTGAGTCTTAGTGGGGTTGTCTTTTCCCCTTCAGTTTCTTGGTGCCTGTGTGTAGGGTCTTTTGACCCCTTGTTTGTGGCTCTGTTTAGTGCAGTGTGTGTGCACTGCTTGAGTAGTACTTGCTCAAGAGATTCCGTTCTATTTCTTTTCCCTTCCCTCTGATGTGATTTGGTTTCAGTTTGGCCGTGAGGCCCGTATGCTTGGACTCTGTATTAGTGGGTCCCGGATCAGCCGTGAGGCCCACCTGAGTGGTCTATCTCTATTTTCTGGTGGTGCTTATTACTTGTCTTGAGTGTGCTTTGTCTGTTTGCCATGTCTGGTATCCTATTTGTATTCAGTGCCTGATTCGCCTCTGCTCTGCGCCTCCCCAGAGGACTTGTCTGCTGCAGCCCAAGGGCTCACCATCTTGGGTTCCGTGACAACTTTTAGTTTGCAGAGGTAACAACCCTAACTCCAGTACATCTCAATAGTAAGTCTTTTTTCTTTCTTTGTCTTTTGGTTAATTGCATTAAAGAATAATTGGATCAAATGTTTCGAGTCTACCTGGTGATGGTAGCACAGGTTCAACTACACGTCAAGCACTGTAAGATACTCAGTCTGGCAAAGCAGTATGGTTCTGACCTCATATGCACATGAAAAGGTTGATGAGGCTGTGGCCCTTCAGGCCATATAATAAAACCTTACCTTCCCGGGAAGCTTGTCAACAGGAAACAGAGAAAATAACCTGCTAGTCAGTTATCCCCTACCTAACCACTCTACACAAATATGGCAGTTTATCAAGCTATATGGATTAATTATGTCAAAGTCATAAGGTTTAATTTCACTGCCAACCTGAACAATGTTCCTAATTTTACCTCTCCTTCAGGAGACTGAAAAACCCTTAGAAATGCCCCAGGCTGTGCTACTCACTTACAGTAAATCTGTCAGAGACTGGGCTTCAAGGAAGGCTTGCAAGGAATAGAGAAAGTTTATGTGACAGAGAGCCGGAGGCAATGAGTCACACAGGAGAATGCAAATTATAACTTTAAACATTGCAAACAGATGCACTTGTACAGAAAAAAAGCTGTTTCCTTAAAGGACATTGAATTTCTTAGCTGGGCTTCTTGGGTCATGATTCCACATTCCAGAGAGGCCCTCACAATGCTGAGTAAAAAGGATTTAATTCTCAGAGGCTGACAAGAAAGCCTGGGATGGATTAGCAGAGAGGATCCTGAGCTGTGAAGAAACCCAGAGATCAGCTGAGAGTTCTAGTAAGGCACCAGGACTGATTAGACAGGGGCTCCTCAGTTCCTTTCTATGACAGCTGCCCTAGGGAAACTGTATCTCAGTGAAAGGGTTTCTTGGATACTGCTTTTGGTGGCAAAAGAAAAGCAAATCCTTAACATTCCCTATACGTCAGTAAAACTTTGATTTCTGAGGAAATCCTACTGGTGCTTAAAATCTGGGAACACCTCATACTTAGCTAGTCACAACATTACGATCTGAACTTAATCTGAGTTGCAGCTGTGCTGTTTATCATAAAAGCCATTCCCGCCCCCCCCCCCCCCACCCCCAGGGCAAGACCATGGGTGGGTAAATAAATAAATAAATATGTGTCATACTACAACTACTACTTATCATTTCTACAGACCTACTGACTACAGCTAAAGAGCAGATCTCCATTGCAAACTGATGCATGTGAGAAACAGGGGTGACATGATGCAGACGTTCAAATGTTTGAAAGGTATTAATCCGCATACAAACCTTTTCCGGAGACGGGAAGGTGGTAGAACTAGAGGATATGACTTGAGGTTGAAGGGGGGCAGACTCAGGAAGTATTTTTTCACGGAGAGGGTGGTAGATACGTGGAATGCCCTCCCATGGAAGGTGGTGGAGATGAAAACGGTAATGGAATTCAAACATGCGTTTGATAAACACAAAGGAATCCTGTTTAGAAGGAATGGTTCCGTGGAATCTTAGCAGAGATTGGGTGGCGACGCTGGTAATTGGAAACAAAACGGAAACTGGGCAGACTTCGACAGTCTACACCCTGATCGTGACTGAATAGATAGGGATGGGCTGGAGTGTAAATTTTAAGGGACTTCGATGTTAGCTTCAAAACTTAGTTACAAGAACAGTACTGGGCAGACTTCTACGGTCTGTGCCCTGAGAAAGGCAAGGACAAATCAAACTCAGGTATAAAGTATCACATACCATGTAAATGAGTTTATCTTGTTGGGCAGACTGGATGGTCCGTACAGGTCTTTATCTGCCATCATTTACTATGTTACTATTGGGCTCATTTTCGAAAGAGAAGGGCCCCCATCTTCGACATAAATCGGAAGATGGGCGTCCTTCTCACAGGGTCGTCCAAATTGGTATAATCGAAAGCCGATTTTGGACGTCCCCAACTGCTTTCTGTCTCAGAGACGGCCAAAGTTCAAAGGGGCATATCGGAGGCGTAGCGAAGGCGGGACTTAGGCGTGCTTAACACATGGATGTCCTCGACCCATAATGGGAAAAAAAAAGGAACGTCCCTGATAAGTACTTGGACGACTTTACCTGGTCCTGTTTTTCTTACGACCAAGGCACAAAAAGGTGCCTGAAATGACCAGATGACCACCGGAGAGAATCCGGGATCACCTCCCCTTACTCCCCCAGTGGTCACTAACCCCCTCCCACCCTCAAAACATATCTTTCAAAATATTTTTTGCCAGCCTCAGCTGTCATACTCAGGTCCGTGACAGTAGTATGCAGGTCCCTGGAGCAGTTTTAGTGGGTGTAGTGCATTCAGACAGGCAGACCCAGGCCCACCCCCCCTTACCTGTTATGTTTGTGGAGGAAACAGCGAGCCCTCCAAAACCCACCACAAACTCACTGTACCCACGTCTAGGTGCCCCCCTTCACTCGTAAGGGCTATGGTAGTGGTGTACAGTTGTGGGTAGTGGGTTTTGGGGGGCTCAGCACACAAGGTAAGGGAGCTATGTACCTGGGAGCAATTTCTGAAGTCCACTGCAATGTCCCCTAGGGTGCCCAGTTGGTGTCCTGGCATGTCAGGGGGACCAGTGCAGTACAAATGCTGGCTCCTCCCACGACCAAAGGGCTTGCATTTGGTCGTTTCTGAGATGGACATCCTTGGTTTCCATTATTGTTGAAAATCAGAAACGACCAAGTCTAGGGACGACCATCTCTAAGTACGACCTAAATTTCAAGATTTGGGCGTCCTCGACCGTATTATCGAAACGAAAGATGGACGTCCATCTTGTTTCAATAATACAGGTTTCCCTGCCCCTTCATCGGGAAGTTTTTTGCGAGGACGTCCTCAACAAAACTTGGGCGTCCCTTTCGATTATGCCCCTCAAGGTTAATTTAATCGTCTCTGAGCTCAGAGGTGAACTGTAAGCTTGAGGTATTCGGCCACAGGTAATAGTAGAGTTTGCAGGGCCTTCTGAGACTCGGAAGTTACAGTAAGATGCAGTATATTTTTGAAACCTTGTTGTTCTGGGTTCTGATTGGCCCAGGAGCTCAAATTCATCTAGGATATACTGTCTTTTCTCCCTGGTGCAGACTCTGCTGGAGAGACAAGATGAGGGTGAAGAATTCAGACCACAGGAAGAAACCAACAGCCAAACGTTGTTCCAGGGCCCAGTGAATGCAGAATCTGTGCCTGCCCATCACAATTTCTGTCCTACCAGGGAAACTGTTTAACAGATTCTACAGGGCAGGTTCCCAATCGACACTTCTAATTTGTGATTATCTGGATCACACTTTGCAGAGGTGTCAGCCATCTTCAGAACAAAAACAACGAAAAAAGGGTTGAAGAGAATAACGGCAGAGTAATTGACTTGCAGCTTGCAAATGAGGTGAACTGTGCATAGTTTCAAAATATGAAACACAAGTAAGGGAGGCATCATGCATAAGGATATGTAGAATGGAGAGGAGAAAAGAGAAATTTCTGGAAACCTGTGAGCTGCCTGCAAAGCTCGTAAGTCTAGGCAAGAAAACATAAAACTTAGATGTCCTGATGGCTGACTGACGTAAATCCTGTGACTCTGATGTAACCACTTCCCCTGCTTTCCTGTCACAGATTTTTCAAAGACCTGCAGCAATTCTGTTGCATGTTTTTATAAATTTGTGATTTTTTAAAAACGTTTATATTAATAAAGTAATTTCTGGCATTCCTTCTGTGCACAGTTAAATCTGTAGGTCCTTTGTTTAGGGATAGGCGGTTAGTGATGGTGCTGGGAAGGAAGGAGGGGTATGGTGAATAGGGGAAGGATTCTGGGGGATGGGAAGGGAGAGGGAAGTGGATATCAAAACAAAGATGGAGAAAGATCTCAGGCAGGACACAAGACAGAAAAGGGAGAGATGGAGAGATGGGCTGCAGGGGAGATGGAGGATGGGGATAGCAGGGAGCAAATGAAAGAGAGAGGAAGGGCTTTCCTGTATCAAAAGAGAAAGGTACACCGCCCTCATACCAGAGCCCCTCACTCCATCACTCTATCTCCCAGATCTCCATTTCTTATCCCCTCACTCACACCATGCCATCCCTCTGATAACCTTACTCACTCTCCTTCCTTCCGTTCACATAGTCCAGAGCTTCTCCAACCCCCACATCATCCTCTTCCTCTTCAAGGCAGACTCACTGTCTTGCAACGCCCTATCCTGTCCTTCATTTTCTGCTCCTTCCCCATTATCCTTTCACTCACCACTGTGCCCTCTGATCCATTGACATGCTGCATTCCACTTGTGAAGGGGAAGGATTGTGGGAGTGCAGCATTCAGGCATCATTCTCTCCCTCTGCAGCGAGGTCCTTCTCTCCTCCTCCTCCTCTTCCTTGCAAGTGGGTTCAACTCAGGATGTTGCTCCATTACCTTGGCTGCTGCCAACAACACTGAAATGCCTGCTATGATGGATGCTCAGAAGGAATGACTAGTTTTGCACCAGAATCTCCGAGTTGTAAATCACCTGGACCAGATGGCATGCACCCTAGAGTACTGAAAGAACACAAACATAAAATTGCTGATCTACTGTTAGTGATCTGTAACCTGTGATTGAAATTGCCCGTAGTACCTGAAGATTGGAGATGGCCAATGTAATGCCGATTTTTTTTTTTTTATGAAAGGGTAGAATTTATTTATCAAATTTATATTCCACCTATCCAAAACATCAAGGCAGGTTACAACTTATACTCATAAAGGTTAGGACAAACTCAAAATTAAAACATACAATATAATAAAATTAAATATTATAAGGAGGAGGTAGAAGGAAGGCAGGGAAGAGCTGATAGTGACAGTAAGTGAGGAAAGGAGAAAAACCCTCAGAGGGGAAAAGGGAGTAGGAGACTGATGAGAAGGGAAGAGAACTACAGAGCCCAGCAACACTTGCAAGGGAGAAGGGAACAAGAGAAACAGTACCACAACTCCCAGCAGGTAGTAGAGTCAGGGGGTGATTGGGAGATGGAGGATAATCAGGGGGAGGAGCAGCACCTGGGAGAGAGGGTGGGGGAAGACTCCATGGAGTGGGAGGAGATTGAACTAGGGGAGGAAAGCGAAAATGTCATGAAGGAGAGTGGGAAGGAGCAGATGAAGTTCTTTTGCTCTGGACAAAGGAAGATGGAAATGGGTGAGACTGCAGAGAGAGAAGCCAGAGGTTTGGGGCCGCTAAATGACAATGCCTAGTGGAGAGCTGACTTCATGGAACTAGCGGGATTAAGTACCTGAAGAAGGTCAGTCTGAACATTTTGTGGGAGGTTGTCAGAGTGCTGGTGGCTGACAAGCGAGGGTGGTGAAAATGCCTCCTACTCCTAGGCAGTAGAAGAAAGGAGAGGAGGAATAGACTGAACCACAGGTTTATCCCAAGTTGTTAGCGAGTTCTAAGACTGAACTGTTCGGAACTGTTGTTGATTGTTGTGTGTTTGAGAAGGGAAGCCAGGTGCACAGAGACCAGCAGCTGTAGTACAGTGGACATACTGTTTTCCCGCTGGTACCGCTGTGGAATAAAGTACTCTGCAGAATAAATATAGTACTGTGAATAATTACTTTTTGCAAGTGAGCAGAAGCAGTTCCTCTTAGGAGGCGGATTAGCCCCAATTGTGTGGGTGAAGGCGGACAGCACGGAGAGGTGTTGTCGAGAGCAGACAGCACGGAGAGGTGTTGAGTGGAGAGCGGACAGCACGGAGAGGTGTCGGATCGAGAGCAGACAGCACGGAGTGGTGCATGCTGACAATATAAAACCTACAGCAAAACTCAAAATAATCAAAATTTGGCATAAAATTAACATAGTTAATCAATAGAATGCGTCACGAAACAAAAGAGTTTTTAACTGTTTTCTAAACATTAATAATGAAGTAATCTGACACATTCCATACAGTTGGTCCCATTACAAAGAACATACGAGCATGATCTTTGTCAAGACGAACTAAAAGGCAGTGACTCTGTGGTCTCGCATCCCTTGTGTGACGATAAACTTTCAAACTTTGAGCAATGGTTATTGAAGCTTCATTATGTAAGGCTTTATAAACAACATCAAGATTTTAAACTTTTTAAACAAAAAATAGGCAACCAATTAAGCTTTGCAAGTTGAGGAGTCATATGATCAACCTTGCTCATACCTCCAATAAAAAATTCCGAGCTACTTGCAAAGCTCTGAGATTTTTGTGGAAGACCACAAAGGAGAGCATTGCAAAAAAAGATTCCAGGGGTGATCCAGGACATTACAGAGTGGTAAGCCTGGCATCAATGACGGACAAAATAGTGGATTTCAGAGTGCATGCAGTACTGAGGGTTGATGGCAGCAACTTTGGATGAGGATCGGCAAGGGTTGGATACCTATATTAGCTATCTCATGGTCTTCCTGGACGTATCTGCTGCGTTTGATACCCTCGACCATGGCACTGCGGGATCTGTATTGGCTTGGTTCAAGTCATATATCACTGATACGTGTGGGAAATGAATTGATGAACTTTGACATGTGGAGCGCTGAAGGCTCGACCCTGTCCGGGATGTTGTTTAATGTGTCTACGGCCCCAGTTTGAAGGGTAGTAAAGGAGTTTGGAGAGGCAAAACACATTTATATGGATGACGTACAGTTTTTTCTCCTGTTGACGGAGACGGTCACGGTACCTGTTACAGTTACTCAGTTACAAGCAATTTTAGAAGGGATACACCAGTGGATGTCTCAGAATAACTTATCCCTTAATATGTCAAAACCAGAAACAATGCGGGTGAAAGGTTTGGACGGCTTCCTGAAGGAAAAGGCCATAGAATGTTATTAAAGGAACATAGGGAAAAATCCACTATTCCTGGGACAAGCAGTACAAAATGCTTTGCTCCGTGGATCTTGTCGGGCGATTGTGACCTGGATGGGCCACTGTCGGAGACAGGGTGCTGGGCTAGATGGACCTTTGGTCTGTCCCAGTGTGGCAATGCTTATGTCTTATGACTATTGAACCGGCAATGTTTTTTCCATTTGAAGTTGTAATATCTGTATCTTCTGTTGTCTATTGCACTATTCTTTTCCTCTCGGGTTCGCTCTGTGGTGAAAAGATCGTATTATAAGTTGCAGTTACTTAGTAAATTACATCTGCCAATTTCTCGGAATTATTTCTGTAGAGTGCTTCAGAGTTTGGTTGGGACCGCTTTGGATGACTGTTAGGTGAGACTGCCTACCGTAGGTATTCACACATTGTTTTAAGAGACTGCTGAGGCAGCATGTGTTGAGACGGGTCGAATAGTGCTCTACGCACCTGATGAACAAAATATGGTGATCAGTTTATTTGTTATGTCTTCATTGATTTTGTATTGCATTTGATGTGTTTTCATATGTTTTATTATGTATGCTTGATTTGTACATTGCTGTGGACAAGGGTGGTATTTAAATGAACATAAAATAAGAACATAAGTATTTCCAACAGTGGCCAATCCAGGTCACAAATACCTGACAAGATCCCAAAGAGTAGCAACATTCCATGTAGAATCCCAAAGAGTAGCAAGATTCCATTCAGAATCCCAAGTACATAAGTATTGCCACACTGGGACAGACCAATGGTCCATCAAGCCCAGCATCCTGTTTCCAACAGTGGCCAATCCAGGTCACAAATACCTGGCAAGATCCCAAACAAAGTACAAAACATTTTATGCTGCTTATCTCAGAAATATTTTCCCCAAGTCCAATTTAATAATGGTCTATGGACTTTTCTTTTAGGAAGCCAACCAAACCTTTTTTAAACCCCGCTAAACTAACCGCCTTTACCACATTCTCTGGCAACGAAATCCAGAGTTTACTTACACGTTGAGTGAAGAAAAATTCTCTAATTTGTTTTAAATTTACTACTTTATAGATACATTGCGTGTCCCCTAGTCCTAGTATTTTTGGAAAGAATGAACAAGCGATTCATGTCTACCCATTCCACTCCACTCATTATTTTATAGACCTCTATCATATCTCCCCTCAGCTGTCTTTTCTCCAAACTGAAGAGCCCTAGCTGCTTCAGCCTTTCCTCTTAGGGAAGTTTTCCCTTCCTGTACCTTTTCTAATTCCACTATATCTTTTTTGAGATGCGGTGACCAGAATTGAACACAATATTCGAGGTGCGTTTGTACCATGGACTGATACAAAGGTATTATAACGTCATCATTTTTGTTTTCCCTTTCCTAATAATACTTAAAATTCTATTCGCTTTCTTAGCCACTGCAGCACAGTGAGCAGAAGGTTTCAACGTCTCACCAACGATGACACCTAGATCCCTTTCTTGGTCGGTGACTGCTAACATGGAGCCTTGCATTACATAGCTATAATTCAGGTTCCTCTTTCCCACATGCATCACTTTGCACTTGCTCACATTAAACGTTATCTGCCAATTAGATGCCCAGTCTCCCATAGACAAACATGGTTTAATAGGACAGAGTCAGCATGGGTTCAGCCAAGGGAAATCTTGCCTCACCAATTTGCTTCATTTCTTTGAAGGCGTGAATAAACATGTGGATAAAGGTGAGCCAGTTGATGTAGTGTATCTAGATTTTCAACAGCAAAAATGGAAGCGCAGATCCACATGATGGAGTAAAACAAAATGTATGTAACACAAATAAGTAAAAATAGTATACAAGTTTCCTCTAACTGCCCAACTTTGCTGTGTTTTGCCCTCTGAAGGGCTACATCAGAGGCTTAACATGAACTAAGAGAAAAAAAAATGGCCATGTTGGGCTTTAAAGGAAAATTGTATACTGTTTTTATTTGTCACTAGTAAGAAAGGCCCGGTTCTGAGGCCAAAGAAACAGGCGCTAGGAAGGCGCTTTCCTTACCATCCCCCTCCCCTTGTTGCTGGACTTACCCTCCATGGTGATCGCGGCGGATCAGGTGTTCGGATGGCACTCCGTGGGGGGGGGGGTGGATCTGCGTAGGTCACTGTTTTTCTGTGTGCGTCAGGTGGGGGTGGGGTGGAGCGTCAGAGGGCGGTGGATCTGGGGATTCATTGAGTGTCATTGCCCCGCCCCTAACCTCATCACGTTGTGATGCGATGGCGGAGCAAGCAATCATGGTGGAAAACTGATCTGGACCATGACAACTTAACTTGGAATGCTGGGTAAGTTTGCCTCATAGAACGTTGGCGGTGCATTTTATATAGAGAGATGTGGGTCTGCTCTTCCTTTTTTGTTGTTCTGAATCTTGCAGACTGCTTGCTTGTGTGCATTTTGGGACTATCTAGATTTTCGTAAAGCTTTTGACAAAGATCTTCATTGCATTACAAATCAGTTTTATATTCCGCAAAAGCCATCATAGTTTTCTGTGGATTACAGGATGAGAAAACCCGATCAACTCATTCCAACTGAAACTGAACGCTGAAAAAACACACTGCCTTATACTCTCATCTCAACACAACTACAAACCCGCAACAATAAATACCCCAAGACACACACACCCTATTTCAGACAACCTAAAAATACTCGCAGTCACAATTGACCGCAACCTCACTCTCGAGAGCCAAGTAAAAACCTTAATAAAGAAAATGTTCTACTCAATGTGGAAACTGAAATGAATAAAATCTTTCTTCTCGAGGGATACCTTTCGTAAACTAATACAATCAATGGTACTAAGCCATGCAGACTACTGCAACGGAATCTATGCGGGATGTAAAGAACAACTCACAAAAAAACCTCCAGACCACCCAAAACACAGCAGCCAGACACGATTCGAAAGCACTAAACTCCTTCGAGAAAAACTGCACTGGCTCCCAGTCAAAGAATGGATCATCTTCAAAATGTGCACATTGGTCCACAAAATCATCTACGGCGTAGTCCCAGGATACATGACAGACCTCATAGATCTACCAACCAGAAACAGAATCCAATCATCACGATCATACCTAAACCTACACTAGCCAAATTGTAAAGGACTTAAATACAAAACAACTTACACATCCTGCTTCTCCTACATAAGTGCACAACTATGGAATGGACTCCCAAAAGCTGTGAAAACAATCCACGACCATCTAAACTTCAGGCAATCACTAAAAACCAACCTCTTCAAAAAGGCATACCCCACCGATCCACCATAAATCACCATACCCAGCAACACAGCATAACCTATGATCATACTGGACAATATAGAATTCTCATTCCCTTTGACCTTCAAGGTGTCTGATACACATCTACCTCATTAGACCACAATATAATCTTGTATTTGTTATCAACCAACTTGGTGAACGCCTTTACGATACTTTGTAAGCCACATTGAGCCTGCAAATAGGTGGGAAAATGTGGGGTACAAATGTAACAGATAAATAAATAAATACCTCCTCCCTCTGCTGATAGTACATATCCCAAAAAACTGAGAAGAAACTAGGAGGTGATAACGGAGAGGGATCTGAGAAGATAAGCAAGATCAGAGGCAGAGAAAGGGAAAAATGGAGAGGGGTCTTGGGAAAGGTGAACAGAACCTAACTGACGGAAGACAAGAGAGAGAAAAATCCAAGGAGGGGAGAAGAGGATCTCACACGAGAAAGAAGCAGAACCTCAAATAGAAACATGACGGCAGATAAAGGCCATATGACCCATCCAGTCTGTCCATCCTCTGTAACCCCTAATTCTTCCTGTTCCTAAGCGATCCTACATGCTTATCCCATGCCTTTTTAAATTCTGGAACAGTCCTCGACTACACCACCTCCACCGGGAGGCCAATTCACGCCTCCACCACCCTTTCTGTGAAATAATACTTCCTTAGGTTACTCCTAAGCCTATTCCCTCTTAACTTTGTCATATGCCCCCTCATTCCAGAGCTCTCTTCCTGTACATAAATGCCCTTGAGATATTTAAACGTTTCTATCATGTCTCCTCTCTCCCTCCTCTCTTCCAGCGTATACATGTTGAGGTTCATAAGCCTTCCCTATAATTTTTGCATTCAAGACCGCTTACTAATTTCGTAGCCATCCTCTGGACCGACTCCATCCTGTTTATATCTTTCCGTAGGTGCGGTCTCCAGAACTGCACGTATACTCCAAATGGGGCCTCATCAGAGACTTATACAACGGCACTATCACCTCCTTTTTCCTGCTGGTCATGCCTCTCTTTATGCACCCAAGCATCCTTCTAGCTTTGGCTGTCGTTTTTTCTACCTGTTTGAAAATTTTAAGGTCGTCAGACACAATCACCCCCAAGTCCCGCTCTTCCTTCATACACTGAAGCACTTCACCCCCTATACTGTACAGTTCCCTCGGATTCTTGCAACCCAAGTTCATGGCCCTGCATTTTTTGGGATTAAACCTTCGTTGCCAAATATCGGTCCATTCCTCCAGCTTTGCTAGGTCCTTCCTCATGTCATTCACACCCTCCAGGGTGTCCACCCTGTTGCAGAGTTTAGTATCATCCACAAAGAGACAAACCTTACCAGACAGCCCTTCCGCCATCTCCCCCCTTAAGAACGACGGGAGATGGAGGGTAGATATGGACAGAAAAGCTCGCTGCCTCTCAGGTCCTGTTTGTGGTTTTCAGTGGATGTAACTCAGGATGAGAGAAAGTCAGTAAGACACAGGACTGAAATAAAGCAGCTCAGGGCCCCTGTCCTGAAGGCCAGTAGGATAACATTTGACTCCCTCTCCCCCGCTTTTATAACCCAGGGACACTGCCTGGTTAAACACTCCATTTATTGCCCTGGCAGGCTCTGTTCCTTTGAAACAGTCTTTTGCTGCAGTCAAAGCATTTTATAATGTGCTGGTTTGTTTTCCTCTTTCATTACTGTTTACATTCAGGGTGGTTTCTGGCTCTTTCTTCTACTTCTGACAGATGGAAGTATGATAGCTGTTGATACTGGCTCAGACTGGCAGTGAACCAGGCACCTGGGGCTGGGATGCTGGAGCAGGGGATTCACTGCACCTCGAATACAGCAAATAGGGGGATTTCTGATGAATCTGACACATCACCTGGATGACAATGACTGCATAAGCTTCCTCATTAAAAAAAATAAAACGGCTTGTGACATTTACAACCTTGAAAGTTTGTTTTTTAATTTGGGAATTCCCCTAATATCATGTTTAACTAGATTCCTACCGGGCAGAAGAATATTGTGAAATCATCTGCTTGGAAAAGGTGTGGATTCAACCTGTGGAGGGAGGGGGGGGGGGGGAGAGAGAGAAAAAGGTGTCAGACGCTGGATGTAAGGGTGAGAGAAAGGGCAGATAGAAGGGAGGAAGAAAGGGGGCAGAGAAACAGGACAGATGCTGGATGGATGAGGAGGCAGACCTTGGATGGAAGGAGAAAAAGAGTGGGTAGATGCTGGATAAATGAGGGGAGGGAGCGGGCAGTTATTGGATGGATGAGGAGGTGAGAGTGGGCAGACACTGGATGAAAGGGGACGAGGGGATAGATGCTGAATGGAAGGGAGGAGAGAGGGCAGATGTTGGATGGAGTGAGAGAGAGTAGGCAGACAATGGATGGAAGGGGAGGAGAGAATGCAGACGCTGGATGGATGAGGGGGTGAGAGGGGGCAGATACTAGATGGGGAAGAGAGAGGGTAGACACTGGATGAAAGGGGACGAGGGGATAGATGCTGAATGGAAGGGAGGAGAGAGGGCAGATGTTGGATGGAGTGAGAGAGAGTAGGCAGACAATGGATGGAAGGGGAGGAGAGAATGCAGACGCTGGATGGATGAGGGGGTGAGAGGGGGCAGATACTAGATGGGGAAGAGAGGGTAAATGCTGGACGGAAGATGGGAGGGGCAGATGTTGGATGGAGAGAGAGTAGGTAGACACTGGATGAAAGGGGACGAGGGGATAGATGCTGAATGGAAGGGAGGAGAGAGGGCAGATGTTGGATGGAGTGAGAGAGAGTAGGCAGACAATGGATGGAAGGGGAGGAGAGAATGCAGACGCTGGATGGATGAGGGGGGTGAGAGGGGGCAGATACTAGATGGGGAAGAGAGAGGGTAGACACTGGATGAAAGAGGACGAGGGGATAGATGCTGAATGGAAGGGAGGAGAGAGGGCAGATGTTGGATGGAGTGAGAGAGAGTAGGCAGACAATGGATGGAAGGGGAGGAGAGAATGCAGACGCTGGATGGATGAGGGGGTGAGAGGGGGCAGATACTAGACGGGGAAGAGAGGGTAAATGCTGGACGGAAGATGGGAGGGGCAGATGTTGGATGGAGAGAGAGTAGGTAGACACTGGATGAAAGGGGACGAGGGGATAGATGCTGAATGGAAGGGAGGAGAGAGGGCAGATGTTGGATGGAGTGAGAGAGAGTAGGCAGACAATGGATGGAAGGGGAGGAGAGAATGCAGACGCTGGATGGATGAGGGGGTGAGAGGGGGCAGATACTAGATGGGGAAGAGAGAGGGTAGACACTGGATGAAAGGGGATGAGGGGATAGATGCTGAATGGAAGGGAGGAGAGAGGGCAGATGTTGGATGGATGGAGTGAGAGAGAGTAGGCAGACAATGGATGGAAGGGGAGGAGAGAATGCAGACGCTGGATGGATGAGGGGGTGAGAGGGGGCAGATACTAGATGGGGAAGAGAGAGGGTAAATGCTGGACGGAAGATGGGAGGGGCAGATGTTGGATGGAGAGAGAGTAGGTAGACACTGGATGAAAGGGGACGAGGGGATAGATGCTGAATGGAAGGGAGGAGAGAGGGCAGATGTTGGATGGAGTGAGAGAGAGTAGGCAGACAATGGATGGAAGGGGAGGAGAGAATGCAGACGCTGGATGGATGAGGGGGTGAGAGGGGGCAGATACTAGATGGGGAAGAGAGAGGGTAGACACTGGATGAAAGGGGATGAGGGGATAGATGCTGAATGGAAGGGAGGAGAGAGGGCAGATGTTGGATGGAGTGAGAGAGAGTAGGCAGACAATGGATGGAAGGGGAGGAGAGAATGCAGACGCTGGATGGATGAGGGGGTGAGAGGGGGCAGATACTAGATGGGGAAGAGAGAGGGTAGACACTGGATGAAAGGGGATGAGGGGATAGATGCTGAATGGAAGGGAGGAGAGAGGGCAGATGTTGGATGGATGGAGTGAGAGAGAGTAGGCAGACAATGGATGGAAGGGGAGGAGAGAATGCAGACGCTGGATGGATGAGGGGGTGAGAGGGGGCAGATACTAGATGGGGAAGAGAGAGGGTAGACATTGGATGAAAGGAGATGAGGGGATAGATGCTGAATGGAAGGGAGGAGAGAGGGCAGATGTTGGATGGATGGAGTGAGAGAGAGTAGGCAGACAATGGATGGAAGGGGAGGAGAGAATGCAGACGCTGGATGGATGAGGGGGTGAGAGGGGGCAGATACTAGACGGGGAAGAGAGGGTAAATGCTGGACGGAAGATGGGAGGGGCAGATGTTGGATGGAGAGAGAGTAGGTAGACACTGGATGAAAGGGGACGAGGGGATAGATGCTGAATGGAAGGGAGGAGAGAGGGCAGATGTTGGATGGAGTGAGAGAGAGTAGGCAGACAATGGATGGAAGGGGAGGAGAGAAGGCAGACGCTGGATGGATGAGGGGGTGAGAGGGGGCAGATACTAGATGGGGAAGAGAGAGGGTAGACACTGGATGAAAGGGGATGAGGGGATAGATGCTGAATGGAAGGGAGGAGAGAGGGCAGATGTTGGATGGATGGAGTGAGAGAGAGTAGGCAGACAATGGATGGAAGGGGAGGAGAGAATGCAGACGCTGGATGGATGAGGGGGTGAGAGGGGGCAGATACTAGATGGGGAAGAGAGAGGGTAAATGCTGGACGGAAGATGGGAGGGGCAGATGTTGGATGGAGAGAGAGTAGGTAGACACTGGATGAAAGGGGACGAGGGGATAGATGCTGAATGGAAGGGAGGAGAGAGGGCAGATGTTGGATGGATGGAGTGAGAGAGAGTAGGCAGACAATGGATGGAAGGGGAGGAGAGAATGCAGATGCTGGATGGATGAGGGGGTGAGAGGGGGCAGATACTAGATGGGGAAGAGAGAGGGTAGACACTGGATGAAAGGGGATGAGGGGATAGATGCTGAATGGAAGGGAGGAGAGAGGGCAGATGTTGGATGGAGTGAGAGAGAGTAGGCAGACAATGGATGGAAGGGGAGGAGAGAATGCAGACGCTGGATGGATGAGGGGGTGAGAGGGGGCAGATACTAGATGGGGAAGAGAGAGGGTAGACACTGGATGAAAGGGGATGAGGGGATAGATGCTGAATGGAAGGGAGGAGAGAGGGCAGATGTTGGATGGATGGAGTGAGAGAGAGTAGGCAGACAATGGATGGAAGGGGAGGAGAGAATGCAGACGCTGGATGGATGAGGGGGTGAGAGGGGGCAGATACTAGATGGGGAAGAGAGGGTAAATGCTGGACGGAAGATGGGAGGGGCAGATGTTGGATGGAGAGAGAGTAGGTAGACACTGGATGAAAGGGGACGAGGGGATAGATGCTGAATGGAAGGGAGGAGAGAGGGCAGATGTTGGATGGAGTGAGAGAGAGTAGGCAGACAATGGATGGAAGGGGAGGAGAGAATGCAGACGCTGGATGGATGAGGGGGTGAGAGGGGGCAGATACTAGATGGGGAAGAGAGGGTAAATGCTGGACGGAAGATGGGAGGGGCAGATGTTGGATGGAGAGAGAGTAGGTAGACACTGGATGAAAGGGGACGAGGGGATAGATGCTGAATGGAAGGGAGGAGAGAGGGCAGATGTTGGATGGAGTGAGAGAGAGTAGGCAGACAATGGATGGAAGGGGAGGAGAGAATGCAGACGCTGGATGGATGAGGGGGTGAGAGGGGGCAGATACTAGATGGGGAAGAGAGAGGGTAGACACTGGATGAAAGGGGATGAGGGGATAGATGCTGAATGGAAGGGAGGAGAGAGGGCAGATGTTGGATGGAGTGAGAGAGAGTAGGCAGACAATGGATGGAAGGGGAGGAGAGAATGCAGACGCTGGATGGATGAGGGGGTGAGAGGGGGCAGATACTAGATGGGGAAGAGAGAGGGTAGACACTGGATGAAAGGGGATGAGGGGATAGATGCTGAATGGAAGGGAGGAGAGAGGGCAGATGTTGGATGGATGGAGTGAGAGAGAGTAGGCAGACAATGGATGGAAGGGGAGGAGAGAATGCAGACGCTGGATGGATGAGGGGGGGAGAGGGGGCAGATACTAGATGGGGAAGAGAGAGGGTAGACATTGGATGAAAGGAGATGAGGGGATAGATGCTGAATGGAAGGGAGGAGAGAGGGCAGATGTTGGATGGATGGAGTGAGAGAGAGTAGGCAGACAATGGATGGAAGGGGAGGAGAGAATGCAGACGCTGGATGGATGAGGGGGTGAGAGGGGGCAGATACTAGACGGGGAAGAGAGGGTAAATGCTGGACGGAAGATGGGAGGGGCAGATGTTGGATGGAGAGAGAGTAGGTAGACACTGGATGAAAGGGGACGAGGGGATAGATGCTGAATGGAAGGGAGGAGAGAGGGCAGATGTTGGATGGAGTGAGAGAGAGTAGGCAGACAATGGATGGAAGGGGAGGAGAGAAGGCAGACGCTGGATGGATGAGGGGGTGAGAGGGGGCAGATACTAGATGGGGAAGAGAGAGGGTAGACACTGGATGAAAGGGGATGAGGGGATAGATGCTGAATGGAAGGGAGGAGAGAGGGCAGATGTTGGATGGATGGAGTGAGAGAGAGTAGGCAGACAATGGATGGAAGGGGAGGAGAGAATGCAGACGCTGGATGGATGAGGGGGTGAGAGGGGGCAGATACTAGATGGGGAAGAGAGAGGGTAAATGCTGGACGGAAGATGGGAGGGGCAGATGTTGGATGGAGAGAGAGTAGGTAGACACTGGATGAAAGGGGACGAGGGGATAGATGCTGAATGGAAGGGAGGAGAGAGGGCAGATGTTGGATGGATGGAGTGAGAGAGAGTAGGCAGACAATGGATGGAAGGGGAGGAGAGAATGCAGATGCTGGATGGATGAGGGGGTGAGAGGGGGCAGATACTAGATGGGGAAGAGAGAGGGTAGACACTGGATGAAAGGGGATGAGGGGATAGATGCTGAATGGAAGGGAGGAGAGAGGGCAGATGTTGGATGGAGTGAGAGAGAGTAGGCAGACAATGGATGGAAGGGGAGGAGAGAATGCAGACGCTGGATGGATGAGGGGGTGAGAGGGGGCAGATACTAGATGGGGAAGAGAGAGGGTAGACACTGGATGAAAGGGGATGAGGGGATAGATGCTGAATGGAAGGGAGGAGAGAGGGCAGATGTTGGATGGATGGAGTGAGAGAGAGTAGGCAGACAATGGATGGAAGGGGAGGAGAGAATGCAGACGCTGGATGGATGAGGGGGTGAGAGGGGGCAGATACTAGATGGGGAAGAGAGGGTAAATGCTGGACGGAAGATGGGAGGGGCAGATGTTGGATGGAGAGAGAGTAGGTAGACACTGGATGAAAGGGGACGAGGGGATAGATGCTGAATGGAAGGGAGGAGAGAGGGCAGATGTTGGATGGAGTGAGAGAAAGTAGGCAGACAATGGATGGAAGGGGAGGAGAGAAGGCAGACGCTGGATGGATGAGGGGGTGAGAGGGGGCAGATACTAGATGGGGAAGAGAGAGGGTAGACACTGGATGAAAGGGGATGAGGGGATAGATGCTGAATGGAAGGGAGGAGAGAGGGCAGATGTTGGATGGATGGAGTGAGAGAGAGTAGGCAGACAATGGATGGAAGGGGAGGAGAGAATGCAGACGCTGGATGGATGAGGGGGTGAGAGGGGGCAGATACTAGATGGGGAAGAGAGAGGGTAAATGCTGGACGGAAGATGGGAGGGGCAGATGTTGGATGGAGAGAGAGTAGGTAGACACTGGATGAAAGGGGACGAGGGGATAGATGCTGAATGGAAGGGAGGAGAGAGGGCAGATGTTGGATGGATGGAGTGAGAGAGAGTAGGCAGACAATGGATGGAAGGGGAGGAGGGAATGCAGACGCTGGATGGATGAGGGGGTGAGAGGGGGCAGATACTAGATGGGGAAGAGAGAGGGTAGACACTGGATGAAAGGGGATGAGGGGATAGATGCTGAATGGAAGGGAGGAGAGAGGGCAGATGTTGGATGGAGTGAGAGAGAGTAGGCAGACAATGGATGGAAGGGGAGGAGAGAATGCAGACGCTGGATGGATGAGGGGGTGAGAGGGGGCAGATACTAGATGGGGAAGAGAGAGGGTAAATGCTGGACGGAAGATGGGAGGGGCAGATGTTGGATGGAGAGAGAGTAGGTAGACACTGGATGGAAGGGGAAGAGAGTGGGCAGATGCTGGTTGAAGGGGGAGAAAGAAGAGAGATGCTGGGTGAGAGGAGAAAAAGGATAGAGTTACCGAGAGACTGGGGAATTAGAGGAAGTGAAATAGGAGAGCCAGAGTGAGGGAAAGAGCTGTCAAGCTTAGGTATAAACAGTAAAAAGAGGGAAACTGATGAAATCTGGACAGAGGCAAAAAAATAAATAAATAATAAATTGAAGAAAGCTGAAAGAAAAGGAGAGAAAAATGATAAATAGACAGGAAATCCTGGCAAGAGAGTTAAGGAGAAGGCGTGGAAAGCAGAAAACAAGAGAGTGACACCAACACAATTAGAAAAAGTAAAGAGGCAAAGAACAAGGTTAGAAAAAAGAATTTGTTAATTTAGGGTAAAGTAGTCTGACAGCTGTGTTAATAAATATGAATAAATATAGGGATCCCTAGAACACCCTTACATGGGTTTTTCCTTTGCGCTGAGGCCATTTTTACTGCAGTCAGCAAATGGCCGATGTTCTTTTTTTTGTTGTTTTTAACTTTTCATGTTTATTGAAAAAGTTTTTTTGTTTCTTTTTATTATACTCAAATAAACAAACATTACACATAACATGTACTAAACAAAGAAAGGGCCTCTTTTACTAAATCGTGCTAGTGATTCCCCCACGGCAAATGCGAGGCAGCATATTTAATTATTTGTTGCATTTGTACCCCACATTTTCCCACCTATTTGCAGGCTCAATGTGGCTTACATAGTGCCGTCAGAGGCGTTTGCCCAGTCGGTGGATAACAAATACAAAGTTGTATACTGATCATATGAGGTATAAGTGGAGGGTCGGAATGGATGAAGATTGCATGTTGTCCTGTTCGATCATAGTCATGCTGTGTTGGTAGGTGAAGAGGGTTACGTGGGGTCGTTGGGGTAGGCCTTTTTGAAGAGGTTGGTTTTTAGTGATTTCCTGAAGTTCAAGTGCTCGTGAATTGTTTTCACAGCTTTTGGGAGCCCATTCCACAGTTCTGCGCTTATGTAGGAGACGCCGGCTGCGTAAGTTGTTCACATTCATATCTGTTGCATTAGTAAACATTGGAGCTTATGTTCAAAAGAGAAAAACGTCCAAAAAGTAGCATAAGTCTGCATTTGGACGCTTTTCTCACAAAAATGTCCAAATTGGTATTTTAGACATTTTTCTATGAAATCCGTCAGAAGTGTGTTCAAATCACAAGGGGCGTGTTAAGGGCGGGATCTGGGCGTTCCTAACACTTGGACGTTTTTCAGCCATAATGGAACAAAACAAAACTGTCCAGGACTAAAACTAAGGCATTTTGAGCTAGACCTGTTTTTATAATGAACAAGGCACAAAAAGGTGCCCTAAATGACCAGATGACCACTGGAGAGAAACAGGGATGACCTCTACTTACTCTCCCAGTGGTCACTAACCCCCTCCCACCCACCAGAAAAGTGATTTAAAACATCACTTGCCAGTCTCAGGTGTCATACTCAGGGCCGCCGAGAGACTGAGCCGCCCCCCTCCCCAGGATCACTGCTTCCATCCCCCCACCCGCTGCAACTGCAACTACCTTGGTTGGCGGGGATCCCAAGGCCTTGCCAGCAGTACAGGTCTTCCTCCAGTGCTGCTCTTCTTACTCTGCCGCAGGGTTTGCCCCTCTCTCTCACGTCACGCGTGCTCAGTTTTAAAACCAACTATGCGCAGCCTGAGGGGAAAAGCAGCGCTGGAGGAAGACCTCTACTGCTGGAGGGTCCTGGGGGGACCCCCACCAGCCAAAACAGAGGCTCTGGCCCAGTCTCCAAGGGGTGCCCGGTACCGGAGTTTTCTATCACCTTCACCCCTAAGGGCTATGCAGTGGTTTACAGTTGGGGGTAGTGGGTTTTAGGGGGGCTCAGCACACAAGATAAGGGCGATGGAGAGATGTGTATCTGGGAGCATGTTTCTCAAGTCCATTGAAGTCCCCCCCTAGGGTGCCCTATTGCTTTCCTGGGATGTCTGGAGGACCAGTCTACTAAAAATGCTGGCTCCTCCTACATCCCAATGGCTTGATTTTGTGTGTTTTGCACTTGGATGTTGTTTTTTTTTTTTCCGAAAATGGACCAGAAATCAAAACGTCTAAATCACAAAACCTTGTTCTAAACAGTATTTTTGGGAAAAAAAAAGATAGATGTTTTTCTTTTTTGAAAATCACCTTCTTTCCTATTCAGATTTTGGATGTTTTTTTGCAAAACGTTCAAAGTCAGACTTAGACATATTGAAAATGCCCCTGATTATACATTTATTTATTACACTTTTGATTTTTGATTTTTAATGCAGTGTATTTATATTTATTATTATGCTGTGTTTTAATTGGATTTTTATGTGTTTAGACTCCTGAGGAAGGCGTTTTAGCCAAATCATGGGCCATGTAGGGAGCAGAGGAGTAGCCTAGTGGGTGGACTTTGATCCTGGGGAACTGAGTTTGATTCCTACTGCAGCTCCTTGTGACTCTGGGCAAGTCACTTAACCCTCCATTGCCCCTGGTACAAATAAGTACCTGAATTTATGTAAACCACTTTGAATGCAGTTGCAAAAACCTCAGAAAGGCGGTAAGTCAAGTCCCGTTTCCCCTTCCCTTTTTTGGGTCAGCTGATTTTGATTAATAAATTCTTGGATTCTCTTACTCCTTGTTTGTCTTGGTTTATTGGAACTTTCCTCACTTTCACCTGTTTTGTGATTGATAGAAAAAGAGGTCCTAAAACCCTAACCCCCCCCCCCCCATCAAAACCCCCCAAAGAAAAACAAACATAAAGTGATTCCCAACAGGGTTTCTTCAGTGAAAACCAAGCAGAACGGAAACCATGGCTGATAAATGTGACCGTTTCTCTCAATCTGGGTTAAAATGGCCATGAAAGTCGAAGTCAGCAATAACCTCAAAGAATTTCAAAACTTCAAGGAAAATGAGAAAAATAAGAGACTATTTTCCAAGCAGTGGCGTACCAAGGGGGGGGGGGCGGTGGGGGCGGTCCGCCCCGGGTGCACGCTGCTGGGGGGGTGCCGCGCACCTGTTGGCTCTTCGTTTTCATGCTCCCTCTGCCCCGGAACAGGTTACTTCCTGTTCCGGGGCAGAGGGAGCATGAAAACAAAGAGCCGGCAGGCGCGCGGCACCCCTCCCCCAGCGGCGTGCACCCGGGGGGGCGTTGCGCTGTTCCGGGGGGGGGGGGTGCTGCACCCGGGGGGCGGGGCGCATCGGCGATCCGCCCCGGGTGTCAGCCCCCATAGTAACGCCACTGTTTCCCAGACAAGCATTCCGTCTGATAGTACAATCGTTGATACTACCACAGCTAAACTACTGCAACGCAGCATACATAGAATGCAAAGCCAATGTACTAAAATCATTGCAGACCGTTCAAAACACGGCAGCAAGACTCATATTTAAAAAAATCAAAATCTGAGAGAGTAACTCCATTGCTTGTAATGCTACACTGCCTCCCAATCAAAGCAAGACTATACAGTGGGGGAAATAAGTATTTGATCCCTTGCTGATTTTGTAAGTTTGCCCACTGACAAAGACATGAGCAGCCCATAATTGAAGGGTAGGTTATTGGTAACAGTGAGAGATAGCACATCACAAATTAAATCCGGAAAATCACATTGTGGAAAGTATATGAATTTATTTGCATTCTGCAGAGGGAAATAAGTATTTAATCCCTCTGGCAAACAAGACCTAATACTTGGTGGCAAAACCCTTGTTGGCAAGCACAGCGGTCAGACGTCTTCTGTAGTTGATGATGAGGTTTGCACACATGTCAGGAGGAATTTTGGTCCACTCCTCTTTGCAGATCATCTCTAAATCATTAAGAGTTCTGGGCTGTCGCTTGGCAACTCGCAGCTTCAGCTCCCTCCATAAGTTTTCAATGGGATTAAGGTCTGGTGACTGGCTAGGCCACTCCATGACCCTAATGTGCTTCTTCCTGAGCCACTCCTTTGTTGCCTTGGCTGTATGTTTTGGGTCATTGTCGTGCTGGAAGACCCAGCCACGACCCATTTTTAAGGCCCTGGCGGAGGGAAGGAGGTTGTCACTCAGAATTGTACGGTACATGGCCCCATCCATTCTCCCATTGATGCGGTGAAGTAGTCCTGTGCCCTTAGCAGAGAAACACCCCCAAAACATAACATTTCCACCTCCATGCTTGACAGTGGGGACGGTGTTCTTTGGGTCATAGGCAGCATTTCTCTTCCTCCAAACACGGCGAGTTGAGTTCATGCCAAAGAGCTCAATTTTGTCTCATCTGACCACAGCACCTTCTCCCAATCACTCTCGGCATCATCCAGGTGTTCACTGGCAAACTTCAGACGGGCCGTCACATGTGCCTTCCGGAGCAGGGGGACCTTGCGGGCACTGCAGGATTGCAATCCGTTATGTCGTAATGTGTTACCAATGGTTTTCGTGGTGACAGTGGTCCCAGCTGCCTTGAGATCATTGACAAGTTCCCCCCTTGTAGTTGTAGGCTGATTTCTAACCTTCCTCATGATCAAGGTTACCCCACGAGGTGAGATTTTGCGTGGAGCCCCAGATCTTTGTCGATTGACAGTCATTTTGTACTTCTTCCATTTTCTTACTATGGCACCAACAGTTGTCTCCTTCTCGCCCAGCGTCTTACTGATGGTTTTGTAGCCCATTCCAGCCTTGTGCAGGTGTATGATCTTGTCCCTGACATCCTTAGACAGCTCCTTGCTCTTGGCCATTTTGTAGAGGTTAGAGTCTGACTGATTCACTGAGTCTGTGGACAGGTGTCTTTCATACAGGTGACCATTGCCGACAGCTGTCTGTCATGCAGGTAACGAGTTGATTTGGAGCATCTACCTGGTCTGTAGGGGCCAGATCTCTTACTGGTTGGTGGGGGATCAAATACTTATTTCCCTCTGCAGAATGCAAATAAATTCATATACTTTCCACAATGTGATTTTCCGGATTTAATTTGTGATGTGCTATCTCTCACTGTTACCAATAACCTACCCTTCAATTATGGGCTGCTCATGTCTTTGTCAGTGGGCAAACTTACAAAATCAGCAAGGGATCAAATACTTATTTCCCCCACTGTATTTTTCAAGGCTAGTACTTTAATCTTTAAAATACTGTTTGGCATGTCACCTGATTACATGCTAAACCTGATTGAACTATTACCAAGAAATGCAAACCCAGAAACCAGGATTTACTTATTACCTCACTTACCTAACTGCAGAAACATCACATACAAATCCATCTATACAGGTTGTTTCAGCTACCTACAGAAGAACATGAGAGTAGCCATACTGGGTCAGACCAATGGTCCATCTAGCCCAGTATCCTGTTTTCCAAACAGTGGCCAAGCCAGGTCACAAGTACCTGGCAGAAACCCAAATCATGGCAACACTCCATACTACAAATCCCAGGGCAAGCAGTTGCTTCCCATGTCTGCCTCAATAGCAGGCTATGGACTTTTCCTCCAGAAATTTGTCCAAACCTTTTTTAAACCCAGATACAATAACCGCTGTTACCACCTCCTCTGGCAAAGAGTTCCAGAGCTTAACCATTCGTTACGTGACAAAATATTTCCTCCTATTTGTTTTAAAAGTATTTCTATGTAACTTCCTCGAGTGTCCCCTAGTCTTTGTACTTTTGGAACGAGTAAAAAATCGTTTTACTTCTACTTGTTCTACGCCACTCAGCGAAGTAACCCATGAGCACACTAGTCATGTTATTTTTAGGGTGAAGGGGCCTTTTCTTTGGAACTTACTTCCTGTTCCTCTCCGTCTTCAGACATCACTTGATCAATTGTATCTGGCCACTTTTCGCAGTCAGAGCTGCAGTACCACTCGCATACAATCCATAGTTGCCTTTCCTTCCGGAACTCCTGTAAACTGTAACTTCTCCAGCCTCTTTCGGGTGCTCATTTCTACCAGACCCAAGCTAAGGTAAAAATCCTCATAATCGCTAAGTCGGGAGGGTAGAAAAAGCGTAATTTATTAGAAGCCCCTGTGGCGTTACGCACTTAGGCTGCCATCACCCTCTGATGACATCACTTTCTCCTCCGATTTTCTTTTTTTCCCATTAATGGCCATGCGCTAATGTTCCTATTAAAAAGAATTAGCGTGGGAACACTTAGCACCTATTTTGTAGGCGGTAAGGGTTTGCGCGGTAATCCAGTGCTTACGAGTTAGCACGCAATAATGCAAGCATGCTAACTGATTAGCGCAGGAATGTCTACTTTCTGGTCCCCAGACCTGCGTCCTCCAACAACATTTTTTTAGCACGTGAGTAGGAAGCAAATGTGGAACTTACCACGATCCTGCGTCCCGTGGTAATCGCGCACTAGCGTTTACCACAGCTTAGCAAAAAGACCTCAGAAATAGAACACGGAAAATAAAGTGATAACTTTGTATTCCACTAATTTTATGCTTTTTTTTGACTAACTGTTAAAGACCAAAATCTCCTTTCTCAGTCAATATGTTGTTCTGACCTGAGGAAGGAGGTTTTGGCCTCTCAAAGCTAATTGAAAAAATGCATTTGGGCCAATAAAATGGTCTGATCATGTTTTCCATTTTCTTATTTTATTTGTGTTTGTTAATTTGTAATGAAATGATTGGACTATGTTAGTTTTTGAAATTTACATCTGCTGTCTTAATATTTTGCACAGTACAGGGGGACATGCATCACTTTTTCTCTTTCTCTGGTGTTGCACTGTGGCTTCTTGGGGGTTCTGTTTTAATTTGTGGTTACTTATTTTATACTGGGTGAGGGTCTACTTGCCATCTGTGTATATGTGAAAGAAACTTGGTTTTAATCTGCAATCAAACCTTTTCCGGAGACGGGAAGGCGGTAGAACTAGAGGGCATAAATTGAGGTTGAAGGGGGGGTAGACTCGGGAATAACGTTGGGAAGTATTTTTGTTTACGGAGAAAATGATAGATACTTGAATGCCCTCAAGTGGAAGTGGTGGAGATGAAAACGGTAATGGAATTCAAAACTGCGTGGGAATCCTGTTTAGAAGGAATGGAGCCACGGAATCTTAGCGGAGATTAGGTAGCGACGCCAGGAATT
This sequence comes from Microcaecilia unicolor, assembly GCF_901765095.1. Taxonomy (NCBI): domain Eukaryota; kingdom Metazoa; phylum Chordata; class Amphibia; order Gymnophiona; family Siphonopidae; genus Microcaecilia; species Microcaecilia unicolor. The sequence goes on along the minus strand of NC_044033.1, from coordinate 532,940,393 downwards.
GGGAAGTAAAACCGGTGCTGGGCAGACTTCTACAGTCTGTGCCCTGAAAATGGCAAGGACAAATCCAAGGTCAGGTATACATATGAAGTATCACATACCATGTATAATGAGTGTATCTTGTTGGGCAGACTGGATGGACTGTACAGGTCTTTATCTGCTGTCATCTACTATGTTTTCTGTTAGCATTGACTGTGTAGGAATTGATCTGTATTAATCTGTAGATGCCCATAATATTCCTCTGGGCATCTACACAGTTAGCACATGCTAAAAAACGTTACTTTGCTTTTGTAAACAGGGCCCTTAGCAGTGGCGTAGGAAGGGTGAGGCGGTGGGGGCGGTCCGCCCCAGGTGCACGCTGCTGGAGGGTGCAGAGAGCAGCCGCGCACATGTCAGCTCCGCTGGTTCCCTGCTCCCTCTGCCTTGGAACAGGTTACTTCCTGTTCCAGGGCAGAGGAAGCAGGGAGCCAGTGGAACCGACAGGCGCGCAGATGCTCTCTGCACCCTCCAGCAGCCAAGAATGCACCCGGAGGGGGGGGGGGGGGGTCTGATGCGCTGGGGGGGGGCTTGATGCACTGGGGAAGGGGTGTCATTGCGCTGGGGGGGTGTCGTGCTGCACCCTGGGGGGACGGATGCCGCTGCACCTGGGGGGGGGGAGGTGCACAGCGACGATCCGCCCCAGGTGGCAGCTGACCTAGGAACGCCACTGGCCCTTAGTTTTGTAATAGATTTACTGACATTCTAATGCCCACTGCAGTGTTTATAGTGCTGCCTTTTCCTCAAAGAAATAAAACAGGAAGTGAATACTTCCACACAAAATAAATGAAACACAAAAGATTGGAAGGCGCCATACACAAGTTCCAAAAACGGCCAATGGCTCAGTTTATTCTTCAGGTCCAACAGGCAGTACGGTACTGACAAGATGTACCCGACACGGGCTGTGTTTCGGCATGCAGGCCTTTGTCAGGGGTCCTGTCCGGACAGCAAACAATTTTAAAACAAGCTTGCTGATAATTTTTCCAGTTGTCAAAACTGCATAGACAACTCAAGGATGCATGGCATATGAATTACACCAAGTCTGGTTATGCCATGTTTGATAGCTTCGACAGGAGAATTACTTCATCTACTCTCATACACAGCACAAAAAGCTATCTTTTCCTAGACTGGTCCCTTTTATGTGACTCATGGAAGCTACTACTTAGTAAATGTAAAACAAACTGGAGAAAATATTTCTTCACAACATGTAATTTAAACTCTGCAATTTGTTGCTAGAGAATGTGGTAAAAGCAGTTAGCTTAGAAGGGTTTAAAATGGTTTGGATAATGTCCTAAAGGAAAAGTCTATAAGCCATTATTGATGGACTCGGGGAAATCCTCTGATTATTTCTAGGACGAGCAGCATAAAATCTGTTTTACTGTTCTGGGATCTTGTGACCTGGATTGGAAACAGGATAGTGGGTTGATGGACCTGAATAAAGCCTGATAAGACAATATTGCTTATTCCTACAGCACTAAAGCCTAGTTGATGTAGTTTATCTAAATTTTCAGAAAGCTTTTGATGAAGTTCCTCATGAGAGTCTCCTGAGAAAATTAAAGATTCATGGGATATGAGGGAAGGTTCTGGTGTGGATTAAGAATTGGTTATTGGACAGGTTATCAATAGAAATCAAACAAAATAAAACATGGAAAAGAAAATAAGATGATACCTTTTTTATTGGACATAACTTAATACATTTCTTGATTAGCTTTCGAAGGTTGCCCTTCTTCCTCAGATCGGAAATAAGCAAATGTGCTAGCTGACAGTGTATTTAAGTGAAAACATTCAAGCATTATTGGACAGAAAACAGAGGGTAGGGTTAAATGGTCATTTTTCTCAATGGAGGAGGGTGAATAGTGGGGTGCCACAGGGATCAGTACTGGGACCAGTTTATAAATGATATGGAAATCGGAACAATAAGTGAAGTGATCAAATTTGCAGTTGACACAACACTATTCAGAGTTGTTAAAACACATGCGGATTGTGAAATTTTTCAGGAAGACCTTGGGAAACTGGAAGACTGGGCATCCGAATGGCAGATGAAATTCAGTGTGGACAAATGCAGAGTGATGCACATTGGGAAGAATAATGGTTACCTGATGCTAGGGTCCACCTTGGGAGTCAACACCCCCTAAAAAGATCTTGGTGTCATTGTAGACAATACACTGAAATCTTCCGCCCAGTGTGTACCGGCAGCCAAGAAAGCAAACAGGACACCTGGAATTATTAGGAAAAGAATGCAAAATAAGACCAAAAATATTATAATGGCTCTGTATTGCTCCATGGTGCAACCTCACCGTATCTCAAAATAAAAATATAACCATAGGTGCCCCGTATAATAGGATGCCCAATCTCAACGTTCCCCTCCTCTTTTGGACTGTTGCTTCCCAATCTGGTGGCTTCCTGGGTAGCCTTTCAACTTTGAAGCCATCTGAAGCGGTGTTCGAATCCAGAGGTCCTACCTCAGTCCTTGATACAGTCTTGGCAGATGAAACCCATGGTGGGGCGTATATGATGAAGCAGTAAGAGGTATCGGAAGAGAGTTGCCAATGGAGAAAACTCTCGTATAGCAGCCCTTTGAAATGTACTGACACGGAGTGCACTTTAAAGATAAGTGAATATTTATAAGTTTATACTGATATATTGGACATTTGACACTTGAACACTATAGATTATTTCGAATTATTATGAATTATTTGGTGTGGGTGCTTTTTGAAATGACCCGATGAAAGAGATCAAACATGTATTCACCTTTGAGGGGTCCCATTGTGAATGCTATATGATTAAATCTGAATAATCTGAGGACATTTCTCATTGAATAAAGGACCTGGTCAGACAGATTTGCATTAGCTAATTACACTGGTTTGTTACTGTGAGAATATTATTTCAGGTGCAAATTTGAACTGTGTTGTTTGTCGTATTTCATGAAAGGCTGTGTTACCCTACAAAAGATTAATTTACAAAGCCTTTTCCAGAGCAGATTGGCCTGGTTGATAATGCTCTGCTCCATCTGGCTAAAGGTCGATGCAGGCATTAGGAAGAGGCATGCCTGAGGACATCTTTAGAAGGGTGGGGGGGAACATCACCCATACACAGCATTTCCAAAGGAAAAAGCTTGTCCAGCCACACATAAGCCTGTGAGCCTAAAGTGAGTCCAGCAAAATATCCACCGACTTCGCATCTCTAAGGGCTGTGTCCAAATCAGTTACAAAATACAGAATAGTAACAGAAAGGCTTATAACAGGACCCCGGGGCTGTTCTGGTGCTGGTCCGTAACACCTCTGCCATTGGGTCAGTATCGCTTTGCTTGGCTGCTGGGTTGTAGGATTATCCCTGCCACCTTTCACCTCTGGCCTTACATTATCAGAAGACATTTAGAAAACCCCCAGGGCCGGTGGCCAGAGCTGGCTCCACAGCACTGAGACATTCATCTTGGAGATTACATCAGTGCTAGTAGCCCATCCCTGGAGACCCTGAGCAGCTGGTCCCTCATTTCTGAGGCTGAGACCGGGGAAAGAATCCTTACAGGAGCTGGACTGATATTAAGCAGGGAAAGAAGAGACACTCAGCATCTCTGCTGTCATCGAACACCAGAATTTCTAATATAAAAAGAGCACTGAATGAAGTCAGACAATGGGGTGTAGATTCCACAGGGATGCGAAGAAAGAAAATGGCCAATAGAAGAAAAGCTTCAGGCCTCTGTCCTGTGTTCAGGAAACTGTGTCTGGCCATATAGGTGTGGAAGTCTGAAGTATTGGGGTAACCTGTAAGAGAATATTGATTATGAAATCCACCTTGGAAATGGTGAAATATACATTTTAAAACCCCATTAAACCATTGGGGTAACCTGCTCGGAGAGACGATCAGAGCCACAACAGAAAGGAGATTTGAAGAAGGCCTGCTTAACATCTTTGAGCCTGGGGTGGATAAAATGGATTCATTCATTCATTGATTTTTTTGTAATAATCTTAGCGCCTGTGAGACTATTAAAAGAGTTAGTAGTAAGACATCAGAGTGGTCTGCGTGTTGAATTAAATATTGATTTGGTAAGAGTGAAAGTTGAAAATGACAAGGCCTGGTATGATCCATTGGTGGAGGCAGTAGAGGCCAGTGGTGTGACAGATTTAGGGCATTCCTGGCACAGGTAACGTGGTAACATAGTAGATGACGGCAGAAAAAGACCTGCATGGTCCATCCAGTCTGCCCAACAAGACAAACTCATATGTGCTACTTTTTGTGTATATCTTACCTTGATTTGTAACTGTCATTTTCAGGGCCCAGACTGTATAAGTCTGCCCAGCACTATCCCCGCCTCCCAACCACCAGCCCCACCTCCCAATCACCGGCTCTGGCACAGGCACAGACCGTATAAGTCTGCCCAGCACTATCCTCACCTCCCCACCACCAGCCCTGCCTCCCAACCACCGGCTCTGGCACAGACCGTACAAGTCTGTCCAGCACTATCCCCGCCTCCCAACCACCAGTCCCGGCACAGACCGTATAAGTCTGCCCAGCACTATCCCTGCCTCCCAACCACCAGTCCCACCTCCCACCACTGGCTCTGGCACAGACTGTATAAGTCTGCCCTGCACCATCCCCGCCTCCCAACCACCAGCCCCGCCTCCCGATCTCGACTAAGCTCCTGAGGATCCATTCTTTCTGCACAGGATTCCTTTATGTTTGTCCCACACGTGTTTGAATTCCCTTACCGTTTTCATCTCCACCACCTCTCGTGGGAGGGCATTCCAAGCATCCACCACTCTCTCCGTGAAGAAATACTTCCTGACATTTTTCTTGAGTCTGCCCCCCTTCAATCTCATTTCATGTCCTCTCGTTCTACCGCCTTCGCATCTCCAGAAAAGGTTCGTTTGCGGATTAATACCTTTCAAATATTTGAACGTCTGTATCATATCACCCCTGTTTCTCCTTTCCTCCAGAGTATACATGTTCAGGTATGGAGGGCAGGAGCAGGAGAAGCACTGAGAGGTCATGGAAGAAGAGGGGGCTGGTATTAAGCTTCCATCTAAGAATTTGAAGGATCATTTACTCAAGGCTGATTAATGCCAATTTGGCCTTTTCCGTCCTCATCTACCGTTACAGGATTTCCAACATAAGAATAGCCATAATGGGTCAGACCAAAGGTGCATCTAACCGGTATCCTGCTTCCAACAGTGGGCAAGCAGGGTCACAAGTATGTGGCAGAAACCCAAATAGTAGCAACATTTCATGCTACCAATCCCAGGGCAAGCAGTGGCTTCCCCCATGTCCATCTCAATAACAGACTATGGACTTTTCCTCCAGGAACCTGTCCAAACCTTTTTTAAACCCAGAAACATTAACCACTGTTACCACATCCTCCAGCAATGAGTTCCAGAGCTTAACTATTTGTTGAGTGAAAAAGTATTTCCTCCTACTTGTTTTAAAAGTATTTCCAAGTAATTTCATTGAGCGTCCCCTGGTCTTTATACGTTTTGAAAGAGTGAAAAATTGATTCACTTTTACCTGTTCTACTCCACTCAGGATTTTGTAGACCTCAGCCATCTCTTTACCAAGCTGAAGAGGTCTAACCTCTTTAACCTTTCCTCATACGAGAGGAGTTCCATCCCCTTTATCAGTTTGGTCACTCTTCTTTGAACCTTTTCTAATTCCGCTATATCTATTTTGAGATATGTCATCAGAATTGAACACAATACTCAAGGTGAGGTTGCACCATGCTCAAAGCACACCTCTTCAATGTCTCATTCGGCACCTAACCATTATACCTCTATTCAGGATATCTAGACTGCCTCAATCTTGACATTTCGTCCTTTAGATTGTAAACTCCTTCGAGCAGGGATTGTCCTTCTTTGTTAAACTGTACAGCGCTGCGTAACCCTAGTAGCGCTTTAGAAATGTTAAGTAGTAGTAGTATAATATCCGTGGTCCTAATAATTCCTAGCATCCTGTTTGCTTTTTTGGCCACCGCCACACACTCAGCAGAAGATTTCAGCGTATTATCTACATCGACACCTAGATCTTCTTCTTGAGCGCTGACCCCCAAGGTGGACCCTAGCATCAGGTAACTATAATTCGGATTATTCTTCCCCATGTGCATCAGTTTGCATTTGTCCACATTAAATTTCATCTGCCATTTGGATGCCCAGTCTTCCAGTCTTCTAAGGTCTACGTGCAATTTTTCACAACCTCCATGTGTTTTGACAATTTTGAATAGTTTTGTATCATCTGCAAATTTAAGCACCCCACTTATCGTTCCAATTTCCATATCATTTATAAATATGTTAAATAGCACCAGTCCCAGTACAGATCCCTTATGCACCCTCCTCCACTGAGAAAACTGGCCGTTTAACCCTACCCTCTGTTTTCTGTCCAATAATCCACACCAGAACCTTGCCTGCTATCCCATGACTCCTTAATTTTCTCAGCAGTTTCTCATGAGGTACTTTGTCAAAAGCTTTCTTAAAACCTAGATACACTTCAACTGGCTCACCTTTTTCGACAGGTTTATTCACGCCTTAAAAGAAATGAAGCAAATTGGTGAGGCAAGACTTTCCTTGGCTGAACTCATGCTGACTCTGTCCCATTAAGCCATGTTTGTCTATGCGTTCCATAATTGTATTCTAGTTTCCACAGGACTTGCTTATCCCTCTTCAACCCTAGCTGAGATCATTTCATCTCTTGTGTGTTATACTAACCAGCGGGTCACACACAGAAGGACTAAAACTGATTGCACATGTTAGGGGAGATTCTATACGTATATGGTGCTTGGAAAATCATTTTCACCTAAGTATCTTCTATAGAATTTAGGCCTAGTATCTAGAATACGTTTAGTTGATAACCCAGTGCCTAAATCTATGAGCAGCCAATTACGCCAACAAAAACATGACATAACTCCCTGTGTGTAGATTTTCACAGACTGGACCATATTCTAAATGTAAATTTGGGACCACCCACGAAACACCAATTTCCCTGCTCATAGCCACACCCCTTTTGAACTGCATGCTTTTAAACTTAGGTACAGCTTAGTACAGCATATGCTTAGCGAGTTATGTGCATAAATTCTAATTATTGCCAATTAGTGCTCATTATTGATTATGTGCTGTTAACAACGCTTACTGGCTTGTTATAAAGTGCACGTATTGTTACAAAATACGCTTAGATTTAGGCGCGATATATATAATCCGGAAGACTGTGGCTGAGTTTTGGTGCTGTGTACAGAATCTCACCCCATGTGCTGATGGTTTGGAATTGTTATCCATGAACTAGTCAGGAGTGAATGAACCATACCCAGAATGTGCTTTCTTTGTGATGTTGTAATGGTTGGCTGGAGGAGTGGTGGGGGTGGGGGGGTATTTTCTTTTGTACCTTGGTTTGCTTTTTAGAGATAAGTGATTAATCCATTTCAGTCAACACTCCCTTACCCTCTGATATCCCACCCTTACAACCTCATAGACAAATTCAGCCCATGGAGATAGAAATGCAAATCAAATCATTGATACACACCCACTCACACTTTGCCTGATACCTGACTTAGGCCCAGATGCACTAAAAGTTTTTGCTTGTTAAATGAGCCTTTCACGAAGAATTTTCTACCCGTTGGATGCACTAAAGCCCGTTTTCCGACGATGGTAGCAGCTAACGAAAACGGAATGCAGATGAGCAATTAGTCTACAAACACTATTGAAATGACATGTACTAACATTTTCCGATTAACGCACGAAAAGTGAACAAAACACCGTGAAATCTGTACCTCTCGTTAGGGCTGTCAGAAGGAGGCGGGCCTAGGCCAGGGAAGAAGAGACGTCATGAAGACTCTGCGACCAACAGGTGCAACAGATCTTCTTCCTGCCCGTGCAGCGCCTTCAGAAAGAGGTGAGAGGCGCTGCTCGGGCTAGTAATATGGAGGGGGGTCTCGGTGGAGGGGGGAGCGGCATAGTTGACCTCAGGGGGGGCGGGGCACGGGGTGGAGGAATGACAGGAGGCGGAACTTTGACAAAACAGAGGAAGAGGAAGGGAGGGGGACTGGGGCTACTAAAATTTTGCTTTTTCGTGGGGGGGGGGGGAAGCGGCGGAAAGCAGGGAGCAGCGGGGGGGGGGGGGCAAGGCCATCCATACAGGATGCTCTGGACAAGCGCCCTTGCCCCCCTCCCGATCCTTTTTTTTTGTACTTATTGGTGCAGACCGGGTAGCCACGTGTATGTGTTGTGGCTTTTTTTTGTTTGTTTTGACGTTTGCGGCATGCGCAGTGCAGCCAGCATAACGCTTGGCTGCTCTGCGCATGCTTTAGGGGCCGTTTAACGACGGGGATTGCGAATGTGTGATACATCCTTCTTTCCAATACATCACCGAACATTTCTGAAGCGTTTTTTTTAGCATTCTTCGTTTTTTCATATTCGTTAAGCACTTTTACGATTTTGATTTTTTAACGTTTGGTTGATGCATCTGGGCCTTAGACACACCTTACCTTCCAGTCCCCCAAACAGACGTGAATGAAGGGAAGGAGAAATGCACTTCGTACCCACCTCTTTTTATGAAGCAGCCATGCAGCTGACCTGTTTTGCAGAAAGGATGTAATGGGTAGACACATACTTCCCTTTATAAACCACTTGGCAACGTGGTCTGGAGCGCAGACACAAAGCAATGGATAGACATCCACTTCCCTTTATAAACCACTCATACACGTGGCCTGGAATGCAAGACACCAATGAGTAAACACCCACTTCTCTTTATAGAGGTCTCATGCACGTGGCCTGTAACGCAGACAGTGTCACTTACACCTTGCCAAGAGCTGGTGTAAATGGAGAAGTGGCTTTAAGCGTGTTTACTGCCCCTGTCCCTGTGCATGTACAATTGCAGACCATGCACTCTCATGTTATGGTATTTCCTGAGGTCATTTATGCACGAATGTGGCTCCATTTACATGGGAATGAGTTGCTGTCTTATTGACAGAAAATGCCTTCACATGCACCTAAAAATGGATTTCCAAGTAGGCTGTCTGCAGCGGCTGTGATGTACGACGGTGACACCTTACATCTTTTAAAGGCAATAAATCACACACACCCCCTGTGGAAACAATTCAATGATACTGAAAGATGTCTCAAGAGGGAAGCAGTGTCCCATAATTTAATTTAAGCCTGAGCAGACAGAAGCAAATATACAGACAATGGTCTCAACACGCATCAGCCCTGTCTGCTGTAATGACAAACTAATTACTCATATTGAGTAGATATCATTCAGTTATGAGAACTAAATGCTACATTAATCTGTGTTCATAAACTTGGTAAATGCAGGAATTATGAAGTCTTTTTTTTCTTTTTAAATCTAGTGTTAGTTTGGGGATTAATTACTAGGAGAGCAAGTCCCTGTGGAGAGTCACTGGGGGGGATGAATGGGAGGTCCCAAAGGGAGAGGTTTTGAAATACAATGGGGAGAGATAGTGCCCTGGGATAGAAGAGTATCAGGGGGAGGGGAGGGAGGAGTTTGGAAGGAGATAAAGTAAGGTTATGTCCTTTAGGGGGTCTTGGATTACCTGATGGTCCTCTGCCACTGACCTGGAGTAGCCAAAGGGGATCCCAACTGGGAGGAGTGTGATCATTGGCAACAGGAGAGACCCAGCCCGGGAGCCAGGGATCGGAGCCAAGGAGTGCCCATCCCAAGACCTGGAATCCAGGAGTGCCCAGGACAGGGGGCATTACAAAAGCATTACAGAGACGTAAAATCTAATCATGTCTACAGTAAGCACTGATGAATGTTTGCATGTTTCTTTTTCCAAAATGTTCAGGACAGAGAAGTAACAAGAATCATACGACGAAGAACAGGTACAGAGCAGAACTACGATGTTCCATATCGAACCCGGTATCCTACTTACCATTTCTATAGCGCTACAAGGCATACGCAGCGCTGTACACCATACACAAAAAGACAGTCCCTGCTCAGAGAGCTTACAATCTAGATAAGACAGAACGATTAAGGGTAAGGGAATAAAGAGGTGAGGAAAAAGGACATGGAACTGCTGCCCTGAAGGATCTACCTAGGAACCTAAATTTGGCTTCCAGAACCTCCCTCCCACATTTTCCTATGACATTGGTACCCACATGTGCCAAGGCAGCATTCTCCTCCCCTATCTAGGTGATGCGTGAGTTCCACCACCTGCGCACCAGTAGACTCTCAATTCTTAAACAAACTTTCTTTATTGTAGTACTCATAATAAAGAAAACCCAATTTACAGTTCAGTTACTTAGACTGAATTGTTCCCTTCCAGGGCCGCCAAGAGACTAGGCCGGGCCCGGGGCAAGGGCACCCCGCCTCCGCCCCCTTGCTGCTGCCCTCTGTCGCTCCACCTGCCGCTGCAGTCCCCGGTCTTACCTGCCCGCCTCCACGGCTCCGGGCCCCCTGCATTCGAAGCGGCAGTTGCAGATCTCCTCTCTTCTGGCCTTCCCTCCCTGTGTCCCACCCTTGTCTGATGTAACTTCCGGTTTCCGCGAGGGCAGGACACAGGGAGTGAAGGCCAGAAGAGAGGAGATCTGCGACTGTCGCTTCGAATGCAGGGGGCCCAGAGCCAAGGAGGCAGGCAGGTAAGACTGGGGACTGCAGCGCCGGCAGCCTGACCCCAGCACCGGGCCCCCTTGGAGGCCCGGGCCTGTGGAATTTTGTCCCTCCTGCCCCCCACCCCCCTCTCAGCGGCCCTGTTCCCTTCAGCAGTAGGGTCTATATCTAGCCACCCCAGAGGCAAGTAGCTGGCCAGAACTTCAGCCAGGCTGAGAGGAAAAGCTGTAACACTCAAAGGGGAATAAGGGAAAGTAACTCTAGACAAATAAAGGGGAATGATTTGGGGAGATGGTGACAATTCTTGATGGAATTACAGTAGATTAAAGAGGGATCAGCCCCTAGAACAGCTGCTGATCACAAAGGAATGCTAGGAAGACTGGGATTCTTTCACACTGCCCAGGGGCAGAGAGAGAGGGCTGGACCTAGCTCAGACCTGAAACCAGTGGTGTAGCCATAGGTGGGCTTGGGTGGGCCAGGGCCCTCCCACTTAGGGCTCAGGCCCACCCACAGTAGCACACATTTAGTGGTAGCTGGTGGGGATCCCAAGCTGAAGGCTTCCCCCTGCTGGTAACGAAAACGCTACTTTGCACAATACCGGCACCTGCACATGCTCAATTTTCAGCGCATGCCTGCTGCAGACTGCCAAGGTGGAAAAAAGTGTTTTTCCACCAGCTAAGATATTTGTTTTGTGTCTGGGGGGGGGGGGGGGGGAGGCGGAACGCTTGGTGCCCACCCAGTTCTTGCCTAGGACCACTCAAAATCTGTTTTCTGGCTACACCCCTGCCTGAAACCCAACAGGGAAATCTCACAAAGAGTCAATCATAGGATGCTGTTAACTATGGGGGGAGGGGAGCCTACACAGGCAATGCTATTGAATACCAGTGGTGTAGCCACAGGTGGGCCTGGGTGGGCCGGGGCCCACCCAATTAGGGATCAAGCCCACCCAACAGTAGCACACGTATTAACGGTAGCAGGTGGGGGTCCCAAGCTCCGCCAGCTGAAGACTTCCCCCTGATGGTAATGAAAACGCTATTCTCCACGATACCAGCACCTGCTCGTGCTCAGTTTTCAGTGCATGCCTGTTGCAGACTGCTAAGGTGGAAAGAAGCCTTTTCCCGCCAGCTGAGATTTATTTTTGGTGATGGGTGAAGGGGAGAACACTTGGTGCCCACCCACTTCTTGTCTAGGCCCACCCAAAATCTGTTGTCTGGCTACGCCCCTGTTGAATACAGATAATACTTATACTAAATATACATAAGAATGTAACCTGCCTGCATGAATTCAGGGTCAGAACAGAAATATCTGAGGCCTTCTCCTTTTCTAATCAATTTTGTCATTGGTTTTGTTTTCTTTTTCATTCCCTGGTTATTAGCATTATTATGATTTCATCAGGAAGCTTGGCCCCGAGATGCCCCAAGTTTGCCTGGTTTTCAGAGAAAGGAGCAGCCCTGGTGCTGAAAGGGAGGGGTGAATAATACCCCTACAGCTGCCCTCATGTCAGGATAGAGTGAGCTGTCTCTCCTAACCTCAAACTATCTGGAGAACTCAGAAAGCCAGAAGGAACTTCAATACTTTTGCTTCTTCCCGGAAACGAATAGGACATTTAAGCAGAGGTGAAATCATCTCTCTGGATTGTTTTTTCATATCTATTTTGAGTGACTCCTGGCGTTTACAGGTTAAACTAGAGATAGTCGATTTATTTGAAGTGTGTTTGCCGAGGCCTGAATAGACATACAATCCTCCAGCCCTTTGTACACAAAGGACACAATGCACCTCCATTAAAATCCTGCCAGGTTCTGATCAAGCAACTGTTTTCACTTTCATTGGCAAAATGTTTAAAACTCAGTGGAGGAGTTGTGTCTTTGAAGTGCTGTGAAAAACATTTCCATTCAACTTCTTCCCTGCAACACTAGAGCTTCAATCAGGTTTTGTTGTCTGGAGACATTGTACCTGTGGAAGGTTGGTTTTCATGTGAAACTGTCCTTGAGCTGTGAGCGGCAGTCAGGTGAAGGAAGGTCTTTGGAGCATTCAACCTTTCTTTTATTCAGCGTGGGAAGACTGGTGAAGGCCCGGCAGTTACTACTACTACTACTACTTAACATTTCTAGAGCGCTACTAGGGTTACGCAGCGCTGTACAATTTAACAAAGAGAGACAGTCCCTGCTCAAAGAGCTTACAATCTAATAGACAAGAGTGAGACAAATATAGGACAATCAAGCCATTGTGACATCACTGATGAGGTTGGCTCTTAGGCATTGGTGGAATGAGGCATTATGACATCACAATCTCAGCTCTGGATACCAGAGACTGAAACTCTTCACACTAAGGGGGGAAGTGGGCCAAGTACAGTCGAGCCATTGTGACATCACTGATGAGGTTGGCTCTTAGGCATTGGTGGAATGAGGCATTATGACATCACAATCTCAGCTCTGGATACCAGAGACTGAAACTCTTCACACTAAGGGGGGAAGTGGGCCAAGTATAGGACAGTCAGCCATTGTGACATCACTGATGAGGTTGGCTCTTGGGCATTGGTGGAATGAGGCATTATGACATCACAATATCAGCTCTGGTTAAATCACTGCTATATGTAATACTACTACTACTACTACTTAATATTTCTAGAGCGCTACTAGGGTTACGCAGCGCTGTACAGTTTAACAAAGAGAGACAGTCCCTGCTCAAAGAGCTTACAATCTAATAGATAAGAGTGAGACAAATATAGGACAATCAAGCCATTGTGACATCACTGATGAGGTTGGCTCTTAGGCATTGGCGGAATGAGGCATTATGACATCACAATCTCAGCTCTGGATACCAGAGACTGAAACTCTTCACACTAAGGGGGGAAGTGGGCCAAGTATAGGACAGTCAGCCATTGTGACATCACTGATGAGGTTGGCTCTTAGGCATTGGTGGAATGAGGCATTATGACATCACAATCTCAGCTCTGGTTAAATCACTGCTATATGTAATACTACTACTACTACTTAACATTTCTAGAGCGCTACTAGGGTTACGCAGCGCTGTACAATTTAACAAAGAGAGACAGTCCCTGCTCAAAGAGCTTACAATCTAATAGACAAGTGAACGGTCGGTCCGATAGGGGCAGTCAAATTGGGGCAGTCTGGATTCACTCAATGACGTCAGGTAGCCTGGCTAGGATTTGATGACAAAACATCGCCCACACGTATGAACATGTATTTCTCAAACAGTACGAAGCAAGTTAAAATATACATCTACTATCACAGAGCATTTATTACTATACAACTTCTTAGGAACCAATGAACCATCAAGACCAGCATCTTATCACCAGGAGTAGCCCACTCAGGTCATACGTGATTACCAGAGAATTCTGCTTCAACAAGATCAAAGGTGGATTTTTAAACTTTGTTCTTTGCATCCTATGAAGTCCTCACCAACAGGTTTTTTTGGCCAATGATGAAAGCAGGGTCCATGGACCTGTTATAGCTTCAACAGATCGATTCAGGACCTGGAAGCTCTTTGAGGCCTTTTCTCCCTGCTGGTTATAAGGTAGTTTCATTTCATTTGCTGACAGCAGATCCTTTTTTTTGTGTATTTGTATGTCACCTTGCATTTGTCCACATTAAATTTCATCTGCCATTTGGATGCCCAGTCTTCCTGCAATATTTCACAGTCCGCACGTGTTTTAACAAACTTGGTTTTGTATCATCTGCAAATTTAATCACCTCACTTGTCGTTCCGATTTTCATATCGATTTTCAAGAAAAACAAAAACTCATAGTAACACCTTTTTCAGGTACATCAGAAGCAGAACGCCTATGAAGGAAACTGTTAGATCATGAAGGAGCCAAAGGGGCACTCAGAGAGGGCAATGCTACAGTGGAAAGATTGAATGAATTGTCTGCTTTGGTGTTTACGGAAGAAGATGAAAGAGATCGATCTGAACCAGAAAAGGTTTTCAAGGGAGATGATATGGAGGAATTGAAAGAAATCTGGGTGAACTTGGAAGACATACTGAGCTGAACTGACTAGTTAATTACCTAGACCAGATGGTATACACCCCAGGATTCTGAAAGAACTCAAACATGAAATTGCTGATCTACTGTTAGTGATCTGTAACCTGTTGTTAAAATTGTCCGTAGTACATGAACATTGGAGGGTGGGCAATCTAACGCTGATTCTAAGGATGATCTGGGAAATGACAGACTGGTACTCGCTAAAGTCTCCAATGATCTGTTCCTGGCCAGATCCAAAGGTCTCTATTCTATCCTCATCCTTCTCGATCTATCTGCTGCTTTTGACACTGTTGATCACAGCCTACTCCTTGATACGCTGACCTCACTTGGATTTCAGGGCTCTGTTCTTTCCTGGTTTTCTTCTTATCTCTCCCAGCGTACCTTTAGTGTATACTCTAGTGGATCCTCTTCTACTTCTATCCCACTGTCAGTTGGTGTACCTCAGGGATCTGCCCTGGGACCTCTTCTCTTCTCCATCTATACTTCTTCCCTTGGTACTCTGATCTCATCCCATGGTTTTCAGTATCATCTTTATGCTGATGACTCCCAGATCTACCTCACCACAACAGAAATCTTAGCAGGAATCCAGGCCAAAGTATCAGCCTGCCTGTCTGACATTGCTGCCTGGATGTCTCACCGCCAGTGGCGTGCTGGAATATTTTTAACAACAGGTTCTCTCTCCAGGCGTAGCCAGTTGAACAATTTGGAGGGGGGGGGGGCCCTGAGGTGGTTTGGAGGCAACAGATTCCTTCTTCTCCCCCCCCCCCCCCCCCCCATGTGGGCATGCTAGGCATTCCTTTGCTGGCAGGGATGCCGACTATCTAGGCACAGAAAAAAAAGATTTTAAATGCTCCCAAGTTTCAACCTAATTCATGTTTAATGTGGGATAATATAAATGTCATAAATAACTTAAAATAAGTAAATAAATAGATAGAAACTGGATGTTGATTCTCATAACATGATGTCTGTTTTAGTGGCCCTTTGCCAGGAGAAAGCCAATCTCTGCACGAATACAACAGGTGCTAGAGTGTCCCTATAACCAGCCCCTCCTCCAAATGACACACTAATTACGATTTATAACAAATTACTACTCTACCTATGAAAGGTTATTCCACTATTATACTTCCTCTGTGTACATCTGAATGCTGCACAAGCTGGCATGTTTGAACATATAGGCAAGATTAAATAAAAATGCTACCAACATGGATGCAGCAGCTCAAAGGACGGTTTGCTTTGTTTTGAAGGTATAGGGACGACGGCTGCGTGGGGTAGAGGAAAGAGACAAACCTCTGTGGAATGAACTTACTTGACTTCATGCGCCTCCTGTTCTCAATCTAACCTTGAGCCGCAGTCCTGCATCCGCTGCTATCGGCTTCCTTACTGCGGCGGCCTGAACGGAACCACGAGCTGCGATCGTCACGCTGGCGGCAGGCAAAACAAAAAAAACAGCATGAAACTGTGCACTGGGCCATAGCCCTGTGTGCGCTGCTGCCAGCTTCCTTCCTCCTCCCTCCCCTCAGGCTGTAACTTCCTGTTTTGGAGAGGGAGGAGGAAGGGAGCCAGCAGGGGCACATGCAGGGCTTCGGCCCCACACATGCTTTTTATTAGTTGCTTTTTTGTTTTGCCAGTGTGGAAAGGAGGAGAACAGCTAAGTGAGACGTCCAAGCTACAGGCAGCAGGAGCTGCCAGGAAGGGACCCGAGCCACTCCAGCCCAAATTTTGGGAGCCAGTTGTTAAACTTTAACAACTGGCTCCCAAAATTCTTTAAAAAATAACAAACGGCTCTGGCGAGCCAATGCGAGCCGGCTCCAGCACAACACTGCTCACCGCCATCTGAAACTAAACATGACCACGACTGAGCTTCTTCTCTTTCCCCCTAAACCAACCTCTCCTCCTCCCCCATTCTCTATTTCTGTGGATAACACTCTCATCCTTCCTGTCTCATCAGCTCATAACCTTGGGGTCATCTTCGACTCCTCCCTCTCCTTCTCTGCACATATTCAACAGACTGCTAAAACCTGTCGTTTCTTTCTCTATAATATCAGCAAAATTCGCCCTTTCCTTTCTGAGCACACTACCAGAACCCTCATCCACACTCTCATCACCTCTCGCTTAGACTATTGCAACTTGCTTCTCACAGGTCTCCCACTTAGCCATCTCTCTCCTCTTCAATCTGTTCAAAATTCTGCTACACGACTAATATTCTGCCAGGGTCGTTACGCTCATATTAGCCCTCTCCTCAAGTCACTTCACTGGCTTCCTCTACGTTTCTGCATACAGTTCAAACCAGTGCATTTTTTGTAGCAAAAAGAGGTGCCGGTACTCAAATGCCAGGCCACCTTTCAGGGGTCAGGTGATCACTAAGGTGCCCACCCCACAATAGCCAGGACCCCTGCAACCAGTCACAGAATCTATGGCAAGGCAGAATTGGTGTGTAGAGCCTGAGCTCTTTCATTAAAACTTGGGGTCCATGGGTCAATTTTAGCAGACAATGGAAAAGGTGCTGCTACTCAGTACCCCCAGGTACCCCCTCAAGAAAAGCCCTGTTTCAAACTCCTCTTATTGACCTATAAGTGCATTCACTCCGCAGCTTCTCAGTACCTCTCCACTCTCATCTCTCCCTACATTCCTCCCCGGGAACTCCGTTCACTGGGTAAATCTCTCTTATCTGCACCCTTCTCCTCCACTGCTAACTCCAGACTCCGTTCCTTTTATCTTGCTGCACCATATGCCTGGAATAGACTTCCTGAGCTGGTACGTCAAGCTCCATCTCTGACCGTCTTCAAATCTAAGCTAAAAGTCCACCTTTTTGATGCTGCTTTTAACTCCTAACCCTTGTTCACTTGTTCAGAACCCTTATTTTATCATCCTCACTTTAATATTCCCTTATCTCTTGTTTGTCCTGTTTGTCTGTCCTAATTAGATTGTAAGCTCTGTTGAGCAGCGACTGTCTCTTCATGTTCAAGTGTACAGCGCTGTGTACGTCTAGTAGCGCTATAGAAATGATAAGTAGTAGTAGTAGTAGTCTTTGGGATTCCGGAATCCTGCTATTATTTGGGTTTTGGAACCTTGTTACTCTTTGGGATTCCGGAATCTTGCTACCCTTTGTCCTTATCCCTTATTTGTCCTGTTTGTCTTGATTAGATTGTAAGCTCTTTCAAGCAAGGACTGTCTCTTACATGTTAAGTGTACAGCGCTGCATACATCTAGTACCACTATAGAAATGATAAGTAGTAGTAGTTCTCTTTGGGATTCTAGAACCTTGCTACTCTTTGGGATTCCGGAATCTTGCTACCCTTTGTCCTTATCCCTTATTTGTCCTGTTTGTCTGTCCTAATTAGATTGTAAGCTCTGTCGAGCAGGGACTGTCTCTTCATGTTCAAGTGTACAGCACTGTGTACATCTAGGTTAGGGCTCTGGAAAGAGAAAGCTGATGGGGGATATGATTTCATTCAAAATGCGTTTGGGAGCGACTGCTTTCCTTGCACCTTCCCCTAGCTAATCCCAGGTTTTCAGCCTGAACAGGTTGTCATTGGCTTCCAAAATATTCCTATGGAATGATCAGAGCTGCCGCTTTGATCCAGTTTTCCCAGGTGAACAGCCCAGGTGTGCCCGAGACATGAATTTTCCTGTCCTATAATTCTCAGCTGTTAGCAGTGGTTAACTGTGTTTTACTTCTAGTGCATTCCGTTAATAGCCTGACATTTCTGATTAAATTCACCACACACAACAGCCCGCAATGCCAAGTCGCAAGTGATGAATCCCCAACTGCATAATTAAGAGAAGAATAATTTAGATGGCAGGGAATCGGACACAGAAGGTTCCTTTATAGTCTGCTATTAAAATGGGTTCTTTTCCTAAAGAAAGCTTTAGGCTGCTCTTCCCTCCTCTCCACGATGCCTCATACGAAGCCTGGTTCCTAATTCTGTCCACTGTTCCACACAGGGGCGTAGCTATATGGGGCCACAGGGGCATGGGCCCCCACAGATTAAGCCCTGGTCCCCTCAACAATTGATCCCCCCCCGCTGCCCCCCCCGCCGCCTCATCAGGTACCTTGTTTGCTGGCAGGGGTCCCCAACCCCCACCAGCCAAAGAGTCTTCTTCAGCGCTGGTTGACTCCGGCGCCTTCGTTGTGTGATAATCTGTTTCTGACGCCTTACGTCCTGCAAGGCGCTACATACAGGACGTTCACGGTGCAGGACGTCAGGAGTTCGAAACAGATCATCACACAACGAAGGCGCCAGAGTCGACAGGCGCTGGAGAAGACTCTTCGGCTGGCGGGGGTTGGGGACCCCTGCCAGCAAACAAGGTACCTGATGCGGTGGTAGGGGTGGCGGCGAGAGGGGGGAGATGGCGGGGGGGGGGGAGCGGTTAAACAGTGCCCCCCACCTCGGGCCCTGGACCCCCCTCCCACCGAGGTCTGGCTAAGCCCCTGGTTCCACATGCAGTTTCTTCCACCTCTGGCATCTGAGATGAACAGAGAGCCGCCCTGCCGAAATTCTCAACTGGCCAAGGAGGACTCTGCCTGATAGACACAGACTTAAGGTCTTATGGCCCTAAATTAAAAGGAGTTTCTATATTTAGCAGAGGTCGCTGTCCCCCCACCCCCCCCCCAACCCCTTATCCGTTAAATTTTAGCAGACAAATTCTTACAGGATAAGTCCAGGCCATAAGGACATGCTGGATCACATCAAGGTCCATCGAGACCCCCCATCCTGTCTCTGAGAGTGGCCAGCCTGTCTCAGAGGTTCATGGTGGATGCCAAAAAGTAAATGTGTTTACTAGTTCATTTCCAGGGATGAGCAATGCCTTCCCCAATTCTAATTGACTAATATGTCATGGACTTTTCCTCCAGGAATCCCTTTATGTTGGTCCCTTGAAAACATCCTCCGGTAACAGATTCCAAAGCTTCATTATGTTCTGCATAAGAAATATACTTTGTACGATCTGCTGGTCGTTAGTTTTACAGAACATCCTCTTCCTTTTTATGTATTTGACAGGTGAAATAACTCTTCCCACTCACGAACTCATAAATTTCTCTCATATCCTCTCTCAGTCAGATTAAAAAGCCCTAACCTGTTTAGTCTCTTTTCATAAGGAGGTGTTCATTCCCTTTATCATTTTTTCATCCCTCTCTGAATCTTTTCTAGTTGCAACTACATCCTTTTTGAGATGGGGTGACCAGAACTGCACACAATACTCAAAGTGCGGTCATACCAGGGACCTACACAGAGGCAGATAGTAACATAGTAATACAGTAAATGACGGCAGATAAAGACCTGTACAATCCATCCAGTCTGCCCAACAAGATAAACTCATTTTACATGGTGTTTGATAGTTTATATGTATACCCAAGTTTGATTTGTCCTTGCCTTTCTCAGGGCACAGACCGTAGAAGTCTGCCCAGTACTGTTCTTGTACTAAGTTCTGAAGCTAACGTCGAAGCCCCTTAAAATTTACACTCCAGTCCATCCCTATCTATTCAGTCACGATCAGGGCATAGACCGTAGAAGTCTGCTCAGCTCCCGTTTTGTTTCCCAATTACCAGCGTCGCCACTTAAGCTCCGCTAATATTCTGTGGAACCATTCCTTCTAAACAGGATTCCTTTGTGTTTATCCCATGCATTTTTTTATTCCATTACCGTTTTAATCTCCACCACCTCCCACGGGAGGGCATTCCACATATTCACCACCCTCTCCGTGAAAAAATACTTCCTGACATTACTCCTGAGTCTGCCACCCCTTCAATCTCAATTAATGTCCTACCACCTTTCCGTCTCCGTAAAAAGTTCATTTGAGGATTAATACCTTTCAAATATTTGAAAGTCTGTATCATGTCACCCCTGTTTCTCCTTTCCTCCAAGGTATACATATTCAGGTCAGCAAGTCTCTCCTCGTATGGTTTGCAACGTAAATCCCATACCATTTTTGTAGATTTTCTTTGCACCGCTTCCAGTCTTTTTACATCTTTAGCAAGACACGGCCTCTAAAACTGAACACAATACTCCAAGTGGGGCCTCACCAACTACTTGTAGACGGGCATCAACATCTCTTTTCTTCTGCTGGTTATGCCCCTCTCTATGCAGCCTAGCATCCTTCTGGCCACGGCTATCGCCTTGTCACACTGTTTCTTCACACCAACACCCCAAGGTCTGTCTCCTGAGTTGAGCTTACTAATCTCTCCCCTCCCATCCGGTATCTCTCTTTTAGGTTTCTGCACCCCAAGTGCATCACTCTACACTTCTTGGCATTACATTTTAACTTTTGTCAACAAAAGGGGGGATAATATACTCATAACCAGAGCACTTAATATAATACTCACTTATTTAATGTGCTCCAGACAACTTTTTAGAATATCAAAATCAGTTTATTATAACCGCCCATCCTACAACATGCATACACCCCTACGTACGGAATTAGCTCAATCCTATGTAAATATGTCAATTTATCACGCATTTATACATTATAGGCAAATCACATCACTTCATTACTTATAAACAATATTCTCATTTGCATCTTAATTAAATATTCCATGTGCGTTACCCAAAGTTCAACTTCTATTGCCACCCAATCAGCAGTTCCCTACGATCTTAAAAGAGCATGGTTTCAAAGTTCCGTTGTTTTGATAAAACAACCTTATAAGCAAGAGTCAATCTCTTGTAATTCTACTGTATTCAATTCTTGAATCCAACTGTTGTAATTCAACTTTGTAACTATTGATAGCTTCTTTGAAGGCTCTCGTCCGCCTCAAAACCTTGAGGCAGATTAATCCTTGATGAAATATCACTGTTTCCTCATTGGTTGGCAATTTGGTAATGAACCTTAAGTCCTCAGTATATTATTACCACATGCTTTTTTTAAACCAAGATGTTCAAACTTGCCGTGGATGATTTCAACATACTGATTTCCCAAAACATGGGAAAGCTTCTTGCAGTACATCTAAAAATGACAAAACACCACCACTTCCTTTGTTCCGTGTTCCTTGCGGTCCTCTATGCTGGCCGCATTTCGAAATCCTCTTCTTCAGGAGGAACTACTTCCCATATAATCCAGCTGGTAGGAGCACCTGGGGATCACCATCCGCTCCAGAACCTGAAGAAAGCCTGTAAGTGATTAAATTTTAACTGCCAGACTCTCGACCATTCTTCTAAGGTTCAGAGGTTCTACTCCCTCCAGGGTATCCACAATATTGGCTATTTTCGTGTCATCCGCAAAAAGACACACCTTTCCTTCCAACCCTTGAGCAATATCTCCCACAAATATATTAAACAGAATAGGCCCCGGCACCGACCCCTGAGGAACTCCACTGCTCTCCTTCCTTTCCTCCAAACGAATTCCATTTACCACCACCCTCTGCCACCTGTCAGTCAATCAGTTTCTTATCCAGTTTACCACTTTCGGTCCTAAGTTCAACCCTTTCAGCTTATTCATGAGTCTTCTGTGAGGGACCGTATCAAAGGTTTTGCTGAAGTCCAAGTAGATTACATCTATCGTACGTCCTTCATCCAGTTCTTTGGTCACCCAGTCAAAGAAGTCAATAAGTTTCGTTTGGCAGGATTTTCCTTTGGTAAAGCCATGTTTGCCTAGGGTCCTGTAACCTGTTGTCTTCTAGAAAGTTAACTATCTTTTCTCTCAGCAGCGACTCCATTATTTTTCCTACCACAGACGTGAGACATACCGGTCTGTAGTTTCCCACTTCTTCCCCGTCTCCACTTTTCTGAAGAGGGACCACGTACGGTCGTCTCCAATCTCGCGGAACCTCTCCCGTCTCTAAAGATCTATTAAATAAATCTTTAAGAGGTCCTGCCAGGACCTCTCTGAGCTCCTTCAGTATCCTGGGATGTATTCCATCCGGCCCCATAGCTTTGTCCACCTTCAGATTCTCCAGTTGTTTATAAACTCTTTCTTCCGTAAACGGCGCAGTATCCACTCCATTCCTAGACGTTCCCTCGGCAGCCGACCGCGGTCCTTCTCCAGGATTTTCCTCCATGAACACCGAAGAGAAATAATTATTTAACATGTTCGCCTTATCTTCATCACTCTCCACATAGCCATTCTCATTATCTTTCAATCTCGCAATTCCATTCCTATCTCCAATATATCTGAAAAAGGTCTTGTCACCTCTCTTTACATCTTTAGCCATTTTTTCTTTCGCTCACACTTCTGCTAGCCATATTTCCCTTTACATTTATTTGAGTTTAATCCGACAATCTTTTCCTTGATCCTCTCGTTGCGTTCTTTTGTATTTCTTGAAGAAAACCTCTTTTCCTCTTAATTTTCAGCTACTTGTTTGGAAAACCATATAGGCTTCCTGCTTCTCTTGTTTTTGTTTACTTTCCTCACAAAAAGATCAGTCACCATATTTAAAGCAGCCTTTAGCTAGAACCACTGTTTTTCCACATCTCTTATGCCTTCCCACACCAACAGCTCCTTCTTCAGGTATTCCCCCATTTTATCAAAATCAGTACGTCTGAAATCCATTACTCTGCTTTTGCCCTTATATCAAACCATACGGTGCGATGATCACTATTAGATAGGTGGACACCCACCCGGATATCGGAAACACTACCTCCGTTCGTGAGCACTAGATCCAGCATCGACCCTTCGCTCATGGGTTCCGTCACCATTTGTCTGAGCAAGGCACTTTGACAGGCATCCACAATCTCCCTACTTCTTTCTGATTCCGCAGACGGGACGTTCCAATCCATGTCAGACAAATTGAAATCTCCCAACACCTCCCCTTTCATACCAATCTTTTGAATATCTTCTATCAGATCCTTGTCTAACTTCTCTGTTTGTGCAGGAGGTCTGTAGATAACCCCCATGTGGATACAGGTTCCATCTTCTCTTTTCAGGACGATTCTTCCTTTCCCCAGGTTCCCCGCATTTCAGCCACTGTGATATTGTCTCTCACATACAGTACATCGCCATTCCTCCTCCTCTTCGGCCCTCTCTATCCTTCCTAAAAAGATTATAGCCCGGTACGGTCACATCCCATTCATGAGAATCGTTGAACCACGTCTTCATAATAGCAACAATATCCAAGTTTTCTTCAAACATCAGGGCATGCAAGTCTTGAACCTTTTTACTTAGACTACGAGCATTTGTGCATATGGCTTTCCATGTGCTTAGTGAGTTTTTATATTTGCATGACCTTTCCCTCTGCCATCATGTTTATTCTGGGGGTGACTTTTCGAAATCCCCTGTTTCCTTTTGTCACCCCCACCCTCTAGTTTAAATGTCTAGAAACATACTGTCTGAATTTCTCCCCAAGGATCCTTTTTCCTGTCACAGAAAGATGTAGCCCATCATTACAGTACAGCCTGTTATTTTTCCATGTATTACCCCATGCTCCTATGTATCTAAAACCTCCTTCTTTACACCAAGACTCAAGCCACTTATTGAATTCCTCTGTTTTGCGTAGTCTTTCCTCTCCCCTCCCCCATGTTGGAATTACTTCAGAAAAAGCCACAGTCCGAACCAAAGATTTCAGTCCCTCCCCAAACTTCTGGAACGCTCTCTGTGCTGTAAACTTGCTATTGTTGGCCAGGTCATTTGTCCCCAGGTGAATTACAACATCAGTGTTAGAAGCCTTGCTTTCTTCTCGGATCACTTTCAGTATTTAGTCTGTACATCTTGTAGCTGAAGATCCTGGAAGATGTTTCACTAGGTTGGAACCCCTGAACTATGTTCCTAGATTAATACTATTCTCGGTTTTGTACTCCTCCCTTTTCGGATAATCCTAACACTCTGCTAATTTAGCAAACATGGCACACCATGTGAAAATGTCAAAGTATTATCCACACACTGTCTGATATTTTAAACCATTTAATCAGCCAGGAACAGCTCCTAGCTGGTTAAATGGCACTTAACCAGCAGTGGGAGATCACCGGTTATCTCCCGCTGAATATTGGTGGTTAACACTTAGCAGATGATTAGTTATATCCCGCAATATAATCGGTTATGAGCTAAAATTCAGCATATTGCTGTCTAAGTTGGCTGCCAAAATAGCAGACCTATCTTTGGCCAGTTTCAGCGTATCCGGCCAGCGCTGGGTAACTTGAAACGGTCCAAAAAGAACCTGGATAGCCAATGCTGCTCACCTGACACAGTCCAGCCTGGCTACCTCCCACGTCTGAATATCAAGTCCATAGACTCCAAGATCTTTTTCTTGGGTGGTGTCTTTAAACTCTGTCCCATCACTTTGTACCCGTTGTTGGGATTACTTTCCTTTGTGCATCTCTTTGCACTTTTCCACATAAGGCTGTTATTTGAGAAACATATCCACACGTCTGAGAAATCTTCATGAATTTTAGGAGTCAAAGTGGATAGTCTACTGACATTTTCAGTACCCTTCTCCACCACCGCCAACTCTAGGCTTCGCCCTTTCTGCCTCACCTCACCCCATGCTTGGAACAAACTCCCTGAGCCCATACGCCGGGTCCCCTCCCTGCCCATCTTCAAATCATTGCTCAAAGCCCACCTCTTCAATGTCGCCTTCGGCACCTAATCACTTCATCTCTTTTCAGGAAATCTCAACTACCCCAACTTGACATTTCGTCCTTTAGATTGTAAGCTCTTCTGAACAGGGACCGTCCTTATTTGTTAATTTGTACAGCGCTGCGTAACCCTAGTAGCGCTCTAGAAATGTTAAGTAGTAGTAGTAGTATGTTAAACAGATGGTTCAAAAATGTTTCTATACTATACGAAAACTAAGATCAGTACATAAAATTTTTGGTTTTATGGAATTCAGATGGTTGGTTCAAGCATTAATTTTGAGTACATTGGACTACTGTAACATTATATTTGTAGGTAGTTTAAGCAAAATACAACTAGTACAGAACACTGCATTACGCTTAATATTCTCGGTTTCTAGATTTGAATCAGCTACTCCGCTTCTTGAGAAGCTTCATTGACTTCCAACTGAAGCAAGAGCTCAGCTTAAACTTTGTTCTTTTGGGTTAGCACCTTTCTATCTTGCTAACTGGGTCGACTTACTTTGTTCTAACTCACCTTATAGAATGCGTAACTTAATGTTGTTGCAATTTCCTTTTATTAGACAGCTTAGATATAAATCTATATTTAATTCTTCATTACATTATTAGGCACCAGTAGTTTAGAATCTTTTACCTCTGGAAATTCGTATTATTTCGAATTATTTGGGTTTTCGTAAAATGCTAAAATCTTGGTTATTCGAGAAATTTTTTGGAGTTCAATTTGGTCTAAATTTTGAATTTTTACTGTATTCCTGGAAGGTTTGATCCAGTCTTCTTTATGTAATCCGCAATGAACTGATCACGTGTTTTGCGGACTAGAAGTACTGTACAGTATAGTATAGTACATGTAAATCGCATGTACATTGCTGGTCTTTGTTCCGAGAGTGAATTTTTAATGAATGCTATTATTGAAGCTTGCTGCTATGGAAGATGTGTTGGACTGTTGGTAACATCAGTCCTCTTGAAGAAGCCCGTTGCTATTGGGTGAAACCATTGGCCAGGTTGAGGAATATTAAATTATTCAACTGTACCATTTTATTTGTTACAGGTAGTAAAGTTGTACGTGCAGGACGTCAGACTCAGAAAGAAGAAGAGGACCTCGGTTGGCGGGGGTTGGGGTCCCCCCCGCCAGCAAAGGTAGGGGACGGCGACGACGGGTTGATGGCGGGAGGGGGGGTTGAGAGGGTCATCGGCAGGGGGGTCCAGGCCCCCATGGCCCCACATAGCTACGCCCCTGACCCACAGTACTGCCCGATTACCACCGGGTACAGTCCGGTGCCACAAAAATAAATACTACTATACTATAAATCATTTCTAGTAGTAGTAGTATTTATTTTTGTGGCACCGGACTGTACCCGGTGGTAATCGGGAAGTATTGTGCGTCAGGGGCAGGAAGTAGCGATGGGCTGCTGTGGTAGCCTGGCGGTACTTTCATTATAGCCTGCATTGAGCTTACTGCCGCTTAGTAAAAGGAGCCCTTAGTGAATGAGACGCAAAGCTCAAACTATTTTTGGTTAGCTTTGTCAATTTACATATAGTTTCCTAGGCTACGTTTACTATCTAGGCAGTGCTGACGAATATTCACAGATGACGACATCTAAGCCATTGATCTAGAAAATGGCTGCCATTATCTGAAGAAGTGGATTTGAATGTCAGGCCCCGAATTCCCAGCATCTGCTACGTCCTGTATGTTTGTCTTGTTCTATAGAAGCGTTAGGTAATATTTGTATTACGTTATCAGGCGTGAATGGTATTCTAATACGCTCCTGACCGCTTCTCGGCATTCAGGTTAAGATAGAGCCGTGGGATTGGGTGGCAGGATGTAAAGTCCCTTATACCACGCAGGGTCTCAATTTCAGCCAGGTGGCCAAGAAAGGCCCGGCCCTGCCTCTTAACGCTGAATTCCCTCTCAGTGAATATCATTTGTGTCCTTGTAAAGCACATTCCTGCCAGCCCCTGCGTCAACAATACGAATACAGAAAGCTACTGTTAAGACATTTTCTGCTTTAGTTAAAGCAATAATTTATTTCCCTGCCATAAGATCTTTGTTTGGTGGGAATGCCAAGTGGGTGGTTCCATGCTCGGTTAATAAGCACAGCTCCTGAATCGAGAGAGGTCCCTCATAGAAACCGAAATGATTATACAAAAGAAACACAGGGAGAGGAGAGGCTGAATTCATTAGGAATGTAATCTCCTGCAGCATTTTGCCGTTTGTTGCTAAGCAGCCCATTGTAAGGGGGACAAGAGGACCTTGTTCCATTCACTTGATTTCATGTACAGCCACGTAAGCAATATCGCTTGGTTTTGCAACCTGGGGTCAGTATTTCACTTGCAGGCACGTCTTCACTGCTGTCCACCAGATCTCATGACGCTCAGAGGGTTGGCGTTATTATTTACGGACATAGTCTGTTAGAAGCCCAGAAATATGAGCCTTACAGTTAGAGGGGATTGCGTTAATTAATTCAAGTCCAAGCGCATTTATGATATACCACTGACCAGTTGTGGCTGCCTGTGGGGTGGGGGAGAGGAAGAGGCCCTGAGAATGGATGTGGGCATCCCTCATGGTCAAGGGCTCCCCATTCTCTCTCTGTTCTCCACATTCAAATCTTACCTCTATTTTCACCAGGTTCACGGGTATCCACAGCTGGTAGTTTTTCTCCCGCTTTGCCCCTCATGTGTCTCCCCGCTAGTTTCCATCCTTCTTCATGTGGTGAACCCCAGTCCCCTTTTATGAAGTGCCCACCCATTCTCAAGGTTTGTGGGGGGGGGGGGGGGGGGGGGGGGAGGGGGAAGCATATATGGACTGAATGTCTTTTCCACGTTATTCAACACAGGAACAACATTTCTAAATTCTATCCTGCAAAGTATTTTCAAGGTGGCCACAGGTGCGTGCCTACCACAGCCTTGAGCCCTTAAGTCATGGTCAGGGAGACGAGTTCTGGTTACACTTCCTATTCTAAATTACCTGCAGGTGGCTACAGCCCGGTGCCTTATATAATTCCCCTAGTGCCCTCCTGTACCTGATGTATTATATTGCAATTGTGATGAAGTAAACATCCATCTAATACTTTTACTGTTGTTTTCCCTTTTCTCCTCAGCACTATATACCATTGCTCATACCGTCATTGTGAAAAGATGACCCAGCTGTTTATAGCTCCTTCCTGGCCCTCACCAATGAGGTTTGGTTGTGGGTAAGGGTGTCTGGTGATCAGAGATCAAACATCGTCTATGCACTACCTATGGTTATCTGCAAGTTTGTACTTGGCAGATCACTAGCGCTAGACAACATAATTATTATTTACACAACTCTGTGCTGTGGGGCTCTATGGTAAGGGGGGTAGAGGCTGGATGGGTATTTGTGTTCCTCAACAGAAGTGCCCACCCAGCCTGCCCCCCCCTTACCATACAGCCATGCAGTTTGGAAGGAACACGTGGCCTTCTGTATGGCCAGTGGCGTTCCTAAGAGGGGCGGTGGGTGCGGTCCGCCCCGGGTGCATGCTGCTGGTGGGGGTGCCGCACGCGCCTGTCGTTCCTTCGTTCCATGCTCCCTCTGCCCCGGAACAGGTTACTTCCTGTTCCGGGGCAGAGGGAGCATGGAACGAAGGAAGGACAGGCACGCGCGGCGCGGCACCCCCCCCCCCAGCGGCGTGCACCTGGGGGGGGGGGTCTTTCGCAGGGGAGTGTCCTTTCACCAGGGGGGGCCGCGCTGCACCTGGGGGGGGTGCTGCACCCGGGGGTGGGGCGCATCGGCGATCCGCCCTCAGTGTCAGCCCCCCTAGGACTGCAACTGTGTATGGCCACACTTATGACACATATGTACCAAAGTTTCTCTGTCACAGTTCACCTGTCATGCAACCCAGATTGCTGCCTCCTCTCACATCAACCCCAGCATTTGATAATATGTAGTGCACAAAGTAGAGACACACACCCTGTTATATCAAAAATATGAAACTTGTATTTAACCAAACAAAAAATAGAACTATGTACATTTTTTTTTTTTACAAAGGTTTCTCAAGGGAGGCCTTGTCCTGCTCCCTGCATGGCCCTTTGCAGCAGGCTAATGAGCAGCACCAGGAGCAGCCTCTGTGCCCTCGTTAGTCTGCCACATCGCTGACACCTCCTGCACCAACTGGTTTTGAGTATGCACCAGTTGGTGCAGGGCTGGGGCCGGTGATGGTGTGGAGAGGGCGGGTGGTGTTGGGCCCTCCTCATCCCCCTCAAGGGGAGGCATATCATGCAGTGGCGTAGCTAGGTGGGGGCGCCAGGGAAGCGGCCGCTCCCCCAAACGGAGTTCTGCTGGTGCTGGCGCCTACTTTTTTCTCGTCGTGTTGCATTGAAAATGTGCACCGGTGCCCGCAGAAGTCCGCTCTCGTGCCACTTTCGCTCCCCCCGCGCCGTCAACCTGGCTCCGCTTCTGATATCATGGCAGGGGTCTGGCCCTTCTGCTGTTGCCACCTCTTCCTCCTCCTCCTCCTCCTCCTCCTCCTCTTCCGCCACCACCGGTGCTGCCTCAGCCTCCTCCTGCTCCTGCCGCCACCCTGTGTATGTAAAAGGATCATCCTTGAGATCAGCACATTCAACATGGCTTACATTGTGCAGAAGCTGGCAGAAATGGGGAAAGGTGGGGTCAGTGGTGAGCCCTGGGCTAGACACATGGGGTGTGAGATGCATGAGATGACATGACAGGGAACCCTGGAAGCTGGTCTGAAAAAAGGAGTACACAATGTGTGTTGGCAGGGCACACTCATTCCTCAGCAGCATGTTAGCATTTTGAGTTGTGACTATGGTTGGATGACCATTTTCTTTTGTGGGGGAGGGGAGGAGGGGGGGGTGGAAGCAGTATTTCTTTACATTACTTTCAAATCATGCTATGACATCCACTAAGAGCAGGACATCAGGCAAGAATACCATGAAAGAGTATCCACCCCAGAAAGGGGGATACAGAAGTGAGGCATATCATCGCATTCATCTCAGAGGAGGTTAGTTGGAAGTTACAGCCACACTCATGGGAGGGTAGCAGCAACCTCAGGCCTTGAGACAGAGGTGTTATGACTTACTATTTGCCTATTAGCCAAATGGAAACGAAACATAAAATTTGCATTATTAAATAAATACATTTACAAAGGAGTACAGGTGCCCTGTTTATAATACTTACGTCGAGCTCTGAGGCGCCATCGCACACTCCTAATTATATTGGGGTGGTCCCACCGTACGCAGAGGAACCTTCTCCTCAGGGACTCAGGTCCTTCCTAATGCCAAAACGTTGGGGGGGGGGGGGGACATTACATAGGTACATTGATGTCATTGAGGTGGACACGAGGACAGAGAGTACCGTTTGTGTGCAGTATTGTTGGCAGGCTTCTGGCCGTTGCATCAGAGTTGTTCTCCCCGCCTGCACCGCCGGCCGCTCAGCTGTGCAGCTCTTTCTCTTCTGCTGGTCCGTCGGAGCGGAGACGGTTGTCCCTGGTCTGGAGGGCCTCGTCGGTTGGGACTATGGAGAAGGAACGTTTGAGTCTGCGTCGCTGTGGATCCCTCTCCGTGGCGTCTGGATCGTCTGTTGCAGTCCAGCGGCTCCTGTCTTGCCCACGATCCTTCGTAGCTAAACCAGCACGATCAGCTGGGTCTCTGTTGCAACTTTGCCTTGCCGTGAACTGCTCGAGCCACTCTGGTCCGTCTCAGCGTCTGGATTTCCACCGTCCATCTTGTCTCTCTTCCCTTTTCCTTTCATTTCTTATCCTGTTCTTTCTCCCCTATCTAATGTACCATATTTTTCGGACTATAAGACGCACTTTTTTCCCCAAAAATTTGGGAGGAAAATGGGGGGTGCGTCTTATAGTCCGAAGGTAGATTTGGCTGGCTGGCTGGCTGGCTGGCCGCCCGCCCTCCGAGTTCGGGATCACCCTCCCCCCGGCCCTGTCACCACTTCTCCCTACTCACGTCACGCGATCTTCCCTGGTGGTCTAGTGACGTCGGGGCAGGAAAGAGCCCCCTCTTTCCTGCCCAGCGCGCTGCTCTCCATCCTCCTGTATGCAGCCTGACGGTCTCGGCGAGATTCAAAATGGCCGCCGAGACTTCAATTCTCGGCGGCCATTTTGAATCTCACCGAGACCGTCAGGCAGCAATGCATACAGAAGGATAGAGAGCAGCACGCTGGGCAGGAAAGAGTAGAGAGAAGTGGTGACAGGGCCGGGGGGGGGGGGGGGGAGGTAACCCTGACGGCGATCCCGAACTCGGAGGGAGGGAGGGATTCGGACAAGACGCACCAGAGCACCCAGGTTTTACAGTTGGGAAAAAGGAAAACATTTTTTTTCCTATTTCCCTCCTCTAAAACCTAGGTGCGTCTTATGGTCCGGTGCGTCTTATAGTCCGAAAAATACGGTAATTGTAAATGATTCTTCTGCTTCAAGTGGAAAAAAGTGGGGTATAAATGTTCATAAATAAATAAATAAATAACGTGAGAATGTTTTTCCTTTCTAATACACCACCAAATACTAGATCCAAAATAGCTCCCCCTCTTGTTGGTACCTAGACCAGTCGCTCCAAGAAGCAGTAATTTATTACATTTAGGAATTCTACCTCCCGAGCGCTCCCTGATGTGACATTTATTTAGCCAATGTTAGGAACACTGAAATTAGAAGATCCACAAATGTTTCCACCCTCCTATTACACAGTGATGGAGGACGAAAGATCTACAACAATTGTGGAGGAACAAAAAAAGACCTCAGTAAAAAAAAGGAGCATTACATAGACAGCAACAGCGGACTCAAAAGCAAGCTCACATTAATCATAGGTTAAAAAAAAAAACCCTCCATATACCACAAGTAATTCCATTACTCTTTCTGCGTATATATCCCCAAACATTGCATTAATAAATCAAAAATGTCACAAAACTTTATAATAATTCTATTGTAATACTACTACTACTACTTAACATTTCTAGAGCGCTACTAGGGTTATGCAGCGCTGTACAAATTAACAAAGAAGTGATTTACAAGCTTGGGATACCCTGGACCGAAAAGGCAATAAAATGGCCCTGTATCTCTGAGAAAATTGAGGGGGAGGAGATTGGTCGGTCCACAGTGTGCCGAGGAGCAGGATTACCAAGGGAGAGAGAGAAGGAGACAGAGAGGAAAAAGAAGATTTAACTTTTGGTCAGCGTCAGTTGCAAAGTTCACTCAGTGAAGTGCAGGGTCTTGTGCGGCTGCCCCTGTTGCCCCTGCTTAAGGCCGGACCTGCCCTGGACGGGATGCAGTTTACGTTTGTATGAACACAGCTTTCTCACCATCTTTGTTCTCACTGTTTTGAATATTTGTTATTGGTTTACTAGAGTTTTCTTCATTCACCGTCAATTGCAGAAACCGCTATTAGGCGAATTCCAATAGAAACAAATTCAGTTTAAAGAAGGAAAGAAAATACAGTCTTAATAGAAAGAAGGGAAAGTGGGAGATAAGGAAGTGTGGAGGAGTTGCCTAATGGCTACTGCAACAAGCTTTGATCCTGATGACCTGAGTTCAATTCCCGTTATGGCTCCTTGTGATGTTGGGCAACTCACACAGGGGTCCTTCTACTAAGCCTTGTAGGTGCCAACGCGCACCCAACTTGCGTCAATTTTGAAGTACCAGCCGGCTACCGCGTGGTCCTCGTGGTAATTTCATTTTTGACACGCGTCTGCTAGGCGCGCCACAAAATATTTTTATTTTCTGGCGTGTGGGTGGTAATCGGGTGGTAATTGGCATTTTACGTGCCTAGACCATTAGTGCCCGGTTACCGCGGGAGACCTTACCGCTAGGTCAATGGCTGGTGGTAATGTCTCAGACTCAAAATGGACGCGCGACAATTTTCATTTCGCCGTATGTCCATTTTCGGCAAAAATTTAAAAAAGGCATTTTTTACAGGTGCATTGATAACTGGTTCTGTTTGCGCCCAAAACACACGTCTACACTACAACAGGCCTTTGTAAAAGGGCCCCTTAGCCCTCTATTGCCCCAGGTACAACCCCCCCCCCCCCCCCCCAAAAAAAAAAAAACCTTAGACTGTGAGCCCTCTAGGGACAGAGAAAACCACCACAACAGGCCAATGTTGAAACAAATCCCTTATCTCTTTGCCACACTCCCGTCAGCAGATCAGGTGCTAGGGGCAAGTCTTGAGACAAGTACACCAGAGATTAAATGATACCAGAGACGGGGTACATAAGTACATAAGTACATAAGTAGTGCCATACTGGGAAAGACCAAAGGTCCATCTAGCCCAGCATCCTGTCACCGACAGTGGCCAATCCAGGTCAAGGGCACCTGGCACGCTCCCCAAACGTAAAAACATTCCAGACAAGTTATACCTAAAAATGAGGAATTTTTCCAGTCCATTTAATAGCGGTCTATGGACTTGTCCTTTAGGAATCTATCTAACCCCTTTTTAAACTCCGTCAAGCT
This sequence comes from Microcaecilia unicolor, assembly GCF_901765095.1. Lineage (NCBI taxonomy): Eukaryota > Metazoa > Chordata > Amphibia > Gymnophiona > Siphonopidae > Microcaecilia > Microcaecilia unicolor. The sequence continues at coordinate 532,906,890 of NC_044033.1, read as the reverse complement.
AACCGCCCGTACCACGTTCTCCGGCAATGAATTCCAGAGTCTAATTACACGTTGGGTGAAGAAAAATTTTCTCCGATTCGTTTTAAATTTACCACACTGTAGCTTCAACTCATGCCCTCTAGTCCTAGTATTTTTGGATAGCGTGAACAGTCGCTTCACATCCACCCGATCCATTCCACTCATTATTTTATACACTTCTATCATATCTCCCCTCAGCCGTCTCTTCTCCAAGCTGAAAAGCCCTAGCCTTCTCAGCCTCTCTTCATAGGAAAGTCGTCCCATCCCCACTATCATTTTCGTCGCCCTTCGCTGTACCTTTTCCAATTCTACTATATCTTTTTTGAGATACGGAGACCAGTACTGAACACAATACTCCAGGTGCGGTCGCACCATGGAGCGATACAACGGCATTATAACATCCGCACACCTGGACTCCATACCCTTCTTAATAACTACTACTACTACTACTACTACTATTTAGCATTTCTATAGCGCTACAAGGCGTATGCAGCGCTGCACAAACATAGAAGAAAGACAGTCCCTGCTCAAAGAGCTTACAATCTAATAGACAAAAAATAAATAAAGTAAGCAAATCAAATCAATTAATGTGAACGGGAAGGAAGAGAGGAGGGTAGGTGGAGGCGAGTGGTTACGAGTCAAAAGCAATGTTAAAGAGGTGGGCTTTCAGTCTAGATTTAAAGGTGGCCAAGGATGGGGCAAGACGTAGGGGCTCAGGAAGTTTATTCCAGGCGTAGGGTGCAGCGAGACAGAAGGCGCGAAGTCTGGAGTTGGCAGTAGTGGAGAAGGGAACAGATAAGAAGGATTTATCCATGGAGCGCACGGGAAGGGGTGTAGGGAAGGACGAGTGTGGAGAGATACTGGGGAGCAGCAGAGTGAGTACATTTATAGGTTAGTAGAAGTTTGAACAGGATGCGAAAACGGATAGGGAGCCAGTGAAGGGTCTTGAGGAGAGGGGTAGTATGAGTAAAGCGACCCTGGGGGAAGATGAGACGGGCAGCAGATAACTGTGGTCGAGAAGAGCCACAAATTGCCAAGTGGACACAATAGCTGGACTCAAACTTGTGGCCGCAGTACTTGGATTTCCCTGATGTGATACCATAACCCACCCTAGGAGGACATTATTATTATTTGTTGCATTTGTATCCCACATTTTCCCACCTATTTGCAGGCTCAATGTGGCTTACATTACGCCGTAATGGCGATCGCCATTTCCGGAGTGAGAAATACAAAGTGGTATTGCATTAAAGTTCATAAGTGACAAGTGAGTTAATCAGTTAAGTACAGAGAAGGCCGAGGCTTGACCAAGATGGTGGCCTGAAGGGAGAGCAGCGAGGCAGCTCAGAGGCGTTTTTGTTTGCCGAAATATATTTACCTGGAGGAATGCCGAAGCGAAAAGGCAAGCGGGTGCCTGGTTCCGTGGCGCCCGCGGGACCCGCTTCAGGCGCGATGGATCGCTTCGTTGTAGTGGGAGGAAGTCAGCTGAGCTCGGGTGCCTTGTTGTCGGGAGGGGCGGAGAGAGGCGAAGCGTCCCTGCCGCTAGAGACGGAGCTCAGCCCGGAGGTGAGGGAACCGCCTCCCATGCCGGCGTCGGTGCGAGCAGCTGGCGGACAGGGTCTCCTGGCCTCTGAGGAGGGGGCGGAGGGCCCTGGGACGGGACCTGGACCAGATAGGAGAGAGCAGCATATTCCGGAAGGGAGAAGGTTCAGTGTGCAGGGAGGCGGCGCTCCAGAGGGCAGACGGCTGGAGGAGGAGGCCAGTTTCTCCCTGGGATCTGAGAGGAGTGCTGAAGAATTGTGTAAGTCTTCACTCTTGCCTAAACCGCCGAACTTTACTTTGGAAACTATATGGGAGGCGTTGTTGACCTTGGAAACTTCTCTTTCTAAGAAAATGTTGCTTTTGTCACAAGCCTCTCAGCTCCCAATTGAGACTGTTTCAAATATGGGACAGCAATTGAAGGTGGTTGGGGAAAGATCCGAGGCCCATGAGGTGGCCATTAAGTCAGTGCAATCGGTGCAAGCTTCCATGATTAAAGAAAATAAATGGTTGCATGGGAAGATTGAGGCTCTTGAAAATCGGCAGAGGGCTAATACTCTGCGAGTGATAAATTTTCCTAAACAACAACTGACTGCACCGATTCTGACTTTTAAAAAATATCTCTTGGAAGTGTTAAAGGTGCCGGAACTGGCATGCCCGCCAATTTCGCAGATCTATTATTCGCAGCCTTTTAGGCGGGTGGCGCATGGCGAGCAGGCTGGTGTTGGAGAGTCTGCTGTGCGGTTTGACACCTTGGACTTTATTAGGGAGCTGGAAGGCGAAGAGGGGCGGCAGGAGCGTGCCACTCTTATTGTGACATTTGTTTCTCATTTGGATAGAGACCGGATTTTGAAGTTGTTCTTTAAATGTCGGAAGGAAAAGTTTTTGAATGTTCAAGTAAGGATGTATCCTGATGTGACTAAGGTAACACAGAAGAGGCGGCAAGCTTTTCTTAAGCTGCGGCCTGCTGTGTTTCAGTTGGGGGGCCTGTTTTGGCTCAATTATCCCTGTAAATGTGTAGTAAAGATGGAGGCTGTAAAATATGTGTTTTTTGAACCTATGCAGTTGAAAGCGTTCCTGGACTCCAGGGGGGGCGTGGGGGTTCCTCCTCTATCACCTGGAGCTGAGATGAGATCAGCACCTCAAGTATAATAATCTCCCACATCTCCCTTCAGAGTCGGGTTTATTTTTGTCTCCCTTTTTGGTAAGGGGTTTTTTTTTTTTCTTATTCTTTTCCCAGGATTGTGGTTTGGTCAGCCTGGATGGGGACTAAAGTAGGAGGCGGGATTGTGAATTGGGGGTTGTGTTTTGTATAAAAGTGTGTGTACTGTTCTCCTAAGTTGTACAAGAGGTGTTCTTGGTGTATGCATGAAATGTATAATAAAAATATTGAAACATAAGTACAGAGTGTGAAATAAGGTAGAATTGCGTTGGAGTTCATTGGTGACAGTAGGTGAAGCAATCAAACCGAAGCGTATTCTATAACAGTGCACATAACTTAATTGTTTTTGTTTTTTTTGTTACATTTGTACCCCGCGCTTTCCCACTCATGGCAGGCTCAATGCGGCAGGCAATGGAGGGTTAAGTGACTTGCCCAGAGTCACAAGGAGCTGCCTGTGCCAGGAATCAAACTCAGTTTCTCAGTTCCCCAGAATCAAAGTCCACTGCAGTAACCACTAGGCTACTCCTCCACTCATTCCACCAATAAGAGCCAACCTCATCAGTGATGTCACAATGGCTTGATTGCCCGATACTTGGCTCACTTCTGTTATTGTGATGTCATAAGGGAAAGGGGGAAAGGGAAAGGGGACTTGATATACCACCTTTCTGAGGTTTTTGCAACTACATTCAAAGCGGTTTACATATATTCAGGTACTTATTTTGTACCAGGGGCAATGGAGGGTTAAGTGACTTGCCCAGAGTCACAAGGAGCTGCAGTGGGAATTGAACTCTGTTCACCAGGATCAAAGTCCACTGCACTAACCACTAGGCTACTCCTCCACTCATTCCACCAATAAGAGCCAACCTCATCAGTGATGTCACAATGGCTTGATTGCCCAACACAGTTCCCCAGGATCAAAGTCTACTGCACTAACAACTAGGCTACTCCTCCACTCATTCCACCAATAAGAGCCAACCTCATCAGTGATGTCACAATGGCTTGATTGCCCGATACTTGGCTCACTTCTGATATTGTGATGTCATAAGGGAAATGGGACTTGATATACTGCCTTTCTGAGGTTTTTGCAACTACATTCAAAGCGGTTTACATATATTCAGGTACTTATTTTGTACCAGGGGCAATGGAGGGTTAAGTGACTTGCCCAGAGTCACAAGGAGCTGCTGCCTGTGCCAGGAATCGAACTCAGTTTCTCAGTTCCCCAGAATCAAAGTCCACTGCAGTAACCACTAGGCCACTCCTCCACTCCACTAATTGGTTAACTAGCTAATCAGCGCTGTTAATTGAATGTTAACAAGCAATTATCAGCACTAATTGGCATTAACCTTTACACATAGAACTCGCTAAGCTTATTCTGTAATGTGGTGCGCCTAAATTGTAAGTTGCATAGATTCAAAGGGGGTGTGGCTATGGGCAGGGCGTGGGCATGTCTAAAATCTCAGTGCGTTATTATAGAATACGCCCGCTCTGCGCCTAAATTAGGCATCAGGGTTTACGCCAAGTAAAACAATACGGCGTAAATGGCCACAACCAAATTTGATCACGTGGAGAGGTGCCTGCTTTTATTCTATGTACCGTGCGGAAGTTGAAGCTGATTTTATAAAATTTAGGCGCACTTTAGAGAATACGCCAGGGCGTATTTTTGTACCTCGCGGATTTTTCAGGCACCGCATATGGAATCTTGCCCTAAACCCTCAGTTGCAATGAGTGGTCATTTTAGGTGCCACTTACAAAAAAAAATCCACGCATAGCAGAGTGTATTTCGAAAGGAATTCCGTTCACCTTTTGTGACCTCACTGAGAAACTTCCTGAGGATTATATAACTTATCGGAGGCAGAGATGTGGTTCCTAGGTAGCATTTTTCCTTTTAGTGGGGAAGGGTGATTTATGTAGTTGGGGGTGGTTGGATCGTTTGGGGAGGGGGTTGTTGATGTGTGTGGACTGTGTTGATTTAATAAAGGATTGTATCGTGCACTGTACAACATCTGTTGAAAGCACTGGGTTATAACCCTTCAAATTGAATAAATTACATTAAAACAGACGTCGCATGATGTAGCTGCAATGTAATAGATTAGACTGAAGCGTGACATGGGGTAAGGGTTCATTATGAAGTTAGTTACACTTTCTTAGGCTGTAATTAGATTTTTCTTTCTCCCTCTCCTTTATAAGGTGGACAGGTCATAAATCAGGAGACGGGTTTCTCTGCTTTGTTTTTCTTACTACTACTACTACTTAGCATTTCTATAGCGCTACTAGGGTTACGCAGCGCTGTACAAATTAAAACATGGGGAAGGACAGTCCCTGCTCAAGAGAGCTTACAATCTAAAGGTAACAAGCTATGTAGTCAGTGTAGGTATCATGAATGGAGAAGGTGGTTAGGCGCCAAAAGCAAGGGAGAAGAGATGGGTTTTGAGTAAGGACTTGAAGATGGGCAGGGAGGGCGCATGGCGTATGGGCTCGGGGAGTCTGTTCCAGGCATAAGGTGAAGCAAGCAAGAAGGGGTGGAGTCTGGAGTTAGTGGTGGTGGAGAAGGGTACAGATAGGAGTGATTTGTCCTGAGAGCTGAGGTTACGGTTGGGGACATAGGGGGAGAGGAGGGTAGAGAGGTAATGGGGGGCTGTAGATTGAGTGCACTTGAAGGTCAGTAGGAGAAGCTTGAACTGTATACGGATCGGGAGCCAGTGAAGCGACTTGAGGAGAGGGGTGATATGAGAGTATCGGTTCACGCGGTAGATAAGACGTGCGGTGGAATTTTGGACAGATTGAAGGGGGGATAGGTGGCTAAGCGGGAGACCAGCGAGGAGAAGGTTGCAATAGTCAAGACGAGAGGTAACAAGTGAGTGGACGAGGGTTTGGGTGGTCTGTACAGAGAGGAATGGGCGGATTTTGCTGATATTATAGAGGAAGAAGCGACAGGTCTTAGCTGTCTGCTGGATATGGGCAGAGAAGGAGAGGGAGGAGTCGAAAATGACTCCGAGATTGCGGGCTGACGAGACGGGGAGGATGAGGGCGTTGTCAACAGAGACGGAGAGTGGGGGAAGAGGAGAGGAGGGTTTGGGTGGAAAGACAAGGAGCTCAGTCTTTGCCATGTTCAGTTTCAGATGCCGGTTGGCCATCCAGGCGGCGATATCTGAGAGGCAGGCCGAAACTTTTCTTCTGAGTGGACTGTGTTTCTTGTAGCAGTTATAGGATCGTTCGTGACATATTTCAAATATGTTTACGCCGAAAAGTTTTATAAATCAAAAAAAGTCAGATTTAGGGATTTAGGTCCCAAGAGTGCACATGCATGGGTGGAACTTGATGTTTGTACAGGGGTTTAGGTTACAAAAGTTCATATAACCGATAGCTGAAATGTATTTATAACCTTCGAGATTCTAAAATTCGTGGTTAGTGTTAAAGCTGCAGCATCTGCCTGGATCCAGCTCTGTTGCAGTCTATCGAGTGTTAATAGTACTCTGCTTGGTTTATGTTGTCAATCTGTCCCTTGGACAAAGTAATTGACCCCTGGCTCTTAAGGACGTGGTTAAGAGGTCAGAAGAATTGAAGAAAAGCAATGGAAATCTATCTCTGTTCCAGCAATATTGTTCAGTGTCAAATTTACTGAATTTACAAAAGGGCTGTTTGCAATTATTTGTTTCTTCCTAACCTCTTCATGCCATCACATCATGCCAGCTGGGCTTCCAGGCTTGTTATGGCACTGAGATGAAAGGCCCACTTTAGACAGTGAATGGCCAGAGGCATGAGCGTTCTCTGTCGCTGCTTCTCGATTTGCCGCTATGTTTGATTCATAAGAACATAAGCGTTGCCATACGGGGACAGACCAAAGGTCCATCAAGCCCAGTATCCTGTTTCCAACAGTGGCCAATCCAGGTCACAAGTCCCTGGCAAGATCCCAAAACAGTACATTTTATGCTGCTTATCCCAAAAATAAACAGTGGGTTTTCCCCAAGTCCATCTTAATAATGGGGTCATGGACATTTCTTTTAGGAAGTTAGCCAAATCTTTTTTAAACCTCGCAAAGCTAACTGCTTTTATCATATTCTCTGGCAACAAATTCCAGAGTTTAATTACACGTGGAGTGTAATTTTAACCCTTAGTTAAACAGAGTGTATTATGAAGGAAATCCATTCACCTTTTCTGACCATCCTCACTGAGAAACTTCCTGAGGGTTATATAACTTTTTGGAGTCAAAGATGTGGTTTCTTACGCAGCATTTTTCCATTTAGTGAGGAAGGGTGATTTATGTAGTTGGGGTTGGATAGTTGAGGGGAGAGGGGGTTGTTGATGTGGGTGCAGGAGGCTGGTTTAAGGAGCACTGTCATGGCATGCAAATCTTCTTCCCTTAAAATCAGTCTTGAATTCTGCTCAGGAGTACAGTCCCTAAGGGGTCTGTGCTGTCACCTTTATTATTTAACGTTTCATCTGGTGGCTTTGGTGACCGTGATGGGGGGGGGGGGGGGTGACATGATACCTTCTTGCTGATGACATCCATCTGACTTGCACAGTGGGCAAACTGGATGGTTGTTATCAAGCAGCTGCATCTTGGTTCACCATGCATAAACTGAAGCTTAATGCAGTTGGATCTGGGTGTCAAGATGGAGGATGGAAATAGACGTTTTTCCTGCTAGCTTAGGGTTTAAATTGAAGCCCAAAATAATTCTCATCAAAAACGTACAAAAAATCCAAGCAGGTTCCAAAAAATGTGTGATACAGAATTCAGTGCTTCCAGAAAACTCTGGAAAAACGAATAACAAATATTCAAAAAAGGGAAATGGGACTTGATATACCACCTTTCTGAGGGTTTTGCAACTACATTCAAAGCGGTTTACATATATTCAGGTACTTATTTTGTACCAGGGGCAATGGAGGGTTAAGTGACTTGCCCAGAGTGACAAGGAGCTGCAGTGGGAATCGAACCCAGTTCCCCAGGATCAAAGTCCACTGCACTAACCACTAGGCTACTCCTCCACTCATTCCACCAATAAGAGCCAACCTCATCAGTGATGTCACAATGGCTTGATTGCCCGATACTTGGCTCACTTCTGATATTGTGATGTCATAAGAGAAAGGGGGAAAGGGGAAATGGGACTTGACATACTGCCTTTCTGAGGTTTTTGCAACTAAATTCAAAGTATATTCAGGTACTTATTTTGTACCAGGGGCAATGGAGGGTTAAGTGACTTGCCCAGAGTCACAAGGAGCTGCAGTGGGAATCGAACCCAGTTCCCCAGGATCAAAGTCCACTGCACTAACCACTAGGCTACTCCTCCACTCCACACACAAAAAAAAAAAAAAAAAAAAAAAAAAAGATAAATTCGTCAAATAAAGACAATGAACAAAAAGATGCTGAGAAAAGATGGGTTCATTCAATTTTCTTTATAAAAAAGGTTGGGGGCCACGTTGATTCAAGGCATACTGATTTCTACTTTACGCACAGTAGGTGTTTTCTTAATTACAGAAGACATTTCTTTCGTTTTAGAATTAAGTTGAACATATATCATTGACTAGTTAACATATTCCCTTTTCTTCAGGCATATGATTGTTTTAATGACTCAATATATACCTTTTGTGGCTTAGGGCTCCTTTTATTAAGCTGTGGTAAGTACTAACGCGTCGGGTCGTGCTCTGGCATCCTGTGATTGGTGTGCAAATGTTATTTTTTTAGCGCTGGGGACAGGTCTGACGGTCGAGAGTAGGTGCATTCTGTGTTCATTGGTTAGCATGTGATTAACGCATGAGCCCTTACCATAGATGGTTGGAAGGGGCTCGAGCGCTAATAGGAACATGAGCGTATGGCCATTAAATTTAAAAATAGAAAAAGTGGCCATTTTACTTGTGAGGAAAAGATGGTCTTAGCACGTGGGAATGACCCTTGTACGGACGCTCTAAGGCCACTCTTTACTGCAGTTTGGTAAAAGGGGCTCCTTAGCATATCACAAATTTTCTCCGACTTTCATTTCCCTAACTTTAAGGTGCTTTTTAAAATATATAACATAGTAGATGACGGCAGAAAAAGACCTGCATGGTCCATCCAGTCTGCCCAACAAGATAAACTCATATGTGTATACCTTACCTTGATTTGTACCTGCCTTTTTCAGGGCACAGACCGTACAAGTCTGCCCAGCAGTATTTCCCGCCTCCCAATCACCATTTATTTATTAAGATTTATTTACCACCTTTTTGAAGGAATTCACTCAAGGTGGTGTACAGCAAGAATAAGTCAAACATAAGCAACAGACAGTTACAGCAGTAAAAATGTTCAAATATCAATACAAAGTATGGAATAGTTATACTACCTACAATGTCAACACAATATGCAACCAAACGATAAAGGGGATGGAACGCCTCTTGTATGAGGAAAGGCTAAAGAGGTTAGGGCTTTCAAGCTTGTAAGAGGGATGGATGAGGGGAGATATGATTGAGGTCTACAAAATCCTGAGTGGTGTAGAACGAGTAGAAGTAAATCGATTTTTTACTCGTTCCAAAAGCACAAAGACCAGGGGACACTCGAGGAAGTTACATGGAAATACTTTAAAAACAAACAGGAGAAAATATTTTTTCACTCAACAAATAGTTAAGCTTTGGAACTCTTTGCTGGAGGCGGTGGTAACAGCAGTTAGCGTATCTGGGTTTAAAAAAAGGTTTGGACAAATTCCTGGAGGAAAAGTCCATAGTCTGCTGTTTAGACAGAAATGGATGAAAGCTGGCAGAGAGAGTCAACAGAAGGAGTGGAATCTGGAAAAGCGTGCGGGTGTAGGGAGTAGGGTGGAGTGGTTGTGGGGAGTGGTGGTTCCGTAAGACTGGAATTGAGGACATGAACTGAATTGAGGCTGTTGCAGATGGGAGGGCAAGGCGATCAAAAAGGAGTGCAAGAACGGAGGACAGTAGCAGAGGATGTCTGAATGGAGACAGGAAGGGTGAGTGGCCCTCAAGTGCATACAAGGAACATGACCTGCTCCTTGGCTGTGTTCCATTGATGCAAAGCAAATGTCTGTGGTGCAAGTGCCTTGGTGATAACCATCTGATGTAGGGTTCAGGAAATAATGTTACCTTGTGCAGGTTGAGTTAGAGGATTAGCAATGGAGGTACAGTAACAGCGAGAATGTGTTCTAGAGTACCCGGAGAGCACCAGCATCAGGTATCCAACAAACACCACTATCAGAGTGCGCTTTCCAGAGTGTGGGGGCTACTCCACAGAAGACTTGCTGGTGGATATCACATCATATGATGATCTTAGAGAGGGTATGGTTAGGGATACTCTTTGAGAGGACCTTAGTTACCTTGGAGGTGTGTAGAGAGAGACCCCATTCTTCAAGTACTATGGGCAATTTCTTTTAAGGTCCTTGAAGATCAGGCATAGAGTCCTGTATTGTACTGGTAGTCAGTGAAGATTTTGCAAAAATGGTATGATGTGAGTCAACCTTCTATGACTCTTGCTGCTGCATTCTGAATCAACTGGAGCTGGTGCAGGCCCTTTGTAGTCAGACCATTGTATAGTGCATTGCAGTAATCCAGTCTTGATGTTATCATGGCATACACAACTGGGATAAGATTTACCTTCTCGATGTAAGGAGAATCAGTGTAGTTGTCGCAAATGATAAAAGGAGCCTTTGAAGGTTGCTTGGATTTGGGGGATCAGCATAAGTGTTGAGTCTAGCTGTATTCCAAGGTTCCTGACTTGTGATTTGAGGGGGAGTTTGTATTTCCCAAAAGAGATTTTAATGTCAGGTATGTGCTCACTTATGTTAGCCACCTATAGAAGCTCGGTTTTATTTGGGTTCAGGCAAAGTTTCTTATCTTTAGCTCATTCTTGAATTGCTGTTAAAAGGTAGTGAGTTTAGGGCAGTAGGTAGGTCAGGTTCAATGGTATGAGTAGTTGCACATCATCTGCGTAGATGTAAAAGTGAGTGTCCATCAACTAAATCAGCTCAGCCAGTGGCTTGAGGTAGATATTGAACAGAATAGGTGACAGTATCGATCCTTGTGGTACCCCACAGGCCAGTACTCATAGTGGTGATGAAATGCTGCCAATCAGTACGGATAGTTGCCTGTCTGATAGATAGGATCTGAACCAGGCAAGTACTGTTCCATTGATACCTGTTTCTGCCAGTCGTGCTAGCAAGATATCATGATCCACAGTGTCAAAAATGGCTGAGAAATCTAGCAGTACTAACATCGAGGCGAATCCCCTGTCTCGGTTTCTGTGAAGATCATCTAGTAGGGATACGAGGACTGTTTCTGTTCCATAACTGGGTCTGAATGTAGATTGGCCCGGATCTAGCCAGTTTCTCTCTTCTAGTCAATCATTAAGATGAACACAGACTGTTTTTTCTATAAGTATTCCTAGAAATGTGATGTTAGACACTGGCCGGCAACTTTCAAGTTTGTCCTGGTCAAGGTTGTTTTTCTATAACAAAGGACACACCACTGCCTTTTTAATGCTGTGGGTAGTTGTCCATTGGAAAGAGAGGAGTTCATGATTTTTGTGGTGTCTTCTATGAGGCCCCTGCTTGCCTGTTGCACTATCTTTTGATGGACAGAGGTCGAGGGAGCAGGTAGTGGGTCGAAGGCCTGCTAGGGTCATGTCAAGACTCACCTGCTGTCCCATGTGTCTGTGTCAGGAGGGATGAGTTTCTGTGTTCCTGGTTAGCTGGGTGGGACTGCCTGTAAATCTTGGTGGAGACATAATTTTGTTGGAAAGTATGCAGCAAAATCATTGCAGTTCAGTTTTTGACTGGGAAGGCTGGTTCTGTTGTGGGAGTTGCAATAGGCTGTTTACTACACTGAACAGGTGTGTGGTTGACTTGGCAGCCTGTACAATGCCTTGAGAGAAAACATTGTTTTTTTGGCTGCTGTTAAGGCTTGGAGGTACTTTGGCTTGCGTTTTCTACAGTTATATAAATTAGCAGGATTACCAAGGGAGAGAGAGAAGGAGACAGAGAGGAAAAAGAAGATTTAACTTTTGGTCAGCGTCAGTTGCAAAGTTCACTCAGTGAAGTGCAGGGTCTTGTGCGGCTGCCCCTGTTGCCCCTGCTTAAGGCCGGACCTGCCCTGGACGGGATGCAGTTTACGTTTATATGAACACAGCTTTCTCACCATCTTTGTTCTCACTGTTTTGAATATTTGTTATTGGTTTACTAGACTTTTCTTCATTCACCGGCAATTGCAGAAACCGCTATTACATAGTAACATAGTAGATGACGGCAGATAAAGACCTGCATGGTCCATCCAGTCTGCCCATGACAAACTCATATGTGTATACCTTACCTTGAATTTGTACCTGTCCTTTTCAGGACACAGACCATATAAGTCTGCCCAGCACTATCCCCGCCTCCCAACCACCAGCCCTGCCTCCCGATCTTGACTAAGCTCCTGAGGATCCATTCCTTCTGCACAGGATTCCTCTATGCATATCCCACGCATGTTTGAACTCCGTTACCGTTTTCATCTCCACCACCTCCCGCGGGAGGGCATTCCAAGCGTCCACCAGGCGAATTCCAATAGAAACAAATTCAGTTTGAAGAAGGAAAGAAAATATAGGGATCCTTTTACTAAGCCACGGTAAAAAGTGGCCTGCGGTAGTGTAGGCACGGGTTTTGGGCATGTGCAGAATTATTTTTCAGCGTGCCTGTAGAAAAGGCCTCTTTTTTTCCCATGAAAATGGACGTGCGGCAAAATTAAAATTGCTGCGCGTCCATTTTGGGTCTTAGACCTTACCGCCAGCCGTAGACCTAGCAGTAAAGAATTTGGGTGGTATTGACCTACGTGCGTCAGATGCCACTTGGCGCACGTCCAATATATGCGCCAGAAAATAAACAATATTTTTCAGACGCGTGTAGCGGACGCACACCAAAAATGAAATTACTGCAAGAGCCACGCAGTAGTCGGGCGGTAAGTCCATTTTGGCGCATGTTGGGTGCGCATAGACGCTTAGGCGGCTTAATAAAAGGGGCCCATAGTCTTAATAGAAGGGAACGTGTGGGATGAGGAAAGGTGGAGGAGTAGACTAATGGTTTGTTCAGCAAGCCTTGATCCAGATGACCTAAGTTCAATTCCCACTATAGCCGGGGGGACGCTAGGGGCTACAGCTCGAGTCACATGTCTTTAGCGTGCTGGGCTTCTCCTTGCCATGGCCCGTCTTGTGGAGTGTGGGCTCTGGGTGGTGAGCTGACTGGCCGGCAGCGGTGCGGACCCCCGCCTGAGCATCCATCTTGCAGCAGGGGCGCAACTTCCCCTTGACTGCTGATGCCTGGGTCCCCGTGACGTCAGACGCCTTCATCATTTAAGGACAGTCGAGTCTTGCCTCTGGTGCCTCAGCTACAACTCCAGTTGAAGTCCAGGTGCCTTTGCACTGCTGTTACCTTCGCCTGCCTGAACCTGACTCTGACTTCTGAATCTTTAAGTCTGAATCTGACTCCATTTGCTCTTTTACCTTACCAGCCAGCTGGAAAGCCAGTTTCTGGCCACAGTCATTGCCTATCTTCATTCCTTTTCTTTTTTTAAAATCTCTTTATTAATACCAGACAGGAAGTTTACATAGCATTTATACCTTATGAGCTGTGCAAAGCTCATGATCAGTGAATAATGTAAACCGTGCCCCGCTTACCCTCCTAATATGTAACAACCGCATTTATCCAGTGAACAAATACATAGTAAGCGAAAACCATAAACTGGCTTCCATCTGGCCTTTTCTCTTTAATAATATAAACACCCCTTCCCAACCCCCCTATCTCCCTTTCCCCCAACCTCTCCAGGTAAATTTTTATTTTATTTTTGTTACATTTGTACCCTGCGCTTTCCCTCTCGTGGCAGGCTCAATGCGGCTTACGTGGGGCAATGGAGGGTTAAGTGACTTGCCCAGAGTCACAAGGAGCTGCCTGTGCCTGAAGTGGGAATCGAACTCAGTTCCCCAGGACCAGAGTCCACCACCCTAACCACTAGGCCACTCCTCCACTGTTGCTACTATTTGAGATTCCACTAGCAACATTCCATGTAGAAGTCGGCCCTTGCAGATCACCAATGTGGCCGCGCAGGCTTCTGCGAGTCTGACATCCTGCACGTATGTGCAGGACGTCAGACTCACAGAAACAGAAGCCTGCGCAGCCTTCTACATGGAATGTTGCTAGTGGAATAGCATCATTCCATGTAGAATGTCCAATAGTAGCAACATTCCATGTAGAATCTCCAATAGTAGCAACATTCCATGTAGAATCTCCAATAGTATCTATTTTATTTTTATTACATTTGTACCCTGCGCTTTCCCACTCATGGCAGGCTCAATGCAGCTTACATGGGTCAATGGAGGGTTAAGTGACTTGCCCAGAGTCACAAGGAGCTGCCTGTGCCTGAAGTGGGAATTGAACTCAGTTCCCCAAGACCAGAGTCCACCACCCTAACCACTAGGCCACTCCTCCACTGTTGCTACTATTTGAGATTCCACTAGCAACATTCCATGTAGAAGTCGGCCCTTGCAGATCACCAATGTGGCCGCGCAGGCTTCTGCTTCTGTGAGTCTGACGTCCTGCACGTACGTGCAGGACGTCAGACTCACAGAAACAGAAGCCTGCGCAGCCTTCTACATGGAATGTTGCTAGTGGAATAGCATCATTCCATGTAGAATCTCCAATAGTAGCAACATTCCATGTAGAATCTCCAATAGTATCTATTTTATTTTTGTTACATTTGTACCCTGCGCTTTCCCACTCATGGCAGGCTCAATGCGGCTTACATGGGGCAATGGATCCCCTCCTAGTGATCCAAGGACTCTAAGAAGGATTCTGGTGGATGGCTCAACCCCCTCTCCCACCGCCTAACAAGGAATACATTGTCCAGATGTCCCGATATGCTTTGTGCCTGCCAGAGGCAGTCTGCGAATATTGCATCTCCACCAATTCTGCCATCTCCTTCATTAACTAATGCCAAATAGTTATCGATGACGGAGATGACGCTGCCCAACACTGCAAGATGAAACCAAAAGAGATGCCAGTAAAACGAACTGGCATTGAACCTCTGATAAGCCATCTTCCTTTAGCTGGTCTTTTTCACCCAATAACAGCGTTTGGTAGGACCATTCAAAAGGTCTCTCTATAGTCTGTTCCATGACCGCCAGGGAGTGAGTCCATATTTTCGCCAAGGTCGGGCATTCCAAAAAAGAGTGAATAAAAGTGCCCATGCCTCCGTGACATTTTACACACCTATCATCCTCCCACAACCCCATTTCCTTCCCCCGTTGTCGGCTGATGTGTACCCTGTGATCAGCTACTCATTCCTGGTACCATTCCCAGTAGTCTCTTCTTGCCCCATTCTTCTTCAAGTCCTGTCGGCTGTCAGCACCCAGGGGCTCAATTGCTGGTGAACTGCAGTCATCACAGATGAAGCACTGGGGTTTCCGACTGCTGCGTCTGGCCAAGTACCTCCAATCCCGGAATAGCACAAGAGCTCACTACCGGTGACAGTCATCGTGACTCTCGCGACAGATAGCTGAGGCCATGAGCTCATCGGACAAGCTGGAGCTTCCTGACTTGTTGCAAGTTATCCAGCAGCAACAGTCCCAGCTACATCACTTAACTGGCATCCTCCAGCGAGCTGGAGCTTCTTCGCAGGCAGCAGTTTCTGCTTCCGATCCTGGGAGAGTTCCTAGACCAGTTGCTCCAAGAAGCAGTTGTTTATTACATCTAGAAATTTATCTCCCTGGCACCCTCTGATGTAACATTTATGCAGTCAATATCGGGGTAATGGAAATCACCCATTATTATAGTGTTGCCCAATTTGCCAGCTTTCCTAATCTCTGTAAACATTTCTTCATCCGTCTGTTCGTTCTGTCTCGGTGGATGGTAGTAGAGCCCTACAAGAATACTCCTTCACTTCACACATGGAATTTCTGTCCATAATGATTCCATGCTGCTACTGTTTCATGTGGAATGTTTAATTATTTGACTCAATTCCCTCTTTGTCATATAGCGCAACCCACCCCCTCTAATTTGATCCTCTCTAGCATTGCAATACAATTTGTCCAGTTTCATTGTACTGTGATCCACATTGTACCACAAGGTATATCGTGGAATACAAGGAGTTTTGTTAATATTAATTCATAGGATTCCTATAGGTACAACTCAAATTAAACTTATGGCTTTTGCAGATGATTTACTTCTCTCTGTATTGCAGCCCAGGGATTCTTTGCACCATGCTCTCGAGGTGATTCAACAGTCTGGTGCAGTCTCTGGTACGAAGATTAACTATGCTAAGTCTGAGGCCATGTCTTTTGGGGGGTGCTCCTTCTCAGATTGGGAGGGACAACTCCCATTAAAGCGGGTAGAAGATCATATTAAATATCTAGGCATATAACTTAGTAAAGATATCAAAGCCTTATATTAATTCAATGTGACTCGCATGATACACAAAATCCAGGATGAACTGCAGTTATGGTCATCTTTACCTTTATTGTTAACAGGAAGAATTGCTCTCTATAAAACGGTTATGTTCTCTCGCTGGTTATACCTATTGCAAACCTTCTCAGTTCATCTGACTACCAAAGATTTGAGAAGACTTGATCAGCTGTTACAATGTTTTCAGTGGAGGAATAACATAACATAAGAACATGCCTTTCTGGGTCAGACCAATGGTCCATCTAGCTCAGTATCCTCCTTCCAACAGTGGCCAATACAGGTCACAAGTACCTGGCAGAAACCCAAATAGTAGCAACATTCCATGTAGAACCCCAAAAAGTAGCAAGATTCCAGAATCCTAAAGAGTAACAAGATTCCATGCAGAATCTCAAAGAGTAGCAACATTCTGGAATCCTAAAGACTAACAAGATTCTATGCGGAATCTCTACTTCCCCCATGTCTATCTAGAGCTCCCCTTGCTCAGCTGGTCTTGCCGGTTGATAGGGGAGGTCTTGCATTTAACTGACATTTGTTGTTATATTGTTGCTTGTGTCATGCGCCACCTAGTGGACTAGGTGAAAGATACTTTTTTTTTTTTAACCTCTACATGTTTAGAATGACAGCTGGTAGATGGATTTGGTTTTAAGCATTCTGTTTCCAACAGTGGCCAATCCAGGTCACAAATACCTGGCAAGATCCTGAAAAAGTTCAATACATTTTATGCTGCTTATCCCAGAAATAAGCAGTGGATTTTCCCCAAGTTAATTTAATAATGGTCTATGAACTTTTCCTTTAGGAAGATGCCCAGACCTTTTTTAAGCTAACCGCGTTTACCACATTCTCTGGCAACGAATTCCAGAGTTTAATTACATATTGAGTGAAGGAAATTTTCTCCGATTCGTTTTAAATTTACTACCTTATAGCTTCATAGCTTCAGCTTTCCAGCTCTACCCCAGACCCTGGTCCGCCAGCCAGGCCTGCCCCAAGAGCACCCCCAAGGATGGATGGATGGATGGATGGACCTCCCCCCCCCACCCCACCTTTGGTGGACATGAATCGGGCTGGGAAATTTTTCACCATCTGGCAACTCTGCTCCTGGTGCATTCTGGGAAGGAGACCTCACTCTGATTCTCCCCACGTCCTCCTGATGCATGCTGGGAAGGAGTCCTCAGAGCACATGTTTGTACTTTTTCACATCACTGTGGTTTTTCATTCTGTACAGCTGATTCTGAATGGGTCTCCTTTCTCCTTACTTCTTTCACTATATCTTGGACAAGACAGAAACATCTGGAAACACTCTGTAAGCATGATTACCATTACAGCTGCCATGGCCGTACCCCCAAGAACATTAGCCAGAAACCTATCAGACAATGCTATAAGCCATGAAACAGGTTCCCCAGAGCCGATTTCCCCTAGCTGTGCTGCAAGGGCTATATCATCTCTCATCTGACATGAAAAGCTGTAATTGGGCCAGAGTTTTGAAGTTAAGTGATCCGAGGTCTTGCATGCTGGAGTTATTACATTCTGGAGGAGTTACGTCCCAAACCTGCTTCTTATCTAGAGAGGAAGGGGTAGACTGGCAGTGAAACATGTCACAGCTGCCTCCGGGAAGCTGGAAGGAGGTTCTTCATGTCTCTTCTCCTTCGTGCTGTCTCTGTCAAAGGTCAGATGTCACTGCATATTTCCAGTAAGGAAGTTGAAGGGGTGGGAGGGGGGGGGGGGATAAGTTATGTGTCTGCAATGTTTCTTTTTCATTCTGTCTACTCTAATTTCTGCTTTTGTATTGTATATGAGAAAATTACCTGTAACACAGACATGCAGACGCTGGCTCTGTCTTCACCATGGATAAGGCGTTTACATAAACAGATAATGAACAGGGAAAAGCCCTGAAGAGGGATCCAGAACAGAGCTGAGGACAGAGGATGGACAATAAAACCAGCAGAGAAACCAAGTTCCACTGGTCATAAAACACTCCTGAGAGAATGGCCTAAGAGCTGGACACTGTGCGTCTCAAGCCTGCAAGCCCCAAAGCTATCAAAGTGCTGTACATTCAGGTACAGCAGGGTATTTTTCTGTGTCTGAAGGGCTCTCAATCTGATTTGTTTTGGTTTTTTTTTAGTTTTTTTTCAAGTATAGATTGAAAGAAGGAAAAATCACAATATATATCAAGAAATAACCAAGAATTTAGCCTCATTACCTGGAGAGAGTCTGCAACTACATTCCACAGGTATCGGAGAAAAACCCTAATAGTTGATTTCATCCACATCCTACCTGAGAACTATTTTCCCCTGGAGAAACTGCTGAAGCTGTAAAGAATTAAAGAAAATGTTATTTATAGTCCCTTGAAATGTCACGGTGTTACTGTTAGTTTTGGAGTGGTTTAGAGGCCTCAGGCTATAGGAAAGTCAGCTCAAATTTAGACTTTGCTCTGAGGCTGTTTCAGACCAGGCCTGAGCATTTTTTTTTTTTTTTTGAGAATTTAGCAGTCAGCATTATTGATTCAAGCAGTTGCTATTGACTTGGAAGTTTTGAATGTTTGCTCTGAGGTCATGGACATGCAAGAACCATGAGTGCAAGGTTATTCTAAGAGCATGACAACCTAGCACATGTATGCACACCCATGTGGGTGGTTGGCGGTGGCTCTGTGGAGACTCCTCTTTAACGAGTCTATCTTGAGAGATGGGTTGTGTCTAAGCTGACTAGGCCTTTGCATCCTAGGACTGAGCCCCATGACTTAATCATTACGTCACATTGGAATCTTGTAGCCTCCTACGACCAACAAGTTCAGAGTAGATAACAATCAAGAAAAGGAACATTCTCCAGCCAATTATACAATGAATACTCACAGTCTCAAAACTAAAGATACAAAATCTGTAAACTGATTGGTCCATTCTGATGGATTTTTGATTGGCCCATTAAGATGGACCAATCAAGAAATGCCAAGCTGGCATTACATCCATCTTAGCCTGTCTAGTCAATGATGGGAGAACCCATTAATGTCTATAGACACATATCCTATATAATAATGGGTTTCCTGGACATTAGCCAGTGAAAGAACAAGGTCTATAGCTCTGCAGAGAGACCAAAAGGCTGTGCCATGGAGAGAGGGTTTGCACCACAAGGGGAAGGGGGGAGGGGGGGGACACTGAGGATCTCTCCCGAGGCTCTAGGAAGAGACTTCCATTCAGATACAGAGGTACCATTGGTGAAAATATTTTCATCAGATCCTTTTCAGCAATGCTAAGTCAGAGAAAGAAGTATGTGTATGTGTATATATATATATTGCACTGTATAATGTGGAAGTATTTTAGGATAACATCTTACTAACACACAGAAATTGTAATTTTCCATATTTCTTCAACTGGAACATAATTAAAATTGCTACTTAAACTGGATAATTCTAATTTCTGTGAAATAATGAAAAATTAACAAACAGTGACCTTAGCGCATCCTTCTGGGGGTCATTCCCGTGCACTGTGGGTAAAACGGCTGCATTCTCTATTCTGTAAATTTCCCCATTAGTCAGTGACCCTCTACTGCCACCCGTTTTGTAGACGTCAAGGGCTCATGTGCTAATTGGTTAGCGTGCAGCAATGTAACTGTGCTAATGCTTACTCTCTGCCCCGACCCACCTAAATCTATTTTTAACACATGGGAAGGATGCTCCAGTCCCCAAATGACCACGGGATGCCTGAGTGCTCCCCGCGGTAAGGCCTTTTTTGGCTGCGGTAAGCATGTGTTAGTGCTAAGGACCCCTTATTTTGGTGTTTCTGAGGCACAGCATTTTCTAGGCCTCATATTATTCAACATCTCTACCCACAGAGCACCTAAGCAACAGTCATTTGCTCAACAAAAAAACACTTAAACGGGAAATGAAGAAAAATGAAAGACTAAGTGCAAGAACCTAGGGTTTCAACTGCAGAAAAGATCACCTTCCTAATTGGAACACCCTTGAGACATCTGGAAAAACCTGTATTTGCTGTCTGTAAAGCAAATTACCTTTTTCTTAAAGGAAGATCTAAATATCAACATCTTATCACCATCAGATTGAAAGACACTAATACAGTAGAAACACGAGTCTGCCCATCTTCAGCAACCACTATCTTTCCTCCTTACCGTAAGAGATCCCACGTGCCTTTCCCTTGCGTTCTTAAATTCAGACATAGTCCTTGTCCTCCACTGGGAGCCTATTCCATGTGTCTACCACTCTATCCATGAAAAAGTAATTCCTTAGATTACTCCTGAGCCTATAACCTCTTAACTTCATCCTATTCCCTCTCATTCCAGAGTTTTCCTTCATTTGAAAGAGGCTCACCTCCTCCTCCTCCTCCTCCTACTACTATAAGAGGTATTTAAAAGTCTATCATATTCTCTCTCTCCCACCTTTCTTCCAAAGTATACATATTGAGGTCTACAAGTCTGTCTCCATACTCTTTATGAAAGAGACCACTGACCAATTTTGTTGAGATGTCTCCAAAATTCAGTTAAATTAAGGCTATCAGGAAAAACAATTTGATGAATTGCCCCTTCCTATGCAGATGAGGTAACATTTCTAGGACCATAATTACTACTACTACTACTATTTAGCATTTCTATTGCGCTACAAGGCATACGCAGCGCTGCACAAACATAGAAGAAAGACAGTCCCTGCTCAAAGAGCTTACAATCTAATAGACAAAAAATAAATAAAGTAAGCAAATCAAATCAATTAATGTGAACGGGAAGGAAGAGAGGAGGGTAGGTGGAGGCGAGTGGTTACAAGTGGTTACGAGTCAAAAGCAATGTTAAAGAGGTGGGCTTTCAGTCTAGATTTAAAGGTGGCCAAGGATGGGGCAAGACGTAGGGGCTCAGGAAGTTTATTCCAGGCGTAGGGTGCAACGAGACAGAAGGCGCGAAGTCTGGAGTTGGCAGTAGTGGAGAAGGGAACAGATAAGAAGGATTTATCCATGGAGCGGAGTGCACGGGAAGGGGTGTAGGGAAGGACGAGTGTGGAGAGATACTGGGGAGCAGCAGAGTGAATACATTTATAGGTTAGTAGAAGAAGTTTGAACAGGATGCGAAAACGGATAGGGAGCCAGTGAAGGGTCTTGAGGAGAGGGGTAGTATGAGTAAAGCGACCATGGCGGAAGATAAGACGGGCAGCAGAGTTTTGAACCGACTGGAGAGGGGAGAGGTGACTAAGTGGGAGGCCAGCAAGAAGCAGATTGCAGTAGTCTAAACGAGAGGTGACAAGGGTGTGGATGAGGGTTTTGGTAGAGTGCTCGGAAAGAAAGGGGCGGATTTTACGGATGTTGTAAAGAAAGAAACGACAGGTCTTGGCGGTCTGCTGGATATGAGCAGAGAAGGAGAGAGAAGAGTCAAAGATGACCCCAAGGTTTTGAGCTGAGGAGACAGGGAGAATGAGAGAGCCATCAACAGAAATAGAAAACGGGGGGAGCGGGGAGGTGGGTTTGGAGGGGAAAATGAGAAGCTCGGTTTTGGTCATACTTAATTTCAGGTGGCGTTGAGACATCCAGGCAGCAATGTCAGACAAGCACGCTGAAACTTTGGTTTGGATGCAAGGTGAGATATCAGGGGTAGAAAGGTAGATTTGGGAGTCATCAGCATAGAGATGGTAGGAAAAGCCATGGGATGAGATTAATGAACCAAGGGAAGAAGTGTAGATAGAAAAGAGGAGGGGACCAAGAACAGAACCCTGAGGTACGCCGACAGGCAGAGGAATAGAAGTAGAAGAGGATCCACCAGAGTGAACACTAAAGGTGCGGAGGGAGAGGTAGGAAGAGAACCAGGAAAGGACAGAGCCCTGGAATCCAAGTGAGGACAGGGTATCGAGAAGTATGCTGTGATCGACAGTGTCAAAAGCAGCGGAAAGATCAAGAAGAATGAGGATGGAATATTGACCTCTGGATTTAGCCAGTAATAGGTCATTGGAGACTTTAGTAAGCGCAGTTTCGGTTGAGTGGAGAGGGCGAAAACCAGATTGTAATGGGTCAAGAATATCATGTGAGGAGAGAAAATCAAGGCAGCGGCGGTGAACAGCACGCTCAAGTAATTTGGAGAGAAAAGGAAGGAGGGAGATGGGTCGGTAATTAGAGGGACAAGTAGGGTCAAGTGAAGGCTTCTTAAGGAGAGCTGTGACCACAGCATGTTTAAAGGCAGCAGGGACAGTCGCAGTGGAAAGTGAGAGGTTGAGAATGTGACAGATAAAAGGAATAAGAGTAGGAGAGATGGCATTAAGAAGGTGGGTGGGAATGGGATCAGAGGAACAGGTGGTACATTTTGAGGAAGAAAGGAGAAGTGTAGTTTCCTCAATAGTAACTTCAGGAAAGGAGGAAAGGGAATGAGGGGAAGGAGAGAGAGGGGAACGGACTAGTGGAGGGAGGGCTGGTGAGGTAGAGAAAGCAAGGTTTATCTTTTGAACCTTGTTGTGAAAGAATTCAGCAAGGGTCTGAGGAGATAATGAAGGGGAGTTGGGGGAGGGGGCACCTTGAGGAGAGAGTTGACATTTAGATAGCTATTACCTCATTGGATGAAATAAGGCTCACACATCCTTAATGCGAGTTCATGCATTTGGGCTACAAAAACTCGAGGGCATGGTACAATTTATGGGGTGAAGTATTTCATGCATGAAAGAGGAGAGGGACGGCCAGCATGAAAAAGGACCCCGTATAAGACTCTGGTGAGACCTCATTTAGAATATTGTGTACAATTCTGGAGACCACACCTTCAAAATGATATTATCAGGATAGTCCAGAGAGCAACTACTATAATGGTCACTAATCTTCTTCATTATGTGTATGGGAACAGAATTAAAGATCTCAAGATATATTCTTTGGAAGAAAGGCAGGAGAAGGGAGAAATGAGAGAGACATTTAAATAATTCTGTGGCAAAATGCAGAGTAAGTGAGTCTGTTTCAATTGGAAGGAAATTCTGGAATAAGGGGGTATACAATAAAGGTGAAAGGGGACAGACTCAGGAGCAATCTAAGGGTGATGAATTTGGGAAAAGCCTCCAGGTGGAGGTGGTAGCAATGAAGACCATATGTGATTTAAAGAAAGCTTGGGACAAGTACTTAGGATCTCTAAGGGAGAGAACGAGATAACAGATGTCATGGACGGGCAGACTGGATAGTAGGGTGAAACTCACAGAATAGAAAACTATCCTGATTTTCAAAGGTCCTACTCCCTAGAACTGTTCCACCTTAGCTAAAAATAGTTGAAAAAAAGTTTGAACTTTGAGTATCTAGAGGTAGCTCAAACATCTCTAAGATGATGAAAATAAATGTATTAACAAAAATTGCAGAACACAAATATTTTTCATGAGTCAGTTCTGTATCAATTATGCAACATATTCAAACATTTGCCGCATACAAGTCTACAATGCAGCAATGCTGTAGAAAAGCAACAGAATTCGTGAAGTCCTACCAATGTCAGTTACTTGCTATCTGGAGAAACCTGCCTGTGCTGCTCAATAATTTCCAATAAGAACTGAAGTTGTGACTCGTCTTTTGTCATGAGGCCACTGTACTGTCTACATCCTCATCACTGGAGTTACTACTTGAAGATGTCAGTGCTTCAGTTTCTCTTCTTTGCAAATCTTCCATTCGACGACGTTTTGCAAGATTCTGCTCCAATCTCTCTTCTAACTGCTTCTCTTTTGCAGTTAATGGTGCATCGATACCAGCCATGGATCCTCTTCTTCCCTTTTCACGTTGAGCCAGCGAGAACTCCTTGTCTTCAGCAACTGAGAGCGTTGGCATGAACAAAGTCAAAGGGATCAACTCTGGCTTGCTGTGCTACAGACTTCCGCACTTTGTTCATCTTACACAAATAACACTCTTCAATTGTTCTAGTTTGGCAGTTTTGGAATTCTTGCTTTGTGCCAAAACTTTGTAATCTGTGTTATTGCAACCGCTGACAATTGTTGGATAGTTTCAGTCAATACCAGATGGAGATGTAGAAAGAAACCAAGAGCCATGTGCAGTGATGGAAGCTTGCCACTCATTAATTCAATCACAGTAGAACCAAGTAGATAGACTTGAGTTGGGATCTAGATGTTGCTGTCGTATCTCATTCGAGATAAGTGAAGATGTAGGCATACTGATTGACATGTGATGGTGTTACGTGTTCAATTTGTTGTTCCAATGTACTTTCCAAAAATACTGACAGCCTAATTTGGTTCACAACGGCCCATATTCAGGAATACCTTATGGGGATTATGGAATTATTACTATTTGATGCCTTCAGAACATCAGTGTTGCTCAACTACCAGTAAATGCTCACCAATTTAACTGACATTTTGCCGAAATGTTTTTAGCAAAATTATGGGGTAAGAAGGTCATTCTTACAAACTTCAAAAATAAGCTCTACCCTACTGGTTAAGCCATATGGTCTTTATGTGCCTGTGCCTGTATATAATATGTAAGCCGCATTGAGCCTGCAATGAGTGGGAAAGCACGGGGTACAAATGTAACAAAAAATAAATAAAAAATATGTTTCTATGTTAAACTTATTGTCTCAAAAGCATTACAGGAGAAAGCAAATGAAAAACAGGAAAATGGGGGAAGCCACTGCTTGCCCCGAGATTGGTAGCATGGAATGGTGCTACTAGTTGGGTTTCTACCAGGCACTTGTGACCTGGATTGGCCACTGCTGGAAGCAGGATACTAGGCTAGATGGACCATTGGTCTGACCCAGTATGGCTATTCTTACGTTCTTATTTAAAAACTTTTTGTAAAGCATCTAATTTATAGTGAAGCGTCAAACTGTCTTTGACTCCTGAAGAACCCACTACCTGTAATGAAAAAGTATAAGTCTCCACTGTTACCAGATGTGTCTCAACAGAAATGTACATAAGTGTTGCCATACTGGGACAGACCGAAAGTCCATCAAGCCCAGTATCTTGTTTTCAACAGTGGCTAATCCAGGTCACAAGTGTGGTAGTGTTGGTGGTGGCTGGCTGCAGAGTTTCACTGAATCAGGCAGCAGACAGCGTAAACGCAAAAGAAAAGTCTTTATTAGGAACCAAAAAGTACCAACGTCTGTATTGTCACAGATCTGGTAGGCAAGGTGTAACTTAATTACACACGAAGGAAACTTTACTCTCTTAAGTAAGCTGAAGCCTGGCTTCATTACATCATCCCTGTTCACCTTAACAGTGATCTTTCCTAGCAGGCTCACTTCAGTACTTTGCTTGTGCTCAAATCTTCCTACGTTGTCATCTTCCTACACTGCAGTCATAGGCTAGGACCCTATCAACATGAACAGTGTAGTAGAAATGGACTGCCATTTAGTCAAGGTATGATGGTGGATTGCCACTAGCCGCTCCATCTCACAAACATTCCAAAGTTTAGTCAGCCAGAGTATCAGAGAAGGGACTTTAGGTTGCTTCCAGTGAGCCCTAAAGTCCCTTCTCTGATACTCTGGCAGCACACATGGCGTGGCTTACTAATAAAGATTGAGATTTAGTGAGTCCCAGTGGCTTTCTGAGAAACAAAAACGCAGTGGGGTCCCATCGTATCAGTCAGGATAACCATCCCTGTAACCTGTGTTGGTGTCACGATTGTGGTCGTGACCCCTCTCAGACTCACCTTATTTCCGGCAGTCAGCTTCTGAGCTGGCTTCTGTCTGTTCTTCCTGAGTTAGTTCTGTCTCTGTCTCTGTGTGCTGGCTGCTTCCAGCATGGCTCTGATTACTCCACTATACTGCACCTGTGTGTGTTAAGTCTCTCAGTGCTTCAGTATGCTTTCTGCCTGTGTCCCTCTCGCCCTCTGATGGCCAGAACTGGTGGCTGCCATAGACTTTCCAGACTTTCTTTCCGGTCCGGTTCAGATATTCCAGCCCTCCAGACTTGGTTTGAAGTTTGGCAGCTAGCCTCCCTCGTAGCTGCCTCATGATTCCTGCAGCTGAGCTTCAGTGACTGATGGGTTTATTAACCACCTGGAAACCTTCTGAGTTTGCCTTTGCATCGTCTAAGGTCCCTGGTTTGTTGGTGCTTTGTTGCACTTCTGCCTAGTCTGGTTTCTTGTATTGTTCCTTGTCTGATTCTAGTTAGACTGTGTGTAGTTTAGCTTAGGTTTATTTGTTTATTTCCCTAGTCTTGTTTCTGGTCTGTATTCCTTGTCTAGTTTCTGTTTGTCTATGTCTCTTGCTTAGTGGCTGCTCTGTAGCTTTCAGTCCTGTCTCTTGTCTGTCAGTATTTGTACCCTGTTTTAGTGGCTGCTCTGCAGCTTTCAGTCCTGTCTTTTGTCTGTCAGTATTTGTACCCTGTTTCAGTGGCTGCATGGCAGCTTTCAGTTCCTGTCCTTTAGCTTGTCCATTTCCTGCTTTGTGTAGTATTGTCTCTCTGTGAGTCCTAGCCCAGTTTCCTGCCTTGTTGCCCATGTATATTCCTTTCCCCTCTGACCCTCAGTCCCTCTTCAGCCTAGTTGGTATCCAGTGCCTACCCTGTCCGGTAAGTCCTACCGGCTGCCTGCACCCAGGGGCTCAACTCCTGGGGAAGGGCGGTCAAGCGCAGGTGAAGTCTAGCTGTTTCTTCAGAGTTCTGCCTTGTCTCTGGTGTGGGGTGGTTTTGCCTGCCACTGCTGCTCCACAGCAGTGGCCCAAGGGCTCATGAACCTAGTTTCTGCCTTGAAAGCCTGTCAGTTGGACAGTTTTCTGATAAGCTTTAGCTTTAACACAAGACCACCACAGGTGTCCCATTGTACTACGTTCCCCACATCCTCGCCCACAAAGAGGAGAAACAGTAGGAAACATATGATGGAGATGTAAAGGAGTAAGATACCAGCGATACATCACTTTTACAGCATTTTCTTTAAAAGGAATTGCAAGAGAGACCTTCAATAAAGCTCTTTCCATCATTCATCAGTCATCATCCTCAATATGTAGCCCCAGTTCCTGGCTCCAATTGGAGCACTGTAAATAGTAAGGACTGACTGTTTTCAATGGTACTTACACAAACAAGAAATCAAGCCTTTTGTATCTCTAGAACCTTCACAAAAATCAGCTAAAAAGGAGTCTTCCCATAGTACCGCTGGATTCAACCCATGAGGAAGACAAAAAAATGGCAAAGCTGGGCGCAATCAAAAGAGTCAGTCAAGGGAAGGCCATATTCTCGTTGCAAATCAGGAAAAGAGAGTAAAGAATCTTCATCACAAAACTGACCCCAAGTCACCAAGCCTAAAGTTGGTGAGGCTGGATTTGCCTTCACTAAATCCATGTTGGCTTTGGAGCTCATTTTCAAAAGAGAAAAACGTCCAAAAAGTGGCATAAATCTGCATTTGGGCATTTTTCTCACAAAAACGTCCAAATTGGTATTTTCAAAACCAGTTTTTAGACGTTTTTCAATGAAGTCCATCAGAGGTGCATTCAAATCACCAGGGGTGTGTGTTAAGGGCAGAATCTGGGCCATTATGGAACAAAACAAAAGTGTACAGGTCTAAAACTAAGACATTTTGAGCTAGACCTGTTTTCATAATGAATAAGGCACGAAAAGGTGCCCTAAAAGACCAGATGACCACTGGAGTGAATCAGGGGTGACCTCCCCTTACTCCCCCAGTGGTGACTAACCTCCTCCTTCCCCCCCCCCAAACAAAATGTGATTAAGAAAATTACTTGCCAACCTCAGATGTTATACTCAAGTCCATTAGAACAGCATCCAGGTCCCTGGAGTAGTCTAGTGGTGGGTGCAGTGCACTGCAGACAGGTGGACCCAGGCCCATACCTCCCCCTACTTGTTATACTTGTGGAGAAAACTGTGAGCCCTCCAAAACTCACCAAAAACCCACTGTACCCACATATAGGTGCCCCCTTCATCCATTAGGGCTATGGTAGCGGTGTACAGTTGGGGGTAGTGGGTTTTGGAGGGCTCAGCAGACAAGGTAAGGGAGCAATGGTGAGATGTGTACCTGGGAGTATTTTATGAAGTCTACTGTACTGCCCCCTAGGGTGCCCTGTTGCTTTCCTGGGAAGTCAGGGGGACCAGTCTACACAGGTCCACATCTCACCCCAGACATGCCTCCTGGTGATGTGAACACACTTCTGATGGACTTCATACAAAAAACGTCTAAAAAATGATTTTGAAAATACCAATTTAGACGTTTTTGTGAGAAAACCGTTCAAATGCAGATTTATGCCACTTTTTTGAGGTTTTTCTCTTTTGAAAATGAGCCCATAGTCTTTTATCTTTCATTTCAGATCTTGTAACAAGGTCACCCTTCTGAAAAGAAAAAAATAAAAAAATAAATAAAAATTGTGGTTATTTTGCAAAAGCTAAAACTGTGTGTAAGCTTTCTGTGGTTTTAGATGTTAACTAGGTGGCCTGCCTAGTCACTGCCTGGGATGGGGGGAAGAAGGGCAAACAAAGAATTTATTTGGTGGGACCAGGGGGGCTTTCCATGCACACAAGAAATGCAGACCACACCTCATGCACATAGAACAGGTGGAGGAAGCACGCAAGAGAAACAGCAGGTCAGAAGTCTGAAGATAGCTTGAAACAAAATGCTGGGACAGACTGCTAGAGAAATCCACCAACTTCTCACTCTTATGCCAGTCACCAGCTACATACAGACACTGCCATATCTCTATATATAAAAGGCAACACCAACGTTCTATGAAGCCTCCAACCGGAAGTGTGAAGGGGGAGAGATATCCGGTTTCCCCATGAGTGTCTGCCCCGCCCTCGCTCTCTAACACAAACAGTGAAGGAAAACAGCAAAGCAGGAAATCAAATCACTCTCTCTGTAACAGTGAAGGACTCAGAGTGGGGAGGGGAGAGAGGGCAGGAACACACACACTCCCACATGCACACAGAAGAAAACCTTGCTAGCCCCCGTTTCATTTGCATCAGAAACGGGGCTTTTTTACTAGTACTGTATAATTCCCTTCCTGTTACATATGCTTGTGCTTTACCAGTTCTCCTTTCTCAATTTATCAAATGGCAATTTCACATTTCAGAGCTTCATTAAACAATATTTTCCTCCAGCAAAATTTGCCAGATGTCAAATGTACATATCTATATAGTATTTTAACAAAACTAGGCTAATTTAATTCACTCCAGCAGCTGCCAAATGTCACTCTTTGGAAGGGATTCCTTTAGAAAATGGAAGAAGGATGCAACTGAAAATAATAGGAAACAGCGTAAGGAACGGCAAGTCAAATGCAAAGCTCTGATAAGGAAGGCAAAAAGAGATTTTGAACAGAAGATTGCATTGGAAGCAGAAGCACATACTAAAAACGTTTTTAGATATATTAGAAGCGAGAAGCCGTTAAAAGAATCATTTGGACTAATAAGGGGTAAAAGGGGGACTCAGGGAAGACAAGGCCATAGCAGAGAGATTAAATGGATTCTTCCATTTTCACCAAGGAAAATGTGGCAGAAATCCCAATGCCAGAAATGGTATTCAATGCTGATAAGTCAGAGAAACTGTAACAAATCTCTGTAAACCAGGAAGAAATTGAAGAGTAGCCAATCGCCTGGACCAGATGGTATTCATCCCAGAGTATTGATAGAATTGAAAAATGAACTTGCAGAGCTGTTAGTAATATGTAATTTATCTTTAAAGTCAAGCATGGTAAAGGAAGATTGGAGGATGGCTAATATAACGCCAGTTTTTAAAAAGGGTTCCAGAGATGATCCTGGAAATTATAGACCAGTGAGTTTGATGTTGGTGCTGGGAAAAATGCTACAGACTATTATAAAGAACAAAATTTGTCTCCACATAAAGCAGTAGTGATAGAAACCTAGAAACATAACAGTAGATAAAGGCCATATGACCCATCCAGTCTGCTCACCCTCTGTAACCCCTAATTCTTCCTGTTCCTAAGCGATCCCACATGCTTATCGCATGCCTTTTTAAAATCTGGAACAGTCCTCGACTCCACCACCTCCACCGGGAGGCCATTCCATGCCTCCATCCCCTTTTCTGTGAAATAATACTTCCTTAGGTTACTCCTAAGCCTATTCCCTCTTAACTTTGTCATATGCCCCCTCATTCCAGAGCTCTCCTTCATTTGAAAAAGGCTCTCTTCCTGTACATAAATGCCCTTGAGATATTTAAACGTTTCTATCATGTCTCCTCTCTCCCAGCGTATACATGTTGAGGTTCATAAGCCTGTCCCTATCATTTTTGCATTCAAGACCGCTTACTAATTTCATAGCCGACTTCTGGACCGACTCCATCCTGTTTATATCTTTCCGTAGGTGCGGTCTCCAGAACTGCATGCAGTACTCCAAATGGGGCCTCACCAGAGACTTATACAATGGCACTGTCACCTCCTTTTTCCTGCTGGTCATGCCTCTCTTTATGCACCCAAGCATCCTTCTGGCTTTGGCCGTCACTTTTTCTACCTGTTTGAAAGCTTTAAGGTCATCAGACACAATCACCCCCAAGTCCCGCTCTTCCTTCGTACACTGAAGCACTACATGTAATTTCTTCTGTACTTAGGGGCCCTTTTACTAAGGTGCGCCTAAAAGTGGCTTGCGCTGGTGTAGCACATGTTTTGGACCTGCGCAGGTTAATTTTTCAGAGCACCTGAAAAAAAGGCTTTTTTTTGTGATGGAAAATGGACGTGCAGCAAAATTCAAACCAGCATTCATCCGTTTTCGGCCTGAGACCTTACCCGCACCCACTGACTTAGCGGTAAGGTTTTACACGCTAACCAGGCAGTCAGCGACCAGCTTGCATAAACTGCCAATTAATGCCGGGTAAGTGCCATGCGGTAGAACATATGCATGTTTTGGGCACACGTCAAAAGTGGAATTACCGCCCGGGGCATGTGGTAGCCGTGTGGTAGTTCCAATTAGACGTGTGTATGCACCTACCTGCCTTAGTAGGTTACACTTCGTGTGATATGTGGTTATATCATGAATATTATGTTAATTCTGGTTGTTTTCAAATGTTAATGTGCAAAGTAAGTTTTGATACATAAACAGGATGGATGCACATCAAGTCGACAATGTTCAGAACTGTCAAAATATATTGTCCATATAACATGACTCCCAGCCTTGTTCCCGTAATGTTAATAAGCACAAACAGAGAGGGTACAAAGTACGAGACAAAGTCCAAAACAGCAAAAAGAAAGCACTAAGGTGCGCCGAAAAATGGCCTGATCTGGTGTAGGCGCGTGTTTTGGACACACCCAAGTTCATTTTTCAGTGCACCTGCAATAAAGGACTTTTTTATGACCAAAATTGGACTTGCAGTAAAATTAAAATCATTGTACGTCCATTTTTGACCCGAGACCTTACCATTGACTTAGCGGTAAGGTCTCACGTGTTAACCAAGCGGCAATAGTCAGCCGGGTAAATGCCACATGGTAGAAAATCTCTACCGTGTGTTTTCGACACACGTCAAAAATGAAATTACTGCCCGGGGGACGCAGTAGCCGGACGGTAGTTCCAATTTGACGTGCGTTGTACACACAGGCGCCTACATGCCTTAGTAAAAGGGCCCCTAAAAGCCTTCAAAATAGAAACACAGATCTTTTAATCATGTAGCTTGTACATCAATCTTGTATTAGTAACCCAACACTGATAATCTGATACTCAAAACGGAGATAGCTCCCTGTACGATACACACTAAATTTAGTCCCTACTTCTTTTAGTCGAATGCCAATCAGTCCTCCATAATCCAGAAATGCCACTAATACAAGACTGATGTTCAAGCTACATGATTAAAAGATCTGTGTTCCTATTTTGACGGCCCGTAATTTTAAGGACATTAATAACCCAATTAAGAGAACAACAGTATTAAACTATGTCTCCAAGTATAATCCTGACATCATATTACTATCAGAGACACATCTATCTCTAGAAGACTACTACTACTACTATTTAGCATTTCTATAGCGCTACAAGGCATACGCAGCGCTGCACAAACATAGAAGAAAGACAGTCCCTGCTCAAAGAGCTTACAATCTAATAGACAAAAAATAAATAAAGTAAGCAAATCAAATCAATTAATGTGATTGGGAAGGAAGAGAGGAGGGTAGGTGGAGGTGAGTGGTTACAAGTGGTTACGAGTCAAAAGCAATGTTAAAGAGGTGGGCTTTCAGTCTAGATTTAAAGGTGGCCAAGGATGAGGCAAGACGTAGGGGCTCAGGAAGTTTATTCCAGGCGTAGGGTGCAGCGAGACAGAAGGCGCGAAGTCTGGAGTTGGCAGTAGTGGAGAAGGGAACAGATAAGAAGGATTTATCCATGGAGCGGAGTGCACGGGAAGGGGTGTAGGGAAGGACGAGTGTGGAGAGATACTGGGGAGCAGCAGAGTGAATACATTTATAGGTTAGTAGAAGAAGTTTGAACAGGATGCGAAAACGGATAGGGAGCCAGTGAAGGGTCTTGAGGAGAGGGGTAGTATGAGTAAAGCGACCCTGGCGGAAGATGAGACGGGCAGCAGAGTTTTGAACCGACTGGAGAGGGGAGATGTGACTAAGTGGGAGGCCAGCAAGAAGCAGATTGCAGTAGTCTAAACGAGAGGTGACAAGGATGTGGATGAGGGTTTTGGTAGAGTGCTCGGAAAGAAAGGGGCGGATTTTACGGATGTTGTAAAGAAAGAAACGACAGGTCTTGGCGGTCTGCTGGATATGAGAAGAGAAGGAGAGAGAAGAGTCAAAGATGACCCCAAGGTTTTGAGCTGAGGAGACAGGGAGAATGAGAGAGCCATCAACAGAAATAGAAAACGGGGGGAGCGGGGAGGTGGGTTTGGGGGGGAAAATGAGAAGCTCGGTTTTGGTTAACTACTCAATGGACTATTCCGCCAATTTCATCACCCGCTAATGGTAAGAAAAGGTATTAGTTGGTTGTCACGTTCTAACGATTTACATGGAAGATGGATTCAAGAGAGCTTGGGACAAGTAAACAGGATCGGGAAAGTGGATGGCATGGGTAGGCCACATGGTCTTTATCTGCCTACATTTTTCTCCATTTCTATGGATTAAAGGTAATCTCTCTATAGATGGCCACAAACTGAAAGGAAGGGAATCCTTTAGAAAATGGAAGAAGGATCCAACTGAAAATAATAGGAAACTGCATAAGGAATGGCAAGACAAAAGCAAAGCGCTGATAAGGAAGGCAAAAAGAGATTCTGAAAATAAGATTGCGTTGGAGGCATAGTAAAACTTTTTTATATATATTAGACGCAAGAATCCATTTAAAGAATCAGTTGGACCGCTCCTTCTCTGCTCACAATCAGCAGATTGCCAAAATCTATCGTTTCTTTCTCTATAACATCAACAAAATTCGTCCCTTCCTCTCTGAGCACTCTACCAGAACCCTTATCCACACTCTTATCACCTCTCGCCTAGACTATTGCAACCTGCTTCTCACCGACCTTCCACTTAGCCATCTCTCTCCTCTTCAATCAGTCCAAAACCCTGCTACGCGACTCATTTTCCGCCAGAGTCGCTATGCTCACATTAGCCCTCTCCTCAAGTCACTTCACTGGCTCCCTATCCGTTTCCGCATTCAATTCAAACTTCTCTTACTGACCTATAAGTGCATTCACTCTGCCGCTCCCCAGTACCTCTCCACTCTTGTCTCTCCCTACGCCCCCCCCTCGGGTACTCCGTTCTGTGGATAAATCTCTCGTCTGTTCGCTTCTCCTCTACTGCTAATTCCAGACTCCGTTCCTTTTATCTCACTGCACCTCACGCCTGGAATAGAATTCCCGAGCTTGTATGTCTAGCCCTGTCTTTGGCCGTTTTCAAATCCAGGCTAAATCCCACCTCTTTAACGCTGCTTTTGACTCCTAACCACTACTCACTTGCCCTGTACCCTTTTATCCCCACCTCTTGAATTCCCTTACCGCTTAGTTGTTCTGTGTGCCTGTCCTATTTAGATTGTGAGCTCTTTGAGCAGGGACTGTCTTTTCATGTATGGTGTACAGCGCTGCGAATGCCCTGTAGCGCTATAAAAGTAATAAGTAGTAGTAGTAGTAGTAGGGGTAACATATATGCTCCAACTTTAGACTCCCCTGAGTTCTTCAGTGATGCAGCTGACTTCATTGCTGCTGAAAGTGACACTCTCTTGCATAATTGGTGGAAATTTCAACATAATCTTATCACCAGAGCTGGACAGGAAATCTCCAGTACCTTATAAAAAAAACTAAGCCATGGCACAAACTCCAGGATATCACATCACAGCTACATTTATTAGATCCGTGGAGAATGACGCATATAACTCAGAGAGATGATACATTGTTCTCACCTTCTCACTCCTCATATTCTCACATTTTTCTAATAACTGATTCATTGTTTAACCATGTATCACAATCTAATACTGGAGATGTTGTCATTTCTGATCACACTCCTATAATACCACAAGTGAATGACTAGATCTGCATTGTATGAAACCAAACAAGAGAATTAATGCTAAGAATAGTCATACTGGGTCAGACCAATGGTCCATGTAGCCCAGTATCCTGCTTCCAGCAGTGGCCAATCCAGGACACAAGTACCTGGCAGAAACCCAAATAGTGGCAACATTCCAGAATCCCAAAGAGTAAGAACATTCCGGAATCCCAAAGAGTAACAAGATTCCATGCAGAATACCAAAGAGGAGCAACATTCCATGCTACCAATCCCACGGCAAGCAGTGGCTTCCCCCATGTCCATCTCAATTACAGACTATGGACTTTTCTTCAAGAAGCTGATTTTAAGAATTACCCCCTCCCCAACCCAGATTCTATAAATGATACAATTTAACTAAATAATGAGCCAATTAGCACCAATAATTGGGCCTTATCAATTGTTGCTAACTGGCATTAATTAAGATCTACGTGTGTAAATCTACGTGTCCGGATCCGCAAACAAATTTAATGTATGGATCAAAAAAGATGGCATGGCCATGGGAAGGTCATGTGAGGATCATGTATGTTATAGAATAAGAGGCATCTGCACCTAATTTAGGCATGAAGATTTAAAAAAAGATGTAGAAGCATTAGGAAAGGTTCTAGGAAGAGGGACCAAAATGATAAAGGGGATGGAACTCCTCTCGTTTTAGGAAAGGCTAAATAGGTTAGGGCTTTTCAGCTTGGAAAAGAGACGGATGCGGGAAGGAATGATTGAGGTCTACAAAATCCTGAGTGATGTAGAACGAGTAGAAGTAAATTCATTTTTCACTCTCAAAAAGCACAAAGACCAGAGGACACTCAATGAAACTACTTTAAAAACAAATAGGAAGAAATATGTTTTCACTCAAAGAACAGTTCAGCTCTGGAACTCGCTGACGGAAGGTGTAGTAACAGTGATTAGTGTATCTGGGGTCAAAAAAAGGTTTAGCCAAGTTCCTAGAAGAAAAGTCCATAGTCTGCTGTTGAGACGGACATGGGGGAAGCCATTGCTTGCCCTGGGATTTGTAGCATGGACTGTTGCCACGATTTGGGTTTCTTTCAGGTACTTATGACCTGGCTTGGCCACTGCTGGAAACAGGATACTGGGCTGGATGGACCATTGGTCCGACCCAATACGGCTATTTTTATCTTCTTAAATAGCCACATCTAAAAGTAGTTGAGGACTCCAGCACTAAGAGCTATTCTAGAAACAGCGCCGTTTATAGAATAATACTTAACGCTCATTTTTTTTGGCACTGATTTTTCAGCACCATATACAGAATCACTGATTACTTTGAATTCAAGAAATTGGAAGATACAGGATGGATCTGTTTGTGGGATGCTTTGAAATCATATAAGAAATGTTCTATAATCTCTTATACAGCCAACTGAAAACAAAAATAGATAAAGAACTTGAGATATTGAAGACAAAAACATAAAAAGCCTGGAACAGCAGCATCGTCCAACCTGCATTTGGACATTTTTCTCAATTCCTGCCAGTCAGGATTTCAGAAGGCTCCTGACTGTTCTGGCGCCTTCGCAACACAGGTCATCTAGTCCTAGAGACGGCTGAGGGGAGATATGATAGAAGTGTATAAAATAATGAGTGGAATGGATCGGGTGGATGTGAAGCGACTGTTCACGCTATCCAAAAATACTAGGACTAGAGGGCATGAGTTGAAGCTACAGTGTGGTAAATTTAAAACGAATCGGAGAAAATTTTTCTTCACCCAACGTGTAATTAGACTCTGGAATTCGTTGCCGGAGAACGTGGTACGGGCGGTTAGCTTGACGGAGTTTAAAAAGGGGTTAGATAGATTCCTAAAGGACAAGTCCATAGACCGCTATTAAATGGACTTGGAAAAATTCCGCATTTTTAGGTATAACTTGTCTGGAATGTTTTTACGTTTGGGGAGCGTGCCAGGTGCCCTTGACCTGGATTGGCCACTGTCGGTGACAGGATGCTGGGCTAGATGGACCTTTGGTCTTTCCCAGTATGGCACTACTTATGTACTTATGTACTTAGTGTTGCTGCCTTGTCTGCCTTGTCTCCAGTCTGCCACTCTTTGTCTCTAGTTTGCTAGATTAAACTTAATCATAAAATCTATTAATTGCTAGATGTCTGCAAATAGTCTGAAATTAAATATCAGCAAGACTTAGATGTTGTTATTGACAACTTATGACTCACCTGATAATCCTACGGTGTTTCAGTATGATAATGAGTTAATTCCTATTATCCGAAAACTGAGAGATTTAGGTGCGATGGTTGATGATGGTTTGACGGTGAAAGCACATGTACTCAAGATTGTCAGAGATGTTTATTTTAAATTGCGATTGATGAGAAGATTGAAGAATTTATCGAAACCACAAAATTTTAGAATGGTTATACAGAGCTTAATTGCTCCTTGTTTTGATTATGCAAATTTACTGTTATTGGGGCTTCTGCAAACAGCACAGAATTCAGTAACCAGGGTCCTGACTGGTACTGCTAGAGTTGAGCATATTATGCCAGTATTGAGACACTTCCACTAGCTACCTATTGAGTATAGGGTTCAATTCAAAATTGCTTGTTTGATTTTAAGATTCTTATACAACAAGTTTCAGAAATATTGGCAACGAGGCTCCATCCATATCAACCAAATCGATCGTTGAGATCAGCAGCTCAGAAGTTACTTGATATTCCATCCTATCATGTGATACATTCTGATGAGTACAGAAGTAAGATTTTTTTTATTTTATATTGCTGGTCCAGTTTACTACTACTTAACATTTCTAGAGCGCTACTAGGGTTACGCAGTGCTGTACAGTTTAACAAAGAAGGACAGTCCCTGCTCGAAGGAGCTTACAATCTAAAGAACGAAATGTCAAGTTGGGGCAGTCAAGATTTCCTGAATAGAGGTGTAGTGGTTAGGTGCCAAAGGCCACATTGAAGAAGTGGGCTTTGAGCAAGGCTTTGAAGATGGGCAGGGAGGGGGCCTGGCGTATGGGCTCAGGGAGTTTATTCCAAGCATGGGGTGAGGCGAGGCAGAAAGGGCGGAGCCTGGAGTTGGCGGTGGTAGAGAAGGGTACTGAAAGGAGTGATTTGTCTTGAGCGGAGGTTATGGGTAGGAATGTAAGGGGAGATGAGGGTAGAGAGGTAAGGAGGGGCTGCAGTTTATTGGAATAAGTTTCCGTTGCGAATAAGGAATATTATGGATTTCAAAGAATTTAAACAAGAGCTCAAGACATTATTTATGCAGGCCTACAGGTGGGGTGAATAATGATGATTTAACATCTGTATCAGAATTATTCTGTGAAGTGGTTTGAATGCCTAGTTTTTCTATTATGTATGTGATTATGTAATCCATTGAGAACTATGGATTGAGTGGAATAAAAAGTTTTTAAATAAAATAAATAAGATGGTACTTTATACGTGTTCAAAAATGTGATATTGAAAGATCTTGAGGTACTTGAAAAGTAATTTCATCATCAACAGTGACAGAATATTACAACACAAGAAAAACAGTCATTGACTCAATTGAACATGAGCACAGAACTGATGATATTACGTGCAGACAAAGGAGGGGTCTTACCCACATGGGGGCAGCTCCGCTTTGGGACTGGTTAAAGTGCAGACATCTATAGTGAAATGTGCTGTTGCTGTCTGCTCATAGTGGATGCTGAAGACCTGGCAAGACAGGCAACTGGAGACAAGGCAAGGCACTGGAGACCAGCAAGGCAAGCCTGGCTGGCGGCAAGGCAAGGCAGACTGGAGACAAGACAAGGCAAGTCAGCAACACTAACAATGACTAGATGACCGTGTTGGGGACAGGTATCACTCCAGGCAGTAAGTTTGCCTCTCTCCCAGTCTATGGTCAGGTTGTTTTTCTGTAATCATGGTAATCCCAAGACGATGGACTTCACGGATGTCTGGAGGACATACAGAACGATGACCTCCCTGTGGCCATCAATGCTTAGGCATAAGGAAAATGTCTGGGTTTTAAGATGTCCTTGAATGTATCCATATACTGAGGAGACTGGAATGGTCTTAGGTAAATCCTGGGTAGGAATCTTAAAATACTGAAGAAGAGCTTTGTCTATGAAGTTTCCATGTGCTCCAGAATCTAAGAAAACCTTGAAATAAATCCAGCACTACCGAGACTAGGAATTTAATAGGAGGAGTCCCAGAGGGTGAGCCTAGCACTGCGCCCCTGGAAACTAGGCCTAAAAGTCCAGACTTGTTAAGGCATTTAAGTGCATAATGTCCTTTCTCATCACAGTAGAGGTAAAAATTCAATGCCCGCCACCCTTGCATACCCCCACCCTCCCACTCTGTCAGACTGTCAAAGTAATGCTTTGATGTTTCTCTTATATATACTATCTGCTAACACATTTGCTTATTTCCGATCTGACGAAGAAGGGCAACCTTCGAAAGCTAATCAAGAAACGTATTAAGTTATGTCCAATAAAAAAGGTATCATCTTATTTTCTTTTCCATGTTTTATTTTGTTTGATTTCTATTGATATCCTTATACTAAGAAATTTAATCAAACCTTTTGGAATAAAAGTCTAGATGGTAGTGGACCAGAACTATGGAACTCTTTACCTTTCTATTTAAATTCACAGCAATCACGTGAGAAATTTCATTGAGGTCTGACGACATGGCGTTTTCGTCTACAATAATTAAGATGTATCTATACCGTTTATATTATGTGATCATGGTTTGGTGGTTCTAAATTGTTATATTTATGTGATTATAAATTTTGGTAAAATAAGGGACCCTTTTACTAAAGGTTAGCATGAACTCATGTATACCGATGGGCTTCTTAGCATTTAGCTTGCACTGATTCTATTGGCTTACACTAAGCTTTAGGAAAAGAGCCTGTAAGATTTCTCTTTCCTTACATCCACCAAACTGTAAACAGGCACTCCTTTATTGAAGAATGGCAAAACATAATAGTCAAACACTTGTGAAATGCTCAGCAACTCTCAAAAACAGTATCAACAAACATTCCCTTCAAGGTGGTAATGAAACAATGATGCAGTATCAATAACAGATTCCCCAAATATTTGCGCCATTCGTTTCTTTTTGTTATTGTACCCCTCCCCCCTCCATGCTCACTGGGGCGACCACTGATTGTCCTTGTAAGTAAGTTTTTGCTAGTGTTCAAACATCCAAATATCTTGAGGAAGAGCGTCTCATGGGATGTTGTGGGCGGTGGAGCTCCCACATAGCCAACTGGATCATACTGGTTCTCCTCTCAGCCGAGGACGGGAGATCGTTCCCCACCCAGCGATGAAGAATTACATTTCGTGCAGGGCCAGTCAAACCCGGTAAGCAGGGTAAGTGCCACAGGGAGGTGCCTGCCTTCAAGGGCGCCGCTGCGGCGCTGCGCCGCCATATCGCGCCACCCTTGGTGCTTTAAATCTTTAATTTACCTCCGTTCCAGCAGCCGCATCATTTGAAAGCCCTGCCCCGTCTCTAGCCTTCCCTCTCTTCGTGAGTTCGTTCCACAGTCCCGCCTTCTGACGTCATTTCCTCGAGGGCGGGACTGTGGAACGAACTCACGAAGGGAGGAAAGGCTAGAGACGGGGCAAGGCTTTCAAATGACGCGGCTGCTGGAACGGAGGTAAATTAAAGATTTAAAGCACGAAGGGCGGCGGGGGATGGGGTGAAGGAGAATTGCTGGACAGGGGCAGGGTGGGAGAAGAGAGAAAGGAGATGCTGGGAGGGGCGGGGGCGCGCGGGTGCCAACTCTTAGTCTGCAGGGGGGCGCCAGAGACCCTAGGACCGGCCCTGCTTTCGTGCCAGCATCAATGCTACTAGTACAAATCTTTGCTGGTACTGTAACAGTCCTTGAGCGTCCATAAGTACATAAGTAATGCCATACTGGGAAAAGACCAAGTGTCCATCGAGCCCAGCATCTTGTCCACGACAGCGGCCAATCCAGGCCAAGGGCACCTGGCAAGCTTCCCAAATGTACAAATATTCTATACATGTTAATCCTGGGATTTTGGATTTTTCCAAGTCCGTTTAGTAGCGGTTTATGGACTTGTCCTTTAGGAAACCGTCCAACCCCTTTTTAAACTCTGCTAAGCTAACCGCCTTCACCACATTTTCCGGCAATGAATTCCAGAGTTTAATTATACGTTGGGTGAAGAAATATTTTCTCCGATTTGTTTTAAATTTACTACACTGTAGTTTCATCGCATGCCCCCTAGTCCTAGTATTTTTCGAAAGCGTGAACAGACGCTTCACATCCACCTGTTCCACTCCACTCATTATTTTATATACCTCTATCATGTCTCCCCTCAGCCGTCTCTTCTCCAAGCTGAAAAGCCCTAGCCTCCTTAGTCTTTCTTCATAGGGAAGTCGTCCCATCCCCGCTATCATTTTAGTCGCCCTTCGCTGCACCTTTTCCAATTCTACTATATCTTTCTTGAGATGCGGCGACCAGAATTGAACACAATACTCAAGGTGCGGTTGCACCATGCAGCGATACAACAGCATTATAACATCCTCACACCTGTTTTCCATACCTTTCCTAATAATACCCAACATTCTATTCGCTTTCTTAGCCGCAGCAGCACACTGAGCAGAAGGTTTCAGTGTGTTATCGACGACGACACCCAGATCCCTTTCTTGGTCCGTAACTCCTAACGTGGAACCTTGCATGACGTAGCTATAATTCGGGTTCTTTTTTCCCACATGCATCACCAGAGCCCCACCCAACCCCAGAAGCAGAGTTGCTTAGGACCATTCACACTGAGTGCCCACTATCTCTTCAAATGACATCCAAAACTTCAGCCCAGAAAGGTTGCAACTTAATACACTCTAAGAAGTGATGAACCGTTGTGCCCCTCCCCATCCCACACTTATCACATACGTCTGTGTCCCAAAGTGCCATAGCCCTCCCCCTGCTTTTGAGATGCACGAATCATGCAGTATCCTAAATTGCGTCTCCTGCAGCTTCGCATCTGGGGTGACTTGAAATGCTAAACGAAAACAAGATGCCAAGTCTCTCCCACTCACAGTTTCCCCCAAACATGAATTTAGTCTTGTAATAACAAGAAAGATCTTTTATAAACCCTCTGTAAAAATTCTTGTTGTACTCCACCTTGAGCTATAAACCAATTAAGTGGGTTATAAATGTGAAATTAAAGTTTGTGGCTTCATGGAGATGCTTTTAAAATGAAAAACGATATCAACCGGCTCACTGTTATCCATTTGTTTATTTACATCTTTAAAAAAAATCTAGTAAATCAGTGAGGCAAGACTTGGCTTGACTGAAATGCTGATTCGTTCTGATTAAGCTGTGCCTATCAATGTGGTCATGAATGCTGTTTTTGCAGTCCTGCTTCAACCATTTACCACAAAGAAAGGCAGCAGCACTGGGTCATTCCTAGGCCCAGGCCTAGTTACTGCTTCTACTCTGCACTTGGTAGCCGTGGAGGGGCATTTTCGAAAGGGATGTCCAAGTTTTGATGAGGACGTCCTCGGAAAACACCCCCATCCAGGGGCAGGGAAACCCGTATTTTCGAAACAAGATGGACGTCCATCTTTTGTTTTGATAATACGGTCAGGGACACCAGAATCCTGAAATTTGGTCGTCCTTAGAGATGGTTGTCCTTAGACTTGGTTGTTTCTGATTTTTGGCGATAATCGAAACCAAGGACGTCCATCTCAGAAACGACCAAATACAAGCCATTTGGTCATGGGAGGAGCCAGCATTTCTAGTGCACTGGTCCCCCTGCCATACCAGAACAGCAACCGGGCACCCTAGGGGGCACTGCAGTGGACTTCATAAATTGCTCCCAGGAACATAGCTCCCTTACCTTGTGTGCTGAGCTCCCCCCCCCCCCCTAAAACAAAAACCCCACTACGCCCAACTGTACACCACTACAATAGCCCTTACGGGTGAAGAGGGGCACCTAGATGTGGGTACAGTGGGTTTCTGGTGGGTTTTGGATAGCTCGCTGTTTCCTCCACAAATGTAACAGGTGGGGGGGTATGGGCTTGGGTCCATCTGCCTGAAGTGCACTGCACCCACTAAAACTGCTCCAGGGACCTGCATACTGCTGTGATAGACCAGAGTATGACATCTGAGGCTGGCAGTCGATATTTTGAAAGATGTTTTTTGAGGGTGGGAGGGGGTTAGTGACTACTGGGGAATTAAGGGGAAGTCATTCCTGATTCTCTCCGGTGGTCATCTGGTCATTTCAGGCACCTTTTTGTGCCTTGGTCGTAAGAAAAACATGACCAGGTAAAGTCGTCCAAGTGTTCGTCAGGGATGTCCTTGTTTCTTTCGATTATGGGTCGAAGACGTCCTAGTATTAGGCACACTCAATTCCCGCCTTCGCTACGACTCCGATATGCCCCCTTGAACTTTGGCCACCCCTGCGGCGGAAAGCAGTTGGGGACGTCCAAAATCGGCTTTCGATTATACCGATTTGGACGACCCTGTGAGAAGGACGTCCATCTTCCGATTTATGTCTAAAGATGGGCGTCCTTCTCTTTCGAAAATGAGCCCAAAAGTTACCTGCTTAACTTAGGTTGGATAAAGGTGATTGAACAACCACAACCAGTTCACGTTATAGCTGATATGCAGCCCCCGGGAATACTGGCTGAATATCTGGTGAAAGGTACATAAGTACATAAGCACTGCCACACTGGGAAAAGACCAAAGGTCCATCAAGCCCAGCACTCTGTCTCCGACAGCGGCCAATCCAGGTCCCAAGAACCTGGCAAAAACCCAAAATTTAATAACGATCAATGGACTTTTCCTTCAGGAATCTGTCCAGACCCCCTTTAAACTCAGCAAGGCCAGCTGCTGTCACTACCTTCTCCGGCAATGAGTTCCAGAGTCTAACCACGCGCTGAGTAAAGAAAAACTTTCTCCAATTTGTTTTAAACCTACCACATTCTAATTTCATCTTGTGTCCCCTAGTTCTATTATTGTTAGAAAGCGTAAACAAACGCTTCACATCTGTCCGCTCTACCCCACTCATTATTTTGTAGACCTCTATCATATCACCCTCAGCCGCCTTTTCTCCAGGCTAAAGAGTCCTAGCCTTCTTAACCTCTCCTCATAAGGTAGTCGTCCCATCCCTTTTATCATTTTCGTTGCCCTTCTCTGCACCTTCTCCAATTCCTTTATATCTTTTTTGAGATGAGGCAACCAGAACTGAACACAATTCTCCAGGTGCAGTCGCACCATGGAGCGATATAACGGCATTATAACATCCTCATGCTTGTTTTCCATCCCTTTTCTAATAATACTCAACATTCTGTTCGCCTTCTTGGCCGCCGCAGCACATTGAGCGGAAGATGTGCCCAGCTCACTTTGCTAGTCAGTCATTTTGATGACATAGAGCTATGAATGCTTTCAAAATGGCACCGTGATATTGCATTTTACACTTGGAGTCACAAAACATTTAAAAACAGTAGGGAAATGGAGCAAAGCTGCATTAGCAAAGGCTAAGGTGGGAATAAAGTTGAAAGAGGCACTGGGACTCCATTTATTGAGTGGCAGAAGCTGAGAGTTTCTGGCTTAAAAATTCCAGTGAGCACGGAGAATATACCGAAGGCACCAGACCCATTTCCACATCATAATCCTGGCCTGGGAATGACCTTGGGAGAAGTTCAGAGGGCAGCAGCCGGGCTCTCTTTGCGGAAAGCAACGAAACAATGGAGAACTGAATGATTCTGGGCCCTCTCAGCACCTGCTTTCGGATCTTGTAAGACAGCCTCAAAACAAGGGCATAGGTCAGGGCTGTGACACTTGCCAGGGTTTGTTGGCAATCCAGGAGACGTGACCATTTCCTTAGCTGAAAGCTGGCGATAAGGGAGCCTTTGGGAATTCCTAACATTGCAGAGGAAGGCACATTTTTTTCACAGGTTGTAAGGTAAAGGGATGTGC
Organism: Microcaecilia unicolor; assembly: GCF_901765095.1. Classification (NCBI taxonomy): domain Eukaryota; kingdom Metazoa; phylum Chordata; class Amphibia; order Gymnophiona; family Siphonopidae; genus Microcaecilia; species Microcaecilia unicolor. The sequence continues at coordinate 532,862,546 of NC_044033.1, read as the reverse complement.
ATCCTTCATTGTTAAGTTAATAGCTGTTTAATGAGTCACTTCCTATATTTCTAATTCTCACTATGAGTAGTGTGATGGACTGTCCAGCGTCCACACTGCTGGAGAGACCCTCAGCTGCTAGATCAAATACCCACTGGCTGCAGGCGATCGGGTCACTTTGTCCCATACCCCAGCAGCTTTCCAAGAGACCCTAAAGCTGTGAGAGATCTACAGCAAATCATGGACTCCCCATGTGAGTCTTGGAAAGTCAACGTGGTCGACATTCAACGCGATTTAGCTGACCGGAAACGGTTGACTCTCCCGTTCGGGTCTAACTGCTAAGTTTCAGTCAGCAATGCTGAAAATAGCCAGTTAGCATCTGGAGGGTTTGTTTTTATTCTAATTAAGTTGTACATTTGAATGTGTGTGATGTGTTTCTTCCTATTTTTTACTGTAGGTCTTTCATGTATTATTAGTTTTGTAAATCACTTACCCTTCCTTGACAGTTCAAGTAGTCTAGAAACTCTGGAATGAATGAATAAACAAATGAACTGCATACTAGCTATTTTGGGGATGGAGTTGGTGCTTGGCTGGTTAAGTGCTGATATTCAGAACTTGATAGGAACCAGCTCTGTGGGTGCTCGAGTACCCCCAACATTGAGAAAATTCCTTGTATGTGTCATGGAAGGGGTTATTTCCATTGGACTTAGCACCCCCAATAATTTTAAGAAATTGGCTCCTGAGGGGCGGGGCATAAAGAGGAATGCATAAAATATCGCATTTAACTGGCTCTGGGGATTTGGACAGATTTCTTCTCAAAATGTCCAAATCGGTATTTTCGAAACCTGTTTTGCAGACATTTATGCAGAAATCACAAGGGGGGGGGGGGGCGTGTTGGGGGTGTTTTGAAGATGGGGTAAGGGCGGGCTTAGCGTATGCCTAACACTTGGACGTTTTACAGCCATAATGGAACAAAATGAAAACGTCGAAGGCGAAAATCTAAATGCTTTGGTTTAGACCTGTTTTTCTAATGAATAAGACACAAAAAGGTGCCATAAATGACCAGATGACCACTGGAGGGAATCAGGTTTGACCCCCCCCCCCCTCATTTTTATTTCCCAGTGGTCATTGACCCCCCTCCCACCACCAAAAAATGTGTATAAAAATAGTATTCACCAGCCTCAGATGTTATAGCCAGGTCCATTAGAGCAGCCCGCAGGTCCCTGGAGTAGTCTAGTGGTCAGTGGAGTGCACTATAGACGAGGACCCAGGCCCATAACCCTCTCTACCTGTTAGACTTGTGGAAAGTGTGAGCCCTCCCACACTCCCCCCAAACCTACTGGACTCACATACAATAGGTGCCCCTTCACCCATAAGGGCTATTGTAGTGGTCTACAGTTGGTTTTAGTGGGGTTTGGATGAGGTTTTTTTTGGGGGGGGGGAGACTCAGCAGACAAGATAAGAGAGCAATGGTAGAGATGTCTACCCAGGACCATTTATATGAAGTCCACAGAAGTGCCCCATTGCTCTCCTGGGATGTCTGGGGACCAGCCTGCTAGAAATGCTGACCCCGCCTACATCCCAATGGCTTGATTTTCTACATTTTTCACTTGTGCATTTTTTTTTTTGAAAATGGCCTGAAAAGATAAACACACAGAGCACAAAACCTTGTTATAAACGGTATTTTGAAAAAAATTAGGTTTTTTGCTTTTTCAAAAATGGTTGTTTGTTATTCAGATTTGGGACGTTTAGCGCTCAACGTCCAAAGTCCGACTTAACACGTCATATCAAAAATGCTCCTCCGCGTGTTAGCCAGATCCGCAAAACCAGATATTCAGTGCCAAAACCTGGACTAGGCCTGGCCTTGAATATCCGGGAATAACATTAGTAGCAGTCAGCAAAACGCTGAGCACTGTTCATGAGGAGGAGATGTTCTGGGGGGTGAAGGAATGTGCACTGTCCGCTCTACACCTCCACTTGGGTGAAATTCAAGCGCAGGTGAGCAGATGAGTTCGGACTGTAAGTTTCGAAGCAGAAGTATACGCAGACTTTCACGTTTCTCAGTGTGTGAAAAGCCTGCAGGTGAAAGTGCTTTCTGTTCGTGCCTTTTCCATTACTAGCTCAAGGTTAATTCTATTCGGGTACAGCAGGTATTCAACCCAATTCATGTGCATTTCAACGCTAACTAGTTACATCTGGCCATCTTAAATCTCACTGTAGAAACTGCATAAAGCTATATTTCATGGGATACTTAAACGAAAAACACACCGTTTGCAAGTAACTCATTCACACTGCTGCTCAGGGGCTTTATAAATATGGTACCTTCACTCACTGGGAATGAAGCAAAGCATTTATTGCCACCCCGTCTCTCCCTCTGCTCTTTGTGTTTATCTGGGTTGCTTGAAGAGAAGGTGATAAGGTAGGTTATTGCTTTCTGTACCTGTCCTCTCCAGTGCAGAGCTGGGACAGCTGTAGACAGGGCTTTTTTTGAGGGGGTACTGAGTACCGGCACCTTTTTCATTGTCTGCTAAAATTGACCCAAGGATCTCAAGTTTTAATGAAGGAACTCAGGCTCTACACACCAATTCTGCCTTGTCATAGATTCTGTGACTGGTTGCAGCGGCCCTGGCTATTGTGGGGTGGGTCCTTCACTGATCACCCCACCCCTGAAGGGTGGCCTGGCATTTGAGTACCGGCACCTTTTTTGCTAGATAAAATGCACTGGCTGTAGATGAGACCCGTGCAGCTGGCCAGCTGTGCAGCTGCTGAAGGCTTCCTTCGGAGCCCATGCAGACTCAGCGGAAGACCTGTCCTTTCCTCTTACAATCTGCCTTTAACCAATTCTGCCTACACAGCAGTTTTCTCCCGCTAGTGTCAACAGCGGATCAAGGCCACACTAGACTTCAAGCAACAGGACCCCTTAGCCAGCCTGCAACAAGCTGGGCCAAAGCCAGCCCTGTACCGACTCCAGCAAGGACGACATTATTAATCTCTAAAATACAACTACTCTGCGTTAGCCAAAAAGCATTAAAACAGATGTGTGATTCAGAATGGGCTGGAAGATCTCCAGCTGTCTTTCTGGAGGTGGTTGTGTGACTGTGAGTAAGTTTTGGTGTTTGTGTAGACAAAGGTTCACATTTCCTACACTGATACAGTCAGAGAATTCACTTAGTGCAATGGGGTTTCCATTGCGCTGCGTGCGTCTGGTAGCACTATAGAAATGATAATTAGTAGCAGTAGAAGTAGTAGAAATGAAGAATTATTTTGCTAAAATAGTTTGGAGAGGTAAAGGAAAGTTGCAGAACAGTGGGAGCACAGGTGAGCAGGATTCAGGCTGTATCCAGTGGGTAATGAACGAGGTACAGTAACTGCACGCAGATCAGAGGAGCAGCAGGGACAGAACATGCAAAGTGCTGACGTCCGCGGTTGAGAGAAAAAAAAAATCACATACTACTTTTATTGACACACAAATAATAAGGAAAAAGTGTCTGGGTTTTTACACACTAGGGATGGGCTGTCATTTGAAGTGAATGATGCACCCTTCTTAAAGAGACCTCAATATGTACACATACTCCACCCAGATTCTGTATACCGCGCCTAGTATTCTGCGCCAAAATCCAAGAGTATTCTGTAACTTAACACCATTTAATGAGCAATAATTGGCAGTAATTAGAAGTTATGCACACAACTCGCTATGCATATTCTGTAACACGCTGTGCCTACATTTTAGTGCGCACAGGCAAAATGGGGCATAGTTATGGGCGGGGAAATGCATTTCGTGGCGGTTTCAAAATTTATGTGCGTTGTTATAGAATTTGGCCCTCTGCTCCTAAATCTATGCACCAGGATTTACGCCCAATTTTCATTGGTGTAAATAGAAGCGTGTGGTTTTAAGAACTAGGAGGAGATCAACTAAGCTGATTCTATATACCAGGCCTTGAGTAGACAGATGTGGTAGCCGTGTTAGTCCACTTTTAATGGTAATCAATAGAAACAGAACAAAATAAAACAGAGAAAAGAAAATAAGATGATACCTTTTTTTATTGGACTAACAATACATTTTTTGATTAGCTTTCCAAGGTGGCCCTTCTTCGTCAGATTAGAAATAAGCAAATTTTGATATATGCCATGCCTAAATCTAGGCGAAACTTATAGAATCTGGTTCACTGCACATTCTTTTCCCCGTAGGGTGTATGTGAACAAACCATTGCACATGTATAGTATATGAATGCTAAGTGGGAAATGACAGACCAGTAAGCTTGACATCAGTGTGGGGCAACATAGTGGAAATTATTATGAAGAATAAAGTTACAGAATGGGACTGAGTTAGCTTGGATTCAGCCAAGGGAAGTCTTGCCTCACCAATTTGCTTCATTTTTTGAATACGTAAATAAACATGTGGATAAAGGTGAGCTGGTTGATGTAGTGTATCTAGATTTTCTGAAAGCTTTTGATAAGTTCCTCATGAGATACTCCGGAGAAAAATAAGGAGTCATGGGATAGAGGCGAGTTTCTGGTGTGGATTAGGAATTGGTTATTGGACAGAAAACAATGGGTAGGGTTAAATGGTCTTTCTCTCGATGGAGGAGGGTGAACAGTGGAGTGCCGCAGGGATCATAATCTAAGCTTTTTGTACCTGGGGCAATGGAGAGTTAAGGGACTTTCCCAAGGTCACAAAGAGTGCAGTAAGACTTGAACCCAGGTTGCCAGGATCAAAGCCCACTGCACTAAGCATTAGGCTACTCCACTTTGCTGGAGGTCTGGCCAGAACCAGGCCTGATATGTCAAAGAGAACTGAAAGGCTATGTTTGGGGTGTGGCAACCCCGCAGCCGTGGACTGTGTTTGAACCTGCCGCCGGAGGCTGGCTCACTGCTGTTTGTTGAACCGCCAGGGAATTTACCCATTCCATAGCTCGGACTCTGTGAAATTGTAACCAATTTACTCAAGAATTTTTTCAGTGACAGTCTAACAGGATGGGGGTGGATAGGTGAGAGACAGGGAGATATGCATGGAAACAGGGGGTGACAAAGCAGTACAATTTTATGGTTTATAATGGGCTAGAAAACCCAGATCTTTGTTAAGTCCTGTCTGGTGGGTGTCAAAATATTTAATCATTCTGACTTCAAAGGTCTTACGTTCCTGTATTGTTTTAAAGTTCCCTTTCAGGATTCTTAACATGAAATCACTGGTACAGTGTTCTGGTTTTGTAAAGTGCTACCCCACAGGTATGACATCTTTATTGGTACTGGCATTTTTCATATGGTGTCTATGTAAATTAAATCTCTTTAGCATCTGACTTGTTTCTCCAATGTAGCAGCCTTCAGTTAGACTGTCACTGAAATGCTTTGATGTTTCTCTTATATATACTGTCATCTATCAACCTTTGCCTATTTCCGATCTGAGGAAGAAGGGCAACCTTTGAAAGCTAATCAAGAAATGCATTGTTATGTCCAATAAAAAAGGTATCATCTTATTTTCTTTCCATGTTTTATTTCTATTGATTACCTTTGAAAGTGGACTAACAAGGCCACCACACCTCTACTCAAGAATCTTGTAAGCCACATTGAACCCCGTCCTCCCTGGTGTACCTTACAGGTGTCCCCGGCGACTGCAGTGATTCAATTATTGCTGCCTGTGCCAGCCCTGCAGGCTTCCATCGGCCGGGTCCCGCCCTCACTTTCATCATTTCCTGTCTGGCGGGACCCAGCCAATGGAAGCCTGCAGGGCTGGCACAGGCAGCAATAATTGAATCACTTCAGCAACCAGGGACACCTGTAAGGTACACCGGGGGGGGGGGGGGGGGACAGCGACAGGCGGGCAGATGCCGAGATGCCCACCCATAGCTACGCCACTGCTGCACATGGAGCCGAAAGGCAACAGGGAGTCAGTGAGAGAAGTAGCAGCAGCACGAGATCATGAGAGGGTAGTGAAAGCAAGAGGTGAGGACCAGAAGCCAGCTGAAGCATGTCCACGCAATGTGCTTTATAGAGGAGAAGAAGGACCTGCTGATCCACTGTGGGTTTGCAAAATATAATTAATTATTGGCAGGACTGAAAAAAATATGGGAGCAAATAGCAGCAGATGTCAGCTTGCGAAGAATCAAGAAGGGCATGGCTAACCAGGTGGATGAAGGTAGGCATGATACTTGTCCGGAGGTAAAGAGGAAGGTGGCAGATAGGAGCTGACAGACCTGGAACAGCTGGCCTTGAGCACAATCCAGCCAGACACAATTGGCAGCATGGTGTTGAGTCTTCACATGACTGAGAAGTCCATCGATACTGTCCCTGAACCTAGTGACTCGATCTCTAGCATGATCTCGTGAGTATGGCCATATGAAGATTGGAAGAGCTCATTTATTTATCGCCTCTTTGAAAGAATTCACTCAGGGTGTACAGTAAGAATAAATCAAACATAAGCAATAGACAATTACAGCAGTAAAAATATTCAAACAACAACAATACAAAATATGGCATAGTATACTACTCCTTTGCCCTACTGGCCAATCCTCTCCCTATGCACCCAAGCAGCCTTCTAGTTCCGTCATTGCTTTTTCTACCTGTTTGACTTCTTTAAGATCATCACGTATGACGATCACACCCAAGTCCCGCTTTTCTTCACCCTCTGAACCTAGGAAAGAAATTGTATTAGGGGTGAAATATTAAGCCCTTGTGATATTAGAAGCAGTGAAGGGGGTCTGTTAGGGGCAGTGGTAAATTTTTAACAACAGGCTCTCTCCCCAGTCCACCACTGCGCCCCCCCCCCCACGTCCACCACTGCGCCCCCCCCCCCCCGTCCACCTCTGCGCCCCCCCAAAATTGCAGAGCTGGCTATAGCCGGGGGGGGGGGGGGGGGGCAATACATTACTCTCTCCAGGAAAAAACTATTAAATGATCCCAGGTTCCAATCTAATTCACGTTTAATGTTGGATAAAATGCCATAAATAAGTAAATATAAACTTTTAATGTTGAGCACCTGATTCTCAAGGTGAACATATTCCAAACACTATAATGAAAATAAAATGATTTTTTTTCTACCTTTGTTGTCTGGTGACTGTTTTTCTGATCATGCTGGTGCAGTATCCGATTCTGCTGCTATCTGTCCTCTTAACTCCGTTTTCAGGGCTTCCTTTCCATTTATTTCTTTTACTTTCCGCCTTTCTTCTTCATTTCTGGTCCTCAGTTTCTGCCTATTTTCTCCATCCATGGCAGTTTTTCTCCTCTCTTCCTTTTCCCTCATCTCATCTCCTTCCTCACTCTTCGCTCCCCTCCATCCATGTCCAGCATTTCTTCTCTCTCCCTTCCCTCTCCTCCACCCACCCATGTCCAGCAACCCTGCTCTCCCCTGCCCTCCATCCACCCATGGCCAGCAACCTTCCTCTCCCCTGCCCTCCATCCACCCACCCATGTCCAGCAGCCCTGCTCTCCCCTGCCCTCCATCCACCCACGTCCAGCAACCCTCGTCTCCCCCTGCCCTCCTCCCCTCCATCTGCCTTCTTCCCCCCCCCCCCCTCCCGGTCGTCCATATGCCCTCTGCAGCTCTGCGACTCCCCGATAGCTGTTTCCTTAAATTTTTATTTTCCCTCGAGGCGCGCCGGCGTTGAAGGCTTGAAGCGAAGGCAGCAGGCTCAGCTTGGTTCCAGGCCTTCCCTTCGCATCATGGCTCTACCCTCGCGCAAACAGGAAATACGTCAGGCGAGGGCGGAGCCATAATGTGAAGGGAAGACCTGGAACCAAGCTGAGCCTGCTGTCTTCGCTTCAAGCCTTCAACGCCGGCGCGCCTCGAGGGAAAATAAAATTTTTAAAGGTAGGGGTGTGGAAGGAAACGGCTATCGGGGACTCGCAGAGCTGCAGACGGACGACCGGGGGAGCAGAGGCGAGCCGGCTCGCAGGGGCCAACAACCGGCTCGCAAGATGCCAATACATTTAACAACCGGCTCCAGCACACCACTGGTTAGGGGTGTTGAGCACTGAAAATGTGGTTATTGTTCCCTATGTTCGATCATTTTTTTTTTTTAATTTATGCATTTGTATCCCACATTTTTCCACCTATTGATAGGTTCAATGTGGCTTATAAGATTCTTGAGTAAATTGGTTACAATTGATATAGAACAGTGAGAGTCTGTGTAGCCGTCTGTATAGAACAAGGTTGCAATTTATACTGACCAAATAGATGTCATGATTATGACTGGTTTTATGTGTTTATATTTGTTTCAGGTAAGCAGGTCAAGTGTTTGGTATGGATTGGGTGACGGAAGCTTATCTCAGTTACTATTCATTCTCGTATTCTTGTATTAGTTGGTGATCTGGTTGGTTAAGTTGGTTCAGTGGGCCTTCAGTTGTTTTTGGAAGATTAGCTCATTTTCCTTGAGTTTTGGGCAGTGGCGTAGCAGGGGGGGCTGCCACCCGGGGCGGGGTGGTTCAACGTTGCACCCCCCCCCCCGGGTGCAGCACGATGACACCCCCCCTCCGACCAGCTCCTGCACCCTACCTTTAAAAAGAATATCGGAATCCGAGGCGCGGCGCAGCGCCTTGCGCCTGCCCTGCACGTAAAAGAAATGTGGACCGTCGGGCCTTCTCTCGCTCTGTCTGTCCCGCCCTTGCGGAAATAGGAAGTTGTGTCAGCGGAGGGCGGGATAGCTAGAGTGAGGGAAGGCCCGACGGTCCACATTTCTTTTACGTGCAGGGCAGGCGCGAGGCGCTGCGCCTCGCCTGGCATTCCGATATTCTTTTTAAAGGTAGGGTGCGGGAGCTGGTCGGGGGGGGGGGGGTCGATGCGCCGAGGGGGGGAGCTGGCAGGGAGCACCCCCCCTGAGCTGACACCCGCGGCGGACCTCCCCTCCCGCCCCCCCCCCCTTGCTACACCACTGGTTTTGGGTCTTTCAGTAATGTGTTCCAGAGCTTGGTGCAAACATATGAGAAGGTGGAAGTGTAGGTTTTGTATTTAAGGTCTTTATATCTAGGGAAGTGGAGGGTTAGGTAAGATCTCACTGATTTAGTTGTATTCCGGACTGGTAGGTCTATTAGATCGGTCATGTGGCCCGGTGATGGGCCAAAAATTATTCTATAAACCATAGTGCAGATCTTGAAGGATACGAGTGCCTTGATTGGTAGCCAGTGTAACTTTTGGAAAAGGGGTCTAGCGCTTTCGAATTGGGTTTTTCCAAAAAGGAATCTGGCTGCTGTGTTTTGAGCCATTTAATAATTTCTTTAAGATTTGGTCTTTGCATCCTGCGTAGATTCCATTGCAGTGATCCACATGGGCCAGAACCACGGTTGGTGGTTGGGAGGCGGGGATAGGGCTGGCCAGACTTATACGGTCTGTGCACTGAAGAGGACAGTACAAATAAAAAAGTAGCACATATGAATTTATCTTCTTGGGCAGACTGGATGGACCGTGCAGGTCTTTTTCTGCCATCATCTACTATGTTACTATGTTGTGGAATACATCTATTACGAAGTATTGTTTTACACATTTGAGTTTCCACATTGTGTGGAACATTTTCTTTGTAGTAAATTTAAAACGAATTGGAGAAAATGTTTCTTCACTTAACATGTAATTAAACTCTGGAATTCGTTGCCAGAGAATGTGGTAAGCTTAGTGGAGTTTAAAAAAGGTTTGGACAGCTTCCTAAAGGAAAAGTCCATAGACCGTTATTAAATGGACAGGGAAAATCCACTATTTCTGGGATAAGCAGTATAAAATGTTTTGTACATTTTTGGGATCTTGCCGGGTATTTGTGACCTGGATTGGCCACTGTTGGAAACAGGATGCTGGGCTCGATGGACCTTTGGTCTTTCCCAGTATGGCAATACTTACATACCTCCCTGGTTCTCACTCCACTGCTGTAACCCGTAGGGCCACTTTGAAGCTGGAGGCCTGTTTTGAAAAGTTCTGCATTGTGTGCAGAAGATTTCTCTGGCCCTCACTCTGAGCCTCCACCTGAATCCCACTGAGACATTGCTAGAAAGAGATAAATCCATAGCACGGATGACAAAGCCATTCAACGCGCCCTGAGCTCTGCTTTCCGATACCTTTAATCCGTCTGATCAAGCTCCTAAGTGGTCAGTGCTGGATCATAATCAGATTATCGGATAGTATCTAGAGACACTACAGCTGAGGCTCATAATCAGATCAGGTGTAAATGAATCCCATCACTGTGTGATGATGGTTTATTAACATGGTGCAGACGTATTTCAATGAACTGTTTGTGCTGAAATCTGAGAGCAGACTGCCAGGACCAGAAACCCAGGAGAAGCTCCTTTCTCTGGCCAGTGGTAAGGATACAAAACCTTGGCTCTCGGAGACTCCATGGAGCTGGATGCAGAAGAGAAGGAGCAGCTTCACAGCCCCCCCCCCCCCAAATATTTCAGAAATCCGTCCCCTGCAGTCATGGCTGAAAGAGACCTTTCCCCTTTCTTCAACCACACAGAGGTGGGGGTGTCTGGAAACATGTGACCCCTGGTGTAGGGGTAACGAGAAAGATGAACGTCTGCCAGCGAGCGTGAGAAATGAGAAAAGTGAAGAATGGCTTCCGAGCTGGGGAATATCAGAGCGGCGTTTGCACATCTGGAAGGAATCGAGGGAGCTGCATTCAGACCGAGATTGAAGTATTTTTTTTAAAGGCCTTTCATTCCAAGAGCAGCATGCCATTTTCTTGAATGCACTGTCCTCTCTCGTGACCGAGTGACCGTGCTCAGAGGGGTCAGTGTGTCCACTGGCCACCATGGCTTGCCAAAGAAGCCTGAAAAACTTCCTGTTACCCCAAGGCAGATTAAGAAAGCATTTCTACCCCCTTCAAACTCCAGGCTCAGGAGCCTGTCCTTCAAACCAGAGGCTACAGAGCTTTACAAACAGAGGCAACGGTGAACAAATCCAGTGCTTCTGAAAACACGCAAATGCAGGAAAGATTTTGATGTGAGCATAACTTGTACACAAGGGCATTTGCAGATGGCAGTGCTCTACTTATTCTAATTGCATGGTAATGAGGTCATTTGCCATTTTGCAAGTGGAACCCCTCTGTTGTATGGGGTTACTGAGAGCAGGGCTGCCGAGAGACTGAGCCAGGCCTGGGGCAGGGCCGCTGCTGCTGGCCCCCCTCCCCCCTAGGACCGCTGCTGACGCCTTCCTCCCGGACTGCCGCGTAGCCAGACTACAAAAATTGGGGGAAGGGGGGAGGGGACACATTGTGCCCCACCTTCCTGCCTCCCACTGCAACTTCACATACATGAGTTGGTGGGAGTCCCCAGCCCTGCCAGCAGAAGACTTCCTCCAGTGCCGTTCTCCGCCGCATTGCTTGCCCTGCGGCTGCTTTTCCCCTCATATTGAGAGAGGGGAAAAGCAGCCGCAGGGCAGCCAATGCAGCGGAGAACGGCACTGGAGGAAGGCTTCTGCTTGCCCCCCCCTCTCAGCAGCCCTGACTGAGATGATAGATCCCTTGTAGAAGGTCACTGGGGGCAGTGTCCAGGAGGTCCCTGGGTGTGGAGTAAGCCCAGGCCTTAGCGGGCGGATTAGGGAGTAAAATATAGCAAGATGGTGCAGAGAGGAGATAAATGACATGTTAGGAGGAGATAAAAGGGTTATCACATGTTTGCACATGGTCCAAGAGAGCAGAGAAGAGAGAAAGAGGAGTCCTGGACCCGGATTAAGAACTGGCAACCTGTGGCTAAAGGGAGAGAGAGTCATCATAGTCCAGATGGACAGAAGCTGTCAGTGACCTCTGGAGAGTGGGTCAAGGGGATGAGAGAGTTCCATCTCGTAGAGGGCTTGGGAACTTGCAGTCCGGATCCCGCGTGAAGGAGTATAGCCTGTTTGGGGTGGATTGCAATTTTGAAGGGATGGACAAGGAGAGGAGTTGTATAAAGTGTACATATTTTGGATCTGCATTCCTGTAAATATTCTGCTAAAATCAAGTCAAATCTATATTGGACTATTAACTGAACTGCTGGTTGCAGAGGTTAATAAAAAGTTCCAGTTAATTTTCATATAAACTGCTGGACTGTGGAGCGATTTAATCTTGGAAAGTGTTTTGGGAGTCAATGGCCCTCTAAGGTCATTATAACTACCTGCCAGTTGCATGGCACAGCAGATTTGGAGCAGAGACTGAGTTCCTGGGAGGAGAAGAGGGTCTCAGAACCCACTAGCCAGGCACAGTGCATCAACTGTGAAAGGAAAGGGTCAGAAGGAGTCTGCCTGTCGAGGAGGCTCCCCGCCTGCTCGGACCCAGGACCCTAGAAAGCGCCAGAAAGGGGGCATTTCACAAAGATGTGTGTAGAAGTGTAGAAGGTTTGGTTCATGGTGTGAGGTGGAGTGAAAGTGTGGCAGATTGTAAATAAGCGTATAATATAAGAATAGCCAGACTGGGTCAAACCAATGGTCCATCCAGCCCAATATTCTGCTTCCAGCAGTGGCCAATCCAGGTCACAAGTACCCAAATAGTAGCAACATTCCATGGTACCAATCCTGGGGCAAGCAGTGGTTTCCCCATGTCTTTCTCAATAGCGGACTATGGACTTTTCCTCCAGGAACTTCTCCAAACCTTTTTTTAAACTCAGATACTCTAACCACCATTACCACATCCTCCGGCAACGAGTTCCAGAGCTCAACTATTCATTAAATGAAAAATATTTCCTGCTATTTGCTTTAAAAGTATTTCCACGTAACTTCGAGTGTCCCCTGGTCTTTGTACCACTCAGGATTTCGTAGATTTTATATTGATCGGTGATATTGAGCCAGATATTGAAATGTTTTGTGTAGCTGTGAATTACCCACAACTTCTTTTGTTGGTCACAAGCCTGTTTGAGGAAGCTGGAGTAGCAGAAGAAAAGAAAGAAGGAAGCGGGGCAAGGAGGAGAGAGGGGCATCGGTTGCCACAGGCTCAAGCCGTCATCATGACAGGCTGCTGACAGGCAAGACAGTGGCCATTTCAAACAAACAAACAGAGAGAAATGTGCTGCATACCTACTTTCTGAAGACTAGGGTCATGGATTTTAAATACCACTTTTCTCACAATCTGGGGTAGTGGAGGGTTAAGTAACTTGCCTAGAGTCACAAGGAGCCATGGCAGGAATTGAACCCAGTGATGGAACTCAACACCAAAAATCACATGAAGCATTACAAACTATTTTCAGTTCAGAAAAGAACTAAAAACCTACCTTTTCAAAACATTTTAGAGGTAACTACAAAAGATAACAACGCCCTCGCCTCATCTTAACTATAAAACACCACTGTAATCTCACCAAAATGTAAATTTTAAGCCACTTTGAAATGAAATTTGGTTTTGGATAACAGTGCGATACAAGAGCACATAAATAAAATTAATAACTAAATAATATTCAGTGCTGGGGCAGTGTCTGATACTCTCGTTGACTATATGGGTCAACCACCCACCTGGAAGTTCTGCAGGTACTGGTCAATACTCAGTTTCAATTCATATATAGAAATGGCTGCCCAGAGAAGGGGCCCCTCTAGGTTCCTCTCCAACCTGCTGTAACTGGCCTCTGCACAGTCTTTTCTAGAGATGAACGGAAGCTTCTTCTGTCTTGTCTCCTGTGGACGCAACAGCGAAATGAAGTACTACGTCAAGCATTGTCAAAGATGGCATGGGATAAGCACATGAGATCGCTTAGGATAAGGAAGAGTTAGGGGTTACAGAGGATGGGCCATTTGGCCTTTATCTGCCGTCACGTTTCTAACTGAGTTAAGAGTTTTGAATAATAATGTTGGTCTTACCAAGAACTAGAAGCTTCGGGATGGAAGATATATAGCAAGTTATTGGGATTCGATATTCTCCTCCCCGCAAGGGGTAAGATAAATATGTCAATGTGATGTTTTGTATCAGCAAAGTGGTGGAATTCTATTTCAATTCAAATAAGGTCTTTTCCATTTTATAAAATGTTTTGCAGAGCCCTGAGGGGGAAAAAAAAAAAAAAAAAAAAACTTACCTGTTTGAAAAGTATGGTTTAACTAAATTTTAAGGAAAATGTATTTTGATAGAGATTTGGATTGGATTTGTTTGTAATTCCTGGATATGTCCAGTTATGTTTTCTGTAAATTGTACGGAGCGATCCACAAGAAATAAAGGGGGTCTTTTACTAAAGCCACACTAGTGTTTTTAGCGTGTGCTAATATTTAGGGATGTTGCTAACGTTCAGCGCGTCCTAAATATTAGCACGCGCTAGAAAGACTAGCGCACCTTACTTAAAGAGGCCCAGGGTAAAGTAAAGAACTGAGGTGTATGGATCAGGGATTGATGGGGACCTGCACTGGCACAGAGGCATTACAACAAATGTTGTTGATTAACATCAAAAGATAAAAGTTTTTTACATTTAATTGAGATAGTGGGTTAAAGCTGTGCACTGATGCAATCATAACAACCAGTCTGGTGCAAGAATGGCACAACGGTTCTGAGCAGGCAAATAAAACCATTTTTTTTGTACTAAGCACGTTTGAGTCTCTATCCAGCTCATTTTCGAAGGAGAAGAGCGCCCATCTTTCGACACAAATCGGGAGATGGGCGCCCTTCTCGCAAGGCCGCCCAAATCGGCATAATCGAAAGCCGATTTTTTTTACACCCTCGACGGCTTTCCGTCGCAGGGACGACCAGATGACCACTGGAGGGAATCGGGGATGACCTCCCCTTACCCCCCCCCCCAGTGGTCACTAACCCCCTCCCACCATAAAAGACAGGTTAAAAATACTTTTTTGCCAGCCTCAAATGCCATACTCAGGTCCATCGCAGCAGTATGCAGGTACCTGGAGCAGTTGTAGTGGGTACAGTGTACCTCAGGCAGGCAGACCTGGGGGGGGGGGGTGGGTTGGGGGCTGAGCACCCAAGGTAAGGGAGCTATGCACCTGGGAGCAATTTCTGAAGTCCACTGCATCGCCCCCTAGGGTGCCCGGTTGGTGTCCTGGCATGTGAGGGGGACCAGTGCACTAAGAATGCTGGCTCCTCCCACAACAAAATGGCTTGGATTTGGCCGTTTTTGAGATGGCTGTCTTTGGTTTCCATTATCGTTGAAAAACAAGGTCGGCCATCTCTAAGGGCGGCCATCTCTAAGGTCGACCCAAATGTTGAGATTTGGCCGTCCCCGACCGTATTATCGAAACAAAAGATGGACGCCCATCTTGTTTCGATAATACGGTTGGGAACGCCTCTTTACAGGGCCGTCCTTAGAGATGGGCGCCCCCATTCAATTATGCCCCTCCACGGGATCCTTTTACTAAGCAGCGGTAAAAAGTGGCCTGCGGTGTGTGGGCACATGTTTTTGCTGCGTGCTGGGCCATTTTTTAGCGTAGCTGAGGAAAAAGGCATTTTTCAACGTGGCGGTAAATGGCCTTGCTCTAAAATTAAAAGTAGCGCCTGGCTATTTACTGCCTGAGCCATTGAGCTAGCAGTAAGTGCTCACACGCTACTCGCACGGTAATCAGGCCGTGTGTACCGACATGCCCACGCTGCCAATAACCACCGGGAATGCCCCCTGCAGTAGAAAATAGAAAACTATTTTCTACCGTGGAAACCAGCATGCGTAAACTTCAGAATTACTGCCAGGCACCTGCGCTACCCTGACGGTAGTGCCGATTTGGCGCTCACTTCACGTGCTTTTAGCCCTACCACTCTTTTGTAAAACAGCTCCTATACTATTTATTTATATTAATACTTACGGACTCTTTTTTTTTTTAATTCCCTGTATTGTTTGTGATTGAGACTATCTGCACGATTCCGTGGCAGTCAGAGGCGTATTCAGTGGCACTGTGAGTTTATGCAGGAAAAGCCTAACGAGTGGGGTCTAAGCAGGCTGGAGCCTCTCTTTTCCACTTAAACCCCTCTGAGTATCTCCCCCATGTGTGCAAATTTGTGAAATCTCAGCCAGGATATGGTTCAAATGTTTAGACCGTGGGGCCGCGGCCTGCGTAACCCCTGCGCTCTGCTGTTTGAAGACCAGTTCCACCTTTTTTGTATTCGGAACGCAACTCATAAAAAGTGACAAAACAAAATACATTGCAGAGGGTAACTTATTTCTCCAAATGTAAAAGGAAGATACAGAGGTTTCAGCATTACCTCCCCCAACTCCAAGCAGCCCTTCATCTGCTTTTTTTTTTCTTGCCTTTCAAAACTGTAAATGTTTTCTGCATTCTCCCGAGAGCTATGGAGCTGCTTTTTTTGAAATATTAGATGTCCTTAAAGCCCACAGGCTTCCCAGGCAGTGCAGCAGAGTTGCTGTTTCTGGACCTTCAGTGTTGGGGGGTCACATCTGGCAATCACATGAGCAGAGTCTTCCGTGGCCCAGAGCTGACGTGGGCCAGAAATCTGAGCTGCGGCTGCCTGAAGCTTCAACACAATCTTGTTTTTTCTTCCACATTCCTGAGATGTATAGAAGCAGAGCAGGAGATTAAATCCATAGTATCTGGGACTCATTAAAACAGAAATATGTGAACGATGTCCAAATTCTGTAAACCATTTGATATTGAGCAGAGATGCGAGTTTCTGGGGATCTCAGGTCAAGCCATGGCCCTCGCGTACATTCCTCCCAGCCCCGTGTGGGGGCTTCAGAGGAAATTGCAGACACAGCCAGGGTACACAACTGGACCTCTTAACTTTGAAATTGGTGATACACCCTAGAATATTAGAGTTCTTAATTTCATTCTATGTCATTTTACTAATCTTTTGTCCTGGCCGTTCCTGCCTGTGGTTTGATTTTTACGCTCACTTTAATTGCTGGTAACTGGAGCTACAGGTTCTTCAGTGTTCGTTGGCACTGGTCCACTTTCCTCTGGTCCTTCTCACCTTGCCCAGCCCTCACAGCAATGGTCCTATAAAGCAGAACTGCTCCGTCAGCCTGGATTACATATGGATCTGGAGTCTGATCATTAGTTGTTGCCATTGAACAATGACTGAGGGGCCTTTTTACTAAGACGCTTAGGCTCCTACAAGCGCCCAACGCACGCCAATTCGGAACTACCGCGTGGCCCGGGCGCTAATTTCATTTTTTATGTGCATCCACTATGCATGCCGGAAAAGTTTCTGGCACGCGGCACTAACTGGGCAGCAATCGGCATTGTACGCATGATGACAATTACTGCTCGGTTAACGCGTGAGACCTTACCGCTAAGTCAATGGGTCTCAGGACCAAAATGGATGCACACCAATTTTAATTTTGTCAAATGCCCGTTTTCGGCCCCCCCAAAAAAGGCCTTTTTTGCAGGAGTGCTGAATAATGGATCTGCGAGCCTGCAATAAGTACATAAGTACTGCCATATTGGGAAAGACCAAAGGTCCATCGAGCCCAGCATCCTGTTTCCAACAGTGGCCAATCCAGGTTACAAGTATCTGGCAGAAACCCCCAAAATAGCAACATTCCATGTAGGACCCCAAAGAATAGAAAGATTCTAGAATCCTAAAGAGTAACAAGATTCCATGTAGAACCCCAAAAGAATAGCAAGATTCCATTCAGAATCCCAAGTACATAAGTACATAAGTACTGCCATACTGGGAAAGACCAAAGGTCCATCGAGCCCAGCATCCTGTTTCCAACAGTGGCCAACACATGCGTCTACAACAGTGAAGGCCATTTTTCGGCGCACCTTAGTAAAACGAGCCCCGAGACTTTCTCCCCACTGCATCCACAGCCCTATGGCGCAGGCGTTAAAGTTCACTGGCTCCATTTCTCCTGTCATTATTTTAACCCAAGTGACGCATCAAATTGTAGAGCAGCAAAAGTAGGGCCAGTTGGAATCCCTATAACACAATCAAAAGAGAAACCTAGAAACATGACCCATCCAGTCTGCCCATCCTCTGTACCCCCTAATTCTTCCTGTTCCTAAGCGATCCCACATGCTTATTACCAGAGCCGTAGCGAGGGGAGCTGACACCCGGGGCGGGTCGCCGCTGCGCACCCCCCCCCCCGGGTGCAGCACGGCGCACCCTCCTCCCGCTGAAGCGTATCCCCCCCCGGAGCGCATACCTGCGGCAAGGGACGGGCGGGAGGGCCGATCCGCCCCGACTGCACGTTGTTGGGGTGTGTCGGCTCCGTGCTGGTTCACTGCTCTCTCTGTCCCGGAACAGGAAGTAACCTGTTCCGGGGCAGAAAGGGCAGTGCACCAGCGCGGAGCCGACACCCTCCAGCGGCGTGCACCCGGGGCGGACCGCCCCCCCCCCCCCGCCCCCCCCTTCCTACGCCACTGCTTATCCCATGCCTTTTTAAATTCTGGAACAGACCTCGACTCCACCACCTCCACCGGGAGGCCATTCCATGCCTCCACCACCCCTTCTGTGAAATAATACTTCCTTAGGTTACTCCTAAGCCTATTCCCTCTTAACTTTGTCATATGCCCCCTCATTCCAGAGCTCTCCTTCATTTGAAAAAGGCTCTCTTCCTGTGCATAAATGCCCTTGAGATATTTAAACGTCTCTCCTCTCTCCCTCCTCTCTCCCAGCGTATACATGTTGAGGTTCATAAGCCCGTCCCTATCATTTTTGCATTCAAGACCGCTTACTAATTTCGTAGCCGACTTCTGGATCGACTCCATGCTGTTTATATCTTTCCGTAGGTGCGGTCTCCAGAACTGCACGCAGTACTCCAAATGAGGCCTCACTAGAGACTTCTACAACGGCACTCTCACCTCCTTTAAAAGAGGGCCTGGAAGTTGAAGCCAGATCACCTGCCTTTGCAGGAGCAATTTTCAAACCAGTCACTCAGGTGCAAGACAAAGTGTTCAAAGTTATACCTAACTTTTAAAGCAAAAGTATACATCCTGTGAAAAGCTCCCCGTGGAAGAGGATACAGATAGCCTTGAAAGTACAATCTACGTATGCTATTTTGTCATCCCAAGTAAACACGCCTCTAGGAATACGTCCCCTGAATCTGTCTAAAACTTTGCATGTTCTGGAACTTTACGCATAATTCTGGACAGATTGGGAGTCCCTTTTACTAAGACGTGTAAGCGCCTACACGTGTCCAATGTGCGCCAAATTGGAATTACCTCCCAGCTACTGTGTGCGCCCAAAACTCCTGAAGAAAATATTTTCTATTTTCTACCGCGTGGCGCTTACCCAGCGGTAATCGGCAGTTTACGTGTGCTGGCTGCTTACCGCCCAGTTAGCGCGCAAGACCTTAACACAAACTCAATGGCTGGCAGTAAGGTCTCAGGCCCAAAATAGACATGCACTGGCTTTAATTTTGCTGCATGTCCATTTTCGGCTACAGAAAAAGGCCTTTTTTCCCCAGGCGCACTGAAAAATTGACCCCACGTCCAAAGCACATGACCTACACCAGTGCAGGTCGCCTTTTGGCGCAACTTAGTAAAAGGGCCCCTGAGTGAGGGTAATTTTTAGACAACTGATTATCTAGATCAAATTGCTGAGTACACCACGTCCTCTGTCATCATCATCCCACGTGATCACTATAGCTAGGAACTAGCTCCTCCTCCTCTCCCATTCTCTATCTCTGTGGATAACACTCTCATCCTTCTTGTCTCATCAGCTCGTAACCTTGGGGTCATCTTCGACTCCTCCCTCTCCTTCTCTGCACATATTCAACAGACTGCTAAAACCTGTCGTTTCTTTCTTTATAATATCAGCAAAATTTGCCCATTCCTTTCTGAGCACACTACCAGAACCCTCATCCACACTCTTATCACCTCTCGCTTAGACTATTGCAACTTGCTTCTCACAGGTCTCCCACTTAGCCATCTCTCTCCCCTTCAATCTGTTCAAAATTCTGCTGCACCACTAATATTCCGCCAGTGTCGTTATGCTCATATTAGCCCTCTCCTCAAGACACTTCACTGGCTTCCTATCCGTTTCCGCATACGGTTCAAACTCCTCTTACTGACCTATAAGTGCATTCACTCTGCAGCTCCTCAGTACCTCTCTACTCTCATCTCTCCCTACATTCCTCCCAGGGAACTCCGTTCACTGGGTAAATCTCTCTTATCTGCACCCTTCTCCTCCACTGCTAACTCCAGACTCCGTTCCTTTTATCTTGCTGCACCATATGCCTGGAATAGACTTCCTGAGCCGGTACGTGAAGCTCCATCTCTGGCCGTCTTCAAATCTAAGCTAAAAGCCCACCATTTTGATGCTGCTTTTAACTCCTAACCCTTATTTATTTATTGCATTTGTATCCCACATTTTCCCACCTATTTGCAGGCTCAATGTGGCTTACAGAGTTTTGTTGAGAACTCTTATTTTATCATCCTCACTTTAATATTCCCTTATCTCTTGTTTGTCCTGTTTGTCTGTCCTAATTAGATTGTAAGCTCTGTTGAGCAGGGACTGTCTCTTTATGTTCAAGTGTACAGCGCTGTGTACATCTAGTAGCACTATAGAAATGATAAGTAGTAAAACTTGCTACTCTTTGGGATTCCGGAATCTTGTTACTACTCTTTGGGATTCTGCACAGAATCTTGCTTCTCTTTGTTCTTATCCCTTATTTGTCCTGTTTGTCTGTCCTAATTAGATTGTAAGCTCTGTTGAGCAGGGACTGTCTCTTCATGTTCAAGTGTACAGCGCTGTGTACGTCTAGTCTACAGCGCTATAGAAATGATAAGTAGTAGTAGTAGTAGCTTGTCTACAAATCAGATGAAGAAAATTGCAGTGTTAATGGGAAAGTGTGGTAGTTGTATCTTTATTAAATTTCACATGTACATTCAAGAATAAACCTTAAAGTAAGAAAAATAAGCTGACATTATGCAATGAAAAAAATTCACAAATATATATCAAAATAGGGGAAAAAAAACCCCATACGTGTCACTTATTACTCCACTCCCCAATATGGTGGTGGGGTGGGGGGGGGGGGGGAGAAAAATCAAAGGAAAAAGAAACAAATCTAATCAGAAGAATACAGTCCTAGAGAGCAGATGTCTAATATTACAAGAGAACGTGACCCATATTTCAGGACTGTTTCTCAGGCTCTGGGAATCCAGCCTGTCCTTGTGCCATAGTTTTATTACAACACAAGTTGACAGGGATCAAAAAAAAAAGAAAAAAAGAAAGGTCCTATTAAGTCATTTACAAGGAATTTTTAACGAAAATGTAGCTCCGACAGCCACCACTCGTGGCCTCATCAAAAGAATCTGCTTGTGTTGCTTTTGAGTAGTTTTAGCCACATCAGCAATAATTCTATGTCTGCTCTGACCCAAGAGACATAAGATAAACACCTCAAAATCCTGACTGATTCCTTCAAACATAATCTCCAAGAATATTGCTTCTTCCCTTAAAATACCTAGAGAAACCCTACTGCAGTACAAAGAGAAGAGAGCCACAGAAAGAATCCCTCTTGTAGTGACATATAATCTAGAGCTAGAAAAATTGAGAAGATTCATAAAAGATCTACAGCCAGGAAGATGGAAGTACTGAAAGAGATATTCCCAGCCCCAGCAGAGCTGGTCTTTCCACAGCCACCTAATTTGAAACAGAAATTAGTGAAAAGTAAACTCCCAACACAAACTCAAAAAGAAGAAAATGGCTCATGTCCCTGCTATATGCCTAGCTGCAAACTGTGCCAACACATCTTGCAGGATCCCACAGTCCAGTGGCGTAGCTACGTGGGGCCCGAGGGGGCCTGGGCCCCCGTAGATTTGGCCCTGGCGACGATCGCCTCGAACCCTGCTCCCGCCGTCGCCACCGCATCAGATACCTCGTTTGCTGCAGCCGAAGAGTCTTCTTTAGTCCTGCACATAAGGCGTCAGAAACAGCTGATCACAGCAGGAACTTCCTTGAACGAAGGCGCTTCTCCGGTGCTGAACTAAAGAACACTCTCTTCGGCTGCAGCAAACGAGGTATCTGATGCGGCGGCGGGGCGGGCAGCGGCGACGGGGGAGGGTTGGTGGTGGGAGGGGGGTCCAATGTGATGGCGGCTGCGGCGGCTGGGGGGGGGGCGACGGCGGGGGGTCCAATGTGGCAGCTGCAGCGGCTGGGGGGCGACAGCGAGGGGTGGCTAAACAGTGCCCCCCACCTCAGGCTCTGGCCCCCCTCCCAGCGAGGTCTGGCTATGCCCCTGCCACAGTCACTCACATGGGAAAAACATTCAGCAGAAGGGGATCCTTTACATGCTCATCCTCAAATTTGGTATATATCACTCAATGCAAAAAGTATGAAGGGTGCTATATTATTTTTCAAGAGACCCGACAGAGCACTATGTTTCGGCAAAACGTCTACATCAGGAGTCTAAAAACAATAATGAACATACAATAAGGGTAAAAGGACTAACATAGAATATATAGAAAAACACATAAGTTATGTGATACATAATAAATCAGTAAATGATAAAACAATTAAATAATATAAAATCATAAAAGGTTGTAAAAAAGTAATGAGACATGCCTGCTTATTTTCGAAGGAGATCGCCGGCCATCTTCCGACACAAATCGGGAGATGGCCGACCATCTCCTGAACCCGGCCAAATCGGTATAATCGAAAGCCGATTTTGGCCGGCTCCAACTGCTTTCCGTTGCAGAGCCAGCCAAACTTAAAGGGGGTGTTTTGGAAGGGTATGGAAGGCATGAAGGGGGCGTGGTTATGAGATAGCTGGCTTCGGCCGATAATGGAAAAAAGATGGCCGGCTCTGACGAGCATTTGGCCGACTTTACTTGGTCCATTTATTTTTAGGACCAAGCCTCAAAAAAAGTGCCCCAATTGACCAGATGACCACCGGAGGGAAACGGGGATCACCTCCCCTTACTCCCCCAGTGATCACCAACTCCCTCACCCCCCAAAAAAATTAAAAAAAATATTTTTTTGCCAGCCTGTATGCCAGCCTGAAATGTTATACCCTGCTCCCTGACAGCAGTATGCAGGTCCCTGGAGCAGATTTTTGTGGGTGAGTGCACTTCAGGCAGGTGGACCCAGACCCATCCCCCCCCCCTACTGGTTACACTTGTGGTGGTAAATGGGAGTCCTCCAACCCTCCCCCCGAAACCCACTGTACCCACATGTAGGTGCCCCCCTTCATCCCTAAGGGCTATGGTAGTGGTGTACAGTTGTGGGGAGTGGGTTTTGTGGGGGATTTGGGGGGCTCAGCACACATGGGAAGGGAGCTATGCACCTGGGAGCAATTTTTGAAGTCCACTGCAGTGCTCCCTAGGGTGCTCGGTTGGTGTACTGGCATGTGAGGGGAACCAGTGCACTACAAATGCTGGCTCCTCCCACGACCGGATTTGGCCGGGTTTGTGATCACCGGCATTAGTTTCCATTATCGATGGAAACCAATGCTGGCCATCTCTAAAGCCGGCTCAAATGCTGAGATTTGGCCGGCTCCAACCGTATTATTGAAACGAAAGATAGCCAGCTATCTTTTTTCGATAATATGGTCGGGGCGCCGTTCGATTATGCCCCTCATGATAGCCTCCATGTGGAAATAGAGGACAAAATATATATACAAGTATCTTAATCATTACTATTGAAATTAATGTCTTTGTGCATCTCTTCACAGACAGCTTTCCAGTGATTATATTGGCTTTGTTCTTCAGTGATTTTTTTTTCAGACAGATGTTTGTTCTTTGTGTAATTTTGTGTTTTCTCACACCTTTTCCTGGTATTTTAAGTATATATGGGTTAGTTATTTTATTTTGTGTCTTCAATATATTTTGTCCTCTATTTTTTATTTCTACATAGAGGTTATCATTGCTTTTCTACAACATTTTATGATTTTATATTCAATTGTTTTATCATTTGCTTATTTCCAATCTGAAGGGTTACCTTCAAAAGCTAATCAAAAATGTAATAAATTAGTCGAATAAAAAAGGTAACATCTTATTTTCTTTTCTCTGTTTTGATTTATTTTTATTTATTACCTTAGTGTTAATGGTGAGTTTTAACTTTTCATGGATGTTTGCTGTCTTCTGACTGACTTCCATGTTGGTATCGCAGATGTCATTTCACCTTTAACAGATATAGAGGGAGGAGAGGCAGGATAGTGGCTGTTGACAGCAATGCTCTGAAATAATCACCATTTGTAGGCTTTTTCATTTTCTCACATAGACTTTGGGCCACATGATAAGGCCTGGAGCAGAGCTTTCCAAAGTGTGGGTCAGTCCCCAAATGCAATTGTTTAACAAGGGTTTTAATGCACGTTCAGATTCAGAAACAGCTGTAAAACTGATAACGCATGTTAAATAACTAAGAAAGAATTGTATGATAATGCAGAGAAGAGGTGGGGAATGTTCGTTGCCATTAGCTTGAATTAATGATGTATCAGAAGCCTCAAGAGATATTCCCTGTGGAGTCCCTGCTGCTAAGTCAATCTTTGGACAGGTGACGTAATAGGGAATAGCCTTCTCCAACAGTCACATGACAGGAGAAGCCACCCTACACTTTTGAAGGGAAGTATGGTGTTGGTTCACATTGATTGATTACTGCAACATCATTTCCATAAGAACGTAAGAGTAGCCATACTGGGTCAGACCAATGGTCCATCTAGCACAGCATCCTTTTTCCAACAGTGGTCAAGCCAGGTCACAAATACCTGGCAGAAACCCAATTAGCAGCAACATTCCATGCTACCAATCCCGGGGGAATCAGCTACTTCCTCATGTCTTTCTCAATAGCAGACTATGGACTTTTCCTCTGTAATAAACCATGGCAATGCAATTGTGAAACCAACTGGGGTGCCCTCTCCTTCCAACCTTCCCTCTCCCCCTCACTGCTCACCGTTCTCAGGGAATCCCACCCCTCCCCCCCCCTTTCACAGCTGGGAGGTATCCGGTACTGATTACGAATCCAAGGGAATTGGGCTTCATATTTTATTAGCCCCCTACTGGTTGGCTGACTTCAATGGCATTTCTGTTCCTGAGCTGCCTCCCTTCCAGTAATTCTCAGGAATCTGCACCGTGATTTCCGGTATACCCTTTCCTTTAGGCCTCCTGGAGAACTCTGGGTAGGGTAGTTCCGGACCTGCCTGCCCTTGACATTGATCAGTGTACTTAGCCTTATCACACCTCCAGGAACTTGTCCAAACCTTTTTTTAAACACAGATAGTCTAGCCGCTGTTACCGTAGATATGATTGTAAAGAAACTTCAAACTCTGATAAACATTACTGCCCGATCAATATTGAAGGTATCTAAGTACAATAGAGCCACAACATTCACTGGTTACCAGGACAGGCAGGTATTTTTAAGCTCTGCTGCTTGTTTTTTTTAAATGCATGTGTTGAAACACCTTATATGTCAAATCTAATTCGATTATCAGCTAGAAATGTTAGTCCTGGATTCAGATGGGGTTTTTTTTTAATTCTTCCGGACCCAGATCCAAAAAAGGTGGTTTATAAGAGATTTTTTGCTGGTTCATTTGCATATTTGGCAACCAATAACTGGAACGATCTACCTGCAGTCTAACTATGCAGGTTTTCAAAAGTTGTGGAAAACTTTTTTTTATTTAGAAAATATTTGAGTTTGAATTAATTAGTTTTATTGGTTGTTTGTTTTTAATGATCTCTACTTGTTCCTGGAATTGGCCCAGTCTATTCTTTTGTAAGCCACACTGAACTTTAATGATATGTGTGGGATACAAATGTCATGTAATGTAATAAGGGGCCTGAAAAGCAAGCACCCCGGGTCTTCCTGATTTATTTATTAATTAGAACGGCTTGATATACTGAGGTAGAACAAGACACTTTACAATAGAGGAGGGAGAGAAGATCAGAGAGATGGAGGTCAGGGAGATTTAGGGAGGAGGGGTAGAGTGAGAGGCAGGAAGAAAGCCTGAGTGACACAGAGGAGATGAAAGAGGAACAGGAAAATGGGAAGGAAGCTAAGGAAGAAGAAAAGGAAAAAATGAGGGAAAGGGGAAGGGAGGGTTTAGGTGATGACAGAAAGGCAGGAAGTCTGCAATACTAAAAAGCTGCTGGAGAAACATTTTAGTCATTTGTTTAAGCTTCGGAAACAAAGGGGTGAGGAGAATTTCTTAGGAAGGGTAAAAGGCTGTTAAAATGTCAGTGCGGTTGCAGAAACATTCGGGCCCCTGCTCCGGAAAGTGTCCTCACAGGCTTTCCTTCAATAGGACTCGAAGCAGAGTTTAGGAGGGAAGTATAAAACCCAGTTACAGGGGAGAGGCCGTGTCTTTTTCCTCCCAGGAAGAGGTCCACCTAAGAAGGAAACGGAGAAGCACTGAGTGGGGAACCTCACCCAGAGGCCCATCCAGAGCATAGCTCCCTGCCAGTTTGTTAATCAGCTGTTCCATGGAGCCAGAAATAAGAGACTGAAGTTTTCCCACTTTTCAGAGACTGATCAGAGCTGTCCCTCTGAGGCACAGAGTGCCCAAAAGCAGAAGGTCTGGTCATGGGGAGACTGGATCTAAACCCTTACTCAGAAAACAGCAAATGTTGACACTGCTCAAATCTATAGAGCACAATCGGGGAAGGGGTTGAAGGCAGCAAACAATAACAACCTTGAATTCCACCTTCCTATCTGTGTCAGGAGGTCTCTCACCCACCCAGGAGTTACCCTACACCTGTTCACAAGGGCCAGCATTCATCACAGAGAATCTTTAGCATGAAAAAGGAAATATATAACCACCAGCACCGGAAAAATAATATAAGAACATTAGAGTAGCTATACTGGGTCAGACCAATGGTCCATCTAGCCTAGTATCCTGTTTTCCAAACAGTGGCCAAGCCAGGTCACAAGTACCTGGCAGAAACCCAAATCATGGCAATACTCCATACTACAAATCCCAGGGCAAGCAGTTGCTTCCCATGTCTGTCTCAATAGCAGACTATGGACTTTTCCTCCAGGAATTTGTCCAAACCTTTTTTAACCCAGATACACTAACTGCTGTTACCACATCCTCCAGAAAAGAGTTCTAGAGCTTAACTATTTGTTGAGTGAAAAAATATTTCCACCTATTTGTTTTAAAAGTATTTCCATGTAACTTCCTTGAGTGTCCCCTAGTCTTTGTACTTTTGGAACGAGTTAAAAAAAATCGATTTACTTCTACTCATTCTACAGCACTCATGATTTTGTAGACCTCAATCACATCTCCCCTCATCTATCTCTTTTCGAAGCTGAAGAGCCCTAACCTCTTTAGCCTTTCCTCAAATGAGAGGAGTTCCATCCTCTTTATCATTTTGGTCACTCTTCTTTGAACCTTTTCTATTTCCGCTATATCTTTTTTGAGACACAGTGACCAGAACTGAACACAATACTCAAGGAGCCATCCCTCCTCCAAGACAGCACAGAGTCTGCCAGACTGGAAGTGGGACTTCTCTACAACATCAACGTACAGAGTAGCTTCTACATCCAGCTTAGACCATCCCCAAGTAGAAGCTTTACCAGTAGACTCTCATTCTTCAGCAAATCTTTATTGTAGTACTCATAATAAACAAAGAAAATCCAACTTACAGTTCAGTTGGAGAGATAGAATTGTTGCCTTCTGCACAGAGTCTGCATCTAGCCACTCCAGAGGCAAGGAGTTGACCACAACTTCAGCCCAGCTGAGAGGAAAAGCTGTAACTCTCAAAGGAAATAAGGGGGAGAAACTCAGGCTAAATAAAAGGGGTTTGACTTGAGGAGATGGTGAAAAATCTTGATGGAATTACAGTAAATTAAGGAGGGATTAATCCTAGAACAGCTGCTGATCACAAAGCATGAAGGGAAAACTGGGCTATCTGACGCAGCCCATGGAGGCAGAGAGGAAGAGCTGTGGCCCTAGCTCAGAGCTGTCACAAGTCCTGCTCTGTGGTGCAACTGGAGGGTTCGTCAACCGCTTGTAACTCCAGAGACAACTCCACTCCGGCTTCCTGTGGAACCTTTCTTTAATAACTTGAAATCATAACAGTTGATAAACGCAAAGCTTTCTTATTCCTATTTCCCCAGATCAGTCCTTACCGTGCATATAGCACTTAGCCATCAAGTTCATTCAGGGCACCCTCGTAGGGTCCTTTGCTCCAATAAAGCCCTCTTCTACTATCTGTACCAGTGCCCTTATATCTCATCTCTCACACAAAGTTTAACACAGTCTTTGGAGGAAAGCTCATTCACCAGTTTAACCCAATCCTTTAAGGTAAGCTCATTCGCTTGAATAAAGTTCATGCATTATAGTTCATCTCCTTTAAACCCAAGCCTTTTTATTCCTTCATCTCCTTAAACATTCAGAGGCTGAAGGGACCTCCACCCTTTAACATACCAGCAACCAAACACTTGGGCCAGGCTTCAGCACAGTGTCAAATTTCTATTACACTTTAGGAAGACAAACTCAAGTGCTGGCCGTAAGCCCCTGGGCTGGTTCAAACACCTCAGCCTCCCCAGATGCTTCTTTAAGGCTCCTTCTTCCACATTTGAATTAGGTTAGCAAGCAAGATTGTTATAAGGCCTTTAGGCTTCTCCCCCTTTACCTTTGCCAGGGCAGAAATGTCCATAGGTTCTGGTTCAGAAGCTACACCCTCTCTTGGAACCCCAGAAACTCCCTCCAAGGGCATCCACTCCATCGATTCCTCCCCCTCTCCTCTCTCTCTGGAAGTTTATAATCCACTTGATTAACCTTCCTGAAAAGGTCAGGGGACCTACCCTGGGGAGCTTGGGAATTGTAGTCCCTCAGGTTCTCTGTGGAATGGTGAGGACTAACCTCTCTAAAGGAGTCATATGCTCGACCCCGGGGAAGCTGGGAGTTGTAGTCCCTTAAGATCTCTGTGGAATGGTGAGGACTAACCTCTCTAAAGGAGTCATATGCTCGACCCCAGGGAAGCTGGGAGTTGTAGTCCCTTAAGTGTTCTGGGTAGTGTCTGCCTTTACGGAGTCTTTTCCTAAAGATTTTCCCGCTAGGTTTGCCGGGCTCTTCACACAGTCAATAGGGAAAGATCACAAGGAATCAATCACAGGATACTGTAAACTATAGGAAATGCAGTCCTAATACCCAGCATTATCTACATGAATTGAACTGTGATTTTGAAGAAATAATGTGTCCAAATTTTAATGCAGCTTCAGGCTTAATGCCTAGTGAAACATGGTGCATGTTGGTGGCAGAGCTGCTCATTTGTGGTTCCAGTTACTTACACAAAAGTAGAATCTACAAGACCATAAATGCAAATGGGCAAAAGTAGAACTGGCCTAGTCTCTTCTATGTCCCTCGTGACCTGGAGACAGCTGGTCACCTATTATCTGGACCTTCTCAAGAGAGAGGCAGTGCCGTGTGCCATGTTTTACACTGGATCATTCTTCACAGATTAATCCACTGAGACATGAAATAAATCTTTCCAGATGGTCCTAGTCTGTCGCTCCGGCTCCAGTGCAGCACTGGAGACGCCTCCCACTTGTCTCACAAAGCTGCTGCCTCATTATATTTCGATTTTTCATCCAGGCAGTCTCTAAATTAGAATCCACAGTTCCGTAAACTCCTAATTATCACCCTAAAAACTGCAGCTGAGGAGTGGTAATGAAGGTAGTGCAGAAATGGGAGCTGGAAAAATGAGTGGTTTAATTATTCATGGGATGTCTCTCTCTCTCTCCCTCCTGTTTTCCCAGTGAATCTAGAGAATGTTAGTGAAGTGACATCATTAAGGTCATTAGCGAAAGGAGCTTCGCTTCTGCCTGCTGCCAATTGACTTGTTGCTAATCAGATGTCTGCTGTTAGACCTCTGCCTGCTCAAAGCCAAAGCAAAACCCACTGCTGCCGTCCAAAGAGGATGTCATGATTGGAGAAACGGTATCAAACCGAAGATCCAGTTTCAAACCTATTGAGAATTGTTATAAATACACCGGACTTCCTTCCTTTGCTGATGTGACCTGGGTGTCAGAAACAGCCCTGTAGACTGTGGTAAAGATTTTTTTCTCTTGGTGCCTTTCAGGGGGTACAGCTGCCCTGTAACCAGCATGAAGAGATGTTCACCTGGAGTTTGCTAGCTGGCCACCCGAGACAGAAGCTGCTAAGAGGGTTCCCGTTGTTTATTTAAGGCCCCAGTTTTGGAGAGAAAGGGTCTTTTGTCTCTTTTCTGCCTCTCTAGCAGCTGGCTGCCAGTAACATAGTAGATGACGGCAGATAAAAGATCCGCATGGTCCATTCAGTCTGTCTAACAAGATAAACATAACATATGGTATGATGCAGTGGCGTAGCCAAGGGTGGGCTTGGGTGGGCCCAGGCCCACCCACTTTGGTTTCAGGCCCACCCAGTAGCAGCATACCTCTGAAGTGCCTGGCAGGGATCCCCAAGCCCCACCAGCCGAAAACTCCCAACAAGTGTCCCTCCTGCATACCTTGTAAGTAGCAGATCTTCGCCTGCAGTGAGCAGTGACATACATACTACTACTACTACTACTATTTAGCATTTCTATAGCGCTACAAGGCATACGCAGCGCTGCACAAACATAGACATACTGCTCGCACCGGCCCCACAGCCTTCCCTCTGATATATTTCTGCCTAGGTGGAAACAGGAAGTTGCATCAGAGGGAAGGGTGTGGGACCAACATGAGCAGTGTGTATTAGTTGCTGTTCGCTGCTGGACTGATGAGACAAAGTCAGCACGGATTTAGTGAAGGGAAGTCTTGCCTCACCAATCTAATGCATTTTTTTGAGGGGGTAAGCAAACATGTGGACAATGGGGAGCCGGTTGATATTGTATATCTGGATTTTCAGAAGGCGTTTGACAAAGTGCCGCACGAAAGACTCCTGAAGAAATTGCAGAGTCATGGAATCGGAGGTAGGGTATTATTATGGATTAAGAACTGGTTGAAAGATAGGAAGCAGAGAGTAGGATTGCGTGGCCAGTATTCTCAGTGGAGGAGGGTAGTTAGTGGGGTCCCGCAGGGGTCTGTGCTGGGTCCGTTGCTTTTTAATGTATTTATAAATGACCTAGAGATGGGAATAACTAGTGAGGTAATTAAATTCGCCGATGACACAAAATTATTCAGGGTCGTCAAGTCGCAGGAGGAATGTGAACGATTACAGGAGGACCTTGCGAGACTGGGAGAATGGGCGTGCAAGTGGCAGATGAAGTTCAATGTTGACAAGTGCAAAGTGATGCATGTGGGTAAGAGGAACCCGAATTATAGCTACGTCTTGCAAGGTTCCGCGTTAGGAGTTACGGATCAAGAAAGGGATCTGGGTGTCGTCGTCGATGATACGCTGAAACCTTCTGCTCAGTGTGCTGCTGCGGCTAGGAAAGCGAATAGAATGTTGGGTGTTATTAGGAAAGGTATGGAGTCCAGGTGTGCGGATGTTATAATGCCGTTGTATCGCTCCATGGTGCGACCGCACCTGGAGTATTGTGTTCAGTACTGGTCTCCGTATCTCAAAAAAGATATAGTAGAATTGGAAAAGGTACAGCGAAGGGCGACGAAAATGATAGTGGGGATGGGACGACTTTCCTATGAAGAGAGGCTGAGAAGGCTAGGGCTTTTCAGCTTGGAGAAGAGACGGCTGAGGGGAGATATGATAGAAGTGTATAAAATAATGAGTGGAATGGATCGGGTGGATGTGAAGCGACTGTTCACGCTATCCAAAAATACTAGGACTAGAGGGCATGAGTTGAAGCTACAGTGTGGTAAATTTAAAACGAATCGGAGAAAATTTTTCTTCACCCAACGTGTAATTAGACTCTGGAATTCATTGCCGGAGAACGTGGTACGGGCGGTTAGCTTGACGGAGTTTAAAAAGGGGTTAGATAGATTCCTAAAGGACAAGTCCATAGACCGCTATTAAATGGACTGGAAAAATTCCTCATTTTTAGGTATAACTTGTCTGGAATGTTTTTACGTTTGGGGAGCGTGCCAGGTGCCCTTGACCTGGATTGGCCACTGTCGGTGACAGGATGCTGGGCTAGATGGACCTTTGGTCTTTCCCAGTATGGCACTACTTATGTACTTATGTACTTATGTACTTTAAAGGTATACGGGAGAGGGAGGGGATGTTTGAGAGTCCATATGGCATGCAGGCGAGAGGAGAGACCAAATCACCTGTGGGATGGGGCGAGGTTCTTCTGCCCACCCATCTTGGGCCCAGGCCCAACCAAAATTGGGTGTCTGGCTATGCCCCTGGTATGATGCGATGTAACATACATGTACTAAGAGGTGGAAGCCTCAGACTCTGTGAGGGTGGACTCTGAATCATCACCTAGGTCTCAGGGCAAAAGAAAACGAGATCCCCTATGTCAGAGAAGGCTGGCGAACCTGAATTCCTACCTGGTAGCAATCTGAGCTCGATGGACAAGTGAGCTACAGAACCTGAGAAGGGGAACCCTGTCATGTCCACTGAAGGGAGAGTCCAGGAACCAGGTAGCATTCAGAGGAAAGTCCAGAGAGGAGAGGAGTGTGGAACCACATTTCGACCAACATCTCCGTTGTATCGCTCCATGGTGCGACCGCACCTTGAGTATTGTGTTCAATTCTGGTTGCCGCATCTCAAGAAAGATATAGTAGATTTGGAAAAGGTACAGCGAAGGGCGACTAAAATGATAGCGGGGATGGGACGACTTCCCTATGAAGAAAGACTAAGGAGGCTAGGGCTATACAGCTTGGAGAAGAGACGGCTGAGGGGAGACATGATAGAGGTATATAAAATAATGAGTGGAGTGGAACAGGTGGATGTGAAGCGACTGTTCACGCTTTCCAAAAATACTAGGACTAGGGGGCATGCGATGAAACTACAGTGTAGTAAATTTAAAACAAACCGGAGAAAATTTTTCTTCACCCAACGCATAATTAAACTCTGGAATTCGTTGCCGGAGAACGTGGTGAAGGCGGTTAGCTTGGCAAAGTTTAAAAAGGGGTTAGACGGTTTCCTAAAGGACAAGTCCATAAACCACTACTAAATGGACGGGAAAAATCCATAATTTCAGGAATAACATGTATAGAATGTTTGTACGTTTGGGAAGCTTGCCAGGTGCCCTTGGCCTGGATTGGCCGCTGTCGTGGACAGGATGCTGGGCTTGATGGACCCTTGCTCTTTTCCCAGTGTGGCATTACTTATGTACTTATGTACTTTCCTGGGTCGACTTCCACACTCCACCAATGAGGCTGAGACTCCCGCTCAGCAGGTCTGGTGTGGAGCAGCAGGCCTCCCCCTCGATAATGACATCGACTCCTGCTGCCCCGGGACCAGTCTTGCAACAGAATTTGCAAAATCTCACAGTTCTTTTCACAAGACTGGTCCTGCGGCAACAAAAGATGATAGGCAATTAATGCTTCTGCTGCTGACTGGAAGAAACCTCACAAACCCTCAGCACTCTTAAAACTCTCAACATTGCTACTTTATATAGATATATCTCAATGACCTCAGTGGCGACTCTTTTCACATGGGCTATCAGCTCATGACTCATCAGTCAGACACATTATATATGCAGGCTCAATTTAGTAATTATAAATTAAAGATTATTCAGCTATGTATCTTTATAATAGGACTCCAGATCAGCTTCTGCACGGACCATGTTTCGCAGGGTTCTAAACCCAAGCTGCATCAAGTGCTGACCTGTATGCCACATGCCAACCAGTATCTTTACAATCAGCTTTGCAAAATGTACATCTTTCTGCTTCTGTATTTTGTAGTGTATAGGAGGAAATGCATTTCTGTTTCTCAATTACTGCTACTACAATGCTTACAGATTTTGGCTTTCCTGAGGGGTTCCATTTCAGATTTTGTCTGTGTGGTAGCAGGGTTGGGGGGCCTGTTATGGGGCCTTCCCAGAAACAGCCAGAGAAGGTATATAACAGTAAACAGAAAACCTACTTATTACTTCAACTCAGGTATACTGAAGCTTGTTGCTTCACAGACATGGTATTTCAGCAATAACATCCTTTGCAGATCAGTTGTAATTCTTGCTAGAGCACTTCTTGCTAGGCCATATACACACTCAGGCCTGAGGACTTCCATGGCGAGTCAACGAAAACAACTTCCTACCTTGATAGTCTTCTTTTAGTCTTGTATCTTACATATAGACTGTGAAGGCCATAGGCTGGAAGGCTGCTTTTTTAATCTGCCCAGTTGAACCCCACCCTCTCTAGTGCGCACTGGAGAACCTGGCCCCTTAAGAAAGCCCTGTGAGGGAGTTTATTTAAAGTGGGACCAGTAGCCTCCCTCATGTCCTGTTGAGTATCTGTGTCAGTGGGGGCCTCATCGTGAAAGAGAAAGTCAGCATTCTGCTGCCCCCAGATAGCCCAGTGCCTTATCTCATACTGAAAGGGTTGGAAATTTAAGAATCATCACATAATCTGGCCATTAGATTCCTTATGGTGAGCCGGCAACTTGAGAGACTGGTGGTCCATGATCAGAGTAAATGGCCATCCCAGCAGATAATACTGAAATCTTTCCAGTACCCACTTGACAGCCAGGGCCTCTTTCTCAATTACTGTATTTTATTTATTTTTATTACATTTGTACCCCACGCTTTTTCCCACTCATGGCAGGCTCAATGCGGCAGGCAATGGAGGGTTAAGTGACTTGCCCAGAGTCACAAGGAGCTGCCTGTGCTGGGAATTGAACTCAGTTCCCCAGGACCAAAGTCCACCACCCTAACCACTAGGCCACTCCTCCACTGTATAAGTCTGCCCACAGGGAAGCAACTTACAGCTGATGAAAGTCATGGGGTGTTATTTCCCATCTACTGCTTGGGACAGGACAGCACCAAGACCTGCATCAGATGTATCAGTTTTAACAATTAATGGTCATTTGAATTCAGGGCTCATCAGGACAATTTTCAAGCATAGACATCCTTCAGAAAGCAATAACCAGCTCTGTCAAATAGCAAAACTGGGAATGAATCATCAATAATAACCGACAAGTTCAAGAAATGCATAAACTTGCTTCTTTGTTTGCGGTACAGGGACCTGGGTGATCACATCCACTTTCTAGATCTGAGGCTGCACTTGCCAATGCAATGTCTCAGGTACTGGACTTAAAGTTAGATTTCTATAGATTTGCTGTCAACCTGAATTTCCTCAGACATGATAGGATGGCTTGTTCCTGAATCAAATCGGGCCTCCATTCCAGGCTATGAATGGCAATGTTGTCTAGGTATGATGGCACATAGCCTTCATGTGCTTTCAATAGGCAGTCGACTAAGCATTAGAATGTAGTAGGAGCCCTATGAAGTCCAAAGGGCAGCCCCATAAACTGGAATAATCCCTGAAGTGTAGAGAAGGTTGTCTTCTCCTTGGTAACTGGCGGAAGGAGTACCTGCCAATGCCCTTTGGTCAGATCCAATCTTGAAATGAACTGGGCTCCTCCCAGCCTCTTGATCAACTCATCCCAGGACCGTGGGATAGGAGCCAGGGAGTTCCCATCCCAGGACTAGGGTGAGCCTATGCAAAGTTAACCTTGGAGGGAAGTCAGGTCACAGAGGGTCTGGACCTGTAAAAGTGAGGAGCACAGCCTTTGAAACACTATTCTCTGGGATAGGCATGGACAGGAGTCTGTACAAAGTGTAAATAGTCCTGCTGAAAAGCCTCTGTACATAAATACAAGGAAGGAGAATTGAGTTCCATTGAGAAATACCAGAAGGATTGTGCTTGCCCTAAATGTTGGAGAGTTGATCCTGGTTGATGTTCCTGATTTGCCAGACTTGGAGAATAAACCAGTTGAGTTTGCATGAACTGCTGACTCCACAGTGGTTTATGGACTTTTAGAAAGTATACGTGTTTTTTTAAACCTGACTAACTTAACAGCCAGCCTATCTCCCACAGCAGCGTTTGGATTTGTTTTGAAGTTCCTGGGGGAGAAAAGGGTAATCCCACTTCTAAGACTGCTTTCCCCAGGTGGAGGCACCGTGCGCCAAGTGAGTGAGTGAGCGAGGATCCGACGGAGTCTACCCTTTGCGGGGGCTCCAGGACACTCGGTCCCTGGACCCAGATGTGCCCAGGCAAAGGGGCGTTACCCTAGGCAGTAACTTTTTTACTTTCAGTTAAGTACATTTTTTAATGTGATCTTCATTGCACTTTTGCTTTTACTTAAGTATTAAAATATACATTTATTTTTACTTTTGCTTAAGTACTTTGATCTAGTACTTTGACCAACACTAGACCTTTCTTACTAACTACTGGAGTTGCTTTCTATGTACTGCTGTTTGTTTGGGTCCGTTTTTTTTCCATACATGATTGCTTTGTGTTTATTCCACGCATTCTTGAATTTAGTTACCGTTTTCATCTTCACCACCTCCTGCAGGAGGAGGTATCTGGTATCTACCACCGTCTCCGTGAAAAAGTAGTTCTTGATGCTGTTTCTAGGTTGACCCCACTGCAACCTCAATTCATGTCCTCTCGTTCTACCACCTTCCCGTCTCTGGCACCTTTGTGGAACAGGGGCCCAGAGCATTCTTCCTGTTACTGTATAACAAAGCCCATTTTGGCAGCCCGCTACGCTCATCGTACAGAAAGGCATTATTCCAGCAGCTGTGCTCCACTTGTTTATGGGGCATTGAATCCAAATCCAGCATCTGTTTTCAATGGGGATCATTTCATAAAGCATATTCCACATGTAGAGCACATTTCTGATGTAGAAAATGGCAAGTTTTTGCAGGGGATAAGTTGGAAAAGCGAGTGCCCCTACTTTCCCTGATGGGTATTTCCATGTTCCCAGGGTTATCGGTTGGGTGGATTGTGCGTGCATTTTATATAATACTAGTAAAAAAGGCCCGTTTCTGACACAAATGAAACGGGCGCTAGCAAGGTTTTCCTCGGAGTGCGTATGTTTGAGAGAGTGTATGTGAGAGTGACTGTGTGTGAGAGAGAGAGTGAATGTGCGAGTGTGTGTGTGTGAGAGAGAGAGAGAGAGAGTGAGTCTGGGTGTGAGTGTGTCTGTGAGAGAGAGAGTGTGTGTGTGAGAATGAGAGTGTGTGCAAGTGCATATGTGAGACACAGTGTGAGAGAGAGAGAGAGTGTGTTTCACACAGATACAGTGTGTGGGAGAGAGAGAGTGTGTGTGAGACACAGACTTTCTGTGAGACTGAGTGTATGAGACCAAGAGAGTGTGTGAGTGACTGTGTGACACATAGTGAATATGATACAGTGTGAGACAGAGTATGTGAGAGACAGTGTGTGAGAGTGAGAGAAAGACATTGACTGTGAGAGAAAGTGTGTGTGAGAGAAAGAGAGTGTGTGTGTGTGACAGAGATACCCCCCCCCCCCTCTCTGGTGTCAGGCCCCCCTTCTCTCTCTCTGGTGTCTGAGCGTTACTGTGCAGGACGCTGAGCTCTGGCTGTGCTTCAAGGAACTGACCAACCCTATTTAATAGAATGCACCTCCAACATTCTGAAGCCGAGAAACCTCGTGTGGTTGGTCACTTCTGCTTGTGATGAACCCGGAAGTGCGTGATGCCAATTCAGGAGATGGATACAGAGAGCAGGAATGCCTCAGCCTTGCAGTCAGCTTCAGAACGTTGGAGGTGCGTTTTATTATATAGGATTTGGCTACAGACAAACTCACTAATTCTACAATCTCGCCTGCTCAATTTTACGCGAACGTAAGTTACACAATAGTGTCAATTAATTGCTGAACTAACTGCTAATTGGCACTAGTGACCAATAATAGCCTACAATTGGTGTTAATTTGCAGTAATTAGCAGTTAAGCACTTACGTGTTCTTAGCCAGTATGCTACAAATTGTGGGCACAAAATCCAAGGCATGTAATTACGAGGGGGGCGTGGACCTAGGAGGAAGCGTGGACCTGGCAGGGGGTGTGGTCCTGGGAGGGGGATGTGGACCTGAGAGGAGGCATGGACCTGGGAGGGGGTGTGGTCCTGGGAGGGGGACATGGACCTGGGAGGAGGTGTGGACCTAGGAGAGGGATGTGGTCCTGGGAGGAGGCGTGGACCTGGGAGTGGATGTGGTCCTGGGAGGGGGAGGAGGCATGGACCTGGAATAGGGGTGTGGTCCTGGGAGGGGTGTGGTCCTTGGAGGGGGATGTGGACCTGGAAGGAGGCGTGGACCTGGGAGGGGTGTGGTCTTTGGAGGGGGATGTGGACCTGGAAGGAGGTGTGGACCTGGGAGGGGGTGTGGTCCTGGGAGGGGGATGTGGACCTGGAAGGAGGTGTGGACCTGGAAGGAGGTGTGGACCTGGGACGTAAACCTGGAAGTAGGCATGGACATGGGAGGGGGACCTGGACCTAGGAGGAGGTGTGCCTGACAAACACACTGGTTATGGAATATGAGCAGTTACATACCTAATACCAAGTTATGCGCGAGGCTTTACAGCAGCCATTGGTCCACCGTTCTACAACATAACTGCTTAGCACACAGCATCCCAGGTGACGTAGGGAATTACCCCATAAAGGGTGCTCATACCTGTATGTACATGTGTGATATATACGTCCAATTTTAAAATGTGCGCAATTACCCACGTAAGTGTTAGCAGGACACCTGGATGCTATTGTGCAAATATCTGCTTCAGACATACCAAGTCACATGATTTCGGCCCTGGACTCCAGCTCACACACCAAAGCCCTCTCCTCTCACACGTTTGTGGGATGTAGTAAGCATTCCTTCCTTCTCGCCACCAGCAGCAGTCATCAGTGACAGTAAGGTAAGCAGTAAGCTCACTGCCTTTGGCGGCCCCAAAAAGCTTTCCCTCTGCAGCAACTTCCTGTGGCACCTGCCAGTGGCCCGGAACATTGAAGGAGGGCAGTGTTGCAGGGAGAGGCTGCAGGAAGTGAAATGCCGCACCTGTGGGTTGGAAGGGATGAAGGAAGAGTCACCACATCATTGCAGGGAGGAGGCAAGGATAGAGATGCCAGACTGTGGGTTGGGGGAGGGGAGGGAAGAAGGGACATGCCAGACTGCAGGGGGGAAGGGAAGAGAGATGCCAGACTGGGGGTAGGTGGATGGGGAGAGGGGGGAAGGGAAGAAGAGAAATGCCACTGTGGGAGGGGGAGGGAAAGGAAGGGAAGAAGAGAGATGCCAGACCAGGGGGGGAGGGGAGGGGAGGAAGGAAGAAGGGAAAGAGTGAGTGCAACCATACCACACTGAGAGAGGGGAAGAACTAGAGGATGCAGAACCTGCAGGGAAAAGGAGAAAAATACAGGAAGGAGATAGAAGAGAGAGAGAGAAGGAAATGAAATATAGCTGGGGTCTGCGAGAGAAGGAGGAAGAGAAAGAGATAGTGGACTTGCGAGGAGTAGGGGCAGGAAAGAGAGGGACCTTTGCTGCACCTAACCATTATACCTCTATTCAGGAAATCTAGACGGCCCCAATTTGATTGACTGCACATTTTGTCCATTAGATTGTAAACTCCTTTGAGCAGGGACTGTCCTTCTTTGTTAAACTGTACAGCGCTGCGTAACCCTAGTAGCGCTTTAGAAATGTTAAGTAGTAGTAGTAAGGAAGGGGGAGAGAGGGAGAGATGCTGGGCATGGGGTGGCATAGAGACACAGAGGGAAGATGCCAGACTGGGAAGGGGGATAGGGATGATGATACATGAGGGTTGATGGGGACACAGAAAGGGGATACTGGCTAGGGGAGGGATAGAGACACTGAGGGATGATGCTGGACAGGTGGGGAGGGGATTCAGGTCACAAAGGGATGATGACATATGAGGGGGATGGGGACACAGTAGATAGGGCAAAACTTCAGACACAGAGAAGAGGAATGCTTAACATGGTGAGAAGATAGGCGCAGGGACACAGGAAATACTAAACATAGTGATAGCGACACAGAGGGAAGATGGGTAGTAGACATGGAGAGAGAAGAAATGCCAAATGTACCAAGAGGCCCTGGCAAGAGAGTCAAGAGAAGACAGAGGAAACCAGAAACCAGACACTGGGAGCAACATGATGAGCAAAATGAAATGACCAGACAACAAAGGTACAAAAAAGAATTTTATTTTCTATTTATTG
Source organism: Microcaecilia unicolor (assembly GCF_901765095.1). Taxonomy (NCBI): domain Eukaryota; kingdom Metazoa; phylum Chordata; class Amphibia; order Gymnophiona; family Siphonopidae; genus Microcaecilia; species Microcaecilia unicolor. The sequence continues at coordinate 532,822,825 of NC_044033.1, read as the reverse complement.
ATTGACATATGTCAGTTTTTGGAATGTGCATCTTCCAGAACTAATTTTAGACATGGTTGGCACGTCTAAATCTCCAGTGTTGCATTGGGATTGACCCCCATGGATTGACACACTCAAACTTAGAATTTCTTCAGAGCAGGTGTAAATTTACTGGGTGAGGAACGGTGCAATTCTGGGCCTTTTTTAGAAGTTGAAGCATCCTGTCTTCAAAATTACCTCCACTCTGCATCAAATGGACCCCTATAAACTGCTTCAGATTACACAACTCTTGTTTTTCCATAGGAGACTTTTTGAATTGGTATAAATATTTGAGGCTCCTTCTAAACTTCAGAAAGAACAACATTTAGAGAGCTGTTAACATTTGAAAACTGTACTGACGGGGAGACAGCACCATTCCTCCCCCTTCCAAAAATTAGATTGAGTGGAGAATGCACTGTGGTCGGGGCCTAACGCATGGATTTAATTTTTCGTAAGTACAAAGCCTCATATCTCTCTGTGTGGAGAAGCTGGATGCTACAGACATTTTGAAAATAATGCCGGGACTGTGTGTGACAGATGTGGGGTCTTGGAATGAAGTGCTGAGTTTGAGATTCAGTCCTTTGAAGACACTGCAGAAACCGGAAGGCTTGGAGCAGGCCAAGCCTTTGAGTAAAAGCCAAATCCTAGCTCTCTTTCCCCATCAGCTACTTAAGACAGAACCTCTGCAGCTGTTGGAGGGGTCAGGAAGATGCTCTGAGATGACCGTAATAAAATAAGATCCTTTTCCCTCTCCGAATACAGGCCAAAGGCAGGAATAGAGTATTTCTCTTCCAGCTCCGCACCGAAACTCTTAGCGGTTTAGACATATTCTTGGAGGAAAAGTCCATAAATAATTATTAAAGTACAAAAGGCACTGCTTATCCCTGGGGATAGGTAACCTGGAATCTTGCTACTTTTTGGGATTCTGCCAGGTACTTGTAACTGGACTGGCCACTGTTGGAAGCAGGAAACTTGGCTAGATGGACCTTTGGTCTGACTTGGTATGGGAATTCTTATGTTATATTATATTCTTATGTCAGTAGGCTTAATATATGGTTCCCTCATATGTGTCAGTGCCCTTATCTGTGTCAGAGACCTCCAACAGCTCAGGGGACAAATCCCTAATCTCTCAATCATTTGAGCCCTTAATTCAAGGACTCTGGTTCAAGGGAAATCACCAGTCCTCCAATCTATTAGGCCCCTGATTCATGGATAAATCACTACTCTGCCAATCAGCTAGGGTCCTGGTTTATGGGAAATCACCAGTCTCCCAATTAGCTCGATCCTTGGTTGAAGGGAAAATCCCTGTCTCCCAATCAGTTAGTTAGAGCCCTGATTCATGGGAAATCACCAGTCTTTCAATCAGTTAGTGGCCTGGTTTCAGGCTTGATGGAAAAACAAAATGTCCAACAGATTCATGGAGATCACATCAGAAGTTTTATTCAAAGTATGCAATGGACTCTCGGGAGTTCACATCAGAAGTATGCAATGGATTCTGGAAGTGAGCGCTCCTTTGTTGACACATCTGTGATTAGGTGCGTTGTTTTCAGACGTTATAGTGCGCTGAGGAGTTAAATACTTGCACACTACAGGGACTCCTGAGGCAGGCCTCTGTGGCCGAAACACGATTCATGTTGAGTCCATTGTATACTTCTGATGGGAACTCCCTGAGTTCATTGAGTGTTTTGTTTTGCCATCATCTTTGGTGTCACCTTCGTTGTGTTTTGACCTGTGCGAAGGTCTTTTGTTCTTCTGGTTTCATACTTGTCAGCAGTAAATCCTAATAGAATGCGGGCTAAGTGTACATCATAGAAAGCAGAACTAGTCAACGGTGAACTGTTGACGCTAGATTTGGGGATCACATTTCTTCATCCAGAAGGAATGAGATTCTTAAATCCTATAATCAAACATCTTTGTATATTTGTTCCATTCCAATAGCCATTAACAACTAATGTATATTTTCTGAAATGATTAAAAGGCCCATGTAAGAGCCAAGCAAAAAAATATCTTAGGTTGAAAATGTTAACATGAAATAAATTCTTTACAAATGTTAATACCAGAGGGAAAGCACGATAGCTTATATATTCTATGAGTTAGGCTGAAAATCTGTTGATAAATTACATTCCAACATTTATCACTGCGAAATGGCTTTGGTGTAAACGTTCTGGAAGGAATCCAGGATTGCCTGTGAGTTATTGCGGATGAGATCACTCAAAATTCATTAGACGTTTGTCCATGCTTGCTCAGAAATATCCATCTGTTGGCCATCATTCCATTTCTGATGCAGTGCCAAAAAAATTTCTTTCTTTGGCTGTTGAGAAATCTGTGTATATGAAATGTGATGTGTTTAGAAAAACTGCTTCAATAAAACACTAAGAAATATTTATGGATGTCCAGTTTTTAAATACAGTTCACGCATGTAGAGATTGAACAACTCTGCAGTCTGTGTTACCTCTCTGTTGAGTAAATGGTAAAACTTTTGTTACAATCACTTGAAAAGTCAGAAAAAGTTCTTTGTCAGCAATATCCAGTAAGGTCCAAATGCCTCATCTAATCGACATCTGCAAAAACAAGCATTTGTTATTGATTCTAGGTGCAGGGTTTCACCAGATCAGACCCATTCAAATAAACAGGACTTACTCCTGTTTATTGTGCAATTTTCATTCCCATACTTTCATGCTAAGGTCAAAGGTTATATTCTGCTAGAAACATCGAGGAGATCATTACAATTTATTTTTAAGGTCGCATATACATCTTCTCACTGTTTCTAGTAGAATATTACCTCTGACCTTAGCAAAAAAAAGTGTTGGAATGAAAATCCCATAATAAACATAAGTAAATCTTGTTTATTTGAGTAGACTCGATGTGGTAAAACCCTACATCTAGAATAAATAACAAATGTAGATTAGAATAGGCTGACTTTGGTATTATATTTATAATCAAGAAAAAGCTTCCAACAGCTATAATGAATTATAGTTTAGTCAGCGAAAGCTTAATTTCTATGCATCTATGAAGAATTCACATCAACATAACGATTATACAAGTATATTTATTAACAACAGATTTAGAAGAAGATGGCATTGATCAGTTCTGTGAACAAGTACAAGCTGAAATTGAAAGAACTTACAAACAAGATTTACTGATGGTCATGGGTGACGGGAACATGAAAGTTGAAAACAAGAAGGCCAAGTGGTTGGAAAATATGGGCTCGGCAACGGAAACAGAACTCAACTCTGTAAAGCCAACAACCTGTTCATTTCAAGCATTTTCTTCCAGCAACACAAATTGAGACTACAGGAGGACCTCGCCAAAAGAATTATACAAAAATCAAATTGACTACATCTATGGAACTCGACAATGGAAAAGCTCGATAAAATCTCAACAAAGACAAAACCTGGATCCGAATGTGGTACTACTATGAAAACTCAAGCTAGAGTTGAAAAAGAACAAGACAGCCATGAAAATACTGAAGCAATATATCACTGGAATTGAAAACCCATCTGTGAAATCAATTTGCCACATTGGATACAAATAACAGATCCCCAGAAGAGCTGTGGGACATCAAGAAAGTTATGCTCAAAGAAAGTGAAAAGTCTCTGCAAAAGTTTAAAAAAGCAAAATTGTCCAAAATGGATGTCCAAAAATTGTGCAGAAATGCAGATAACAAGACAAAGGGAAGTACTACAATGATGCACAAAATATTAGAGGGAAAAAAAGATCGGCTTTCCTAAAGCTATGAGAGCTAAAGAGAAATTTCCACCCTCAAACTGGAATGCAAAAAGATGCTCAAAGATCCATCATGAACAAAACTGAGAAGATCAAGAAAGTGTGGAAAGACTACATGGAATCATTTTTTTTTTTTGTTTGCATCTTTTGCGTGACAGACTTTTGCTGATTGGATGGCTATTGCGATTCAGCATTCATTGAGCCATTGAGGATACTGTAGGAATCCTACAGCTAGAACATTGACTACATTCCTCTTTCTTGTTAAACATTTCCACCATTACAGCAAAGATCCACTTGACCCCTGAGACAGGCCTTTGTGCCGAAACACAGCCGTATTGGGTTATTTTTCAGCATCCTGTTTCCAACAGTGGCCAATCCAGGCCACAAGTACCTGGCAAGATCTTCATCCATACATCACATTCTTACTCTGCCCACACTGGAGTGGGACTCCAGAAACTTCCTCCCTGTACATTTAGGGGCAGCTTTGCAGAGAGTCTGCTAGAAACTCATTTTGATGATCACAACTAAGGGAAGCCAATCAGTTGGTACAATATGGCCTACAGCTTCTTCGTAGGCTTTTATTTCTCTGAAAGATTATTGAAATTCATTGGCCATCTGGCACCCGTGTAAAGAAGTACTTAGACAGATCATAGACAGGCTATGCACAAGTGTAGGGGGTGGAAACATTCAAGTTTTGTATCATTTGATATACTGAACATTGAAAGCACATCTATACGGTTTACAATTCAAATTCAATAAAGGAGAAAGGAAAGTCAATAATAGAAAGAAAATAGTAGTAGATAGCCCCAAATTTCTGCTTTCCTGCAGGCAGGGTACAGAGAAGTTCAAAGCAGCAACATTTTCTGACAGAAGTCAGTACTGATAGTCCAATAGTCCTGGAGAACAGAAAAGGAAAATGAGACCACCACTGAATTCAAATATTATCCAGACTTGATTTCATTTTGGAGCAAATAAACATTGTTTTGTGTTCATCCCTCTGAAGCCTTTTGTAGATTTCAGTTTTCCTAATAAAATAAGAACATAAGTATTGCCATACTGGGACAGACTGAAGGTCCATCAAGCCCAGTATCCTGTTTCCAACAGTGGCCAATCCAGGTCACAAGTACCTGGCAAGATCCCAAAACAGTACAATACATTTTATGCTGCTTATTCTAGAAATAAGCAGTGGATTCTCCCCAATTCCATTTTAATAATGGTCTATGGACGTTTCCTTTAGGAAGCCAGCCAAACCTTTTTTAAACTCCGCTAAGCTAACTGCTTTTACTACTTTCTCTGGCAACGAATTCCAGAGTTTAATTACATGTTGAGTGAAGAAATATTTTCTCTGATTCGTTTTAAATTTACAACGTTGTTTCTTCATTGTGTGCCTCCTACTCCTAGTATTTTTGGAATGAGTAAACAAGCAATTCACGTCTACCCGTTCAACTCCACTCATTTTATAGACCTCTATCATATCTCCCCCTCAGCTGTCTTTTCTCCAAGCTGAAGAGCCAAAGCCACTTCAACCTTTCCTCATAAGGAAGTCATCCCATCCCCTTTCTCATTTTTGTCGCCCTTCTCTGCACCTTTTCTAATTCCACTATATCTCTTTTGAGATGCGGTGACCAGAATTGAACACAATATTTGAGGTGTGGTCGCACCATGGAGTGATACAAAGGCTTTATAACATCCTCATTTTTGTTTTTCATTTTTTTTCCTAATAATACCTACCATTCTAGTTGCTTTCTTTGCTGCCACAGCAAACTGAGTAGAGGGTTTCAAAGTATCATCAACGATGACTCCTAGATCCTTTTCCTGGTCGGTGACTCTAATGTGGAACCTTGCATCATGTAGCTATAATTTCAGGTTCCTCTTTCCCACATGCATCACTTTGCACTTGCTTACATTAAATTTCATTTGCCATTTGGATGCCCAGTCTCTGCACTGATGTTGTTGTGACAGTAGCAGAAGTAGGATACTCGTTCTAATTTAGTTTTTTAAATGCCACCATCATTGCCAGCTTGATTCAGTTCAACAGGAAAACGCTGGCTATTCCTCAGCCCAGTCTTGTCAGGATCACAGCATTTGTCTCGGGGGATTACAAAGTTAAGTGATGTGTCTACCATTCCATCCTCAAGTTCTCCATGTGTGAACTAGCTACACTCTCATGCAGCAGCTGTGCAGACTCAGGTCCCATTAAGCATGCTTAAAATCTAAACGCTATCAGATTAAGGATATCATGGGTCTGCATCTGTACAATCAGTACCATAATTAATGGAGGCCTCCAAATTGCACCAATTTTAAATAAAAGGGTAGACTTCTACGGTCTGTGCCCTGAGAATGACAAGGACAAATCAAACTCGGGTATAAAGTATCACATACCATGTAAAATGAGTTTATCTTGTTGGGCAGATTGGATGGACCATAAAGGTCTTTATCTGCCATCATTTACTATGTTACTCTTTGGGGTTCTACATGGATTGTTGCTACTAATTGGGATTCCAGAGTCTTGTAACTCTTTAGGATTCCACAATATTCAGAACTTTTAGTACAAGAACAGTCAGTGCTGGGCAGACTTCTGTGGTCTACGCCCTGATCGTGACTGAGTAGAGAGGGATGGGCTTGAGTGTAAATTTTAAGAGGCTTCGACGTTAGCTTCAGAACTTAGTTATAAGAACAGTACTGGGCAGACTTCTACTGTCTGTGCCCTGAGAAAGGCAAGGACAAATCAAACTCAGGTATAAAGTATCACATACCGTGTAACATAGTAACATAGTAACATAGTAGATGACGGCAGAAAAAGACCTGCACGGTCCATCTAGTCTGCCCACGATAAACTCATATGTGTATACCTTACCCTGATTTGTACCTGTCTTTTCCAGGGCACAGCCGTATAAATCTGTGCAGCAGTATTTCCCATCTCCCAACCACCAGTCCCTCCTCCCATCACCGGCTCCGGCACAGACCCCGTATAAAAAGTCTGCCCTCCCCCATCCTAGCCTCTCAACCACCAACCCCTCTTCCCCCTGCCTCCCAATTTCAGTTAAGCTTCTGTGGATCCATTCCTTCTGCACAGGATTCCTTTATGCCTGTCCCACGCATGCTTGAATTCCGTTACCGTTTTCATCTCCACCACCTCCCGCGGGAGGGCATTCCAAGCGTTCACCACCCTCTCCGTGAAGAAATACTTCCTGACATCTTTCCTGAGTCTGCCCCCCTTCAATCTCATTTCATGTCCTCTCGTTCTACCGCCTTCCCATCTCCGGAAAAGATTCGTTTGCGGATTAATACCTTTCAAATATTTGAACGTCTGTATCATATCACCCCTGTTCCTCCTTTCCTCCAGAGTATACATGTTCAGGTCAGCAAGCCTCTCTTCATACGTCTTGGAACGCAACTCCCATACCATCCTCGTAGCTTTTCTTTGCACCGCTTCCATTTTTTTAACATCCTTCGCAAGGTACGGCCTCCAAAACTGAACACAATACTCCAGGTGGGGCCTCACCAACGTCTTATACAGGGGCATTAAAACCTCCTTTTTTCTGCTGGTCACACCTCTCTCTATACAGCCTAGCAACCTTCTCGCTACGGCCACCGCCTTGTCGCACTGTTTCATCGCCTTCAGGTCCTCAGATACTATCACCCCAAGATCCCTCTCCCCGTCCGTGTCTATCAGGCTCTCCCCACCTAACACATACGCCTCCCTTGGATTTCTACTCCCTAAGTGCATCACTTTGCATTTCTTCGCATTGAATTTTAACATAGTAAAATGAGTTTATCTTGTTGGGCAGACTGGATGGACCGTTCAGGTCTTTATCTGCCGTCATTTACTATGTTACTCTTTGGGGTTCTACATGGAATGTTGCTACTAATTGGGATTCCGGAATCTTGGAACTCTTTAGGATTCCAGAATCTTCAGAACTATTAGTACAAGAACAGTACTGGGCAGACTTCTATGGTCTGTGCCCTGAGAATGGCAAGGACAAATCAAACTCGGGTATAAAGTATCACATACCATGTAAAATGAGTTGATCTTGTTGGGCAGACTGGATGGACTGTTCAGGTCTTTATCTGCTGTTGTTTACTATGTTACTCTCTGGGGTTCTACATGGAATGTTGCTACTAATTGGGATTCCGGAATCTTGGAACTCTTTAGGATTCCAGAATCTTCAGAACTATTAGTACAAGAACAGTACTGGGCAGACTTCTATGGTCTGTGCCCTGAGAATGGTAAGGACAACTCAAACTGATGTAAACTCATTTACATGGTATGTAATTCTTTATATGTATATCTTGTTGGGCAGACTGGATGGACCATACAGGTCTTTATCTGCCATCATTTACTATGTTACTATGGTAAAAGAGACCTGCTTTGGGGAGAGAAGGAGTCAGCAAGAGCTGTCCTAAGTTCAGCACATGCCGAGAGAAATGCATTCATAACGTGAATCCCAGTAATATTTCAGAGCTCCTGTCAGAGCCGTAGAATAGTCCAGTAGCCAATGGATTCTGGCTACCTGACAGCTCGTGAACAGAGCAGCAATGAAATTGGCAGCCTGCTTGGGAAGGACGTTAATCTGGAACGCAGGAGCCCGAGAAGTTACTGAGCAGATGATTCCTGAGTAATACATCTACTCAGATGATGAATTAGGCTTCCTAGAGGAGCCCTGTATAAACTGACAGCAATTCAAGAATGGGCTAATACCAACAAGCTTTGCCTTATGCAAAATAAAATTGAATCAAAAAAACTCCCCCAAATCACCGGTAACAATATCAATACACAAACCAAACCTGGGAACTGAAATCAAGCAACATCATCTCTCTGGGTCCACAGTTCATAGAGAAATTCAACTCAGCTGTGCAGCTGGACAAGTCTTTTCATGCACTGCCGTATCCAAGCCCTTAATTCTGACCACGGTTTCTCAAGGCAGTGTACAAGAATAACAATTAAACAACAAATTCCTATGCACTGAACTCCACAATCAACATTTATACAATAATATAGAAACAATTTTCATATTCCTCAAATGCAGTAATAATCTTGCTTCACTTCCCCACATAAGTACATTTGCACTCTAGTGTTGTACTTCTTATATATCAATATTTGGGTATTTGTAGAGTGCATATCTTTGATATAAGTACTGAATGTTATTTTGTTATAGTATTTAAGGATGGTCAGAATTAAGGGCTTGTCTCTTAGATTGTAAGCTCCTTGAGCAGGGACCGTACCTCTATGTTAAATTGTACAGCGCTGCGTAACCCTAGTAGCGCTTTAGAAATGTTAAGTAGTAGTAGTAGTATATAGCAGTGTGAAGACCCAGTGCATGAAAAGACTTGTCCACCTTGTATAGCAACCAGCCTTTTGGCCAGCTGCATGGGTGAGTTGTATTTCTGAGGGTCTTCTCTATTTTATATAGTTTCTCTATGCACTGTGTACCCAGTTAGATGATTTTGTTTGACTTCAGTTCCCCGGTTTGGCTTGTGTATTAATCAAAATAAAAGTGAGCTCTGGGTCCCTAACACACTTGACATCAAAATCCTTTTTAGGAGCTATCGACTTCCCCTTAAATCACAAGTCAGGAACCTCGGAAACACAGTTAGACTCAACGCTTACACTGATCCCCCAAATCTAAACCACCTTTAAGAGCTGCCTCTTATCATCTGTCTCTCTCTGTACCCCAAGAAGGCAAGACTTTGCCACAGTGGTTCACACTACGATGACACCGAGACTGGATTATGCTAATGCACTGTACACTGCTCTGACTACAAAGGATCTGTACCAGCTCCAGTTGATCCAGAATGCTGAAGCTTGCACATGTATTTGGTAGCGTACACGATGGGAGCGGTTGTTTTACAGATGCGCACATGGAAGAAATGAACAGCACAGACTCAGCAGCTTCCATGTGCAGGAGTCAGGCACTTACTGGTGATGGGCAGCCCAAAAAGTTGTCTTGTGCTTCATTTCCTGTCTCGTTTGCAGCGTTGCTCATTTTCTTTTGGTTAGTGTTTATTTTAGTTCCAGGGGCCGATTCTGTTTAATATATTTGTGAGAGACATTGCTGAAGGTTTAAAAGGAAACGTTTGCCTTTTTGCAGATGGCATGAAGATAGCCAAAACAGCAGATACCCTGGAGGGAGTAGAGATCTCCAAACATTAGAAGAATGGTCAAACATCTGGCAGTTCAAATTTAACTCAATTCAATAAATAAATAAATACAGTCACTATAACTCAGTACGTGAATGAAAAATGTGCTCAGTTCAATCCTAAGACACCATTACAACCCATGCAGGAGGAACCATCAATGCACATTTAACTGTTCCTATAACCATATGCGTGTACATACATTCAAGTGCTTATCCATGAACGACCACAGGCAAATCATATGTATCATACATAAAGAGTATAAATGTACAACAACCCACCCAGCAAAATAACATTCAGTACTAGTCTTTCAGCTCTTATATTAAGGTCTCCTTTCTCAGCTCGGGTGCTCTGTTACTCCAGTCTCCCGTAGAACTGCATAACACCAATGTGACAAAGCTTTAAAATGGAACATTCAACATTTCCTTGGCCTTTCCTTGACTTGAGTTTCACCGGAGCTTCTTCGGAGGGCAACCCTACAGAAATTAACAAGTGTATAACAAAACCAAGCAACTAATACAAACAGGCTGTTAAATGAAAATGCAAAACTAGGCTCACAACCATCGTACCTAACATATCGGACGCCCTCCCTTTGGTAGACAGAGCCAAGCACAAGCTCCCAATGCTGTGCAATGATGTGGATTTCTATTTGAAACTGTTTGTGGCTCTGGTACCATCTTTCGTTTGCGATTCTTCTCACCATATACATCTTTTGGCTCCTATACAACGTTCTCATGTGGATGAAATATTATTGGTTACTTTGGATAGTCGTTCTTTCTACACTAACATCCCTCAGGGTGAGGCTTTGTGGACAACTGATCGTTTTTTTTTTTTGGCTCAAAGGCCTATTTCTGGCGAGAAGTTAACCCTTTTGAATAATATGACTGAATTAATCATAAAACATAATGATTTTGTTTTCGAAAACAACTTCTTCCTTCAGATTAGGGGCGTCGTTATGGGGGCGGCAGTGGCTCCATCCATTGCCCCATTTTACAAAGTTACATGTGTAAAGGGCCACCAATTAAGCCGTGTGGCCACAGTTTGGACGTGGTTTCATTTTGGAAGAGGCCCTAAACTAGATGGGATTAAGGAGAGGGTCTCTCTGAATCTCTCAAAGAAAGTCCTGACCCAAACAAGCATTTTTTTCAAGACCTTTCAATGCTGTTGAGCACATGTAAAAGCCACGGTGAAAATTCTTCCTCATTGCACGTTTATTCTTTCGTATGATAAGTACATAAGTAATGCCACACTGGGAAAAGACCAAGGGTCCATCGAGCCCAGCATCCTGTCCACGACAGCGGCCAGTCCAGGCCAAGGGCACCTGGCAACTTCCCAAATGTAAAAACATTCTATACAAGTTATTCCCGGAATTGTGGATTTTTCGAATTCATTTGTAGATTTTATCCATGTCCAAGCCCCCTGGAAACCTCTGCAAAGTGTGGGTATCCTCATGTTAATAGCAGTTTTCTGAAATCTGGTTTTCACGTGTATACAATGTGCATGAGCAGATGCTGCTATTTCTACAAGGAAATGTTGGTTTATGTTTATTATAAATTTTATATAACAGCAGGCAATAAAAGGATCTAAGTGATTTACATTAAAAAGATGGAAAGGAACTCCATATACATGATAGAAAAGATGTAACACAACCAAAACAAAAGCAGCTCTTCTAATAAAAAAAATCTCCTACATCTCCAGGAGTCTAATAAACTGTGCCATTATTATCCAACTGAATATTAAATGTTAATGCAAAACAGAATACAAGTACATAAGTACATACGTATTGCCACACTGGGACAGACCGAAGGTTCATCAAGCCCAGCATCCTGTTTCCAACAGTGGCCAATCCAGGTCACAAAAACCTGGCAAGATCCCAAAGAGTAGCAACATTCCATTCAGAATCCCAAGTACATAAGTATTGCCACACTGGGACAGACCGAAGGTCCATCAAGCCCAGCATCCTGTTTCCAACAGTGGCCAATCCAGGTCACAAATACCTGGCAAGATCCCAAAGAGTAGCAACATTCCATGTAGAACCCCAAAGAGTAGCAAGATTCCATTCAGAATCCCAAGTACATAAGTGATGCCACACTGGGACAGACCGAAGGTCCATCAAGCCCAGCATCCTGTTTCCAACAGTGGCCAACCCAGGTCACAAATACCCGGCAAGATCCCAAAAATGTACAAAACATTTTACACTGCTTATTCCAGAAATAGTGGATTTTCCCCAAGTCCAATTTAATAACGGTCTATGGACTTTTCTTTTAGGAAGCCATCCAAACCTTTTTTAAACTCTTCTAAGCTAACTGCCTTTACCACATTCTCTGGCAACGAATTCCAGAGTTGAATTACACGTTGAGTGAAGAAAGATGTTCTCTGATTCATTTTAAATTTACTACTTTGTAGCTTCATCGCATGCCCCCTAGTCCTAGTATTTTTGGAAAGCGTAAACAGATGCTTCACGTCTACTCATTCCACTCCACTCATTTACTCTTTCCAAAAGTACTAGAACTATGAGGCACACAATGAAGCTACTAAGTAGTAAATTTCAAGCTAACTGTGCAAAATGTTTTTTTTTTCCGTTGAACACAGTTAATAAAGTTAATGGCTCTTTTCCTAACTTTTTAATTTTTATGTCTTGGAATCATTCTATCTTGGGTACCTGCAAAAGGAAACAAACCAAACCTTGCTTTGAGTTGTATTAAAGCTTTTATAAGGACTGTCCGCTTCTAATCTTCTGTTACACTCCTACTGTAGTTTTTATTGAAAACAAAAGAAACTATAAAATAAATCTTCACAAAAAAGATAGTGTCTTAAAGATTACGAGCCTAACCCACATCACTAACGTTAACTATACCTCAATCCTTCCCCCCAATTCTTCATCTTATCATACTCCACACAACTTGTTATCTCTTTAACACTTTGGAACCACACATTGTGTGATATACTTTGTACCATACATTGTGTTATCTCTGTAATACCTTGTATCCATGCTTTGTAAGCCGCACTGAACTTGGAATGCCCTCCTGCGGAAGGTGGTGGAGATGAAAACGGTAATGGAATTCAAACATGCGTGGGATAGGCATAAAGGAATCCTGTGCCGAAGGAATGGATCCTCAGGAGCTTAGCTGAAATTGGGTGGCGGGGGGAAGAGGGGTTGGTGGTTGAGAGGCTAGGATAGGGGAGGGCAGACTTATACGGGGTCTGTGCCAGAGCCAGTGATGGGAGGCGGGACTGGTGGTTGGGAGGCGAGAAATACTGCTGGACAGACTTATACGGTCTGTGCCCTGAAAAAGACAGGTACAAATCAAGGTAAGGTATACACATATGAGTTTATCTTGTTGGGCAGACTGGATGGACTGTGCAGGTCTTTTTCTGCCGTCATCTACTATGTTACTATGTTACTGAACCTGCTATTGAGCGGGAAAGAGCGGGGTATAAATGCTATAAATAAATAAAGCTACTGGAGGATGTGGTGAAAGTAGTTAGCATAGTTCCTGGAGGAAAAGTCCATAAACTATTATTAGTCAGGTACATTTGGGAAAGCCACTGCCCCCCCCCCCCCCCCCGGGTTAATGAAATAAGGAATCAGTCTACTCTTTGGGATTCGGCCAGGTATTTGTGATCCAGACTGGCCACTTTCAGAGGCAGATTACTGGACTTAGTGAACATTTCATCTCACACTTATGTTCTTTTCATTACCAATTTATGCAATAAAAACCCAAACGATTGTTTTGTAACCAGAGTTGGACCCTTTGCTTGCTCAGGCAGACATGGGGGAAGCCACTGTTGTCCCTGGGACCAGTAGCATGGAATGGTACTACTATTTGCCTTTCTGCCAGGTTCTTGTGACCAGGATTGGCCACTGTTGGAAGCAGGATACTGGGCTAGATGGACCGTTGGTCTGACCCAGAAAGGCATGTTCTTATGTTCTTATCCTGAGAATTTATTTCATATTTTGGTTCTCTTCAGTTAGTTTCCTTTAGCCATTGCAAGCCCAAAAAAAACCAGAAGTGCATTCACTTTAGTGATAAAAGACAAATGTTCAGGACGGGATCAGATCCAGATGCTGCAGGGGAAACGAAGGGCCAGCCATCCATCGTACACAAAGATAATCCAGACATGTGTACAAGAAAGGCTTTCTTACTTCCCGGCAGATGTCACATGGGACTGCCAAGCTCAGATTTTCCATCTAAGAAAAGAATGTAATGCTGTCCCGATCATCAGACTCTTCTTAAAAACGGCTTCCTCTTCCCAAATGCAGAAAGCAGAAGACCCAAGAATAGCTTCATCCAAGCCATGTGATGACCTGCTTAGCAGAAAAGGAGCTTGAAAAGAACCAATGGCCAGGATCACAGATGTTCAGGTGCTGCCCTTGGTCATTAGCAATGTAGTTCTGTAACTTCACCGTCAATGAGAAACGCGAGGAATAATTTTTCAGGGCATTTTCTTGGGTAAATAGGGGGCTGCCCAGACAGATGTGCAGGCTGTGGTGTTCTTGAATGAAGAGCTCCGTGGAAAGATATTCAAAGACATTAAACTGATTAACCAGTAATTATGATTCCTTTAACCCTCCTCTGCGCTGAACAACTCGTTCTCCATTTTAATGTGGGAGGGGGAATGGGGGGGATATAGGGGCCCTTTTCCTAAGCCGTGTAGGCGCCTACGTGTGCCCAAAGCACCGCCTGACCCAGGTGGTAATTTCATTTTTTACATGCGCCGGAGCTAACCGGGTGGTAATTGGCATTGTACGCACAGTTAACGCGTGAGACCTTACCGCTAAGTGAATGGATGGTGGTAAGGTCTCAGACCCAAAATGGCCGCGAGCTAATTTTCATTTTGCTGCATGTCCATTTTCATCCCCCCCCCCCCCCCCCAAAGGCATTTTTTACAGGGGAGATGAAAAATGGATCCACACGCCTACAGTAGCGCAGGCCATTTTTCAGCGCACCTTAGTAAAAGGACCCCTTAGACACGCCAGGGGGCTTACTGTGGCTGAGAGAATACAACCACTGAAGAACGTCAACATTGAAAATAAACGACCAGGCTGCGCTTCTGCTTCCTGGACGCTGTTGCTGTAGATAAGAAAAACATCCAGATGTGTAACTTTTGTCGTACACAGTGGCGTAAGTCGCTTAGCTTTGGCCTTTGGAACAGCCTTCCCGTTGAGATTCACCTTCTGTAGGATTATTTTATCTTTCGTAAAGCTTTGAAGACTTATCTGTTCTCTTGAAGTTGTAGATGGTATATATTTTTTTATTTCTTTTACACTCTGTTTATTGTTGTTTATATATATTTTTTCTGTTTTTCCTGATGGTTATATCTGTGCTATTTAGTTTGTACCTCGCCTTTAATCTCATATGAGGGAGCTGCCGGGTTATAAATCCTCTATAGAATAACATAATATTCAATTCATTAACCCAATATAATGCCATTGAATATTGACTCTTCTGCATCTTCCTTTGATTTCCAAAATACACAAACACAGTAGGGTGACTTTACAAGCTTTTTAAGTGCATAAAATTGCAAATGTAATTCCTTTGTTCTGTGTTTGGCTGACGTTCCACAGATTTATGGCGTTCCTTTCTATTTAATTTTATTTATTTATTTGTTACATTTGTATCCCACATTTCCCCACCTATTTGCAGGCTCAATGTGGCTTACATAGTACCGTACAGGTGATCGCCAATATCAGTATGAACAAATACAGAGTGATGTTGTAGTAGAAGACGGTTCATGTGTTACACACACATTAGGGAATCATAAGGGGGAAGAGTTAAGTTATGTCCAGCAGTGGCGTAGCCAGACCTGAGATTTTGGGTGGGCCCAGAGCTAATATGGGTGGGCACGCACTGTCTATATAAGTATGAGCAGTGTCTCTTGGGATCCTACAAAATAATGCCTTAGAATTCACTTGATGCCCAAAAGCTGCCCTGCATCAGTATAACCACATACATACTTAATGGAAAAATTGATATTTTTAAATATAATTACATTATCCCACAATCGCTCCACTGCAAAATGCTATACACAAACTTGTGCAAAAACACACTCATATCCTTACTAAACCATAACAGCACTAATTCCAAGGACAGGACGAGCTACAACCTTATGCTTCAAAAGGCAGAACTGTAATTACACTAGGCTCTAAAACACCAATACACTACCTCGTGAAAAAAAGCAAAACAAAAAGGGCTGCAAATACTACATGCTAGCAGAATACTGCACCTTGATCACACTTGAAAAACACATGACACAACACAAAAGATGGTAAAGATGGCCGACAGGTAAGGAGCTCAGATAAGGAGCTCCTCGGGTCAAAAAGAAACAGACCTACCTGGACCATCCAACGCCGTCCAAAACCGGACTGAAGTGGACCAGAACTAACCACAGCCGACGGGGAACAGCGGGAACTGCGGGGTGGCATTGCTGAACCCGAATCCGGCGGAGGCGATCTGCCTGTTGAACCTCAAGGCCGCGCCGCATCCCCGACCAGACATGACCGCATGGGCTTAGCTGAACTGCCCAGGTCAGCCTGAACCAACCGGGCTGAACTAAAGCTTGACGCCGCTCAAAGGCCGAGTTCGCTGACCCCGGGAGCCGCGCTGCGAACCCGGATCCGAGGATCGGCTCTCCATCGCTCCCGCTGCGGTGTAGGGGCTCAGGGTGTGAGGCGGCCTCGCAGTGCCGGTCGCCGAGTCTGCCGGATCTGTCCGTGCTCGCCCATATTCACAGCGCTCCCCGGCAGGAATTGCCCGGGACCGTCTCAGGCCAGTGCAGCCGACCCAGGTGGATATAACAAGGGAGCGCTCGTCCACCTACGTCGCGGCGCGACCGGCCCTGTAGCCCGATCCCCACACTACCCGACCAGCCATGTGGTCGCGGCCTGCCCCCATCCGCATGTAGTGAGTGACAATCCTTTGGTCCCTGCGGCGCTGACTTCCACGAGCACTCAATCTGCTCTCTTGCTCTGAGGGCGGCGTGTGTGGCAGCCCAGCTGCTCCAGCTTGCTCCGATCCGCACGATCCAGCTTCTCCCTGCTTGCCTGCCCCGGTCCATCTACCCCAGCTTGCTCCAACCTGCCTGATCCTGCTTCTCCCTGGCTGCTCCAGTCCAGCCTGCTCCAGCCTGCCAGATCCTGCCTCTCCCTGCCTGCTCCAGTCCACCAACTACAGCTTGATCCAGTTTACCTGATCCAACATCCTCCTGCTTGCCCCGGTCCAACTACCCCAGCTTGCTCCAGCTAGCCTGATCCTGCTTCTCCCTGGCTGCCCCAGTCCAGCTTGCTCCAGCCTGCCAGATCCAGTCCATCGGCTCCAGCTTATCCCATCGGCTCCAGCTTGTTCCAGTTCAACTGATCCAGCCTCTTCCTACTTATTCATCTTCTCCTGCCAGCCTGATCCTGCTTCTCCCTGGCTGCTCCAGTCCATCGGCTCCAGATTGTTCCATCGGCTCCAGCTTGTTCCAGTTCATCTGTTCCAGCTACTTCCTGCCTGTTCATCTACTCCAGCCTGCCCGATCCTGCTTCTCCCTGGCTGCTCCAGTCCATCGGCTCCAACTTGTCCCATCGGCTCCAGCTTGTTCCAGTTCAACTGATCCAGCTACTTCCTGCCTGTTCATCTACTCCAGCCTGCCTGATCCTGCTTCTCCCTGGCTGCTCCAGTCCATCGGCTCCAGCTTGTTCCAGTTCATCTGATCCAGCTACTTCTTGCCTGTTCATCTACTCCAGCCTGCCCGATCCTGCTTCTCCCTGGCTGCTCCAGTCCATCGGCTGCCTGCTCAGCCATTGACTTACCTACCTGCCTGCCAGATTTTCAGCCATAGACTTACCTAATCGCCAACCCAAACCAGCCATTGACTTACCTACCTGCCTGCCAGATTTTCAGCCATAGACTTACCTAATCGCCAACCCAAAACCTTGCTTCAAGCCCTATCTATCTGCCTAATACTTCAGTCATTACAGACTCACCCACCAACACTTGTTAACTGCTCAACACCTCAGTCACTATATAGTCACCTGCTACACCTCAGTCACTACCTATGGCCCCTGTCCATGTTCTCTTCCTTGCCCTGTCCCTTCCTAATCTTCTTTCCCCCCCACTCCCACTGTCTACCATTAGAACTACCCGCTGCCCTCCCACCCTGCCCGCAACCACAATACCCTATTCACCTCCATCCCTCACCTCACCATCCCTCTTGTCCCCCTCCTCCTTCCTGGCTCTCAACCTTCAGCACTTCCTTCCTGCCATTAACCCATCCCCTTTCCTCCTAAGTACACCCCGTCTTCGTCGCCTTCGTCGCCCGACCTCCCCCACCCTCCTCCGCACTCTCTTGCTCCTCCTCCTGCTATCCGCAGGAGACATTAACCCTAATCCGGGTCCCCCCCACCTGTCCCCATCCTATCCTTGTGAACGGTCCCGGGATGTTTCCAATCTCGTCTCTATTCCCCTCCTTCCCCCCTCCTCCCTCCCCTTCTCATGCGCCTTGTGGAATGCCCACTCAGTCTGCAACAAACTGCCTCTCACCCACGATCTCTTTATCTCTCGCTCCCTTCAACTGCTCGCCCTAACCGAAACCTGGATCTCCCCGGAAGACTCTGCCTCAGTTGCAGCCCTCTGCCATGGAGGCTATCTCTTCTCCCACACGCCCCGCCCAATCGGCCGCGGCGGAGGCGTTGGGCTACTACTATCACCCTCCTGTAGTTTCCAACCCCTCCACCTACCGCAATCGCACTGCTTCCCATCCTTCGAAGTCCATTCCATCCGGCTATTTTACCCGCTACCACTCAGAGTGGCAGTCATTTACCGCCCCCCGGATAAATCCTTCCCTTCCTTCCTTACCGACTTTGATGCTTGGCTCTCTGTCTTTCTTGACCCCTCATCTCCGTCCCTCATTCTCGGAGACTTTAACGTACATGCTGATGACCTATCCGACCCCCATACTTCTAAGTTCCTCACCCTAACATCCTCCTTCAACCTCCAGCTGTGCTCCACCACCCCTACTCACCGTGACGGACATTGTCTTGACCTCGTCCTCTCCTCCTCCGGCTCACCCTCCAATTTCCACGTCTCAGCTCTTCCTCTCTCCGACCATCACCTGATCACATTCACACTTCTTCACTCCCCCCCCCCTCCACCCCGTCCAACTTTAACCACCACCTCCAGGAACCTCCAGGCTATTGACCCCTCCACCCTATCATCTACTATCTCTAATCTCCTCCCCTCCATCACGTCCCTCGTAACTGTCGACACAGCGGTCTCCGCTTACAATACCGCTCTCTCCTCTGCTTTGGACACCCTCGCGCCATCCATCTCCCGTCCCACAAAGCGCACCAATCCCCAGCCCTGGCTGACTCCTTGCATCCGTTACCTTCGCTCCTGCACCCGATCCGCTGAGCGCCTCTGGAGGAAATCTCGTACCCTTTCAGACTTCCTCCACTACAAATTCATGCTATCCTCCCTCCACTCCTCCCTATTCCGTGCAAAACAGGACTACTACACCCAATTGACCAATTCTCTCAGCTCCAACCCTCGTCGTCTCTTCACCACCCTTAACTCCCTCCTAAAAGTGCCCCCCGCTCCTACTCCCCCTTCTCTCTCTCCTCAATCACTGGCCGACTACTTCCGCGACAAAGTGCAAAAGATCAACCTTGAGTTCACGACCAAACCTCCACCTCCCCTTCACCCTTTAACCCTCTCCCTCAACCAACCTACCCAGGTCTCCTTCTCCTCCTTTCCTGAGATCACCGAGGATGAAACTTCCCGCCTTCTTTCCTCCTCGAAATGCACCACCTGTTCCTCTGATCCCATCCCCACCAACCTACTCAACACTATCTCCCATACTGTCACCCCCGCCATCTGTCGCATCCTCAACCTCTCTCTCTCCACGGCAACTGTCCCTGACACCTTCAAACACGCTGTTGTCACACCTCTCCTAAAAAACCTTCACTTGACCCTACCTGCCCCTCTAACTACCGCCCCATCTCTCTTTTACCCTTCCTTTCCAAATTACTTGAGCGCGCCGTTCACAGCCGCTGCCTTGATTTTCTCTCCTCTCATGACATCCTCGATCCACTTCAATCCGGTTTTCGCCCTCTGCACTCGACAGAAACAGCACTCTCTAAAGTTTGCAATGACCTGCTCCTGGCCAAATCCAGAGGTCATTACTCCATCCTCATCCTCCTCGATCTTTCCGCCGCGTTTGACACTGTCAACCATGATTTACTTCTTGCCACGTTATCCTCTTTTGGATTCCAAGGCCCTGTCCTCTCCTGGTTCTCCTCTTATCTCTCCCACCGCACCTTCAGGGTACACTCCCATGGATCTTCCTCCACTCCCATCCCACTATGTGTTGGAGTTCCCCAGGGATCTGTCCTTGGACCCCTTCTCTTCTCAATCTACACCTCTTCCCTGGGCTCGCTGATCTCGTCTCATGGTTTCCAGTATCATCTTTATGCCGATGACACTCAGCTATACCTCTCCACACCTGACATCACCGCGGTGACCCAGGCCAAGGTATCGGCCTGTTTATCCGACATCGCGGCATGGATGTCCAACCGCCACCTGAAGCTGAACATGTCCAAGACCGAGCTCCTCGTCTTTCCTCCCAAACCCACTTCTCCTCTTCCTCCACTCTCTATCTCTGTTGATAACACCCTCATCCTCCCCGTCCCATCTGCCCGCAACCTCGGAGTCATCTTTGACTCCTCCCTCTCCTTCTCTGCGCATATCCAACAGACTGCCAAGACCTGTCGCTTCTTCCTCTTCAACATCAGCAAAATTCGCCCTTTCCTCTCTGAGCACACCACCAGAACTCTCGTCCACGCTCTCATTACCTCTCGCCTTGATTACTGCAACTTACTCCTCACCGGCCTCCCACTCAGCCATCTATTCCCCCTTCAATCAGTTCAGTACGCTGCTGCACGTCTTATATTCCGCCAAAACCGATATACTCATATCACCCTCTCCTCAAGTCACTTCATTGGCTTCCAATCAGATATCGCATACAATTCAAGCTCCTCCTCCTTACCTACAAGTGCACTCAGTCTGCGGCTCCTCACTACCTCTCCACCCTCATCTCCCCCTATGTTCCCGCCCGTAACCTCCGCTCACAGGACAAAGCCCTTCTCTCAGTACCCTTCTCCACCACTGCCAACTCCAGGCTCCGCTCATTCTGCCTTGCTTCACCCTATGCCTGGAACAATCTTCCTTTACCCATACGCCATGCCCCCTCCCTACCCATCTTCAAATCTCTGCTTAAAACTCACCTCTTCTATGCTGCCTTCGGCGCCTAACCGCTCTAGATAGACAGAATGCCCCTATCTATCCACTCTATCAGATTAACTGTTCACTCGTCCTCTAGATTGTT
This sequence comes from Microcaecilia unicolor, assembly GCF_901765095.1. Classification (NCBI taxonomy): domain Eukaryota; kingdom Metazoa; phylum Chordata; class Amphibia; order Gymnophiona; family Siphonopidae; genus Microcaecilia; species Microcaecilia unicolor. Next base: position 532,801,576 of record NC_044033.1, on the reverse strand, counting down.
CACTTGTCTTTAGATTGTTCTCTTGTCTTTTAGATTGTAAGCTCTTTGAGCAGGGACCGTCCTTCTATGTCTAAATTGTACAGCGCTGCGTAACCCTAGTAGCGCTTTAGAAATGCTAGTTAGTAGTAGTAGTAGTACATGACACAAGGAACTAAAGATCAAAAAATATGAAGGCAAAATACTGAACTGGAAAGTTAACTCAAGAAGTCAGACTCAGCATGCAGCAATACCAGAAAAATTGAAACTTACATGCAAAATATCACAGATGTACATTTCCAAAAGCTGACATATTCCAATTAATAAATTCTGAATAAAATACTTTTTTCTACCTTTGTTGTCTGATCTATTCGCTTTGGTCCCAGTGTCTTCTGTTTCATGCAGTGTCTTCTTTCCATCTGATATTTTTTCTCTCACCATATCCACCATCCTCTTGTGTCCTTATGTGTCCTGTCTACCATCTGTACCCCTGTCCCTATCCTTCCTCAACTCAGCAGTTTCCCCTCCATCCATGTCCAGCATTTCTCCTCACTCCCCTCCATCCATGTGCATCTACTTCCTCTGTCTTCCCTCTCCTCCATCCATGAGCATCTCCTTCCTTTGTCTTTCCTTCCCTCCATCCTTGTCCAACATTTTTCCTCTCTTCCCTGGCCTCCACTCCATCCACGTCCAGCATTTCTCCTCTCTTCCCTCCCCTCCATCCATGCGCATCTCCTCCCTGACTTCTTTCCCCTCCCTCCATCCACCCCTGCCCTCTCCTCCATCCACCCATATCCAGCAAATGTCCTCTGTCCCCTGCCCCCTCCATTCATCCATCCATGTTCAGCAAGTCTCCTCTTTCCTTTCCCCTGCCCTCCCCTCCATCCATCCATATCCAGCAAATTTCCTCTCTCCTGCCCTCTCCTCCATCCACCCATATCCAGCAAATTTCTTCTCTCCCCTTTCCCCTCCATCCATGAATGCCCAGCAATTCTCCTCCTTCCCCTGCCCTCCGCTCCATGTCCAGCAACTCTCCATTCCCCTGCCTTCTCCTCCATCCAACTCCAGCAAATTTCCTCTCTCCCCTTTCCCCTCCATCCATGCCCAGCAATTCTCCTCCTTCCCCTGCCCTCCGCCATGTCCAGCAACTCTCCATTCCCCTGCCTTCTCCTCCATCCATCTCCAGCAAATTCCCTCTCCCCTCCATCCATGCATGCCCAGCAATTCTCCTCCTTCCCCTGCCCTCCACTCCATGTCCAGCAACTCTCCATTCCCCTGCCTTCTCCTCCATCCATCTTCAGCAAATTTCCTCTCTCCCCTGTCCCCTCTAGCAATCCCTGTTGTCCAGCAATTCTCCTCTCTCCCCTGCCCATCCTGTTTCTATCCATCCCCTTCCCCATTCTATCCAGCATCTCCCTCCCCCTCTCTCACCCTTCACAGCATCTCCCATCTGTCTGTCTCAAACAACGACAACGTGGATGCAGCTTGCAGCAGCTCACAGGTTTGCCTGCTTTAACTTGCCTCGGCGATGGCTGCGCAGGGGAGTGGAATAGATAGGCTGATGGCTCACTTCCACTCCACTCCCCAAGTCGCAGCAGCGAACGGGCGGCCCTAAAAGCAGCAAACAACCAGGCTCGTCGACTTCGTCCTTCCTTCGCTTCCTGCCCTCTCTGCGTGCGTCCCGCCTTCCTCTGATGTCATTTCCTTTCGAGCGGGCGGGACGCTGAGAGGGCAGGAAGCGAAGGAAGGACGGAGTCGACGAGCCTGGTTGCTTGCTGCTTTTAGTGCCGCCCGTTCGCCGCTGCGGGTAAGAAAAAAATAACATCAAAGCTGCGAGTGGCTCGCAGACTAGGACTGGGTGGGCCTGAGCCAAGAACGGGTGGGCCTGGGCCCACCCAGGCCCACCCGTAGCTACGCCCCTGATGTCCAGTACAAGCTTTGGTTTCGTTTTGTTGCAGGGTACAGGCATTTAAGTTGGGTTGGTAGGGTATGCCTTTCTGAACAGGTAAGTTTTCAGTAATTTCCGGAATTTTAGGTGGTTGTTTGTTGTTTTCACGGTGCCTGGTAGTGCATTCCATAGTTGTGTGCTTATATAGGAGAAGCTGGATGAGTAGGTTGATTTGTATTTGACTCCTTTGCAGCTTGGGTGGTGGAGATTTAGGTATGTTCGTGTTGATCTTGATATGTTTCTGGTTGGTAGGTCTATGAGGTCTGTTATGTATCCCAGGGCGTCTCCGTAGATGATTTTATGAATCAGGGTGCAGATTTTGAACACGATATATTCTTTGATTGGGACTGGTACCAAGCTGATAGAGTTAGCAAACTATTATCTATGTTTATTGAAGAATATGATGTTTTGCGCTGGTCACATACTGCTTTTAGATGGCTACATAGAACAGAAACTTTGTTGCTGTCTTTGATATCAGAAGATTTTGAGTTACGGCACTCAGGTAGTCTTGTTACAATTTTATATATCTGCATTGTTTGAGTCAGTTGATCATAGCCTTTTGATCAGTAGATTAAGTGCATTGGGCTTTTCTGGGCTGGTGTATAAATTTATTATTATTTTATTTATTTAGATTTTGCTCCCACCTTTTTCAGTAGTAGCTCAAGGTGATTTACATTCAGGTACTCTGGATATTTCTGTGTCCCTGGAGGGCTCACAATCTAAGTTTGTACCTGAGGCAATGGAGGGTTAAGTGATTTGCCCAAGATGGCAAGGAGCAGCAGTGGGATTTGAACAAGCCACCTCTGGATTGCAAGACTGGTGCTCTAACCACTAGGCTACTCCTCCACTCAAGAGTATAAGGGTTTTCAGGGTTCTTGATGAACAGAAGTTACAAAGTAAAGCAAACTGGCATTCTTTATAGAGCTTGGAAATCACCAGGTGGAATCCCTCAAGGGTCGCCCATTTCACCGATTCTGTTCAATATTTTTACAAACTCATTGGGCTCTGTTCAGTTGGTCACTGGTGAGTTGATGTTTTCATATGCTGATACTACTACTACTACTATTTAGCATTTTTATAGCGCTACAAGGCGTACACAGTGCTACACAAACATAGAAGAAAGACAGTCCCTGCTCAAAGAGCTATGTAATAAAAATGAGCCAAGTATAGGACAATCAAGCCATTGTGACATCACTGATGAGGTTGGCTCTTATTGGTGGACTGAGGCATTATGACATCACAATATCACCTCTGATTACAAGAGACTACTACTACTACTACTATTTAGCATTTCTATAGCGCTACAAGGCGTACGCAGCGCTGCACAAACATAGAAGACAGTCCCTGCTCAAAGAGCTATGTAATAAAAGTGAGCCAAGTATAGGACAATCAAGCCATTGTGACATCACTGATGAGGTTGGCTCTTATTGGTGGACTGAGGCATTATGACATCACAATATCACCTCTGATTACAAGAGACTACTACTACTACTACTATTTAGCATTTCTATAGCGCTACAAGGCGTACGCAGCGCTGCACAAACATAGAAGAAAGACAGTCCCTGCTCAAAGAGCTATGTAATAAAAGTGAGCCAAGTATAGGACAATCAAGCCATTGTGACATCACTGATGAGGTTGGCTCTTATTGGTGGACTGAGGCATTATGACATCACAATATCACCTCTGATTACAAGAGACTACTACTACTACTACTATTTAGCATTTCTATAGCGCTACAAGGCATACGCAGCGCTGCACAAACATAGAAGAAAGACAGTCCCTGCTCAAAGAGCTTACAATCTAATAGACAAAAAATAAAGTAAGCAAATCAATTAATGTGTACAGGAAGGAGGAGAGGAGGGTAATTGGAGGTGAGTGGTTACAAGTGGTTACGAGTCAAAAGCAATGTTAAAGAGGTGGGCTTTCAGTCTAGATTTAAAGGTGGCCAAGGATGGGGCAAGTTTTAGTTCCAGGTTTTCCCATCAAAAATCAGGCGTACCAACAGATTGCAAATAGTATCGAAAAGATTCAATTCAGTTGTTGAAATTAAACACTACCAATACAAAGATGTTGTGGTTTAGCAGCCATTGTGAGGATATACCTGAAAAAACACTGATAGCATCAAATCAATCAGTTGATCTTACATCAAGGCTTTTAGCAGTGATTTTGGATTCAGCTCTATCTATGGAGCCAGAAATAACAAAGTTATATAGAAAAGTCTATTTCAAAGTTAAGCAGCTGAGAACAGGGTATCATTATTTCAGGGGGTCTTTTACGTAGGTGCATTAAAAACAGACCCACGCTAAAGATGCCCATAGAAATACATTGGCGTCTTTAGCATTTAGCGGGTGCCTATTTTTATCACGCTAAAAACACCAGCACGCCTACGTAAAAGACCCCCCCCCCCCCTCGGTGAAGAACATTGCTGCCTTCTTGTTCAGAGTATAATCTTAACCCTACTGGATTATTGTAACTCTGTTTGTCTAGGTGTTTGGGTAAAAATAATGAGGAAAATCCGGTTGCTTCAGAATACAGCTGACAGACTGATTTTTAGATTACATAGGTTTGATCTATCTTCCGATTCTTCTAGCGGAGAAGAACAATCAAATAGAAAATCTGAAAGTGAGGAAGTGGTTAATGAGAAAGGAAAACAGTCAAAAAACAGAGGAAATTCTAAGTCCAGAGGATGATTAGGACAGAAACAGAGAGGCCCGATGATCAGAGCCAGAACTTTCTATTGGATAATGAGAGTTAATTGTTGGTACACAGGAAAGTAAAGATCCCAACTTTTTGTTTAGTGCCAAAAATACATAAGAACTTACATGACCCTCCAGGGTGCCCTATTGTATCTTCCAGGGACTCCCTTTTGGAGAGAGTAGGTAAATATCCAGATTTCTTCCTTCACCCATTGGTGGTTCAAACTCCTTCAAATCGTAGAGATACTACTCATTTCTTGAACATTATCGAGAATATGAAAAATGTACCTGCAAATACCTTATAGGTCACATTAGACATCCAGTCTCTATATACTTCCGTTCCCCAACAAGAAGCTATGTAAGTGGTGGAAGAGGCCTTAAACAGACATCCGAGGCCTTGGCGAGTCCCTACAGAATTTTCAATTCAGTTGATTACAACAGCTTTATATGATAATCATTTTCTTTTTAATGATGAGATTTATTTACAAACAACAGGGACAGCCATGGGGGCATCTTTTGCTCCTTCTGTAGCCAACATATTTATGGTCGACTTTGAACAAAAATTTGTGTATTGGTATCTACAATTTCAGAAAATGATTTGTTGGATGCATTACATTGACGACATATTTATGATATGGTCTGGCACAGATGAAGAGGTGGACATGTTTCTAAAGGCTCTTAATAGTGTCATCCAGCTATTAAATTTGAACGTGTGAGTCAGCAGAATGAAATCTAAGTAAGGTGGCAGGACATTTTAAAACTAATGTATACATTAACACCCCCCCTCTTTTACAAAGCCACGTTAGTGGCTGCTGGTGCGGTAATGCTGACCCAGCATTCAAAGTGAATGGGCTGGGTTGGCTTTGCTGCGCGGCTTTGAAAAGGGGGAGAGGGGTAAGCCTACAGATCATAATTCTTTGTTAAAAAATGAAAGCACGCATCTATTCCATATTAAAAATAACCTTTCATTTTCCAAATTTTTGAGGTATACAATTATTTGTGATTCCAGACAGCACTACAGGGAGTCAGCTAAAGCTTTGAAAGAAAAATGCTTAGATCGTGGATATCCCACACATGTTGTGAAGAATGCATATAAACGAGCCTTAAACAATAACAGAGAGTTGTTGTTACACCCTACTCCCCAAGAACAATCTACAACGATACCGTGATTGTTAAGATGTAATAGGATGCCTCATAACATAACATCTGTTATCAAAAAATATTGGAGCATGCTGCAAACTCATGAAGCTTTTGCTCACAGTATATTTATTGATAGCTTATGCCAGAAATTCTAATCTTCAGGACAAATTAAGTAAATCGGATATTTAGTCGTTGAGAAGACCATGTGGCAATGGTCATCGTAAATGTGGGTCGTGTTCCATCTGCCATATCACCTTAGAGGGTTCTTCTTTTGTGTGGAATAAGGGACATCAGAATATACAATTGAAATATTATACCAATTGTGATTTGGTTAATCTTGTTTACCTTATCAGATGTCTATGTGATCTTATTTATATAGGTCAAACGTCCAGAACATTTAAACTGAGGCATATTGAACATCGCCATTGTATTAATACTAATAAAACAGAAGCCCCAATGGTGAAGCATTACACACGATTCCAGCATTCATTTGATCAGTTATAATGTATGGTAATTGATCGAGTTCACTTTACTAAAAGAGGAGGGGACATTAAAACTTCTTAGACGCACAGAACAGAATCATACCAACTTCTCACCAGTCTCAAAGGATAAAACCACCTAAGAATAGATGGTTCACAGTATGCTCAGGCAGACTACGTTAAGTGGCACAGAAGGATCCGCCCTCACAAGTGTTGCCCCTACAGAATTCTTTTGCTTCACTACAACACTGTGATGACCCTGAAAATAGAACTGAGGTGGAAGAAAAAGCAAAAGCAATGAAGGTGGAACAAAAAGATATGAAGGTACCCAAAAAGAAGAGACACCCCCAAATCACTAATGTTGAAACTCATACCAGGAAACTGTTGCTACCAGGGGATTCCATTATCAGAGGCATTAACTTTGAAACACAGTTCAAGGGGCCATGCAAAGTGAAATGCCTTCCAGGCTCTTCAGCTACCAGGAGTACCAAGCAAATAATCTCTATAATCAGAGGAGTCAAACACTGATGTTGTTATCCACCTAGGAACAAATGACTTGTCCAGTAATACCCCACTTGCCATGGGGAGAGCTTTTCAGGAGCTGGGAGAGGGGTTAAAACCTTTGATATAAACAATAGCTTTCTCTGAAGTACTACCTACCTTTGGAAAGGGAGAGAAAAGATTGAGAAGTACTGAGAAATTCAATAGCTGGCTCAAAGACTGGTGTCACCAAGAAGGATTTAGGTACATAGGAGGATGGGGCAATACATGGAAAAACAAAAGACTATACTGTAACGATGGGCTACATCTCACTGTGGCAGGAAAAAACTCCTTGGGGAGAAATTCAGACAATATATTAACCTATAAATGTACTCACTCTGCTGCTCCCCAGTATCTCTCCACACTCGTCCTTCCCTATACTCCTTCCCGTGCACTCCGCTCCATGGATAAATCCTTCTTATCTGTTCCCTTCTCCACTACTGCCAACTCCAGACTTCGCGCCTTCTGTCTCGCTGCACCCTATGCCTGGATTAAACTTCCTGAGCCCCTACGTCTTGCCCCATCCTTGGCCACCTTTAAATCTAGACTGAAGTCCACCTCTTTAACATTGCTTTTGACTCGTAACCACTCGCCTCCACCTACCCTCCTCTCCTCCTTCCTGTACACATTAATTGATTTGATTTGCTTACTTTATTTTTTTCTATTAGATTGTAAGCTCTTTTGAGCAGGGACTGTCTTTCTTCTATGATTGTGCAGCACTGCGTACGCCTTGTAGCACTATAGAAATGCTAAATAGTAGTAGTAGTAGTAGTAAGTGGCATATGGAGGCAGTTCACATCGTGGTCACCCCCAACTAAAGCTAAAGACAAGATGCGACAGTAGAAAAGAAAGCAATGAAAACAACAATCTTAGCAAATCACTTCTTACCAACACAGCGGGAAGTGAGACTAAACAAGAAACTAAACAGAAGATAAAAATTCCACTGAAATGTAGATGGAAAGCGATGACCACAAATGCTCGCAGTTGAAGCAATAAAGTTCATGACCATCAAAGCCCTGATGTTGGAGGCAGACTTAGACGTTGTTGCAATCATGGAGACATGGCTCAATGGTTCCCATGAATGGGATGCAAACATACAAGGCTATAATCTATTTAGGAAGGATAGAGATGGTCGTAAAGGTGGAGGAGTAGCTCTGTATGTGAGAAATGATATCGCAGAGACTGAAATGACTGGGGCCTAGGGAAAGGAAGAAGCAATATGGATCACCTTAAAAAGAGATGATAGAACCTCTGTCCATGTGGGTGTTGTCTACAGACCTCTGACACAATCGGAGGAACTAGATAAAGATCTGATCACAGATATTCAAAAATTGGGAAAGAAGAGAGAGGTGCTGTTGCTGGGAGATTTCAATCTGTCAGATGTAGATTGGAAGGTTCCATCTGCGGAATCGGAAAGAAGTAGAGAGATCGTGGATGCTTTTCAAAGTGCTCTGCTCAGACAAATTGTGATGGAACCCACGAGGGAGGGAGCGACGCTGGATCTGGTGCTCACAAATGGGGATAGTGTGTCAAATGTCCGAGTGGGTGCCCACCTGGGCAGCAGTGACCATCAAACAGTTTGGTTTGATATGACAGCTGAAGTGGGGAGCGACCACTCAAAACTCAAAGTTCTGGATTTCAAGCATACTGACTTTAGTAAAATGGGGGAATACCTGAGGAAGGAGCTGATGGGTTGGGAGGACATACGAGAAGTGGAAGGACAGTGGTCCAGGCTGAAAGAAGCTATAAATATGGCCACAAATATTTATGTAAGGAGAGTAAATAAAAGAGAAAAAGGAAACCGATATGGTTCTCCAAGCAAGTGGATGAGAAAATAAAGGCTAAAGAGTTGGTGTTCCTGAAATATAGAAAAACTCAAGAAGAGGAACACGGGGAGGAATACCGGATGAAACTGAAAGAAGCCAAGAGAGAGGTACGTCTGGCGAAGGCGCAAGCGGAAGAACAAATGGCTAGAAATGTAAGGAGGGGCGACAAAAATTTCTTCAGGTATATTAAGGAAAGGAGGAAGACTAAAAAGGGAATTGTGAGACTGAAAGATGCTGAGAACCACTATGTAGAGAACGATGAAGAAAAAGCAAATTTGCTAAACAGATACTTTTGTTCTGTTTTCACAGAAGAAAATCCTGGAGCAGGACTGTGATTGACTGGCAAAAGTACATGTGAGAATGGAGTGGATATAGTACCATTCACAGAAGAGAGTGTGTATGAACAACTTAAAAATCTAAAGGTGGACAAAGCAGTGGGGCCGGATGGGATCCACCCCAGGATATTGAGGGAGCTCAGAGAAGTTCTGGCGGGTCCTCTTAAAGATTTGTTTAATAAATCCTTGGAGACGGGAGAGGTTCCGTGGGATTGGAGAACAGTGGATGTGGTCCCTCTTCACAAAAGTGGCGATAGGGAAGAAGCTGGAAACTACAGGAAGGAAAGGATAGTGAATTTCCTGGAAGCCAATAAGTTACAAGATCTGAGACAACATGGTTTTACCAAAGGTAAATTGTGCCAAACGAATCTCATTGAATTCTTTGACTGGGTGACCAGAGAATTGAGTCATGGATGTGCTATAGACGTAATCTACTTAGATTTCAGCAAAGCTTTTGACACGGTTCCCCACAGAAGGCTCTTGAATAAACTTGACAGGCTGAAGATAGGACCCGACGTGGTGAACTGGATTAGGAACCGGTTGATGGACAGAGGCCAGAGGGTGGTGGTAAATGGAATTTGCTCGGATGAGGGAAAAGTGAGTAGTGGAGTGCCTCAGGGATCGGTGCTGGGGCCGATTCTGTTCAATATATTTGTGAGTGACATTGCCGAAGGGTTAGAAGGTAAAGTTTGCCTTTTTGCGGATGATACTAAGATCTGTAACAGAGTGGACACCCAGGAGGGAGTGAAAAATATGAAAAAGGATCTGCAGAAGCCAGAAGAATGGTCTAAGGTTTGGCAATTAAAATTCAATATGAAGAAATGCAAAGTGATGCACTTAGAGAGTAGAAATCCACGGGAGACGAATGTGTTAGGCAGTGAGAGTCTGATATGTACAGACAGGGAGAGGGATCTTGGGATGATAGTATCTGAGGATCTGAAGGTGACGAAACAGTGTGACAAGGTGGTGGCTGTAGCTAGAAGGTTGCTAGGCTGTATAGAGAGAGGTGTGACCAGCAGAAGAAAGGGGGTGTTGATGCCCCTGTACAAGTCGTTGGTGAGGCCCCACCTGGAGTATTGTGTTCAGTTTTGGAGGCCGTATCTTGCTAAGGATGTAAAAAGAATTGAAGCGGTGCAAAGAAAAGCTACAAAAATGGTATGGGATTTGCGTTACAAGATGTATGAGGAGAGACTTGCTGACCTGAACATGTATACCCTGGAGGAAAGGAGAAACAGTTGTGATATGATACAGATGTTCAAATATTTGAAAGGTATTAATCCGCAAACAAACCTTTTTCGGAGATGGGAAGGCGGTAGAATTAGAGGACATGAAATGAGATTGAAGGGGGGCAGACTCAAGAAAAATCTCAGGAAGTATTTTTTTTTCATGGAGAGGGTGGTGGATACTTGGAATGCCCTCTCGCGGGAGGTGGTGGAGATGAAAACGGTAACGGAATTCAAAAATGCGTGGGATAAACATAAAGGAATCCTGTTCAGAAGGAATGGATCCTCAGAAGCTTAGCGGAGCGTGGGTGGCAGAGCCGATGGTGGGAGGCAGGGCTAGTGGTTGAGAGGCAGGGCTAGTTCTGGGCAGACTTCTATGGTCTGTGCCCTGAAAATGGCAGATACAAATCAAGGTCAGGTGTACATATAAAGTAGCGCATATGAGTTTATCTTGTTGGGCAGACTGGATGGACCGTGCAGGTCTTTTTCTGCCGTCATCTACTACTATGAATGAGAAATTGTACATGAAGCAAAGAGAAAGTTAATAAGTACATATATAAATAATGCCATGCTAGGAAAAGACCAAGGGACCATCAAGCCCAGCATCCTATCCACTACGGCAGCCAATCCAGGCCAAGGGCACCTGGCAAGCTTCCAAAACGTACAAACATTCTATACATGTTATTCCTAGAATTATGGATTTTTCCCAAGTCCATTTAGTAGCGGTTTATGGACTTGTCCTTTAGGAAACCGTCTAACCCCCTTTTAAACTCTGCCAAGCTAACCGCCTTCACCACGTTCTCCGGCAACGAATTCCAGAGTTTAATTACGTGTTGGGTGAAGAAACATTTTCTCCGATTTGTTTTAAATTTACTACACTGTAGTTTAATCGCATGCCCCCTAGTCCTAGTATTTTTGGAAAGCGTGAACAGACGCTTGACATCCACTCCACTCATTATTTTATATATCTCTATCATGTCTCCCCTCAGCCGTGTCTTCTCCAAGCTGAAAAGCCCTAGCAGGTAAATAGAGTAATAAGCAATTCAGGTCATAATTAGTTGTTTGAGATATGGTTGTTCTTTGTGAGGGTTTGTTTGAATAGGAACGGTTTGAGGATTTTGCGGAATCTAGTATATTCCTGTATATGTCTTATTTTGGGTGGGAAGGAGTTCTAGGTAAGTGAAGTCTGAAGAGTGGACAGTTTTGTAGATCACTTTTTTTTGCAATTTGGGAGGTGTGGTCTGAGATAGTTTCTTTCCTCATATTTAGTGTTTCTTTGAGGTAAGTTTATTAATGGTACCATATAGTCTGGAGCTGATTGAGAAACCTATGCTATGATTGGGCTCTTTTGAGTGGTTTGAGCAGCTTCCTGGAGCTGTTTCCTATGAGGTTTCATTTGTTTAAATTAACGTATTGAGGTGGTTCCCAGATTTTCTCATTTTCAGCAAACTTTTTTGATTATTTAGTTGCTTCTTCTAATTTTTAATGGATTCCTTTGTTTGTGAAATTGTATTGGTTGCCAGTGGAAATATCCTGTTTTGTTTTTAAGATTCTTAATGGAGAAGCTGCCTTACAATTAACGATTGGCATTATATCACATTTTAAATTGAATATGGTTTTATATAAGAGCTAATGCGGAGTACAGACACACAAAACTCAAGTACCAGATTTCAAACATGCTGATTTTGGTAAAATGGGGAAATACCTGAAGAAGGAGCTGACGGCAGGGGTGGGCGTAGGAGAAGTGCAAAGACAGTGGTCCAAACTGAAAGCTGCTAAAAATATGGCAACAGATATTTAGACAAGGAAAGTAAACGAAAACAAGAGAAACAGAAAGATCAAGTATGCATCACACCACATGCTATGAGTTTATCTTGTTGGGCAGACTGGATGGACTATACATAAGTACATAAGTAATGCCACACTGGGAAAAGACCAAGGGTCCAGCGAGCCCAGCATCCTGTCCACGACAGCGGCCAATCCAGGCCAAGGGCACCTGGCGAGCTTCCCAAACATACAAACATTCTATACATGTTATTCCTGGAATTGTGGATTTTTCCAAGTCAATTTAGTAGTGGTTTATGGACTTGTCCTTTAGGAAACCGTCTCCCTTTTTAAACTCTGCCAAGCTAACCGCCTTCACCACGTTCTCCGGCAACGAGTTCCAGAGTTTAATTACGCATTGGGTGAAGAAACATTTTCTCCGATTTGTTTTAAATTTACTACACTGTAGTTTCATCGCATGCCCCCTAGTCCTAGTATTTTTGGAAAGCGTGAACAGATGCTTGACATCCACCTGTTCCACTCCACTCATTATTTTATATACCTCTATCATGTCTCCCCTCAGCCATCTCTTCTCCAAGCTGAAAAGCTCTAGCCTCCTTAGTCTTTCTTCATAGGGAAGTCGTCCCGTCCCCGCTATCATTTTAGTCGCCCTTCGCTTCACCTTTTCCAATTCCATTATATCTTTCTTGAGATGCGGCGACCAGAATTGAACACAATACTCAAGGTATTTTTTTGCTGTCATCTACTATGTTACTGCGAGGCTTATTTTCGAAGCCTATAGATGTCTCAAAATGCCCAAACGGACTTTCACATGCTTGAAACGTCCACATCCCAATTTTGCAAAGGCAGGATTTTGACATCCGACACTACCGTACATCCAGGTAGCAAAGGGGCGTGTTATGGGCGGGACTAGGGAGGGGCCCAAAACCAGGATGTCCAACAGTGATTACCACAGGGAAGGAGACTTCCGTAGACCTGATTCAATCATGTCTAGGGTACAACAAGGTGCTGTGATTGAGCAACTGACCACTGGAAGGATTAAGACCTGACCCCTCATGAAATCCCAGTGATTGCTGTCCCCCTCCCTCTCCCCTGAAAGTGAAGCCATACCAGGCTCTATGACAGCATCAGGTATTAGAGGCATTTGAAGAAAGCAGACAATAGGTCTGCGGAATAGCCTAGTGGTCAGTGCAGTGGATGGACAACCCACTTCAGCTCTCTTTCTTTTTCCTGTAATTTGTGAGCTCTCCAGAAGCAGGACATATGCTTCACGTTCCGAAGTATTTGGTCCAGCAAGTGTTCTCTTCCCTCAGTCCAATTCCATCTCCCCTATGAAGGACCAGCACCTCTCCCTTCTATCCCCACCACCCTGGCATTTCTTTCTCCCTCCATCTCCTTCCACCCCCTCCCCCCCCCATCCTGTTCTTTCTTTCTATCTCTCCCTTTCCCCCCACTATCCTGGTATCTCTTTCTCTCTCTCCTCCCCCCACTATCCTGGTATCTCTTTCTCCCTCCCCATCCCCCCCACCATCCTGGTATCTCTGTCTTCTCTCTCTCCATCTCCCCCCACCATCCTGGTATCATTCCCCCCCCCCCCCTCACCATTTATTTTTGTTACATTTGTACCCCGCGCTTTCCCACTCATGGCAGGCTGAATGCGGTGGGCAATGGAGGGTTAAGTGACTTGCCCAGAGTCACAAGGAGCTGCCTGTGCCGGGAATTGAACTCAGTTCCCCAGGACCAAAGTCCACCACCCTAACCACTAGGCCACTCCTCCACTCCATCTTGATATCTCTTTCTCCCTTTCTCCCTCCCAGTCCCCGTCCCCCCACCATCCTGGAATCTTTCTCTCTCTCTTCCCTCTGCTCCCAGTGGTCCAGTTGGCACCATGCACTTACCTAGATCCCGTAGTCTGCCGAACTTCCTTGAGGCCTGCCGGCACTGGTAGCCCTGAACAGATGCTGCTTCCAGTCAATGCAGTGGCCTTTCTTCTACTGCTTCTGCCTCCTGTGATGCTATTTCTGGTTTCTGAAGTCAGGAGTCGCAGAAGAACTGCACTGCATTGGCCAGAGGCAGCAGCGTCTGTTCAGCGTTACCTGGAGCCAGAAGTGAGAGATGCTGGGCCAGGCTGAGGGAGTAGGGGCAGGAACAGATCTGCAGTGTGTGAGATTCAAGTAGTTATGTGTGTGAGCTGGGGAAGGGGCCCGGATGCCTGCAAAGGAAAATGTGGTACTGGCGGCTTAACTTTCACTTCACCTCCTGCTTTCACTGCTTAAAGCTCTCCCAGTGCCTCTGTGGTGCTGTAGGAATCATCAAATTCAGCAAAAAAAATTACAGGAAATTGAGCTGCCTACAGAAAAGCTTCAATAAAGCATAAATATGTCAAAACCTATCATTTCAAAGCTAGGTGGCCCAGTCTAAGTTCTGATTTACTAAGTTTCCTTTCCCCACAGACATAAGATTGGGAATGTTTATTAAATCAAGCTCTAAGACAGCTACAGTGTGAAAAGAATAGCAGCTCACATGTACCCCAGAAAATATTACGCTCAATATTCAACAGCTTTTATGTACATAACAGAACCTGCTACACGAACAACACTATCCGGATAGTAACTCTGAATATCCTTGTAGGTATCCGGACATAACAGCCACTGTCAAAAGAACCTGCTCACGATATAGCCCTTGACAAATTAGCCTCTCCCCCCGACAAAAGGGCCCGATCAGGCTGCCCAGAATATGGCACTGCATTTTTCTCCTAATAACTTTACCTTGCCAAACAGGATACTACTACTACTACTTAACATTTCTAGAGCGCTACTAGGGTTATGCAGCGCCGTACAATTTAACAAAGAGAGACAGTCCCTGCTCAAAGAGCTTACAATCTAATAGACAAGTGAACGGTCGGTCCGATAGGGGCAGTCAAATTGGGGCAGTCTGGATTCACTGAATGGTAAGGGTTAGGTGCCGAACGCAGCACTGAAGAGGTGGGCTTTAAGCAAAGACTTGAAGACGGGCAGGGAGGGGGCTTGGCGTAAGGGCTCAGGAAGGTTGTTCCAAGCATAGGGTGAGGCGAGGCAGAATGAGCGGAGCCTGGAGTTGGCGGTGGTGGAGAAGGGTACTGAGAGGAGGGATTTATCCTGTGAACGGAGGTTACGGGCGGGAACGTAAGGGGAGATGAGGGTAGAAAGATAGTGAGGGGCAGCAGACTGAGTGCATTTGTAGGTAAGAAGGAGAAGCTTGAATTGAATGTGGTATCTGATCGGAAGCCAGTGAAGTGACCTGAGGAGAGGGGTGATATGAGTATATCGGTTCTGGCGGAATATGAGACGTGCAGCAGAGTTCTGAACGGATTGAAGGGGGGATAGATGGCTGAGTGGGAGGCCGGTGAGGATAAGGTTGGTAAGACTATGAAAATGATGACAATATTGTTTTTGTTTTTTTTTAAATTAGCATGCTGGTGGAAGAATAATTTCTTTAAACAGCAGAACAGATCATGAATACCAGTTTTACTGTGTCGGCAATCTTTTCTTCCATTTGTCTCTTCGCTTTCCTGACAGCTTTTCCTGCTTCTCTGAGCTTGTCCAGGTATCTCTGCCTGTTTTCCTCTTTCCCAGTCCTCTTGTAACGTACAAAATCTAACCTTCTTTCCCTTACCTTTTCAGCTACTACTTTTATTTATTTATTTTATTACATTTGTATCCCACATTATCCCACCTCTTTGCAGGCTCAATGTGGCTTACAATACATCGTGGATACTGGAAATAGAAAAGAATGTACATTTGGTTTTACAGAAAGTTTTGGGTACATGATGGTGTTAAAGCAAAAGACATTAAAGAACATTTCTGGATATAGTAACGTGGAGGGGCAATAATCGAACGGAAACACCTATCTCCATGGGCGTTTATCTCCGAGAACGGGTCCGTGAAGGGGCGGGCCGAACCGTATTTTCGAAAAAATGGACGTTTGTGAGCTGGGCGTTTGTTTTTTTTAGCAATAATGGAAACTAAAAACGCCCAGCTCAAAAACATCCTAATCCGAGCCATTTGGTCGTGGGAGGGGCCAGGATTGGTAGTACACTCGCCCCCCTGATATGCCAGGACACCAACTGGGCACCCTAGGTCAGTGCGCTGGACTTCAGAAAAAGCTCCCACATGCATAGCTCCCTTACCACAGGTGCTGAGCTTCCAACCCTCCTCCCCCAAAACCCACTACCCACAACACTACCATAGCTCTTAGGGGTGAAGGGGGCACCTACATGTGGGTACAGTGGGTTTTGGAGGCCTCCCATTTACCAGCACAAGTGTTATGGGGGGGGGGGGATGGGCTGGGGTCCACCTGGCTCAAGTGCACTGCGGTACCCACTAAAAGTGCTCCAGGGACTGCATACACGCAGGCCTCTAGGACTGGTTGCTGCTATATAACATTGGCACACCAGTTTACACCTGAAGACTAATCTCTCCGAAAACGTCCTTTATTGGAATAACCGCGTTTACTCACAGTTAACTGCAGATCAGAGGTTGTGCCCCACTGGCAACGAGTCTCCCTGGTACTGAGATGAGCAGTAGGTCAGAGCTGGCAAAATGCTGTACAATGCCCTCTTTCAGCCACATTCAAGGGAAGAACTAAGTTGTCTAACGTGGCTAACACAGGAAAGGGAACTAAAACTGGCTTACAAAAATGGCCACTATCGCATGGACAACAACAGGAAACACAACAAGGCACACTCTGACCCAGTAGGCAGGGGGAAAAGCACCATGGGAGAAGAGCCTACCAACTACCAACATCGTGAGACTGTAACACAAGCTAATGAAATCACGGAGCCCAATACCCTACACCCACCACAATGCAATGCTGATGTGACCCTGTACTGCACCCGAGAGCCACATCTGACCCAGGGAAAGGCTGTGACAGGATCGAACACATTCTGCTGTCATGGAGGTGGGTACGGCATTTGAGGCTGGCATACAGGCTGGAAAAAACGTTTTTAAAGTGGTTTTTTTTTGGTGGGAGGGGGTTAGTGACCACTGGGGGACTCTGGGGAGGTCATCCCCGATTCCCTCCAGTGGTCATCTGGGCAGTTGGAGCACTTTTTTGGGACTTGTTCGTGAAAAAAAAAGGGTCCAAAAAAAGTGACCCAAAATCGCAGTAAAAACGCCTTTTTTTTCGATTATCAGCTAAAGACGCCCATCTCTCCTCGGCTACTACTACTACTACTACTACTATTTAGCATTTCTATAGCGCTACAAGGCATACACAGCGCTGCACAAACATAGAAGAAAGACAGTCCCTGCTCAAAGAGCTTACAATCTAATAGACAAAAAATAAATAAAGTAAGCAAATCAAATCAATTAATGTGAACGGGAAGGAAGAGAGGAGGGTAGGTAGAGGCGAGTGGGTACAAGTGGTTACGAGTTAAAAGCAATATTAAAGAGGTGGGCTTTCAGTCTAGATTTAAAGGTGGCCAAGGATGGGGCAAGACGTAGGGGCTCAGGAAGTTTATTCCAGGTGTAGGGTGCAGCGAGACAGAAGGCGCGAAGTCTGGAGTTGGCAGTAGTGGAGAAGGGAACAGATAAGAAGGATTTATCCATGGAGCGGAGTGCACGGGAAGGGGTGTAGGGAAGGACGAGTGTGGAGAGATACTGGGGAGCAGCAGAGTGAGTACATTTATAGGTTAGTAGAAGTTTGAACAGGATGCGAAAACGGATAGGGAGCCAGTGAAGGGTCTTGAGGAAAGGGGTAGTATGAGTAAAGCGACCCTGGTGGAAGATGAAACGGGCAGCAGAGTTTTGAACCGACTGGAGAGGGGAGAGGTGACTAAGTGGGAGGCCAGCAAGTAGATTGCAGTAGTCTAAACGAGAAGTGACAAGGGTGTGGATGAGGGTTTTGGTAGAGTGCTCGGAAAGAAAGGGGCGGATTTTACGAATGTTGTAAAGAAAGAAACGACAGGTCTTGGCAATCTGCTGGATATGAGCAGAGAAGGAGAGAGAAGAGTCAAAGATGACCCCAAGGTTTTGAGCTGAGGAGACAGGGAGAATGAGAGAGCCATCAACAGAAATAGAAAACGGGGGGAGCGGGAGGTGGGTTTGGGGGGGGAAAATGAGAAGCTCGGTTTTGGTCATATTTAATTTCAGGTGGCGTTGAGACATCCAGACAGCAATGTCAGACAGCACGTTGAAACTTTGGTTTGGATGCAAGGTGAGATATCAGGGGTAGAAAGGTAGATTTGGGAGTCATCAGCATAGAGATGGTAGGAAAAGCCATGGGATGAGATTAATGAACCAAGGGAAGAAGTGTAGATAGAAAAGAGGAGGGGACCAAGAACAGAACCCTGAGGTATGCCGACAGGCAGAGGGATAGAAGTAGAAGAGGAACCACCAGAGTGAACACTAAAGGTGCGGAGGGAGAGGTAGGAAGAGAACCAGGAAAGGACAGAGCCCTGGAATCCAAGTGAGGACAGGGTATCGAGAAGTATGCTGTGATCGACAGTGTCAAAAGCAGCGGAAAGATCAAGAAGAATGAGGATAGAATATTGACCTCTGGATTTAGCCAGTAATAGGTCATTGGAGACTTTAGTAAGCGCAGTTTCAGTTGAGTGGAGAGGGCGAAAACCAGATTGTAATGGGTCAAGAATAGCATGTGAGGAGAGAAAATCAAGGCAGCGGCGGTGAACAGCACGCTCAAGTAATTTGGAGAGAAAAGGAAGGAGGGAGATGGGTCGGTAATTAGAGGGACAAGTAGGATCGAGTGAAGGCTTCTTAAGGAGAGGTGTGACCACAGCATGTTTAAAGGCAGCAGGGACAGTCGCAGTGGAAAGTGAGAGGTTGAGACTGTGACAGATAAAAGGAATAAGAGCAGGAGAGATGGCATTAAGAAGGTGGGTGGGAATGGGATCAGAGGAACAGGTAGTACATTTTGAGGAAGAAAGGAGAAGTGTAGTTTCCTCAATAGTAACTTCAGGAAAGGAGGAAAGGGAATGAGGGGAAGGAGAGAGAGGGGAACGGACTAGTGGAGGTGGTGAGGTAGAGAAAGCAAGGTTTATCTTTTGAACCTTGTTGTGAAAGAATTCAGCAAGGGTCTGAGGAGATAATGAAGGGGGAGTTGGGGGAGGTGGCACCTTGAGCAGAGAGTTCAATGTGGTGAAGAGAAGTCGAGGATTAGAGCCAAGAGAGTTGGTCAGTTGGATATAATAATCCTGTTTGGCACGTAAAAGAGCAGATTGGAAGGAGGTCAGCATGAACTTAAAGTGTAGGAAATCAGCAAGGGCCCGAGATTTCCGCCAGAGGCGTTCGGCGGAGCGGGTACAGGAACGTAGGTAGCGGATATTAGAAGTCAGCCAAGGTTGGGGTTTTGTACGCCTTACAAAACCATGCCCCAGTTCCGCCTCCACCACGCCTCCGACACGCTCCCATCAACTTTATTCGTTTCCACGACGGAGTGCAGTTGGAAACGCCCAAATCGGTATAATCGAAAGCCTTTGCGAGACAAACGTCTATCTCCCGATTTAGGTCACACTATAGGCATTTTTCTCTTTCGAAAATAAGCTGGATAGTAACATAGTAGATGACGGCAGAAAAAGACCTGCACGGTCCATCCAGTCTGCCCAACAAGATAACTCATATGTGCTAATTTTGTGTATACCCTACTTTGATTTGTACCTGTGTTCTTCAGGGCACAGACTGTATAAGTCTGCCCAGCACTATCCCCGCCTCCCAACCACCAGCCCCGCCTCCCATCACAGTTACACGTGTTGATCTTTGTGATATATTTTGTCGAAGAGATAAGTTTTCAGTAGTTTGCGGAAACTGGTCATTTCATAGACCGTTTTCAGATTGCGTGGCAGCGCGTTCCAGAGCTGTGTGCTTGTATAGGAAAAGGCTGATGCATGCATTAATTTGTATTTCAAGCCTTTACACTTGGGAGGATGAAGGTTGAGGAATGTGCGAGAGTATTTTTTTGCGTTTCTGGGTGGTAGTTCTATTAGGTCTGACATGTAGGCTGGGGGCGTCACCATGGATGATTTTATGGACCAAGGTACAGAGTTTGAACGTGATGCGTTCTTTGAGTGGGAGCCAGTGTAGTTTTTCACGTAGGGGTTTTGCGCTTTCGTATTTTGATTTGCCGAATATAAGTCTGGCTGCCGTGTTCTGGGCTGTCTGGAGTTTTTTTGAGTATTTGCTCTTTGCAGCCGGCATAGAGTGAGTTACAATAGTCCAGATGACTAAGTACCAATGATTGTACCAGGTTGCGGAAGACGGTCCTTGGAAAAAATGGCCTGACTCTTTTTAGTTTCCACATTGAGTGGAACATCTTTTTAGTTATGTTTTTCGCCTGATTCTCAAGTGTTAGGTGTCGGTCAATGGTGACTCCAAGAATTTTTAGGGTGTCCGAAACTGAGAACCAGAGCAGTCTTCTTTTTCGGTCGTTTTCTAACATAAAGGCTTGTCGCCTTTAAAATGGCTCCTTTCAGTTTTGACCACTGTTGTTCTACTTCCTTCAGCTGTTCCCATCCAACTAACTCGTCCTTGAGAAATTCCCCTATCTCAGCAAAGTTAGTTCTTTTGAAATCTAGAACCTTCAGCCTCGAATAAGACCTCTCTTCCTTTGTCTTAATATTGAACCACACCATCCGGTGATCGCTAGATGCCAAATTATCTCCCACCTTAACATCATATACATAGTAGATGACGGCAGAGAAAGACCTGTACGGTCCAACCAGTCTGCCCAACAAGATAAACTCATGTGCTGCTTTATGTGTATACCTGACCCCGACTTGTATCTGCCATTACCTGCCATTTTCAGGACACAGACCGTAGAAGTCTGCCCAGCACTAGCCCTGCCTCCAAACCACTAGCCCCGCCTCCCACCACCGGTTCTGCCACCCAATCTCCGCTAAGCTTCTGAGGATCCATTCCTTCTGAACAGGATTGCTTTATGTTTATCCCACACATTTTTGAATTCCGTTACCGTTTTCATCTCCACCACCTCCCGTGGGAGGGCATGCCAAGTATCCACTACTTTCTCTGTGAAAAAATACTTCCTGACATTTTTCTTGAGTCTGCCCCCCTTCAATCTCATTTCATGTCCTCCCGTTCTACCGCCTTCCAATCTCCAGAAAAGGTTCGTTTGTGGATTTTTACCTTTCAAATATTTGAACGTCTGTATCATATCACCCCTGTTTCTCCTTTCCTCCAGAGTATACATGTTCAGGTCAGCAAGTCTCTCCTCATACGTCTTGTAACGCAAATCCCTTACCATTCTCGTAGCTTTTCTTTGCACCGCTTCAATTCTTTTTACATCCTAGCAAGATACGGCCTCCAAAACTGAACACAATACACCAACGACTTGTACATTGTCTCCATTTGTAAGCAGTAGGTGTAGAATAGCTCCATCTCGCCTCAGTTCCGTCACCCACTCACCTATTGCACACTTCCCAATCCCAATGTTTTCCATTTGTTGTCTAGATGTTTGAATATTGTATCAATATTGTTTAGTTTATGTTTCATTGATTTTACTATTATTGTTCACTGCCTTGATGGACTCCAAATGGCGGTATACCAAATATTTCAAAGTCACGGTATGTAAAGGTGTGTGTGTGTGTGTGTGTGTGGGGGGGGGGGGGGGTTGCTTGATTTGGTCAGCCCATAAATGGCTTGAGACTCAGTGCCCCATGCTCATTTATTTTATCCCAGTCCTGTCCCTCTTCACTCAGTACATCCTCCAAGGGAGCAGGTTCCCTCAGGAGGAAGGGATTTTCCTTCATGGCCCAGGTGTGGAAGTCCTTCTTCTCCACACAGATACGAGGTGCTCAACTCACTTTACTGGAAACTTGTGCAAAACACATTCCACTTTCTGTGCTGAGGTCATCAGTATTTCTTTTTTTTTTTCAGATTTTAAGGTCGTAGTATTTTTATTAAATTTAAAAATAGAACAACAGAAGACAATTCAGTGTAACAGTACAACAGCATACAAATTGCAAAAATCAAGTAAAGGACAGAAGAGAGAAAGAGTGGAGAGGAAGAAAAGAAAAACGAAAAACAGAAAAACCCTTCTCATCAAGCATCTCTAAAGTAGGACAATAACAAAGACCACTTCTCCTTATAAGTGAAATAGCGACATGACTTTTTCGCCAGAAAGGTATCATATTTATAAGTCTGAAATACCAAATTCCACCATTCTTGATATGTAACTTGACCCAGGGTCTTCCAGTGCCCAAAAACTACTTTCAAGGCTAAAGTGAGCAAAGTATTAACAAGTAAGCGTTCATTATGGCTTAAGGAAGAGCGAAAACATTTGTCTCTGAGCAACACATGTTTATACAGCATAGGACCATGGAAATGAAATATATCTGTTAAAGTGAACCAGACGTCAATTCAAAATGATTGAAGGCATACACAGTCAAAAACAAGGTGTCTGATAGTAGCCCGTTGAGCATGACAAGACCACCTATGCACACCCATCACCTCTCTAGCTCTGTCTGTCATCCCCTTACAATAATTACTCGTTTGTTTTGAGGTCAGGGGTTTCCTGGGTAGTGGAGAAACACATTCTCTTCTGAACTGAAAAGTCATTCCCTCTCCTCACTGCGCTGAAAAATGGCTTGCGGTAGTGTAGGCGCGGGTTTTGGGTGCGCGCTGATCCATTTTTAGGGCGCCTGTAAAAAAAAAGGCCATTTTTTTGCCAAAAATGGACGTGTGGCAAAATCAAAATTGCCGCACATCCATTTTGGTTTCTGAGACCTTACCGTCAGCCGTTGACCTAGCGGTAAAGAATCCGGGCGGTATTGACCTACGTGTGTCAAATGCCACTTGGTGCATGTCTGTTATGCGTGACCGAAAATAAAAAATATTTTTCATATGTGCGCCAAAAATGAAATTACCGCAAGAGCCACGCAGTAACTCCATTTTGGTGCACATCAGGCGCGCGTAGATGCTTACGCGGCTTCGTAAAAGAGCCCCTGGGATTCTGTCCTGCACAGACTCTCCCACAGTGGGGGTCTTTCCCTACAATGACTTCTCCTTTATATATTTAAGCTCCTGTTGGCTGCTTGTCTCTCTCTTTTCCCTGTGGCTCACGTTCTCAACTTCACTCTTTGCTTCAGGCAGAGGGTGAGTAAAACCTTAGACTGCATGCTTTATTTTACTTAAATGTGCCATTCTTCCTGACAAAATGTAACAAAGCAGTGTATAATAGCAAATTAAAAAGAAGAAAAGAACGTCAAGGATCGAGAAGCAGAGGGAAGAGGGAATAAGCTGTGCCAGTCTTTTCCGGGTTATCCACTGCGGCCGTCCTAAGTCACTGTAGGCCTTCTGAAACTGATACGTTTTCAAAGCCGTTGTGAATTTTAGGAAAGATGGTTCTGTGTGTAAGGCGGGGCAGTGGGTTCCAGAGCAAAGGGTCAGCAATAAATGCACCATGATGGGTCGATTCTAAGAAGCTGAGCAAGCAGGAGATATGGGTAAATGGTCATCGTGTCATGAACGCAATGCTCTGCACATGAAACGCCAACTTAAAAGCCAACTTGGACCAAAGGCTGAACCCTAAATAACAGAGACTTCACTTCTGACCAGCCACAGAAATCCACATACACCCTTGAGGTCTCTGGCTGATATAGGGAGAGGCAAAATCAGTGCAATGTTCCCAGCAGGGGGCGATGTAGCAGAACGATGTCTACATCCACTGCTGGCATGGTGGGCTACTGAGCATCAGTGGGACTCATTTTATGTTCCTATACCCCTGGAGCAATTTGATAAATACCCATTTGAGCACGTGAAATGCTTTTCTATACGCTTGTCCCTCAAAAAGATACCTCTAGTCAGCTGGTCCAGTAGCATTTCTACTTTCTGTTTTTAATCGGTATCTCTCGCTTGTTCCTGAGATAGGGACCCAGAAACTTCCATAAATCAGTGGGGCCAGCCCCAGGTACTTTACAGTGTTATGAATCAAATGAACAGGACAAAATCTTCACAGAATACGCAAAACGATTCCTAGCATCACACATCCACCAGTGTCAGAACATTTTGACATGTGTCTGTATTCCTTACGGTGCAATAAGGCAGGTTCATTTTTAAGAATTTTCTTTTTAAATTAAAATTGCAGTGAAAATGCTAAGTAGCTCTATTTTTCACTGCAATCTAATTCAGAAAGAAAATTCTTAAAAATGAATTTGGATCGATGACGATTTCCACTTTGCTGCCTAAGAAAAGCTGATTCTGCAGCCTTTGTGTTATTACATTTCAAGATCCATTTTTCAAGAAAATGTGTTCTGACACCAGTGAGCTGTGAATGATGCCTGGCAGTAGTTGTGTGTATTCCTTACAGTGCAACGAGGCAGGTTCATTTCACCTGGTCCTCCTTTGTACCCGTCCCCTCTGAAGTCTCCTCTCACAATTATTCAATTCAATCATGCAACATCTTCCTCTAGACACTGATCCCCCACCATGGACCAGCTCCAAACCCTCTCCTTCCTCTCTGACCTCTGCTACGCTGTTGTGGCTGCAGTTCTGGGAAAAATGAGCCCTGATCTATCCAATCTCTTTTCAAGTCCTGCATCCATGTGGGGGAAGCCAAGCAGCCCCCATCGGTATCTCTCCGATGCACGTCCGTCAGTGTGCTGGCCTTCTGTCTGTCTGTCACTGAGGGGGACTGAGGGATTAGAAGAACAAGGCACATCACTGAACAGCAAAGAACGTCTCAGCTGATGTGACATGTACTGGGAAAATGAGGCGCAGGGGTCATGAGAGAATCACAACTTCCCTTGTCACACACAGAGAGCAGGAAACGTTCACAGTGGCCCTGAGCATTCGCATCAGCCTTTGCGGAGAGAGAATTCCATTCTGATCGGAATTTGGTCTTTTCCAGCACACAGAAGGCTGGGATGGATTCCTTCCCTGTGGCAGTTTCCCCCCTGTGGCTTTCAGGGCTGAGATTTGATGCTCTGAGGCTTATTTTGCAGCTCCTTGGAGAGTTTCCCTTCATGAATACATAAGTTTTGCCATACTGGGACAAACAAGGTCCATCAAGCCCAGTATCCTGTTTCCAACAGTGGCCAATCCAGGTCACAAATACCTGGCAGAAACCCAAACAATAGCAACATTCCATGTAAAACCCCAAGAGTAGCAAGATTCTAGAATTCTAAAGAATGACAAGATTCCATGCAGAATTTCAAAGTGTATAGCAACATTCCATTTAGAACCCTAAAGAGTAGCAAGATTCCATTCAGAATCCTAAGTACATAAGTACATAAGTATTGCCATACTGGGACAGACCAAAGGTCCATCAAGCCCAGCATCCTGTTTCCAACAGTGGCCAATCCAGGTCACAAATACCCGTCAAGATCCCAAAACAGTACAATACATTTTATGCTGCTTATCCTAGAAATAAGCAGCAGATTTTCCTCAAGTCCATTTTATTAATGGCTTATGGACTTTTAGTTTGGGAAGCTATCCAAACCTTTTTTTAAAACCCGCTAAGCTAACTGCTTTTACTACATACTCTGGCAACAAATTCCAGAGTTTAATTACATGTTGAGTGAAGAAAAAGTTTCTCCGATTCATTTTAAATTTACTACTTTCTAGCTTCATCGCATGCCCCCTAGTCCTAGTATTTTTGGGAAGAGTAAACAGATGCTTCACGTCTACCCTTTCCACTCCACATTATTTTATAGACCTCTATGATATCTCCCCTCAGCCGTCTTTTCTCCAAGCTGAAGAGCCCTAGACGCTTCAGCCTTTCCTCACAGGGAAGTCGTCCCATCCCCTTTATCATTTTCGTCGCCCTTCTCTGCACCTTTTCTAATTCCATTATATCTTTTTTTAGATGTGGTAACCAGAATTGTACACAGTATTCGAGGTTCGGTCGCAGCATGGAGCAATATAAAAGCATTATAAATATCCTCATTTTTGTTTTCCATTCCTTTCCTAATAATACCTAACATTCTATTTGCTTTCTTAGCCACAGCAGCACACTGAGCAGAAGGTTTCAACGTATCAACAATGACACCTAGATCCCTTTCTTGGTCCATGACTCCTAACATGGAACCTTGATGACGTAGCTATAATTCTGGTTCCTCTTTCCCACATGTATCACTTTGCACTTGCTCACATTAAACGTCATCTGCCATTTAGACGCCAAGGTCTCCCAGTCTCAAAAGGTTCTCTTGCAATTGTTTATAATCCTCTTGCGATTTAACAGCTTTGGATAACTTTGTGTCGTCAGCAAATTTAATTACCTCACTAGTTACTCCCATCTCTAGGTCATTTATAAATATGTTATAAGGAGCTTAGTCAAGATCGGGAGGCGGGGCTGGTGGTTGGGAGGCGGGGATAGTGCTGGGCAGACTTATACGGTCTGTGGCCTGAAGAGCATAGGTACAAATCAAAGTAGGGTATACAGAAAAAGCAGCAAATATGAGTTATCTTGTTGGGCAGACTGGATGGACCGTGCAGATCTTTTTCTGCGGTCATCTACTATGTTACTATGTTACTATATTACTTGTTCTCCATTGCACCAGTGTATGCAAGAGGGAGACTTTCCATCCTGCCTCTTTGCAACTCTTTGCAACTTTCTCAGCAAAGACCAGTTTAGGGTGATTTCTTTACCTAAGCGTCCTACTCACCATGGTTCTGGACCATCATTGGCTCTGCTCTCTGCACTTATCCATGGGCAGTCTCATTTCGACTGGGGACATAGGAGCCGGCTCTGTGGGTGCTGTGTGTGCTTGAGCACCCCCAACATTGAGAAAATTCCTTGTATGTGTCCAGGAAGGGGTTATTTTCATTGGGATTAGTACCCCCAATAATTTTGACAAGTTGGCTCCTATGACTGGGGATATTCTACTTCCTGTATCATGTGCTGCCTTTTGGCTTCATGTCAAATCCCGGGAACTTCACCACGCATCTCATGTTCTTCGCAGTTCCTCTGCACTGCCTCTGAGTCATTTTCTTTGCCCGTTTGGGTTCGTGCAGAGCACGTCGACGACCTCATGCACAGTGAGGACTGCGTAGGCACAGGGTAAATGACAGTGGAAAAGATTTGTCTTCCCAGTACAGATGTGTCCTCCTTTCATGGATGGGCATATTGGCAGGATAATTTGATAACTGGTCACTTAAACACATAGGTGTATATACCAGACTTCACTGCAAGGGGGGGCCAGACCCCGAGGTGCGGGGGCACATTTTCGCCCCCCCCCCCCCCCCGGCGGCATCCATAGGCGTCCATTAGCAGCGGCGGGTGGGGAACAGGGCTAAATCTACGAGGGCCCATGCTCCCGTGGCCCCATGCTGGCTATGCCACTGGTATAAACTAAATCTGTTTTAGCACCTGAGGGTCGCACGGTTACATCTGCTCCGAGGCAGCCATACAGTTGTGCACGTATGTGCTGTAGAACCTGACTGACCCACATGTATGTGGTTTATAAAATGTCGATGTAAGTGTCAATCCTATAAATACAACCCCACCCCCACATTCTCCACTTCCAGCAATGTTTGTTTAGTATCTAGTCCAGATTTGCGGAAAATCCATCGAGAAGAAACAAGACAAAGACCTTTTCTACTGCAGGTCCAAGATTGTGCAAGTCGTTGCCGGTACAGATTAGACTAACGGCTGATACCTTTTACTTTAAGAAACTGCTTAAAACACATTTATTCTGTGCAGCATTTCCGAATTGAGGGCTACATGTTTTGCTTCGATCAGATATAGAGACTAATCCCCCTGCAGGAGTTTTGTTGTTGTTAATGTATTTGGATTGTGCCATAGTTTGTGATCTGCTTTGTTAATTAGGTGGAATATAAATGAATAAACTAAATTAAACTGATTCCATTGCGTTTTATTTGTCTGAATGAGGTAGAACAAGTAGGTGCTACAAGTTCAACCTGGAGATTAAGGGACTAATACTACTACTACTTAACATTTCTAGAGCGCTACTAGGGTTACGCAGCGCTGTACAATTTAACAAAGAGAGACAGTCCCTGCTCAAAGAGCTTACAATCTAATAGATAAGAGTGAGACAAATATAGGACAATCAAGCCATTGTGACATCACTGATGAGGTTGGCTCTTAGGCATTGGTGGAATGAGGCATTATGACATCACAATCTCAGCTCTGGTTAAATCACTGCTATATGCAATACTACTACTACTACTTAACATTTCTAGAGCACTACTAGGGTTACGCAGCGCTGTACAAATTGACAAAGAAGGACGGTCCCTGCTCAGAGGAGCTTACAATCTAAAGGACGAAATACCTAACATTCTATTAGAATTTAGAAAGACTGGAAAATTACACTGCAGGATTTAAAGACTGAGGGCCCTATGGCTCCGATATTCATCCGGCTGCAGGCAGCGGGTTTGCTGTCTGCCGCGGGCGTAAAAGCCAGATGTTCAATGCCACGCTGTATCCAATGACAGGCATTGAATATCTGGGTTTATTTTGGTCACTGAAAAGTTAACTGGTTAAGCCAACATTTGTCACTAACCGGTTAACTTTTTAGCTGTCAAAGATAGACCTGATATTTAAACGGCCTATTTTGACGCTGAATATCCACACCAAACTATGTGACACAATATAGCCAGTCAGCGGGAAATATTCAGCGGGAAATAATGTGTCACTGCCCACTGAATATCCGCGTTTAGGCTCTTAAACCCTACTTACTGCACAGGAGCAGCTCCTGGCTGGTTAAATAGTTTTGAATACACATAAACATGGTTTAATGAGACAGAGTCAACATGGGTTCAGCCCAGGGAAGTCTTGCTTCACCATTTTGCTTCATTTCTTTGAAGGCGTGAATAAACACGTGGATAAAGGTGAGCAGGTTGATGTAGTGTATCTAGATTTTCAGAAAGCTTTTGATAAAGTTCCTCATGAGAGACTCCTAAGAAAATTAAAGAGCCATGAGAAGTTCTGAGAGAAGAGGACATTTCTCTGGTAAGTGAACACTATTTTGCTTTGTGCTTTGGAACTTAAAGATTGGGGTTTAAAGGAGGAATTGTAGGTTAGTGATAGGCAGAATAAAAATATAAAAAAGCAAGTTTTATCAACTAATCTCCATAGTCTTCTCCCCTTAGTTTTAAAACTTGAACTTTGTACCACAGCATTAACAGATAGAACCTAGCAGGCACTGCAGGATCTAGTTTAGTCTTATAGTGCTAAGGACCCTCAGGTAACATAGAGGGGCATAATCGAACGGGGACGACCATTTCTAAGGGCGTCCATTTCTAAGGACGGTCCGGCGAAGGGGCAGGGCAACCTGTATTTTCAAAACAAGATGGGCGTCCATCTTTCGTTTTGATAATACGGTCGGTGAAGCCCAAATCTCAACATTTAGGTCGTGAGGGACGCCCTTCTTTTTTCCATTATTGGCCGAGGATGCCCATCTCTTAACCACGCCCCGTTCCGCCTTCGGTACACTGCCAACACGCCCACGTGAACTTTGTTCATCCCCACGACGGAAAGCAGTTGAGGACGTTCAAAATCGACTTTCGATTATGCCGATTTAGGTGACCCTGAGAGAAGGACGTCCATCTCCCGATTTGTGTCGGAAGATGGGCGTCTTTCTCTTTCGAAAATAAGACTGATAGTAACATAGTCTGCCCAGCACTGGTTTTGCTTCCCAATTACCGGTGTTGCCATCCAATCTCCACTAAGATTCTGTTGATCCATCCCTTCTAAACAGAATTCCTCTAACACCAACACTCCAAGGTCTTTCTCCTGAGACGAACTTACTAATCTCTCCCCTCCTATTTGGCATCTCTCTTTGGGGTTTCTGCAGCCCAAGTGCATCACTCCGCATTTCTTGGCGTTTAATTTTATCTCCAGACCCTCAACAATTCTTTTAATGTTTGGAGATCCCTTGGGTCCTGTAAACCATTGGCTTCTAGAAAGTTAACTATCCTTTCTTTCAGCAGCAACGCCATTATTTTTCCTACCACTGACGTGAGAGTTACCAGTCTGTAGTTTCCCCACTTCTTCCCTGTCTCCACTTTTGTGAAGAGGGACCACATCCGCTCATCTCCAATCTCGCAGAACCTCTCCCGTCTCTAAAGATCTATTAAATCAATCTTTAAGAGGCCCTGCAAGGACCTCTCTGAGATCCCTCAGTATCCTGGGATGTATCCCATCTGGCCCCATAGCTTTGCCCACCTTCAGATTCTCTAGCTGTTTATAAACTCTTTCTTCCGTAAACAGTGCACTATCTACTCCATTCCCAGATGTTCCTTCACCAGCCAACCGCGGTCCTTCTCCAGGATTTTCCTCTATGAACACCGAAGAGAAGTGATTGTTTAACACGTTCATTTTATCCTCATCAGGTACCCTCATTCTGCCCTTATGTGAGTTACTTAGAGTTGGATTTAGGGAGGCCACACTCGAAACAAGCACCTCTTTTTCCATGACAGAATGGCTTGACAAAACTCTACTGGTACCCAACAGGAAAACTGAAGAAATGTTATTTCCTGAAGCACTTCCATTCTGTGATGTATTGTGAATGGCGGTATACCAAATTTTCAAATAAATACATTTACAGTTAAGGGAGCCAATGGACAAAAATCTTAGCCAAAGGGGACTGTAATGTCCTATGCTTCAGGAGACCAGTTATTGGGTCTGGTAGCTCAGAAAAATTGTTAGTTTTTCTTAAAATTAATGTTTTTGGGCCATGGGTCCTGGGACGTAAGGGGTTAATTTATTTTGGAAATTGTTTGCAGTTATGAATTCTTGAGAACCTCCTTAGGTGGGTTAGTGGGGTGAAATTTGGGGGGAAAATATTTTTAGTGATGATAACCTAAGGTTTACGTTTGGGCTGACTTCAGTTTATTTGGTAAATCCTCTATTAAGGATGTGATGAGGAATTATTTTTAAGTTTCTAAACTGGTTTTACTGGATTTTGAGTAATTAAATGCATTTTATTTGAGGAAAAATATGTAACATCCTCTCAGTGTAAGTGGCTTCTAAAACTAAAAACATGGATGTGTGGGTACAGTTGTGCTCAGGTGGCACAGAAAGTTGGAGAGTGTTTAACGCTAATTTACTCATTATAATTTGAAAAATTTGCCATAAGTATATAAGTATTGCCATACTGGGACAGACCGAAGGTCCATCAAGCATCCTGTTTCCAACAGTGGCCAATCCAGGTCACAAATACCTGGCAAGATCCAAAAAAAGTACAAAACATTATATACTGCTTATCCCAGAAATAGTGGATTTTCCCCAAGTCCATTTAATAATGGTCTATGGACTTTTTCTTTAGGAAGCCGTCCAAACCTTTTTTAAACTCCACTAAGCTAACCGCCTTTACCACATTCTCTGGCAATGAATTCCAGAGTTTAGTGAAGAAAATTTTTCTCCGATTCGTTTTAAATTTATTACATTGTAGCTTCATCGCATGTCCCCTAGTCCTAGTATTTTTGGAAAGCGTAAACAGACGCTTCACATCTACCCGTTCAACTCCACTCATTATTTTATAGACCTCTATCATATCTCCCCTCAGCCCTCCCCTCAAAATGGAGAATGGAGCAGTTAAATCAAGGTTCTGTGAGGTGAAGAGAAAAGCTTAAGATTCCAAGTAAGATGTCCGATTGGCTGAACCATGTCAGATGACCCAGCCAAGCCAGCGTTACCTTAGTAACAGCATCTGAGTCAGTTGGTGAGAAGAGCTGAAGATTTCAGGAAGGCTGCATGTGTGACAGTGTTCTCCCTGTGTGAGACCAATTTTATGTAGTAAATTGGTTTAAATTTAGCTGTGAGCGAATGAGTAGTGTCCTCTCTGGGAGCAGAGACAATAGTGAGTGACACAGTGAGAAAAAGTTTGAGCAAGAAAGGTTATTATATGAAAGTGCATGTGAAGAGCTCTGAGAGACTTGGTTTGTGTTTTGTTATTTAGATTCTGATGAGGACAGAGAAATTTAATTAGGAAGTTTATTCTTATCCGTGAGTGATAGTGGCCCTGAATGAGAAGAGCTGAGGAAATTGAACAGAACAGAAGGTTAGAGTGGTGTCTGCTACATTTGGGTGAAGTGTGACTAGAAATTAGTGTCTGAGTGAAAGAAAAGTTTTAATTAAAAAAGAAAGGTCTTTTAATAAAAAAAAATAGAATAAAATAAAGGTCTGGTGAATGAGCTGTGTGGGGCGGAAAGCTTGTGTAAAATATAATTGAGACTGAAGAGGTGTAGGAACCTACCCCTTCCAATAAAAAGACGAAGAGTCTGGAGCGGCTGGAACAAAAAAAATAAGTGAGTCATTAGTATTACGTGTGTGAGATTGTCTGAGAATGGGAAGCCAGAAGAATAAGCTACGAGCTCTTCTTTAGTGATAGGTTAAAGTGAAAAGAATAGGCCTGGAAGTCAGGGAAAATAATTAGCTTTTATTTTGCACAAACTAGTGTTAGTAATTAAAATTTGGTCCCAGTTTCTTTCCCTTTGCGGTATAGGAAGTCAGTCAGGGTTTATGAGAGAAACAGAGAGAAGAATCTTCAGGGGCCCCACAATTCAAGAAAGACCAAAGAGCCAAGAAAGACCACAGCTAAGTGTCATCACGCAAGCACGGAAGAGAACCGAGACTGAAAACCACAGTAAAATAAAGACATACATTCATATTTACCCGAGAAGAGGGTGGGCTGGCAGATGACTAGGCACAAATAACAGGGTACTGGTAATAAACAAAGTTCACACAAAGGATCAGTTCATATTTGAAAAAACAGTAAGAAACAAAGTCATAGAACTTCACTGGTTAAACAAATGAAAATATACTTATCTAATAGTTTGTACGAAGTCAGAAGGGGTTTGGTTGCTGGAAGGGGATCCCGTAATGAAAAGAGAAAAACACATGTAATTTACTGTGAAAAGTTCAGCGGAACTCAAAAGTGAGTAAGAGCCATTTTCTGGTTCAAAGGAAACCAGAATATTGTTTAAATGTTTGTTGTCTGAGTAACAGACTGAAATAAAGCTTGTAAACTCATCATCCACCTGAGGGTTTATGTTTCATAGGAAAAATCCTGAAATGAGCTTTTCCTCCACTCAACTCTGGAGTTGAGTGAACGTGGTTAGTGATTATTGCGCCACCTTGTTCCAGAGAGTCAGCTCGAGGAGTCCTCACGACTACGAAACAATTGGTATAGTAGCGCTGATAGTACACTCTGGAATCAGCGGGTTCTAAACAGAAGAGAAATGGGGGAAAAATGAACTGGAAGTAACTTAAAAACAGTCTACGAACTAAGTAACGTTCGTAAATCTCTGAAGACATATCTCTTCAACAAAACATACCACAATGTTTAATAGCTGTAACCACAACACCCTACCACTCGACCCCCATTTTGATTGATTTCTTTCTATGCCTGTATGCTTAATTTTATCGTGTCAACCCATTCTCTATGTAACAACAAATGTAACTTCTACTCTGGAATGGCGAATGCCATAACGGAGCACTGTAAGCCACATTGAGCCTGCAAATAGGTGGGAAAATTGGGATACAAATGCAACAAATAAATAAATAAATATCAGACAGATATAGAGAAGAAAAGAAATGGAAAGGCGTCCTAGAAAGCAACTTGGAAGAGCAACACAAGGAAAGTGGTTCCTGGAAAACTAAAATGCCCAGACAGCAATGGTAGAAAGAAATAGGTCTTAGATGTACAGGCAGATAAGCAGCATCAAATGTATTGTACTGTTTTGGGATCTTGCCAGGTACTTGTAACCTGGTTTGGCCGCTGTAGGAAACAGGATGCTGGGCTTGATGGACCTTCGGTCTGTGCCAATATGGCAACACTTATGTTCTTATAACATTTTTAAGGCCTGAAATGTGCATCTTTTCTATTGTTTTCATTTTGCAGAGTGCTTCCTGAGAAGCTGCCCCAATCGATCTAATTTTCATTGTATTACAGAAGTGGATGTTCAGGGTTTCTATTGAGATTTTGTGCAACCCTGTATAGATCCAGACTTCAGTATTAGCAAGTTGAATTTAGCTCGATGTACATTCTGGTACACTAACATAGTAACATAATAGATGACGGCAGAAAAAGACCTGCATGGTCCATCCAGTCTGCCCAACAAGACAAACTCATATGTGTATACCTTACCTTGATTTGTACCTGCCTTTTTCAGGGCACAGACCGTACAAGTCTGCCCAGCAGTATTTCCCGCCTCCCAACCACCAGTCCCGCCTCCCATCACCGGCTCTGGCATGGACCGTAGAAGTCTGCCCTCCACTATCCTCGCCTCCCAACCACCAACCTCTCTTCCCCCACCTGCTCCGCCACCCAATTTTGGCTAATCTTCTGAGGATCCATTCCTACTGCACAGGATTCCTTTATGCATATCCTTTTCTGTCCTGGTGAGGTTACAATCTAAGGGGCCCTTTTACTGATGGTATCAGTGTGTGCTAAATGCTACACATTTTATTTTATGCCTATGGGCCATGTGGGACTTATCACACACTAAGCTTTAGAATAGTTAAGCTCTGAAACTCTTTGCTGGAGGACGTGGTAACAGCAGTTAGCGTATCTGGGGTTCAAAAATGTTTGGACATCTTCCTGAAGGAAAAGTCTATAGTCTGTTATTGAGACAGACATGGTGGAAGCCACTGCTTGTCCCAGGATTGGTACAGGGAATGTTGCTAACCTTTGAGATTCTGCACGGAATCTTGTTACTCTTTAGGATTCCAGAATGTTGCTATTGTTTGGAGTTCTACATGAAATGTTGCTACTCTTTGAGATTCTGCACAGAATCTTGTTATTCTTTAGGATTCCAGAATGTTGCTGTTCTTTGGGGTTCTACATGGAATGTTGCTTCCCTTTGAGATTCTGCATGGAAACTTGTTACTCTTTAGGATTCGAGAATGTTGCTATTCTTTGGGGTTCTACATGGAATGTTGCTACCCTTTGAGATTCTGCATGGAATCTTGTTACTCTTTAGGATTCCAGAATGTTGCTATTGTTTGGAGTTCTACATGGAATGTTGCTACTCTTTGAGATTCTGCACGGAATCTTGTTATTCTTTAGGATTCCTGAATGTTGCTGTTCTTTGGGGTTCTACATGGAATGTTGCTTCCCTTTGAGATTCTGCATGGAAACCTGTTACTCTTTAGGATTCGAGAATGTTGCTATTCTTTGGGGTTCTACATGGAATGTTGCTACTAATTGGGTTTCCACCAGGTACCTGTGACCTGGATCGG
This sequence comes from Microcaecilia unicolor, assembly GCF_901765095.1. Classification (NCBI taxonomy): domain Eukaryota; kingdom Metazoa; phylum Chordata; class Amphibia; order Gymnophiona; family Siphonopidae; genus Microcaecilia; species Microcaecilia unicolor. Next base: position 532,766,474 of record NC_044033.1, on the reverse strand, counting down.
CCTCTTTTGGAAGCAGGATACTGGGCTAGATGGACCATTGCTGGGACCCAGTATGACTTCCTTATGTTCTATACCTGAGGCAATGGAGGGTTAAGTGATTTGCCCAAGATCACAAGAAGCAGCAGTGGGTTTGAACTCTGGCTTCCCTGGTGCTCAGACTACTGCTCTAACCACTAGAAGATTGTTTCACTTCAGTCCTGTACAGAAGAATTTGTTGAACAATGGTAGCTTCACTGGATGGCTGATATTGGCTGAAGGGTTTCTTTAATGTAAAATAGTAATAATGACTTATGTATAGACTGTCTCATACCGTTACTTCTAGGCAAACTACAAAAGAAAAGAAAAATGACCAAGAGAAGTTATGTCCCCCAAATAACAACCTTATTATATCAAACCTCAGAAAGACATGAACTAAGCCTTAGGAATAAATATTTGTGATAATCCTCATTAAAAAGTAGTGACCCCTGGAACTATTTCTTGCAATGTGATAATATAGTTTATTTGAAGATGAGGGGAGAGGGTCTGTGATGTGGTGGAGGGTATAATGGGGAGTGGTGGTCATTCTAGAACTGTGTGTCTGGTAGGAGCCTAATGTCCTTTTCAGAATACCGGTGGGTGACTCACTGATGTGACTTAGACACTGTGTCTTACAGGACGGTGAAGAGGTTAATTGTTGCTTATTAAAAATAATGTGAACTGAATGAGTTCATCATGAGGCAGCTCAGGTTATGTGGCAAACAGTAGAAGGTCATCGATTTCCACATGCCATTGGCCAAGGCCATGGCAACAAAGTTCTTCCCATCAAAGGTTCCTCCGATGGGTGGGGACGAGCAGCAGAAGAGCCCCGCCTGCTCATTCACTCAATGACTGGCTGGTCGGCTAATGAGGACACATTTTTGGAATTCATCGCGCCGGCCAAACACAGGAGCTTTGTGATGTCACAATGGGCCTTTGTGCCGGAAAGACCTGATAGCTGATGAATGGAGACTCACGAGCACGAGAAGCCGTCTTTTCTGAATAGGAGCTGTGGCGTGGGAGATCCCTCTGCCATATACCGTACAGTAAAACAGGTCAGTAACCTTTCGAAATATGTATTAAACAAGTGCAAGAAAGGATTTCACTGCCCAGAAACCTCTTCCAAACAAAGAAGATGGATGCACTGAATGCATCCATTTATTTCGACCCTTTGCTTTCTTCCTAATGCAGATAGTAATTCACTAGGAATTTTAGGGGGTTCATTAAAAAAAGTCCAGAGTCTTTCCTCAGTGCAACAACTGATCTTTGGTTGTTTTACCGCTTGCTGCTGGTTAGGGCTTATTAAGCACAGAGTTGGCAGGACAAAGAGCCATGAACTCCGAGGCCTGGGTTGCATTCCACCAATCTGCCTACTCTTCAAAGGATTTGATTTCTCACCTCACCAATTTAGCTTGGAGCAAGTTACAATGAGTAAAATAACTTTCATACTCACTGTGTGACCCTGAGCTGGTGCTTAGCAGCCTTGGTCTCAATTTGGGTTGTATGAATTTTGGGAAAGAACGTTGTGAGCGTGTGAACTGAAAAATCAGGAACAACAGTAGCAAAAAGTCAAGCAGATCTGCTGACAATGCATCTGAAATCGGAGCTTAGGATAAGATGCCTTTCAAAGGCTCAGGGCCCTGCAGAATGGATGAAAGTGTTCTCTGAGATTTTGATTTAGTGTCAGGACCACAGATTTCATTAATCGATGCAGAGTAATCTCTCCTAGTACAGCAGCTCGGACTAGCTTAGTCAGACCTGTTGTGGACACAGGCTGGTCAAAGCTGGGTTTATTTCACATACGGGTTGGTAGCGCAGTGTCGACCCAGCTTGGGGTGTAAGTGATGCTGGTGAATGTGCCACCATTACAGTGTTGCACGATTGCTCCAGCCTGGTGGGAGCCATTCAGGTTCTGTAAGGATTTTCACTATATGCGTTTGTCTTGGCAGATTTAGTCGTGAATCTCAGTCAGAGTATAACTAGATGCCACACCGATGCCATGCACTGGGGGTTAATTCTTTGTGCCAAGATGTTTTATAGAAAACTAGGCAAGGGACATACGGGACTCGTGAGGGTCCTGCAAGGATCTTTACACAAATATAAGCCTGGACAGCATCAGTGCAGCAAATGTGGCAGAAAGGCACAGAAATAGTTCCCATCATTTTGGGTGCCACAGGCTTGAATAAAAGAACGTCCCAGCCCCCCTGGAGACTTGTTACACCTTATGAACACCAGAAAGAAGCTCTCTGTGGCACAAGGCAAGAATGACGGCGAATGCTAGCTGTACATTTGGGACTGAGATCTTACTCCACAGACCCTGGCTTAGGAGTGAGGTATAATACAATAAAAAATTATGTTCCGCTATCTACCCACAAAGCATCAACGCGGATTGAAATGTAAGTAAAAACCTAGGCCATCACTAGGAAAGCTACAACAATCGTACAGATTAACCCCAACCATATCAACGAATTGGTCAAAAACGAGATCAAATATGTAGAAAATAAATGACCTTTCGTTTTTCAACAGTTTACGAAATCTAAAATAAGACGACATCGCTCTTAACTCCAAAGGAAGAGAATTCCAACATTGTACTGAACGGTATACAACTACTACTACTACTTATCATTTCTATAGCGCTACTAGACATACGCAACGCTGTACACTTGAACATGAAGAGACAGTCCCTGCTCGACAGAGCTTACAATCTAATTAGGACAGACAAACAGGACAAACAAGAGATAAAGGAATATTAAAGTGAGGATGATAAAATAAGGGTTCTGAACAAGTGAATAAGAGTTAGTAGTTAAAAGCAGTATCAGAACTATGATAAGATTTATACCTCACATTTTTTACAGACAGAAAAAGAATGAAACAACGATTCTTCGATCTTAATGAGCGGATTGGTGTTCCTAACGTAAATACTTCAATTAACCTGCAAGAAAGCCATAAGATTGTGGATAAAGATACAGAACTTAAATTTACATTGTGCCTTAATAGGAAGCCAAGGCAGAGATCGCAACAAAGGAGTGACATCGTCAAACTTATGTCGTCCACAAATCAGTTTTGCAGTCGCATTCTGCAAAAACTGTAAACGTCTCAAAGATAAATGAGAACAACCAATGTAAAGTACATTACAATAATCAAGCTGAAAGAGCAAAACTAAGCCATTTGGAGAAATTGCCCTGACACAGAAGAAGAGTCATTCACCATCTGAATTCCACATAAGCTGAATATTGTGCTGTGTTCCAGCTTTACATGTATCAAACAGATGAAGCGTCACTCCCCGTCTGAACTCCACGTTAGCAGCGTATCGATACATGTAAAGCAGGAACACAGCACAAACAGATGAAGTCACTCCCCATCTGAACTGAATGTAAGCTGTGCATCGATAACATGTAAAGCAGGAAAACAGCACAAACAGATGAAGAGTCACTCCCTATCTGAACTGCAATGTAAGCTGCACATCGATACATGTAAAAAGCAGGAAAACAGCACAAACAGATGAAGAGTCACTCCCCATCTGAACTGCATGGAAGCTGTGCATTGATACATGTAATGCAAGACGACAGCACAAACAGATGAAGAGTCACTCCCTATCTGAACTGCATTTCAGCTGTGCATTGATATGTGTAAAGCAGGAACACAGCACAAACAGAAGAGGATTCACTCCCCATCTGAGCTGCACGTAAGCTGGGCACAGATACATGTAAAGCAGGAACACAGCTGTCATACTGCAGCAGGAGAATGGACATTGTTATGACTTAACCAATAAAAGAAATAAAGATAAGAAACTGGTTGGGTAGAGCTGGACACTTTAGGTGGCTAGTGAGTATTTTAAGGCGAAGGAAGGGGTACTGACAGTTCCAGAAGCTTCTAGAGCATTGCATTGTAATCATCCCTAATCAGCCGGCTTGTTGGTTTTCCTGTAACTTGTTTTAAGTGGAGTGCCAGCTTCCTGCTCTTGTTTTTCAACTCCTCCATGGTTTCTCCCAACCGCCTGCAAATCTCTAAACACATCCTCTACAAAGGAAGGTCAAGCGAGCCACACTCCTAGTTCAAGAAAAATACCACCGAGCAGCAGACTTTGGTTCTCAGGGTCGAACAATTATAGGAACAGCAACAATGGACGCCCTGGTCAAGCAGCCCATTCATCCATTAAAGAAGGGACGTTTCCTGCCCTCACCAAAGTAGCAAGGTCACGGGGGCAGACGGAGAACACCAAAATAAGTCTTTCCTTCGGACAGCGCAGAGGTCTATCAGCCACTGGATTCTTCGTAAGAAGAGGTCACCACAACCCAAGCCACATCGATGGGCATTTTCATTTCCTTCGATTTGACATTCCTAGAGATTGCAACCATACATTCAGAATTTAACAAACCATTAACATAGTAACATAGTAGATGATGGCAGAAAAGACCTGCACGGTCCGTCCAGTCTGCCCAACAAGATAACTCATATGAGCTACTTTTTGTGTATACCTTACCATGATTTGTATCTGTCTTTTTCAGGGCACAGACCGTATAAGTCTGCCCAGCACTAATAAACAGCACATCTGGTCAGATAAACACAGCAGTTGCCTATCCATAAAAGTAATCCCACCAGTGAAAATCAATGTTAAAACCTTCAAACGTTAATATAAACCATCTAAATAGATGAGCTTCCAGTTTCTTTTAAAATTTCCAAATAGTTTTCATCTACACAAATCTCAGCTCTGGGGTCCCTTCGCTCGGAAAGCATTTCAAGCCATCATTACCAAGTCATTTTTATTTATTAGAGTGTAAAACACATCGGAGTGCTTTTACTAAGGTGCACTGAAAAATGGCCTGCGGTAGTGTAGGCGGGTGTTTTGGGCGCACGCAGGATCATTTTTCAGCGCACCTGCAAAAAAAAATGCCTTTTTAAAAATTTTGCCAAAAATGGACGTGTGACAAAATGAAAACTGACGCACGTTCATTTCGGGTCTGAGACCTTACCGCCAGCCATTGACCTAGCGGTAAAGTCTCACGGGGTAACCGGGCGGTAATGACCTACGCGTGTCAAATACCTCTTGGCATGTGCCCAATACGTGCGTCCGAAAATACATTTTTTTGGATGCGCACCACAAATGGAATTAGCCCAAGAGCCACACGGTAGACGGGCTGTAACTCCATTTTGGCGCATGTTGGGCACACATAGACGCTTACTTGGCTTAGTAAAAGGGCCTCATTGTTCTGGCACTGAGGGTAGCTTGTTATCGGCATATCTTGAAAGAGACGGTGAAACTTCGCAGGTAAGCCACGAAGCCTTTTACTACAATCCAGAACCACCACCAGGCTACTTCCTGCCCCCAGCAAACACCATTTCTGGTACTAAAGGAATTTCTTCAATTTTTGTAGCACCAGAACTTAAGCAGCAGTAAACGGCGCTGCCCGGATGCCGCTGGGTTAGCCCGGGACCCCTACTGCCAATTCAATGGGTGGCGTTAAGGGTTCCCCACCGAAATGTCCGTGGAGTAAGTGGTTCACTCACTGCATGGCCATTTTTTTCATCAAAAATAGCCTTTTACCCACTGCGGTAAAAGGGGGCCTCAGCTCACGTCAAAACCATGTACCGACCCTAGCGCAGGCCCCATCTTACCGCAGCTTAGGAAAAGGACTGCGAAGTTCTTTCAACATTGCACCTTAGCCCTCCGATCAGAGGAGCAGCAGTATTTTGTGCCATTTCTGGTGGCTTCAAATTTTTTGTGGTGGGGGGGGGGGGGCCCTACCTATACCCCCTAATTTTATAAGAGTTGCCAAAAATTACACCTGCAAATTTAGATGCGTAACCAATTGGCCTGCACAATTCAGTTGATCAACAAGCAATTACTGGCGCTAATTAGAATTGGAATATATGCGCGTAAGTTTAGACACGGGATCCGCGCCTAAACTTTATGTGCGAATAAAAAAAAGGGGGCGTGGAATTGGGAGGGTGATGGGCATAACGGAGACGTTCCTAGCATGTTATCTGCATTGTTATAGAATAAGAGGGATACATGCTGAATTTATGGGATCTTTTAGGGGCACAAGCATTTTTACAGCTTGCTAAAAATGAGCATGCGCTAAACGCTAAGACACCTATAGGAATATAATGGGCATCTTGGCATTTAATGCACACTCATTTTTAACGTGCACTAAAAACACCAGCATAGCTTTACAAACCCTCCCCCTTACTAAGCTGAGGTAGTATTTTTGTTTTTTGGGGTTCTTATTATTCTTTTCATAAAAACTTGAAAACTTTTTTATTTAATAAATTTATGGTTTAATTTTTTTTTTGCTATTTTTTGTTATCCACTTTGAGCCACTTCTGTGGGTGTTAGTAGGATACAAGAGCCACATTGCGTTACATTACAAAGAGGGGCATAATCGAATGCGAACACCCATCTCCATGAGCGTCTATGTCCGAGAACAGGTACATGAAGGGGCGGGACAGACCGTATTTTCAAAAAAAATGGGCGCCCATCTTTTTTCTTCGATAATACGGTTTGTGCCGGGCAAATGCATCGGATATGTGCGGATTTGAGCTGGGCGGTTTCGTTTTTCAGCGATAATGGAAAACGAAGGCACCCAGCTCAAAAACGAACAAATCCAAGGCATTTGGTTGTGGGAGGGGCCAGGATTCGTAGTGCACTGGTCCCCCTCACATGCCAGGACACCAGCCGGGCACCCTAGGGGGCACTTGTAACAAGTAAAAAAAAAAAGTAAAATACCTCCCAAGTCCATAGCTCCCTTCCTTTGGGTGCTGAGCCACTCAAATCCCCCCAAAACCCACAGTCCACAACTCTACACCATTACCATAGCCCTTATGGCTGAAGGGGGGCACCTAGATGTGGGTACAGTGGGTTTTGGGGGCGGGAGGGCTCCCATTTACCACCACAAGTGTAATAGGTAGGTGGGGGATGAGGCTGGGTCCACCTGCCTGAAGTCCACTGCACCCACTAACAACTGCTCCAGGGACCTGCATACTGCTGTGATGGAGCTGGGTATGGCATTTGACGGTAGCATACAGGCTGGAAAACAAAGTTGTTAGTTGAGTTTTTTTTGTGGGAGGGGGTTAGTGACCACTGGGGGAGTCAGGGGTGGTCATCCCCGATTCCTTCTGGTGGTCATGTGGTCATTTAGGGCACTTTTTTGGGACTTGTTCGTGAAAAAAAAGGGTCCAAAACAAGTGACCTAAATTTGCGCTAAAAGCGCCTTTGTTTTTTCGATTATCAGCCGAAGGTGCCCATCTCTCCTCGGCCGATAACCACGCCTCAGTCCCCCCTTCACTACGCCTCTGACACGCCCCCGTCAACTTTGTTCGTTCCCGCGACAGAGTGCAGTTGAAGACACCCAAAATTAGCTTTCGATTATACCGATTTAGGCGCCTTTGCGAGATGGGCGCCCATCTCCCGATTTGGGTCGAAATACGGGTGCCCATCACTTTCGAAAATAAGGCTGATAGTATATTACATTACATTACATCACTTTACATTATATTGCAGCTGGTAGTAAATGCTGAGACACCCACGGCTCCTCGGAGTTTCCCGCCAGCTGATTTCTACCTTGAACTAAAAATGGTACCGGGGCTTTAGAAAAAGACCCCCTTAGGCATCTACGTTTGTAACACTTTTCAGTTGGTGCAAATGGCTGCCCTCAAGTCAGACGCGATTCCCGGGCATAAGCGCTGTTCTATAAACCACGCCATTCTTTAAATGTGGCTTACGGAATAGCACTTTTTCCCAGTGCCATATATAGAAAATTCACCTTGTAATGCAGTACAATAGTCCAGCTGCGACAACACCATTGCCTGAACCAGTAAAGGAAAGTTTTGCAATTCTAAATAATCACCAACTTCATTTGATAGAACTCGCTCCACAGTACGGTGAAATTTGCCACCGTAAATGAAAGTTTGAGTTTAGGGTTAACCCCAAATAGCAGATTTCCTGTTGACCTGGGGCTTCATTCCCTTAATCATGATCAGTTTTCAAATGGATACAAACGTCTCAGTTTTCTGCAAGTTTATTTTCATCCCTTCGCATTGAACCACTGCATAAGTTTCCCAAACTGTGCTACAATTATATTAAACATCTGCCTAGAGCCTGAATTCAATTTCTAGGTGCCAGAAAACAGCACTACTACTACTACTACTTAGCATTTCTATAGCGCTGCCAGGGTTATGCAGCGCTGTACAAGTTTAAACATGGGGAAGGACAGTCCCTGCTCAAGAGAGCTTACAATCTAAAGGTTACAAACTATGTAGTCAGTGTAGGTAGCATGAATGGGGAAGGTGGTAAGGCGCCAAAAGCAAGGGAGAAGAGATGGGCCTTGAGTAAGGACTTGAAAATGGGCAGAGAGGGCGCATGGCGTATGGGCTCGGGAAGTCTGTTCCAGGCATAAGGTGATGCGAGGCAGAAGGGGCTGAGTCTGGAGTTAGCGGTGGTGGAGAAGGGTACAGATAGGAGTGATTTGTCCTGAGAGCGGAGGTTACGAGTGGGAACATACGGGGAGAGGAGGGTAGAGAGGTAATGGGGGGCTGCAGATTGAGTGCACTTGAAGATCAATAGGAGAAGCTTGAACTGTATACGGTAGCGGATCAGGAGCCAGTGAAGCGACTTGAGGAGAGGGGTGATATGAGAGTATCGGTTCACGCGGTAGATAAGACGTGCGGCGGAATTTTGGACAGATTGAAGGGGGGATAGGTGGCTAAGCGGGAGGCCAGCGAGGAGAAGGTTGCAATAGTCAAGACGAGAGGTAACGAGCGAGTGGACGAGGGTTCGGGTGGTCTGTTCAGAGAAGAATGGGCGAATTTTGCTAATATTATAGAGGAAGAAGTGACAGGTCTTAGCTGTTTGCTGGATATGGGCAGAGAAGGAGAGGGAGGAGTCGAAAATGACTCCGAGATTGTGGGCTGAAGAGACGAGGAGGATGAGGGCGTTGTCAACAGAGACGGAAAGTGGGGGAAGAGGAGAAGAGGGTTTGGGTGGAAAGACAAGGAGCTCAGTCTTTGCCATGTTCAGTTTCAGATGCCGGTTGGACATCCAGGCAGCGATGTCTGAAAGGCAGGCCGAAACTCTGGCCTGGGTTTCGACTGTGATGTTGGGAGTGGAGAGGTAAAGCTGGGTGTCATCAGCATAGAGATGGTACTGGAAACCATGTGATGAGATCAGCGAGCCCAGGGAAGAGGTGTATATCGAGAAAAGAAGCAGTCCAAGGACAGATCCTTGAGGAACCCCAACAGAGAGTGGGACGGGGTGGAAGAAGAGCCATTAGAAAATACTCTGAAGGTGCGTTGGGAAAGATACGAAGAGAACCAGGAGAGGACAGAGAGCACAAAAGGGTGTCATACAGGGCTTTGCTACCATTCAGACTTGCAACTCTGCCGCATCACTCATTGTTCTTCCTCCTAGAAATGATTCAAATCTTTTTAATACCATCCTACCTAACTGAGCCTCAGCTAATCTGGAAAGGAGAATCGTAAGAGGTGGCTGACAAAGAGAAAATAAGCTACCAGTCTCATAGCCAGACCCAGTGTTTTGGATGGGTCCAGATCTAACTCAGATGGCCCCTTCCATGGCCCCGTCCCCCACCCCCATAGATATTTTAAAAATTATAGATTTTTTTCACCTAACCCCCCCATCAACATCTCTCCTCCTCCATGGCGTCATGGCATCTGCCCGCCTGTCCCTCCCTGGTGTACCTTGGAGGTGTCCCCAGCGCCTGCAGTGATTCAATTATTGCTGCCTGCGCTAGCCCTGCAGACTTTTGTTTTGTTACATTTGTACTCTGCGCTTTCCCACTCATGGCAGGCTCAATGCGGCTTACATGGGGCAATGGAGGGTTAAGTGACTTGCCTAGAGTCACAAGGAGCTGCCTGTGCCTGAGGTGGGAATCGAACTCAGTTCCTCAGGACCAAAGTCCACCACCCTAACCACTAGGCCACTCCTCCACTGTTGCTACTATTTGAGATTCTACATGGAATGTTGCTATTCCACTATGCGCAGCCTTCTACATGGAATGTTGCTAGTGGAATAGCAACATTCCATGTGGAATCTCCAATAGTAGCAACATTCCATGTAGAATCTTCCATAGTAGCAACATTCCATGTAGAATCTCAAATAGTAGCAACATTCCATGTAGAATCTCCAATAGTATCTATTTTATTTTTGTTACATTTGTACCCTACGCTTTCCCACTCATGGCAGGCTCAATGCGGCTTACATGGGGCAATGGAGGGTTAAGTGACTTGCCCAGAGTCACAAGGAGCTGCCTGTGCCTGAAGTGGGAATCCAACTCAGTTCCTCAGTTCCCCAAGACCAAAGTCCACCACCCTAACCACTAGACCACTCCTCCACTGTTGCTACTATTTGAGATTCTACATGGAATGTTGCTAGTGGAATAGCAACATTCCATGTAGAATCTCCAATAGTATCTATTTTATTTTTGTTACATTTGTACCCTACGCTTTCCCACTCATGGCAGGCTCAATGCGGCTTCCATGGGGCAATGGAGGGTTAAGTGACTTGCCCAGAGTCACAAGGAGCTGCCTGTGCCTGAAGTGGGAATCAAACTCAGTTCCTCAGTTCCCCAGGACCAAAGTCCACCACCCTAACCACTAGGCCACTCCTCCACTCCAACTTCCATCAGCCGGGTGAAGCAGCAATAATTGAATCACTGCAGGCGCTGGGGACGCCTCCAAGGTACATCAGGGAGGGATGGGTTTCAGGGACGGGCGGGCAGAATGCCATGGAAAAGAAGAGATGTTGATGTAGGGTGCTGCCACTGGGTGGGCCTGAGCCAAGAATGGGTGGGCCTGAGATCAGGAGACGGGACACAGCCATCAAACCTCTCAGCCATGGCAAAAAAAGTATGATCACATAAGAACATTATTAGATGAACATCATTGGCTTCAATTGAAGACAACATTAGGCAAAATTCTACTGTTGGTCCATAAGGAGCCGATGTTCAGAGCGAGAGAGAGGCTCTGGCTCACTTCAATCACCTGTCCCTGCCCAAACGCTTATATTCAGTGGCCCTAAACTGGTCAGACCCGCTGAATATTGCTTCTGACCGTCCCCCCATAAAAGAGGGCCAGTCAGGGGTGGAACAGGGGGGGTGTTGAGGAGGAGACGCAACTTATATGGGTGCCGGCGATATTCAGCCCTCATAAGCTTTAAAAACACACTGACCGTCACCGGCTGAATATCAGGGGTTAAGACTTTTGATCCTGGCAATTCCTCTTTCCTTATCCACTTTGCTAACTTAGAGACCTCCTCGGTCTCTTTGCTCTGCACATATTCAACAGATTGCTAAAACCTGTCATTTCTTTCCCTATAATATCACCAAAATTTGCCCTTTCCTTTCTGAGCATACAACCAGAACCCTCATCCACACTCTTATCACCTCTCGCTTAGACTATTGCAACTTGCTTCTCACAGGTCTCCCACTTAGCCATCTCTCTCCTCTTCAATCTGTTCAAAATTCTGCTGCACGACTAATATTCCGCCAGGGTCGTTATGCTCATATTAGCCCTCTCCTCAAGTCACTTCACTGGCTTCCTATCCGTTTCCGCATACAATTCAAACTCCTCTTATTGACCTATAAGTGCATTCACTCTGCAGCTCCTCAGTACCTCTCCACTCTCATCTCTCCCTACATTCCTCCCCGGGAACTCCGTTCACTGGGTAAATCTCTCTTATCTGCACTCTTCTCCTCCACTGCTAACTCCAGACTCCGTTCCTTTTATCTTGCTGCACCATATGCCTGGAATAGACTTCCTGAGCTGGTACATCAAGCTCCATCTCTGGTCGTCTTCAAATCTAAGCTAAAAGTCCACCTTTTTGATGCTGCTTTTAACTCCTAACCCTTATTCACTTGTTCAGAACCCTTATTTTATCATCCTCACTGTAATATTCCCTTATCTCTTGTTTGTCCTGTTTGTCTGTCCTATTTAGATTGTAAGCTCTGTCGAGCAGGGACTGTCTCTTCATGTTTTTGTTACATTTGTACCCCGCACTTTTTCCCCATTCATGGCAGGCTCAATGCGGCAGGCAATGGAGGGTTAAGTGACTTGCCCAGAGTCACAAGGAGCTGCCTGTGCCGGGAATCGAACTCAGTTCCTCAGTTCCCCAGGACCAAAGTCCACCACCCTAACCACTAGGCCACTCCTCCACTGTTCAAGTGTACAGTGCTGCGTACGTCTAGTAGCGTTATAGAAATGATTAGCAGTAGTAATATCATACCCTCGAGTTTATAAGCACTTATTAGCACTCGTGGAGCACGGCTTTGAAAACCACCATCCCTAAAACTACTACTACTTAGCATTTCTATAGCGCTGCCAGGGTTACGCAGCGCTGTACAAGTTTAACATGGGGAAGGACAGTCCCTGCTCAAGAGAGCTTACAATCTAAAGGTTACAAACTATGTAGTCAGTGTAGGTAGCATGAATGGGGAAGGTGGTTAGGCGCCAAAAGCAAGGGAGAAGAGATGGGCCTTAAGTAAGGACTTGAAGATGGGCAGGGAGGGCGCTTGGCGTATGGGCTCGGGAAGTCTGTTCCAGGCATAAGGTGATGCGAGGCAGAAGGGGCGGAGTCTGGAGTTAGCGGTGTTGGAGAAGGGTACAGATAGGAGTGATTTGTCCTGAGAGCGGAGGTTACGGGCGGGAACATATGGGGAGAGGAGGGTAGAGAGGTAATGGGGGGCTGCAGATTGAGTGCATTTGAAGGTCAATAGGAGAAGCTTGAACTGAATACGGTAGCGGATCGGGAGCCAGTGAAGTGACTTGAGGAGAGGGGTGATATGAGAGTATCGGTTCACGCGGTAGATAAGACGTGCGGCGGAATTTTGGACAGCTTGAAGGGGGGATAGATGGCTAAGCGGGAGGCCAGTGAGAAGAAGGTTGCAATAGTCAAGACGAGAGGTAACGAGCGAGTGGACGAGGGTTCGGGTGGTCTGTTCAGAGAGGAATGGGCGAATTTTGCTAATATTATAGAGGACGAAGCGACAGGTCTTAGCAGTCTGCTGGATATGGGCAGAGAAGGAGAGGGAGGAGTCGAAGATGACTCCGAGATTGTGGGCTGAAGAGACGAGGAGGATGAGGGCGTTGTCAACAGAGACGGCAAGTGGGGGAAGAGGAGAAGAGGGTTTGGGTGGAAAGACAAGGAGCTCAGTCTTTGCCATGTTCAGTTTCAGATGCCGGTTGGACATCCAGGCAGCGATGTCTGAGAGGCAGGCCGAAACTCTGGCCTGGGTTTCGACTGTGATGTCGGGAGTGGAGAGATAAAGCTGGGTGTCATCAGCATAGAGATGGTACTGGAAACCATGTGATGAGATCAGCAAGCCCAGGGAAGAGGTGTATATCGAGAAAAGAAGCGGTCCAAGGACAGATCCTTGGGGAACCCCAACAGAGAGCAGGATGGGGGTGGAAGAAGAGCCATTAGAAAATACTCGGAAGATTCATTGGGAAAGATAAGAAGAGAACCAGGAGAGGACGGAGCCCTGGAACCCGAATGAGGACAGTGTGTCAAGAAGTAAATTATGATTGATGGTGTCAAAGGCGGCAGATAGGTCGAGGAGGATGAGGATGGAATAGTGTCCCTTGGATTTGGCAAGGAACAGGTCATTGCAGACTTTAGAGAGTGCTGTTTCTGTCGAGTGTAGTGGGCGAAAGCCGGATTGAGGACGGCCTGAGAGGAGAGGAAATCAAGGCAGCGGCTGTGGACAGCGCGTTCAAGTAATTTGGAGAGGAAGGGTAGAAGAGAGATGGGGCGGTAGTTGGAGAGACAGGTGGGGTCAAGTGAAGGTTTTTTGAGAAGTGGTGTGACTACAGCGTGCTTGAAGGTGTCAGGGACAGTAGCAGTGGAGAGAGAGAGGTTGAGGATGTGACAGATTGAGGGGATAACTGTAGGAGAGATGTTGTTAAGCAGATAGGTGGGAATGGGATCAGAGGAACAGGTGGTGCACTTAGAGGAAGAAAGAAGGTGAGCAGTGTCCTCTTCGGTGATCTCAGGGAAAGAGGAGAAGGAGGCCAGGTTAGGTTGGTTGAGGGAGTGGGTTAAGAAGTCACAGGGAGGAGAAGGCTTGGAAGCGAGTTCAAGGTTTATCTTCTGCACTTTATCGCGGAAGTAGTCAGCTAGTGTTTGAGGAGAGAGTGGGGGGGGGGGGGGTGGGAGCGGAGGGCACTTTAAGAAGGGAGTTGAGGGTGGCGAAGAGGCGACGAGGGTTGGAGCCAAGAGAATTGGTTAATTGAGAGTAATATTCCTGTTTGGCAAGGAATAGGGAGGACTGGAAGGAGGACAGCATGAATTTGTAATGGGTGAAGTCTGACAGGGTGCGAGATTTCCTCCAGAGTCGTTCAGCAGAATGGGTGCAGGAGCAAAGGTAACGGATGCAAGGGGTTAACCAGGGCTGAGGATTGATGCGCTTAGTGGGGCGAGAGACAGATGGTGCTAGGGTATCCAGAGCAGTGGAGAGAATTTCATTGTAGGTAGAGACAGCCTTGTCGACGGATTCAGAAGACAAGATGGAAGGGAAGAGATTGGAGATGTGAGAGGATAGGGTAGGGGGGTCGACGGCTTGGAGATTCCTGAAAGCAGTGGTTGTAGTTGGGCGAGGTTGAGGGGGGGGGGTGATGAAGTGAGAGGGTGATTAGGTGATGATCTGAGATTGGAAGGACTGAGATGCAGAAGTTGGAAGGTGAGCAGGAAGAGAAGAGAACGAGGTCGAGACAATGGCCATTACGGTGAGTAGGGGTGGTAGCGCAGAGTTGGAGGTTAAAGGAGGATGTCAGAGTGAGGAATTTAGAAGCGTAGGAGTTGGATGGGTTGTCAACGTGAATATTAAAATCACCAAGAATGAGGGATGGAGAGGAGGGATCAAGAAAGACGGTGAGCCAGGCGTCGAAGTCAGTAAGGAATGAAGAGAGGGGCTTATCGGGGAGGCGGTAGATGACTGCAACTCTGAGTGGTGTCGGGTAGAATAGCCGGATGGCATGAGTTTCGAAGGATGAGAAGCAGTGAGACTGGCAGGAGGAGGGGTTGAAAACTACAGGAGTGTGAGAGAAGAAATCCAACGCCTCCACCGCGTGCATCTGGGCGGGGAGTGTGGGAGAAAAGGTATCCTCCATGGCATAGGGCTGCGATTGAGGCAGTGTCGTTAGGGGTATCCAAGTTTCAGTTAAAGCGAGCAGTTGAAGGGAACGGGAGATGAATAAATTGTGGGTGAAGGAGAGTTTGTTGCATACTGAGTGGGCATTCCATAGGGCATACAAGAAGGGGAGGGAAGCGGGGGGGAGAAGGGGAATAGAGATGAGATTGGAGGCATTCTGGGATCGGTTACGTGGAGATGGAGAGGAGAGGTGAGGGGGACCTGGATTGGGATTGATGTCACCTGCGGAAAGTAGGAGAAGGAGTAGGAGAGTGCGGAGGAGGGTGGGGGAGGAGGGTCGACGAAGATGATGAAGACGGGATGTGCTGAGGAGGAATGGGGATGGGTTAATGGTGGGGAGGAAGTGTAGAAGGTTGAGAGCTAGGAATGATGAGGGGGGCAGGAGAGCTGGGGAGGTGTTGGGGGGTGGGGGGAGGTAGGGTAAGGGAGTAATGAGCAGGACGGGAGGGGACCAGGGTGGGCAATGAGTTCCTGAGGTAGACAGTGAAAGGGGAGGGGGGAAGATGTTAGGAAGGGACAGGGCGATGAAGAGAATGTGTATAGGGGCCATATATAGGGCTAAGGTGGATGTGGATAGATGTGAAGTGGGTGAGGTGATAGGAGTAGAGGAGGAAGGCAGGAAGGCTAGGACTGGGACAGCAGTCCTATATGTACAACTTAAGGTAACAACTTGAGGATTTAAACATTAGCATAAAGCAGTTCAATCAATAGTTAAAGTAGATACAATGAGATGCAGCTAAGCCGAAATGTTAAATGTAGTTCAATTAACAATTAAAGTAGATAACAGTGAGATGCAGCTAAGCCTAAATGCTAGCAATATAGCAGATTGTAAAGTGGCAATTAATAAGGCAGATAAAACGAGGATTTGCAGTGAGGTGCAGTTAAGCCTCAAAGTCTACAATATTGCAGAATTTAAATAGCAATTAAGTAGTAGAATTTCAACAAGATACAGAGCAGTAGGATTTTAGGTAGCGACTTGAGTCAATGAAACAGATGACTGGGACAGGCAGGGATAAGCTGGATCCGACGGGCTGGGACAAGCTGGAGCAGGTAGCTGGAATAAGCTGGATCCGACGGACTGGGACAAGCCGGAGCAGGGAGCTGGAACAAGCTGGAACGTGCAGGGAGAGGCTGGAATAGGTGGACAGGAACAAGCTGGATCAGGCGGGCTGGTACTGCTGAAGCAGAAGGACTGGAGCAACAGGGGGAAGCTGAGCAGGCGGGTTGGAATAAGCTGGATCAGGCGGGCTGGAGGAAGCTGGAGCAGATGTCTGGCACAACAGGGAGGAGCTGGATCAGGCGGACTGGAACAGGCTGGTGCAGATGGACTGGGACGAGCTGGGTGAGCTGGGTCAGGCGGGCTGGAACAGGCTGGAGCAGATGGCTGGAACAAATAGGGAGAAGCTGGGAGAAGCTGGAACCGACGGACTGCAGTAAGCTGGAGCAGGTGGTAGGCGGGTTGGAGCAAGCTGGAGTAGATGGCTGGTATAAGCTGCGGCTGGAACAAGCAGGGAGAGGCAGGAGCAGGTAGCAGGTAGCTGGAACAAACAGAGAGAAGCTGGATCTGACGGACTGCGGCTGGGCGGCAGGACTGGAGCGAGCTGGAGCTGGCTGAATCAGGTGGACTGGAACAAGATGGGGCAGAGGAGAGCTGGGCAGCAGGGACGAAACACTCCGGAACAAGCTGGATCAGGTGGGCTGGAACAGAGGAGGGCTGAGCAGCAGGACCAGAACACGCAGGAAAAAGACGGACTGGAACGATCTGTGGCAGAAAACCTGAATCTGAATCACCTTAGTCAAAGGAGATCCGTTCCACCATGCTAGCCCACCGTCTGGACCTGGACGAGTGGTGCTGGCCGGCGATGGAGTCTCCCGGTCGGGCGCTTCAGGCGCCGCCACGCGGCAGGTCGTGTCCGCGTGGTCGGGTTGATGGGACTGGGGCAGGTTCCACAGCACCGCGGGTCTCCGGCCCCGACTCCTGTCTGGCTAGACCGGGCAGGGACGGGCGCGTAACGCGAGCGACGTGAGCGGCCGACTAGGAAGGAAGATCAGCGTCTCCCGGGCAGAAGCGGTCCGGCGATCTGCGTCCAGTGTCGGAGGCCGCTGGCGGACACTCACCTCTCTCCGCTGTGTCTCAACTCCTGGGCAATTCCTGCCGGGGGTGCAACGGTGGCGCTAGGGTAATTTATGAGATTAAATAAATTACCCCTTTGATTTCAGCGGCCCATCGGTGGCGTTGCAAGCTGAAATCACCTGACAAGTAATTTGGATGTGGTAGAGGCTTTGCAGATGGCTCTTTTCTGATCATTATAAAGGACGGACCCACACAACATTTTAACCAGTGACACAGATTGAGTGACACCCTTTGGTAGTCTGATCCATCATGCCCAATAAGACTAAGAAAGTTGAAAAGACTTAAATTGGCGGACATGCTTTTTACATTGCGAGCAGTGAATTTGGACAAAGAAGTACATAAGTATTGCCACTCTGGGACAAACTAAAGGTCCATCAAGCCCAGCATCCTGTTTCCAACAGTGGCCAATCCAAGTCACGAATACCTGGCAAAATCCCAAAGAGTAACAACATTCCATGTAGAACTGCAAACAATAGCAAGATTCTAGAATTCTAAAGAGTAACAAGATTCCATGCAGAATTTCAAAGTGTAGCAACATTCCATGTAGAACCCCAAAGAGTAGCAAGATTCCATTCAGAATCCCAAGTACATAAGTATTGCCACACTGGGAAAGACCGAAGGACCATCAAGCCCAGCATCCTGTTTCCAACAGTGGCCAATCCAAGTCACAAATACCTGGCAAGGTCCCAAAGAGTAGCAACATTCCATGTAGAACTGCAAACAATAGCAACATTCCATGTAGAACCCCAAAGAGTAGCAAGATTCTAGAATTCTAAAGAATAACAAGATTCCATGCAGAATTTAAAAGTGTAGCAACATTCCATGTAGAACCCCAAAGAGTAGCAAGATTCCATTCAGAATCCCAAGTACATAAGTGTTGCCACACTGGGACAGACCGAAGGTCCATCAAGCCCAGCATCCTGTTTCCAACAGTGGCCAATCCAAGTCACAAATACCTGGCAAGGTCCCAAAGAGTAGCAACATTCCATGTAGAATTGCAAACAATAGCAACATTCCATGTAGAACCCCAAAGAGTAGCAAGATTCCATTCAGAATCCCAAGTACATAAGTGTTGCCACACTGGGACAGACCGAAGGTCCATCAAGCCCAGCATCCTGTTTCCAACAGTGGCCAATCCAAGTCACAAATACCTGGCAAGGTCCCAAAGAGTAGCAACATTCCATGTAGAACTGCAAACAATAGCAACATTCCATGTAGAACCCCAAAGAGTAGCAAGATTCTAGAATTCTAAAGAATAGCAAGATTCCATGCAGAATTTCAAAGTGTAGCAACATTCCATGTAGAACCCCAAAGAGTAGCAAGATTCCATTCAGAATCCCAAGTACATAAGTGTTGCCACACTGGGACAGACCGAAGGTCCATCAAGCCCAGCATCCTGTTTCCAACAGTGGCCAATCCAGGTCACAAATACCTGGCAAGGAATGTTTTGCTTACAGCTACTCGTTATATTGATTCGCCCCTTCCTCTCCGAGCACACCACCCGAACTCTCATCCACTCTCTCATTACCTCTCGCCTTGACTACTGCAACCTACTCCTGACCGGCCTCCCACTTAGCCATCTATCCCCCCTTCAGTCCATCCAGAACTCTGCCGCAGGTCTTATCTTCCGCCTTAACCGATATACTCATATCACCCCTCTCCTCAAGTCACTTCACTGGCTCCCAATCAGATACCGCATACAGTTCAAGCTTCTCTTACTAACCTACAAATGCACTCGATCTGCAGCCCCTCCTTACCTCTCTACCCTCATCTCCCCTTACGTTCCTACCCGTAACCTCCGCTCTCAAGACAAATCCCTCCTGTCAGTACCCTTCTCCACCACCTCCAACTCCAGGCTCCGCCCTTTCTGTCTCACCTCACCCCATGCCTGGAACAAACTCCCTGAGCCCATACGCCGGGCCCCCTCCCTACCCATCTTCAAATCAATGCTCAAAGCCCACCTCTTCAATGTCGCCTTCGGCACCTATACACTACACCTCTTCTCAGGAAATCTTAACTACCCCAACTTGACATTTCGTCCTTTAGATTGTAAGCTCTTCTGAGCAGGGACCGTCCTTAATTGTTAATTTGTACAGCGCTGCGTAACCCTAGTAGCGCTCTAGAAATGTTAAGTAGTAGTAGTAGTAGTATTGTGAGACTCTTTTAAAGACTTGTTTAGAAAATATGTTTTAAATGTGAATAATTAATATGTTAAATATTCCTGCTAATGTCTTTTTCCTGGTTATATCCAGCTTCTTATAGATGTCATCTGCATTGAACAGCAAGGTAAATGGTGGATTATAAATTATATTATGTTATAAGTAACCTGTGGAGTTTACATTAACTTCAGCTGTGAAAGATTATAAACCATATGGCCTCCCTCACTGAGCTCGGCACATTATACCAGAACTGGAAATAAGGAACAGATGACGCTCTGAATATGCCAATAAATATTTCTCTGGAGCCATTTCCAGGGAGTAACCCAGGCGCTGCAGGGGACCTTGGGCCGATGCACAGTTCATTCACCTTCACACTGGACCACAGAACGGCCGAGATTCGTCTTGGGAACAGCAAAGCCAGCTGAGTTTCTATGATATGCAGGAGGATTATACGTGCAATAAATCTACATACCTCAGAAATGCAGGATATGCACATTTATCTCCTTCATATACATGCTGCATATCCTGAAAAGCTGGGAGCACACCTCATATGGGAGTTAGGTATCCACACATGCCATGTGACTTCAAAAACCCCTGTATTATGTCGTTGGAAAACTGGAAGGCATCTGAGATATCACAGCGTAGCTGCATAGCTCTGGCCCTTTAATTGTGGCCTTCAAGGAACATGAACGCAATATTGCAAATGTCTAGAGGGTAGCAAAACCCGCCACTGTGTAGTAACAATAGCAGCAAAGTAAATGATGGTTAGAAAAGACCAGCTGGTCCTCTCATGCAGGGCTGGCCTGTACCTGCTGCTCTGTGGAGGCGACTGCCTCTGAGCACTATCTATTTGTGGGGCTCATTTGGGTAGAAATACTCTCTTTGCGTTCCATCCCCTTGCCCTATAGGGACCCTCTGTGTATATCGCAGGCCTTTTTGAATTCCAGGCATCTATCACCCTCCTTGCAACCTCATTTCATGTCCTCTAGTTTTACAGACACCCCCAACATGTACCCACCTGCCAAATATCTCTCAGGGCCTCGTATAAGATGTGTTTCGTAAACTGTGCAAGAAATGTTCTGCGTGTTGTTGGGTCTGGAAAATCGACACATGCCTGGCTGCTACAACCTGTGAGAAATCTGGAAAGAAATGAACCTGTTTGGTTAGTGAGCTTCGATGGAAACGTCAGTAATCTGGAATGCGAGGACAGTGCTGGGCAGACTTTTATGGTCTGTGTCTCACAAGAGGGATTCAGATAGGCTGGAGTGGGTTTTCATGGCAACTCCAGCAGTTGGAACATAAGGACAGAGCCAGGCGGACTTCTACGGTCTATGAAACGTCAAAGAAAGACCACGATCAAGTATATACTATCACGTTCACTGCTGATTGAGGTTTTCATCTGCTGTCACTTACTATGTGATGGCAGATAAAGACCTGAATGGTCCATCCAGTCTACCCAACAAAGGGGCCAGAGTTGTTGCTGCCGCTCAACGCAGGTACAGCCCTCTACGCCCTGTTTAAAATGTGATCGTTTTAATTCATTTTTTAATTTTTGGATGCTCTGTTTATCCCATGCAAATACGTACAGTAGTTAAATCATGTTTCATTCAGATGCGATTGATCAAACAGTTGAAACCTTTTTTTTTTATCCAAACCTAATTTAGGGGTCCTTTTACCAAGCTGTGGTAAAAAGGGCTCTGTGGTAGCCATTTTTGCCGAGCGCCAGGTCCGTTTTTACCGCAGTGGGTAAAATAAACCATAAAAAAAAAGACATGGCCATGTGGGGGGGGGGGGGGGAGGGGGGGGGGGGAGCGGAGCCACACAGTAAGAATAATCTTAAGGGGTTGGTAAGGGCTCTCATGGTAACCGGGCAGCTCCGGATTACCGCCAGGTTAGCGCCGCACTAGAAATTATGGAATTACTTTTTCTAGCTCTGGAAATGGCGTGCACTGGAGATGGAACTACAGCCGGCAGCCATGTTGGGTCGATGGTAGTTCTGCGTTGCCACACAGTAACCCTTTAGCAAAAGAGCACCATGGTGAAAGTAGTTCTAACTAGTCGTTTGGATTACTGCAATTCCTTCTAGAAAGGGTTGACTAAAAACAGCCTAAATAGATTATCGTTGGTACAAAATCCTGCTGCAAAATTGATGTGTGGCCAGAAAAAGTGTGATCATGCTGCGCCGATTTTCTGTTCGCTGTACATTGGGAGTCAAGTACAGTGCGAATTTCTTTTAAGCGTCTCTGAATATGCCGGAATATTTGTCTGCTAAATTGCAAACATATGCGCCAGCTCGTACACTGCGTTCATCTCGGAGGGATTTTTGCTACAGCCATCTTTGGACATGGTGAGGTGACAGCAACAAGAAGCAGAGGGGTCAATATTTTAGCCGACGGCAGTGAGTGTTTCTGTTGACTGCCGACGGCGTTATTCCTGAATATTGAAAGCCAGGACCTGTTTGGGCTCTCGATTTGAATATCTGGTTATTTTTAAGCAGGATAAGACACGGTCGCTTAAGTTGATAATCCAGCACTTCAGTGACCACGGGTTACCGCATAAAAATAGGACAGACTTGTACGTGGTCCTGTTTATGCGGTAGACTTGGTCGCTTAAGGGATGAACACCCCCAATGTAGCCATCTTTGAGTTCAGCGCTAAGGTGGGATTCTATACCTGGCGCCTAAAAAATCCGCGTGGAAAACATTTTCACCTGTGTATTCTATAAGCAGCACCTACATTTCGGCATAGTATATAGAATGCATTTAGTTGATATCCCAGCGCCCAAAACTACACACATCCATTTACACCAATGAAAACATGGCGTAAATCTCGGCACATAGATTTAGATGCATTAGGCCATATTCTGTAACTATGTGCATAAATTTTGGAACACCCATGAAACGCCCATTTCCCTGCTTACAACCAAACCCTATTTGGCAATGCGCGTTAGAAGTTAGGCGCACAGAATACGCTTAGTAAGTTGTGTACATAAATTCTAATTATTGCCAATTAGTGCTCATTATTGCTTATTCAGTGCTATTAACAACGCTGATTGGCCTGGATCTCTAGGCGCCCTATATAGTATCCAGGGGTAACGCTGATATTCAGTAGCACTTACTGGTTAAGTGAACATAAGGGTCCCAAAAAACAGCAAGGCAAGCGATCTGCAAAATCCAATATGGGAAAGAAAGCCAATATAACATCAGAAAGATTTTATTGAAGATACCATATATAAACAAATTGCCCGACACAGGCCGTGTTTCGCCCACCAAGGGCTGCGTCAGGGGCTAATTTGAAACCTTCTGAAAGGAACAATTGTAGTACATAATAGATGAAAAAAACAGCTCATAGAGCAGATCCTGTGATTCCTAACACCCGCAAACGGATACACCGCTGTTGAAGCTGGAAAAAAGCAGAATTTTATTTTATTTTATTTATTTATTGCATTTGTATCCCACATTATCCCACCTATTTGCAGGCTCAATGTGGCTTACATAGTTTTGTTAACACAGTTAATCCTGGAGGTCAGGTACAGTTATTATTGTGCAGAGATTAATTAAGGGAAGAAAGTAGAGAGAAGAGAAAGGAGTTTATTAGGGGGTTTTCAGAAGTGGATTAGTGAGGTTCTGGGTTTTCATTTTAGGCTTTGTTGAAGAAATATGTCTTGAGGGATTTGCGAAAGATAGTTGTTTTGTTGATTGTTTTCAGGTCTCAAGGTAGTGCGTTCCATAACTTCGTGCTCATGTAGGAGAAGGTGGTAGCATGCATCAGTTTGTATTTTAGTCCTTTACAGCTGGGATAGTGCAAATTCAGAAATTTGCGGGATGTTCTTGTGGCGTTTTTGGGAGGTAGGTCCACTAGGTTCAGCATGTAGATTGGGGCGTCTGCGTGAATGATTTTGTGTACCATCGTACATATCTTGAACGCAATGCATTCCTTAAGTGGGAGCCAGTGTAGTTTCTCTCTTAGGGGTTTTGCACTTTCATATTTAATTTTTCTAAATATGAGTCTGGCGGCAGTATTCTGGGCTGTTTGGAGTTTTTTTGATAGTCTGTTCTTTGCAGCCCGCAAATAGTGCGTTGCAGTAATCCAAATGGCTTATTACCATTGACTGTACCAGGGTGCGGAAGATGTATCTTGGGAAGAAAGGGTTTACTCTTTTGAGTTTCCACATGGAATACAACATCTTTTTCGTCGTGTTTTTCACGTGGGCATCGAGAGTAAGGTTTCGATCAATGGTGACTCCTAGGATTTTCAAGTTTTGAGAAACAGGCAGAGAACAGTATGGTGTGGTTATGGTGGAGAAGTTTTTTGTGTTATGTTGTGAGGTGAGAACAAGACATTGTGTTTTTTCTGCATTAAGTTTCAGCTGGAATGCATCTGCCCAGGTGTGCATTATTTGGAGGCTTTGGTTGATCTCGTTGGTGATTTCATTTAGATCGTGTCTGAACGGGATGTAGATCGTGACGTCATCTGCATATATGTAGGGGTTGAGGTTTTGATTGGCTAGAAGTTTAGCCAAAGGTATCATCATCAGGTTGAATAAGGTGGGTGAGAGGGGGGATCCTTGGGGTACTCCAAAGAACAGCAACATTCTGGAATCCTAAAGAGTAACAAGATTCCGTGCAGAATCTCAAAGAGTAGCAACATTCCATGTAGAACCCCAAAGAACGGCAACATTCTGAAATCCCAAAGAGTAACAAGATTCTATGCAGAATCTCAGAATAGCAACATTCCATGTAGAACCCCAAAGAATGGGAACATTCTGGAATCCTAAAGAGTAGCAAGATTCTATGCAGAATCTCAAAGAGTAGCAAGATTCCATGCTACCAATCCCAGGGCAAGCAGTTGCTTCCCCATGTCTGCCTCAATAGCAGACTATGGACTTTTCCTCCAGGAATTTGTCCAAACCTTTTTTAAACCCAGATATGCTAACTGCTGTTACCACATCCTCTGGCAAAGAGTTCCAGAGCTTAACTATTTGTTGAGTGAAAACTTATTTCCTCCAATTTGTTTTAAAAGTATTTCCATGTAACTTCCTTGAGTGTCTCCTAGTCTTTCTACTTTTAGAACAAGTAAAAAGTCGATTAAAATTAGCAGGTAGCCCTGACCAAGTGATTTAAACGGTCAGCCCAGAGCTTTGTGCTATGCTGGACCTCATCTCTGGGCTATGTTGCCCAGTGAGTTGCTGTCCATCAGTAGTTACACAGGTTATTGCAAAATGTTGAAAACTTGGTTATTTAATGAGAGCTTAAATTCTATTTGGTGTCATTATGCTGTGATCTGTGATGATATGTGTTTCTTAATTCTAATATTGTGTATCTTGTTGTATCAAGATTGATTGTTTTCTAATTGGTTTTATGATATTCTTTAGGGCCTGATGTTCAGCCGGCGTCGGGCAGTGTGTTTGCTGTCCACTGCCATCATTAAACGAGGCCATTCAATGCCAGGTCGTAGCCAGCAACTGGCTTTGAATATCTGAGTTTATTTTGGCTGCTAAAAAGTTAACCGGCTATGCCAATATTCAGCACTAACCGGTTAACTTTTTAGCGGCCAAAGGTAGTCCTGATATTTAAGTCAGTTAGGCGCTCAAAATCAATGCGATATAGTTGATTAGCACCTGGGATATTCAGCGGGAGAAAAACGGTATCGCTGGCCTTCCCACAAGGTCAGCTGTCACCATCCCTCCCTTCCCTTCTACAAGGACTAATGTTTCCCACCTTGCCTCCCCCTCCACAAGGTCCAGTGTCACCCACTCACCCTCCCTCTCCCCTCCCTTCCCCTCCCCTCCCCCACAAAGTCCAGTGTCAACCCCCCTCCCCCTAGAATGTTAGGTGTCTCTCGACCTTCCTACACCTCCCCTCCACATTGTCTTTGTCGCCCCCTCCCCCAACAAGGTCCAATGTCACCTGCCTTCCCTCCCTGGACCTTGCAGGGAAGGGTTGGAAGAAGGGAGGGAGATGCTGGATAGGTACAATATACAGAAAATGAGGAGACAAGATGTTTCCCCCCCCCCCCCCTGGAATTATGCCTATGCACTTCCCCCGGGAGGGCATTCTAGACATCCACCACCCTGATCATATAGAGGGGCATAATCGAACGAAAACGTCTATCTCCATGGGCGTTTATCTCCGAGAACGGGTCCGTGAAGGGGCGGACCGAACCGTATTTTTTCAAAAAATAGACGTCCATGTTTTATTCGACAATTTGTGAGCTGGGCGTTTTTGTTTTTCAGTGATAATGGAAAATGAAAGCGCCCAGCTCAAAAACGAATAAATCCAAGGCATTTGTTCGTGGGAGGGGCCAGGAGTCGTAGTGCACTGGTCCCCCTCACATGCCAGGACACCAACCGGGCACCCTAGGGGGCACTTTTACAAAAACCAAAAAAAAGGTAAAAGAGCTCCCAGGTGCATAGCACCCTTCCCTTGGGTGTTGAGCCCCCCAAATGCCCCTCAAAACCCACCGCCCACAAGTCTACACCATTACTATAGCCCTAAGGGGTGAAGGGGGGCACCTACATGTGGGTACACTGGGTTTGGGGGGTTGGACGACTAAGCATTAAGCAGCACAATTGTAACAGGTAGGGGGGGATGGGCCTGGGTCCACCTGCCTGAAGTCCACTGCACCCCCTAATAACTGCTCCAGGGACCTGCATACTGCTGCCAGGGAGGTGGGTATGACATTTGAGGGTGAAAATAAAAAGTTGTGAAACATCATTTTTTTGTGGTGGGAGGGGGTTAGTGACCACTGGGGGAGTCAGGGGAGGTCATCCCCGATTCCCTCTGGTGGTAATCTGGTCATTTAGGGCACTTTTTGGGGCCTTATTCGTGAAAACTCAGGGTCCAGGAAAAGTGCCCTAAATTCTAGCTACAAACGTATACTTTTTTTCCATTATCGGCGAAAGGCGCCCATCTCTCCTCGGCCGATAACCACGCCCCAGTTCCACCTTCGCCACGCCTCCGACACGCCCCCGTCAACTTTGTACGCTTCCGCGATGGAGTGCAGTTGAAAACGTCCAAAATCAGCTTTCCATTATACCGATTTATTCGTTTTTGTGAGATAAACGTCTATCTCCCGATTTGGGTCGAAATCTAGGCGTTTTTCTCTTTCAATTAGTCTGCCCAACAAGATAAACTCATATGTGCTACTTTTTGTGTATACCTTACCTTGATTTGTACCTGTCCTTTTCAGGGCACAGACCGTGTAAGTCTGCCCAGCACTATCCCCGCCTCCCAACCAGGGGCGTAGCCAGCCTTCCGTGGGGGAGGGGTCCAGAGCCCGGGGGGAGGGGCACATTTTAGCCCTCCCCCTGGTGCCGCCCCCCCCTGCCGACATTGCCGCCCCCCCTCCCGCCGCGAACCCGCCGCCGCTGCAGCCTACCTTTACTTTTGCTGGCGGGGGATCCCACTCCCCGCCAGCCGACGTCTTCTTCTCAGTCGCTTCCTGCTCTTCAATTTGTTTGCTGACGTCCTGCACGTTGTACGTGCAGGACGTCAGACTCAGAGATGTTCTCTGAGTCTGACGTCCTGCACGTACAATTACGTGCAGGACGTCAGCAAACAAATTGAAGAGCAGGAAGGACTGAGAAGATGTCGGCTGGCGGGGAGTGGGATCCACCGCCAGCAAAAGTAAAGGTAGTCGGCGGCGGGGGCGGGTTCGCTGGGAGGGGGGTCCGGGGGTGAATCTGCGGGGGCCCCGGCCTCCTCAGGCCCCACGTAGCTACGCCACTGCTCCTAACTACCAGTCCCGCCTCCCACCACCGGTTCTGGCGCAGACCGTATAAGTCTGCCCAGCACTATCCCCGCCTCCCTACTACTACTACTACTACTACTATTTAGCATTTCTATAGCGCTACAAGGCATACGCAGCGCTGCACAAACATAGAAGAAAGACAGTCCCTGCTCAAAGAGCTTACAATCTAATAGACCAACCACCAGTCCCGCCTCCCACCACCGGCTCTGGCACAGACCTTATAAGTCTGCCCAGCACTATCCCTGCCTCCCAACCACCAGTCCCACCTCCCACCACCGGCTCTGGCGCAGACCGTATAAGTCTGCCCAGCACTATCCCCGCCTCCCAACCACCATCCAGCTAATCTCCTTAGGATCCATTCCTTCTGAACAGGATTCCTTTATGTTTATCCCACGCATGTTGAATTCCGTCACCGTTTTCAGTTCCACCACCTCCCGCAGTAGGGCATTCCAAGCATCCACTACTCTCTCTGTGAAAAAATACTTCCTGACATTTTTCTTGAGTCTGCCCCCCTTCAATCTCATTTCATGTCCTCTCGTTCTACCGCCTTCACATCTCCGGAAAAGGTTCGTTTGCGGATTAATACCTTTCAAATATTTGAACATCTGTATCATATCACCCCTGTTTCTCCTTTCCTCCAGAGTATACATGTTCAGGTCAGCAAGTCTCTCCTCATACATCTTGTAACGCAAATCCCTTACCATTCTCATAGCTTTTCTTTGCACCGCTTCAATTCTTTTTACATTCTTAGCAAGATACGGCCTCCAAAACTGAACACAATACCCTAGGTGGGGCCTCACCAACGATTTATACAGGGGCATCAACACCCCCTTTCTTCTGCTGGTACACCTCTCTCTATACAGCCTAACAACCTTCTAGCTACAGCCACCGCCTTGTCACACTGTTTCGTCGCCTTCAAATCCTCAGATACTATCACCCCAAGATCCCTCTCCCTGTCCGTACCTATCAGACTCTCACCGCCTAACACATACGTCTCCCGTGGATTTCTATTCCCTAAGTGCATCACTTTGCATTTCTTCGCATTGAATTTTAATTGCCAAAGTTTAGACCATTCTTCTAGCTTCTGTAGGTCCTTTTTCATGTTTTCCACTCCCTCCAGGGTGTCCACTCTGTTACAGATCTTAGTATCATCCGCAAATAGGCAAACTTTACCTTCTAACCCTTTGGCAATGTCACTCACAAATATATTGAACAGAATCGGCCCCAGCACCGATCCTTGAGGCACTCCACTACTCACCTTTCCCTTCTCCAAGCGAATTCCATTCACCACCACCCTCTGGCTTCTGTCCGTCAACCAATTCCTAATCCAGTTCACCACTTCGGGTCCTATCTTCAGCCCATCCAGTTTATTTAAGAGCCTCCTGTGGAGAACCGTGTCAAAAGCTTTGCTGAAATCTAAGTAGATTATGTCCATAGCTCGTCCCTGATTCAATTCTCCTGTCACCCAATCAAATAATTCAATGAGATTCGTTTGGCACAATTTACCTTTGGTAAAACCATGTTGTCTCGGATCTTGCAACTTATTTGCTTCTAGGAAATTCACTATCCTTTCCTTCAGCATCGCTTCCATTACTTTTCCAATAACCGAAGTGAGGCTTACCGGCCTGTAGTTTCCAGCTTCTTCCCTATCACCACTTTTGTGAAGAGGGACCACCTCCGCCGTTCTCCAATCCCTCGGAACCTCTCCCGTCTCCAAGGATTTATTAAACAAATCTTTAAGAGTACCCGCCAGAACCTCTCTGAGCTCCCTCAATATCCTGTTTGCCTCCCCCCACCCTGGAATTATGCCTATGCACTTCCCCCGGGAGGGCATTCCAGACATCCACCACCCTGATCATGAAAAAGTATTTCCTGACATTACAGCTAAGTCCACCACCTTGAAATCTCAATTCATGTCCTCTAGTTGAACTGCTTCCCTGTCCCTGAAAAAGGTTTGTTTGTTTTTATATTACTACTTTTCAAGCATTTAACCATCTGTATCATATCTCCTCTATCTCTCCTTTCTTCTAGATATACAGATTCAGGTCTTCTTCTCATTCATCTTCTGGTGGAAGCCTGATACCATTTTGTGGATTTCCTCTGAATCGTGTTGTCTTTTTATATCCTTAAGCAAGAAACAGCCTCCACAGCTGTGCTCAGTTTCAAAGCAGACGAGTCTCAAAATGGCCAACAAAAATGTCCATCTGCCAAAAATGTTCAAACTCCCATTTTCCAAAGACAGAATTTGGACATCCTCCACTGTGGTTTATCCAATTAGTAAGAGGGTGTGTTGTGGGCATATTTAGGGCGGGACGAGGGAGGCCCCAAATTTAGAACATCTAACAGCAATAAATGAGAAGAAGCATCCAAGTCAAAAAAGAAGGTTGTCCTAAGCCTGTTTCAATCATGTCCAGGGTATAAAAGGTGCCCTGACTGAGCAACTGACCCCAGGAGGAATTAAGGCATGATCTCTCCTTTATCCCCCAGTGGTTACTGTCCCCCTTCCTCACTCCTGAAAGTGACCCCAGAAAGGGAAACTAGTCTCCCTGACAACATCTGGTATCATGGACAGTCTGAACACAGTAGGAAGCAGATGTGAAGGTGGCCTAGATTGCGCTATTACAACATCAATAAAACTAAGATGTATATAACGTTTGTGAAGTGCTCAGTGGCAAGTGTTGACCCGTATCTGGGTGGAACAATCCTCGAACGACATCATTGAGGCAAACGAGATAAAAATACTCTTCCAAGGTCGCACAGAGTGAGTCAGTGACAGAGCTGGGATTAGAACCAAGACACACACAGAGAAATTGAGTCTTCTACGGTTACACAGAGAGTCATTGGCAGAGCTGGGATTAGAACTGAGACACAGGGAAAGAAAGTGATTCTCCCAGAGTCACTAAGAGAGTCAGTGACAGAGCCGGGATTAGAACTGAGACACAGGGAAAGAAAGTGATTCTCCCAGGGTCACAAAGAGAGTCAGTGACAGAGCTGGGATTAGAACTGAGACACGGAAAGAAAGTGATTCTGCCAGGGTCACACAGAGAGTCAGTGACAGAGCTGGGATTAGAACTGAGATACAGAGAGA
The DNA here is from genome assembly GCF_901765095.1 of Microcaecilia unicolor. Classification (NCBI taxonomy): domain Eukaryota; kingdom Metazoa; phylum Chordata; class Amphibia; order Gymnophiona; family Siphonopidae; genus Microcaecilia; species Microcaecilia unicolor. The sequence goes on along the minus strand of NC_044033.1, from coordinate 532,736,166 downwards.
TAAACTGACTCACCCAGAATCACACAGAGTCAGTGACAGAGCTGGGATTAGAACTGAGATATAGGGAGATAAACTGCCTCTCTCAGGGTCAGACAGAGTGAGTGACAGAGCCTGATTAGCACTGAGACACAGAGAGATAAAGTTACTCTCCCAGGGTCACACAGAGAGTCAGTGATGTTGCTGAGATTTGAATTCATTCATTTAAGTATTTATATTCCACTTACACCTGGGCGGTTTATAGTTTCATTTTACAGATACTGGGTCTGTCTCTAGTGGCTCGCAATCTAAATAATACATCACACTACTGTTGTACCTGGGGAAACAGAGAGTTAAGTGACTTGCCCAGGGTCACACGGAGCTGCAGAGGGAATTGAACCTGGTTTCCTAGGATCTGAACCCACTGCCAACTATCAGGCAGCTGTGGGAATTGAACTCAGTTCCCCTGGTCAGCAACCGGCTACATGAACCATTTGGCTACTCCTCCACTAGAAATGAGACACACACAGAGAAAGTGACTGGCCCAGGGTCACACAGAGAGTCTGTGACAGAGCTGGGTTTAGAACTGAGACACATGGAACAAAATTGGCTCACCCAGGGTCATGCAGTGAGTCTGTGACAGGGCTGGGCTTAGAACTGAGACACAGATAAAGAAAGTGACTCTTCCAGAGTTACACAGAGTCAGTGACAGAGCTGGGATTAGAACTGAGACACGGAAAGAAAGTGATTCTGCCAGGGTCACACAGAGAGTCTGTGACAGAGCTGGGATTAGAACTAAAGCACAGGGGGAGAAAGTGACTAATCTTGAAGCCTTTTGAATTCTAGTGTATTTCATTACTTTCCATTTTGTCCTCTTGATGTACCACCACGTGTAAACAATTAAGCAACTCACAATACAAAGAATGCACAGAAAATTCAAATTAAAAAATTAATATAATAAAACAAAACATTGGCATAATAACAATAAACCTAAAAAAAATCCAGTCAGCTACTGCAGGGATTTATTTGGTAGATGCCAGTTGGTTCCAAAAGTAGTCTGGGCTCTGTTGTTTTCCTGTAAGTGAGCTGTGGACCCTGGGGCTGAAGCAGGAATATGTGTGACACTGGGCCTGAAGCTGTCTGTCATCCTGTGTGAACAGAGAAGCTTCCAGATGAGACATTAATGAAGCAGGACGGGCTGAGAGCGGAGGCAGTCACTAGAGCCATCACATACACAGCCTCTGACTCATTAGAAAATCATTCCCAGGTTAGCAAAGCCTCTGCACCCCATTGTACCAGCAGCATGGGAGAAAAGACACGTGGAATGTAAGACCTTGAGTCTTCCTCCTTCCCTTTCCCTCCACAAAAGGATGGACCCCCAGCTGTGCCATCTGGCCTCTGCTGCTCCCATGAACAGGGCCTTTGTGTGTGCCTGAGCTCTGACAATGGGGACGTCTGTGTGAAAGATCTGCAGAACCTGCACTGCAGTCCTTCAGGCTCTCAAAGGCCTGCTTCCAACACACTGTGCCCTGACGGGAGAGATCCCAGCCCAAGAAACAGCCCGGAGGAGTACAGGAGATTTCCATATTGAGAACAGAGACCATTGTCTGTGACGACTGGCTCACAGCAGCTGCTTCCTCGCTCGCCATTGTGTTATCCTTGGCTAGGAAATGGCAGTTTTCCCCCCTCCTCGCAGACACACAGGCAACCCCTCATCCACAGCTGCTGTGGGAGTTCCCGGACTTCACGGTCAGGTGGGTCTCCCTCATCCAAGAACCCAGAGCAATCCAGAGATACCACTGCGAAGTTTCCAAAAGAAGTCAGCAGAGGGACCTTTAGGCATTTCTGAGTGTCCGCAATAATGATTTCATGGCTAGAGTAATGATGTCACTCAGTAGCACTGACTGAGTCCACGAGGGACACTTAAAATCTGAAGTCAGTAACGTACTGAAATCTTGGAATAACATTGTCACTCTGTGGCACTGACTGAGTCCATGAGGGACACAAAATCTGAAGTCAGTAACGTACTGAAATTTTGACTGAGTCCACGAGGGACACTTAAAATCTGAGGGCAATAACATACTGAAATCTTGGAATAACATTGTCACTCTGTGGCACTGACTGAGTCCATGAGGGACACTTAAAATCTGAAGTTAGTAACAACTGAAATCTTGGAATAACATTGTCACTCGGTGGCACTGACTGAGTCCACGAGGGACACAAAATCTGAAGTCAGTAACGTACTGAAATCTTGGCATAACATTGTCACTCGGTTGCATTGACTGAGTCCACGAGGGACACAAAATCTGAAGTCAGTAACGTACTGAAATCTTGGAATAACATTGTCACTCAGTGGCACTGACTGAGTCCTTGAGGGACACAAAATCTGAGGTCAGTAATGTACTGAAATCTTAAAATAACATTGTCATTCTGTGGCACTGACTGAGTCCATGAGGGACACAAAATCTGAAGTCAGTAACGTACTGAAATTTTGACTGAGTCCACGAGGAACACTTAAAATCTGAAGGCAATAACGTACTGAAATCTTGGAATAACATTCTAGCTTATTTTCGAAATGGAAGGACGTCCATCTTCCGACACAAATTGGAAGATGGGCATCCTTCTCCCGAGGTCGCCCAAATCGGCATAATCGAAAGACAATTTTTTGCGTCCTCAACTGCTTTCCATTGCGGTGACGACCAAAGTTCACGGGGGCCTGTCGGAAGTGTACCGAAGGCGGGACGGGGGCGTGGTTAAGAGATGGGCATCCTCGGCTGATAATGGAAAAAAGAAGGGCGTCCCTCACGAGCATTTGGTCGACTTTACTTGGTCCCTTTTTTTCACAACCAAGCCTCAAAAAGGTGCCCGAACTGACCAGATGACCACTGGAGGGAATCGGGGATGAACTACCCTTACTCCCCCAGTGGACACCAACCCCCTCCCACCCTAAAAAAATTTTTTTAACTTTTTTTTTCCAGCCTCTATGCCAGCCTCAAATGTCATACTCAGGTCCATCACAGCAGTATGCAGGTCCCTGGAGCAGTTTTAGTGGGTGCAGTGCACTTCAGGCAGGCAGACCCAGGCCCATCTCTCCCCTACCTGTTACACTTGTGGTGGTAAATGTGAGCCCTCCAAAATCCACCAGAAACCCAATGTACCCACATATAGGTGCCCCCCTTCATCCCTAAGGGCTATGGTAGTGGTAAGGGAGCTATGCACCTGGGAGCAATTTGTGAAGTCCACTTCAGTGCCCCCTAGGGTGCCCGGTTGGTGTCCTGGCATGTGAGGAGGACCAGTGGACTACGAATGCTGGCTCCTCCCATGACCAAAGGGCTTGGATTTGGTCGTTGGGCGTCCTCGGTTTCCATTATCGCCAAAAACCGTGGACGAACATCTCTAAGGACGACTATCTCTAAGGTCGACCTAAATGTTGAGATTTGGGCGTTCCCGACCGTATTATCGAAATGAAAGATGGACGACCATCTTGTTTCAATAATACGGGTTTCTCCTCCCTTTCGCCGGAACGTCCTTAGAGATGGACACCCTTAGAGATGGTCGTCCCTGTTCGATTATGCCCCTCATTTTCACTCGGTGGCATCGACTGAGTCCACTACTACTACTACTACTTAACATTTCTAGAGCGCTACTTGGGTTACGCAGCGCTGTACAGAGCAACAAAGAAGGACAGTCCCTGCTCAAAGGAGCTTACAATCTAAAGGATGAAATGTCAAGTTGGGGCAGTCTAGATTTCCTGAATAGAGGTATGGTGGTTATGTGCCGAAGGCGACACTGAAGAGGTGGGCTTTGAGCAAGGATACATAATAAATAATAATGCATAAGAAAGTAATTTGTTATAAGAATCCAATTTCTCAATACAGTATCATAAACATACTGGGATAGCTATGGATGTTTAACGTTATGTCAGTGTTTAGACTACAGGGCCAGTTTGAGACATTGCAGGGGCTCAGAGCAGAAATTTGGGATAGGACCCCAAGCCTGTTAACAGGCTATGCCTTCTTCAGCTTCAGGCAGGCTTAGGGCCCTCTATGCCTGGGGCAAAGAGAAATTGCCCTGCCCCCTCTCCCCACCCAATTGTCAGCTCTGACATCTGCTATCTTTATATTTTTTCAATATAAAGGAGAAATATTTTGGGGTATCTGGTGTACTGCATGCAAGAATCTGGGTTCTTGGGGTTTCAGTTGAATTTTTGTCTATCCTATATAATAATTCTCACCACCAACGTTCTAATGTGGGACTGCCTGTGCCCATGGCTCCTGGAGTTCCTGAGCAAGGCTCCGTAGCCAGGATGACGTCACTCACAGCTGATTCCAAGGAAGGGGAAGAGTAGGGAAACACGTGGAGCATGTTTCCCTACTCCTTCCCCTGCCTGGGAATCAGCTGCCAGTGTGCCGCTCCCTGCCACTTCAGAGCAAGTGGCAGGGAGCGGCACATCAAAAAACTACAAGCGTGGAAACAAAGAACCCCCCCCTCGGCACATCACCCAAGCCCCCCCAGCACATCAAACACTCCCCTCCTCCCACCCAAAGCACATCTCCCCCTGCCCCCCCTGCAGCCACCCATGTCCAGCGACCCTCCTCTCCCCTGCCCCCCTCCAGCCACCCATGTCCTAAGACCCTCCTCTCCCTCTGCCCCCTTGCAGCCACCCATGTCCAGCGGTGACCCTGCTCTCCCCCTGCCCCCCCTCCAGCCATCCATGTCCTAAGACCCTGCTCTCTCACCTGCCCCTCCCTCATCCACCCAGGTTATGTTTAACGAAATCTTCGGGGTAGGCAGGAAAGATCCACGTTGCTGCCTGCCCGCTGCTGGTGCTGGCACTGCTGACGCTCCCCCCGATGCCGGATCGCTGTTCAAAATGGCTGCCGATACTTACAAGGGTGGCCTCCAAGACTTCAACAGAAGTCTCGTGAGACCACCATTGGAAGTCTCGGCGGCCATTTTCAAAAGGTCTGGGATTTGTTCAGTAAAAATCTGAAACTGATTTTTTTTTTGTTACTTGTGTGCTGTTTGAATGTTTTACAGTTAAGACTGAGGAAGAGAAACCAATTTTGTAACTGTATGAGACAGGTTTATTTAAGTGGATCAATCCTAGTTATTAAGCCACTAGGAAAACTGCTCTCCAAGGCTTAAGTTAGGCCTGGAATATTGCAGCTTGTGTGTTCTGCATGATTTTCCAGTGTGTCAGTGTGGGAGTTTGCACCCTTTGGGAGAGACTGAATAGCCGTGGGCAGTGTGACTGCAGTGTAGAAGACTGCCCTTCTTTAATCAGGGTATACAGTAAAGAACATGACCAAGACAGAGCTTATTGTCTTTCCACCCAAACCCACTTCTCCTCTCCCTCCACTTTCTATCTCAGTTGATAACACCCTCATCCTCCCTGTCTCATCTGCCCGCAACCTTGGAGTCATCTTCGACTCCTCCCTCTCCTTCTCTGCGCATATCCTGCAGATAGCCAAGACCTGTCGCTTCTTTCTATATAACATCAGCAAAATTCGCCCTTTTCTCTCTGAGCACACCACCCGGACTCTCATCCGCACTCTCATTACCTCTCGCCTTGACTACTGCAACCTACTCCTCACTGGCCTCCCACTTAGCCATCTATCCCCCCTTCAATCCGTTCAGAACTCTGCTGCACGTCTTCCGCCTGGACCGATATACTCATATCACCCCTCTTCTCAAGTCACTTCACTGGCTTCCAATCAGATACCGCATACAGTTCAAGCTTCTCCTTCTTACCTACAAATGCACTCAGTCTGCAGCCCCTCATTACCTCTCTACCCTCATCTCCCCTTACGTTCCTACCCAAACCTCCGCTCACAGGACAAATCCCTCCTCTCTGTACCCTTCTCCACCACCGCCAACTCCAGGCTCTGCCCATTCTGCCTCGTCTCACCTCACCCTATGCTTGGAATAAACTTCCCGAGCCCTTACTACAAGCCCCCTCCCTACCCATCTTCAAATCCTTGCTCAAAGCCCACCTCTTCAATGTTGCTTTCGGCACCTAACCTGTATACCTTTCAGGAAATCTAGACTGCCCCTATTTGACTGACTGTACATTTGTCCTTTAGATTGTAAGCTGTTTGAGCAGGGACTGTCCTTCTATGTTAAATTGTACAGCGCTGCGTAACCCTAGTAGCGCTTTAGAAGTGTTAAGTAGTAGTAGTAGAATAGGACAATTATTTAGGGTTGCAAAATTATCATTTATTTTGTCATCTAGAAAGCCCCAGTAATCCGTGTGCACTAGCCAGAGCTGTTTCTGGTCTTAGACAGGAAGAAATTATTTTTTATTGATTTACTTTAAAGTGTGAGGCAGTAGGTTCCAAAGCTGGAAGAAAAGAACCTGAGCTCCAACGGTCAAGCAAAGTGAAGAAAAGAAGCAAAAAGAAAGACCAAAGTAAAGACGAGTCTGCATGTACAGCAAAAGAAAGGATATTGAGAAATCATTTAATTCAGTAAACTTATCTTTTCTAGAGAATAGTTCTAGGTGTCTATATCTGAAAGACATAAAATAGATCACAAGGAATCAATTATTAAGACATACACTACAAAGGAAAGTTACAAACCGCTACTAAATGGACTTGGGAAAAATCCACAATTCCAGGAATAACATGTATAGAATGTTTGTACATTTGGGAAGCTTGCCAGGTGCCCTTGGCCTGGATTGGCCGCTGTCGTGGACAGGATGCTGGGCTCGATGGACCCTTGGTCTTTTCCCAGTGTGGCATTACTTATGTACTTAACTATAGAGTAAGAGAAAAAATAAGATTATTTGGTCAATACTTATCTGATGGTTTCACTGCTATTCCAAAGCAATACTATCTCATCTGTTAAAGAAATTTACATTGTTAGTTAAGTTTTCTACCAGAATAATAGTTTGAATCTATGTTTATGCAACAACCGATTTTATTAACTTGAACAACTTTTCTGGTCCCCTAATTGGGTTTAAAATAAAATGAAGCAACTTACACTTACCACCTGTCTGGTTCCTGCGTCTTAAAATCATTTTATTTTAGTTACATTTGTACCCCGCGCTTTCCCACTCATGGCAGACTCAATGCGGCTTACATGGGGCAACGGAGGGTTAAGTGACTTGCCCAGAGTCACAAGGAGCTGCCTGTGCCTGAAGTGGGAATCGAACTCAATTCCTCAGTTCCCCAGGACCAAAGTCCACCACCCTAACCACTAGGCCACTCCTCCACTGTTGCTACTATTTGAGATTCTACATGGAATGTTGCTATTCCACTAGCAACATTCCATGTAGAAGTCGGCCCTTGCAGGTTACCAATTACCAATGTGGCCGCGCAGGCTTCTACATGGAATGTTGCTAGTGGAATAGCAACATTCCATGTAGAATCTCCAATAGTATCTATTTTATTTTTGTTACATTTGTACCCTGCGCTTTCCCACTCATGGCAGGCTCAATGCGGCTTACATGGGGCAACGGAGGGTTAAGTGACTTGCCCAGAGTCACAAGGAGCTGCCTGTGCCGGGAATTGAACTCAGTTCCTCAGGACCAAAGTCCACCACCCTAACCACTAGGCCACTCTTGAGGAGTTTGGAGATGAGGTTAGTTTAATTGTCTCTGAGCTCAGGGTGAGCTTCAAATATTCGGCCACAGGTAAAGGTAGAGCTCACAGGGCCTCTGAGACTCAGACGCTACAAAAAATAGTGGCAGGGTGGTCCAGGGCAGAGCAGGAGTGGATCTGGGAGTTATGTGGGCACCAGGAATATTCGGTGCTGTTCCCCCTACATCTGAGCATCTAGGGCGTCTCACAATACGCAGGGGTAACTTCACCTGGTTAGTGACACGCGTATAGTAGTTAATATCGGCTGTGCCCGCATCATTTTACGGGTCCCACTAAAGACCCAGAAATTCAGTACCGTTACCGAGAGGGCCCAGGATTGAACATAAGTACATAAGTAATACCACACTGGGAAAAGACCAAGGGTCCATCGAGCCCAGCATCCTGTCCACGACAGCGGCCAATCCAGGCCAAGGGCACCTGGCAAGCTTCCCAAACGTACAAACATTCTATACATGTTATTCCTGGAATTGTGCATTTTCCCCAACTCCATTTAGTAGCGGTTTATGGACATCAGGGTGTAAATTAGGCAACAGCAATCAGCATTTAAAGAAACACTGACCACATCTGGCTGAATATGACCTGGGGGTTTCTTAAACCTCAATTAAGATTGTATGAGAGCAACAGGTGATAAGTGAATAAAGACAAGTAGAAAATGGAGGTGAAGAGACTGAAACAGCACATGGACTCCAGCACTGCGTCTGGTCCAGAGAGCTGGATGGGACGGGGAGAGAGACCTCCAGGAGATGCAGACAGTGAGCAGCAGAATCCAGTACGAAATCCAGGAATTGATAGCAAGTGCAAAGTTCATCTCGATTGCATTTATGCTTATGTTTGGTCATTTTGCTATTGCTGCGTTAAACTGTACCTGATGTGCATCCGAGAGATAAATAAATAAACTTTGCACATGAGATGGGGTAGCAAAGCTGCAGCCAGGCCTGTAAAATGGCAGGGAATGAGGTTCTTCCTCATGTCTGAAAGTGTTCCAGCATGAGGAAATTGTGGCATTCCGTTCCGGAGCCTGTTCAGATTTTATGAGCTGAGATTGATGTAATGGGGTAGAATTAAGTGGCGGGAGAGGGGAATAATACATTCGAAGAGTATAATGCAACTGACAGCCAAAACATCCATTTATTATTCCTGCTCTGTGCCAAGTGCAAGGAAAGCTTGTTTTTAACAGCTCATGGACTGTAAAACCTCTGAATTAAAAAACACAAGCTGGCTCTGCCGGGATGTCACGTTTCTGCCCTGTGAAAGATATTCTGCAGGATTTAATCAGCACTCTTCACACCACCCAGAAAACAGAGATGCAGGAATTTCACCTCTGCACTGAGCAAGATAACCCAGCATCTGACTCTGACACAGGGGTCATTAACCACCCCACAATTCCTATAAAATCATCTCCTGTCCCTCGTATGATATTAAGCACCTGAGAATTATTGTAAAATCATAACCTGCTCCTCACCCAATAAATAACTCAGAATTATTGTAAAAATATCTGCTGCCCCTCTACTACTACTACTATTTAGCATTTCTATAGCGCTACAAGGCGTACGCAGCGCTGCACAAACATAGAAGAAAGACAGTCCCTGCTCAAAGAGCTATGTAATAAAAGTGAGCCAAGTATAGGACAATCAATCCATTGTGACATCACTGATGAGGTTGGCTCTTATTGGTGGCCTGAGGCATTATGACATCACAATATTAGCTCTGGTTACAAGAGACTACTACTACTACTACTACTGTTTATCACTTCTATAGTGCTACAAGGCGTACGCAGCGCTGCACAAACATAGAAGAAAGACAGTCCCTGCTCAAAGAGCTTACAATCTAATAGACAAAAAATAAAGTAAGCAAATCAAATCAATTAATGTGAACGGGAAGGAAGAGAGGAGGGTAGGTGGAGGCAAGTGGTTACAAGTGGTTACGAGTCAAAAGCAATGTTAAAGAGGTGGGCTTTCAGTCTAGATTTAAAGGTGGCCAAGGATGGGGCAAGACGTAGGGGCTCAGGAAGTTTATTCCAGGCGTAGGGTGCAGCGAGACAGAAGGCGCGAAGTCTGGAGTTGGCAGTAGTGGAGAAGGGAACAGATAAGAAGGATTTATCCATGGAGCGGAGTGCACGGGAAGGGGTGTATGATATTAACCACCTCAGAATTATGATGACATCATCTCCTGCTCCTCGCCCAGTAACCATGCCAGAACATCTCCTGGCTCTCATATGCTGGGTGACAGCCTTTACACCAGGTTTCAGCAGGTGTATGTCTGGCACCTGATGTCTGGGAGCAGAGGAATCGGTGCTAAGCATAATTCTACGAAGGGCATTTCTCACCACAATGTATAGAATTTCTGCTACATAAGTTCATAAGATATGATGATATTTGCAATGTCGGCTGCCTTTCTTCTCTGTGGAGAAATAAAAGCACATTTTCCATCTTAAATGAAACTGAAATGTCTCAGGATAAATAAATCAGTATTCACCCTTCTGCTCCAGCTGCTACGATTTAGCAGACCCTCGGGATCACTTCTCTAAATAGATGATCCAAATTCATTTCTGCATTTAACACTTATCAGATTTATATTTTACATTAAATATATATTCAAATGGCATAAAAACTAGAACATAATTAAAAGTCGTAATTCAAGAGCTGACATGAGAGACTGCTGGTGAGAATCAAATGCGGCATATAACCCACTAACAAACAGCTTTCCTTCCTGTCTTGGATTGAGTGTTATATGTAGGCAGTACACACAGCACCTGGTTGCGGGGGGAGGAGGGCGGGTATGAGCCACCCATCACACAACTGGAACACTTTTGAGATGCACTGGACATGAGCGCAGGGCTGAATAGCAGTTTGTACTCCAGTAAACATGTCAAAAGAGGAGTCAAATATGAACAACCCCTAGGGATTTTGGGGAGAAGAAGGTCTTAAAAAAGTGTTCACATATGTTGATCAGGGATCTAATAAAGAATCCTGTCTGGACACTATTGGGCATCCTGGAGGTTTGTCATGTATCTTGTGAATTTTTGGTAAGATACAAAATACCGGTACATTGGTGTGATGAAACGCCTAACCACCCGCCTGGGGTTACCCCACGGTCACATAGAGGATCTATCACCAGCACAGCTCAGGTCTGCCTGCACCTGCTGCTTGTGCTGTACACTAGCACCCTCCTCCCACTGACTGGGTCACAACCACCTCTGGGCAAGTCTACCATTCTCAAATTATCCCTAGTGATTTCTAGGTCACTGGATGCCACACTCCCAGTGGTCCCACAGTTCCAAGAAAGCATCCACAGACCAAACACACAGTCCAGACAAGCGGAGTCAACAAACTAATATTATTTATTTTCTGAAAAACTGAACAGTTAAACAGAAAAAGTGCAATCAGCAAACAATAACAGATAATTGAAACGGATCAATTATAAAACAATCTAAACATTTGTTTACTTTCTAAAAAGTACCTGGGGAGATCAGGAAATATGCTGCTCACAGATTATCAAATATAATTGATCACAGGGCCTCAGCAAAGAGATCTGTCTCTCTCTTCTCCCAGGCTAAGACTGGGGGAAAAGCCAGTAAATTCCAAATGAAAATGAGGTGGCCCAATCAGAGCCCAGAACAACAATCTTTGAAATTATACTGTAGACTGCCTTTCCAAAAGGTTCAAACAAAGAAAACAGCTTGGTTCTGCAGCAGGTTCAAAACATAAACATGCACCACCTGCTGACCAAACTAAAGAAATATACTTCAGGAAATACCCAATATATTTTACAAGCATAAAACACACTGTTCTGTCCCAGTTGGGATTTTCCTTGTTCAAAAATTGGTACTCAGTTTTGGTTAAAATGCCCACATCTAAACCTTCTGTGGTAATTTCTCTGATCTTATTTCTTGAATATGTCAGTAGGATGTGATTGTAGCTTTATATGTTCAGTATCGACAGAGCATTGCTTCATATGCCTGTGTATCCATAACCATTATGGTTCCCCCTTTATCTGCTTTACAAATCCTGACTTTTGTAAAGTCTTTTAATGCCTATAATTCTATCCGTTAAATTCCGGTGCTGATGTATATTCTTTTACTTATATTTATCAACTTCTTTCAATACCATCTCTTCATATATCATCAAATTAGCACTCAATAGAGTAGCAGAGATCCAAATGGACTTACTTATGTATTTATTAGAATTTATTTACCGTCTTTTTGAAGGAATTCACTCAAGGCGGTGTACAGTAAGAATAGATCAAACATGAGCAGTAGGCAATTAGAGCAGTAAAAATATTCAAAAACAATACAAAGTATGGCATGGTATACTACTTGCAATGACAACACAATATGTACTAGAACATTATAATTGGTAGTGAAGGGTAAGGCAAAGTTATAACATATAGATAGGTAAGAAAGTAAGAAGAATTAGAAAGTAAGGTGATTGATTTGAAGAAAGTTGCACGTGAGGTCAGAGAGATGGTTAAATATTATCTCACATGAGAAATCTTTTCAGTTTCAAATAGCGCCTTGTAGCGCTATAGAAATGCTAAATAGTAGTAGTAGTAGTAGATAATCAAAACAAGCCTAAAGCAAAGCACGCCAAGGAGGTGAATCGACACCACAGTAATCCACACGTTCACATGCTCATGGATTCAGTACCACTAGCTCTCTCTCCAAGAAAGCCCACAAACACAGACCCTAGTGCCACACGGGAACCGGGGTCAAAACAAAGTTGAGCAGTTGCTCAACACACTCCCCCTGATATTCAGCCGGTGGCCAGAAGCGTGGCTAGCTGTCGCTGCTGACGCTGACCCCAGATATTCAATGCCAGGCTATATCCAGTGATAATCGGTAATCACTTCGTAAAAGGAGGCTCTACATGTCTTAAGATCCTGCCTAAAACCCAACAAATTATGCACCCGCTAAGTTCTCCCTGGTAATTCCTTGCAAGTTCTCCAGTTCAGCTGGCCTCTGTGACCACAAGGTAGCTTCCTTCAGCTTTTCCTGTGGAGTAAAATCCTGATAAAGTTCTGGAGAGAGTTACTTTGAAAGTTACCTACGATTTCCAAACTACTTCTTCACTGATTGTTGTAGGGAGTTATTCTCATCTGCAACTTTACTATGTCATTCATCCACTCTTTTAAATACCTTGTATTAATTCCCCAGTTATCTTTCCATTAACTGTGCCAACAAATGCCTACTCTTTCTTTTCTCAGGATAATTTCTCGATCTTTGTGAAGAAATATTGACATCTCTGCCTGCTCACTAAGACTAACGGGAAATGTGTGATTCATTGTGCTTCAGCAATAATTATCTTCCTTATTAATGTGTTCAGTCTCTGTACATTTTATTTTTTACAAATTCTAAAGTTCCTGTTTTCTTTCTTCTCTTCTTTCCCCCGTATTATACTTTGCTCTTAAATTATCCTTCATGGGAGCTATCAACTTTTCACCTAAGAACATAAGAGTGGTCCATCCACCCAGTACCCTGTTTCCAACAATGGCCAATCCAGCTCACAAGTTTTACCTGACAGAGGTTCTAGGTCAGTTTCCACCAGACAGTTCGCACTCACCAATTCCCATCTGGAAAATTGCCACCTAGGACAATGGTCCATCTAGCCCAGTATCTTCCAAACAGTGGCCAAGCCAGGGCAAGCAGTTGCTTCCTATGTCTGCCTCAATAGCAGACTATGGACTTTTCCTCCAGGAATTTGCAAAGAGTTCCAGAGCTTAACTATTTGTTCAGTGAAAAAATATTTTCTCCTATTTGTTTTAAAAGTATTTCCATGTAACTTCTTCTTTCCTCCTCGAAACTAACTACCTGTTCCTCTGATCCTATTCCCACCCATCTACTTAGCACTCTCTCTCCTACTGTCATCCCTTTTATCTGTCATATCCTCAATATTTCACCTTCCACTGTGACTGTTCCTGATGCCTTCAAACATGCCATAGTCACACCACTCCTTAAAAAAAATCTTCATTGGACTCTACCTGTCCTTCCAACGATGGCCCCATCTCCCTCCTCCCTTTCCTATCCAAGATACTTGAACGTGCTGTTCACCACCATTGTCTTGGGGGCTGATAAAAGGCTGGAAGAAGGAATAGGACAGATAATTTGTGGGGGGATGGGGAGAAGCAAGGGTATATTTGTAACTCGGGTCTCAGCCTTTCTGAGCACACTACCAGAACCTTCATCCACACTCTTACCACCTCTCGCTTAGACTATTGGAACTTGCTTCTCACAGGTCTCCCACTTAGCCATCTCTCTCCTCTTCAATCTGTTCAAAATTCTGCTGCACGACTAATATTCCGCCAGTGTCGTTACGCTCATATTAGCCCTCTCCTCAAGTCACTTCACTGGCTCCCTATCCATTTCCGCATACAGTTCAAACTCCTCTTATTGACCATAAGTGCATTCACTCTGCAGCTCCTCAGTACCTCTCCACTCTCATCTCTCCCTACATTCCTCCCCGGGAACTCCGTTCACTGGGTAAATCTCTCTTATCTGCACCCTTCTCCTCCACTGCTAACTCTTTCTGCACCATATGCCTGCAGTAGACTTCCTGAGCCAGTACATCAAGCTCCATCTCTGGTTGTCTTCAAATCTAAGCTAAAAGCCCACCTTTTGATGCTGCTTTTAACTCCTAACCCTTGTTCACTTGTTCAGTACCCTTATTTTATCATCCCCACCTTAGTAATTCCCTTATCACTTATTTGTCCTGTTTGTCTGTTCTAATCTAATTATGTAAATGAGAAGTGACCGACTCACCTGCAAATGCGCAGTAGAGAGCAGCTGTTCTGCGCATGTGCAGCACGTCACAGGTCTCTCTTGACGTCAGCCAATCATATGCTCCTCCAAAGTTCTGTGGCTGCCTGGGTTCGTAACAGGACCCACCCTCGCATCAAAATGTCATGACGTCAGAGGGCGGGCCCTGTAACAAACCCTCTCTCTCTCTCTGTAAGCCAAACGAAATCACCTTCCCCTGAGGTCGCTGGCCCCACAATCCCCCCTCTCGGTCGCAGGTGCTCCACATACAGAGCAGAGAAACAAAGTTGATTTGTCAGTCAGTCAGTCCTGAGCATCGCCAGCCACCCATCAGCACGTGGGGTCGATGGCGCTAGAGAGCGCACGAGCTAGCTGGCAGGCAGAGCTTGCGTACGTCACATTGGTGAATAGGGAAAGAGCGTGGGCTCCCGTTAGCATGACGTACACGGAGTTGAGCTGGGAGATGTAGGGAGAGCGCTGCGAAATTGAAGCGCAAACCTCTCTCTTACACACACACACTCTCTCTCTCTCTCACACAATCTCACTCTCTCTCTCTGACACACACACTCTCTCTCAGCCAACCCCCCCCCCCCCCCCCCCCACACACACACACACACACACTCAGCATATTAGCAGCAAAGTTGAGACATCGGAGCATCGCTCAGTCCCATACAGAGGAAACCCACAAACCTCTCATTCACACACACACACACACACACACACACACTCTCTCTCTCTCACACAAACTCACTCTCTCTCTCTGACACACACACTCTCTCTCAGCCAACCCCCCCCCCCCCTCCACCCACACACACACTCAGCATATTAGCAGCAAAGCTGAGACATCGGAGCATCGCTCAGTCCCATACAGAGGAAACCCACCAACCTCTCATTCACACACACACACACACACACTCTCTCTCTCAACCAAACAACGCCCTCCCCCCCAGAAGCGTAGCGAGGTTTTGCCACCAGGGGGAGCAGACCTATTGTAAAACAGGCTCCAGTGCAGGGCTGAAGGGCCAATCCACATAGGCGCCATTTCATTCAAAATCCATTTGGGGGAGCGACTGCTCCCCTTGCACCCCACCTGGCTACACCTCTGCCCCCCCCCCCCCCCCACAGCATATTAGCAGCAAAGCAGAAGCATCAGAACATTGCTCAGCCCCATACAGAGGACACCCGCAAACCACTCTCACACACACACACACACACACACATACACTTTCTCTGTCTCTCTCTCTCACACACACTCTCTCTCTCTCTCTCTCTCTGTGACACACACTCTCTCTCTCTCAGCCAAAGCCCCCCCCCCCCCCAAAGCATATTAGCAGCAAAGAGGATATGGATGGATGGAGGGGATGGGAAGTCAGGGGAGACAAGAGGGTTGCTGCACATGGATGGATGGAGGGGAGGGGAGGTCAGGGGAGACAAGAGGGTTGCTGCACATGGATGGATGGAGGGGAGGGAAGGGAAGACAGGAAGGAGATGCACATGGATGGAAGGGAGACAGAAGAAATTCTGGACATGGATGAAGGGGAGGGAACACATAGCAAGGAGATGCACATGGATGGATGGGAAGGGAGAGAGAAGAAATGCTGGACATCCAATTCTCATTTTTTTTCTTCTGCTGTTCCACTACATTGTTAAAAACAAAAATCTTGCCCGTTTTAAT
This sequence comes from Microcaecilia unicolor, assembly GCF_901765095.1. NCBI lineage: Eukaryota > Metazoa > Chordata > Amphibia > Gymnophiona > Siphonopidae > Microcaecilia > Microcaecilia unicolor. Next base: position 532,720,160 of record NC_044033.1, on the reverse strand, counting down.
GCGCTTAACGGCTAGTTCGATTGTAAGCTCTGTCGAGCAGGGACTGTTTCTTCATGTTCAAGTGTACAGCGCTGTGTACATCTAGTAGCACTATAGAAATGATTATTAGTAGTAGTAGTAACTTCCTCAAGTGTTTCCTAGTCTTTGTACTTTTGAAATGAGTAAAAACTCGATTTACTTCTACTTGTTCTAGACCATTCAGGATTTTGTAGACCTCAATCCTATCTCCCCTCATCCGTCTCTTTTCCAAGCTGAAGAGCCCTAACCTCTTTAACCTTTCCTCACATGAAAGGAGTTCCATCCCCTTTATCATTTTGGAACCTTTTCTAATTCTGCTATATCTTTTCTGAGATACGGCGATCAGAACTGAACACAATACTCAAGGTGTGAACGCACCATGGAACGATACAAAGGCATTATAGTATTTTTGGTCTTATTCACCATCCCTTTCCTAATAATTCCTAGCATCCTGTTTGGTCTGTTGGTCACCGCAGCGCACTGAACAGAAAATTTCAGCATATTATCAACAACGCTGGGAATAGCTAAAGTGGGCAGTTGCTGGAGGATGGTAGGGGTAACAGAAGTGGTCTGATGCTGGAAGCAGATGCAAGAAGGGGCTGATGGTGGGGGGTGGGGAGAAATGGGAGCTTGACTATCAGATTGGGGTTGGGAATGGAGGTGGGAGAAGCGATCTAATGCAAGAGCAAAGGAGGCTACGGGTCTAACAAGGGGCAGATGAGATATAAGGGTTAGGGGCTGATACAAGGCTGGAAGAAGGAAGGGTATATTTGTAACTCGGGTCTCAGCCTTTACTAGCTCAGGTCTGCAAAACCCCCGACCTGGGTCACAGGGAAAACAGAATTTATTTTCTCTCTCTGGTATCATAGGGGATCACTCTCACATTGCACTCAAATCCCATATCGCCTGCAGCTGAGCTGGGAGTGGGTAAATGGTCCGGAATAGAGATCTGGGGTGATGAGAGCTTCAGAATCTCAAGGTGCACTTCTCTCCATCCCGAACACTCGCCCTCACTCTCTTGCCAATGATAACGCTGCACTCCGGAAGCTTTACACAACTTTACTTTAACTGGTGCAGCTAGCAAATCAACATGTAAATTCTTCTATTTACCGTCCTGATCTAGATCATTAGCAATGCTCTCGGTTCTCTCCCCACTCGTCAGATCAGAAGTCAGCTGTACAAATGTACACCACCTCCTTTTGTGTCAGCAATAAATCCAAAGCTGCTTTATTACTTCTGACTCCAATCCCTTCAGGTTGTCCTTCTTCCAGCAGTGCACCTCGCAGGGCCTTGGACAGGCTTCCCCTGTTCTGGTCCTGCTCCTCCCGAATCTCTTACTCCCTCTCCAGTTGCCACTTATAGGGGCAGCAACTGCTCCTTTAGTCAGCTTGTACTTATTCCTTCACTCCAGGATCCCCCAATGCTCCTGAGGGTCCTGGTGGGGGTACAAGTAACCAAAGACCCCATGTACCTCAACACAACTCCTTTTATTAAAGCCAAACTCCACCCCTGCTGTCACTGTACAGGAATACACTTTCTTTCTGAAACTTACATAAGTATTGCCATACTGGGACAGACTGAAGGTCCATCAAGCCCAGCATCCTGTTTCCAACAGTGGCCAATCCAGGTCACATGTGCCTGGCAAGATCCCAAAACAGTACAATACATTTTATGCTGCTTATTCTAGAAATAAGCAGTGGATTTTCCCCAAGTCCATTTTAATAATAGTCTATGGACTTTTCCTTTAGGAAGCCATCCAAACCTTTTTTTTGAACCCCGCTAAGCTAACCGCTTTTACTACATTCTCTGGCAACGAATTCCAGAGTTTAATTAGACGTTGAGTGAAAATATATTTTCTCCGATTCGTATTAAATTTCCTATCTAGCTTCATTGCGTGCCTGCTAGTCCTAGTATTTTTGGAAAGAGTAAACAACCTTTAGGAAGCCATCCAAACCTTTTTTAAAACCCCGTTAAGCTAATCGCTTTTACTACATTCTCTGGCAATGAATTACAGTTTAATTACACATTGAGTGAAGAAATATTTTCTCTGATTCATATTAAATTTACTACTTTCTAGCTTCGTTGCGTGCCTCCTAGTCCTAGTATTTTGGGAAAGAGTAAACAATTGATTCACGTCTACCCATTCCACTCCACTCATTTTATAGACCTCTATCATATCTCCCCTCAGTTTGTTCTAATACCACTCTTTGTTGGGCTGGGCTTTATCATCTCACTGATCCACCCCTCTGGCAGGGACCTCCCTCCCCCCAGGGCCTTTGGAAAGGTCTATCACACATAAACTTAGTAATATCCATTGCAAGATGAAGATGGAGGGGCAGAGGGATGGGGACTGGAGTTAAGGTGGAGGAAAGATGGGGTAAATTAATACTGGAGAAGGAGGTAACTGGATGGATGCTAGAGAAAGGGAGAAAGGTAATATTGGAGAAGAGGCATAAGCAAAGGGGAAAAGAAAGGGTTGGAAGAGGGTGAGGGACAAAGGAAGGGAAGAGATCTTTGAAGGAAGTGAGAAAGGATGGACATAGGGAAGGTTAAAGGAGAAATAGGAGCCTGAAAAAGGGGATAAGACATAAAGGGACTGGAGCTATAGAGGAGATCACTGTTCCCTCTAAGCTGAGTGGGATTCCTCCAACTCCATGGCTGCAAGTGAGGTGCGGTGCTTCAAAGCTGTATTTCCAATTGCTAGGGATAGACAGCTTCACTGAAAACGGTAACGGAATTAAAACATGCATGGGATAAAGGAATCCTGTTCAGAAGGAATGGATCCTCAGAAGCTTAGCTGAGATTGGGTGGCAGAGCCGGTGGTGGGAGGTGGGGCTGGTGGTTGGGAGGCGGGGATAGTGCTGGGCAGACTTATACGGTCTGTGCCAGAGCCGGTGGTGGGAGGAGGGGCTGGTGGTTGGGAGGTGGGGATAGTGCTGGGCAGACTTATACAGTCTGTGCCCTGAAAAAGACAGGTACAAATCAAAGTAAGGTATACACAAAAAATGGCACATGTGAGTTTATCTTGTTGGGCAGACTGGATGGACCGCGCAGGTTTTTTTCTGCCGTCATGTACTATGTTAAGTAGAAAAACTAGCTAAATGTAGGTAAATAAAAAAAAGCAGATGAGAAAAACAGAGAAAAAAATGAAACAGAGGGATTGGAGTCAGAAGAGAAGTAGAAAATGGAAATTAGATCCCAGAAAAGGACTTTGGAGAAAACTGACAAGAGGATGTAATAAAGAGAGACCAGGACCAACTCAAATGAAAAATAAAGTGTTCAGCCAACAAGGGTACATAAAATGTCATTATTAATATTTGTTCTTACAGGAAAAATCATCTGTTTCTTTTCTTTTTCAGTGTTCTACTGCTCATAGTGTGGTTTCTTAGGTTTACAATTTCATTTTTTTTTGTTTAGCTATTTGTTTCTAATCACTAGTCTCTTTTTTCCTAGGTAACAGGTCTGCGTTTTTCTTCCGTAATCACAGAGAAGGATTCTTGTAACATGTGGGTTCTGTGTACAATTGTTCTTTTTTCCCAGCTGGAGGTGTTCTGGTGTTGTAGAAAACTTGCAGTGTTGACTTTTAATAGGTTGGGTTAGTTCAGTTTGTAATTACAGAGAAGGATTCTTCTAACACGTAGACTCTATGTATGATTGTTCTCTTTTTACAGCTGGAGGTTATTCTAAGATACTTGAAGTGCTGCCTTTTCATAGGTAGGATTAGTGCAATTTGTAATTTCAGAGAGGATTCTTGTAACATGTAGATTCTGTGTACGATTGTTCTCATGTCATAGCTGAAGGTGTTCTGGTGTTCTAGAACATTTGTCTTGGACCTCAGTTGATCAGATATGCAACATAGCCCAGGTCACAAGGTTGGCTGCTGTGGGCAGGAACATATATGAATATAGACAATGTTTGTTTATTTTGCCTTTCTCAAACTATCAAAGCGGCTCATAAGAAGAGAAAAACATTACATTAAAATACCCTGAATTTATGTAAGACTAAAACAATTCACAGGCCCATAATTGAACTGTTCAATGTTCCAGCAGCCCCATCTTCATTTCTCTCGAAGTTGTCTCTAATTACTACTAATTAAAAAGATCCTGTTTCCAAGCAGCTAAAGGCTGAAAGTGTAACGCTGATATATGAGTGATACACCCGGCTTGCACTGAGATGCTTAGCGAATAATTGACCAAAATTGCTGTACAGAGTAAAGTAGAGACACATTTCACAGTCCTCATGTTTCTCCTCTGCCTCTTTGTAAAAGGAAAGGGAAATGGGACTTGATATACTGCCTTTCTGAGGTTTTTGCAACTACATTCAAAGCGGTTTACATATATTCAGGTACTTATTTTGTACCAGGGGCAACAGAGGGTTAAGTCCAGAGTCACAAGGAGCTGCAGTGGAAATCGAACCCAGTTCCCCAGGATCAAAGTCCACTGCACTAACCACTAGGCTACTCCTCCACTCATTCCACCAATAAGAGCCAACCTCATCAGTGATGTCACAATGGCTTGATTGCCCGATACTTGGCTCACTTCTGATATTGTGATGTCATAAGGGGAAGGGAAATGGGACTTGACATACCGCCTTTCTGAGGTTTTTGCAACTACATTCAAAGCGGTTTACATATATTCAGGTACTTATTTTGTACCAGGGGCAATGGAGGGTTAAGTGACTTGCCCAGAGTCACAAGGAGCTGCAGTGGGAATCGAACTGGGCTCCCCAGGATCGAAGTCCACTGCACTAACCACTAGGCTACTCCTCCACTCATTCCACCAATAAGAGCCAACCTCATCAGTGATGTCACAATGGCTTGATTGCCCGATATTTGGCTCACTTTTGATATTGTGATGTCATAAGGGAAAGGGGGAAAGGGAAATGGGACTTGATACACCGCCTTTGAGGTTTTTGCAACTACATTCAAAGTGGTTTACATATATTCAGGTACTTATTTTGTACCAGGGGCAATGGAGGGTTATGTGACTTGCCCAGAGTCACAAGGAGCTGCAGTGGGAATCGAACCCTAACCACTAGGCTACTCCTCCACAGGAAGCAGCAACAGGAGGAATGACAGAGACAATCCATTCAATCCAAAGTTTGCATTAATCTGTTAGTACGTTGGTGAAATTGTCATGGTTTTCTCAAAGAGTCTGGTACAAGAAATGGAACATTTTCCGCAGAAAAGCAGCAAGGATGATGTGGAAGGAAGGAGCCAGCACCCCTGATTACGCTTGCAGAGCACTGAGCTGAGAATAGCCACTGGAGGCAAGGCGCCCTTGTGAATTTGTGGTATCTTTATGACGGGAGGAATTCCACCACAAACCTCAAAAAGCCTTCATTTTATCTGGAGGGTGTCTGAAGTTTTCAGAAATTCCTCCCAACCTGGCCCAAATGTCATTGACTGCTAAATTAGCCTGAGGCTGGGACTGTGCACTCTTCTGAGGCCTGCTTAGGGGCAGCCAGGCCTGAGCTTCCTTCTGCTCACACTGCAGGCCTTGGGGCAGGAAAGTCTCTCTCTGTGAAAGGTTACAGCTGGAGCCAAGCTGAACCCTGATGCTGCAGAACAAATTCATTAAGCAGGGAAATCCCCGGTGGCCTTGCCTGTCTTTTGCAGAGAAATTAAGAGCAGAACTGGTCTGAGGTGAATAGCAAGGAATTAGAAAACCCTTGGAATGCCTGCCCAGAGACTCAGCCTCAAAGCAAATCCTGTCATCCTGCCAGGCTCCAGGGAAACCCTGCAGCCAAGAAAAACAGGAGCAGAAATCCATCTGACTGATCCTGTGGAAACAGCTGGAAGCACTTACCCAGAAAAACCAGCTCCCATCAGGTCTTCAGAAGATGCTGAGGTGTGGCTGATAGCGAGCGGGACAGCAGGACCCAGCTTTCCCTTCAGCATGTGGCCAGGGAAAATATTTTTCTTCCCATAGCTTGAAAGAGATCAGCAAAGCTTCAAGCACTGAGGCTGATACAGGCCCTGATTACTTCTTTCTCCTGGTCTCCTCTCGCCTCAGCCCTTGTCTGTGCACACATGGCAGAATCTTCCTCCCTCCATTTGGGGCTGATGCAGAGAGCTGTGTTTTAGGGCCCCTTGCTAAAACTCAGCACATAATTTCCTAACTCATTGGTTATATCATGTATTGTTTTTGTGGCTTTTGGTAATGCATTCCACAGTTGCGCGCCTATGTAGGAGAAGCTGGATGCATATGTTACTACTACTACTACTTATCATTTCTGTAGCGCTACTGGACGTACGCAACGCTGTACACTTGAACATGAAGAGACAATCCCTGCTCGACAGAGCTTACAATTTAACCAGGACAGACAAACAGGACAAATAAGGGATAAGGACAAAGGGTAGCAAGATTCCGGAATCCCAAAGAGTAGCAAGATTCTGGAACCCAAGTAATAGCAAGATTCCGGAATCCCAGAGTAGCAAGATTCTGTGCGGAATCCCAAAGAGTAGCAACATTCCGGAATCCCAAAGAGTTTTAAGATTTTACTACTTATCATTTCTATAGTGCTACTAGACGTACGCAACGCTGTACACTTTAACATGAAGAGACAGTCCCTGCTCGACAGAGCTTACAATCTAATCAGTACAGACAAACAGCACAAATAAAGAAAATACGTAAGGTGGGAATGATAAAACAGACATGGGTACTGAACAAGAGAACAGAGGTTAACAGTAGTCCACATTGATAATGTTTTTTTTCTTTTATTTCCCAGGTTCTTTTTGAAAAGCCACTGATATCCCCTTAATACAGACATTGATCGTGTCAGACGAATCTTCAACTGGGTGACCAAACAGTTGGATGTGGGAGGGGCGCTTGATGTGGTATACTTGGATTTCAGCAAAGCCTTTGACATGGTTCCACACAGGCGACTGATAAATAAATTGAGTGCCCTCGGTGCGGGACCTAGAGTAACTGATCGGGTTGAATGTTAGGAGACAGAGGGTGATGGTAAATGGAGCTTGCTCTGAAGAAAAGGATGTCGTCAGTGGAGTACCGCAGGGATTGGTCCTAGGGCCGGCTCTTTTTAACGTCTTTATGAGCGATATTGCGGAAGGGCTGTCTGGTAAGGTTTGTCTCTTTGCGGATGATACTAAACTCTGCAACAGGGTGGACACCCTGGAGGATGTGAATGACATGAGGAAGGACCTAGCGAAGCTGGAGGAATGGACCGATATTTGGCAACTAAGGTTTAATCCCAAAAAACGCAGGGTCGTGCACTTGGTTAGTTTTGCAAATAGTATCCTAACGGGATGGCATATACCTTGCAAAGGAAAGAAATACAGGGGCAATTGAGTTGCTTGTGTTACATCTGGAATGCTGTTCTCTGCATACAGGGTCCCTTTTACTAAGCCACGTAAGCGTCTACATGCGCCCAGCGAGCAGCAAAATGGAGTTACCGCCCGGCTACCACGTGGCTCTTATGGTAATTTTCATTTTTGGTGCGTGTCTGATACGTGCAGCCAACTTTTATTTTTGGATGCGTTGTATTGGACACGCGCCAAGTGGCATTTGAAACACGTAGGTCTTTACCGCCCGGTCACAGCGTCAGTCTTTACCACTAGGTCAATGGATGGCGGTAAGGTCGCAGACCCAAAATGGACGTGCGGCAATTTCGATTTTGCCCATACGTCCATTTTCAGAAAAAAATGTCTAAAAAAGCCTTTTTTTACAGGTGCGCTGAGAAATGGATTGGCGCACACCCAAAACCCGCGCCTACACTACTGCAAGCCATGGCTAGTGCAGCAGGCTTTGATCCTGGGGCTCTGGGTTCAATTCCCACTGCAGCTCCTTGTGACCTTGGTAAAGTCACTTAACCCTCCATTGCCCCAGGTTCAAAAACTTAGATTGTAAGCCCTCTAGGGACTGGGAAAATACCTGTAGATAATGTGTACTGCGCTGCCCTCTAGGGACAGAGAAAGTACCTGCATATAATGTGTACAGCGCTGCCCTCTAGGGACAGAGAAAGTACCTGCATATAATGTGTACAGCGCTGCCCTCTAGGGACAGAGAAAGTATCTGCAGATAATGTGTACAGCACTAATAGTGCTATAGAAATGATTAGTAGTAATAATATTTAAGCACAAGATATCATTTCAGCCCCGGTACATATGTACAAGCATGCAACTCCCAGTGACAACAATATTGAGTTCCATTTGTCCCTTCTTCTTCAATGAAGCCAGAAAGGTCTGGGTCCTGTGCGCTTGCAGCAAAGAGACAAAAGAAGCATGAAATCTTCACTAACAGTGACCGCACAAGACTCCTCCTCAGATGTTGTGTTAAAACCTCACTGTTAGAAAACCTCACGCTCAGCCTTCGAGTCTGCTGTGCAGTACTCTGTATCTGTGTTGAATAACTAAATATGTGGGGTGATGTCTACTGTGGGAGTTAGTTCAGGCACTGACCCCTCTCTGCATCATTCGCTCTCCAACACATTGATTGAGCACTGATTAAGCTTGCCCTTCTGCCTGCATCAGCCCATCAAGGGAAAGGGAAATGGGACTTGATATACTGCCTTTCTGTGTTTCTTTTACAACTACATTCAAAGTGCTTTAACATAATATATGCAGGTACTTATTTATACCTGGGACAATGGAGGGTTAAGTGACTTGTCCAGAGTCACAAGGAGCTGCAGTGGGAATTGAACCCAGTTCCCCAGGATCAAAGTTCACTGCCCTAACCACTAGGCTACTCCTCCACTAGCACCATGCTATGTAGAATCTCAAACAGTAGCAACAGAACCTCAGATAGTAGCAGCATTCCATGTAGAATCTCAAACAGTAGCAACAGAACCTCAAATAGTAACAACATTCCATGTAGAATCTCAAATAGTAGCAACAGAACCTCAAATAGTAGCAACAGAACCTCAAATGGTAGCAACATTCCATGCAGAATCTCAAATAGTAGCAACAGAACCTCAAATGGTAGCAACATTCCATGTAGAATCTCAAATAGTAGCAACAGAACCTCAAATAGTAGCAACATTCCATGCAGAATCTCAAATAGTAGCAACAGAACCTCAAATGGTAGCAACATTCCATGTAGAATCTCAAATAGTAGCAACAGAACCTCAAATAGTAGCAACATTCCATGCAGAATCTCAAATAGTAGCAACAGAACCTCAAATGGTAGCAACATTCCATGCAGAATCTCAAATAGTAGCAACAGAATCTCAAATGGTAGCAACATTCCATCTAGAATCCCAAATAGTAGCAACAGAATCTCAAATGGTAGCAACATTCCATGTAGAATCTCAAATAGTAGCAACAGAACCTCAAATGGTAGCAACAGAACCTCAAATGGTAGCAACATTCCATGCAGAATCTCAAATAGTAGCAACAGAACCTCAAATGGTAGCAACATTCCATGCAGAATCTCAAATAGTAGCAACAGAACCTCAAATGGTAGCAACATTCCATGTAGAATCTCAAATAGTAGCAACATTCCATGCAGAATCTCAAATAGTAGCAACAGAACCTCAAATGGTAGCAACATTCCATGGAGAATCTCAAATAGTAGCAACAGAACCTCAAATAGTGGCAACAGAACCTCAAATGGTAGCAACAATCCCTGCAGAACCTCAAATGGTAGCAACAATCCATGGAGAATCTCAAATAGTAGCAACAGAACCTCAAATGGTAGCAACATTCCATCTAGAATCCAAATAGTAGCAACAGAATCTCAAATGGTAGCAACATTCCATCTAGAATCCCAAATAGTAGCAACAGAATCTCAAATGGTAGCAACATTCCATGTAGAATCTCAAATAGTAGCAACAGAACCTCAAATGGTAGCAACATTCCATCTAGAATCCCAAATAGTAGCAACAGAATCTCAAATGGTAGCAACATTCCATGTAGAATCTCAAATAGTAGCAACAGAACCTTAAATGGTAGCAACAGAACCTCAAATGGTAGCAACATTCCATGCAGAATCTCAAATAGTAGCAACAGAACCTCAAATGGTAGCAACATTCCATGCAGAATCTCAAATAGTAGCAACAGAACCTCAAATGGTAGCAACATTCCATGTAGAATCTCAAATAGTAGCAACATTCCATGCAGAATCTCAAATAGTAGCAACAGAACCTCAAATGGTAGCAACATTCCATGGAGAATCTCAAATAGTAGCAACAGAACCTCAAATAGTGGCAACATTCCCTGCAGAATCTCAAATAGTAGCAACAGAACCTCAAATGGTAGCAACAATCCATGGAGAATCTCAAATAGTAGCAACAGAACCTCAAATGGTAGCAACATTCCATGGAGAATCTCAAATAGTAGCACAGAATCTCAATAGTAGCAACATTCCATGGAAAATCTCAAATAGTAGCAACAGAACCTCAAATGGTAGCAACATTCCATGGAGAATCTCAAATAGTAGCACAGAATCTCAATAGTAGCAACATTCCATGGAAAATCTCAAATAGTAGCAACAGAACCTCAAATAGTGGCAACATTCCCTGCAGAATCTCAAATAGTAGCAACAGAACCTCAAATGGTAGCAACAATCCCTGCAGAACCTCAAATGGTAGCAACAATCCATGGAGAATCTCAAATAGTAGCAACAGAACCTCAAATGGTAGCAACATTCCATCTAGAATCCCAAATAGTAGCAACAGAATCTCAAATGGTAGCAACATTCCATCTAGAATCCCAAATAGTAGCAACAGAATCTCAAATGGTAGCAACATTCCATGTAGAATCTCAAATAGTAGCAACAGAACCTCAAATGGTAGCAACAGAACCTCAAATGGTAGCAACATTCCATGCAGAATCTCAAATAGTAGCAACAGAACCTCAAATGGTAGCAACATTCCATGCAGAATCTCAAATAGTAGCAACAGAACCTCAAATGGTAGCAACATTCCATGCAGAATCTCAAATAGTAGCAACAGAACCTCAAATGGTAGCAACATTCCATGTAGAATCTCAAATAGTAGCAACATTCCATGCAGAATCTCAAATAGTAGCAACAGAACCTCAAATGGTAGCAACATTCCATGGAGAATCTCAAATAGTAGCAACAGAACCTCAAATAGTGGCAACATTCCCTGCAGAATCTCAAATAGTAGCAACAGAACCTCAAATGGTAGCAACATTCCATGTAGAATCTCAAATAGTAGCAACAATCCATGGAGAATCTCAAATAGTAGCAACAGAACCTCAAATAGTGGCAACATTCCCTGCAGAATCTCAAATAGTAGCAACAGAACCTCAAATGGTAGCAACATTCCATGTAGAATCTCAAATAGTAGCAACATTCCATGGAGAATCTCAAATAGTAGCAACAGAACCTCAAATAGTGGCAACATTCCCTGCAGAATCTCAAATAGTAGCAACAGAACCTCAAATGGTAGCAACATTCCATGTAGAATCTCAAATAGTAGCAACAATCCATGGAGAATCTCAAATAGTAGCAACAGAACCTCAAATGGTAGCAACATTCCATGGAGAATCTCAAATAGTAGCACAGAATCTCAATAGTAGCAACATTCCATGGAAAATCTCAAATAGTAGCAACAGAACCTCAAATAGTGGCAACATTCCCTGCAGAATCTCAAATAGTAGCAACAGAACCTCAAATGGTAGCAACAATCCCTGCAGAACCTCAAATGGTAGCAACAATCCCTGCAGAACCTCAAATGGTAGCAACAATCCATGGAGAATCTCAAATAGTAGCAACAGAACCTCAAATGGTAGCAACATTCCATCTAGAATCCCAAATAGTAGCAACAGAACCTCAAATGGTAGCAACATTTCATGGAGAATCCCAAATATGGAAAGGGAAATGGGATTTGATATACTGCCTTTCTGAGGTTTTTGCAACTACATTCAAAGCGGTTTACATATATTCAGGTACTTATTTTGTACCAGGGGCAATGGAGGTTTAAGTGACAAGGAGCTGCAGTGGAAATCGAACCCAGTTCCCCAGGATCAGAGTCTGCTGCACTAATCACTAGGCTACTCCTCCACACGTCAATAACATAAAAACATGCGTGCACAAAAGTCGAACCACACACCCCTTCAGGAAAGCAGGACCTTGTAGAATGCTCAGAGCACTTGCTAAATTTGGATAATTTACATCTTAGCACACTGCCGGCACATCCCAGTTTTGGATTCTTTCCTTGATGGCAAACTGGCAGCCTGGAAGGAGATGGCAGGGAGAGAAGGAAGCTGCATGACCATGAAATTAGGAAATAAGTAATTGCTTCTCTTACTATTGACGGTGTTAAATCTAATTTCAGACCACTAGGTTGGATTAAGTCTGGGTCTGCATCTGGCAGCAACACCTCATTAACAGAGGCGAGATAAAGTCATTAGTGCTCCAGTGGCAAAAATAGCAAATGAATCGTCTGATGTGGGCAGTTGTCCAAAGGAGAAGCAACAGGATACAGGGCTTGTGGCCATGTCTTTGAAGAAAAAAAAGTACATTTTCTAGGTCCAGGATTGGCTTCCACAGTTCAACCTATGATACCTGCAACAGACTGTTAATGTTCTTCTTAATTCTCCTTCCCTTATACTCTACTACTCCTACTACTACTATTTAGCATTTCTATAGCGCTACAAAGCATAAGCAGCGCTGCACAAACATAGAAGAAAGACAGTCCCTGCTCAAAGAGCTTACAATCTAATACTCTGCCAGTTATGTATCCTATTTGCCTGCCGCTGGCTCCTCCTTTTATCCTCCACCTTCTTTAAGGTCATGTCCTGTTTTAAAGGTCTTGTCCTAGTGGCTTCTGCAGGTCCTGATAAGCTACAGACGTTTCTTTCCCACCATCCCCCACTCCACTTCCTCACTGTACCACTGGCTGTAGGCAAAAGCCAGAAATTAGATCACTGGACTGGACAGAGGTCAAAGGTAAAATCATTCTTCCAGGGTAGAGAAACTGATGAACCACTTCTGAACAGGGCCACAGAAAGACTGAGCCAGGCCCGGGACAGAGTTGTCATTGCCGCAGCCCCCCCCCCCTTCTTCCCACCCGCCTGCCCGAAGTACCTTGGCTGTGCCCAGCATTAACATAGTAACATAGTAAAAGACGGCAGATAAAGACCTGTACGGTCCATCCAGTCTGCCCAACAAGATAAACTCATTTTACATGGTATGTGATGCTTTATACTCGAGTTTGATTTGTCCTTGCCATTCTCAGGGCACAGACCGTAGAAGTCTGCCCAGCACTGTTCTTGTACTAAGTTCTGAAGCTAACGTCGAAGCCCCTTAAAATTTACACTCCAGCCCATCCCTATCTATTCAGTCACAATCAGGGCGTAGACTGTAGAAGTCTACCCAGCTCCCATTTTCTTTCCCAATTACCAGCGTCGCCACCCAATCTCCGCTAAGATTCCGCGGAACCATTCCTTCTAAACAGGATTCCTTTGCGTTTATCCCAAGCATGTTTGAATTCCATTACCGTTTTCAACTCCACCACCTCCCACAGGAGGGCATTCCACATATCCACCACCCTTTCCATGAAAAAAATACTTCCTGACATTACTCCTCAGTCTGCCCCCCTTCAACCTCAATTCATGTCCTCTAGTTCTACCGCCTTCCCGCCTCCGAAAAAGGTTAATTTGTGGATTGCCTGCCTCTGCGTCTGCTTTCCCCAGGTCCCAAATTGAGCATACGTGGCCTGAGGGCCCAGCTTATCCCATGCCTTTTAACATTCTGGAACAGTCCTCGACTCCACCACCTCCACCGGGAGGCCATTCCACGCCTCCACCACCCTTTCTGTGAAATAATACTTCCTTAGGTTACTCCTAAGCCTATTCCCTCTTAACTTTGTCATATGCCCCCTCATTCATTTGAAAAAGGCTCTCTTCCTGTACATAAATGCCGTTGAGATATTTAAACGCCTCTATCATGTCTCCTGTGTTTGTTAGAGGCATGTCCAGGAGATTGTATTGGTTAATCGAGAGACCTGACCCTGACTAGTGGGTTCAGTTCCTGAGGCTGGACCTTTACAAGGACATTGAGAAGATGGTACTGGTTCAGAGAAAGGTCACTAATGTATCTAGCTTGGTTATACAGGAGGAAGATTCTGGGTCCCTGTTCCAGAGCAGCGCTACGTGTGGGAGGAAAATAAATCATCCAGGCGTTATGGATGTGTGGCAAATCTGAAATTACCATTGGGGGGGGGGGCACATTGGCATGGCGGTGGGCACGCACTGCACACATGTAGAGTCTAACGTGTCTTTGTAAAAAGGCCCCTCTTTGACGTGTTATTGATTTTTAAGCAGTGTTGATAATATGTTTTTTTAAAAATATAACTGACGATATTGTAATTGCTATTGTAAATTACTTTGGCGTTTATTGGTGTTATGTGGTATATCAAATCAATAAATCAAATCAAATTAAATGATAGTAGGTGCTCTACTGGAGAGTAAGAGAAGAAAGAAAGATCCTTCCTGTGAGCTCTCTCCCTCCTTTCCAGGTCACAAATACTACTACTACTTATCACTTCTATAGTGCTACAAGGCATATGCAGCGCTGTTCATCATACACGAAAAGACAGTCCCTGCTCAAAGAGCTCACAATGACAAGATCCCAAATAAGTTCAATACATTTTATGCTGCTTATCTCAGAAATAAGCAGCAGTGGATTTTCCCCAAGTCATTTTAATAATGGTCTATGCCGTCCAAACCTTTTTTTAAACCCTGCTAAGCTAACCACCTTTACCACATTCTCTGGCAACGAATTCCAGAGTTTAATTACACATTGAGTGAAGAAACATTTTCATAGATTTGTTTTAAATTTACTACTTTGCAGCTTTATTGTGTGCCCCCTAGTCCTAGTATTTTTGGAAAGAGTAAACAAGAGATTCACGTCTACCCGTTCCACTCCACTCATTATTTTATAGACCTCGATCATATCTCCCCTCAGCCATCTTTTCTCCAAGCTGAAGAGCCCTAGCCGCTTTAGCCTTTCCTCATAGGGAAGTCGTCCCAGCCCCTTTGATTAAGGAGGCAGGGAAAGCCCACTAGAGTTCAACTGTAACCCAAGCATGCAACAAGGAGCATCAAGGAGAGAAAAGAGGAGAAAGCTGAAGAGTTCCCGTTCCAGAAGAGAGAGGAGATGGAACTGATGAGAGTGAGAGTCCAGGCTTAAAGAAAGGGGTAGGACCTGAGTCCCAGGTGAATCCTGCTATGCTTGCTGTGGACACATCCCTGAGAGAGAGGTTGAAAGGGATCATCCCAGTGGTTTGTCCACCCTTAGGAAGCAGGTGCTGGCTGGTTAAAAGTTGCCCACTGCTTGTTCAGGGATCCTTTTTGTGTAAACTAATCAGATAACCTATTACGGTGTAATTTCCTTCTTACCTTCTGCTGTGTCTTCATTCTCTTCCACCAGTGTTTTGATCTTATGTATATAGATGTAAGTGGGTTATAAATTTTAGAAATAAATACCAGTCAATATTCAGTCCGGCTTTTCGTAAATGTTGGCCATCACCAACTAAATTAGCCTTGGATATTCAATGCTGACCCATAACCAGGTTTCACTGGATTTCCTCTAGTAATTGCTATTCTTTTTACTGCAGGAAACAGTGGCCAGATTGATTTTGGGATCTGGTAAATTTGATAGGGGCTGTTCCATTGATGATCCATCTTCACTGGTTGTGTTTTCAAGCTAGGGTAGAGTTTAAGACCACCTTATATCAGGGGCGTAGCCAGACAACAGATTTTGGGTGGGCCTAGGCAAGAAGTGGATGGGCACCAAGTGTTCTTCCCCCCCCCCCCCCCCCCCAACCACCACCAAAAAATATCTCAGCTGGTGGGAAAACACTTCTTTCCACCTCGGCAGTCCACAGCAAGCATGTGCTGAAAAATGAGCATGCTCAGGTGCCAGTATTGTGGACAGTAGTGTTTTCGTTACCATCAGGGGGAAGTCTTCAGCTGGCTGAGCTTGGGATCCCCACCAGCTACCGCTAAACGTGTGCTACTGTTGGGTGGACCCGAGCCCTAAATGGGTGGGCCCTGGCCCACTCAGGCCCACCTGTGGCTACGCCACTGCCTTATATTATTTAAAAAATTTAGGGGACCTTTTACTAAACTGCGGTGAAAAGGGCCCTGCCATAGCAGTGAGGGCTGTTTTTCCCATGTTCCAGAGCCCCTTTTACCATAGCGGGTAAAAAGCCCCCCCCCCCCACAAATGGTCATGTGGCAGGGAGCAATTACTGTCACCCACTGAGCACCGCGCTAGAAAACAAATGTCCTCAAGCCAGAACTATCACCAGCGGTGGTGTTGGGCTGGCAGTCGTTCTGATTTAGCATACGGTAAGCCTGCGTTGTAAAAGGACCCCTTAGGTCGGTGTTATCTTACTCAAATTATTCCCTATGCAGCAATCAGAAGCAGGGCCACCAAGAAGGGGGGGGCAGGGGGGACAAAATTCCCCGGGCCTGGACCTCCAAGGGGGCCCGGCGCCGCAGTCCCACCCGCCCTCCTTCGTCAACCATCTGCCACCGGGCCGGGCCCCCTGTATTGAAATCACAGCGCCTCTCACCTCCGTGTGAAAGCGCTGCAGGCAGCATGGCAGCAGATCGCCTCCCTTCGGGCCTCCTTCCCTCCCTGTGTCCTGCCCTCACCTGACGTAACTTCCGTGTGCAAAGAAGTGCTGTATCGCTCCCTTGGGTTTTTGCAGCCCAAATGCATGACCCTGCGTGTTTTAGCATTACATCTTAGCTGCCAAATTCGGGACCATTCTTCAAGCTTTGCTAGGTCCCTCCTCTTTTTATCCACACCATCAGGGGTGTCTACCCTATTGTGAATTTTGGTATCATTTGCAAAGAGGCAAACTTTACCAGACAGTCGTTCAGCAATATCGCTTACAAAACCAAAACCTTGTGGCACACCACTGGTAACATCCTTTTCCTCAGAATGAGCTCCATTTACCACTACCCTCTGTTGCCTTCCACTCAACCAGTTCCTAACCCAGTCAGTCACTTTAGGGTCCATACCGAGGGTACTCCGTTTATCTGGAAGTCATCTATGAGAAGCTGTGTCAAAGGCTTTGCTGAAATCTAAGTATGCAACTGTGAAGAAACAGTATGTTTTAAGCCTGTAAAATGTATTGGATATTTTCCTGCCTTAATTATGTCTTGAAGTTAATTTCTCTAGTTTGGCAGGCAGGTGGTATGTGTTGTGTTTATGGTGTACAGCGCTGCGTATGCCTTGTAGCACTATAGAAATGATAAATAGTAGTAGTAGTGTTTTAAGCAGTTACAAAGAACTGACCTTTCCCTTCTTTAGTTAACACAGATAAAGGAAATGCCTCTAGTGATGTAACCAGCTTTTTAAAAATGTTGTTGTTGACTGGGCTCTGATTAGCCTGGGAGCTTTTTTTTTTCATTTGAATTGTATTGGCTTTTGCCCTAGTTTCAGGCCAGAAGAAGAGAGAAAAAGTTATTTGCTGAAGCCCTGTAAAAGAAAGTTATGTTTGATAACTGGTGAGCAGCTATATGTCCTTGTCTCCCCAGATACTTTTTAGAAAGTAAACAAATGTTTAGTTAATGTTATAATTGATCCATATTTCAGTTACCTGTTATTGTTTGCTGATTGCACTTTTTCTGTTCACTGTTCAATATTTTTTAATGAGAATAAACACAATTGATTGTTCTCCCTGCTTGTCTGGACTGATAAAGAAACTTGCTGGTTTGTGTTTTGGGTCTGTGAGTGCATTCTGGGAACTGTGGGACCACTAGGAATGTGGCCCCATTAACTTAGAAATCACTGGGGATAATTTGAGAGCAGGAGACTTGCCCAGAGGTGGTTGTGACCCAATCAGTGGGAGGAGGGTGCTAGTGTAGAGCACAAGCGGCAGGTGCAGGCAGACCTGAGCTGTGCTGGGGATAGACCAAACGTACAAATATTCTATACATGTTATTCTTGGAATTGTGGATTTTTCCCAAGTTTATTTAGTAGTGGTTTATGAACTTGTCCTTTAGGAAACCGTCCAAACCCCATTTTAAACTCTGCTAAGCTAACCGCCTTCACCACGTTCTCCGCCAATGAATTCCAGAGTTTAATTATGCGTTGGGTGAAGAAACATTTATTTGTTTTAAATGTACTACACTGTAGTTTCATCGCATGCCCCCTAGTATTTTTGGAAAGTGTGAACAGATGCTTCACATCCACCTGTTCCACTCCACTCATTATTTTATATACCTCTATCATGTCTCCACTCAGCCGTCTCTTCTCCAAGCTGAAAAGCCCTAGCCTCCTTAGTCTTTCTTCATAGGGAAGTCGTCCCATCCCCGCTATCATTTTAGTCGCCCTTCGCTGCACCTTTTCCAATTCCACTATATCTTTCTTGAGATGCGGCGAACAGAATTGAACACAATACTCAAGGTGCAGTCACACCATGGAGCGATATAACGGCATTAAGGATAAGAGCTGAGAAGATTAAAAGGACTATTATCTCCAATGGATATTGAAATCTGTGAGTCAGTTGTATGAGTTGTTTCAGGTAAAACTGGTTAATGTAGCTGGGTTTCCAAAAGTTTTGGACAAATTCCTGGAGGAAAAGTTCATGAAGCGTTATTAAGTAGGTCTGGAGAAAGGCACTGCTTATTCCTGGGGTTAAGTAGCATAGAGTCTTGCTGTTTTCTATTACCTGTGACCTGGACTGGCCACTGTGGGAAACAGGATATTAAGATAAGCAAACACTGACCACCCTGGAAGCCTTATGCAGATCTATATTCAGCCCACAGTGGCTGACTACCACACGCTTGAGCACTGGCATTGAATATCCAGGGCTAATTAAAGTTGTACTGGCCGCTGGACCCACATAAGGGCTTCTGCCCAGGTCTGGAGCTCCCCCCTTCCAATCTCCCTTCCCATCTTCTGGAAAAGCATACCCCCCTTCCTGTCCTATACCCCACGCTCACCCCCTGGAATTGCAGCACCCCTTCCAATCCCCCTCCCACCCCCAGAACAGTATTACCATTCCTTCCAATCCCCTCCTTTCCCTAGAGCCACAGCACTCCCCCTCTTTCCACCCCCTGAACTGCAGCATGATCCCTTCCATCCCCCTCCTACGCCCTGGAACCGCAGCATCCCCCTTCCCATCCTGATCCCCCTCCCACCCCCCTGAAAAAGATCACACAGGCCCAAGCTCTCCCCACCACATTTGTAGGGTCACCCGGGCCTACCTTGATGACCCTGGTGGTCTAGCAAGGCAAACAGTACAACTGATGCCCACTCACCCCTACCCGGTACAGCAGCCTGTTCAAAATGGCTGCCACAACATCTAACACCAGCCTTTGTGGTACAGTCAAACTTTATGATAAGTGAGAGGCGAATTCACAGTCTATAGATCTCAGTGATCCGTCTAGTGGTACAGAGTCTATTGCTATCCCAAATTGATTTTTCCAATATTCTATTTACAGGCAGTCACAAAACATTGCTTAGGAAAATTCAAACTATTCAGAGTACAGCGGCTCGATAAATATTTTCAGCCCATAAGTATGACAGAGTTACTCTACTGTTGGTGGAATTGCATTGGTTGAAGCTTGGGTATATTTTAAATTTGTATTCCAATTTTTGTTTATGTTTATTTCCATCCTTGATATACTGCCTTTTCAAAAACTTTGGTCAAGGTGGTTTACAATCAATAAGATCGCCAAAAGCAACGTCATGATAATGACAGGAAAGGTAACACATACACTCATCAGATAAGGGGAACAAGGCATAGAAAGGGAGTCAGGAAGGAGAGGGTAGAAGGGATCAAGCAGAAACCGGTGACTTGCCTACCAGGCACACCGTTATGAGTCAACCGAACCAAAAGCAAGCTGAAAATAGCGCATTTTCAATTGACTGTTAAATTGAGGAAAAGAGAGGTCAGCTCTAATACACAGAAGCAGCTTGATCCATCCTAATTATTAAACAATGATACTCTAGCAAAACCAGACAAAATCGAACTCTTTACAATTGACTGATTCATGAACTCTGTTACTAATGAACATTAACGCACTACCACTTATTTCGCCGAAATGAACTTCTATATTTGATTGTCCAACTGACTCTATACTGTCAGCAGGCACCTCTTCGTGCTGTCCGCTCTTGTCTCGACACCTCTCCGTGCTGTCCGCTTTCCCCTCGACACCTCTCCGTGCTGTCCTTTTTCACCCACACAATTGGGGCTAATCCATCACCTTAGGAGAACTGCTTTTGCTTATTTGTAACAAGTGATTATTCACAGTACTATTTCCCCAACGGTATCAGAGAAAACCAGTCTGCCCGCTGTATTACAGCTGCTAGTCTCTGTGCACCTTGTTTTACTTCT
The DNA here is from genome assembly GCF_901765095.1 of Microcaecilia unicolor. Lineage (NCBI taxonomy): Eukaryota > Metazoa > Chordata > Amphibia > Gymnophiona > Siphonopidae > Microcaecilia > Microcaecilia unicolor. Next base: position 532,699,853 of record NC_044033.1, on the reverse strand, counting down.
CCCACAGTCAAAGATTCATAACCGTTCAGTTTTAGAATTAGTTAATGCCTGGGATAAACCTGTGGTTCAGTCAATTCCTCTTCTCCTTTCTCTTACTGCCTAGGAGATAGAGGCATTTTCACCACCCTCGCTTGTCAGACATCAACACTCTGACAACCTCCCACCAATGTTCAGACTGACCTCCTTCAGGTAATTAATTCCCACAGTTCCATGAAGCCAGACCGCATCTTGGCATTGTCACTGAGCGGTCCCACATCTCTGGCTTCTCTCTGCAGTCTCTTCCTTTTCCATCTCCCTTTGTCCTGAGCAAAAGAACTCCATTTGCTCCACCTCAGCCTCCTTCATGACATTTTCACTTTTCTCTCCTAGTTCAATCTCCTCCCTCTCCATGGAGTCTTCCCCCACCCTCTCTCCCAGGTGCTGCTCCTCCACCTGATTATCCTCCATCTCCCAATCACCTCCTGACTTTACTACCTGCTGGGAGTTGTAGTGCTGTTTCTCTTGTTCCCTCCTCCCTTGCAAGTGCTGCTGGGTTCTGTAGTTCTCTTCCCTTCTTGCAAGTCTCCTACCCCCTTTTCCCGTCAGAGAGTGCTCTTCCTTTCTTGGCTTACTGCCCCTGTCAGCTCTTCTCTGCTTTCCCTCTACATCCTCCTTACAATACGTTACTTTATCAGCTATGAACTTTAATGCAATACCACTTTGTATTTCTCATCCCGGAAATGGCGATCGCCATTACGGCATAATGTAAGCCACGTTGAGCCTGCAAATAGGTGGGAAAATGTGGGATACAAATGCAACAAATAAATTTCTCAATCTGCATTTCCCCAGCTATAAAGGACTAAAATTCAAGCTGATGGACGCCACTGCCTTCTCTTACATGAGCACGCAGAGATGGAATGCACTACCTACAGACCTGAAAATAACTGACGAAATAACCAACTTTCGCAAATCCTTAAAGACATATTTCTTCAACAAGGCCTACAAAGAGAATCCATAGCTGCACTAATCCACCTCACCAACCCACTCAGCTACAAACGTCCACCTGAATACTTACCCGCCTAATCACTTCCTTCTTTCTTCCCTTACTCAATCTCTGTACACTACTAACTGTATCTGATATTCTGGAATGACAATGTCATAACAAAACTCTGTAAGCCACATTGAGCCTGCAAATAGGTGGGAAAATGTGGGATACAAATGCAAGAAATAAATAGTATAGAGAGGCATCAAACATTTGGAATCTCTTAAGCCATCTAGGTGATGGAAAATGAAGTAGCATTTGCTTAGGGGTCCTACAGTTAACACCATTAGAAAGAAGAACTACCCAAACACACTCTGATAAACTCTCTTGTTTGTCTTTAATAGGTTGTGAGTTTAGTGGAACAGGGACTTTCTCTTATCTGCTTCTTTATAGTTCTGCGTAAGTCTGGTCGCACTCAAGAACTGATAAGTAGTAGTAATAGCAGATAAGAAATGTTTGCTTGATGAAACACATTCTGTTAAGATGTATGAGGGAAAATGAGAAGCTTTTTTTTTTTTTACATTTGTACCCCACACTATGCGGCAGGCAATGGAGGGTTAAGTGACTTGCCCAGAGTCACAAGGAGCTGCCTGTGCCTGAAGTGGGAATCCAACTCAGTTCTTCAGTTCCCCAGGACCAAAGTCCACCACCCTAAACACTAGGCCACTCCTCCACTGTTTCTACTATTTGAGATTCTACATGGAATGTTGCTATTCCACCCTTGCAGATCACCAATGTGGCCACGCAGGCTTCTACATGGAATGTTGCTAGTGGAATAGCAACATTCCATGTAGAATCTCCAATAGTAGCAACATTCCATGTAGAATCTCCAATAGTAGCAACATAATCTCCAATAGTAGCAACATTCCATGTAGAATCTCCAACAGTAGCAACATTCCATGTAGAATCTCCAATAGTAGCAACAGAATCTCCAATAGTAGCAACATTCCATGTAGAATCTCCAATAGTATCTATTTTATTTTTGTTACATTTGTACCCTGCGCTTTCCCACTCATGGCAGGCTCAATGCGGCTTACATGGGGCAATGGAGGGTTAAGTGACTTGCCCAGAGTCACAAGGAGCTGCCTGTGCTGGGAATCAAACTCAGTTCCTCAGGACCAAAGTCCACCACCCTAACCACTAGGCCACTCCTCCACAACACTCAGCTGCAAACCTTGGCCAGATTAAAGTATGAAAATCCATGGAAACATACAAAAATAACGATTGGACTGTTGTTCTGTTTTCTCTAGTGCTAAAGGGATGTTACCAGTGAGGAAAGGCTGAAGCAGCTAGGGCTCATCAGCTTGGAGAAAAGACGGCTGAAAGGAAATATGATAGAGGTCTATAAAATAATGAGTGGAGTGGAACGGGTAGACGTGAATCTCTTGTTTACTCTTTCCAAAAATACTAGGACTACAGGGCATGCAATGAAGCTACTACATAGCAAATTTAAAACAAATCTGAGAAAATATTTTTTCACGCAGAGTAAAAGAGATTTTATGCTGCTCATCCCAGGAATAAGCAGTGGATTTTCCAAAGTCCGTAAGTCCATTTTAATAATGGTATATGGATTTTTCTTTAGAAACCCGTGTAAACCTTTTTAAAACCCTGCTAAGCTAACTGCTTTTACCATGCACGAGAAGTTCCAGCATGCTGCTCAGAGCCAGAAACAAACAGGTGGGAGTGGTGGGAGTCCATTTAGTGGCTGGTGGGGCTCAGCATCCCTGCAAACAAAGGTATGCCTAGTGTGGCTGCCCAAGGGGGGGGGGGGAAAGAGAGGCATGCGTTATCCCCACCCTCTCCCCCCCCAAATTCCAGGGCTGTCTAAGCTCAGAGAGAGAGAGATCCCATTGTTAAAAATTTACCAGCACTCCCCTGTATGTAATAGACATTTCAGCAGTAGCTCAAGATGAGTTTCCAACAAAGGCATTTTTCTGTCAGGTTCACCACCTAATTTGTACCTGAGACAATGGAGGGTAAAGTAGTTTGCCTAAGATCCCGAGAACCAAACACCCTAGATAGCAAGTCTGGTGCTGTAACCAAAAAAACTATCCTTATGGATAGACAGTCTGTCTGTGAAGGGAAACAAATACTGTTAGAGGCATACTACCTGGGTAGATGTGAATCGCTTGTTTACTTTTTCCAAAAATACTAGGATTAGGGGGCAAGCAATGAAGCTACAAAGTACAAAGTAGTACATTTAAAACAAATTGAATAAAATATTTCTTCACTGAACGTGTAACTAAACTCTGGAATTCGTTGCCAGAGAATGTGGTAAAAGCAATTAGCTTAGCAGGGTTTAAAAAAAGGTTTGGATAATTTCCTAAAAAAAAAAAAAAAAAAGTCTATAAGCCATTATTAAGATGGACTTGGGAAAATCCACTGCTTATTTCTAAGATAAGCAGCATAAAATTTGTTTTACTGTTCTGGGATCTTGCCAGGTACTTGTGACCTGGATTGGACACTGTTGGAAACAGGATACTGGGCTTGATGGACCTTTAGTCTGTCCCAGTATGACAATACTTATGTTCTTATGTTCTTAATTGTTTAGTCTTTTGAAACGAACAAACACTAGGGAACAGAAGTTATATACTAATGCTTTTAAAACAAACAAGAGAAAATATTTTTTAACAGCATGTCGTTAAGCTCTAGAACTCTTTGCTGGAGCAAGTGGTAAATGCAGTTAATGTAGCTGGATTAAAAAAAGTTTGGACCTTTAGGAATAACTATGATAGTCGCAGAGTAGAAGGATTCAGGTAAGTACTGGATCTCCGTTATCATATTGAAAACTTCCCTTAAATAACGAAGAAAGTGGGGAGCTAGAGACTGATACAATTCTGCTGGAAGACCCCGCTCTCTGCTCTAACTGTAGACCTATTTCCCCATTGAATACCAAGTACAAAATATTTACTAAGACCCTCAGTCAAAGACTGGCGTATGCCATCACAGAGTGCATTCACCCTGACCAAACAGGATTCATCCAAAATCGAGATGGTTTGGATAATATGTGTGAAATAAACGATCATATCAAGGACTCAGATTTATATTTATTTATTGCCGATCGCAAACTGAGCTTACCACTAAGCAGTTTACAATACAAAGCAAAGTGAGAGTAGGGGGATAAAAAGGAATGGCCATGGGGGCTAAGAGCCTGAAGTGAGTGTATGGTAGCCGACTCTCTGATAGCATTTCCACCTCTCAATGAGGCTGACAGTCCCTCCTCTCAGTACCCTTCTCCACCACCGCCAACTCCAGGCTCCGCCCTTTCTGCCTCGCCTCACTCCATGCCTGGAATAATCTCCCTGAGCATCTTCAAATCATTGCTCAAAGCCCACCTCTTCAATGTCGCAGTCGGCACCTAACCACTTTACCTCTATTCAGGAAATTTAGACTGCCCCAACTTGACATTTCATCCTTTAGATTGTAAGCTCTTTGAGCAGGGACTGTCCTTCTTTGTTGCTCTGTACAGCGCTGCGTAACCCTAGTAGCGCTTTAGAAATGTTAAGTAGTAGTAGTAGTATTACATATAGCAGTGATTTAACCAGAGCTGATATTGTGATGTCATAATGCCTCATTCCACCAATGCCCAAGAGCCAACCTCATCAGTGATGTCACAATGGCTCGACTGTCCTATACTTGGCTCAAAGCAGTGATTTATCCAGAGCTGAGATTGTGATGTCATAATGCCTCATTCCACCAATGCCTAAGAGCCAACCTCATCAGTGATGTCACAATGGCTCGACTGTCTCCTATACTTGGCCCACTTCCCCCCTTAGTGTGAAGAGTTTCAGTCTCTGGTATCCAGAGCTGAGATTGTGATGTCATAATGCCTCATTCCACCAATGCCTAAGAGCCAACCTCATCAGTGATGTCACAATGGCTTGATTGTCCTATATTTGTCTCACTCTTATCTATTAGATTGTAAGCTCCTTGAGCAGGGACTGTCCCTCTATGTTAAATTGTACAGCGCTGCGTAACCCTAGTAGCGCTTTAGAAATGTTAAGTAGTAGTAGTAGTCTCTCAGTCCAAGGATCAGCATTCAGTTCTTCTTTAGGGCTTATGTTACAATTCAATCTATCACTCAGGAACCTCTATGCAATACCACAATGTTATTCTTCTTTATCATGTGTGTATGCACCTTAACGCAATAACATTTGTAAATCTGATACCCGGAAATGACGATTGCCATTATGGCATAATGTAAGCCACATTGAGCCTGCAAATTAGTGGGAAATGTGGGATACAAAAGCTACAAATAAATTAAGCACCTCATTAACATAATTTATCACACCTCTAAGAACACTGAAGACCTGGTGACAGTGATGAGGCTAGGTGGGGCCATGGGGGCCTGGCCCGCCCCCAAATTTGCTCTGGGCCCCCAAACCCTGCCAGCAGAAGACTTCGTTCAGCGCTAGTCTGCGGCGAGGTGCAGAGAGGGACGGCAGCGACCCTCCCACCTTGGGCTCTGGCCCCCTCCCACCTCGAGGTCTAGCTACGCCCCTGCCTAGTGATACTCTCTTTAGATGCTGAAAAGCCATTTGATAATGTCGAATTTTGTGTCCTCCAGAGCACTGGTTTTGGTCAAATTTTTTGCCCTGGATTCAAGCAATATACCTATCTGAAAACAATGCATGACCTAAAAAACCTTCCGGAAATCATTAAAAACCAAATTGTTCAAAAAGGCATACCATAACGATCCAACCTAAACACCTGAACCCTGCAACACAACGAAACTTATACCAGAACTGGACAAAACTTAACTCTTTCTCCTTGACTACCTAATTTACTCTGTCAACTTTAACGCAATTACCACTCTGTATTTCTCACACCGGAATTGGCGATCGCCATCACGGTACTATGTAAGTCACATTGAGCCTGCAAATAGGTGGTAAAATGTGGGATACAAATGCAATAAACAAAACCAAAACAAATCTGTGTGTCTGCTTGTGTCTCTGTGTATGTGTGGGGTGTGTGTATATGAATCTGTGTATATGTGTGTGTGTGTGTGTGTGTGCCTGTTTCTATGAGCATGTGTAGGGGGGAGGGGGAGTTTAATTTCTCTCTACATATTTCTATTTTTAGAACTATGTGGTTACTTATTTTGTACTGGGTGATGGTGTATCTGTGTTCTGTGTGTGTGAAAAAGACATGGCTTTCTGCTGACAGGATCATCTTTCCTAATCTGGCTTGTTTAGTTTTACAGTAGGTGTATTGATGTTCTAGTGCTCACTGCAGTGTTTAAGATGCTGCCTTTTCCTAGGTACGCCCTTGTGTGACTCGTGGATTATTACTAAAAAGAATGTTTTTCATATAGAACAGGGGGCGTTAAAAGGCCCCGGGTGTCAAATACGCTGGGTACGCCACTGTGTGTGAGAGAGGTGGCAGAGGCTGGGACCCTAATTGTCTGCAGGTGGATTGAGACACAAAGCAAACAGGACACAGGTCCAATACAGAAAGAGACCAGGAGTGACTGAAGTACTCATCTGTAATAGCTCACAGTACATAGGGGGTGGGGAAAAGAAAAAAGGACAACACGTTGGTAGAAGGGGATGGAAAGGAGAGCAGACGGGGACGTGCTGCTCATGGATGTTTGCTTTTTGGGAAATGTACATATAGCAGAGTACAGAAGAAAATGGATTTCTGTTCCTTTTTACCAGTATTTTCACTGCTTATAGAATCATTTTCTGGCTTTTTTCTTGGGGGGGGGGGTCGGGGTGACTGTGTGTCAGGGTGCAGTGCAGCAGGAGTGGGCTAGGGGCGGGGCGGCATTTTTTTTGTCCTCTTTTTTGTCTCTACCCTTGCTTAAACACTGGTTGACAAGTCTACCCCCTTCATCTTGAGTCAGGGTACATGGGACTCAGTGGCCTGTTTCTCTGGATTCAAAGCAGAAGGTGGTCAAGTGGCAGTGACCCCCGTATCTGGAACTGGGAGTGGAATAGGGGAGTCAGAGCATGGTGTCTCCTTGAATTGGATTTGGGGGGATGAGAACTTTATGTGAACTGTTCAGGATGGGTCATGGTATCCCCTTCATCTGGACTTGGGGGGTTGAAGCATGGTAGCCATTGATCCAGAATAAGAAAAATAGCAGCGAGGGATTGGAGCTCAGCGACTTCTTTCTTTGAATTAGGAGGTGGGGAGGGGGGAGAACAGGGAAATGGGAGTGCAGAGATTATAAGAACATATGAAAGGTCAGTCCAAAAGTCTATCTAGCCCAGTATTGTCTTTCTAACAGTGGGCAATCCAGGTCACAAGAAACTGGCAAGAGTCCCAAAAAATGTTACCTCTCACCCAAGTTTATCTTAATAACGGTTTATAAATTTTTCCTCCAGGAATTTGTCCAAACCTTGTTTAAACCAAGTGCTTTTGCCACATCCTCCAGCAACATGTTCCAGAACTTAACTATTCACTGAGTGAAAAAAAACTATTTTCTCCTATTTCTTTAAAATGTGCTGCTGTGTAATTTCATGGAGCGTCCCCTAGGCTTTGTACTTTTTCAAAGGTTTATCTACCGTGTTTCCCCAAAAATAAGACACTGTCTTATATTAATTTTTGCCCCCCAAAATGCGCTAGGTCTTATTTTCAGGGGCTGTCTTATTTTTCGGGGAAACATCGGGGTTGGCCTGCCCGCCTTCCGTCGCTCCCGGAACTAACCTTAAACGCCTCCTTTCACCTTCGCAGCAAGCAGCAGCAGGGCAGGCCACTCCTTCCTTCCGTGTCCCGCTCTCGCCTGACGTAATGTCCACAAGGGCGGGACACAGAAGGAAGGAGAGGTCTGCCCTGCTGCTGCTTGCTGCGAAGGTGAAAGGAGGCATTTAAGGTTAGTTCTGGGAGCGACGGAGGGTGGCTGGAGGGGGGGCCCGGCAACCTCGGGTGGGGGGGCGGCCTTGTCCGGCTCTCGGCGGCCCTGCTTTCAAACAAAAATTTGCTAGGTCTTACTTTCGGGGGAGGCCTTATATCTACCAATTCAGGAAAACCTCTACTAGGTCTTATTTTCGGGGGAACAGGGTACATACTCTATCTCAGTATTTTATAGATTCTATCATATCTCCCCTCAGCTGTCTCCTCTCCATGCTGAAGAGCCCTAACCTCTTCAGTCTTTCCATAGGTCAAGGCACAATGGCTCTTTCATCAGTGTTTGTGTCGGGGGTAGGGGGGTGACTAAAGCCCCCATCGGCACTGGTGTTAAGATTCATGGCAACGCTGGGGTGTGCACGAAATCCATACCTCCTGGAACTTGTACGCTTTGTATCTTTGCTGTGCAGCTGTACGTCTCAGTGAGATTTGCCTGAAATGGGTAGAGTGTGTGTTATTCAGCCGTAACCCACGAATACCGCCCCGCATCGGAAGCCCGTTTGAATGAAAGGCTAAATTAATACTGTTAGAATCAGTATTGCCCTTGTGTCAAACTTTGTATCTCGGATCTGCAGTGATGTGACAGGGAATAACATAGGAAGGGAAATGTTCCCTGACCTTTCGGAAATGTGCCCATCCCCTCCTGCATCATAATAGCCTGCTCCATCGCTCAGCCCCATTGAACAGACTGGTCCCCGTCACAGGCTCGCCACAGTTTCCATGACAACCCTGCATCCCTGCCTGGGATGCAGCTCATCCTCCTCTGAACACCCACCGCGGCCCTGGCACAATGAATCGTACTATTGCATCTGGGATCAGACCCTTCCTCCTCACCTTGCAGCCCGATGAGGGAACTGGGGCAGACACCCTTTTAAGAAGTCATGAAATAGACTAAGGATGGCTGCTCAATTTCTTTCTGACCTGTTAAAAACGTTCTAAAAATCTTTACACACAGGCAATCAATACACTGACAATTTGTTTAATTAATTATTATATAGGCCAGCAATATTTGTTTTGTGCATCTTGCAAATGGTCAGTTGTGCTCCATCACTATACCATGAGGGGCATTTTCGAAAGAAACGTCCAAGTTGCAATTTGGATGTCTTTCTAAAACGTCCAAATCTGTGGGGCGGGGAAACCTGTATATTCGAAAAAAAAAAAATGGACGTCCATCTTTCATTTTGAAAATACCATCAAAGACGTCCAAATCCAAGGACGTCCTTAAATTTGGACGTCCCTAGATTTGGACGTCCTTGATTTTGGACTTTCATTGATTTTCGAAACCAAAGACGTCCAAGTCAAAAACGTCCAAATGCAAGCCATTTGGACATGGGAGGAGCCAGTATTTCTAGTGCACTGGTCCCCCTGACATGCCAGGACACCAACCGGGCCCCCTAGGGGCACTGCAGTGGACTTCATAAATTGCTCCCAGGTGCATAGCTCCCTTACCTTGTGTGCTGAGCCCCTCAAAACCCACTACCCCCAACTGTACACCACTACCATAGCCCTTACAGGTGAAGGGGGGCACCTAGATGTGGGTACAGTGGTTTCTAGTGGGTTTTGGAGAACTTGCTGTTTCCTCCACAAATGTAACAGATAGAGGGGGTATGGGCTTGGGTCTTCCTGTCTGAAGTGCACTGCAGTACCCACTAAAACTGCTCCCGGGACCTGCATGCGCTGTCATGGACCTCAGTATGACATCTGAGGCTGGCATAGAGGCTGGCACAAAATATTTTTAAAGATATTTTTTGAGGGTGGGGGGGGGTTAGTGACCACTGGGGGAGTAACGGGAGGTCATCCCCAATTCCCTCCAGTGCTCATCTGGTCATTTCAGGCACCTTTTTGTGCCTTATTCGTAAGGAAAACAGGTCCGGGTGAAAATGTCCAAGTGTTCGTCAGGGACGTCCTTGTTTTTTTTGATTGTGGGTCAAAGACGTCCAAGTGTTAGGCACGCCCAAGTCCCGCCTTCGCTATGCCTCCCACACACCCCCTTGAAATTTCGACATCCTTGTGACGGGCTGCAGTTAGAGACGTCCAAAATCAGGTTTCGATTATACCGATTTGGACGTTTCTGGGAGATGGACGTCCATCTTCCAATTTATGTCGAAAGATGGATGTCTTTCTCTTTCGAAAATGAGCCTGTGTGTCTGGAGCAGAAGTAACAACTGTAAACGCCTTACTGGGCAGAACTGGATGGGCCCTTTTACAAAGCAGCGATAATCCCACCGTAGGCTTCCAGAGCAGCAATCCTGAACTACCGCTGGCCCAATACGGGCACCGACGGTGGTTTAACCCCCCAGCATGCAGGGGGTTACCTCCAGATTAATGCAGAAACCCTTACCGCCATCTCAATGGGTGGTGGTATGTGCTCCCCTCCCCCACATGGCCAAGCGGTAAACGCGCAGCAAAAACAGCCACCACCGCTAGGGGAGGCCCGCTTTTTCCGCAGCTTAGTAAAAGGCTCCCCTAAAAGACAAATCCTCACATTCAGAGTTTATCCTGCTCTAAAGAAGATGCAAACGCATTAAATGTACTCCTACATTTTATGTATTTTATCAAGTACACACGTGTTTTCTGAGCTCCAACTCCCCTGGGACAGTGGCGAAGCCACAGATGGGCCTGGGTGGGCCAGGGCCCACCCACTTAGGGTTCAGGGCAGGCCCACCCAACAGTAGCTGGTGGAGATCCCAAGCTCTATCATCTGAAGACTTCCCTTTCATGGTAAGCCAAGTTGGACAGAAGCGTTTTCTCGCCAGCTGAGATATTTGTTTGGTGGTGGTGGTGAAGAACACTAGGTGCCCACCCACTTCTTGCCCAGGCCCACCCAGAATCTGTTGTCTGGCTACGCCCCTGCCCTGGGATGCCCAGTTTCAGATCTAGGGTACACCAGGTGTCAATCTTTATTGACACATACTTATTTTTAAAAACATTATGCATTCCTTTTTTTTTCTAATATCATCATTATTAAAAAGACAAAGGAATTGAATAAAAATGTAATAAAATTGTTAAAAATTTAGCTCATGTTTTTCTTCTTTGGTTGTTCGAGGCAAGATACCCACCTATCTGGCCAAACATTTTCCACATGTAAAGCGCGCTTTATGCATGACAAGTGCTTTATAAAGTTCCACCTAAGGGGGAAATTATCAACGTGGGCTGCCGTTAAGATGGGTTATTTTACAACTATCTCGGGTTATGTTAGTCCAGGTCCTATTTTATGAAGTGAGACCTAGTACTAATAATTGAAGTTAACAGTAAAATAACATGTTTTAAAAGTAGCCGTGTTGATAAATTCCTCCCTCAATGTAGGTAAGGATAAAAAAAAGGATAAAACGCTTGGGACCATGATTGCACAGACGGAGGCTGAGAAAAGGTGGAAACAGGACAGAAGAATGACTTGTTGGGTGCAAAGTGAAGACAATTGCCAAAAGGAGACCCATGAAGTAGACTCCACACGTCTTGCTGGAATGCCAGAGGAAGTGCACTAAGTACTGGAGAATCCAGGGTTCAAATCCCACTAACCCAGCTTGTGAGCTTGGGTAAGTCAGTATTTCAGACTGAGCCAGGTGCTCACTAATGCTGTAAGCTCTGCAGAGACAGGACATGTTTTGTACCTGACTATACCGTGAGATGGATGTACAGTCGTTCTATAAATATACAGCGGCTCACCATCACTACCATCATCGATATGGAAGGGGCTGCCAGAGCATTAGCTGTGACAGGATGGGAGTCAACGAGTGGAAATGTCTCTGTTCATCTGTGACAAACTCTTACGGAGCTGGAAGAAATGCCGAGGAACTACATTTGTTCCTTCCTTCCTTCCTGTTTTCTAGGCCATCATTTGCCTTTCCTGTTTCCCTTTTGTGATCTGCTTGGCTGACCTTTCCCCTTCCAGGTGAGCTCACAGTCTGAATGTCTGGCATGTCCTGCGCAGGTATTAGCATGTTCCTGGCTCCAGCTCTGCTTCTGCTGGTACTGTGTCATATAAGTACATAAGTATTTCCATACTGGGACAGACCGAAGGTCCATCAAGCCCAGCATCCTGTTTCCAACAGTGGCCAATCCAGGTTGCAAGTACCTGGCAAGATCCCAAATCAGTACAATACATTTTATGCTGCTTATCCTAGAAAAAAGCAGTGGATTTTCCTCAAGTCCATTTTAATAATGGTCAATGGACTTTTCCATTAGGAAGCCATCCAAACCTTTTTTTTAAACCCTGCTAAGCTAACTGCTTTTACTACATTCTCTGGCAACAAATTCTAGAGTTTAATTAGATGCTGAGTGAAGAAACATTTTCTCCAATTCAAAGTAAATTTACTGCTTTGTAGCTTCATTGCATGACCCCTAGTCCTACTACTACTACTACTACTATTTAGAATTTCTATAGCGCTACAAGGCGTATGCAGCGCTGCACAAACATAGAAGAAAAACAGTATTTTGGGGAAGAGTAAACAGATGCTTCACGTCTACCCTTTCCACTCCACTCAGTATTTTAAAGACCTCTATCATATCTCCCCTCAGCCGCCTTTTCTGCAAGCTGAATAGTCCTAGACGCTTCAGCCTTTCCTCATAGGGAAGTTGTCCCATCACCTTTATCATTTTTGTCGCCCTTCTCTGTCCCTTTTCTAATTCCACTATATCTCAGTGTCCCAGGATCCCTCCCTGCTGTATGCTGGATCCAGTCACCCAGGACATTGTTAGCAAACCTGGCTCAGACACTTGAGTGTGTGCAGAAAGGAGGGCACAACTCCAGGAAATGCTATTCTGGGGCACATGGAGGGTAATAAACCATTCATGCACCTGAAACAATGTTATAGGTATTAAGCGGGCTTTGATAAAATTAGGTGTGTACTTTTACAGGAGCTGTGCTGAAGGGAAGAGTTAGGAAGCAGCATGGCTAAAGTGAAGATTTCTAGGAATATTCTGTGAAATCCAGGCTAACAGTTTTATCTGTTTGTTGCAGTTGTCTAGGTCTTGCCACGTCTGAGTTTGGTTCCTCATAATCAGAGGTGAGAAGACCCAGGACAACTGTAACAACCATGATGGCGCCGGTCATGGAAGCCTAAGAGGACATAGTTGTATCTATTCTCACACACTGTAACCCATTTTGGCTCAGTGTTCCAAAATCTAGACTGAAAATAAAAATTCGAGCAAAAATGGGCTAAATGCAGGTGTCGTTGCTGTTGATTTGCATGAGTTTGACATAAAGTCACTGTCCTGCTTATTTTCAAAAGGGCGGCCATCTTCCAACACAAATCGGGAGATGGCCGGCCATCACTCAAGTCCGGCGAAATCAGCATAATCGAAAGCCGATTTTGTCCAGCCTCAACTGCAGTCCGTCGCGGAGCCAGCCAAACTTCAAGGGGGTGTGTTGGCAGGGTACAGAAGGTGGGATGGGGGCGTGGTTAAGAGATGGCCGGCTTTGCCCGATAATTGAAAAAAGAAAGCTGGCCTTGGTGAGCATTTGGCCGACTTTACTTGGTCCCTTTTTGTTCACGACCAAGCCTCAAAAAGGTGCCACAACTGACCAGATGACCACCGTAGGGAATGGGGGATGACCTCTCCTTACTCCCCCAGTGGTCACCAACCCCCTCCCACCCAAAAAGAAAAACAAAAAAACATTTTTTTGCCAGCCTCTATGCCAGCAGTGCACTTCAGACAGGCGGACCCAGGCCCATCCCTCCCTCCCTGTTATACTTGTGGTGGTAAATGGGAGCCCTCCAAACCCCCCCCCCCCCAAAACCCACTGTACCCACATCTAGGTGCCCCCCTTCACCCATAAGGGCTATGGTAATGGTGTAGAGTTGTAGGGAGTGGGGTTTGGGGGGGGGATTTGGGGGGCTCAGCACCCAAGGTAAGGAAGCTATTCACCTGGGAGCTAATTTAAATTTTTTTTTTTAATTTTTAGAAGTAGCCCCTAGGGTGCCCGGTTGGTTTCCTGGCATGTCAGGGGGACCAGTGCACTACAAATGCTGGCTCCTTCCATGACCAAATGCCTTGGATTTGTCCGGGTTTGAGATGGCCGGCCTCGGTTTCCATTATCGGCGAAAACCAATGCCGGCCATGTCAAACCCGGCCATCTCTGACATTTGACCAGCCCCAACCGTATTATCGAAGAAGGTGGCCGGCCATCTTTTTTGATAATACGGTTCGGGACCGCTTTTTGCGGCGCCGGCCATATAGATGGCCGCCCATGTAGATGGCCAGTGCCATTCGATTATGCCCCTGTGTCTCTGTGTAAAATAAGGCCTGCTCACTTAACCTCACTGCCCTGTTATACAATTAACCCCACTGGAGTTTATGTTTTCGACAGAGTGTGATGTTTTAAAAATCTTCGGATCTTGCTGCGTGCTGAGGACACAGAGAAGGTGATATTAGAAAACTGATCACATAGGTCCAAAGGCCTAGTAGCTGCTTCATACAAAACTCATAGGCGTCCTCAGAAAACACTAAGGATAAACCAGAAGAAATCACACCTTGATCGAAGCTCGGGAGCAGAGGTAAATGCTAACAAGTAACATATGCATGTTTCTACTTTATAAACACATGGCGACAAAACAGCGCTGTTCTATAAGCCAGGCTTAAAGTTAGACATGGTTTACTACTACTACTACTACTTAACATTTCTAGAGCGCTACTAGGGTTACGCAGCACTGTACAGTTTAACAAAGAAGGACAGTCCCTGCTCAAGGAGCTTACAATCTAAAGGACGAAATGACAAGTTGGGGCAGTCTAGATTTCCTGAGTAGAGGTGTAGTGGTTAGGTGCCAAAGGCGACATTGAAGAGGTGGGCTTTGAGCAAGGATTTGAAGATGGGCAGGGAGGGGGCCTGGCGAATGGGCTCAGGGAGCTTATTCCAAGCATGGGGTGAGGCGAGGCAGAATGGGTGGAGCCTGGAGTTGGCGGTGGTGGAGAAGGGTACTGAAAGGAGGGATTTGTCTTGAGAGCGGAGGTTACGGGTAGGAATGTAAGGGGAGATGAGGGTAGAGAGGTAAGGAGGGGCTGCAGATCGAGTGCATTTGTAGGTTAATAGGAGAAGCTTGAACTGTATGTGGTACCTGATCGGAAGCCAGTGAAGTGACTTGAGGAGAGGGGTGATATGAGTATATCGGTCCAGGCGGAAGATAAGGCGTGCGGCAGAGTTCTGAACGGACTGAAGGGGGGATAGATGGCAAAGTGGGAGGCCAGTGAGGAGTAGGTTGCAGTAGTCAAGGCGAGAGGTAATGAGAGAGTGGATGAGAGTTCGGGTGGTGTGCTCAGAGAGAAAAGGGCGAATTTTGCTAATGTTATAGAGGAAGAAGCGACAGGTCTTGGCTGTCTGCTGGATATGCGCAGAGAAGGAGAGGGAGAAGTCGAAGATGACACCGAGGTTGCGGGCAGATGAGACGGGGACGATGAGGGTGTTATCAACCGAGATAGAGAGTGGAGGGAGAGGAGAAGTGGGTTTGGGTGGGAAAACAAGAAGTTCGGTCTTGGCCATGTTCAGTTTCAGGTGGCAGTTGGACATCCAGGCAGCAATGTCGGATAAGCAGGCAGATACTTTGGCCTGGGTTTCCGCAGTGATTTCTGGTGTGGAGAGATAAAGCTGGGTGTCGTCAGCATAAAGATGATAGTGGAAACCATGCGATGAGATCAGGGAGCCCAGGGAAGAGGTGTAGATTGAAAAAAAGAAGGGGTCCAAGGACAGATCCCTGAGGAACTCCAACAGAGAGCGGGATGGGGTGGAGGAAGAGCCATGAGAGTGTACTCTGAAGGTACGATGGGAGAGATAAGAGGAGAACCAGGAGAGGACAGAGCCCTGGGACCCAAAAGAGGACAGTGTGTCAAGAAGTAAGTTGTGATTGACAGTGTCAAAAGCGGCGGAGAGGTCGAGGAAGTTTAGAGAATAGCACTTAAGCCTGGGAATCAGAACTAACTGTAGGCGCAGCTGTTTGCACTAAGTGAAACGTGACGCAAACATATGCGTTTGAAGTCGGCGCGTTTCCCCGTTATTCTATAACAAAGTGCGCAAATGTTAGGAATGCCCCCGTTCCGCCCATGACCCTCCCGTTTCCACACGTAACATCTAGGTGCAGATCCCCCCTTCTTGTGTAAATGTTCCACCCGGGACCCTCCTATTTCCACCCCCCCCCCTTTTTAACTGACACGTAAAATTTAAGCACAGATCCCCTTACCTACATTTACTTGCGCATATTTCAATTAAATCTAATTAGTGCCAATAACTGGTTGTTAAGTCAATTATCGCTGCTCATTATTCAATTAAATTGTGTGAGGAATTTTTTAGAATTACAGGGTATGTTTGCAAATTGCGACTTCCCCCGTGTTGCACCCAAACTCTGTACCAGAACACACCTAGGACCCTATTTACTAAGGTGTATTAAAATTTTTAACGTGCCTACAATTAGTGAGCATGCTAACCGTGTAGGCGGGTATATGGTTAATGCACGTAAATAGTTAACACTTGTTAAAAACACGGACACGCCTATAACGCGGCTTTAGTAAACAGGGCCCCTACTTTAAAGCACATAGGGCTATTCTATAAATGGTGCCTGAAAAATCAGCGCCGACAAAATTTCTGCCAAGGCATATTCTATAAACTGCACCTAAATTCTCAGCATGCTTTATAGAATACTAGTGGAACCATGCCTGTTTCCTCAACAATGAAACAAGCCCTAGGAAGGCTGTCATGTAAGCTTTTTCTTTCTCTCTCCCCTGCCCTCCCCTCCCCTTCCCTCCATGTCCAGCGATTCTCCTCTTCCCTGTCCTCCTATCCGTGTCCTGCGATTTTCTCCTCTACTGTGTTCCCATCCCATCCATGTCCATCAATTCTCCTCTGCCATGCCCTCCCCTTCCCTTCCTCCCTCCCTTCCCTCGATGTCCCGCGATTCTCTCCTCCCCTCGATTTGTACCTTAACGTTCTCTGGCTAGCTGGCGCTGGCTTCCGTCCCGTTCGTAACATCCCTCCTGACGTCAGCTCGCCTCCAGCGTTCCCTTCCCTCTCACTATTCCACCCTCTGATGTCATTACGTCTTGACACGAGGGCGGGACAGTGAAGAGAAATGGAACGCTGGAGGCTGGCTGATGTCAGGACATGTTACGAACCCAGGCAGCCAGACATGGAACATTGGAGGTGCAAATGATTATATAGGATGCCTAGCGGCTGTGCCTGTGTCTAACCCTAGGCGCCTCCATTTACGTCAAGTGTAGGTCTATTCTATAACCCTGTGCGTAATTTTTCAGAATGTCCACGATCTGCCCATCCCATGCCCATGGCCACTCCCTCTTTTGGCAGCGCACATTCGAATTCACGTGCAGCGCTTTACAGAATACGCTTAGCGAGTTGTGCACTTAAATTCTGATTAATGCCAATCAGTGTTAATAATTGCTTGTTATGTTGTAATTATCGGCACTAAATTGTGCACGCAAATCGACAATATGACCGGATTTGCGCGTGGAATTTCAGTCGCACTATACATAATCCGGAGGATAACCCCTGGGCTAATTTTATAAACAGAGTGGAGGAGTAGCCTAATAGCGCAGAGAGGCATCTGAACCAGAGAAACCGGGTTTGATTCCCACTGCAGCTCCTTGGGACCCTGGGCAAGTCACTTAACCCTCCATTGCCCCAGGACACCACAGAAATCCCATCCCCTTTCCCTTTTATACATGAGAAATCCATTATAACCTTATACATAGTAACATAGTAGATGACGGCAGAAAAAGACCTGCATGGTCCATCCAGTCTGCCCAAGACAAACTCATATGTGTATACCTTACCTTGAATTTGTACCTGTCCTTTTCAGGGTACAGACCATATAAGTCTGCCCAGCAGTATTTCCCGCCTCCCAACCACCAGTCCCGCCTACCATCACCGGCTCTGGTACAGACCGTATAAGTCTGCCCTCCCCTATCCTCGCCTCCCAACCACCACCCCCTCTTCCCCCCAACTGCTCCGCCACCCAATTTCAGCTAAGCTTCTGAGGATCCATTCCTTCTGCACAGGATTCCTCTATGCATATCCCACGCATGTTTGAACTCCGTTACCGTTTTCATCTCTACCACCTCCCGCGGGAGGGCATTCCAAGCGTCCACCACCCTCTCCGTGAAGAAATACTTCCTGACATCTTTCCTGAGTCTGCCCCCCTTCAATCTCATTTCATGTCCTACCGCCTTCCCATCTCCGGAAAAGATTCGTTTGCGGATTAATACCTTTCAAATATTTGAACGTCTGTATCATATCACCCCTGTTCCTCCTTTCCTCCAGGGTGTACATGTTCAGGTCAGCAAGCCTCTCTTCATACGTCTTGGAACGTAAATCCCATACCATCCTCGTAGCTTTTCTTTGCACCACTTCCATTTTTTTAACATCCTTCGCAAGATACGGCCTCCAAAACTGAACACAATACTCCAGGTGGGGCCTCACCAATGTCTTATACAGGGGCATTAAAACCTCCTTTCTTCTG
Source organism: Microcaecilia unicolor (assembly GCF_901765095.1). NCBI lineage: Eukaryota > Metazoa > Chordata > Amphibia > Gymnophiona > Siphonopidae > Microcaecilia > Microcaecilia unicolor. The sequence continues at coordinate 532,681,520 of NC_044033.1, read as the reverse complement.
CTGGTCACTCCTCTCTCTATACAGCCTAGCAATCTTCTAGCTACTGCTACCGCCTTGTCGCACTGTTTGCCCCAGGGCATGTCAGCACCGTAGGAAGTTTGACGGAGGGGTGTGTCAGCCAGTGGAAGGGTCTAAACCACTGATTATTCCCTGTTGTTATTCAGCAGGTGGAAAGAGACTCCCACGGGATGGAAGTGTCTCATGCTCCGCTCTGCAAGGAATGCCTCATTCACAGTTTCCCAGACAATATATCGGTACATTTTTGCTAAACTAGGGGTTCCTTTTTCTAAGCTGCAGGAAAAAGGGCCATGTGGTGGCGGCAGGGGGGGGGGGCGCTGTTTTTCCCATGCGCCAGGGACCTTTTTACGGCAGCAGGTAAAAAGCCCATAAAAATAGTCATGCGGTAAGATTTGAATTGATTTGCTCTTTTCTGACACTGACAAGTCAGATTATGACCCATGAACTGCATGTCTAAAGGCTCAAGAAGCCTGACAGTTGCATCTTTAAAGCTCTGACTTCAGCATTCTGTGTAGCCAGAGCTCTTACAGCATACTTTCTGCTGAAACTGTGAATTCTGGGCCAGGCTGACTCTTAAGAGCACTTATTCCACCCTCCCTGACAGAGTCGGTGCCACTGAGACTACTTCACAAGGTTTGAAGGCGAAGAAGTGTTGAGGACTTAGATAACGCTATGATAAACATGGGTGCTAGGAAAATTCCTGTAACGGGAATGGCCACTACAATCTTAAGCAAGAGAAACCTTGGAAATGCTGTGTTCTATAAACAAAAGTTCTCTGTGCTATAACATTCAGATAGTGTGTTCCATTTTATGTAAACAATACAGTAAGACAGAAATTAGCTGAAATTGCAAATTGGGAGGGGATTGATCCTAATCCACTGTATATAAGGCACTGTTGTGTTGTATCTAGTCAGAGGGGTGAGAAGATCAACCGAGTGACTCTTTATCACAGTGGTCTCTCTCTCTCTCTCTCTCTCTCTCTCCCTCTCGTAACAAATTGCTATAGCCTGATTTCTTTGTTATTTGTTACCTGTCTTATTGCTTTATTATTGCATGATTACTCTGCTGATTACTGATTACTTTGTCTAATTGCTCTATTGCCTGAATGCTTTGTTGTTATCTATATTGGAATAAAGACTATCCCTTTGGAAGGAAAATAGCTTCTGTCTTTTCTGTCATGGTATCTTGGGGTGGGTGTAAGGAGGTAGAAACCCTATTTCCCCACATTTCAAAATTGTATATTTCTTATGGTAAGTAGATATATCAGAGAAATAATTCCCACATAATTACAGCCCTCACTGATACCAGGTTTCAGAGGGGGCCATGTAAGAACAGACTCCACTATAAACAGATTACTCTTACTGTGTGGCCATGTGTGGGGGAGCATTTGTCACCACCCATAAAGGTGGCAGTAAGGTCTCCCGCGGTAACCCGGTGGTAACCGGGAAGCTCGTAGCGATGCCCAATTACCACCGAGTTAGTGGCAGTGTATAAAATTTTTAAAAATTTCCAGTGTGCACTCGAGGAAGAACTATCGCCGGTGGTTGCATTGGACTGGTGGTGCTTCTGAGTTAGCATGCAATACGCACACGTTGGGCTTACCGATTCTTCGTAAAAGGGTCCCCTAGTGGTATCTGGTGACACCACATGTCCATCAAAACTTTATAATGACAATTGATGAAGATTGGAAGGTCCATCCAGTCTTCCCAGTTTAATTCTTTTTTAGCAGTGCCACCCATGTTCCCTCAAAGCTGAGTTGGGGTCCTCCAATCACATTTCTGCCAGTGGATGGCGATGCTTCAACAGAGACGCCAAGGATGACCCATCTCAAAGCTGGAGATTTAAGGCCAATGAGTGAGATTTCTCTCGCAGTCCCCAACTACCAGTTCTAGCACATTCACAATCCAAAAAAGTGACACATTCTAATCAATAAATAGAAACTACAATTCCTTTTTCTACCTTTGTTGTCTGGTCATTTTATTTTTCTAATCATGTTGATCACAGTCTCTGGTCTCTGTGTTTTTTCTTAATTGTCACGTCCCGCCTCCTCTGACAAATTCCTGTTGCATAAGAGGAGGGACATAGCAGAGGACACGGAGCCTGCACCAGATGAAAACAGTGTGGCTTCAACACTGATGACTTAACAGGATTGGTTTGCAGGGGGGGGGGGGGGGGGGGGGTGCAGAGTGAGAGATGCCAGGCCGGGCCAAGGGGGCAGAGTGAGAGACATGCCAGTCTACAGGGCATGTGACAAGTAGCTTTAGCCATGTGAGCTGGAGAAGGAACCCAAATCCATGTGCCACATAACTAATGAGTGTGATTTGGCATGTCTGCGTCAATATCCCTAAGACAGGCAGACTTCCTGGAGTCCTGTAGAATTTGCTGCCCCTCACTATTGAAAATCTGATACTGAAACAGCATCTCCTACTGGCAGGAATGTAGGAGGGGAGATATGATAGAAGTCTATAAAATAATGAGTGGAGTGGAATGGGTAGGCGTGAATCGTTTGTTTACTCTTTCCAAAAATACTAGGACTAAGGGGCAAGCTACAAAGCAGTAACCTTAAAATGAATCAGAAAAAAATTTTCTTCACTCAATGTGTAATTAAACTCTGGAATTCGTTGCCAGAAAATGTGGTAAAGGTGGTTAGCTTAGCGGGATTTAAAAAGGGTCTGGACGGCTTCCTACAGGAAAAGTCCATAGACCATTATTAAATTGACTTGGGGAAAATCCACTGCTTATTTCTGGGATAAGCAGTATAAAATGTACTGAACTTTTTCGGAATCTTGCCAAGTACTTTAGACCTGGATTGGCCACTGTTGGAAACATGATGCTGGGCTTGATGGACCTTTGGTCTGTCCCAGTGTGGCAATACTTATGTACTTATGACTCCCACTCAGCTTAGAAAGGACATTGACCTGTGCCAGAAACTCTACTACTACTACTTATCATTTCTACAGTAAAGAGTCATGGATCTGATATACTGCCTTTCTGTGGTACGACCAAAGCCGGTTACATATATTATATACAGGTAATTCCTCTGTCCCTGAAGGGCTCATAATCTAAGTTTTGTACCTGGGGCAATGGAGGATAAAGTGACCAGGGTGCTAAAGTGGAAACTGAACCCAATTCCTCAAGTTCACAACCTACTGCTTTAAGCTACTTTTCCATCGGACGTATGTAATGCTGTGTACAAACACATACAAAACAGTCTCTGTTCAACAGGGTCTACAGTTTATTCAAGACAAACATGATAAAGATGAGATTAGTGAGCTTCATTTATTGTGGAAATGATTAAAACATGGGTCTTGAACAGATGCATAAGGGGTTAAGGTTTCAAAACAGCCTTAAAAAGCTGAAATTACAGAAGGACATTACGAGACTGGGAGACTGGGCGGCTAAATGGCAGATGACGTTTAATGTGAGCAAGTGCAAGGTGATGCATGTGAGAAAAAAGAACCCGAATTATAGCTGCGTCATGCAAGGTTCCACATTAGGAGTTACGGACCAAGAAAGGGATCTGGGTGTTGTCGTCGATAACACACTGAAACCTTCTGCTCAGTGTGCTGCTGCGGCTAGGAAAGCGAATAGAATGTTGGGTATTATTAGGAAAGGTATGGAAAACAGGTTGAGGATGTTATAATGCCGTTGTATCGCTCCATGGTGCGACCACACCTCTAAGAAAGATATAGTGGAATTGGAAAAGGTGCAGCGAAGGGCGACTAAAATGATAGCGGGGATGGGACGACTTCCCTATGAAGAAAGACTAAGGAGGCTAGGGCTTTTCAGCTTGGAGAAGAGACGGCTGATGGGAGACATGATAGAGGTATATAAAATATTGAGTGAAGTGGAACAGGTGGATGTGAAGCGTCTGTTCACGCTTTCAAAAAATACTAGGACTAGGGGGCATGCGATGAAACTAGTGTAGTAAATTTAAAACAAATCGGAGAAACTTTTTCTTCACCCAACGCATAATTAAACTCTGGAATTTGTTGTTGGAGAATGTGGTGAAGGCGGTTAGCTTAGCAGAATTTAAAAAGGGGTTAGACGGTTTCCTAAAGGACAAGTCCATAAACCACTACTAAAAGGACTTGGGAAAAATCCACAATTCCAGGAATAACATGTATAGAATGTTTGTACGTTTGGGAAGCTCGCCAGGTGCCCTTGGCCTGGATTGACCGCTGTCGTGGACAGGATGCTGGGCTCGATGGACCTTTGGTCTTTTCCCAGTGTGGCATTGCTTGTGTACTTATTTAGCCTGGATTTGAATTGTGCCAGAGACAGAACATGATATACCAACTGAGGAAGTGTATTCCAGGCAGACGGCACAACAAGTCTGGAGTTGGTGGTGAAGGAGTAGGGTACAGATAAGAGTGACTTACTTGATGAACAGCGCTCCCAGGAAAGGATGTAGGGAGAACTGAGGAACTCAGAGTGAATGCACTTGTAAGTCAGTAAAAGGAGTTTGAATTGTTTACGGACACAGATAAGGAGTCAATGAAGTGACTTCAAGAGAGGGATTATGTGAGTGTAGACACACTGGCCGAAGATAAGTCTTGCAGAAGAATTTTGAATTGATTGAAGAGGAGAAAGATGAGTGTGATAAGCGTGAGGTGATAAGAGTGTGGATAAGAGTTTTGGTGGTGCGTTCAGGGAGGAAGGGATGAATTTTGGTGATATTATAGAGAAAGAAACGGCAGGTTTGAGCAGTCGGATATGTGCAGAGAAAGAGAGAGAGGAGTGAAAGATGACCCCAAGGTTTCGAGCTGATGAGACAGGGAGGATGACAGTGTTATCCACAGAAATAGAGAATAGAGGAATGGAAGAGATGGGTTTAGGGGGAATGGTAAGCTCTGTCTTGGTCATGTTTGTGGTGGGACATCCTTGCAGCAATGTCAGACAAACAGGCTGAAACTTGAGTCTGGATTCCTGATGAAATTCCTGGAATAAAGTGCTAGATATAGGAGACATGATACTGAAAACCATGGGAGGAGATCAGAGCACCAAGGGAAGAAGCATAGATGGAGATGAGAAGAAATCCCAAGACAGAGCCTTGACGTACAAAGACGTACAAAGTGGGATAGCAATGGAGGAGGATCCACCAGAACATATACTAAAAGTGCAATTGGAGAGGTAAGAAGAAAACCAAGACAGAAAAGAGCCCTGAAATCCAAGCGAGGGCAGTGTATCAAGGAGTAGATGGTGATCAACAGTGTTGAAGGCAGCAGATAAGTTAAGAAGAATAAGGATTGAGTAAAGGCCCTTGGATCTGTCCAGGAATAGGTCACTGGAGACTATAGCAAGGGCTGTTGCTGTAGAATGTAGAGAGCGAAAACCAGATCATAGTGAATTAAGAATAGTTGGAGAAGAAAGAAAGTCAAGACACCAATGGTGAAGAGTTCATTCAAGTAGCGTGAATGCCAACGAGAAGAGGGAGATGGAACAATAGTTGGAAGGGTAGGTAGGGTCCAATAAAATGTTTTTGAGTTGTGATGCAACATGACATATTTGAACGCATCAGAAATAGTTGCAGTGGAAAGTTAAAGATGGGGATATTTATTTTTTCATGACATTTATACCCCCAGGTGGAAGAGAGGACAGTAGGGGGAGCTAGAGCTGAGTAGGTGGGTGGGAATGCAATAAAAACAGGCTTAAGTTTGAAGGATGAAGAGAGAAGATGTGAAGCCTATTTTTGACTTCCTTATACTTCTTTATCGAGAAGGCTTCTCTGTGCTTATCTCAGGCTTTACCGCTCATTTCCTCAGCCTCCAAGCGATAACATAGATACATATATTATATATATATATATATTTATTTATTTAATTATTTACATTTAATTAAATACAAACAAAACATCTCAAAGTTAATCATAATATCATTAATCAGCATTTCAAAATACAATAGAAACACATAAATAATCAAAACTCTGAAGCCTAAAAGAAACAAAATAAATAGAAAATATAATACTGTTTACCAAAACAATAGTGTGTCAATCCGCAATATCGTTCCATTCAACCATGAGTAAAAAGTCATGTTTTCACAAGTTAGCCAAATTTCATATAGTCAGGGGGGGGTCTATATCATTAGAGATAAAAATGTCCATAGACCTGTAGGGCTATTTCCCTGTGAGCCTCACTCTGCTGGTCTACTACTACGACTACTACTTAACATTTCTAGAGCGCTACTAGGGTTACGCAGCGCTGTACAAATTAACGAATAAGGACGGTCCCTGCTCAGAAGAGCTTACAATCTAAAGGACGAAATGTCAAGTTGGGGTATATGAGATTTCCTGAGAAGAGATGTAATGATTAGGTGCTGAAGGCGACATTGAAGAGGTGGGCTTTGAGCAATGATTTGAAGATGGGTAGGGAGGGGGCCCGGCGTATGGGCTCGGGGAGTTTGTTCCAAGCATGGGGTCTCTGCCTGTGTATACAACTATGTCAAGATGGAGTCTGTGAACTAAGACCCTGCACTTCAGTGACCAAGCAGATTCAACTGTGGCAGAGCTCTGCTTGTGGTAAATAACTGGCAGGTCTGGAAAAAACTCAAGGATATGCAGTGGGCTACCTGACCCTTGCACCTCCCTGATGAGCTACAGGGGGTAAGGCCATGGTGCCAGCGAGTCTGATGAGAGACAGGAATGCATACCAATGTACCAACTGGAAGATCAGAAAGGTTTTTTTCTTGCTCAGGGAAGGAGCTGGACAAGATCCTGATTGGTTGCTGTCTGGTCACCTGGGAATCAGGGGCCAGAGAGCGGGAGACCAGAAAAGAGAAGTACAAGGAGTACAGACAGAAGAAGAAAGGGAGAATTTGTCTGGTTCTACGGGAAGAAGGGTAGCTGAAAAGAAGACCAGCGAGACCTGAAGTGGTCCACAACCTTGTGAACTGACCATCTGAAGAAAGTACCTGTTGGTTCAGCTCTACCGGCCAGAGAGACTGTAATCCTGCATGCTGCAGAGAGCCTGTGTTGTTTCCTAAGACGGGGACTCGCTGTGGAAAACAGCTGGAGTCTAAAGGGAAAAACCTGTGTCCACTTCATCTGAGAGACCACCTAGAGTCAGCTCGGTGAGAACTACGGGGATTTATTTCCTATAGTCGGGGATTAGCTAGTGGGTTCTAACCTCAGCAAAGGCGGGTTAGTCAAAACTTTGTGATCAGGAAGATGTGCTGCTAACTGTATTACTTCATGACCTAGTCAGTATTACTAATCAAAAACATAGTAACATAGCAGATGACGGCAGAAAAAGACCTGCACGGTCCATCCAGTCTGCCCAAGAAGATAAATTCATATGTGCTACTTTTTTATTTCTACTGTCCTCTTCAGTGCACAGACCGTATAAGTCTGCCCAGCACTATCCCCGCCGCCCAACCACCAGCCTAGTAACCAGTGATATCAGTGTTTTAGTTAGACAATACATTCTACAGTTGCTTATCAGCATAAGGGAGCTACATTTGTACAGCTGAGCTGTAGTGTAGGGTGTATTATTCTATTTTCTTACCTATATAATACATTAATATATTTCACAGCAGTGACTTTACTTTAATTCCAGTTCTCTCTAACAGAAGAAAAGTTCTGGTGTAGGCCCAGAACAGCCAGGTTCCTTTATAATATATAACCCCTGGACAGAGCTAGGAAGTTGGTTTAGCCAGACTCCTGTAAACGGAACCTGGGAATTACTTATTGGGTAGCTTTGCCCAGAAGAGTTATTCATCCTATAAATGCTTACAGATAGGGTTACCATATGGCTCCAGAAAAAGGAGGACGGATTGAGCCAGCCGGGTTTTACTTCCATTGCTTTCCATTGAAAGCAATGGAAGTAAAACCCGGCTGCCTCAATTACTTCCATTGAAAGCAATGGAAGTAAAACCCGGCTGGCTCAATCCGTCCTCCTTTTTCTGGAGCCATATGGTAACCCTACTTACAGACCGCTACTAAATGGACTTGGGAAAAATCCACAATTTTGGGAATAACTTGTATAAAATGTTTGTACGTTTGGGTAGCTTGCCAGGTGCCCTTGGCCTGGATTGGCCGCTGTTGGGGACAGGATGCTGGGCTCGATGGACCTTTGGTCTTTTCCCAGTATGGCATTACTTGTGTACTTATGATTGTGGGCCAGAGTAAGAAAATGTTCATTGTCTGGTATATTGCAACTACACTTGTGAAAAAAGACTCAGTAATCATTGTCTACACATGACATAAATAGGGAGAAGATCTGCAGATACTGTGGTATTTTAAAAATGAACCTTAAAAGGCCGTGAGGGAGTGAACATACCAGATGTTGACAACCTTGCGAAATACTTCAAGGAGAAAATTTTACAATTACGACTTAAAATACCCGCCAGCCCTATTGAATACGCCACACTTCTAGATTGTCTAGACCCAGAAGACGGAACATACCCAGCAGACAGAACCTGGACTGAATTCGAACTACTATCAGAAGACCTCATCTCTGAAACACTTAAAAGATTTGCCAAATCCCACTGCAAACTAGACATATGCCCAAACAACCTCATGAAATCTGCTCCTCAACAATTCATAATAGACCTAACGAACCACGTAAACCTCATGCTACAAAATGGACTTTTCCCAAAAGAAAAAGGAAAAATTTTACTCACCCCAATACCCAAAGATACAAAAAAAGCACAAGCGAAATAACCAATTACAGACCAGTAGCATCCATACCACTAATAACCAAAATAACCGAAGGAATGGTAACTAAACAACTCACAAACTATCTAAACAAACACTCAATACTGCATGATGCCCAATCAGGATTCCGGTCGAATCACAGCACAGAAACAGTATTAATTACCCTTATGACTAAATTTAAACAAATGATTGCAACCGGCAACAATATACTCCTCCTACAATTTGACATGTCAAGTGCCTTCGATATGGTTGACCACGGAATCCTATTACACATACTTAAATACTTTGGCATTGGAGGAAATGTCCTAAACTGGTTCAAGGGGTTCCTAACCCAGCGTTCATATCAAGTCACATCAAATTCAACCACGTCTACTGCATGGACACCTGAATGTGGAGTACCACAAGGATCACCCCTCTCACCAACCATTTTCAACCTAATGATGATCCCCTTGGCAAAACTCCTATCAAACCATAACCTCAACCCATATATATATGCCGATGATGTAACAATATACGTCCCTTTCAAACAAGACATCAAAGAAATCTTCAATGAAATCAACCAAAGTCTACATATCACGAACACCTGGGCAGATGCATTTCGTTTGAAACTAAATGCAGAAAAACCTCAATGCCTGATACTCACCTCCCAATACAACACGAATGAATTTACTGCTATAAACACGCCAAAACTAAACCTTCCAATCTCAGAAACGCTAAAAATCCTTGGAGTCACTATCGATCGCCACCTAACACTCAACATGCAAACAACACAACCAAAAAGATGTTCTACTGCATGTGGAAACTGAAAAGAATAAGACCATTCTTCCCAAGATCCGTCTTTCGCAGCCTAGTGCAATCCCTCGTACTCAGCCATCTGGATTACTGCAACTCACTATACGCAGGTTGCAAAGAGCATATACTGAGGAAACTTCAAACAGCCCAGAATATAGCAGCCAGACTCATCTTCGGAAAACCAAAATATGAAAGTGCAAAACCCTTACGAGAGAAGCTACACTGGCTTCCACTCAAGGAACGCATTACTTTTAAAGTATGCACATTAGTCCACAAAATCATTCACGGTGAAGCCCCAGCCTACATGTCTGAGTTAATAGACTTACCACCCAGAAACACTAAAAGATCATCCCGAACCTTCCTCAACCTCCACTTCCCTAATTGCAAGGGTTTGAAATACAAGACGCTGCACGCGTCAACCTTTTCTTACATGAGCACGCAGTTCTGGAATACACTGCCGCGCAACCTGAAAACGATCTACGAGCAAGCCACCTTCCGCAAACTATTGAAGACCTATCTTTTTGATAAAATTTACGGAAAGAACCAAAACACATAAAGTCCACACTCACTGTTCAGTAATGCATCAATACATCCACTTCTGAACTCTCATCCCCTGTAATCTCACCTCACTTATACCTTTACTCACAGAAAAATGTATACCATATGTCTTCTTGTTATTATAAATTGCCCTTTTAGCTTCCCGTTGTCTCCTTCCAACGTTTCACGGTTCTTTTCCATTGTTATATTCCTTAACGATACTTTGATTTTGTCTCGCATAACTCTTCACAATGTAATCCATAACCGAGTTGTAACAAATTGTATTTCCATCATTCATAATGTATTGTAAGCCACACTGAGCCCGCAAAAAGGTGGCAAAATGTGGGATAGAAATGCAATAAATAAATAAATAAATAAATAGGATAGGGAAGAGCTCTCCTTCACAGTTGATACAGTTCAGTCACCTTGCAGTAGGTGGTGCTAGTCTGCCGAGGCAGAAGCTGAGGCTGAGCCTGAGTCAGAGGGGTGGGGCTCATGCCAGGAGGGCGTAATATTCTCTGAGCCAGAACAGATCAGAGAGGCCCCGATGCAGAGGTTTCTACCGGGGAGGCCCTGGGAGGGGAGGAGAGAAGCTGCACTGGATTGAGGGTCTCCACAGCTTGCAAGTAAGCTGCTGGAACCTGATACAAAGTTGGATAAGCTTGACTTTTAAGCTACATAAGGATACTGCTGAGGTCTAGTGGGAAGCAGACCCGGGTGAGAAAACCTGGCATGGGAAAGGTGTATCTCTGTAAGTACTGTGGGCTTAAAGCCAGTAATTTAGAAGCCTTCACAATTGACTCTGGCGTAAAAGAGCCTTTACTTCTTGTTTATTTATTTATTTATCACATTTGTATCCCACCTTTTCCCACTGATTGCAGGCTCAAAGTGGCTTACAATAATATTGTAGCAAAGAATACAATTTTTGCAAATTGAGCAGGATAGAAATAACAGTTGAACAGCGATGGGTATTGAGGTAGGATGTAATTAACAAATAATCAGTAGTAAATAAGAAAATAATAAGGTGTAATTACAGTCCATTGGATCATATAATAGAAAGGGAATCATTCTGATTATGTTGAACCTGGGGAATAAACCTTCTTAAACAACACTGTTTTCAATGATTTCCTAAAGCTTAGGTAGTTCTGGGTAGTTTTTGTTAATTTGGGTAAGGCGCTCCACAGTTGAGTGCCAATGTAAGTGAAGTTTGAGGCGTGAATTGATTTATACTTTAAGCCATTGCAGTCTGGGTAATGTAAGTTCAGATATGATCGTGAGGAACTGGTTCTGTTTCTAGGTGGTAAATCAACCAATTCAAGCATGTATTCCGGTACCTCACCGTAGATTATTCTGTGGATTAATGTACATATTTTAAAGGCTATTCGTTCTTTTATAGGGAGCCAACGCAGAATTTCTCTGAGTGGTTTTGCAGATTCAAATTTAGATTCACTGTAACTGTGGGATAACAGGCTGCAGTAATGGTTTAGTAAAGAGTTTCGTTTCACCAGTGGCGTACCAAGGGGGGACGGTGGGGGCGGTCAGCCCCAGGTGCACGCCGCCGGGGGGGTGCTGCGTGCCGGGCAGCATCGTTTGTTTCCATGCTCCCTCTGCCCCAGAACAGGAAGTAACCTGTTCCGGGGCAGAGGGAACATGGAAACGAACGACACTGCCCGGCGTGCGGCACCCCCCCAGCGGCGTGCACCCGGAGGGGAGGGGGTTCTTTCACCAGGGTGGGGGGTGTCCTTTCACCGGGGGGGTCGCGCTGCACGGGGGGGGGGGGCGGGGCGCATCGGCGATCCGCCCCGGGTGTCAGTGCCTCTAGGAACACCACTGCGTTTCACTTCCCCTTAGTCTGGCTGTACGTTTTTGAGGGCCTCCTGCCCAACTTGGCTCATGCTTTATCACAAAGGCCAAGCACATTCTCTTAAACTTAGAGTCCTAATTCCACTGTTAATCAATGCAAAGATTGTAAAAGAGACATAATATGATCACTCATGTTCTCCTCAGTCAACAACCAGGCAGCAATATTTTGAATTAATTGAATCTTCCAGACTATAGCACTGTCAGACAAATATAAATATCAGCCGCATAGGCAAAACCCTGCAAAGAATTTAAACATTGTTAAACTTAAGAACATTAATTGACTGCACTGCAACTGAATGCGGTCTTCTAGGACACGGGTCTGGGAAATGGTAGGGTGCAATATGCGGCCTACCCTGCAGGGGTGATGTTCTTGGCTTCATTAAAAGCGAACACCAGGGCTGGTCTCATGAAAATGGCTCAGAAATAGCTCATGGAGCACACACTGCTGACAAGGCCCCTGTCAAGCCAGGACCAAGCCAACAAACTGCAAGAAACAGCAGATAAACACAACGCTGACATTTTTTTTTAGCAGGGTCTACGGACATACAACAGATGGCAGTGCTAAAAGAAGACCAAAATCCTGAACCAATTTCAATTCTCTTCTAAATCTCCTCTCCAGCATTCCTGAAAAAGCTCTGAATGACTTCCCTCAATAAAAAAAGGACTGCACACTGCACAATCTTGGCCTACAAAGAAAAACACGAGCGAAATAACCAACTACAGGCCAATAGCATCCATACCACTAATAACCAAGATAACTGAAGGTATGGTAACTAAACAACTCACAAACTATCTAGACAAACATTCAATACTCCATGATGCCCAATCAGGATTCCATTCGAATCACAGCACAGAAACAGTATTAGTCACCCTCATGACCAAATTCAAACAAATAATTGCAACTGGCAACAATATACTCCTCCTACAATTCGACATGTCAAGCGCCTTCGACATGGTTGATCATGGAATCCTACTACACATACTTGAATACTTTGGCATAGGAGGAAATGTCCTGAACTGGTTCAAGGGGTTCTTAACCATGCGTTCGTATCAAGTCACATCAAATTCAACCACGTCCAAAGCATGGACACCTGAATGTGGAGTCCCACAAGGATCGCCTCTCTCACCAACCATATTCAACCTAATGATGATCCCTTTAGCAAAACTCCTATCAAACCACAACCTCAACCCATACATATACGCCGACGATGTGACAATATACATCCCTTTCAAACAAGATACCAAAGAAATCTCCAACGAAATCAATCAAAGTCTACACATCATGAACACATGGGCAGATGCATTCCGCCTGAAACTAAACGCAGAAAAAAACCCAATGCCTGATACTCACCTCCCAATACAACACAAATGAATTCAACGCAATAAACACACCAACCCTAAACCTCCCAGTCTCAGAAACGCTAAAAATCCTTGGAGTCACCATCGACCGCCACTTAACACTCGAAACCCACGCAAACAACACAACCAAGAAGATGTTCTACTGCATGTGGAAATTGAAAAGGATAAGACCATTCTTCCCAAGATACGTCTTCCGCAGCCTAGTGCAATCCCTCGTCCTCAGCCACCTGGACTACTGCAACTCACTATACGCGGGCTGCAAAGAGCAAATACTGAGGAAACTTCAAACAGCCCAAAACACAGCAGCCAGGCTCATCTTCGGAAAACCAAGATATGAAAGGGTAAAACCACTACGAGAGAAACTACATTGGCTTCCACTTAAGGAACGCGTTACTTTTAAAGTTTGTACACTAGTCCATAAGATCATCTACGGCGAAGCCCCAGCGTACATGTCTGATCTAATAGACCTACCACCCAGAAACGCTAAAAGATCATCCCGAACACACCTAAACCTCCACTTCCCCACTTGCAAAGGCATGAAATACAGGACGCTGCACGCGTCAACCTTTTCCCACAAGAGCACGCAGGCTTGGAATACACTACCGCGCAACCTGAGAATGATTGACGATCAAGCTTCCTTCCGTAAACTACTAAAGACTCACCTGTTTGAACAAACTTACGGAAAGAGCCAACTCACATAGAGTCCATACTCACTATTCATCAATGCAATTTACATCCACTTTGATCCCTCATCCCGCACCCCAGTCTATCATACACTTATCCACGGAACTATGGACACCATATGTCTTTGTCTAACACTACCCTTTAGCTTCCCATTGTCCCCTTCCAATTATTTCTATGTTGATGTCCCATTGTCATATTCCTAATTTGATATTTGAATGTCTCGTATATCTTTGCACAATGTAATCCATAACCAAATTGTAACAAATGTATTTCTATTATTCATATCCTATTGTAAGCCACACTGAGCCCGCAAAAAGGTGGGGAAAATGTGGGATACAAATGCAATAAATAAATAAATACCTTCAGTCAAACAGTCAGTGAAGCATCACTAGGGAAATCCCCAGGACCAGATGGCATGTCTTTTGAGATTTTCAATCAAGAAGGTGATTACATGCTCCTGAAACTCTGTCCAAGGATATTGAAGGTGTATTAATTGTTCATCCGCTTAACAAGAACGACAGAACCTCTTGTAATAGCACAGAATTTCTCTGCTATCACTGGGAAAATGCTGGCGACAATAATACTTAAGAGAATGATGGAGCAACTGGAATACTATCATTCCAGAAAGTCAATACGGATTCAAGCTTGGCTGAGGGACAGTAGATATATTTGTAACCTACAGAACTTTGTAAGTCTAAGTGCTTTGAAAATCAGCCCCATGGTATTCTCAGCCCAACCGATTCAGTAAAGGTTCTATCAAGAAAATCAAGATGTATACATGAGGCCCAATATTCAGACCATGGCAGTTAGCCAAGCTAACTCCCACAGTCGACGCTGATCCTGGATATTGAATGCCAGGCTGTATCCAGTGACCGGCATTGAATACCTGGGGTTTTTTTTTTTTTGGTCTGTTCAAACTTAACTGGTCAAACCAATGTTCAGCACCGGACGGTTACGTTTGAACTGGCCAAAGATAGGCCTGGTATTCACGTGGCCAAATATTGCTGCTAAACTTGAGCTGAAAATCAGCGGATAGCCGATTATATTGCACGATATAACCGGCTAACCACTAGCCACTAATCTCAACTTTTCTGCAGGTCATGGTCGGCCATGTCCCGCTGAAAATTTGCAGATAGCCAGTGATGGTGCATTTAACCGGCCAGGTGCTGATCCTAGCCAGTTAAATGCTTTTGAAAATCTGGGGGACGATCTTTACTGACCTGACAAAGGCATTTGATAAATAAGCCACAATGGCCTGTGGAGAATGTTCCAGCCATTTGGCTGCCCAAGTCTACTTTGTTTCTATTGTTAGAAGTTTCCTGATCAAAGTGCAGGAATTGCAGCAAATCCTCCTGTCTTTTCTCAGTCTCAAATGGCAGAAACCATTCTCCATATTAGCACTAATGTTCCTCCCAGTTCTCTTTTCCACGATAGCCCTGGTCACAGATTAGGAAATTTACGATCAGTCATGATCAAGTAGACGATTACTCAAACGGAGAATGAGCCTGACTGAACCTGAACCAATGGCTCGTGCCATCAAAATGGATCATTCTGGGTCCAAGGAACCTAAGAACGCTGTGACCAGCTAGATTGATTACATCGGCCCAAGGGCTCTGGGAACAGCGAGAATCAGCTCGTAAGATTCCAGAGATTCCTGAAGAAGAGACATTGTTACTTCAGTCACTTTGGAGGCCTCTCTGCGTACTTTCAAGCTGAGGTATAAAAACATAGGCATGATTGGTCTGATATTGTCAATACGTGAATCTCCGTCTCCTGTTTTATCATGTTTTGCTAATCATGACTGAAAACAGGGATTTTTATTTATTTATTTATTTATGGGTTCTTGTATCCCACTATGATCCAAAAAGAAGTTTTGGTAGGTTCAATATGGCTTACAATTATATGGCTGCGCAGCCCCGAAGGAAACTGCAGGAAGATTTCAAGTGGTTTATACAGAGTAGTGATTCCCAAAACTGCCCTAGGGGAACCCCAGCCAGTCAGGTTTTCAGAATATCCATAATGAATATGCATGAGATAAATTTGCATACTAAGGAAGCAGCGCATGCAAATCAATAACCTGACTGGCCGGCTGCCACATGACATGTTTGGAAATCACTAATCTAGGGTGACACAGTGGCTGGATGGCTTATGTAAAGGGAGAGAATGAAATGCCCTAAAAAAAAGTAACGGGGAAGGACACTGGCCCAAGTGCATGAGAGAGAAAGCCTTCAAATGAATGTGACAAACTCCTAATGAGTGAGAGAAGGGGCTCAGAGAGTGTGAGAGTCTTCAAATCAGTGTGACACACTTTTCATAAGTGAGACTTGCCATCTTTGCTCTGTGGCCATGATACGTCTTCAGTGACATCTTCATAGCTATGATAGCCCCTACTGTGTATGAATCAAGTTAGCCAGAAAGCAACAAGGCAAACGATCTGCAAAATCCAACGTGGAAAACAAACCAGCAGATCAGTATAATATCCAAAAAGACTTTATTGAGGATACCGTGTATGAAACAAATGCCCGACACAGGCCGTGTTTCACCCAACAATAGGGCTGCGTCAGGGGCTAATAGAATATCCCTTCAGGTGCTGTGCTCCTCAGGACTCTCAAGCTCCCATCCATGGAATGGGAGCTTGAGAGTCCTGAGGAGCACAGCACCTGAAGGGATATTCTATTTTATGCTGCTCATGCTAGTTTTTTATGAAGAAGGTTCCTTTATATCCTTGTTTTGACATATAATTTGATACCGATCTTAATTAAGAAAGATACAGACTAGCCCCTGACGCAGCCCAATTGTTGGGCGAAACAAGGCCTGTGTCGGGCATTTGTTTCATACACGGTATCCTCAATAAAGTCTTTTTGGATATTATACTGATCTGCTGGTTTGAATCAAGGTAGCCTCCATCCGTCTAGGCAGAGTTTAAGTACAGGTAGAAGTCAAGGCCTCTTACATCTTGGACCTAAAGATTACATTTTTGGGACGAAAGTCGCACACATTACAGAATAATGAACTGTTGACTTGAAGTTTGTGGTATCCCACAAGATACAGGTTCACCATTATAGCATTTCACTTTACCAGTTTCTCCACAAAAATCACAAAGGGAGGAATCCTGAAAAGTGCCACATTGGTGCAAACTCATCGGGTTGTTTCGTCTGTGAGGCTTCCACCAAACATTGAAGCAACAGACCACACTAGCTTTTCACATGATTATTGATCCGTGGGAAAAAACCATGAGCAGCACAAGGTCTTTGCTTTGATTCTCCAAATGTAACTCTGAGATCTCGGATGTTTGCCCTGCTCCACCCTCTGCACTGTCCCTTCACTCCTCAGCTAAATAAAGTTGCATCGATGAAAAATGGATTTTATCCACAGCATTGACATTTGCTGGTGAAATGCTATTTTAGGGCTTCGATTGTTACCCTCTTCATAAAATTAACTTGTTTTCCGAGTGTCTTTTTTTTTCTAACTCTCTCTGAGAACTGGTGGAAGTGAGTCTGACGCATGCTAGCGTTGAAATAAATGGTGCTGGCTCCATCGGGCTAAGAAGTGCTTGTTTCGGTGATTGATCGCCTCTTTGTTTATCGGAGGCTCTGGATTGGGCCTTCGTCGGTGCTGTTGGTGAGTACTAGCTGCCCCGGCACCAGTGCGAGGACATGGTAATACCTCCTCTGATAGATTTCTCAGTGACTCACCACATGCGACACAAAGGTCATTGTCAGCTCTTGAGTGAAACCCAGCTGGGCCCAGCGCCTTGCTCATATTCAGTCTGAATAGATGCTTCTGTTCGACCTCTTTCAGGAAGCCAATTCTATTTAAACCAGCACAACAGAAAGTGCAAAGGTTCACACAAGTTGCAAGGGCCAGGCTGCTGGGCAGAAGGGTTTGGCTATTCAATTTTATCCTGTCAATCACAGAGCCTGGATGAATACTTTGTAAGGTTCTTTATTTCCCACTGCAGCTTTTGCTGCGAGGTAGTGGCCAGGCTTTCTTCTTTCAGACCGCCGGGTACTAATCACATTGTGCTTTCACTTGTTCTAGCTGGAGACTGCTTGTGTAGCTTATTTGTCTGCAGCTGGACCAAAGCTAAGGGAAATGGCAATCGGCCAGGGGAGGAACCCCAGTACACACTCCAGGCACCTCGACAAACCATGCCGTAGTGAATTATTCTGCCGGATGCAAGACTAAGCCAAACCTCCCACTATCAGTTTGTACCTGGCACATAATCAAGCGGGGCCACCCCAAATATCTGAGAACTGGGGGTGGGGGTGGGGGGAAGAGGCATCATAGCTGCAGTCAAGGTGAAACAGTGAATCCTGACAACCACACGATGTTTAAAGGAACAACACGAAGTACTTTCACCAGCAGGAAGGGGTGGTAGGGTTACCATCATCTCCGAGAGGGCCTATGGATCCTGAAAGTTAGCTGGAGGGAAAGGGTGTAAGGCTGGAAGTTTGGCTAGGGTGACTAATACTCTTGCACTGGCTCTGTATTTAAGCCTCATTCCCATCTCATGTGAAACGCAAGTGATCTAACTCCTTCAGACCAGAAGATATGTCAGGATGTGGATTACCCAATGCCACGGGAATATAAGGGGTGGGTACTCTGGAAGAAGATTACCTATTAGAAAATGCTGGAAGGGGATAACTGGTCCCATGTGAATGCTGGAAGGGGATTACCCAGTACTGAGGGAACTTGTGGGAACACTTGAAGCAGATTACCTGGTCAGTAGGATTGTTGCAGTAATAGGAGAAACATTTTGGGTCCCTGCTCCAGAGTAATGGAACTCAAAGGGAATGAGGGGTGGGCTAGTCTGGGAGACCTTGGTAGTAGTTGTTCTTCTAAATTGGAGGAAAATGTAAACGTCTATATAGGGAGATGCCTAATGAGTGAGAGAAGGGGCTCCTGAAGGAGTTCAAAGATGTAGGAAGTAAAGGAATAGGCTACCTTCCAGGGGCCCATGGAGGAACTTGGTCCACTATCCTAGAGGCCAAGGCGGAAGAGAAGGGAAGGGCTATTTCAACAAGAGAGTTCACAGATTTATGACAAAGCCTCAACTTAATCCCCCAGAGATCAAGTATCAGAAGAAGCAAGAAATGGAATCATAAGGGAAGATCCCTCAGGTAAGAAGGGCACTGAAGTTGCTGAAGTGTTCCACTTTCCAGAAACTGGGAGAGCAGTGGAGTGGGATCTTGAGAATCCAAGTGGAAAACCCGGTATAAGAGGAGGTAGGACACAAGTTCTGGGTACATCCTGCTACCTTGAATCATATGGGTCAGGAGTGATTTCGACTATGAGATATAAAGTTCCTAGAAGGACCAGGGACTTATTTGTGATGTGGAGTGACTGGACAGAGGAGAGAAGAGAAGGAATGGCCACTTGGACCAACAACAAGCCCTAAACACCATAGTTACCCTGAGAAACACAAAAGGTGTGGAGACTGGACTGAGGTCCCCATCAATTTAAAGGCTCTTAGGAGAAGAGAGTGAAGAGGACGCAGGACTCATCCAAGTGAGGAGACACTCAGGAGCATAGCCAGACGTCCACCTCTACCCCCACCCCCATTGTTGCAGCTGCCACATTAAAGTATATCTTTGCTGGGGGGGGATGCTAAGCCCCACCAGGCAAAGTGGTCTCCTGTGCGAATCTTCAGCTGCCGGCATTGGCCCTCCTGTGCATTATCAGTTGAACATGCACGAGAGTGCCAACATCAATGGCTGCTAGTGCTGCTCAGACAGGCATCCCTGACAGCCATTAAAGTGGAGGGGGCTTGAGCTGAAAGTGAGGGGGGTCCAGGCTCCAAGGCCCTCCTGTGGCTACTCCACTGCTGCTACTTCTACTACTAGTAATCATTTCTATAGTGCTACTAGATGTTCGTAGTGCTGTCCACATTATATGCAGGTACTTTCTCTGTCCCTAGAGGGCTCACAATCTAAGTTTTTGTACCTGAGGCAATGGAGGGTTAAGTGACTTACCCAAGGTCACAAGGAGCTGCAGTGGGAATTGAACCCAGCTCCCCAGGATCAAAGTCCGCTGCACTAACCACTAGGCTACTCCTTCTCACTGCTCCCAAGACCAAATGGAACTGGAACTTTGGTCATCATTTTACTATTTTCTGGTGGTCTGAACGCCTAGATATTCTTTTGTATAATTTTGTTGACCTCCCGTGTTATTGGCTGCTCAAGCCTAGGGATGGTTGAGAGAATTTTAAGCCTCCCACCCTTTACCTGTGTGCACTGTGTTTGGGAACAGAGTGGCATAGGAGGCTGTGACTTTTAAGCACAGACACTAAACATACCTTTAGGTACCCACCTCAGAGGTCACCCTCAGCTCCACTTACTGGAGGAATGGCTACAGTTAATTACCCAGAAGAGTAGCAATGGTGGATCTGAAATACCCTGTGCAGAGGAAATGCTGGAGGTGCGGGGGTGAGAGCATAAAAAGAGAAATGTGGTTAAAAAAAAAGTCTAAATAAAAAAATACAAAAAAACTTCTGTAGCACCGAGCAAGTCGCTAAGAGCATGTCAGAGGAGACAGTGACACTAGACAAAGGAACAATTCAATCTGGGTTGAAAAGATCTAGTCTACGAAGTGGTAGATCTGGATTTGAGCTTCAAGACCATGTTGAGTGAAATATGTTTTCACTCAACAAATACTTAAGCTCTGGAACTCTTTGCCGGAGGAGTTGGTAACAGCGGTTAGTGTATCTGGGTTTAAAAAAGGTTTGGACAGATTCCTGGAGGAAAAGTCCATAGTCAGACTTGGGAAGCAACTGCTTGCCCTGGGATTTGTAGTATGGAGTGTTGCCACGATTTGGGTTTCTGCCAGGTACTTGTGACTTGTCTTGGCCACTGTTTGGGAAACAGGATACTGGGCTAGATGGACCATTGTTCTGACCCAGTATGGCTACTCTCATGTTCTTATGTTGATATTTTGGTGGCAGAACTATGAGTCCTTACTTGCACTTCAAGCTGCCTCCATGAGTGTTCAGCAGACAGAGAAAAACCTCATAGATTCCTTTCAGTCAACAATATGCAGGACCCTAAATCAGAGATGGAAAAACAACAAAGCAGATCAATAGAAAGATATGAATTTATTAAGTGAAAACCAAATATTCAGATCAGCCCGACACAGGCCGTGTTTTGCCCAAGAGGGCTGCGTCAGGGGCTACACAGTAATCCTTTATTATCAATGTTAAGTGAATATTTGTATTGATGTAAAAAAAATGTATACAAGTCTGAAATCATAAATCTTCTAAAATATAATTAAAAACAGCATAGCTGGATAATCATAAAAGGTGGTGATGTGAGACCCGTCTTGCACCCTCGCAACTCAGCATTACAGATTGATTGCAGACCACACATGAAACACAAATGTTCCTTTTTGTTTTAGAGACACACAATTAATGTTGAATGCTTTCACAGATGTACAGAAAGATGCTGACCCATGATGCAGGTTCACGTCTCAGAGAAGCGTCAGAAAAGGTACAGAACAGGAAATAGCTGTGTAGAATGCACAGGAATCAAGGATTAGTGATAACAAGTAATCGATTGATTGATTGGCTGATTTGCCATTGTTAGGCAATGATCATGTTCTGATGTTCCTTTCTAGGAAATCCTTTCAGTCTGCTATGTTTAATAAAATGTTCAAATAATTGGTGAAAGCAAGAATTATATCTAATTGATTTTCTTTGAAAAGGAAGAAAAGACCTCAGGTGCTTGGCTTGTATAAAATACATTGTCAATTACATATAATTCTTGCTTTCACCAATTATTAAGCAAGAGTTCTGCCATTTAAGCGTTCAACAGTATGTTTAATAAAAGAAATATTTGATTTAACTCACCAATATATGCATACTTCACCTGTCTTTTATTTGCAAACATGATAACATTCATATTTTAATCAATCTATACCCTGAGCAAACTTCTGGCAAGATCTCACTTGTTGGGATGGCAAATCTCAGGATGGTAAATCGTGTTGGAATGGACCGCCCCTGAATCCCATATAGATGTGGATTAGCAGGTCTGCTCTCACTGCCTGGATGGATGAAAGAGTTTAGGGGGTCTTTTACAAAGCTTACAGCACGCTAAACCTGAACTAGCGCCAGCCCAACACAGTTGCTGACAGTAGCTCCGGGTTGAGCGTGCACCATCTCCAGCGCTCCGGTATGCGGTGGTAACCCAGAGGTAGTCAGGCATCGCCACCTTAATGGATGGAGGTAAGGGCTGCCCACCGCATGGCCACACGGTAAAAGTTATCTTACCACCTGGCAGTAGCGTACCAAGGGGGGGCGGTGGGGGCGGTCTGCCCCGGGTGCACGCCGCTGGGGGGGTGCCGCGCGCCTGTCGGCTCTTCGTTTTATGCTCCCTTTGCCCCAGAACAGGTTACTGTTCCGTGGCAGAGAGAGCATGAAAACAAAGAGCCGGCAGGCGCGCGGCACCCCCCCCCCCAGCGGCGTGCACCCGGGGGGGTTATTTCGCCGGGGGATCGGGGGGGTTCGCCGTGGGGGGAGGCGTCGCGCTGTTCCGGAGGGGGGGGCGGGGCGCATCGGCGATCCGCCTCGGGTGTCAGCCCCCCTAGGAACGCTACTGCCACCTGGCATGTGGGAAAAATGGCCCTCGCCACTGCCAAAGGGTCCTTTTTCCTACAGCTTAGTAAAAGGATCCCTTAGTTTGCAATTGAAGCCTGAAAATTTGGAATTTCTCTGGGCTCAGAGATCCCACAGGGCATTAGAGACCTCCAAGGGGTAGTAAAAAGTTCAGGGCTCTTCTTGACTGTGCGTATTTGAACAGCACGAATCAATGCAGTGATTAAGACTCCTTTTTTTAAACTGTATCAATGTAGAAATATTTGTTAGTGGAAAAGCATTTCTCCAGTTTAGTTCAGTTTGTTGTTCTATCTTATCTAGATTATTACGGTGGATTATACTGTCTGCTGTCAGCTCAGGCTCTCTCCTGTTTTCAGGTTCTACAAAACCCAGCAGCCAAAATGATTTTGCCGCACCTTGTTTTTTTTGGCTGCCATTGAAGGCTCATTTTTCCTATAAATTAGCCTGCTGGGTCTATAAACGTTTTGAAGGATGTTGCCCGGAATATGTAACTACATTCTTTACACTTTCTGCTTCATCTTCGCTTTTTTCCAGCGGGTGGTATTCGCCGTCTTTATTTTCCTTCTGTGTTAGGAGTGAAATATAGAAAGTCCTTAGAATTCTCTTTGATATATCATGCGTTCCAGACTTGGAATTCATTGCCGTTAGGGATTAAAACTATGCCCACTTAATTGTCTTTTCGCAAAAAGCTAAAAACTTACCTATTTTCTGAGTTTTATTGATTTTCTTTCTAGTATTGAGTTTGTTTCCTTTTCTTTTGTTTGTAATCTGCTTTGAACCAACTTCGTTGGAAGTTAGTGGACTATCCAGCTTATAATTGAAAAAGAAAAACGCCTATATTGCGACCCAAATCGGGAGATAGACGTTTATCTCACAAAAACGAATAAAGCGGTATAATCGAAAGCCGAATTTGGACGTTTTCAACTGCACTCCGTCGCGGATGCGGACAAAGTTGATGGGGGCGTGTCAAAGGCGTGGTGAAGGCGGAACTGGGGCGTGGTTATCGGGCGATCAGAGATGGGCGCCTTTCGCCGATAATGGAAAACAAATATGCCTTTTCAGCGAGAATTTAGGGCACTTTTCCTGGACCCTGTTTTTCCACGAATAAGGCCCCAAAAAGTGCCCTAAATGACCAGATGACCACTGGAGGGAATCGGGGATGACCTCCCCTGACTCCCCCAGTGGTCACAAACCCCCTCCCACCACAAAATATGCCGTTTCACAACTTTTTATTTTCACCCTCAAATGTCATACCCACCTCCCTGGCAGCAGTATGCAGGTCACTGGAGCAGTTATTAGGGGGTGCAGTGGACTTCAGGCAGGTGGACCCAGGCCCATCCCCCCCCCACCTGTTACACTTGTGCTGGTAAATGGGAGCCCTCCAAACCGCCCCACTGTACCCACATGTAGGTGCCCCCCTTCACCCCTTAGGGCTATAGTAATGGTGTAGACTTGTGGGCAGTGGGTTTTGAGGGGGATTTGGGGGGCTCAACACACAAGGGAAGGGTGCTATGCACCTGGGAGCTCTTTTACCTTTTTTTTTTGTTTTTGTAAAAGTGCCCCCTAGGGTGCCCGGTTGGTGTCCTGGCATGTGAGGGGGACCAGTGCACTACGACTCCTGGCCCCTCCCACGAACAAATGCCTTGGATTTATTCGTTTTTGAGCTGGGCGCTTTCATTTTCCATTATCGCTGAAAAACAAAAACGCCCAGCTCACAAATTGTCGAATAAAACATGGACGTCTATTTTTTTCGAATATACGGTTCGGTCCGCCCCTTCACGGACCCGTTCTCGGAGATAAACGCCCATGGAGATAGACGTTTTCGTTCGATTATGCCCCTCCACGAATACCACATCATCATCATCGTTAACTTAAAAACTGCATTTCAGTGACAACAATCAACAAAAATAAGAAAAGTGAAAAATAAAGGGAAGCAAAATCCTGCTGAGCAGCAAAACAGCCTAATAGCTAAAGAAATGACATGTGAGCGACCCCGGCTGCTGACGGCTAACCAAGACTTCTAGTGTTCTATTGAAGACTTTGGTAAACAGGTAGGTTTTCAACCGTATTCTGACACAGTGGTGAAGGCTTCTAAACCCCTTGAAGAACACATCTGAAAATACTGACGCCTTCCAAGTGTCATATTTCTCTAACCCCCATTATTGTAATACTGAAAAGTATACCTACAGGGAACCCTTTTACTAAGCTGCGTAGGTGCTTATGTGCACCCAACGTTGCGGAAACCGGGCGGTAATCGTCATTCTACACGCATAGACGATTACCGCCCGGTTACCGCGTGAGACCTTACTGCTAAGTCAATGGCTGCCGGTAAGGTCTCAGACCCAAAATGGAGGCAAGCCAATTTTTATTTTGCCGCACGTCCATTTTCTGCAAGAATTTTTTTCAAAAGGCCTTTTTTTACAGACACGCTGAAAAATGGATCTGCCTGCCCAAAACACCCGCCTACTCTAGCGCAGCCCATTTTTCGGCGCACCTTAGTAAAAGGACCCCACTGTAAACAAGTTCTCCATCGGATAGTTCCAGACTCACTCGGGGTATTTAATACCAGCTTTTAACTCTGTGGGTTTAGCTAAAGGATCATGTAAATGTCTAAGGAATTTAAACTTTTTTCTGTAGCTTTTTCGCCATTGAAAGGCTTCAGCTAATCATTCCCTTTAGGGCCTTTTTGGGTCAGAGAAGAGGTGACAGCTGAAATGAGCACTTCAGATCTAGGAGTGTATGACTGGAAGACTTTCCAGCCCATGGTATGCAGGTCATTTCACTTCTCAGGAACTATGACCTTCAAGGAATCATAGGCAACTCCTTTCTTAGACTTTTGCTATGTGCCTCAGGCAAGCTGTAGGGGAAGAAACCCTGAAGTGTGCCTAGACTAACTCTCGCTGTTTCGTGATGTATTAGACAAACTGGTCTTGAAGCACAAGGTCATGATTTTCTTTAGGCAAGGATGTTCATCTTCCACAACTTACTTCACTGCTGCTTACAGGCTGCATAATTATCTCGGTTTGCTAACAAGATTATTCGTAGGATCCAGGAAGTAATGATGTGCAACAAAATCCTTGAAAGCTAAAAGTCCCAATTTTCCAGTGGCTTCTGCTATTGGGTTTCTCGGAAGTGCATTCGGTATTACAATCATTTGGGAATAAATTCTATAAATGGTGCTTAAAATCAGGTGAAACATGCAATTTGCTAACAAAATGGTTAACACAGACTATGGGGGGAGGGGGGGGCTACAGAAATCTCAAAATTTAAATAAACAAGCCCTCAAAGCTCAGAGAGCATCAGTCTGACCAAATGTGTCAGGTTTCCCATGGGAATTCCCAGATATTGTAATTGGCCTCAATAAATTGTCAAACTCCAGAAAAAAGAGGCCAACCAAAAAACTCCCAAAAACAGAGAAACAAATGCCACTAAAAAAAGGGAGAAAAATAGCCAAAACACACAGAGTCTGTTTTAGTCATCAAAAAACAAAAATTCCCACATCAAATCCTCATTAATCCCAATAAATACTGCTGGAAAATCCACAAATTATATCAAAATATAGTTCCACAAATACTTAGATCGACTGAAGAGGAATCCTGTCCCCATACCGGATCGTCAAAACGTCTACATAAGAGAGCTGTCTTCAAGTACTGTAATACATAAACAAATTCCAACTGTCCAAAGCCTTATCAAGGTGCACTTGTTTCGTGAACCCGCTGCTTCAGGAGCATTTGCCAGTGCTTATGTTGCTTCTGATTTTCTTCAGATCCTTTTTCCATTCTCTAAAGGATGGTCTTTTGGCTCTAATAGCCTCTTTCACGTCAACTTTTAACCGTGTTGGCTGTCATTTCTTCTTCTTTCCACCTTTGTTAATATGTAGAATACATCTGATCTGGGCTTCCAAGATGGTATTTTTAAACAATGTGCATGCTTAAGTGCTAATCTTTGCACCCAATCCTTTTAGCCTCTTTTTAGCCTTCTCTCAGCTGGGAGGAATATCTCAGCCTTACTTTACCTTGCTTTCAGTAGTGGCAGATACCTCAGACCAGGTATTCAGAGAGGGAAGATGATACAAAGGAAAATCACCAACCACCTCAGAATCAAATGTGTTCAGGGAAAACCAGTTGGGAACAGCAGGAATAAATTATCAGATAGAGAATCAGACAAGATGTCACAAGATGCTAATTTAAGAGGAATGACTTTATTTTAATAAAGTGCAAGTATATGTTTTATTGCACTGAGCAAATTAAGTTAAAACCACTTAAAACCATTTAAAATTCAGTCTAAAAACATTTTCAATAAGCATGTTAAAAAATGTACATTAAAATCCTTTAAAATAGGTCTTTAAAATTTTCCTATACTGGATCCAGTGTTTATCTATTGTGAAGAGGAGGACGAGGGGGTGGATAAAATGGGAGTGGAAGAAGAAGAAGTGAAAAGGGTCCAGAGGAAAGGGAGACAGAACAGAGCATTGCCTGGGCTACTTCCGCTGAGGGAGAAAAGAAGAGGGTTTCTTCCCACTGAAAAATGGAGGCTGGAAAAGAACTACAATACCCATCAGCCCCGGGGAAAACCCTGGTATAGAAACTATCCTCCCCAGCAGCCTCCAGGGGAGAACCATGACAAGGTAAGGCAGGTGCCCCCTGAGGTTAATCAGGAGGAGGAGGAACAGCTGAGAAAAGGGTGGGACGAGGAGCCCATGGAGTGGCAAGAGGCTGGAGAGAGAGAGAAGGGGGAGAGCCTGGAGGAACCCATGGACATAGCAGCATGGGCTCAATCATTGGGGAAAAAGCTGAGAAAGCAGGTGACTTCTTGGTATGGCGGCTGGACTGAAAGAGGGAAGAAAAAGATCATGCGGGAGGAGGGTCAGTGATAGTGAAAGTGTGACCCAGAAAGGGTGGGACCCTTGTATCTCCCCCATAGAGTTCAGGCTGTTTGGAACTGGATGCTGCTGAACTACTTAGAGTGAAAAGTGTGTTGTTTTGGGAGGGATTATTGTTTTTTCTTGTGTGGACTACTCAAAGAGAAAGGAAGATGGTTTTTTTGAACTGTTTGCCATTGCACCTGGGGAAAACGTGTAGCAGTGGTTTTTGCTTTTTTTGAGCTGTAGCCTGCAGACGCTTCCCAGTGGGGGAAGCGCTAGGCTGTAGGACTGTTTAAGGGGAATGAACTGAGTTCTGGAAGCAGTGGGGTTTACGTTTCTTGTTACCCTGCTGTGCTGAGTCCATTGAAGAGAAAAAACAGTGGGGGCTGTGTTTTTGTTCCTGTTTTATTTTGAACTGCTGGACGGTGAGCACCAAGGAAATAAAAACTTGCTGGTTTTCTTTTGGGAATTATTGGTTACCCGATTTGTGCCCTGTGGATTACAGTGGGTTATGGGGCCGGGCATGAAGCTTGGCCCATAGCCAGAGTCTCCAAAGGAAGAGACGGGATCCTGAGAACCCCTGGAGGAGGGACGAATCTGTCACACTATTCAACTAGAACTATTTCTAAGTGTGTATACAATGGAATTCTTACATAGGATTAAACATCAAAGGTTCAGATAAATATTAACTTATATTTTTCAGTTCCAGTTATAATAATTTCTTATATTACATTTATACAGATGATATTTCAGTACTTATTCCATTTAAGTTGGTTAGGAACTGGGCAACATTCTGGGGAAGGGGGAGCCTATTCCGAAAGGATGGGCTCCACCTTAACCAGGGTAGGACCAGGCTGCTAGCATCAACCTTTAAAAAGGAGATAGAGCAGCTTTTAAACTAGAAACAGGGGGAAGGCCGACAGTCGCTCAAAAGCGCATGGTTCAGTATAAGCTATCTTTCAAAGAAATCACCAAAACAGGGAGGATAGGGTATCCTGATAGTGAGGTTGCAAAAGAGACCGTAGTAGATCAGGTGTCCTTAAATAAAAATAAAACTCAGACAAAAGATTGCAAATTAATACTGTCAAGTACTGAGCATGATGTAAATAGGAACAACAAACATAGTTTGAAATGTCTATATGCAAATGCCAGGAGCCTAAGAAATAAGATGGGAGAGTTAGAATATATTGCACTAAATGAAAAATTAGATATAATAGGCATCTCTGAGACCTGGTGGAAGGAGGCTAACCAGTGGGACACTGTCATACTGGGGTACAAATTATATTGTAGTGATAAGGTGGATCGAATTGGTGGAGGGGTAGCATTGAGGGGCATAATCGAACGGGGATGACCATGTCTAAGGGCGTCCATCTCTAAGGACATCCCGGCGAAGGGGCGAGGAAACCCGTATTATCGAAACAAGATGGGTGTCCATCTTTCGTTTCGATAATACGGTTGGGGACGCCCAAATCCAAACATTTAGGTCGACCTTACAGATGGTCATCCCCGATTTTCAACAATAATGGAAACCAAGGACACCCATCTCAGAAACGACCAAATCCAAGCCATTTGGTTGTGGGAGGAGTCAGCATTCGTAGTACAGTGGTCGCCCTCACATGCCAGGACACCAACTGGGCACCCTAGGGGGCGCTGCAGTGGACTTCAGAAAAAGCTTCCAGGTGCATAGCTCCCTTACCTTGAGTGCTGAGCCCCCCCAAACCCCCCCCCCCCCCAAAACCCACTCCCCACAACTGTACACCACTACCATAGCCCTTAGGGATGAAGGGTGGCACCTACATGTGGGTACAGTGGGTTTTGGAGGGCTCACATTTACCACCACAAGTGTAACAGGTGGGGGGGATGGGCCTGGGTCTGCCTGTCTGAAGTGCACTACACCCACTAAAACTGCTCCAGAGACCTGAATACTGCTGTCATGGAGCTGGGTATCACATCTGAGGCTGGCAAAAAAAATTTTAAGTTTATTTTTTAAGGTGGGAGGGGGTTGGTGACCACTGAGGGAGTAAGGGGAGGTCATCCCCGATTCCCTCTGTTGGTCATCTGGTCAGTTTGGGCACCTTTTTGAGACTTGGTCGTGAAAAAAAATGGACCAAGTAAAGTCAGCCAAATGCTCATCAGGAACACCCTTCTTTTTTCAATTATCGGCCGAGCAGTCCCGCCTTTGCTACGCCTCCGACACGCCCCCGGGAACTTTGGTCTTCACTGCAACGGAAAGCAGTTGAGGGAGCCCAAAATCGGCTTTCGATTATGGCGATTTGGGCGACCCTGAGAGAAGGACGCCCATCTCCCGATTTGTGTCGGAAGAAGGGCGCCCTTCTCTTTCGAAAATAAACCTGATAGTATATTAATGAGAGCCTTGAATCAAATAGATTGAAAATTCTGCAGGAAACAAAACACTTCTTGGAATCACTGTGGATTGAAATTCCATGTGTAAAGGGGAAACGGACAGTGATAGGAGTGTACGACCGTCCGCCTGGCCAGAATGAACAGATGGATGTAGAAATGTTGTCAGATATTAGAAAGGCTAACAAACTCAGCAACACAGTAATAATGGGTGATTTCAATTACCCCGATATTGACTGGGTAAATGTAACATTGTGGCATGCTAGGGAGATAAAATTCCTTGACGAAATCAAGGACTGCTTTATGGAACAGCTGGTACAGGAGCCGACAAGAGGAGGAAAAATTCTAGACCTAGTCCTTAGTGGATCGCATGATCTGGTGCGGGAGGTAAAGGTGATGGTGCTGCTTGATAACAGTGATCATAATATGATCAGATTTGATATTAGCTTTGGAGTAAGTATAAACAGGAAATCCAATAAGTTAGCATTTAACTTTAAAAAAGGAGAATATGATAAAATGAGAAGAACGGTGAAAAAATAAACTTAGAGGAGTGGCTGCAAGGGCCAAAAATTTACATCAGGTGTGGATGCTGTTCAAAAATATCATCCTGGAAGCCCAGGTCAAATATATTCCGTGTATTAAAAAAGGAGGGAGGAAGACCAAACGACAGTCGACATGGTTAAAAAGTGAGGTGAAGGAAGCTATTAGAGCTAAAAGAAAATCCTTCAGAAAATGGAAGAAGGAACCGACTGAAAATAATAAGAAACAGCATAAGGAATGTCAAGTCAAATGCAAAGCGCTGATAAAGAAGGCTAAGAGGGACTTCGAAAAAAAAGATTGCATTGGAGGCAAAAACACATAGTAAAATTTTTTTTAGGTATATTAAAAGCAGGAAACCTGCAAAAGAATCGGTTGGACCGCTAGATGACCGAGGAGGGGCAATCAGGGAAGACAAAGCCGTAGCGGAGAGGTTAAATGAGTTCTTTGCTTCGGTCTTCACCGAGGAAGATTTGGGTGAGATACTGGTGCCAAAAATGGTATTCGAAGCTGACGAGTCAGAGAAACTTAATGAATTCTCTGTAAACCTGGAGGATGTAATGGGGCAGTTCTACAAACTGAAGAGTAGCAAATCTCCTGGACCGGATGGTATTCATCCCAAAGTACTGATAGAATTGAAAAATGAGCTTGTGGAGCTATTATTAGTAATATGTAATTTATCCTTAAAATCGAGCATGGTACTGGAAGATTGGAAGGTGGCCAATGTAACACCTATATTTTAAAAAGGTTCCCGAGGGGGTCCGGGATATTGTAGACCGGTGAACCTGATGTCGGTGTCAGGCAAAATGGTAGAAACTATTATAAAGAACAGAATTACAGAACATATTCAAAAGCACGGATTAGTGAAACAAAGACAACATAGATTTTGTGAAGGGAAATCTTGTCTCACCAATCTATTACATTTCTTTGCAGGGGTGAACAAATGTGAATAAAGGTGAGCCAGTTGATATTGTGTATCTGGATTTTCAAAAGGCGTTTGACAAAGTACCTCATGAAAGACTCCAGAGGAAATTGGAGAGTCATGGGATAGGAGGTAGTGTCCTACTGTGGATTAAAAACTGATTAAAAGATAGAAAACAGAGAGTAGGGTTAAATGGTCAGTATTCGCAATGAAGAAGGGTAGTTAGTGGGGTTCCCCAGGGGTCTGTGCTGGGACCACTGCTTTTTAACATATTTATAAATGATTTAGAGATGGGAGTAACTAGGGAGATAATTAAATTTGCTGATGACACAAAGTTATTCAAAGTTGTTAAATCACAAGAGGATTGTGAAAAATTGCAAGAGGACCTTACGAGACTGGGAGACTGGGCATCTAAATGGCAGATGGCATTTAATGTGAGCAAGTGCAAAGTGATGCATGTGGGAAAGAGGAACCCGAATTATAGCTACGTCATGCAAGGTTCCACGTTAGGAGTCCGGACCAAGAAAGGGATCTAGGTGTCGTCGTTGATACATTGAAACCTTCCGCTCAGTGTGCTGCTGCAGCTAAGAAAGCAAATAGAATGTTAGGTATTATTAGGAAAGGAATGAAAAACAAAAATGAGGATGTTATAATGCCTTTGTATCGGTCCATGGTGCAACCGCACCTCAAATATTGTGTTCAATTCTGGTTGCTGCATCTCAAAAAAGATAGAGTGAAATTAGAAAATGATAAAGGAGATGGGATGACTTCCCTATGAGGAAAGGCTGAAGCATTGAGGGTTCTTCAGCTTGGAGAAAAGACAGCTGAGGGGAGGTATGATAGAAGTCTATAAATTAATGAGTGGAGTGGAACAGGTAGATGTTAATCATTTGATTACTCTTTCCAAAAATACTAGGACTAGGGGACATGCGATGAAGCTACAAAGTAGTAAATTTAAAACGAATCGGAGAAAATATTTCTTTACTCAACGTTGCCAGAGAATGTGGTAAAGGCGGTTAGCTTAGCAGGGTTTTAAAAGGATCTGGACGGCTTCCTAAAGGAAAAGTCCATAAACCATTATTAAATAGACTTGGGGAAAATCCACTGCTTATTTCTAGAATAAGCAGCATAAAATGTATTGAACGTTTTTAGGATCTTGCCAGGTATTTGTGACTTGGATTGACCACTGTTGGAAACAGGATGCTGGGCTTGATGGACCTTTGGTCTGTCCCAGTGTGGCAACTCTTATGTACTTATCCTATATAATAAAATGCACCTCCAACATTCTGAAGCCGAGAAAGTGAAGCCTTCAGCCTTGAAGCATTCCTGCAGCGTTCCAGAACTACGTGTTGTCAATTGAGGAGATGGAGCATTACAGAGCGCACGAATGCTTGAAGGCTTGAAGGCTTCACTTTCTCACACACATACACACACTCACTCTCTCTCTCTCTCTCTCTCTCTCTCTCTCTCACACACAGACTCACACACACACTCTGTCTCTCACACACTCTCTCTCTGACACAAACACACACACACACACACTCTGTCTGTCTCTCTCTCTCTCTCTCTCTCTCACTCATTCTCTCTCACATACACATTCCATCTCTCACCCACACACTCTCTCTCAAACATACACACTCTGAAGGGGGGCATGGAACACGCTGAGGAGGAGAGGGAGGGGGCATGGAACTCGGAAGGAAGGGGGGCCAAGAACTCGGAGGGGAGGAGAGAGAGGGAGAGGAGAGGGAGGGAGGGAGGGAGGGAGGGATGGGGGCCTGCACCTCGTACGGAAGGGGGCCTGGAACTCGGAGGGGAGGAGAGGGAGGGAGGGAAGGAGGGGGTCATGAAACTCGGAGCCCCACACTCACTCTCTTGTCTCTCTCTCACTCATTCTCTCTCTCACTCACACACACTCTCTCTCTCTCTCTCTCTCTCTCTCTCTCTCAAACATACACACTCCAAGGAAAACCTTGCTAGCGCCCGTTTCATTTGTGTCAGAAACGGGTCTGTTTTACTAGTGTACTTATGTATAAATCAATTCACTGTTCAACATTGTATAACATGAATAGCAAAATGGATGTCAGATTACAAATTAAAATTGAATATTGAAAAAATAAATGTCTATGTTTTGATACTAAACCAGAGAGCATCCCAAAGGCTATTAATATTGGCCAGGTCAACTATGAATTTTCTCCAGCAATCAAGATTCTAGGGATCTTGGTTGATAGTTCAATATCTTTAGAAAGTCAGGTTTCTTCTTTGGTGAAAAATCTTTTTTTACAATGATATAGTTAAGATGTGTTCGGAAATGTTTTGAAGTACACCAGTTTAGATTTTTGGTTCAGTCACTTTTGATTTCACAGTTGGATTACTGCAATCTTATGTATTTGGGCTGCAGTAAAAACCTTTTGAGAAAATTTCAGACAATTCAAAACACAGCTGTTTGCTTAATTTTTGGTCTCAACAAGTTTATATTATTTTATTTTTAAGTAATTTCCACTCTCGAATAAAAAAGTGCAATATCTTATTAATAAGGAATCTTATACGAGGAAAATATAACTAATACAAATCCAACTGCATTTTCCTTATATAGATTAAAAAAAGGGCATGAAAAATCAACAGAGAGAGAATTATATCTAAAGTCCACAATTAGGAGGAGGCAAGAAAAAACTGTTAACAAGAAAAAGACAGAAAGCCAAAACCAAGCAAATTATATATTACAGAGTAGATGTAATAGGGGGGGGGGGGGGGAGTAGAGGGTAGTTTAGAGTTCAGAAAGGTCACCAAATGGACCGGTCCAAAAACAAAACAAAACATATTTAACTGAATGTATTTTAATCACACATTTACAGGGAAAGTTGAGCCAAAAAATGCCTCCTAGCTGCAAAACATGAAGGGTGTAATTTCAGGAAAGATTGACGCCTCCTCTGAGTTTGTCTAGAAACATCAGTAAAAACTCTAATCTCATAGTTCAAGAATAGTTTGTGCCAATGGCGAAAAAACATCTTCAAAATATTCAAAACACAACTACTACTACTACTTAATATTTCTAGAGCGCTACTAGGGTTACGCAGCGCTGTACAAATTAACAAAGAAGGACAGTCCCTGCTCAAAGGAGCTTACAATCCAAAACAACGAAACCAAAGCTAGTACTGGATATAAATTAACTTTTCCCCTCTACGAATCCCTAATGTGTCTGTCACACATGAACTTTATTCTACCACTACATCACTTTGTATTTGTTCATACCGGAATCAGCGATCGCCTTTACGGTACCATGTAAGCCACATTGAGCCTGCAATTAGGTGGGAAAATATGGGATACAAATGTAATAAATAAATAAAATAAATAAATAAAAATCCAATCATGATCTGGTTGTAACATAAACACGCTCATTTTTGAAAAAGATGGACGTCCATCTTCCGACATAAATCGGTACTTGGACGTCCATCTCTCAGAGACATCCAAATCGGTATAATCGAAACCCGATTTTGGACATCTCTAACTGAAGTCCGTCGCAAGAACGTCCAAATTTCAAGGGGGCATATCGGAGGCATGGTGAAGGCGGGACTTGGGCGTTCCTAAGACTTGGACATCTTTGACCCATAATCAAAAAAAGCAGAGATGTCCATGACTACAACTTGGACGTTTTCAAAAATAGGTGCCCGAAATGACCAGATGACCACTGGAGGGAATCGAAGATGACGTCCCCTTACTCCCCAGTGGTCACTAACCCCCTCCTACCCTCAAAAAACATCTTTAAAAATGTTGATTGCCAGCCTTAGATGTCATACTCAGGTCCATGACAACGCGTGCAGGTCCCTGGAGCAGTTTTAGTGGGTGTAGTGCATTCAGACAGGCGGACCCAGGCCCATACCCCCCCCCCCCCCCCCCCGTTACATTTATGGAGGAAACAGCGAGCCCTCCAAAACTCACCAGAAACCCTCTATACCCACATATAGGTGCCCCCCCCTTCACCCATAAGGGCTATGGTAGTGGTGTACAGTTGGGGGTAGTGGGTTTTGGGAGGGTTTTGGAGGGCTCAGCACATAAGGTAAGGGAGCTATGTACCTTGGAGCAGTTTATGAAGTCCACTGTAGTGCCCCCTAGGGTACCCAATTGCTGTCCTGGCATGTCAGGGGGATCAGTGCACTAGAAATGCTGGCTCCTCCCACGTCCAAATGGCTGGCATTAGGACGTTTTTTACATGGGCGTCTTTGGTTCTGAAAATCGCCGAAAGTCAGACGTCCATGTCTAGGGACGTCCAAATTCAAGGACGTCCTTGGTATTTTTAAAAATACGGTTTTCCCCGCCCCCGGATTTGGACGTTTTACAAAATTGCCACACGTCCATTTTGGGTCTGAGACCTTAGCACCAGCCATAGACCTAGCGGTAAAGAATCTGGGCGGTAATGAGCTACTACTACTTAACATTTCTAGAGCGCTACTAGGGTTACACAGCGCTGTACAAATTAATAACTAAGGACGGTCCCTGCTCAGAAGAGCTTACAATCTAAAGGACGAAATGTCAAATACCACTTTGCAAACGTCCATTACGCGCATCTAAAAATAAAAAATATTTTTCAGATTCGCATATCAGACACATGCAAAAAATGAAATTGTTGCAAGAGCCATGCAGTAGTTGGGCGGTAACTCCATTTTGCCATACATTGGGCACGCAGAGACGCTTACATGACTTAGTAAAAGAACCCCTTAGATTGCAGAAAGAAAGTTGTTATATGTGTAACCAGTGGCGTAGCTACGTGTGGCCACGAGGGCCCCGTAGATTTGGCCCTGGACCCCCCTGTCGACGACCCTCTCGACCCCCCCCTCCCGCCGCCTACCCACCGTCGCCTACCTTTGCTGGCGGGGGACCTTAACCCCTGCCAGCCGAGGTCCTCTTCTCCGTACAACGTGCAGGACGTCAGACTCAGAAACAGAACGAAGCCTTGTGCCGGAAGAAGAGGACCTCGGCTGGCGGGGCGGGGGAGGGTTGGCGGTGGGACGGGGGGTCGAGAGGGTCATCGGCGGGGGGGGGGTCAAAGTTGGTGGTGGTGGCAGCGGGGGGGGGGGGGGGGGTCAGCAATGGCGAGGGGGTCGGCAGCGCCGGGAGGGGCTAAAATGTGCCCCCTCACCTTGGGCTGTGGACCCTCCTCCCGCCAAAGTCTGGCTACGCCCCTGTGAGTGTAACTTGGCTCTTTGTACTAAGCACATTCCACACACAGAAGCAAAACAGTAAAATTCCTTTAGCACCTCAGTCCCTCAATGTAGATTTTCAGTTCCCTAAAATATGTACATTAAATAGGTAAACTGATGTTAAAATTACCCTCACAAAGCAGCATTTGAGAAGGGGATGGGGGTGGGATTTATATTCCGAACATTTTAAAAGTCATGCAGCTCATTAGCTTTCCATTAAGAACTTTGTACCCTCCCCCACCCTTTGCAATAATTAAATTTTAACACATTTTTGACTCAGCAGGTCTTTAACATTTTCATAAGCAGAGAAAGTATGGGAAACATGAGAAGGGATCACTGTAGATACATTTTAATGCTCATCAAGGAGTAGCCTAATGGTGAACGCAGTGGGCTGAGAGCGACGGGAACTGGGTTCAATCCCCACTGTGAATCCTTGTAATCCTCAGGAAGTCACTTAACCCTCCACTGTCCCAGGTACAACTGCAAAGACTTAGGGAGTCTTATACTAAAGTACTCTAGTATTTTTAGCTGGCGTTAAATGTTGAGATACCCATTATATTCCTGTGGGCGTCTCAGGGTTTAGTGCCAACTGATTTTTAGCACAAGCTGTAAACGCTAGCTCACCTTAGTGAAAGACCCCATTAGATTGTGTGCAGTTTTCTTCTGCCACTATGTTCTACGTCCCCAATGCTGAGAAGTAAACGCGGGCGCTAGAGGCCATCAGAGCCAGACTAACACTCGCGTTTACCTGTGCAGCATGTTCAGACGCCCTCACCACGAGAAACAATGAGCATGGGAAGGGACGAAGGAACATTAAAGTAGCATTAAAGTTAGATTTAAATTAGGTGATTTCTTATTCCCCCACCCACCCCCACCCCGTGCACAGAAAACAGCGCAATTCAGAAGGGCACCTTTACTGTGAGAAATCCCTGTGCCAGCTCAGAGCTGGTGTTAGGGATTCTGAAGGAGAGCTGGGGTTAAGCAGTTGTGTTTCCTGTAAACACAGGAGCCAGGTTTGCTTTGGGGAAAGAGCTGTTGTTTTCTTCCAGAGGTAACTGATGTGATTCCTGGCAGGTTTGTTTTCCACTGCAGAAACCTTTTCTGTTTTGCTGGCTGGGGGTTGATGGTAGCTTTTAGCGCTTTATTAGCCCCAGACCAATATGCATAAGCTGAAAGAAGGCAAGGCTTTTTTTTTTCTTTTGTAGTTTTGCTGAAAATACACAGAAGATGTGTCCAGAATTCGTTGCCAGGGAATGTAGCAAAAGCTGTTAGCTTAGCAGGGTTTAAAAAAGGTTTGGCTGGCTTCCTAAAGGAAAAGTCCATAGACCATTATTAAAATGGACTTGGGGAAAATCCACTGCTTATTTCTGGGATAAGTAGCATAAAATGTTTTGTACTGTTTTGGGATTTTGCCAGGTATTTGTGACCTGGATTGGCCACTGTTGGAAACAGGATACTGGGCTTGATGGACCTTCGGTCTGTCCCAGAATGGCAACACGTATGTTCTTATGCTCCTACGTTCATGTTCAGAGGGTACGGGAGCCAGCGCTTCTTCCTCCTTCATTCCTCCCCCCCCCCCCCCCTGGCGCCCTGGACGTACAACTTCTAGAGCGCATGCGCTGAGCGCCATCCTCCCCTTAGCGCCCCGAAAACTCCCTCATACTCAACGATATCACTGCGCTTACATCTGAATGTCATTGAATATCATTAGTGGCAGCCATTTTGAAGAGCTGCCGCTAGGGGCAAGAACAAGGGAGGTTTGCTCCTGCCCCCAATGTCTCAATGGACCACCAGGCAGGTCAGGTAGGTCCCAGGGGGAGTCCTATCCTGACTGGGAGGAGAGTATGAGAGGGGGCTGCTATCTGGAGGGGTGTGCTGCGCCGCCGCCACTGCATATCGGGGGGGGGGGGGAAATATTATGTGGGTCCAAGCCCAATATTCAGCTGGGGTCCACATAAAATAAATGGGTGAATTTAGTACAGCTTTTGAGCTGTCCTAACTTCACCCATCTAGCTTGTGCGGGCCTCAGCAGAATAATTAGATTGTAAGCTCTGTCGAGCAGGGACTGTCTCTTCATGTTCAAGTGTACAGTGCTGTGTACGTCTAGTAGCGCTTTAGACATGATAAGTAGTAGTAGTAGTCTTTGGGATTCCGGAATCTTCCTATTATTTGGGTTCCAGAATCTTGCTACTGTTTGGGAGTCAGCACAGAAGCTTGCTACTCTTTGGGATTCTGGAATCTTGCTATTCTTTGTCCTTATCTCTTATTTGTCCTGTTTGTCTGTCCTAATTAGATAGTAAGCTCTGTTGAGCAGGGACTGTCTCTTCATGTTCAAGTGCACAGTGCTGCGTACGTCTAGTAGCGCTCTAGAAATGATAAGTAGTAGTCTTTGGGATTCCGGAATCTTGCTACTCTTTGGGATTCTGCATAGAATCTTGAATCTCTTTGTTCTTATCTCTTGTTTGTCCTGTTTGTCTGTCCTAATTAGATTGTAAGCTCTGTAGAGCAGAGACTGTCTCTTCATGTTCAAGTGTACAGTGCTGCGTACGTCTAGTAGCGCTTTAGACATGATAAGTAGTAGTAGTAGTCTTTGGGATTCCGGAATCTTCCTATTAATTGGGTTCCAGAATCTTGCTACTGTTTGGGAGTCAGCACAGAAGCTTGCTACTCTTTGGGATTCTGGAATCTTGCTATTCTTTGTCCTTATCTCTTATTTGTCCTGTTTGTCTGTCCTAATTAGATAGTAAGCTCTGTCGAGCAGGGACTGTTTCTTCATGTTCAAGTGTACAGCGCTGCGTATGTCTAGTAGTGCTATAGAAATGATAAGTAGTAGTAATAGTAGTCTTTGGGATTCCAGAATCTTGCTACTCTTTGGGATTCTGCACAGAATCTTGCTACTCCTTGGGATTCCGGAATCTTGCTATTCTTTGGGATTCCGGAATCTTGCTACTCTTTTTGGGATTCTGGAATCTTGCTACTCTTTGTCCTTTTCCCTTATTTGTCCTGTTTGTCTGTCCTAATTAGATCGTAAGCTCTGTCGAGCAGGGACTGTCTCTTCATGTTCAAGTGTACAGCGCTGCGTACGTCTAGTAGCGCAATAGAAATGATAAGTAGTAGTAGTAGTCTTTGGGATTCCAGAATCTTGCTACTCCTTGGGATTCCGGAATCTTGCTATTCTTTGGGATTCCGGAATCTTGCTACTCTTTTTGGGATTCCGGAATCTTGCTACTCTTTGTCCTTTTCCCTTATTTGTTCTGTTTGTCTGTCCTAATTAGATTGTAAGCTCTGTCGAGCAGGGACTGTCTCTTCATGTTCAAGTGTACAGAACTGCGTACGTCTAGCAGCGCTTTAGAAATGATAAGTAGTAATTAGTGTTGAACATGAGGGAGCTGTTCAGACGCTCTGTTCAGGCGGTATTTATCTGGCACTGTTTGGAACAGTGCCGGAGTTTCGAACATCTAGTCAAATGTACTCCTGCTGTTAGGTGGAACGTATAAAACCACCTCCCTTGGATCCTAGAGCTGAGTCATTTCTTTTCCTCCGTGATCCGTGATCCGTCTCTTCTTGCTCTTATTTTACACCACAATCATCTGAAATCTGGATTGAAAGGGGGGAAAAGGTTATTGGTTTTCTAATTGTGTCTGTCTCAAATATTTTAATGTCAGCCTCAGGCAAGTATCATCTCTGCTCAGTTAAGTTGTTTTTCATTTTCTTTTAACAAATGTTCCTGGTTTACAGAGGTTTTTAAATTATTATTTTATTTTGCAGGATACTAGATTCTGCCTCAGATGTTACTTTACCATGGAAACACGAGGCGGAGAAGTTGTGCGTTAGCAGAGTCTCAGAATAGTTTATTCCTTTGTCACTGGCTTCCTGTGTGGTAGAAGCGTTCCCTTCTCATATCTTCATTCACCCCCTGCTGCGTAATTAGCGGACTGTACTTGTTAAGCGCTTTGAAGATTCTCTGGCTCAGTAAAATGGTAAATAAATTGTTTTAATAAATAGATTTCCCAGGTATCTATGAGAAGGCACCTGATGAATGAGCCAGATTGCCCGTTCTCAGCATTAAAGAGCTAAATATATCACCAAACGCTAGGGAATCTAGAAATAGCACATGAGCAGCAAGGGGATGTTAGAATTGGCCCTTTCCTACGAATGCTGTTCAGCGAACACTGGTAATTGGGAAGCAAAACCGGTGCTGGGCAGACTTCTAGGGTCTGTGCCCTGAGAAAGGCAAGGACAAATCAAACTCAGGTATAAAGTATCACATACCATGTAAAATGAGTTTATCTTGTTAGGAAGACTGGATGGAATGTACAGGTCTTTATCTGCCGTCATTTATTATGTTACTAACCTGCTTATTTTCGAAGGAGAATGGCGGCCATCTTCCGACACAAATCGGGAGATGGCCGGCCTTCTCCTAAACCCGGCCAAATCGGTATAATCGAAAGCTGATTTTGGACGGCTTCAACTGCTTTCCATCGCAGGGCCGGCCAAAGTTCAAGGGGGCATGTCAGCAGGGTACCGAAGGCAGGACGGGGGTGTGGTTAAGAGATGGCCGGCTTCGGCCGATAACGGAAAAAAGAAGGCCAGCTCTGACGAGCACTTGGCCGGCTTTACTTGATCCATTTATTTTTAGGACCAAGCCTCAAAAAAGTGCCCCAAATGACCAGATGACCACTGGAGGGAATCGGGGATCACCTCCCCTTACTCCCCCAGTGGTCACCAACCCCCTCCCACCCAAAAAAAGATATATAAACATTTTTGTGCCAGCCTCTATGCCACCCTCAAATGTCATACCCAGCTCCATCACAGCAGTATGCAGGTCCCTGGAGCAGTTTTTAGTGGGTGCAGTGCACTTCAGGCAGGCGGACCCAGGCCCATCCCCTCCTACCTGTTACACTTGTGGTGGTAAATGGGAGTCCTCCAGAACCCACCTGAAACCCACTGTACCCACATCTAGGTGCCCCCCTTTACCCTTTAAGGGCTATGGTAGTGTTGTACAGTTGTGGGTAGTGGGTTTGGGGGGTTTTGTGGAGCTCAGCACCCAAGGTAAGGGAGCTATGCACCTGGGAGCAATTTGTGAAGTCCACTGCAATGCCCCCTAGGGTGCCCAGTTGGTGTCCTGGCATGTTAGGGGGACCACTGCACTACAAATGCTGGCTCCTCTCACGATCAAATGGCTTGCATTTGGCAGGGTTTGAGATGGACGCCATTGGTTTCCATTATCGGCGAAAACCAATGGCGGCCATCTCTAACGCTGGCGATCTCTATGTGCAGCCCAAATGTTGAGATTTGGCCGGCCCTGACCATATTATCGAAACAAAAGATGGCTGGCCAACTTGTTTCGGCAATAAGGTTAGCTCCGCCCCTTCCCGGGGCCGGTCCTGGAGATGGCCGCCCTTATAGATGGCCGGCCCCGTTCGATTATGCCCCTCCACGTTACTTGAAATGAGCAGCGAGACCAGCAGCATCTTGAGGTGAAAAACACTGAGGCCCTGATGCTCAAAACTCCGGCGATGTTTCGAATAGCGCCGTAAAAATACCACCGGAACAGCGAAGAAGAACGCCCTAATGCTCAAAGCTAATGAGATGCAAATATAGATGAGCTCATAGCGTTGACCATTAGGGAGTTCGGCAGGAGGATTGTGCTTGGCGCATGCGCAGAAGAGTTCCATCGTAAGCTCGGCTCCTGTGCGCACACGCTTGGTAAAACCCGACCATGAAACACACATTGGCTTCTGTTTTCTGTAGCCTAAAAATAAGTGTTTTAATTTTTTTTTTATAGCTTGGGTGCTTAAAATTTAGATGCAGGAAACAGACGCCAATGTTGCTTTGACTTGGGGCTGCTGTTTCTCATGACCAGCGCTTAAGGGCTTGCACGGGCGTCCTTCTGCTTACAAAAGCAAGCAAAACCAGATTTTGCAGAAATAATCATGGGAACCAGGAGAAATTCCCTCCTCCAACTGCCTAACGCCTGCTCTGACCTGGCGTTATTTTTTGCAGCAGTAAGGCACTTTGGTTTCGAGTGCTCTTTTCTAAGCGTTGGGGAGGAATGCAAAGTGACCTCATTAACATGAGCTTGACTGCATTAGCATACTACTTGCATTGTTCTTCTGCGCGCTCCGGGTCTCTGAACATTCTGCACAGGAACATGCGGTCACTAGTACGGCGTTAATGGCCTCTAGCGCCCGCATTTACTTAATCAGCTTTGGGGCCATAATGTTGTATCTG
Organism: Microcaecilia unicolor; assembly: GCF_901765095.1. Taxonomy (NCBI): domain Eukaryota; kingdom Metazoa; phylum Chordata; class Amphibia; order Gymnophiona; family Siphonopidae; genus Microcaecilia; species Microcaecilia unicolor. The sequence continues at coordinate 532,638,893 of NC_044033.1, read as the reverse complement.
GGTCGTCTGTTTTTTACTGTTAAAAGGGCCTGAGAAGACAGACGGGATGGCTGTGTGTCCTGAGCTGGGATCCATAGAAGAATGTAGTATCTAGTCCACTAATACCAGTCTTCTGTCTTCAGCTCCATCTGCCTCAAATCTGACCATCGCAGACAGCTTTGTGCAGTGCAGAATATTTTCCGTGGTAGGTCGGGGGAGAAAGAAAAGCATAGAACCAAGGGAAGGGAGATAGATATGGAGATAATGAGTGGATGAGAGAGGCACGGGGGGGGGGGGGGGGGGAGACACTCTCACAACCTCTAAGGAAGGGGGAACCTATCTCAGCTCACACAACTAGGATCAAGAAACCTGCTGGAAGCACCCAGAAAGGAGTACGAGGAAGAATCTAGGGTTCATGTCAAGAGGGCAGGGGAAAATTATGGCCATCTCCTGATGTACCTACATCTAACTCCAGTGTTTCTTCTGCTGTGTAATCTCAGATGTCAGATTCTCCGCTACACACGCATACAGTCAATTTAACAGACTACTTGACCTGTTAAATTAAATTGGCTGTTGAATTGACATATCCAAAAAATATCACATCTACTATAATAAAACCCACCTCCAACGTTGTGAAGCTGACTCCGTGGCTTCAGTGAAGGGTTCGTAACATCGTAAGTCTGTCACATCTCTCTCTGCCCCACCCTCATGTCAAAACGTGATGACGTCGAGGGCGGCGGACCTATCAGAGGGAACCGTGTCAAAACATCATGACGCGAGGGCGGGGCACAGACAGATGTGACAGACTTACGAATGATGCGAACCCTTCAATGAATCCATGGTGTCAGCTTCACAACGTTGCAGGTGCGTTTTATTACTTCTCCATAATTTTGCACTAAAACATCGCAGGGTGGCTGCAGGGGGGGGGGGGGACAGAGGACAATCGTTGGGTGGCTGGGGGGGGGCAGGGGACAGAGGAGAATTGCAGGGTGGCTGAAGGGGGGGCAGGGGAGACACGAGAATGGCTCGAGGGGGAGAGGGGACAGAGGACAATCGCAGGGTGGCTGGAGGGGGGCAGGGGAGACAGCAGAATAGCTGGGTGGCTGGAGGGGGGCAGGGGAGAGAGGACAATCACACACACTCTCTGACAAACACACTCACATCCAATCTCACTCTCTGTCCAATCTCACATCCAATCTCACACACACACACACTCGTACGGTGCTGACAAACACGCAGAGGGGGGGAGAGGCAGGGAGTCCTGACACCAGAGGGGAGGGGAGGGAAATGTAGAGGGGGGAGGGGGAGGGGGTCCCAAGACCTGAGAGGGGGGAGGGGGTCCCGAGCGTGGGGAGGGGTCCCGAAACCTGCGAGGGGGTCCCAAGACCTGAGAGGGGGGAGGGGGAGGGGGTCTCGAGACCTGTGAGTGGGGAGGGTCCCAAGATCTGGGAGGGGGAGGGGATCCTGAGACCAGAGGGGAGGGGGTCCGCATACCAGAGGGGGAGGAGGGGGTCCTGAGACCACAAAGGGAGGGTGGGAGGTATCTCTGTCACACACACACTCTTTCTCTCACAGTCAGTGTCTTTCTCTCACTCTCACACAGTCTCTCACACTATGTCTCACACTCTATCACATTCACTCTCTGTGTCACACACTCACTCTCACACACTCTCAGTCTCACACACACTCTTGGTCTCACACACTCGGTCTCATACATTCTCGGTCTCACAGAGAGTCTGTGTATCGCACACATACTCTCTCACACTCTGTCTCACACAAACTCTCTCTCTCACACACAGTGTATCTGTGTGAAACACACTCTCTCTCTCTCACACTCGCTCTGTCTCACATACGCACTTGCACACACTCTCATTCTAACACACACACTCTCATTCTCACACACACACACACTCGCACATTCACTCTCTCTCTCTCTCACACAGTCACTCTCACACACACTCTCTCAAACATACACACTCCAAGGAAAACCTTGCTAGCGCCCATTTCATTTGTGTCAGAAATGGGCTTTTTTCCTAGTTTTATATATTTTGAAAGCAATGCAAAGGAGTGTCTGGCCTTAGTGTGAGCCCTCAAGAAGTTACAACCATATCTGTATGGGTGAGACTTTACTGTGTCATCACAGATCATCATCCGTTGGACTGGCTGAAGAGGGTCTCAGCAGAGAATGGGGAGCTACTCCAGCGGAGCCTCTCCCTGCAAATGTACAACTTCACCATACAGCACCAGAAAGGCAGTGAACGCTGATGGCCTCTCCAGAAAGAAAGAGCCAGACCCACCCTGACACTGGACTATCGAGACCTGATCAGTGGTCTGTAGCAGGGGCAGAGCCATACCTCGGCGGGAGAGGGGTCCAGAGCCCGAGGTGGGGGGCACAATTTAGCCCAACTCCCCCACTTTGGAACCACCATCCCCCGCTGATTCCCCTGCCGCCGCCGAACCTCCCCTGTCGCAGCCGCCACCAGGTACCTTTGCTGGCGGGGGTCGCCAACCCCTGCCAGATGAAGTCTTCTTCAGCACCGTTTGACTCCGGCGCCTTCGCTGATGATCTGTTTCTGACTCCTGACGTCCTGCATGGTAGCTTCATGCAGGACGTGCAAGCAGGACATCAGGAGTCAGAAACAGATCATCAGCGAAGGCGCCGGAGTTGGGACGTGGAAGTTGGGGACCCCCGCCAGCAAAGGTACCTGGCGACAACAGCGATGGGGGGGTCGGCGGCAGGAGGGGGGTCCAAAGTAGAGGGGGCCAGGGCTTAATCTGTGGGGGCCAATGCCCCCGTGGCCCCACCTAGCTACGCCCCTGGTCTGTAGAGGCTGCAGTCCGGGGTCTCTCTCTTAAGAGGGGAGGTGTGAAGAAACAGAGTATTTTAAGCCTGTAAAATGTTTTGAATATTTTCTTGTTTTAATTATGTCTGAAATGTGTTTCTCCTATTTGGTCAGCAGATGGAGGAGCATGCTTATGCTTAAAGCTGTTATAGGGAACTGAGTGTTCTTTTTCTTTAACACAAACAGGAAGCAAGCAGCAGTATATGTTTAAAATGTGTTGACTGGGCTCTAATTGGCCTGGAGTTTGAAATTACCCAGTAGTGCTGACTGTTGCTTCAGTCTTAGCCTGGAAGAAGAAAGAGACAGATTTCTTTGTTAAGGTTATATGTCCTGATCTTCCCAGGTACTGTTTAGCCAGTATGCAAATGTTTAGTTTGTGTTATAATTGATTCATATTTCAGTTACCTGTTATTGTTTCTCACTATAGTAAACTTGGGTTCAGAATAATTTATCTTTTTATATATATATATATATATGTATGCACTTTAAAAAAATGCTAAAGTGTTTTAAATTGTTTTAAATGTGCTCAGACCATACCGTTTACACCCATTATATCCCCAAGAGGATAACAATATTTAATGTGAATAGTCCATGACTTATACATATGTATTATAGATATACGCATACATTGGTGAGTAAGATCTACTTGGGCGCAGCTGTATGTACATACACAAATATTAGGAGGTGGAACATCATATGTGCAATGATGGTTCCATTGTGACACCACCACATATTCCTCTTGGGGATATAATGGGTGTAAACGGTATGGTCTGAGCACATTTAAAACAATTTAAAACACTTTAGCATTTTTTTAAAGTGCATACATATATATATATATAAAAAAATAAATTATTCTGAACCCAAGTTTACTATAGTGAGTTTAAGGTTTAACTTGGTTGGTTGGATTTGATCTTCCTGATTTTTTGTAATTTATTAAAAAAGTTTTTTTGGAAGAAATGGCTACACTCGGGTGGGAATCAAAATCTGGTCTCTCCCAAGAAAGGGTTGAATCACTTTTGTCATCGGCCCGGTTGTTTGGGGCTGCTGGTCCTGATGATCTGGTGGATTGGGATGAGGTTGGCAAAATTAATAAGGCTTTGATTAGATCTGAAATGCATTCAGCAGCTTTGGTGGAATACTGCCACCTTCAACGTATCCCTAGGGGCTTAAGAATATATAAAGAGCCAAGGTTTTTGGGGAACCAGGATTATGTTACAAATTGGAATAGGATCATATCGCAATGCTCCCTTGATCTGATGTTAATAACGGTTGATGCTTTACAGCTTACCATTAAGGATCAAAGGGAAGAGCTAGATAAGAAATTGGAAACATTGCGACAATTTGAAACTAAGGAGGTTTATGATAAATCATTTCTGGAGCACACAAAAACCATGGATGCATATAACAAGGAACAACGTGCCCTTAAAGTTGGCAAGTTCAAACGGGATGAACTTGACTATACTAAAGGGTACGTGTATCCATGGATGGATAAGACCAAACGATTTAAGAAGCCGAGGGGTAGAAGAGGAAAGAAAGTTGAATTTAAACTTTCATCCTCTAGCGACTCATCTGGTGAGGGTGGTAGTGTTGCTCGAGTGCCAATCTGCCCGATGAATCCACCGGAGGGTCAGGGCCAGGTTCAGGCAGGGCTATCGGAGTCTTTTTTAAGACTGCCTCCAATGATCCCTCAACAGGGGGAGCAGCGGGAGGAACTAAAATCTGTTCGCCCCAAGCGCCTGGTAAAGGGGCGTCATTAGATGTGTATAACATTTCCTCAAAATCTCTAACTGCTGCTCAAGTGTCAGTGTTAAGGTTGGGCCTGTCATTTGTACCACATGCAAATTATGATGCGTTTGAGGCTCGTAGGGGTCTCTATAGGTTTTTTCGCCTTCTTAAATTGAGGCTCTTCTTCCAGGATCAATCTACTACTGTTCCTGATGGAGAATTCCCTCTTCAGGGGAAGTTGCAGTCCTCATGGGTTCCTGGGGGTGTCCCGGATGCTTCGATCGTGGCCTTTGAACGGGTCGTGCTACGGGAACTTCAGTACCAGGAACGCATGATGCACTGGAGGATGGAAGGGTCCAATTTGAATAAGGCACAGCGAAAGGCACTGGCTGCTTTGCGGGCAGACACCACCCTTGTCATCAAGCGTGCTGACAAGGGTGGTGCTGTTGTCGTGCAGGATAAATGTCTATACCTTCAGGAGGCATTTGAGCAGTTATCTAACACATCTCATTATCAACTATTGCCCAGTGATCCTACTCTACAAATAAAATCTAAAATTATGAGACTGTTATTTGAAGCTAATTCAGCTGGGACCATCTCTCATAAGGAATATACTGTAGGTATTTGTATAGGGAGCACCCCCGTGTTCCTTATATTTATTTCCTCCCGAAGATACATAAGTCCCTAACACGACCGCCTGGCCGTCCAATTGTTTCTGGGTGTGGATCCTTGTTGGAGCCGCTGTCTGAATATGTGGATCACTACATAAAGCCACGGGTGGAGGAAGCTAGCTCATATGTTAAAGATACTACCCACTTGTTGAAGATCTTAGAGGATGTTTGTATTCCATCGGATAGACCAATACTTCTTGCCACCCTGGATGTGGTGGCGTTATATACTAATATCCCTCAGGATGAAGCATTGAAGATCATTGCTGAGTATTTGTCTCCACTATGTATCTCAGGAGAAAAAATACAGTTGCTTAACCACATGAGTGAGCTGGTCATCAAGAACAATTATTTCATGTTTGAAGGTCGGTACTTTCATCAGATTAAAGGAGTAGCGATGGGGGCAACTGTTGCCCCCTCTGTGGCGTGTCTTTACATGACCAGATTTGAAAATAGGTTCATCTATCCTTCCCCTTGGATGAGAAAAACGCTTATGTGGAAGAGATACATTGACGATATTCTCCTTATTTGGGATGGTACAGTAGAGGAGTTACAACAATTTGTAGCTTATATTAATAATGTTGACGGACATATGAGCTTTACTGTGTCCTGGAATTATAACATCATAAACTTCTTGGATGTCTCCATCAAGATAGAAGGAGGAAGGATAGGCACTTCGATCTACAGAAAAGAAACAGATTGTAATATGGTGCTCCATTATTCTAGTTTCCACCCTAGACATTTGCGCAATAATATTCCAGCAGGTCAAATGTTGCGGCTGAAGCGGATATGTTCTGAGAAAGTGGATTTCAGTAGACAAGCGGCAGATATGTGTCAGCGGTTTAATCGACGGGGGTATCCTGACCAAGTTGTCCGCACAGCATATAAGAGAGCATCTAGTGCGGACCGTCAGTGGCTTCTTCGTCCTAGTGTTCAGGAGGAGACAAAATCTCTAGTATGTGTTTTACCTTTTTCTAGGATGTCTAATAACATTAGGGAGTTGATTTATAGGCATTGGCACATTCTGCAAGTGCATGCACCCTTTCAAGAATTTCCCTGTTTTGCATATAGCAGGGCACAAAATTTGGGGGAAATCCTCTCCAGATCTAGGGAAGAATCTCAGGAACATCCGGGACATTATAAATGTGGGGGGTGCTTGTACTGTAGATATGTGCAGGAGGGGGATACAATTAAGCCTCCCCATAATAAACAGGTATTTCACATGCAAAAGAGAACAGACTGTAATTCTCAGGGGGTTGTATACTGTATATGGTGTCCATGTGGGCTTTTTTATATTGGTTATACAACTAGAAAAATCAAGATTCGGATTGGGGAACATGTCAGTAACATCCGTATATGTAAGCCTGAGGCTCCTTTATCTGGACACTGGCAGGAGTATAATCATCATATTCAGGATTTACGTTACACAGTGCTGCTTCACATTGAATTGACCAGAGGGGGCAATTTAAGTGAAATTCTAGCCCAAAAGGAGCAGAGTCTGATTTTCTCCTGGAACACTATTCATCCTTCTGGATTGAACAGGGAGGTGGAGTGGCTTTGACTGGTGTTAATTTGACCCCCTGTGGTTTTACAATTGTTTCTGTGGTTTGGTATTCACGTTTAAGGGCTGCAGGCTTGGGAGGGTTTAAGAAAATTTTAAGAAAGTTGCTGTCACTTTAAGGGAAGCTGTTTCCAGCTGGTAAATGTTAAGGCCAGAGCTTCATTAATTCAGGTACTTAAGGAGCATGGGAGCCTGACTTCAGATGCTCTCCAAGGAGTGAGGAAGGACTCCAGAGGCGATCCCACCCGGGGGATTTATGATGCCTGAAAATTGGTTTAAAAGATTAGTATTGTGAGTTATTTTGTTTTAATATATTGAGTTTGTTTGAAGCATTGTGAGTGTATACTTTACCCTGTAAGTGTGGGTTGTTTGTAAAAGAGTGTGTTTTTATTTTTAGTTTCCCTTTCTGATGAAGACTTTTGAAACTCGGCCAGAGTTAAAGGGAGCAGTTATTTTGATGGCAAGATTGGAATGGATGAATGATATGTGATTTTAATGAAGCACAAGCACGAGCACAATATACCCCAAGGGAAGTGAAATAATTATGTGAATATATGTGTGTATATCGCATTGTGGGTTGGTTTGTGTAAGATATGTGGGGGAAGAGAAATCAGGGTGTCATAAATTAACATATTCCTCCTTTAGGTTTAAACAAACGGTGAACTGTATGTTTTATTATCCATGTATCAGAAGGTAATATGGAATGTACCATAATTTATGGGCGGAGGTTTGAGCTCAAGTCTAACAATATTTAATGTGAATAGTCCATGACTTATACATATGTATTATAGATATACGCATACATTGGTGAGTAAGATCTACTTGGGCGCAGCTGTATGTACATACACAAATATTAGGAGGTGGAACATCATATGTGCAATGATGGTTCCATTGTGACACCACCACATATTCCTCTTGGGGATATAATGGGTGTAAACGGTATGGTCTGAGCACATTTAAAACAATTTAAAACACTTTAGCATTTTTTTAAAGTGCATACATATATATATATATAAAAAGATAAATTATTCTGAACCCAAGTTTACTATAGTGAGTTTAAGGTTTAACTTGGTTGGTTGGATTTGATCTTCCTGATTTTTTGTAACCTGTTATTGTTTGCCAACTGCACATTTTTGTCCACTGTTCCAAGTTCTGAGAATAAACATAATTGTTTGTTCGTCCTGCCTGTCTGGACTGATAAAGAATCCTGGTGGTTTATGCATTGGGTCCGTGAGTGCTTTCTGGGAACTGTGGGACCACTGGGAGTGTGGTCCCAGTAACCTAGAAATCACTGGGGAAAATTGTGAACACCTCTCTTTCTAATGGGCATTTACCAACAGCATTAAAAAGAGCAGTGGTTCACCCTTTGCTAAAGTAAAACAACCTTGACCAGGACAAACTTGAAAGTTACCGGTCATTATCCAACATCCCATTCCTAGGAAAACTCTTAGAGCAAACAGTCTGTGTTCAACTTAATGATTGGCTAGAAGAGAGAAACTGGATAGATCCATGTCAATCTGGATTCAGACCCAGTTATGGAGCAGAAATGGTCCTCATATCCCTGCTAGATGATCTTCCCAGAAACGGAGACAGGGGATTTGCCTTGATGTTAGTACTGCTAGATTTCTCAGCAGCTTTTGACACTGTGGATCATGATATCTTGCTAGCACCAGGGCCGCTGAGAGGGGAGGACAGGGGGGACAAAAGTCCCCGGGCCCAGGCCTCCTGGGGGGGCCCGCTGCCTCAGTCCGGCCCGCCCTCCCTCTGTCGCTCCCGGAACTAACCTTTAAGTGCCTCCCTCACCTTCGCAGCAAGCAGCGGCGGGCCACACCTTCCTTCTGTGTCCCGCCCTCGCCTGACGTAACGTCCGTGGGGGCGGGGCACGGAAGGAAGGAGAGGTCTGCCGCTGCTTGCTGCGAAGGTGAGGGAGGTGCTTAAAGGTTAGTTCAGAGGGCCCGGGAGTGGAGAGAGGGCCCGGCCCGGTAGCGGGTGGAAGGGGGGCCTGGCGACCTCAGGTGGGGGCGGGGCCCGGGGTGGCCTTGTCCCGGGCCGGGGCTTGTCTCTTGGCGGCCCTGGCTAGCACGACTGACAGAAACAGGTATCAATGGAACAGTACTTGCCTGGGTCACATCCTATCTATCAGACAGGCAACAATCCATAATGTTTGGCAGCAACTCATCACCACCATGACCTGTGGGGTACCACAAGGATCAATACTGTCACCTATTCTGTTCAATATCTACCTCAAGCCACTAGCTGAGCTGATTTGGTCAATGGACACTCAGGTCTACATCTATGCGGATGATGTGCAGCTACTCATACCCACTGAACCTGACTTACCTACAGCCTTGAATAAACTGATTACCTGTTTAACATCAATTCAAGAATGAGCTAAACACAACAAACTTTACCTGAACCCAAATAAAACCAAGCTTCTCTGGATCTCTAACACAAGTGGATACATACCTGACATCAAAATCCCTTTTGAGAAGTACGAACTACTCAGGTCCGCCTGCACCTGCTGTTTGTGCTCTACTCTAGTACCCTCCTCTCACCAACTGGGTCACAACTGCCTCTGGGTGAGTCTCTTGTGCTCAAATTTATTTATTTATTTATTTATTAGGATTTATTTACCACCTTTTTGAAGGAATTCACTCAAGGCGATGTACAGTAAGAATAGATCAAACATGAGCAATAAGCAATTACAGCAGTAAAAATATTCAAATAACAATACAAATATGGTATGGTATACTACTTACAATGTCAACACAATTCGTAATAGAACATTTTAATTGACAGTAAAGGCTATAAGCAAAGATGGAACATATAGATAGGTAAGAGAGTAAGAAGAGTTAGAAAGTAAGGTGACTAATTTAAAGAAAATTGCACATGAGGTCAGAGCGATGATTAAATGATATCTCAGCTAGGGTAGGAGTGGAGGTTATGCACATTGTCAACAGAGTATACCAAGGTGTTTGATCAGAAAGCCAATTAGTGCAATGAATTACGTTTGTGCTTTGACCTTTGAAGCTTGTTTATTTCACTTGGCTTTCTCTGTGGCATTTTTCTCTGCATTACATTTTGGGGAGCTGGTTGCTCATAGTAAGAAATCCTTAAGTGATTCTGGATCGTTATTACATGATGTTTTGTTGGATAAGGTTAAGTGTGAGTATTCGACATTCTGAAACTGATCAAAGTGGTAAAGAAAGTTGGGTGGTATTGCGGGGTTCTCCTTCTTTGGTTGCTTGTCCTGTGCAATTAGCAGAGGAATATATGTGCTCGCATCCTGAGGACGGGCTGTTTTGGCTGGTTTCCCAAGATACCCCTTTTAACAAAGTTTCACTTTTCAGCAGTAATGAGGAATGGATTAAATTTGCATAGGAAGGGACCCTGAAATGTACAGTACTCATTCATTTCTTATTGGGGCAGCTTTTGGTTGCTCAAAAAGGAGGGGGGGTCTCCAAATAAGTTAAAGAAATTGGGTCGTTGGAAGTCCAATTGTTACAAACGTTATGTTAGAATTGGGAAGTTGGAGACTGATTATTCATTCATTTGCAGTTTCTGTTTCAGATTCCTGGCCAGTAGATCATTGTGTCTGGCTATGGGGGGATTCATATAGTCACTGAGCTGAGAAGAAAGCAAGAGAGTCAAAATATGGGATTTGGGATTGGACACACTTGGTGTGAGGATTAGGTGGCTTGGTCTTCGTGGGATGTTATGGGACAAGCTTCTGCCTTTGTTCCTGCAAGCGAGGTGTTTTTCTTCTCCTCAATTGATTCAAATGATAAAGAAGGCTTCTGAGAGAAGAGGACATTTCTCTGGTAAGTGAACATTATTTTGCTTTGTGCTTTGGGAACTTAAAGGTTGGGGTTTAAAGGAGAAATTGTAGGTTAGTGATAGGCCGAATAAAAATATTAAAAAAGCAAACTTTATCAACTAATCTCCATATTCTTTTCCCCCTAGTTTTAAAACTTGAACTTTGTACCACAGCTTTAACAGATAGCCTCTAGCAAGCACTGCAGGACCTAGTTTATACTTAGGGGGAAAAAAGAGGGTGAGAAAAGCAAGCATTATTAACTAGTTTCCATAGTGTACAATCCTTGTCCCATAGTTTTAAAATGAAATGTTCTCTCAAAGTAGACACTTTTCCCATAGTTTTAAACTGAAACTTTTTCTAGAGGTAGAAACATAACAGCCAAAGAACTTTAACAGGATAGTAGGAAGGCTCAAATCTTGTTCTAAAAGACAGTTATTTTCTGTTTTTGGTTGCTGGAGAGGTAGCACTGCCACTGACCTGAATTAGATGTTAATTAAGATGTGAGGAAGTAGAATATTTGCAGAGGTTATTAAGGGCAATCTGATTACTGAGCTTGAAAGGGTCTGTTTGAAGCATTCCCCTTAGAGTCAAAACTATATAAAAAGGAAAGGTCCCACTTAACTTTCTTTCTGAGAAGTTCTGAGAGAAGAGGACATTTCTCTGGTAAGTGAACATTATTTTGCCTTGTGCTTTGGAAACTTAAAGGTTGGGGATTAAAGGAAGAATTGTAGGTTAGTGATAGGCAGAATAAAAATTATCAACTAATCTCCATACACTTTTCCCCCTAGTTTTAAAATTTGAACTTTGTACCACAGCATTAACAGATAGCCTCTAGCAAGCACTGAATAATCTAGTGTAGTCTTCATCCTGCCCACACTCCCCAACACCCGCCTAACCCTAGCATAACTCTTCATTTATAGTCAGTTATTGTTATTAGGATAACAAGCAAGGAGTGATCTTACAGAATTGTTATTATATTTCATTACTTCCTAAGAAGAAAACACTAAATAAATCACACAATATACCATATAAAGACATTTTTATATTAGGCTAATATCCTTAATACTTTAGCAAGTTTTAAATTATTGAAAAACTCAAAAATACTAAAAATACTAGCAGTGAGAGGGGTGCTATCCAGTCTTTTAGTACATAAGTATTGCCACTCTGGAACAGAACAAAGGTTCATCATGCCCAGCATCCTGTTTCCAACAGTGGCCAATCCAGGTCAGAAATACCTGGCAAGATCCCCAAAATGTTCAATACATTTTATGCTGCTGATCCCAGAAATAAGCAGTGAATTTTCCCCAAGTCATTTTAATAATGGTCTATGGACTTTTCCTTTAGGAAACTATCCAAACCTTTTCAAACCCCACTAAGCTAACTGCCTTTACCACATTCTCTGGCAACGAATTCCAGAGTTTAATTACACATTGAGTGAAGAAACATTTTCTCTGATTCGTTTTAAATTTACGACTTTGTAGCTTCATCGCCTGGAGTGTCACATGTATGATTATCTCCCAGTTGGTGAGATGTTATATGTGTGTGCCTGATGCAAAATTACATGTATAGTTATCTCCCAGTTGGTGAGAGGTTATATGTGTGTGCCTGATGCAAAGAGCTCCTAGCTCTCTGAGAATGGGACTAGAGTAGCAGACTTTGTGGAGCTGAGGGAGACAGAGAGGCACATAGAGGATACCTTTAGGGACGTTGTAAAGTCCCACCTCCAGTGTGGCAGCCCCTGTGCTGCCTTGGAGGAGGGAGTTCTCCTAGAAGGAGAGCATCACCCTGGTAAAGTAGGAAGTACTCCTGTAGCCAGGACCTGCCCACCAGGAGATGTACTATCCTCTCACACCGAGGATATGTCTCCAAGAACTTCTGCCCAGGAGAGAAGGGTTAGGACAGATGTTGTAGTTGGTGATTCGATCATTAGGCATACAGATAGCTGGGTGGCTGTTGGACATGAGGATTGCCTGAGACTTGCTTGCCTGATGCGAAGGTGGTGGACCTCACATGTCACCTAGACAGATAGTGCTGGGAAGAAGCCAGCTGTCTTGGTAGATGTGGGTACCAATTACATAAGAAAATGTGGGAGGGAGGTTCTGGAAGCCAAATTTAGGGTCTTAGGTAGAAAGCTGAAGTCAGGGTCGCATTTTCAGAGATGCCCCCCATTTCACATCCAGGACCCAAAAGGCAGGCAGAGCTCTGAAGTCTCAATACATGGTAGACACAATGGTGCAGTGATGAGGGATTTAGATTTGTTAGGAACTGGGCGACACTCTAGGAAAGGGGGAGACTGTTCCGAAAGGATGGGCTGCACCTTAACTGGGATGGAACCAGGCTGCTGGCGCTAACTTTTAAAAAGGAGATAGAGCAGAATGTGTGTGGAGGGGGGGGGGGGGGGGGGGGGGGCAAGAGAAACCAACAGTCGCCCAGGAGCGCATGGTTTGGTGTGGAGTATCCTTGAAGGATTCTATTGAAACAGGACATTTAGGGAATCCCAGTAGAGAGGTTTCAACAATGCTGAAAGCAAGCCAGGTGTGCTTAATGAGAGAGCAGGATAAAGGATGCACATTATCCCCTTCAATTTCTAAGCAGTTTGTAGATCAAAGGAAAAAACACAATTTGAAGTGCCTGTATACAAATGCCAGAATCCTAAAAGTAAGATGGGAGAGTTAGAGTATATGGCACTAAATGATGAGGTAGATATAATAGGCATCTCAGAGACTTGGTGGAAAGAGGACAATCAATGGGACACTGTGTTAACAGGGTACAAATTGTATCACAATGATAGAAGGGATCAAATTGGAGGGGGGGGGGGGGGTTGTGCTGTATATTAAAGAGGGAATTTAGACAAACAAAATAAACATTCCACATGAAACAGTAGCCACATGGAATCATTATGGATAGAAATTCCATGTGTGAAGTGAAGGAGTATTCTTGTAGGGCTGTACTACTGTCCACCGAGACAGAACGAGCAGACGAAGAAATGTTTACAGGGATAAAGAAAGCTGGCAAACTGGGCAACGCTATAATAATGAGTGATTTCAGTGTGTGTGTGTTCCTTTGTGGCCTGGGTCCGGAGCTAACCCAGGTGAGACTCAGGTTACAAAGGCATGCACCACAGCTAAGTTTAAAAAAGGGCTAGACCAGTTCGTGAAGGGAAAATGCATAAACGTATTAGTTCTGTAGACTTGTCCCTGGGTATCAGCTCTTTCAGATCCAGCTGATACTTGTGACCTGGATTAGTCGCTATGGGAGATGGGATACTGGGCTTGATGGACATTTCTACACAGGTTTCTGGAGAAAGGTTTAGACAAGTTTCTGGACAGCTGGTCTAACAGTTATTAAGCACTTAAGACTTTGGGATCTCATGGACATGCTGTAATGATCTGCCAGATACGTCCATGTGTCACCTGGGCTGGTCAGTGTTGAAGACAGGCTGCTGGTCTCCATGGACCATTGTCTTGGCTTCACTGCCTCCTCCCTGTCAGATAGACAGGGCAGAAGCCTTTCCGCTCCATCTCCTGGTGAATTGTGCCTCTCTGCTTGGATGATGTGAGAGATTAATCAGTAAACTCTCCTTTCAGCAAAATAGAGTGAGCCTTACCTGTAAATTCATCAAGGAACGCCAGGGCTCCCCCCTCCCCCCCTTTAATGTGTGTGTCAGAAACTCAATAAAATGGAATGGTTTATGGCACAATTATTGTTGTGCTGATTAAAAGACACATAAAGCTGTTTCCCTGCACGCCATGGTAATAAGGTTAATTGCAGCTTTATGTCCCATCAGGTGAGGCACTGAAGCAGCCCCTGTGGCTTTCCAGCTGAGAACTGACTGCACTCAGTTCCTGCCCACGTGACTTACAAGCACCATTCGGAAACCTCTGTGCTATTGATTGTACAGATCATTAAGGAGTAACAAGGAGGTAATTAATGGAACCCAGCTGAAAAGAAAGGTGTCTGAATTTACTGTCCTTGGGAGGGAAGTGTAGCAGACGGACTGAACAAACAGTAAAATGCAGAAGGAAGCTGGAGAAGCCTAGAGGAGACAGGAGTGTTGATGATTCACAAAGAGAGTTCTCCAGCCAGCCGCTTCCATACACAGGACATTTATCAAACAGGAAATGGGCAAGTCTGGGGAGTGGAGGTGCTACATAAAAACACTAGGCAGACTGAGATCCATCAAGTGGGGTGTTTGTGTGTGGGGGGGGGGGTGGCTTTCCTTCCACTATCCTCCTGAACTCACTCTTTCCCACCCTTAACCCTGTGCTATCCCCCTCCCACACACCCCCACTATTCTCTGCCATCACCATGTACCCTCTCCTCACTCCCCTCCTCTCTAATTATGCCCCATATCTTGTGCGCTGTCACCTTACCCCACCCCTCTTTGCTTCTCAGTAACCCCTACCCTTTCCTTACGCTCTACCCCTCATCCTTCTTCTCTCCTCCACCCTTCCACTTATGATCATAGTAACATAGTAGATGACGGCAGATAAAGACCTGCACGGTCCATCCAGTCTGCCCAACAAGATAAACTCAAATGTGCTACTTTATACAGTGGTGGAAATAAGTATTTGATCCCTTGCTGATTTTGTAAGTTTGCCCACTGACAAAGACATGAGCAGCCCATAATTGAAGGGTAGGTTATTGGTAACAGTGAGAGATAGCACATCACAAATTAAATCCGGAAAATCACATTGTAGAAAGTATATGAATTTATTTGCATTCTGCAGAGGGAAATAAGTATTTAATCCCTCTGGCAAACAAGACCTAATACTTGGTGGCAAAACCCTTGTTGGCAAGCACAGCGGTCAGACGTCTTCTGTAGTTGATGATGAGGTTTGCACACATGTCAGGAGGAATTTTGGTCCACTCCTCTTTGCAGATCATCTCTAAATCATTAAGAGTTCTGGGCTGTCGCTCGGCAACTCGCAGCTTCAGCTCCCTCCATAAGTTTTCAATGGGATTAAGGTCTGGTGACTGGCTAGGCCACTCCATGACCCTAATGTGCTTCTTCCTGAGCCACTCCTTTGTTGCCTTGGCTGTATGTTTTGGGTCATTGTCGTGCTGGAAGACCCAGCCACGACCCATTTTTAAGGCCCTGGCGGAGGGAAGGAGGTTGTCACTCAGAATTGTACGGTACATGGCCCCATCCATTCTCCCATTGATGCGGTGAAGTAGTCCTGTGCCCTTAGCAGAGAAACACCCCCAAAACATAACATTTCCACCTCCATGCTTGACAGTGGGGACGGTGTTCTTTGGGTCATAGGCAGCATTTCTCTTCCTCCAAACACGGCGAGTTGAGTTCATGCCAAAGAGCTCAATTTTTGTCTCATCTGACCACAGCACCTTCTCCCAATCACTCTCGGCATCATCCAGGTGTTCACTGGCAAACTTCAGACGGGCCGTCACATGTGCCTTCCGGAGCAGGGGGACCTTGCGGGCACTGCAGGATTGCAATCCGTTATGTCGTAATGTGTTACCAATGGTTTTCGTGGTGACAGTGGTCCCAGCTGCCTTGAGATCATTGACAAGTTCCCCCCTTGTAGTTGTAGGCTGATTTCTAACCTTCCTCATGATCAAGGATACCCCACGAGGTGAGATTTTGCGTGGAGCCCCAGATCTTTGTCGATTGACAGTCATTTTGTACTTCTTCCATTTTCTTACTATGGCACCAACAGTTGTCTCCTTCTCGCCCAGCGTCTTACTGATGGTTTTGTAGCCCATTCCAGCCTTGTGCAGGTGTATGATCTTGTCCCTGACATCCTTAGACAGCTCCTTGCTCTTGGCCATTTTGTAGAGGTTAGAGTCTGACTGATTCACTGAGTCTGTGGACAGGTGTCTTTCATACAGGTGACCATTGCCGACAGCTGTCTGTCATGCAGGTAACGAGTTGATTTGGAGCATCTACCTGGTCTGTAGGGGCCAGATCTCTTACTGGTTGGTGGGGGATCAAATACTTATTTCCCTCTGCAGAATGCAAATAAATTCATATACTTTCCACAATGTGATTTTCCGGATTTAATTTGTGATGTGCTATCTCTCACTGTTACCAATAACCTACCCTTCAATTATGGGCTGCTCATGTCTTTGTCAGTGGGCAAACTTACAAAATCAGCAAGGGATCAAATACTTATTTCCACCACTGTATATTCCTGGCATAAATATGATAGGATTTCTAAATTTTATATAGAACTGCATTGGTTGCCTGTTGACACTAGAATTAGGTCCCAAAAATATAGCGTTCATACACTCATTATTTATCCATCAATTATGACTATACTGTTTTGAAAAAACTACTCAAAACTGCTCTTTTTAATGAGTTCTTTTTTACTGATTTTATTGATCCTTATTTTATTGTGAACCGCTTTGAACCAGACTTTGGTGTTAGCGATCTATAAATTATATCTGTAACTGTAACTGTATGTTCCTTGTCTTCCAGTTGTCATTGATGATCTGTAGTTCAGTATCTCTGATGGCACTTAGGTGGTCAGTGTCTGCTCTTTCATCAGCTGGTTGATGAAGTGAAGACGCAATCTCTTTATGAGAAGCAGTACTACCGGTAAATGCTGCAGGATGTAAGAGCATGGAATGTGCAGTTGTTCAAGAGTCTGTAGAGAATCTTTCCACTTCTCCCTTTCTTGTCGCATTTCTGGAGGTAATGGAACATCCTACTCATCAGTACTTTTGAAATGCTCCCTCAATAAGAATCTTCTTTGAATGGTGACTGGAGCCACAAACCGAGATGGGTCATACAGACTATTGACTGTAGACTAGACACATCTGCTTGTATATAGCTTCTCTTGGGTGGAGACTTGAAAGGTAAAAATGTTCCTCTTCAGATCCCAATGTAACCCAAGGCTTCTCTGATGCGGAGGAATGTCTACTCTTAGATCTATATCCTTTTAATATCTGGAATGATCTTCTACAGAAAATGCTCTCATTAGTTCTGGTGATTTTATGAAGTCTCAAATTGGTCTCTATCAATATTGCTTGTGTTCTTTTTAGCAAGTCAATGGTTTCTCCTATGGTTGGTAAGGATTTCAAACCATCGTCTATATAAAAGTATCTTTCAATAAAGTCATCTTGAGTTGTCCTTCTAAGCTTGTTACCAAATATGTGAACTCTCATTCTGTATTCCACAATCTCCTGGTTGATGTCGTTGCCATGGTATTACAAGAATCTCAAATAATTTCTGTAGTCTGGGTGAATGACAAAACAATAGAACATTTGCTGGATATCTGCTGTTATGGCAATAAAGGGTCCTTTCTGAAGTGCATCAAGACTCCTAATAGGCTGTTAATTATGTCAGACCTGAAGCAGCACATTGTTGAGTGAGATTCCTTGAAACTGAGCACTGGAATCGATCACAATCCTGATCTGGCCTGGATTTTGTGGATGATACACGCAAAAGGTAGATAAGTACCAACATTCTTTGTTGTCTTTTAACGGTAGAGTTGGCTCTGCATTTGCATTATCCAGCATGTTCTGCATGAAAGTGCTGTTTTCTCTCTGGTTTCCTTCTCAGAGTCTGTTGCAATGAAGTGAGACAAGAGAGAGCTTACTCTATGTTGTTAGTCATTTTCCGGGTGTCTAGAATGGTAGTGGAGCCACCCAACTGTTGGAATCATGCTTGTAGAATTCCATATCCATAATTCTCAAGAACTTTATCTTCCACTGAAAGAGCTGGTTTGTAATCAACCTTGGTAACTTTAAACACTGAATTCTCTAGATGTTCCCCTAACTCTGGTAGAGAAGTATTCTGATCAATAGTTGAGCCGGGATCTGGTTCTTCCCAGCTCCTTCACATGCAGATGGTTATTACAAGGTTTGAACAAGGTGGTGCGCCCGTTCTCCATGAGGCATGCTTTGTAGACCTCTACACTTGGTTTCCTCAATCTGTTAAGGCAGACATCACCTATTATCACCCATCCCAAGGTGAGTCGATAGGCATATGGAGTGTAGGGTAGTCCTACACATGACTCATGAACTCTGATCAAGGTTGGAGCAGCAATGCCTGCCTGCCCAGGGGACAGACAGACTGTAGCAAGTGGTAGGCGAGTCCATGCTAAAGGGATTCTCCAATAGAGGCATCAAAGAAAATAGTGTAGAATGAGTAGAAGTAAAACAATTTTTTACTTGTTCCAAAAGTACGAAGACTAGGGAACACGCGAGGAAGTTACATGGAAATACGTTTAAAACAAATAGGAGGAAATATTTTTTCACTCAACGAATAGTTAAGCTCTGGAACTCTTTGCCAGAGGATGTGGTAACAGCAGTTAGCGTATCTGGGTTTTAAAAAAGGTTCAAATTCCTGGAGGAAATGTCCATAGTCTGTTATTGAGGTAAATATGGGAAGCAACTGCTTGCCTTGGGATTTGTAGTACGGAGTCTTGCCACGATTTGGATTTCTGCCAAGTACTTGTGGCCTAGCTTGGCCACTGTATGGAAAACTGGATTCTGGGCTAGATGGACCATTGGTCTGACCCAGTATGGCTTCTC
Source organism: Microcaecilia unicolor (assembly GCF_901765095.1). Classification (NCBI taxonomy): domain Eukaryota; kingdom Metazoa; phylum Chordata; class Amphibia; order Gymnophiona; family Siphonopidae; genus Microcaecilia; species Microcaecilia unicolor. The sequence goes on along the minus strand of NC_044033.1, from coordinate 532,619,801 downwards.
TTATGTTCTTATGTTCTAAGCTGGAACCAGGGCTGGAATCTGGAGCTGTGCTGGAAGCTGGAACCAGGATTGGAAGCAGGAGCTAAGTGGGCCACTTGGAACCAGGATGACCTATTGAAAGGCAAAGAGGCAGAGAGCAGTGACTGCAGAAGAAGGCCCAGGGTGATGATGTCAGCACGGGGTGGGCTCAAGCAGTGTCAACCCAAATCCAGCCTCCCCCATGCGAGAACGCATAGCTGTCAGCAGGCTGGAGGAGGGTGCAATGCAGGAGGCAGAGAAGTGCATCTCACGGGACCCTGATGCAGTAGTAAGAGAATGCGGGGACGACAGTGACAGTACTTCCTCCCCAAAGGCCCCCTCCTACCTGCTGTCAGTTTGGGTCTATGAGGAAAGAGGCAATGAAGTCTTTTAACCACCAAGGGAGCATGAACACTGGATGCTACTACTACTACTACTACTACTACTACTACTACTACTACGTAACATTTCTAAAGCGCTACTACTACTTAACATTTCTAGAGCGCTACTAGGGTTACGCAGCGCTGTACAATTTAACAAAGAGAGACAGTCCCTGCTCAAAGAGCTTACAATCTAATAGACAAGTGAACGGTCGGTCCGATAGGGGCAGTCAAATTGGGGCAGTCTGGATTCACTGAACGGTAAGGGTTAGGTGCCAAATGCAGCATTGAAGAGGTGGGCTTTAAGCAAAGACTTGAAGACGGGCAGGGAGGGGGCTTGGCGTAAGGGCTCAGGAAGGTTGTTCCAAGCATAGGGTGAGGCGAGGCAGAATGAGCGGAGCCTGGAGTTGGCGGTGGTGGAGAAGGGTACTGAGAGGAGGGATTTATCCTGTGAACGGAGGTTACGGGCGGGAACGTAAGGGGAGATGAGGGTAGAAAGATAGTGAGGGGCAGCAGACTGAGTGCATTTGTAGGTAAGAAGGAGAAGCTTGAATTGAATGCGGTATCTGATCGGAAGCCAGTGAAGTGACCTGAGGAGAGGGGTGATATGAGTATATCGGTTCTGGCGGAATATGAGACGTGCAGCAGAGTTCTGAACAGACTGAAGGGGGGATAGATGGCTAAGTGGGAGGCCAGTGAGGAGTAAGTTGCAGTAGTCCAGGCGAGAGGTAATGAGAGCGTGGACGAGAGTTCGGGTGGTGTGTTCAGAGAGGAAAGGGCGAATTTTGCTGATGTTAAAGAGGAAGAAGCGACAGGTCTTGGCTATCTGCTGGATATGCGCAGAGAAGGAGAGAGAGGAGTCAAAGATGACTCCGAGGTTGCGGGCAGATGAGACGGGGAGGATGAGGGTGTTATCAACTGAGATAGAAAGTGGAGGAAGAGGAGAAGTGGGTTTTGGTGGAAAGACGATAAGCTCGGTCTTGGACATGTTCAGTTTCAGGTGGCGGTTGGACATCCAGGCAGCAATGTCGGATAAGCAGGCCGATACCTTTGCCTGGGTCTCCACGGTGATGTCTGGTGTGGAGAGATACAGTTGGGTGTCATCAGCATAGAGATGATACTGGAAACCATGAGATGAGATCAGGGAGCCCAGGGAAGAGGTGTAGATTGAGAAGAGAAGGGGTCCAAGGACCGATCCCTGGGGAACACCTGGGAAACAATGGCCTCCCTGTGAAAAGCATCGATTCTTAGGCAGAGGGGCACTGTTTTGCATCTGAGATGCTCCTCCCATAAATGGAGGAGGCTGGAATGGCCGTAGTTAATTCTTGAACAGGAATCTTGAAATGACCCAGAAGGGCTTCATCGATAAAGTTCCCACTGGCTCCTGAGTCAAGAAAGGCCTTGTCGCTCTTGACCTCTACTACTACTACTATTACTACTATTTAGCATTTCTATAGCGCTACAAGGCATACGCAGCGCTGCACAAACATAGAAGAAAGACAGTCCCTGCTCAAAGAGCTTACAATCTAATAGACAAAAAATAAATATAGTAAGCAAATCAAATCAATTAATGTGGACGGGAAGGAAGAGAGGAGGGTAGGTGGAGGCGAATGGTTACAAGTGGTTACGAGTCAAAAGCAATGTTAAAGAGGTGGGCTTTCAGTCTAGATTTAAAGGTGGCCAAGGATGGGGCAAGACGTAGGGCTCAGGAAGTTTATTCCAGGCATAGGGTGCAGCGAGACAGAAGGCGCGAAGTCTGGAGTTGGCAGTAGTGGAGAAGGGAACAGATAAGAAGGATTTATCCATGGAGCGGAGTGCACGGGAAGGGGTGTAGGGAAGGACGAGTGTGGAGAGATACTGGGGAGCAGCAGAGTGAGTACATTTATAGGTTAGTAGAAGAAGTTTGAACAGGATGCGAAAACGGATAGGGAGCCAGTGAAGGGTCTTGAGGAGAGGGGTAGTATGAGTAAAGCGACCCTGGCGGAAGATGAGACGGGCAGCAGAGTTTTGAACCGACTAGAGAGGGGAGAGGTGACTAAGTGGGAGGCCAGCAAGAAGCAGATTGCAGTAGTCTAAATGAGAGGTGATAAGGGTGTGGATGAGGGTTTTGGTAGAGTGCTCGGAAAGAAAGGGGCGGATTTTACGGATGTTGTAAAGAAAGAAATGACAGGTCTTGGCAATCTGCTGGATATGAGCAGAGAAGGAGAGAGAAGAGTCAAAGATGACCCCAAGGTTTCGAGCTGAGGAGACAGGGAGAATGAGAGAGCCATCAACAGAAATAGAAAACGGGGGGAGCGGGGAGGTCCAAATATGCAGGAACCAGAAATTGAGTGCGGAGGGTCCTGGAGAGTGGAGCCAGAGCTAAGCCTGAAAGTTTCCCTATTTCTTGGAGCATTTAGGACATAATGACGCTTCTCTTCACAATATAAACACAGATTCAAGGTTTGGTTTTGATCCTTTTGCATTCCGAAATAGGAGAGTGGCTCACTTGCTTAGGTTCTCCAGGATCTGGTGATGCAGAGTCGTTGGAAGAGCATGAGGGCTGTTGGGAGCCCATCAGATAGTTTGGTCCTACCAAGTAAAGTCTGAAATCTCCATCCCATGGAAAGCGAAATGCGGAGTTTGCCAGGGCTCACCACTCTCACCAATACTTTTCAACCTAATGATGGTTCTCCTAGCCAGATCTCTATCCAAACAAGGCCTAAACTCTTTCATTTACACTGACACTCATTTATCCCCTTCAAGAACAAACTATCCAAAATTACTCCCAGAATCAAAGTCAGCATAAACACTAAGGAATCCTGGGCATCAGCTTTCAAGCTGAAACTGAACAGGGAAAAAACACACTGTCTGATACTCACATCACCACACCACACTGACTGCTGAGAAAATGTTTCTCTGTTTCTCTTCCAATAGCAGATAAACTTAGGAATCACTATAGATCGCTATTTATCCCTCGTCTACCAGGCAGCAGACACCACAAAGAAAATGTTCCACACAATGTGGAAACGTCAATGCATTAAACACTACTTCCCAAGAGATACATTCCACACCCTTATCTAAACCATGCTCCTCACCCAGGACGACTACTGCAACGGAATCTATACAGGATGCAGTACAAATCTTAAAGAAATTACAAACAGCACAAAATACAACAGCAAGACTCATTTTTGGAAAAAAACGATTCGAAAGTGCAAGGCCTTTACTCCGAAAACCACACTGGCTACCAATTAAAGCACAAGTGTCCTTTAAGATTGGTTCCCTGGCCTACAGAATAATCTTCGGCCTCTTCCTAGGCTACATGATTAGCCTAATAGATCTACCAATTCGAAACGCTACCAAAGGCACAAGATCCTACCTTACCCTCCACTTCCCGAGATGCCAAGGTATAAAATACAAGTCTGCTTACACAACCAGCTTCTCATACGTCTGCATCAAACTTTGGAACACACTAGTGAAAGATCTTACATTCTTATACAATTACCTAACCTTCCAAAAACTCACTTATTTAGGAAATTCCTTTCCAACGACCCCATGAGGCCTGCGAACTACCGGATTACACTCCACAATCTTGGAAATGGACATAACCAAACCAGGCTAACTGAACCGAACGGACCTATAACATGATACTTGTCTACCCAAACATGACTCTTCGCGGATGTTAGTTACACTGCAGCCGGCAGCAATCCACACAGGCCAGCTCCATGGCCTTCATCCTGCCCTCAAAACAGGAAGTTGCAGAAGAGAGGGCAGGACACGGCAGGAGGAAAGCCACGGAATTGGCCTGTGTGAATTGCTACTGGCTGCAGGAAAGTGTAAGTGACACCAGTGTGGAGGAAGGGAGAAAAGTACAAGCTGGACCCATGGAAGGAGGGGGGGCCTGGACCCATGGAAGGAGGAGGGGCCTGGACCCATGGAAGGAGGAGGGGCCTGGACCAATGGGAGGAGGGCGAAAGGACAGAAGGGAAGGGCAAAAAGCACTGACTGGATCCATGGTAGGGAAAGGAGAGAGGTGCCGGCTGGACACATAAGAGATGGTGGGTTGAGGTAAGAGGAAGAGATGCCGAACTAAGGGGATGAAGGAAGAGGAGTCAGTTTTTATTTATTTATTTATTTTATTTGACACCTGCGGAGAAGTTTTTTTTAAACTGCGAGAACAAGACTTTTTACTATTCCCGTATCCGTGGTCATTTTTTTTAGAGTGTTGCCGTTACCATGGATTTACTCTGGTTTACAGCGGAATATCTGCGGTAACGGTAACCATGTCATTCTCTAGTCGGTACATCATGCTCCATCTCTTGAATGTTATTTTAATCATTCCCTGAGCCCTTATTTGTCTTGTTTGTCTGTCTTGATTAGATTGTAAGTTCTGTCGAGCAAAGACTGTTTCTTACATGTTCAGTGTACAGGGCTTCGTACGTATCGTAGCGCTATAGAAATGAGAAGACGTAGTAGTCGTAGTTTTAAAGTTCATCTCTCATGTGGATGCCCAGTCTCCTGTTCTCACAAGATCTTTCTACAATTCCTCACAATCCTCAGCTGTTTTAACAACTTTGAATAGTTTTGTTTCATCTACAGATTTGATCACCTCACTCATCACTCCTATGTCCAGATCGTTTATGAATAAGTTAAATAGCACAGGTCCCATTACAGACCCTTGTGGCACTCCTGTAGTGGCCCTTTTCCTTGTGGAGAACCTAATCTGCAAATTAAAAAGTCCACCCCTGGATGTGAAAAAGCAGACATCAGAGGGTCATAGATATTGTAGAGGGAAGTTATCAATGTGGGCTACCGTTAAGATGGGATATTTTACTACTAATTCAGGCTATATTAACCCAGGTCCCATTTCATGCAATGAGACCAAGTTACTGGGATTAACAGTAAAATAACAGTTGTTTACAGGAATGCATGCTGATAACTCCCCCCCCCCCCCCCCCCCCACCATCTTAATTAAAGAAAAGAGAAATGTCTCAAGAAATGGAAATCATTGCTATACTAGTAAAAAAAGCCCCATTTCTGATGCAAATGAAACGGGGGCTAGCAATGTTTTCTTCTTTGTGAATATGGGAGTGTGTGTGTCCCTGCCCTCTGGCCTCTCTCCCCTCCCCCCTCTGAGTCCTTCACTGTTACAGAGCCAGCGATTTGATTTCGTGCTCTGCTGTTTTCCTTCACTGACTGTGTTACAGAGAGGGCGGGGCAGACACTCATAGGGAAACCGGATATCTCGCCCCCTTCACACTTCCGGCTGGAGGCTTCATAGAACATTGGTGTTGCCTTTTATATAGAGAGATGTAATAAAAGTGATCCAAGTACAGGACAATCAAGTCACTGTGACATCACAGATGAGGTTGATTCTTATTGGTGGAAGGAGGTCTTATGACATCACAATATCAAAAGTGAGCCAAGTATGACAATCAAGCCATTGTGACATCACTGATGAGGTTGGCTCTTATTAGTGGAATAAGGCTTTATGACATCACAATATCAGTTCTGGTTACCAGAGACTGAAACTCTTCACACTAAGGGGGGAAGTTATCAACATGGGCCACCATTAAGATGGATTAATTTTACCAGTAATTCGTGCTGTTTTAACACAGATCCCATTTTATGTAATGAGATCTGGTTACTAATAACTGGGATTAACAGTACAATAACACATCTTAACTGTAGCCTACATTGATAACTTCTCCCTTTAATTAAGGTCAAAAGAAATGTCTCTAGAAATCAAAATTACTGCTCCATGTGAGCCAATCATGCCATTGTGACATCACTGATGAGGTTGGCTCTTATTGGTGGAATGAGGCTTTATGACATCACAATCTCAGCTCTGGTTAAATCACTGCTGTATGTAATAAAGTGAGCCTAGGACAATCAAGCCATTGTGACATCACTGATGAGGTTGACTCTTATTGGTGGAAGGCCTTATGACATCACAATATCAGCTCTGGTTACCAGAGGCTGAAACTCTTCACACTGAGGGGGGAAGTTATCAACGTGGGCTACTGTTTTAACACAGGTCCCATTTTATGCAATGAGACCTACACCCCGCACGGCAATGCCGACACAGGCCATTCAAAGTGAATGAGCTGTGTCGGCATTAGCGCATTGCAGTCACTAGCCCAGCTTAGTAAACAGGGGAGCTAATTACTAATAATTGGGGTTCACAGTAAAATAGAGTGGAGGAGTGGCCTAGTGGTTAGGGTGGTGGACTTTGGTCCTGAGGAACTGAGTTCGATTCCTGGCACAGGCAGCTCCTTGTGACTCTGGGCAAGTCACTTAACCCTCCATTGCCTGCCACATAGAGCCTGCCATGAGTGGGAAAGTGTGGGGTACAAATGTAACAAAAAAAAAACATGTCCTAATGGTAGCTCACATTGATAATTCCCCTCCCTCCTCCCTGTGTGAGATGCCCTGCACTGGTAGGTTGCTCACTGAAGCAAAGCAGGACTGAAATCAATTAGAAGCCATGTGGTTCTTGAGTCCTGCCTCCCAGTCCTCCTGATCCAGCGCTAGGCAGCCATCCCTGCTGGAAAGCTGGTGTGTCTTTAGATTGGGGGGGTCAGGGGGTGGGATGCAGCATAGCATAATACTTTCATTAGCTGCAGATTCAGGTCAGCTCTATTAGGTTGTTGTTCCGTGTGCTGAACTGTTTCACTATTTGCTAACTGGTGCCTCACAAGGCAGTTAAATGAAAGCTTCTCTCTTTACCCTCCCCTTATACAGAAATAGCTACGAAACACCCCAAGAATTAGAGAGCTGAACTGTTGAGTGTGGCACTCAGCTCAAGGTCCCAAAGCATACTGACACACCTACAATACAGGTTACACTCTGTGCCTCGTGGTGCATGGCTGCATAGGAAACCAGAACCAGCCCAGCTTAATGGCAGAAATGTTGCTTTCCAAGATGGCTCAGTGGAAGGCTGAGGGAAGGCTCTCATCCTTCCTTCCTTCCTTGCCTTTTCTCTGTACCTGGTGACAGCCTCCAGACGGAGATGGATGGTTGGTACGCTCAGCATCTTCTATAGTGCAGTGGCGCCACCTACAGGAGGCCAGAGAGCATAACAAGAGGCCAGGAATCACGAAACCAGCTCCAACATGTCAGTACACGGAAGAACGACTGAGGGGAGATGCTGCATCAAACTTAGTGGGCCAGCAATGTGCTTTATTTACCAGTTCCAGCCAGTTTAGAGAGCAGGTTGTTCAGCAGGAGATGTACAAAGGAGGTCTGTGGTCTTTGTACCGTTCACGATTCTGAGGGATGCACATGTAACCCATGGTTGTTTAAGAATCATGATAGAGGGAATCCCGGGTAGCAGGTCATTAGGTTAGTGACTGGAGAACCCAGGAAGATCTCAGAGGTTATAAAAGGGAAAACCTGTAGGAAGGATTTTGTCTCTGGTTCTGTCTCTTGACAAAGTAACTAGCTCTGGGTTGTTGGAACGTTGTGTTACTGACAGTCCCCTGCCAGATGACCCCAGTGCAGTAAAGGGGGGGGGGGGGGGGGGTCCTGCAGTGCAGTAGCCGACAGATTGAAGTTCTAGACTGAGAGCTGTTACATTGCATCAACCAACTAAGCAGTCCGAACTCGGCGGATTGGGGAGTCCAGCTGTAACTGGGGCTGGGGTGGAGTGTGTTCTAACCCTGGCTGAGGTGAGATCTTTGGGATGGCAGCCCGAAGGGAGAAGACAGTTACATTGAGTCTAGCCCGGATGGTAATGAGTGAAATGTGTTCTGGGTTCCAATTAGACTGCAGGGCAGACACGAGGGCTTATGTACATGTGTTAACCCAGTAAGGAATTATTGCTGTGATCATCTTGAAGCAATTTTCATTTAGATATCAACTGTATGAAGATCTGTGCAATGAAACCATCAGTTAAGCAGTTAATAAATGTTCCACCTTTTTGATTCCTAACCCTTACTCACTTGTTCAGTACCTACCTTATTAATTCCCTTATCCCTTATTTGTCCTGTGTGTCTGTCCTTATTAGATTGTAAGCTCTGTCGAGCAGGGACTGTTTCTTCATGTGGTTCCTGAGTGAATGAGCTGATGGGCGCAGATTGAGTAAGTGACAGACTTGCAGAGCCTCTCGAACCCCTTTCTAACCCGGGATAGCAGGACTGGGTTACACACAGAAAGGACCAGTGGTGGTGGGCAGACAGATGGGGAGGCAGAGAGGACTGGAGCCTCATCATGACAGACTACATCCCACTGCAGCCTGCTGATCAGAGGGCAAAGCCCCGGTGTGGTCTGTCATGGCAGACTCTGGCAGTTGGCAGGGGGAGGAAAACAGCTCCAAAGCTGCTGCTTCAGGTGATTGTCTACTCCCTCTGGACAATGCCAGAGGGTCTCAGGTGCTAATAGCACCCCCTCCCCATATCTTTGGCCCCAGCCAGAAGGGAACGCATGATCGCTGCTGCCTGTCTCTGCAGGTGAGGCTCCATGGTGAGACACCTCCCTAGGCTGTTTGAGGGGAGATCTTCCAGCAGTTTTGAAAGAGAAAAAAATAGCTACACACAGCTTTCATACATGCAACATGTATGCATGTATGAAAGCCGTGTGTAGTATGAACATGTGCGGAGCAGCCACGCTTAGCGATTGACTGCTTTGCGCACGCCCTGGCAACCTTCCCTTCCGAGCTGCACGGTAAAAGTCCATGCAGCTCATTTGCATAGGATTTCTTTCGTGAATCGACTGCTATAGCGTGTTGTTCTTTCCAGGGACATAAGTGCATCTGCTCCCGAGAGGCAACCAGGAACATAGAGGGGCTGAAAGGAGAGCTGTGCCCATGGCCAGGGTCACTGCTGACACTCACCCTGTCACAGCTTACATAAGGAGTACATAAGTACATAGTTATTGCCATACTGAGACAGACGAAAGGTCCATCAAGCTGAACATTCTGTCTGCCCCAATGTATGACCCAGGCACGGCCTATCATGGTACACTCATGTCTCTTTATATGATTGTTCTACTGTGCTGTTTCATGTATCCTGTGATTCCTATTTCTAGGATTCAATTTGCCACCTCCACGTTTACCTCATTGATTTTCTAGTATTATGTTTTATTTTTCTGCGTTGTAACCTAGACCCTATTGTCTGTTCTGCATTTTACCCACTATTATGTTTAATCTTTCTAAACCACTTCGATATCTCAGTGATAGGTGGTATCGAATAAAGGTGAACTATGTTAATAACTATTTTCCTTTCATTATTCCTTTTATGGTAAATTACCTGTAACCTGTTAAACTGCTTTACCTATTCAAGATCTATTCTTGTAAATTTATGAAAATGATAAATAAAGAATTTAAAAAAAAAGGTGAACTATGAATTATGATTGTATTTCTGCTTATATTTCATCATTTCACTATTGTTATGCAATTAACAAGATTATAACTTTGATTTCAAGCTGAGCCTGCTGTACACTGCCTTGGCTGAATCTCTTCATAAAGGTGAGTAACATAGTAGATGACAACAGAAAAAAAAGACCTTACGGTCCATCTAGCCTGCCCAACAAGATAAACTCATAGTATACGGTTTGTGGTTTTGGCTTCACATAAGTACATAAGTAATGCCACACTGGGAAAAGACCAAGGGTCCATCGAGCCCAGCATCCTGTCCACGACAGCGGCCAATCCAGACCAAGGGCAAAGAGTCCATCGAGCCCAGCATCCTGTCCACAACAGCGGCCAATCCAGGCCAAGGGCACCTGGCAAGCTTCCCAAACGTACAAACATTCTATATATGTTATTCCCAGAATTGTGGATTTTTCCCAAGTCCATTTAGTAGCGGTTTATGGACTTGTCTTTTAGGAAACCATCTAACTCTGCCAAGCTAACCGCCTTCACTGCGTTCTCCGGCAACGAATTCCAGAGTTTAATTACGCGTTGGGTGAAGAAACATTTTCTCCGATTTGTTTTAAATTTACTACACTGTAGTTTGATCGCATGCCCCCTAGTCCTAGTATTTTTGGAAAGCGTGAACAGACGCTTCACATCCACCTGTTCCACTCCACTCATTGATTTGTCCATGCCATTTTCAGGGCACAGACTGTAGAAGTCGGCCCAGCACTGCCTTTCCTTACCAACTACTGGTGTTGCCACTTAATCTCCACTAAGCATCTTTGGTTCCAGGCCTTCTATACGGGATTCCTCTGTGTTTTATCCCAAGCATTTTTAAATTCCATTACCATTTTCATCTTCACCACCTCCTGTGGGAGGACATTCCCTCTCTGTGAAAAAGTACTTCCTGATATTATTTCTCAGTCCCCCACCCCCACCCCACCCCCGCAACCTCAATTCATGTCCGCTAGCTCTACCATTTTCCCTTCTCTGCAACAAGGTTTGTTTGTATCACCCATTATTATACTGTTGTCCAATTTGCCAGTTTTCCTAATCTCTGTAAATATTTCTTCATCCGTCTGTTCGTTCTGTCTCGGTGGATGGTAGTAGAGCCCTACAAGAATACTCCTTCCCTTCACACCTGGAATTTCTATCCCTAAGGATCACACACTGCAATCTGTTTCATGTACGATGTTTATTTTGCTTGACTGAATTCCCTCTGTAACATATAGAGCAACCCCCTCCAATTTGATCCACTTTGTCACTGTGAAATAATTTGTATTCTGATAACATCTTTAGGGATCTCGTTACAAAGCTGCGGCAAAAAGGGGCCTGGGCAAGCATCAGCTGGTATTTTTGATGTGCACTGAGACTCCCTTTTACCACAGCGGGTAAAAGACTTGTCTTTTTTTCTCGACAAGAAATGACCACGCGGTACGTGGTTCACTTACCACAGGGCCATTTTGTGTGTGTGTGGGAGGGGGAGCAGTTTCCGCCACCCATTGAGGTGGAGGTACGGGCTCCCATGCTAATCCGGCGGTAACAGGGCAGCACACGGGTAAGAACCGGTACTACAAAAACAGAAAATATTTTTGTAGCACTGGAAGTGGGGCAATGCTGGGGGTGGGAAACTACCGCTGGGTCCGGATTGGCATGCGGGAAACTGATTGCAGGTGCCATCCCTTTAGTAAAAGGACCCCTGAGTGCTGTATACTCTAACTCTCCCATCTTACTTTTTAGGCTTTCAGAATTTGTACATAGGGAACTGGGACTTGATATACTGCTTTCTGAGGTTTTTGCAACTACATTCAAAGCATACTTAGTAACATAGTAACATAGTAAATGACGGCAGAAAAAGACCTGCATGGTCCATCCAGTCTGCCCAACAAGATAAACTCATATGTAAAGCAGTTTGTTTGTTTATTTATTTATAGCATTTGTATCCCACATTTTCCCACCAGTTTGCAGGCTCAATGTGGCTTGCATTTGCCGTAATGGCAGTTGCCATTTCCGGGTAACAGAATTACAGATGGTATTACGTTTAGGTATATACATACATGGTAACATACATGGAACATAACATATATGGAGCAGATCATGGTATATATATATATATCATGTACATACATACATGGTAGAGAAGAATCCATTATGGTAATGCTTGTCATGTGATAAGATTTTGGTTTTGTGTAGATCGTGTATAGTGTTATTATTTAGAATTTAAGATGGATGTTTATTGTATGCCTTCTTGAAAAGGTCTGTTTTCAGTAGACTTCGGAAGATGGTTAGGTCTTGCGTTGTTTTTATGGCCTTCGGTAGTGCGTTCCATAGCTGCGTGCAGATGTATGAGAAGCTGGTCGCGTATGTGGATTTATATTTTGGCCCTTTACAGTTAGGATAGTGGAGATTGAGGAATGTGCGTGATGATCTTTTTGCGTTCCTAATAGGCAAGTCTATAAGGTCTGACATATATTCAGGTACTTATTTTGTACCAGGGGCAATGGAGTGTTAAGTGACTTGTCCAAGAAATCAAGGAACAGCAGTGGGATTTGATTTCTGGTTTCCCTGGTTGGTAGCCTGCTGCTCTAAAAAACCCTTGGGTGCAGCTAATACAGCTGATATTTATTCCAAACATGTTTGGTAATCCAACAATCCTTGTTCTCAAATACCTGAAATGAATTGTATATCTATTCATTTCTAATTTATATGATATTTTCTGTACTTTAAATGCAATAATACTCTGTATCTCTCATTCCGGTAATGGCGATCGCCAATATAGCATAATGTAAGCCACATTGAGCCTGCAAAGAGGTGGGAAAATGTGGGATACAAATGCAGCAAATAAATAAATAAATAAACATTCAAAGCAGTTTACATATATTCAGGTACTTATTTTGTACCAGGGGCAATGGAGGGTTAAGTGACTTGCCCAGAGTCACAAGGAGCTGCAGTGGGAATCGAACTCAGTTCCCCAGGATCAAAGTCCACTGCACTAACCACTAGGCTACTCCTCCACTCATTCCACCAATAAGAGCCAACCTCATCAGTGATGTCACAATGGCTTAAAGTCCATTGCACTAACCACTAGGCTACTCCTCCACTCATTCCACCAATAAGAGCCAACCTCATCAGTGATGTCACAATGGCTTGATTGCCCGATACTTGGCTCACTTCTGATATTGTGATGTCATAAGGGGAAAGGGAAATGGGACTTGATATACTGCCTTTCTGAGGTTTTTGCAACTCCATTCAAAGCGGTTTACATATATTCAGGTACTTATTTTGTACCAGGGGCAATGGAGAGTTAAGTGACTTGCCCAGAGTCACAAGGAGCTGCAGTGGGAATCAAACTCAGTTCCCCAGGATCAAAGTCCACTGCACTAACCACTAGGCTACTCCTCCACTCATTCCACCAATAAGAGCCAACCTCATCAGTGATGTCACAATGGCTTGATTGCCCGATACTTAGCTCACTTCTGATATTGTGATGTCATAAGGGAAAGGGAACTTGGACTTGATATACCGCCTTTCTGAGGTTTTTTGCAACTCCATTCAAAGCGGTTTACATATATTCAGGTACTTATTTTGTACCAGGGGCAATGGAGGGTTAAGTGACTTGCCCAGAGTCACAAGGAGCTGCAGTGGGAATTGAACTCAGTTCTCCAGGATCAAAGTCCACTGCACTAACCACTAGGCTACTCCTCCACTTCTTATAGAGACACTTCAAACTGTGTTTTTTCTTTGCATCTACAAGCTGCTTTGAAGTTGACGGGAATAAATTGCATCTTTTACTCTGTTCTCTCATTAAACACTCCTGGCTTTCTTTTACCATTATTGAAACCTCTCAAGATCCTATTTCAAAAGTAACATAGTAACGTGTAACATAGTAGATGACGGCAGAAAAAGACTTGCACGGTCCATCCAGTCTGCCCAACAAGATAAACTCATATGTGCTACTTTCTGTGTATACCCTACCTTGATTTGTACCTGTCCTCTTATCCTTCAAGGATACTTTACACCGAACCATGCGCCTCCTGGGTGACTGTCGGCTTTAAAAGCTGCTCTATCTCCTTCTTAAATGTTAAATCCACAGTGCTCTGATTCCTTTTGCTCTCTGCCAATCAGCTTCTAACAGTGAACGACTCATTCGGGTCTAGGGGTAAAGGCAATACTCTTCAGCTGTCCAAACCCAATAGCAAAATACCCCTGGACCACATGGGCATCTATCAGCCTAGGATGGGATGGAGATGGAACTTTCCTTTGGGTAGGTTCAGCTCTTGCTTATTGCAAATCTCACTAGAAAATCACAGGGAATCATCAGCCAAACACCAATCAGAGCTAAACACCAGCCAATTGGGACCTACATATTTTACCCCAAATATTTCTTACATTGCCATCTTTGCTGTCCTGGTCTGGGCCTCTTAACTCTACCTGCCTAATCTTTTTTTTTTTTAATGGACTTTTCCTCCAGGAACTTGTACATAGCCTATTTTGAACCTTACTATGTTAGTTACTCTGCTACAGATCCTACAACTTAATTAAGCATTGCCTGAAAAAATATAGGAGCCCATCTACTAAAGGACTTTAAGCACCTTAATACACAGCTAATGTCTGGAAATGGGCTACCGTGCGACTGTTATGGGATTTTGCAGTGCTTTTCCTGTTTATGAAATTGTACATTACTGAATTTTTACAGAATTTTTCCATCAGGTGTGTGGCATGGGCAGAAAGTGGGCATGAAAGCATTTGCCAGCTAGCACGTTACACTTAACATGTGCTAACACAGAGTTGACACGGGACCACTTACCACCTCCTACATGACATGGGAGGCACTAAGTGATTGTACATTAACTTGGAGCAGGTTGTGAGGGTAACAATAATCACACTGACCCCTACTGTTCAGCAGAAGGAAATAGTCGTGCAAATAAAGGCTTATAAAAGCTGATCTACAGTTCAAAATCCCTTTTATTCGCTGATAAACTACAAGGACCACATGGAACTAATAGCAGAGGGTTTATTGACAACGATGGAATATGTAACAAAAAGGTAAACAATAGTAACTAGAATTTAAAAGTTATTTTCAAATACTTAGAATGGGCAATAGTCAGGTGTCTGTTGGAATAACACACATTCCCTTCTGCAAATGCCACCTGTACTCTCTGGCTATTTAGTGATTACAGATCTTGAACTGATGTGATATGGGTAAGGCCCCCTCCCTGCCCATCTTCAAAGCCTTGCTCAAAGCCCACCTCTTCAATGTCGCCTTCGGCACCTAACCACCATACCTCTATTCAGGAAACCTAGACTGCCCCCACTTGACGCTTGACATTTCGCCCATTAGATTGTAAGCTCTTTTGAGCAGGGACTGTCCTTCTTTGTTAAACTGTACAGCGCTGCGTAACCCTAGTAGCGCTCTAGAAATGTTAAGTAGTAGTAGTAGTTGTGGAATTCTCCTTCTTCTCGAGGGCAACTGGAACAGGCGGTTGCCTTGCCACAGGCAGTGCTCGCCCTTGATCTTTATCTGTTGCTGGAGCTCTGATACTCTGGAGTTACAGAGTTAGGATGTGTTCTGATAAGTCCAAAGTATCCTTTTGCCACATGTGAGGGGTCAGAGGATAGGGGGGGGTCAAGGAAGTCACGGGAACAGGGGTCGCAGAGAGCAGAGGGGCACCGACGGAGAAGGTTTCGATGCCAAGGCCCCAGTATTCAGAGAGCTTGCCCCCTTGTAGCTGAAAGGCCAACGGAAGTAGTGAAGAGGGGTAGGAACTGTCAATCCCAGAATTCCTCTTTTCCCCACCGAGCTAAGCAGAAGCTAGGAGATGGGATAGAGGATTGGGAGGTGGTTTGAGCAGGGACTGTCTTTCTTCTATGTTTGTGCAGCGCTGCGTATGCCTTGTAGCGCTATAGAAATGCTAAATAGTAGTAGATTTCTGATGAAGGTAATGAGGGTCAGCTGGGGAGATTGGGGGAGGAGGAAGCTGGTGATGAGGATAAAATGGAAGTAGCTGAGGGACTGGAGGAGGAGAGCATGGAAATTGCCGCTTTGGCTCAAACAGAGAGAGAGATACCGTAGGAGGTTTGGTGGCAGCTCCATTGAGACGGTGGTGGAAGGTTGGAGGAAAAAGGTTGAGGCAGTGGGGAAGGTCTCTGTTAAAGATGTGACAGGTACGCCGGCCTCAGGGAAGAGAAAGGAAGGCTGCACAGTTTAAAACCCCAAGATGGGGATATGTGAAGAGAAACTGTTTCTTTTGTGCTGTAAGATTATGAAAGAAGCTGTATAAACTGTTTGAGCCTGGAAAGAACTAATGTGTTTTCCTTTAGGTTATGTTCTGATTAAAAGAAGACTAAGAAAGAAGGATTATGTTGAGTTAAAGAAAGAAAATAAAAACTTTTAATTATAAGACGTTCGGACTTTGTTGAGCCTCTGTGAAGGGAACTGGAGGAGAAGAGGAGACCCAGAAGCTTCCTGGTGTCTGAGGCCAAAACAGAAAGCAGCCCGAGGATGTGTGGAGCTGAACAATCGCTGTGCTAAGAAGGAAGCTACTACTACTATTTGACATTTCTAAAGCGCTACTATGGTTACGCAGCGCTGTACAATTTAGCAAAGAAGGACAGTCCCTGCTCCAAGGAGCTTACAATCTAAAGGACAAATGTACAGTCAGTCAAATAGGGGCAGTCTAGATTTCCTGAACGGTATAAAGGTTAGGTGCCGAAAGCAACATTGAAGAGGTGGGCTTTGAGCAAGGATTTGAAGATGGGTAGGGAGGGGGCTTGGCGTAAGGGCTCAGGAAGTTTATTCCAAGCATAGGGTGAGGCGAGGCAGAATGGGCGGAGCCTGGAGTTGGCGGTGGTGGAGAGGGGTACAGAGAGGAGGGATTTGTCCTGTGAGCGGAGGTTTTAGGCGGGAACGTAAGGGGAGATGAGGGTGGAGAGGTAGTGAGGGGCAGCAGACTGAGTGCATTTGTAGGTGAGAAGGAGAAGCTTGAACTGTATGCGGTATCTGATCGGAAGCCAGTGAAGTGACCTGAGGAGAGGGGTGATATGAGTATATCGGTTCTGGTGGAATATAAGACGTGCGGCAGAATTCTGAACAGATTGAAGGGGGGATAGATGACTAAGTGGGAGGCCGGTGAGGAGTAAGTTGCAGTAGTCCAGGCGAGAGGTAATGAGAGCGTGGACGAGAGTTCGGGTGGTGTGTTCAGAGAGGAAAGGGCGAATTTTGCTGATGTTAAAGAGGAAGAAGCGACAGGTCTTGGCTATCTGCTGGATATGCGCAGAGAAGGAGAGGGAGGAGTCGAAGATGACTCAGAGGTTGCGGGCAGATGAGACGGGGAGGATGAGGGTGCCATCAACTGAGATAGATAGCTAAGCAGGGGATGGTCTGGGCTGGGTCCTGGAAGGGTGACCCAGCTACACACAATATCAGCAATGTCTTTTCTGATTTGATATTATTGCTATAGGTGATTGGCCTTTGCCCTTTTTGTTGTGGCTGCACTTAGCATAGAAATGTCTTCTGATAGTTTTCTCCAAATTCTGGGGCTCCAGACCGGCTGGGTCAGCCTAACCAAGGGTCCTTCTCCAAGGTCGCCAACATTCTTTTTGCTTCATTAGCCAGGTTGCCATCTAGACGGTTGATAAGGGTGTCCCTGTGTCTTTCAGAGAAGCATGTCAAGGCAAGAGGGCACTGTACATTAAAATAATATAAACTAATATATTCAAAGAAGCTAGAACAAAACTCTCAGAAAATGCAGAAAATAATAATTATTCATATACAACCAAGACCTCTAAGACAGTTATTTCATTGAAAGATACTTTTGAAACAGGTTTTCAGTTTCTTTCAAAATCTCCATTAGTCAAAGTCTAATCTGAGCTGCTTTGGGAGTGAGTTCCAGACTAGGGCTGATTGGGAAGGGCCAGAAGTAGTAAATACTCATTTCAATCTAATTCCCTGCATCGATAGAAAGTGAAGGGCTAAGTTCCTTTGATTTCGAAGCAATTTACACCTGGGGGGAAGCAATGTCATGTTCTCATAAAGAGAAGCTAATTCATGGAGAATTCTAAAAATAAATAGCTGTTTTCAGTTTGCCCCCAACACGTGATTTAAATGCCAGGAGCCATTTCTGGCCAGTTAAATCATGTTGAATCTCAACCTCTCTGTTAGTAGCACAAGCTATACCACAGGGCTGGTTATATTGGGGGGGGGGGGGGGGGGGGGGCTCTGTGTAACCCCTGCAAGGTACTGTGTATTCATCTGAATGTTAACACAGAACCTGCACTTCGTAATGCAACGTCAGCTTTGGGCTTGCCAAGCATTAAGATTCCACTTTATAATGCTTTATGCCCAAAACGGAGCATTTTGATAGCAGGGCCCCAGAGTACGTTTTACAATTTGTTTTCAGACTGTTGCTGGAAGTTTTTCAGCAGTAACTCAAGGTGCAGTAGGTATTTTCTTGGTACAGGGGTACGTTTGTGACTGAGGCAATGGAAATGTTTGTGACTTGTCCAAGATGGAAAGTAAAGACAGACTGTAGGAGCTGAACCTGGATTCCCTGGT
This sequence comes from Microcaecilia unicolor, assembly GCF_901765095.1. Taxonomy (NCBI): domain Eukaryota; kingdom Metazoa; phylum Chordata; class Amphibia; order Gymnophiona; family Siphonopidae; genus Microcaecilia; species Microcaecilia unicolor. The sequence continues at coordinate 532,601,515 of NC_044033.1, read as the reverse complement.
TTTCAACTCACCATTGTAATCATTAGGCTACTCTGCTGGAGGATTAGACAACCATTTCATATTTAACTGTTCATGAATTTAGAAACTTGTCATATCCCCTCTCAGACTACTTTCTTCTATGCTGAAAAGCCCTAATCTGTTATCTTCTCTTCGTAGGGAAACGCTCTAGCTGAACAGCAGTTAGCATATCTGGGTTTAAAAAAGGGTTGGGCAAATTCCCGGAGGAAAAGTCTACCGTCTGCTATTGAACCCTGGGATTTGTAGTATGGAATGTTGCTACTTTTTAGGGTTCCAGAATCTTGCTACTCTTTGGCATCCTTCATGGAATCTTGCTATTCGTTATGATTCCGGAATCTTGTTACTCTTTGGCGCTCTGGAATGTTGCCACGATTTGGGTTTCTGCCAGGTACTTGTGACCTGGCTTGGTCACTGTTTGGAAAACAGGCTACTGGGCCAGATGGACCATTGGTCTGACCCAGTATGGCTACTCTTAAGTTCTAACCTTTTCTAGTTCTGCTTATTCTTTTCGAACTGCACCCAATACTCTCTTTCTGGTCGCACTAGGGACCTGTATAATGATAATCTAATTTTTCCTCGCCATCCCTAACATTCTCTTTGCTTTTTAGCAACCGCGGCACACTGTAACTCCAAAGTATCCACAATGACGCCAGCCCGAATCTTTTCTTGAGCGCTAACTCCTAGCTCAGATCCCAACATTTTCTACCTGCATCTCACTGCTGCTTTCGTAGGGACCCTTTTACTAAGGTTAGTGTGTGCTAACTGAATTAATGCCTGCTAATTGCCGCAGGTCCTATTTTATACCTCTTAGGGCCAGATTCTATATATGGCACTGTGAGTTACATGCGTTAAATTTGTCACACGCCCAATGTAATGTTCTTAACTTGAGTAGTGAGCCAATCAGCACTAATTGGCAATAATTAGGATTTATGCCATAGTTGGAGGCATGGATAGGGGCGTTCCCAAATGGTATGCGCGTTGATATACAATATCCTAAATGTAGGCGCAGGTTTTTAAGCCTAATCGCAGCTGCCTACACTAAGGCGCAGTTTACGTCTAGGTGTGATTCTATGCAGGACGCATGGAGAGGCATTTCCCATATGACTAAGTCCAACTTTGGACGTTTTGCTAAATATAGCCATTTTCAAAACAGAAAAACGTCTATGTTTTTGTTCGAAAATTACTATTTGTTAGATGATTTTTGTGCTCTGTGTGTTTATCTTTTTGGTCAATTTTTGAAAAAAAAAATGTCCAAGTGAAAAACACACAAACTCAAGACATTGGGATGTAGGAGGAGCCAGCATTCTTAGTAGACTGGCCCCCAGACGTCCCAGGAGAGCAGTGGGGCACCCTAGTGAGTACTGCACGTTCCTCCCTTATCATGTGTGCTGAGCCCCCCAAACCCAGTATCCCCAACTGTACACCATTACAATAGCCCTGATGGGTGAAGGGGGCACTTATATGTGGGTACAGTGGCTTTCCGGTGAGTTTTGGAGGGCTCACAGTTTCATAGGTGCCGACTCCGTGGGTGCTGTGGGTGCTCGAGCACCCCCAATATTTGAGCCACCGGAATTCCTGGAACGGAAGTTCCCAGCCCCCCCTCCTGCTCCGAGTGCTAGCCCAACCTGCGCTGCCCGCCCTCTTCTCCCAGAATTTAAAAGTTCTTACCTCGGGTTCCAGCGGCAGCAGTGAAAAGCGAGCAGGCTCAGCGCTTCAGCCTGCCTCTAAGTCTGGTCCTGCCCTTGCGGAAACAGGAAATGAGGGCGGGACCAGAGGCACAGCTGAGAGAGAAGGGAAGGCAGGCTGAAGCGCCGAGCCTGCTCGCCTTTCACTGCTGCCGCTGGACACCGAGGTAAGAATTTTTAAATTCTGGGCGACCCGCAGGAAGGCGAAGGGCAGGCGGAGGACTGGGAGAAGAGGGCGGGCAGCGCAGGTCGGGCTAGCACTCGGAGGAGAGGGGGGCGGGCCTGGAACTTGGAGGAGAGGGAGGGGGTCCTGGAACTCGGAGGAGAGGGAGGGGGGAGGGAGGGATGGGGGCCAGGCTGGAACTTGGAGGAGAGGGGGCCAGGAACTCGGAGGAGAGGGAGAGTGGGAAGGAGGGGGGCCAGGCTGGAACTCGGAGAGGGAGCCAGGCTGGCACTCAGAGGGAGGGGGAGGGAAGAGGGAGGGGGCCTGGAACTCGGGGGAAGGGAGAGGAGAGGGGGACGGGGAATGCACCACCTGTAAAAAAAAAAAAAAAATTCAGCACCCCCAATCATTTTGAAAAGTTGGCTCCTATGCACAGTTTCCTTCATAAGTGTAACAAGTAGGGGGAGGTGTGGGCCTGGGTCCACCTGTCTGCAGTGCACTGAACCCACCACTAGACTGTTCTAGGGACCTGGATGCCGCTCTAATGGAGCTGAGTATAACATCTGAAGCTGGCATAGAGGCTGGTAAGTATTGTCTTTAATCACATTTTTTTGGGGAGGGGGTAGGGGTTAGTGACCACTGGGGTAGTAGGGGGAGGTCATCCCTGATTCCCTCCAACGGTCATCTGGTCATTTATGGCACTTTTTGTGGCTTATTCGTTAATAAAACAGGTCTAGACCAAAACATCCAACTTGTAGTCCAGGATGTTTTTCTTTCATTCCTTTATGGCAGGAAAACGTACAAATGTTAGGAATGTCCATTTCCCGCCCTTAACATGCCCCTGACAAGCCCCCTTGAGTTATGAACGCATTTCTGATGGACTTCACAGAAAAACATCTAAAAATTGGTTTCAAAAATACAAATTTGAACGTTTTTGTGAGAAAAACGTCAAAATGCATTCTTATGCCACTTTTTGGACGTTTTTCTCTTTTGAAAATGAGCCCCATAGTCCTTATAGAATCACGCTAAGCACATTATATTCAGCGCCAATTTTTAGGTGTTACTTATAGAATATGCCACTTAGCACATATTAATGTCCATTAACACTCGCTAAGCTTTAATAAAAGAGCCCCTTAGATTGTAGAACTTCCAGGGACAGGGAAATACCTTACTGTACCCAAATGTAACTCAGTTTGAGGTAATACTGGAAAGGTCTGAGATAAATCCACAACTCAGATTCTTGTAGGGTACTTTGCTTTACTGGTCTTTAGCTGTGACCATTGAATACCATCCATTCTTTCTGATCTTGCCATGAACTTTTAACCCATGAAAGGGCTTTTCCCCTGAACCCATGAGAATGTTGAACATCTGGTCCCTCATCATTCTTAGCAAATCCATCAACTTACAGATTAGTGAAGGTCCAGCAATGTTTCCTGAAGAGAAGAATGTTATACAAAGGGAAGAAATAAAATATTACCGTTGAGAGTACAAGAGGATTGGAGACATTCCAGTAAGACAAACCCTTGTGTTTGTTACTGGAGGTTCATGAGTCTCCACTGACCATGGCTTCTAGTAAGATGATGGAAGCAGAGTGTCAGATGTCGAACTCCAGAACTGTGCCAGTGTCCTTGTGATATTTATTTATGTGATGAAGTACAACTGAATATACAAAATGCCTCTTCAGTGTATGGGACAACGTATTCTAAGCTAAGGTCTCCACTTTTTAGAAAAGAATCAGCACAGCATCTGGTTTTTGACTGCCTGTCTTCAGAGGATGAGGCCAACAACTTGTCCACTTTTATGAGTGATGACTTCCCATACTTTGCGAGTTTCTCTTGTATTAGAAATGTCGAGAACTTGTGTGGCTTCTTGGAGCATGTACAAGTTGTAATTAGAAGCAGAGGAAGGGGGTAGAGGACTCAGCTTAGCTTTCTGGCCGGAAGCCATCTTTCTTTGAGGGTAAACTAAATGAGCTGCATTTCCTAGAGATCTTGTTGGGCTATTGGATAGTGAGATCCCTCATTGCCAGTCATATCAGGATGAACTCTGACTTTTTATAGTTTGACATGGGCAGAAGGGCATTCCCTAGCCCTCTTCAGCCTGTATCACTCACTGTGTTTCTTCTAACCTTCCTGCCTCACTCTTTCTTTCTTTAGAGGGAAATTTTAGGCTATAACAGTGCTTTCCACCTGGAATTGAGCTTTTTGAACATTTCCAACCCTGAAAAGTGCCATTAATTGTCGGTTAGATAGTATTCGATAAAGTAGCACCCCCTACTGTTATACAAGTAATTGAAGCATGAGTGGAGCATGGGTGTGTCTTCCAGTACACATGTCGTTTTTACAATAATATAAACCACGTACACCACTTGGCATGCCAATTATGCCTGCCATTGACATGGCCCCTAAACATGACCTTACACCAGTATTCTATAATGAAAACTCAGTACCAAGATGCCTTTTATAGACCTGACACTAAGCCCAAGGCATTGGCGCGGTAGGACAGAGGTGTCAATTTATAGAAGTGCCCCTTAGATTGCAAACCTTTCAGAGACAGGGAAATTCCTACTGTACTTGAGTTGTAACTCGAGCTACTGCTGAAAAAGTCATAAGCCACATCTATCCCTTCCCTTTCTTCTGCTTCTGGTCATTAACAGCATAGAATAGAGACTCCTCTGAGGAATTTGGTAGATACTCCAGGTGTCCCACAGTGCTGGAGCTAGCTGTTCATGCATTCAGCATACCATCAAATGAAATGCAATGGCACCATGCTCCCTCCCCTCCCCTCTCCCTTCCTCTCCCCACAGTGCACTGTGAACACTTTAGCAACTCAAGTAACATCTCAGTTGTCCCACCCTTGCTCCAGTATTGAAGATTGAGACACCTGGCCGATCTAATCAGGCCTGTCTATAAGAAGAAACCTAGGAGCACCTCGCAGTGACGGAAACCGCTTAAGCTCTGTACTGTGAGTGGGACACTGGGAACGGATATCCTCCTGCAGGCCACTTCCAGGACCAAGGGGTAAAGGACAAGTTGGGCATAGTTCACTTTAAAGTTCACACCCTTATTCACAGGATTATCTACAGTGAAGCCCCAGATTACATGTACAAGCTGATTGACCTTCCTGCCTGAAACAAATCAATATCTTCTCGAACTTATCTCAATCTGCATCTCCCCAATTGCAAAGGACTTAAATACAAGACTGTTTACGCTTCCAACGTCTCCGTCTTAGGCAGCCAACTATGGAATGCCTTACCAAGATCCATTCGAACAGTCAGTGACCAGCTACCTTTCCGGAAAATGCTAAAAACTTACCTCTTCAAACAAGCCTACACAAATGACCTGATTTAGACTTGAGTCCAAATGTACTACCGGATCTGACTACGAAGACTGAACCCAGAATGCGCTCCTTATTTAATCCTTTCTAACACATCCCTCTTCCTTCCCCTCCTTATACATTCTCCCATACTCAACAATACGCTATTCCCAATATACACCCTCCCCTTATTCCCCTACCTTTACCTTCCTCCTTTCTTGATCATCTTACCTATCCATATCTAATTGACCACCTCTTTACTCAGTATTTTATAGCTGCATCCACCCTATGTTACTCTGTCTACCTGATGTAATATGTAAGTCACATTGAACCTGCTAATGAGTGGGAAAGGGCGGGGTATAAGCATTGCATTACATTACTTAGTTGTGTATTTCCAGCAGGGCGACCAAGACCACTTGTCATATTTAGAGGCTTTTGGAACAGCTCCAGAGGCTGAAGAAACAAGACTTGCTCACAGCTGCAGGTCCCTCGGGGACCATCACACATTCAACCAGAACTAAGTGACCTAACACACTGCTTAGGAGACTCCGAATCCTTGAGTCTCTCAGCACCTCTAACAATTACGACTGTAAGTGATAATCTTCTTTGAAACCTACTTAACTATTTGCTACATTATTATTATTAAAGAAGGCTAAAGAGAGAATATTCATATAGTTTAACAAGAATAAGAGACTTCTGCCTCTACCATAGTTACTGCCTCTGAAAATATTATTGTCCCAGTTTATATACTGAAGAGGCATTAAGTAAAGTCGTTGGCTCAAAGCACCAATACCGGCATGGTCTACTTTATTGACTGTGTGAAGTGAGCAGTGTGTATGGAAGAACTGCCTTTGGCCTCCCAGTTTCTGGCAGTCCCATCCCTGGTCCAGTGGCGTAGCTACATGGGGCCTGAGGGGGCCTGGGCCCCCGTAGATTTGGCCCTGGCCCCCCTGCCGACGATCCCCTTGAACCCCTCTCCTGCCACCAACTCTCCCCTGCCGTCGCCGCCCGCCCCGCCGCCACATCAGATACTTTTTTTGCTGGCGGGGGTCCCCGAACCACGCCATCCAAAGAGAGTCTTCAGCGCCGGAGAAGCGCCTTCGTTCAATGAAGTTCCTGCGATCAGTTCCGTGCATGTAGCCCCGTGCAGGACGTAAGGCGTCAAAACAGCTGATCACAGGAACTTCGCTGAACGAAGGCGCTACTCTGGTGCTGAAGAAGACTCTCTTCGGATGGCGGGGTTTGGGGACCCACGCCAGGAAAAAAGGTATCTGATGCGGCGGCGGGGCGGGGGAGAGTTGATGGCGGGAGGGGGGTTCAAGGGGATCGTCGGCAGGCCGGCAGGGGGGTCCAATGTGGCGGCGGTGGCGGCTCGGGGGGGGGCGGTTGCGGGGGGGCAGCTAAACAGTGCCCCCCACCTCGGGCTTTGGCCCCCCCTCCCGGCGAGGTCTGGCTACGCCCCTGCCCTGGTCCCAAACAATAAATCTTGTTATGTGAGCGATGCCTCATACAATATCTGGGCATACCCAGGGGACCTCCCTCACACTAGTACAGAACAGCAGGTGTCCTAAAATTATGATAAATGCCTTTACTGTTTTACAAATGAATCTGCTGATTAAATAAAGCAGAAGTACAGTATTGCAGATCTGATTACAATTTGTAGCAGTATATGGGTAATTGTGATGGGAACCAGCCCACAGAAACCCTTCAACAGACTTCAGGCATGAGAATGCAATTAACTCATGAATTTGATTTTTAATTTGTTTAACTATCCCTTACGGGAACAATTCTAACTTTAATATTGCTTATGTATGGAGAATGGAGATATTTCAGACTGTAACCCAGCAGTGTTCTTAATTTCCCCCTCTCCATTCCCCCAGGAGCCCTCACATGGGTTAAACACACAATCTGCCATGACCTTTACGATCCGCGCTGTGGAGAATCTCTACAAGAGCATCAGGCTAGGCTTTGATCGACAGTCATAAGTAAGAAAAATGAATTTGAGCTCTGAAATGAGAGAAAAAAAAAAGCTCTTACATATAATACATGAAACCCCTCTCCTCCACCGTCTGGACATTCATCATGTTAATCCAGGCTCCCATCCCACTGAGTTACTGGGAAAACTTGGTGCGGATTTTCTGACAGGGGAAAGATTAGTCCACTTCTGTACCTCTAATGAAAGGAAACACACTCCAGACATAGGTCTGGTGTTCCAAATTTTTTTTTTTTTTTTTTAATTTGTACTCCATGCTTTCCCACTCATGGCAGGCTCAATGCAGCTTAGGTACTTATTTGTACCTGGGGCAATGGAGGGTTAAGTGACTTGCCCAGAGTCACAAGGAGCTTGCCCAGAGTCACAAGGAGCTGCCTGTGCCTGAAGTGGGAATCAAACGTAGTTCCTCAGGACCAGAGTCCACCACCCTAACCACTACACTAGGCCACTCCGCCACTGTTGCTACTATTTGAGATTCTACATGGAATGTTGCTATTCCACTAGCAACATTCCATGTAGAAGTCGGCCCTTGCAGATCACCAATGTGGCCGCGCAGGCTTCTGCTTCTGTGAGTCTGACGTCCTGCACGTACGTGCAGGACGTCAGACTCACAGAAACAGAAGCCTGCGCAGCCTTCTACATGGAATGTTGCTAGTGGAATAGCAACATTCCATGTAGAATCTCCAATAGTATCTATTTTATTTTTGTTACATTTGTACCCCACGCTTTCCCACTCATGGCAGGCTCAATGCAGCTTAGGTACTTATTTGTACCTGGGGCAATGGAGGGTTAAGTGACTTGCCCAGAGTCACAAGGAGCTTGCCCAGAGTCACAAGGAGCTGCCTGTGCCTGAAGTGGGAATTGAACTCAGTTCCTCAGGACCTAGGTCCACCACCCTAACCACTAGGCCACTCCTCCACTGTTGCTACTATTTGAGATTCTACATGGAATGTTGCTATTCCACTAGCAACATTCCATGTAGAAGGCTGCACAGGCTTCTGTTTCTGTGAGTCTGACGTCCTGCACATACGTGCAGAACATCAGACTCACAGAAGCAGAAGCCTGCGCGGCCACATTGGTGATCTGCAAGGGCCGGCTTCTACATGGAATGTAGCTAGTGGAATAGCAACATTCCATGTAGAATCTCCAATAGTATCTATTTTATTTTTGTTACATTTGTACCCCGCGCTTTCCCACTCATAGCAGGCTCAATGCGGCTTACATGGGGCAACGGAGGGTTAATTGACTTGCCCAGAGTCACAAGGAGCTGCCTGTGCCTGAAGTGGGAATCAAACTCAGTTCCTCAGTTCCTCAGGACCAAAGTCCACCACCCTAACCACTAGGCCACTCTTCAACTCAAATTATTTGATAAAATCAAATAATTTGTCTGTAAGAACAGGATAATAAATGCAACCCACACAGAATACAGGATGGGGCTAATGCCCTTTCTTCTATGTAGTCGTGCAATACTTAGGGTTACCATACTTCCGGTTTTGCACGGCCATGTTCCTTTTTTGAGGATGTCCGGGAATCCGGGTGGGTTTTGCCAGCCGGCCCGTTCGTCTGGATTTGCGGACAAACGGGCAGATGGACCTCAGGGTGTTCTATCTTCCCCTCCTTTACGTTAATGTGGTGCCCTGGTGGTCTAGTGACCTCTTCAGGGCAGGAAAGACCTGGCTTCCCTAGATCTCACCTCACTGCTCTAAGCATTAGGGTTGTCCAGACGAAAAATGTTTGTTCTGTATCCTTTCCTGTGTTCTTTCTGGCTCTTGTTCTTTTTATTTTTTTATTAATTTTGTCATTACACGAGCAATATTTTTAGTTTTTTCTGAAAGAACATCCACTATTGATGACACAAGAAAGAATGAAATTTCCATTAGGCTGCTTCTGCGCATACTTCGGAACGTGCGGATATGAAGATTAGCGCAGGTGATACCATCAATTGCAAAAGGCAGCGTTTACAATCCAGTCTCTTCATGTAGTTCTCTGGCAGCACCTGTAGAAATCTTCCTGGATATGAGTGTAAAACATCCAGAACCAGCTCAAACATTAGGCAACACTAGGTAGTCGCCTAGGGCAGCGGCCCTGGGGGGGGGGAGGGGAGGGCAGCTGCAGTGAAAGCAAAACAGTAAAGTCCGGACAGCCGCACAGTCTTAAAGACCCATCAATACCGCCTTTTATCCGCAAAGCAAAGTTTACAAACGTGATTTCTTTATTTTTTAGTTTATTCATTTAAATTTCTTACATACCACTTGGAAACCCGGAAACTATCGAAGCACCGTCCAATTATGTGTTTTTATCATCACTATAAAATTTCATTATCATAATCTTGGAGGGGGCATGAAGATTAATTGGGGGAGGCGCACAGGCCCTGAATACGTCCTACCACGTGCTCATTTATTTATTTTAGTTGTTACATTTGTATCCCACATTTTCCCACATATTCTAGGCTCAATGTGGCTTACATAGTACCGGAGAGGCGTTTGCCGGCTCCGGTGACAACAAATAGAAAGTGACGTTGTGTTAGGATAAAGTTCATGTGGCACAGACACAATTAGGGGATCGTACAACGGAAGAGTTGAGTTATGTCCGTTACGTACTTTAGTTTTGTGTGTCGCAGAGATCAGGCATTTAGGTTGGATCGGCAGGGTATGTCTTTTTGAATAGGTTTATTTTTAGTGATTTCCGGAAGTTTAGGTGGCCGTGCGTCGTTTTCAAGGCTTTTGGTAATGTGTTCCACAGTTGTGTGCTTATGTAGGAAAAGCTGGATGCGTAAGTTGATTTGTATTTGAGTCCTTTGCAGCTTGGGTAATGCAGATTTAGGTATGTTCGTGTTGATTCGGATGTGTTCCTAGTTGGTAGGTCGATCAAGTCTGTCATGTATCACGGAGCTTCACCGTAGATAATTTTGTGAACCAGAGTGCAGATTTTGAAAGCAATGCGTTCTTTGATTGGGAGCCAGTGTAGTTTTTCGCGGAGGGGTTTTGCGCTTTCATATCGTGTTTTTCCAAATATAAGCCTAGCTGCCGTGTTCTGAGTGGTCTGAAGCTTCTTTAAGGTCTGTTCCTTGCATCCCGCATAAATTCCATTGCAGTAGTCTGTGTGGCTTTGTACCATTGATTGTACCAAGTTGCGAAATGTTTCCCACGGGAAGAATTGTTTCAAGCGTTTGAGTTTCCACATTGAGTGAAACATTTTCTTTGTTGTGGATGCCACGTGGCTCTCAAGTGTTAAGTTACGGTCTATTGTGATGCCGAGGATTTTCAGGTTGTCTGAGATAGGAAGGGTGTAGTCTGGGATGTTGATAGTTGTGGGGTTGTCCGCGTTGTGTTGGGTTGAAAGGATGAGACAATGTGTTTTTTCTTTATTGAGTTTTAGCTGAAATGCATTTGCCCATGAGTCCATGATGTTTACGCTGAGTTTGATTTCGTTGATGATTTCAGTCAGTTTGGATTTGTACGGAATGTATATTATGACATCGTCTGCATATATGAAAGGGTTAAGATCTAGAGTGGATAAAGCCAGGGACTCTCGGACTGCGGTCAGAGGACGTCTCATCAGCAGCTGCACCCTAAACCCTGCAGACAACTTCAGGACGCACTTCGGAGCAGCCTTACCTGTATAACACCCAATATCAGTACTGAGCCGTTACAGCTAATTCTGTAGCTCAGCGCCTCGAATTAGGTGCCACAAGGGGGCGCCGTGAGCACACCAAAGACGTTAGAGAATACTAGCATAAACTGGCCTGGGGCACACCAAATGTAAGACGCAATCAGTTACACCAGGACAACATAACTGATAAATATTCTAGAAAGTTGCGTGCGTTCCTTGGTGTCAGCCTTACAGTTCCTTTATACAATACGCACAGTGCATTTTGCTGCCTATCTGCCGGTTACGGCGCCACCTATGCTTGAAGATGCGACTATACAGGCCCGTTTCTAGCATGTGTAACTGCAGGTAATACCTTGGCCTCTTTTAAGGCAGAAGCGTTGTAACGTGGTAACATAGTAGATGACGGCAGAAAAAGACCTGCACAGTCCATCCAGTCTGCCCAACAAGGTAAACTCGTATGTGCTACTTTATTTGTATACCGGACCTTGATTTGTATCTGCCATTTTCAGGGCACAGACCATAGAAGTTTGCCCAGCACTAGCCCCGCCTCCAAACCACCAGGCACTGATTTGCTGTGGCAAAACACAGCCTCTCCAGGGTTAATTTTAGAACAGGTGCCCAGCAGGAAGGAGACACAGGTTCTGTACAGGTGAAGCCCTATGTTATAAAGGCAACATACATGCACCTGTGAGCGGAAAGTTACATCTGCTCGGAGTCAGTGACAAGCGATGTGTCTGTTTTAGCAAATACACAGAGGTGTTGATCCCACTCTGCTCCATCCCGTCTGTGCCCTCAGGAACACCTACACATTTCGGATTTCCCTAGTACTGGGCATATTTTTTGAATATTAACCTCATAGATGTAGGAAAGGCTGCAATACCTCCCCCCACCCCCATGCTGGAGCAGGGAGAATAGAAATTTCCTGCACGTTCCAGGTCCACTGCATGCACATGGTCCTCCTGAGTCGCTTGATGCTGATGCTCAGGCTCCGAAGAGTTAACAAGCCATCACAGGTTTTCTTCCTCCTCTTTCTATTTCCAGAGAAGCTGTTGCACTCCTCCCCCCTCCCCCCTGTGGCTGCAGTTCACACATCACACAGCGTAGCTCATTTGCAATGTAGAAAGCCAGCAGTTTCCATAGCAACCCACAAAATCTCCGGCAGGTATTTTCATATGCAAATCAGCATCTGCAGTGCTAAATATTCACCCCCTTCTCTTGTCTCCAGGTTACTACTGGAGGGATGGACCACCGTCCCCAATGGACTCCGGACCGGAGTCAGCCCACGGTCTCCTTTGTGGCCTCTGTAAGACCCCGGTGCTCAGAACTCCAGCGCTGTTCCGAACAGCACTGTAGAAATATCGCCGGAAGAACATCCTAATGCTCAACGCTAATCAGATGCAAATACAGACGCGCTTATAGCGTTGAACATTAGGGGGTTCGGCGGGAGGATTGTGCTTGGCGCGTGCGCAGAAGAGTTCCACGGGAAGCTCGGCTCCTGTGCGCATGCGCCTGGTAAAACCCAAATGTGAAGCAGGCATTGACATTTTGCTACGTGATGCAAGGTTCCGTATTAGGAGTCATCGACCAGGAAAAGTGTCTAGGAGTCTTCGTTGATGATACTTTGAAACCCTCTGCTGCGCGGCAGCAAAGAAAGCAAATAGAATGTTAGGTATTATTGGGAAAAGAATGGAAAATAAAAATGAGGATGTTACAATGCCTTTGTATCTCTCCATGTTGTGACCACACCTTGAATTCTGTGTGCAACTCTGGTCATCGCATCTCAAAAAAGATATAGTGGAATTAGAATAGGTACAGAGAAGGGCGACAAAAATTATAAAGGGGATGGGACGACTTCCCTATGAGGAAAGGCTAAAGCGGCTAGGGCTCTTCAGCTTGGAGAAAAGGCGGCTGAGGGGAGATAGATCCCACAATATTCTGGCAACAGATCTACCAGAACGAATGGTCAACAAACGCTGACAACATCCAATTCCTCCAAGAATGGGACGATATATGCACAACAACATTAGACAAAATCGCCCCAATCCAAACCAGAACATTACATAGGAAAAAAAATCAAATCCATGGTTCACCAAAGAGCTGAAAAAACTAAAAACACAAGTCAGGAAACTAGAACGCGCATGGAACAAAACGAGAGATGAACAAACACTAAATGCCTGGAAACTACTTCGGAGGAAATACAAATATACCATAAAACAGACTAAAAGACTACATTACAAAACAATGATAGGACCCAACTACAAAGACACACACAAACTCTTCTACCTTGTGAATAAACTGTTAGACACCACACCAGTTACAAACAACAGCAAAGACATACCAGATGTTGACAACCTTGCGAAATACTTCAAGGAGAAAATCATAGAATTACGACTTAAAATACCCACCAGCCCTATTGAATATGCCACACTTCTAGAATATCTAGACCCAGAAGACGGAACATACCCAGCAGACAGAACCTGGACCGAATTCGAATTACTATCAGAAGACCTCATCTCTGAAACACTTAAAAGATTTGCCAAATCCAACTGCAAACTAGATATCTGCCCAAACAACCTCATGAAATCAGCTCCTCAACAATTCATAATAGACCTAACGAACCACGTAAACTTCATGCTACAAAACGGACTTTTCCCAAAGGAAAAAGGAAAAATTTTACTCACCCCAATACCCAAAGATACAAAGAAAAGCGCAAGCGAAATAACTAATTACAGACCAGTAGCATCGATACCACTAATAACCAAAATAACCGAAGGAATGGTTACAAAACAACTTACAAACTATCTAAACAAGTTCTCAATATTGCATGATGCCCAATCAGGATTCCCGTCGAATCACAGCACAGAAACAGTATTAATTACCCTAATGACTAAGTTTAAACAAATGATTGCAACCGGCAACAATATACTTCTCCTACAATTCGACATGTCAAGTGCCTTTGACATGGTTGACCACGAATCCTATTACACATACTTGAATATTTTGGCATCGGAGGAAATGTCCTAAACTGGCTCAAGGGGTTCCTAACCCTGCGTTCATATCAAGTCACATCAAACTCAACTACGTCTGCTGCATGGACACCTGAATGTGGAGTACTGCAAGGATCACCTCTCTCACCAACCATTTTCAATTTAATGATGATTCCCTTGGCAAAACTCCTATCAAACCATAACCTTAACCCATATATATACGCCGACGATGTAACAATATACATCCCTTTCAAAGAAGACATTAAAGAAATCCTCAATGAAATCAACCAAAGTCTACACATCATGAACACCTGGGCAGATGCATTTCGATTGAAACTAAACGCAGAAAAAACTCAATGCCTGATACTCACCTCCCAATACAACACAAATGAATTTACCGCTATAAACACACCAAAACTAAACCTTCCAATCTCAGAAACTTTAAAAATCCTTGGAGTCACTATTGACCGCCACCTAACACTCGAAACTCATGCAAACAACACAACCAAAAAGATGTTCTACTGCATGTGGAAACTGAAAAGAATAAGACCATTCTTCCCAAGATCCGTCTTTCACAGCCTAGTGCAATCCCTCGTACTCAGCCATCTGGATTACTGCAACTCACTATACGCAGGTTGTAAAGAGCAAATACTGAGGTAACTTCAAACAGCCCAGAACACAGCAGCCAGACTCATCTTCGGAAAACCAAAATATGAAAGTGCAAAATCCTTACGAGAGAAGCTACACTGGCTTCCACTCAAGGAATGCATTACTTTTAAAGTATGCACATTAGTCCACAAAATCATTCACGGTGAAGCCCCAGCCTACATGTCTGACTTAATAGACCTACCACCCAGAAACGCTAAAAGATCATCTCGAACCTTCCTCAACCTCCACTTCCCTAATTGCAAGGGTTTGAAATACAAGATGCTGCACGCGTCAACCTTTTCTTACATGAGCACGCAGTTCTGGAATACATTGCCACGCAACCTGAGAATGATCTACGAACTAACCAACTTCTGCAAACTATTGAAGACTCATCTTTTTGATCAAATTTACTCAAAGCATCAAAACATATGAAGTCCACACTCATTTCAGGCATGCATCAATACATTCACTTCTGAATTCTTATCCCCCATAATTCTACCACACTCATACCTTCATTCACAGAAAAAATGTATACCGAATATCCTCTTGCTAATGTTTGTTGCCCTATCAGTTTCCCCGTTGTCTCTCTCCACTGTTCCACTGTTCTTTTCCTTTGTTCTTACTCCCTTAACGATACTTTGACTTTGTCTTGCATAACTCCTCACAATGTAAGCAATAACCGAGTTGTAACAAATCGTATTCCATCATTTACAATGTATTGTAAGCCACACTGAACCCGCAAATAGGTGGGAAAATGTGTGATACAAATGCAATAAATAAATAAATATGATAGAGGTCTATAAAATAATGAGTGGATTTGAACGGGGAGATGTGAATCGCTTGTTTACTCTTTCCAAAAATACTAGGACTAGGAGGCACACAATGAAGCTACAAAGTAGTAAATTTAAAATGAATCGAAGAAAATATTTCTTCACTCAACATGTAATTAAACTCTGGAATTCATTGCCAGAGAATGTGGTAAAAGCAGGTAGTTTAGCGGGATTTTTAAAAGGTTTGAATAGCTTCCTAGAAGAAAAGTCCATAAGCCATTATTAAAATGGACGTAGGGAAAATCCACTGCTTTTTTCTAGGATAAGCAGCATAAAATGTATTGTACTGTTTTAGGATCTTGCCAGGTACTTGTGACCTGGATTGGCCACTGTTGGAAACAGGATGCTGGGCTTGATGGACCTTCAGTCTGTCCCAGTATGGCGACACATGTACTTATGTAAGGTGCACTTTTGGGTGATCCATGGGCCTGTGAACAGCTGGGATCCACCCCCATTGCAATTAACGCCAGACAGCACGCCAAATTTCTTGCAAACAATCCTGTGTTGCAGTGGTTCTCTGATGAACCCTTATTTGATTTCATCATGGCGCAGCACAGAGGCAGACGCCAGTGCAGTAAAATTAAGCTAATACAACAGAAAGCCTACATAAGAAATAATGGGGAGGATGGGGAAGGGATGGAAGGAGCAGGGAAACCAGGGGAGGGAAGGGTGGATGTGTCCAAAATTGTCACTAGATTGATGTGTATCAAGCAGAGGAGACACATGCTGAGTCCTTGGGATATGCTTGTCCAAATAGCATGGTCTTAGGTGATTTCCTGAAGTTTAGATGGTTGTGGATGGTTTTTATAGTTTTTGGCAAAGAATTCCATAGTTGCAAGCTGATGAAAGAGGAGGATGAAGCATATCCGGTTGGGTGCTACTAACTGGGTTTCTGCCAGGTGATTGTGACCTGGATTGGCTACTGTTAGGATACTGGGCTGGATTGATCATAAGTCTGACCCAGTATAGCTTTTCTTATGTTCTTATATAATATTCAGTTCACAGTGAGTGGAGTTGAACGGGTAGATATGAAGCGTCTGTTCACGCTTTCCAAAAATACTAGGACTAGGGGGCAAGTGATGAAGCTACAATGTAGTAAATTTAAAACGAATCAGAGAAAATATTTCTTCACTCAACGTGTAATTAAACTGTGGAATTCATTGCCAGAGAATGTGGTAAAGGCGGTTAGTTTAGCGGAGTTTAAAAAAGGTTTGGATGGCTTCCCAAAGGAGAAGTCCATAGACCGTTATTAAATGGACTTGGGAAAAATCCACTATTTCTGGGATAAGCAGTATAAAATGTTTTGTACTTTTTTGGGATCTTGCCAGGTATTTGTGACCTGGATTGGCCACTGTTGGAAACAGGATGCTGGGCTTGATGGACCTTTGGTCTTTCCCAGTATGGCAATACTTATATACTTATGTGATTAGTGTTTAAGCCACTGACAGTCGTAGGCTGAATTATGCCCTGATGTACAATGATGGGCCATTTTCGGGCTCTGGCAATGAAAATCCGGTTACAATGGCCAGCCAGAAGTTAACCAGATACCACCTGATGTTCAGACCGGTTTCTGGTTTTCTTGGCAGATAAAGCTGGAACAGCCTTTTTGTTACGTAACTAAATATCACCTCTAACTGGTTAAATACTGGTTTCGCCCAGGCAGTGTCCACAGACCACCCCGGAACTAACCGGACACGGCTGGTATCCTTCCCAGTTAAATCTCTTTGAACATCAGCCCCTAAACTCTTGGGTGCACTAACTTGGGGGGCTCTTTGCTGTTTTTTATTCTAGGGTTTCTCCTGTGTTTGTCCTTTACAAAGCTAAGTAGATATTAAATGTGAATTACTCTGCTCTTTCCCTCACTACAGAGCTCATCAGTGGCGCTAAGAAATCCGCCAAGCCTTGAGCCGCCGAGGTGTCTCCTCTGGGTCTCCTTCAGTTCTACCACAAGGCACACGGCTGGCTCTCCGGCTTAGGCTGCAAGGCTCCTGCCTGCTTATTTTCAGCAGATTCGGTCGAAGTGTGGAGCAAATTCTGCAGAACTCTCTGTTTTTCTGCAAGTGGGATTCTCAAGATGCCAGTTCGCACCCAGAAGGTGTTCATTTCATTTTCAGCTTAACTCCTTGGCTCTGACACATGGCAGCTATAATTAACAGTCTGCAACTTTCTAATTCCGGCATCCTGGAAGAAGGCATTTCACCTGTTCCGTAGCTCTCCTACTACTTAATACTCCTCTCCATTTTACGGTACACGGGTGCACTTCAGGTGCAGTAACTCCCTGTCCAGGAAACATAGAGACCACAGCCAGCAAGAGGTAGGATGAAATCTACAACCTCGTTCATTTCTATCCTCTGCACCAGACAGGCACCTGACAAATAACTTTGGGATCAGCCACAGCTGCAGCTATACATTTCTTTATTAGACTTTATCAGAGTGGCTTGTGAAATAATGCACTCAGTCTGCAGCCCCTCATTACCTCTCTACCCTCATTTCCCCTAACGTTCCCGCCCGTAACCTCCGCTCACAGGACAAATCCCTCCTCTCTGTACCCTTCTCCACCACCGCCAACTCCAGGCTCCGCCCTTTCTGCCTCGCCTCACCCTTGGAATAAACTTCCTGAGCCCTTACGCCAAGCCCCCTCCCTACCCATCTTCAAATCCTTGCTCAAAGCCCACCTCTTCAATGTCGCTTTCGGCACCTAACCTTTATACCTTTCAGGAAATCTAGACTGCCCCTATTTGACTGACTGTACATTTGTCCTTTAGATTGTAAGCTCTCTGAGCAGGGACTGTCCTTCTATGTTAAATTGTACAGCGCTGCGTAACCCTAGTAGCGCTTTAGAAATGTCAAGTAGTAGTAGTAGTAGTAAAGGGTTTATATGAAAATCTTTAACCTTGTGATGATGAAAGAGGGGAGAAAAATTTTTCTCAGGTCACTTCACTGGCTTCCGATCAGATACCGCATTCAATTCAAGCTTCTCCTTCTTACCTACAAATGCACTCAGTCTGCAGCCCCTCACTATCTTTCTACCCTCATCTCCCCTTACGTTCCCGCCCGTAACCTCCACTCACAGGACAAATCCCTCCTCTCAGTAACCTTCTCCACCACCGCCAACTCCAGGCTCCACCCTTTCTGCCTCGCCTCACCCTATGCTTGGAATAAACTTCCTGAGCCCTTACGCCAAGCCCCCTCCCTACCCATCTTCAAATCCTTGCTCAAAGCCCACCTCTTCAATGTCGCTTTCGGCACCTAACCTTTATACCTTTCAGGAAATCTAGACTGCCCCTATTTGACTGACTGTACATTTGTCCTTTAGATTGTAAGCTCCTTTGAGCAGGGACTGGCCTTCTATGTTAAATTGTACAGCGCTGCGTAACCCTAGTAGCGCTTTAGAAATGTCAAGTAGTAGTAGTAGTAAATAAGTGTGGGTCAACAGAAGCTCTGAGACACAATTCCAAGACCCCCATCACCGAGTCTCTGTGTTAGTGACTGAGCAGCCTAATGGGCTGAGACCCAGAGAAACCAGTGTTCAAATCCCACTGCTGTTCCTTCTTAATTTGGTTGATTCACTTAACCCTCCATCGCCTCCAGTATAAACTCAGATTACAAGTTCTCTGTGGACAAGAAAATATATCCGTTCAGATACCAAGAGAATGCATAACCTAATATTGGTGCGTCTAACATTTAGGCAGCTGGGAAAAGTAGAATTAGTACAATAGGGACACGTGTGACATATTTCTGTAATTTACCTGCACAACATAAGAACATACATAAGGGAAAGGGGAAAGGGAACGGGACTTAACATACCATCTTTCTGTGGTTTCTGCAGCTACATTTTGAGTAGAGAGGTGTGGTAGCCGTGTTAGTCCACTCTTAAGGTTATCAATAGAAATCAAACAAAATAAAACGATACCTTTTTTATTGGACATAACTTAATACATTTCTTGATTAGCTTTCGAAGGTTGCCCTTCTTCCTCAGATCGGAAATAAGCAAATATTGGTAGATGACACCATGGAGCGATACAGAGGCTTTACAGTATTTTCGGTATTTTTCACCATCCCTTTCCTAAGAATTCCTAGCATCCTGTTTGTTTTTTTGCTGCCACTGCATACTAAGCAGAATATTTCAGCTACGACGACACCTAGATCTTTTTCTTGAGTGCTGAACCCCAAGGTGGATCCGAGCATCAGGTAACCAGTGGCGTAGCCAGAAGACAATTTTTGGGTGGGCCAGCGGGTTGGATGGGTGGACACTACAACCCCCCCCCCCCCCCACCACACACACACGCGCGCGCGCATCCGTCCAGCACATTTAAAGTTATCGGCGCTGCCTCCACTCACCTTCTCCCACCCCCACTGTAGCGCTGCCTCCTCTCCTGCACTTCATGGTCTCCGTCTCCCACCCCCACGGCAGTGCTCTATCAGCACTGCCTGCCTGAGAGCTGACAGACGCAGCGCGACGACGTCCTGCTCCGGGACCTTCCCTCTGCCGCGTGCAATCCGCCCTGCGTAAACAGGAAGTTGAATCAACGCGGCAGAGGGAAGGCCCTGGAGCAGGAGGATGTTGTGCCGTGTCTATCAGCTGTCAGGCAGGCAGCGCCGATAGAGCGCTGCCACGGGGGTGGGAGACAGAAACCGTGACATGCAGGAGAGGAGGCAGCACTACGGCGGGGGTGGGAGAAGGTGAGGATGGGCCTGAGACAAAACTGGGTGGGCCTTGGCCCACCCAGGCCCACCCGTAGCTACGCCCCTGCAGGTAACTATGATTCAAATTATTCTTTCCAATGTGCATCACCTTACATTTGTCCACATTAAATTTCATCTGCCATTTGGATGCCCAGTTTTCCAATTTCCTAAGGTGTTCTGCATTGTTTTAAGAACCTGCAATAGTTTTGTGTCACCTGCAAATTTAATCACCTCACTCATTGTTCCATTTTCCAGATAAGTTATAAATATGTTAAATAGCACCAGTCCCAGTACAGATCCCTGTGGCACTCCACTATTCACCCTCATCCATTGAAAAAAAATGGCCATTTAACCCTAAACTCTGCTTTCCGTCCAATAGCCAATTCCTAATCCACAGAAGGACATTGCCTGCTATCCCATGACTTTTTAATTTACACAGCAGTCCTCCATGAGGGCCATAACATAAGTATTGCCATACTGGGACAGACCGAAGGTCGGTCAAGCCCAGCATCCTGTTTCCAACAGTGGCCAATCAAGGTTACAAGTACCTGGCAAGATCCCAAAACAGTATAATACGTTTTATGCTGCTTATCCTACAACCCCCCCAAAATGGATCCAGAGCCCCTGGGTTGGATGGCAGGGTTCTGCAATCCCCGCCAGCTGAAGAGTTTCTCCAACGCTTCTCTCCTTACATTGCCTGCCCTGCTTCCCTCTTGTCGTGTGCATGTTTTAATTTCATTAGAATCGAGCACATGCCGTGTGAGGAGAAGCAGGGCAGGCAACATAAGGAGAGCTGTGCTGGAGAAAGGCTTCAACTGGCAGGGGTTGGGGACCCCCGCCAGCCAAGGCGTGTGGCATTGCAGTGGGAGGGGGGAGTGTGGGGAGGTGGGCCAAAATGTGCCCCTCACTTTGGGCTCTGGAACCCCTGCCCCCCCCCCCCCCGACTTCAAGGTCTGGCTACGTCCCTGCTGGAGTTGCTGTCAAAGCCCACTCCAGCCTATCTGAATCCATCTTGTCATTTGCCGGACACAGACTGAAGTTGCTGTTGAAACCCTTTCCAGCCAGGGGCGTAGCCAGACTTCGGTGGGAGGGGGGTCCAGAAGCCGAGGTGAAGGGGCACATTTTAGCACCCCCGCCGCTGCCGGACCCCTCCCCCCCCCCCCCCCCCCCCCCCCCGCTGCCGCCAACCCTTCCCCGCCACCACCAGCCAAAGTCCCCTTCAGCACCGGTCTCCGAGTCCGGCGCATTCACTGATTTGGATTCTGTTTCTGTGAGTCCAACGTGCAGGACGTCAGGACTCACAGAAACAGAATCGAGATCAGCAACGCGCCGGAGACTGACGCTGAAGAGGACTTCCCCCCCCCCCCCCCCCCCAGCAAAGGTACCTAACGGCAGCAGCGGGGGAGGGTTGGCGGCAGCGGGAGGGGGGGGGGTCGAATGTGGTGGAGGAGGGTCGGTGGCGGGGGAGTGAAAGCATGGGGGCCAGGGCTAAATCTGCAGAGGCCCATGCCCCCATGGCCCTACCTAGCTACACCCCTGTTTCCAGCCCATCCTAAACTGGATTGCCATATAGGGGACACAGACCGCACAAGCCGGAGACCCAATCGACACATCCACACACATGCAGCCATTTAAGTTTAGGTTTTTTTTATATCATTCATTTTCTAATTAGAGAACCTCCATGTTCATCCCATGCCTTTTTGAATTCTGTCACTGTTTTAGTCTCTACCACTTCCCTCTGGAGGGCATTTCAGCATGTGATGTAGTTGGGGCACTGGTGAGCTGGATACAAGGAAACCCTGCTAAAGGAACTGTAGTAATAACTGAGTTCAATTCCCACTTCAGGCACAGGCAGCTCCTTGTGACTCTGGGCAAGTCACTTAACCCTCCATTGCCCCATGTAAGCCGCATTGAGCCTGCCATGAGTTGGAAAGCGCAGGGTACAAATGTAACAAAAATAAAATAGATACTATTGGAGATTCTACATGGAATGTTGCTATTCCACTAGATTCTACATGGAATGTTGCTACTATTGGAGATTCTACATGGAATGTTGCTATTCCACTAGCAACATTCCATGTAGAAGGCTGCGCGGCCACATTGGTGATCTGCAAGGGTCGACCTCTACATGGAATGTTGCTAGTGGAATAGCAACATTCCATGTAGAATCTCAAATAGTAGCAACAGTGGAGGAGTGGCCTAGTGGTTAGGGTGGTGGACTCTGATCCTGGGGAACTGGGTTCGATTCCCACTGCAGCTCCTTGTGACTCTGGGCAAGTCACTTAACCCTCCATTGCCCCATGTAAGCCGCATTGAGCCTGCCATGAGTGGGAAAGCGCAGGGTACAAATGTAAAACAACCGGTCACTTCATTCTGTCCTCCATTTCCAGGAGTGTATTTCAACTGCTGTCTTTACACAACTATGATCTCCTTTTCCAAATCCTAAATCACTTGAGCTGGTTTTCCTTAAGCCTGAGAATTTCTAGGGAAGGACTCACCTGGACATTGACAGGCAGATGATCAAAAGCAAACACCGGCGCTAGAGGCTGTTAGCGCCATACTAGCGCCAGCGTTTGCTACCGCCCCATGATCCGAGCCCTCGAGCGCGTTGTTTCACGCGCTCGAGGGCTCTTAGCGCAAGTAGCATGCAAATACATGCTAATCAGCGCTTAACGCATTCATCCCCAATGATCAGTGACCAGCGAGCCAAACCCTACGCCAGCTCCGAGCTGGCATTAGGGTTTGCAGATCATTGGGGAGGAATGGTGAGCCCTGTCCAGCAGGCCCCCATTCCCCACTACAGCAAACCTGCCAGCGAGGGCAGTTGAGGACGTCCAAAATTTGGATGTTTCTGCAATGGACAGTTAAGGACGTCCAAAATTGGATGTTTCTATGAGAAAGACATCTTTCTCATAGAAACATCCAATTTTGGACGTCCTTAACTGCCCATTGCTGAAACGGCCAAACTTTGGACGTCCTCAACTTCCCCGTCGCTATACCTCCGACACCCCCTTGAAATTTGGCCGTCCCTGCAACAGGGCAGTTGAGGACATCCATCTTCTGATTTAAAGATGGGCGTCCGAACCTGCCATGAGTGGGAAAGCGCGGGGTACAAATGTAACAAAAATAAAATAAATTTTCATTGGTCTCCAGCCCAGACCTGTCAAACAAGTGCGGGAGGATTGTGCTGAGCGCATGCTCAGGCACAATTCTCCCGCACTTCTACCCCATGAGCAGAGATAATTGCGCTGCTTAAATTTGCATGCATTATCTCTGATCATAGGTCTAATAGCGCCCCACGCTGTTTGGAACAGCGCGGGGCTTTTGATCATCTGCCTGTGAATGTCTCCGACTGCTCATTTAGGTATTGAGACTTTTCTCACGGACATAGTTACATTTACCTAGTCTGCAGATATATTTCATTGCAAAGACAAGTTCATCACAGCAGATGGTGATTTTATGAGAGAGGTTTCAGCATGTAGGGATGGACAGTTCTGATTTCCAAAATGCATTCCCTAAAGGCAGGACTACGAGTCCCAACATGCAGTGGGGTAAAACCCAGGAGTGGATCAACCAAATCTGGAGCCGGTTGGCAAAGCTAGTTATACTGGGGTGCACTACACAGGTATTACACAGGGGGTTCTCTAATTGATTCCGACAAGGCTTCGGTTTATTATAACCTCGGAGTGTTACGCAGGGAGCCGTGTAATTGAATTTGCTGTTTCCGCTCTTGCAGTACAATCCTTTTCCACAATACTGAAGCAGCTGCTGCTGGTTTTGGTTGACCTTCCCTTTTCAACGAGTTAGAGTAGCCAGACAATTTCTTAATTACCTTTCCCATCGCTGCAAATGAAACCATTTAATTAAAGCCTGGAATTTAGCCAAATTCGGGCTCATTCCCTGAAGCAGATTATTTCGTTCAGCAAGAAAAGACAGGTGATGCCCATCACACAAATGGACGTCCATCACATATGAGAGGCCGAGCTAGAAACGTTCTGCTTCCAACATTAATTCCAATTCAAGCTCACTCTTAAAGAGGGCAACGTATTCAATGCCTCTGAGAGCAGAGGCGGGAGTTATGCAAATTCTAAAATTAATCGTAATTGTAAAGAAATCACATTACACGGGAAGGTTAAGCTAAGGTCAGCAGAATCTTTAACACAGAGGAAATAAATGGCGTGAGACTCGATAAAAAAATTCAACAATAGGCAAATTCCACCAATCGAATCAGACTCTGCTTGTAATAAAAAGCACAAATTAAATCATATGAAATCAAATGTGTACTGAAGGCAAAAGAACTTCAGGAGTAGCCTAGTTTTCAAAGCTATCCCTAATGACTCCTTTTACTGAGCTGAGGTAGTGATTCTTGTGTGGTAAATGTGACAAAGCCAATAGGGAAAGGGAACTTGATATACTGCCTTTCTGTGTTTCTTTTACAACTACATTCAAAGTGGTTTAACATGATATAGACAGGTACTTATTTGTACCTGAGGCAATGGAGGGTTAAGTGACTTGCCCAGAGTCACAAGGAGCTGCAGTGGGAATTGAACTCAGTTCCCCAGGATCAAAGTCCACTGCACTGACCACTAGGCTACTCCTCCACTAGCAACATTCCATGTAGAAACCTGCCCTTGCAGATCAGCAATGCAGCCGCGCAGGCTTCTGTTTCTGTGAGTCTGACAGCCTGCAGAAACAGAAGCCTGCGCGGCCGCGTTGCCGGTCTGCAAGGGCAGACTTCTACATGGAATGTTGCTAGTGGAATAGCAAC
Source organism: Microcaecilia unicolor (assembly GCF_901765095.1). Taxonomy (NCBI): domain Eukaryota; kingdom Metazoa; phylum Chordata; class Amphibia; order Gymnophiona; family Siphonopidae; genus Microcaecilia; species Microcaecilia unicolor. Next base: position 532,576,810 of record NC_044033.1, on the reverse strand, counting down.
ATTCCATGTAGAATCTGAAATAATAGCAACAGAACCTCAAATAGTAGCAACATTTCATGTAGAATCTCAAATAGTAGCAACAGAATCTCAAATAGTAGCAACATTCCATGTAGAATCTCAAATAGCAACATTCCATCTAGAATCTCGGCAAGGGAAATGGGACTTAATATGCCACCTTTCTCTGTTTTTTGCATCTACATTCACAGTATATACAGGTACTTCTTTGTACCTGGGGCAATGGAAGGTTAAGTGACTAGCTCAGAGTCACAAGAAGCTGCAGTGGGAACTGAACCCAGTTCCCCAGGATCCAAGGCTACTCCTCCACTCCCTCCTCTTTGAGATTCCAGAATCTTGCTGTTCTTTGGGGTTCTACATGATGGAATGTTGCTTCTCTTTGAGATTCTGCATGGAATCTTGTTAATGGGACTTAACATAGTAACATAGTAGATGACGGCAGAAAAAACCTGCACGGTCCATCTAGTCTGCCCACAATAAACTCATATGTGTATACCTTACCTTGATTTTACCTGTCTTTTTCAGGGCACAGACCGTATAAGTCTGTCCAGCAGTATTTCCCGCCTCCCAACCACCAGTCCCGCCTCCCATCACCGGCTCTGGCACAGACCCCGTATAGGTCTGCCCTCCCCTAGCCTCGCCTCTCAACCACCAACTCCTCTTCCCCCCGCCACCCAAATTCAGCTAAGCTTCTGTGGATCCATTCCTTCTGCACAGGATTCCTTTATGCCTATCCCACGCATGTTTGAATATACTGCCTTATATAACATGTAGAATCTGACTGCAGTGGGAATTGGAACCCAGTTCCCCAGGATCAAAGTCTGCTGCACTAACCAATTGAATGGTCTTCATCTCATTTGCCGCACTGGGAATCAGTACCTTGGATTAGTAAAAAGAGCCCTAAATTCAGCTTTGACTGAAAAGGAGACCATTCACAGACTAATGAGACGGGAAAGCCAGGCTTCCTTCACTTCAAATCTTCTAGTCTACAGAGACTCATTATGGATCATTCTTGTTGGCTGTTTTCAGTGGACCAGTCCTAAGACATGATCTAGAAAACAGATTATGCTTTTGGGCAAAAGTGTCAGGGTTTCACACAAGCATTTCAGGTGTCCTGATCAGGGGTGTAGCCAGATGGACAATTTTGGGTGGGCCTGAGCCCAAGGTGGGTGGACATAGAATTCACCCCCCATCCCCCTCTGGTTTGCTCCTCTCTCCACCCCTCCCTGCCCACAAACCCCAAATATGAAATACTTGAGCTGGTGGGCATAGGAGCCAACTTTTCAAAATTATTGGGGGTGCTAAGCCCAATGGAAATGACCCCTCCCTGGACACATACAACGAATTTTCTCAATATTGGGGGTGCTCAAGCACCCACAGAGTCGGCTCCAATGCTGGTGGGGATCCCCAAATCCTGCCAGCTGAAGATTTCCTCCTCCTTCTCGAGGAGCCAGCACTCATCCAAATGGCAGCTGGCAGCACTTGCCTCAAACTGATGCTTTTGTATGTGCAAAAACTGAGCATGTGCAGAGGGGCCGGTCTCAGCGTCAGCTTAAGGCAAGTGCTGTTAGCTGACATTTGGAAGAGCGAGGCAGTGGCGCAGCCACAAGTCAATTTTTGGGTGGGCCAAGAGGTTGGATGGGTGGGCACTAGACAGTGGTTTGCTGGTAAATGTTTAACAACAGGCTCTCTCCCTGGTCCACCTCTGCGCCCCCCCCCCCCCCCCCCCGGTCCACCTCCCCTCAAAATTGCAGAGCTGGCTATAGCCGGGGAGAGAGCCTGGGGGTGGAGGCAATGCATTACTCTCTCCAGGAAAAAAAATTAAATGATCCCAGGTGCCAATCGAATTCATGTTTAATGTGGGATAAAATGCCATAAATAAGTAAATAAATATAAACTTTTAATGTTGAGCACCTGATTCTCAAAGTGGACATATTCCAAACACTATAATGAAAATAAAATGATCTTTTCTACCTTTGTAGCCTGGTGCCTTTTTCTGATCATGCTGGCCCAGTATCCGATTCTGCTGCTATCTGTCCTCTTAACTCCGTTTCCAGGGCTTCCTTTCCATTTATTTCTTTCCTTTCCTCCTTTCTTCTTCATTTCTGGTCCTCCGCAGACTTGACTGTCCAGTGGATCCAGCTTCTGCCTATTTTCTCCATCCATGTGCAGTTTTTCTCCTCTCTTCCTTTCCCCTCATATCATCTCCTTCCTCTCTCTTCCCTCCCCTCCATCCATGTCAGCATTTCTTCTCTCTCCTTCCCCTCCATCCATGTCCAGAATTTCTTCTTTCTCCCATCCATCCATGTGCATCTCCTTCCTGTCTTCCCTTCCTTCATGTCCATCCCAGACCAACAATTCTCTCCCTGCCCTCTCCTCCATCCACCCATGTCCAGCAACCATCCTCTCTCCCCTGCCCGCCCCTCCATGTCCAGCAATTTCTCCTCTCTCCCTGGGCCCTGTCCTCCCATCCATGTCCATCGAGGCTCTTCTCTCCCCTTTGACCATCTCCCTCTCATTCCCTTTCCAGCACTCCTAGTCCCCCCTCTGTCTCTCCCTTACCCAGTCTCCTAAATTCCTCCCCCCATCTTTCACCCACTTCATTAGTCCCCCATTCCCCATACTCTGTACTCACCACCCCTCCCAATCCCATCCTTCCCTCTGCTCACCAACAATAAAGAACGACAATGTGGACGCAGGCAGCAGCTCACAGGTTTGCTTCCTGTGATTTGAGTGAACGGCGACGGCTGCACGGGGGAGTAGAAAAAGATTTTCTAAACGGCTTCCAGTTCCTTCCCTCCTTCTCTAGTCGCAGCAGCGGAGAACTGGCGCGGGCGGCCAGTAAAAGCATAGAGCAGCCAGGCTCTTCGACTCCGTCCATCCTTCGCTTCCCTGCTCTCTCAGCACGTCCCGCCCACCCGAAAGGAAATGACATCAGAGGAAGGCGGGACGCGCTGAGAGAGCAGGGAAGCGAAGGACGGACAGAGTCGAAGAGCCTGGCTGCTCTATGCTTTTAATGGCGCCGCCGCGAGTCTGGAGCGATCAGATGAGCCAGAGCGGGTACCGTTTCTGCTGCAGTGTGTGTGCGCTTGGGTGGGCGGGCTGCCGGGCGGGCGGGCCTGAGCTGAAACTGGGTGGGCCTGGGCCCACCCAGGCCCACCCGTAGCTACGCCCCTGGAGCGAGGGCTGCCCAAGGAGAAAAAATCTTCAGCTGGCAAGGTTTGGGTATCCCCACCAACCACAGCAAGAATGTCACAATTTTGGGTGGGCCTGAGTCCAACGTGGGTGGGCCCTGGCCCACCCAGTCCCACCTGTGGCTACACCACTGGTCCTGATTACAGTCTATGCACTGTCTGTTTTTAGGGTCTGGGATTTTTGGATTTAGCTCAAGCCTTTCTCAGAAGTTCAAGGTGAGTTACATATAAGTACCGGAAACATCTTCCTGTCCCTGGAGAGCTCAAAATCTACGTTTCTTACCAAGTCAACAATATGACAAGTCACATGCTTTGCGCTATGTCTACCTCTGGAAAAGAGTTCTTAAAATGTTATAACAGCCATATTGTTCAACAGAGTTAACGATGTGACAGCTTACTCATGAGTCTTATTATTGGGTCCCTTCAGGGAGGTAGGGGAGGGAAGAACGGACGTATAGGTTTATATGAATGTTGTGAAAGTGAAAGTTGCAGATTATGGAGATCTACTACTACTACTACTTATCATTTCTATAGTGCTACTAGACGTACGCAGCGCTGTACACTTCAACATGAAGAAACAGTCCCGCTCGACAGAGCTTACAATCTAATTAGGACAAACAGGACAAACAAGAGATAAGGGAATATTAAAGTGAGGATGATAAAATAAGGGTTCTGAACAAGTGAATAAGGGTTAGGAGTTAAAAGCAGCATCAAAAAGGTGGGCTTTTAGCCTAGATTTGAAGATGGCCAGAGATGGAGCTTGACGTTCCGGCTCAGGAAGTCTATTCCAGGCATATGGTGCAGCAAGATAAAAGGAACGGAGTCTGGAGTTAGCGGTGGAGGAGAAGGGTGCAGATAAGAGAGATTTACCCAGTGAACGGAGTTCCCAGGGAGGAATGTAGGGAGAGATGAGAGTGGAGAGGTACTGAGGAGCTGCAGAGTAAATGCACTTATAGGTCAATAACAGGAGTTTGAACTGTATGCAGAAACGGATAGGAAGCCAGTGAAGTGTCTTGAGGAGAGGGCTAATATGAGCATAACGACACTGGCGGAATATTAGTCGTGCAGCAGAATTTTGAACAAATTGAAGAGGAGAGAGATGGCTAAGTGGGAGACCTGTGAGAAGCAAGTTGCAATAGTCTAAGCGAGAGGTGATAAGGGTGTGGATGAGGATTCTGGTTGCATACTCAGAAAGGAAAGGGCTTTGAATAGACAGAATACTAGGTATTTTCTCCCATACTTGTAACCAGAAAAAAAATAAGTGTTCTGACAATCAAAAATCATGTTTAAAGTTACCCACACATGATTTACATGACCAACAAGTATTGTTAGGAGACAACTTAGCAAGTGACATCTTTTGTGGCGTCCGTAATACTCAGTGATGGAAAAAATACAAAGATTGCATGTAATTTGCTGAGGAGAAAGGTTTACCATGTTTGGCTCAGAGCCATTTCCATTGGTTTTCTGAACAATGATGTTGAGTTTCATCTTCGTGAGACTGGTTCTCAACGTCATGTTCCTAGAAAGGAAAATTGTATGTACCTGAGATGCTGAATGACCAGTTTGGAAAACTGTACTAACGCAGGAAAGTATGGAAGGAGGTTTTGTAGAAGAGGATTTTAAGAACTTTCCAGATACTATACATTGTCTTAATTGTTAGCATTTACAAGACTGGGATTCCAGTAGCAAGAACTGGGCTTGTATGTCTTGAAATGTTTTAAAAGTAATATTGCTATGCAATAAATGAGAAATAGAAATAACCCCTTTTTTGATCCAAAGTTTCCAAAAAATGGAATGACCATTTTAATTTGAGAGTGGCTCCAGACAGGGGAGTGTAATGAGGACTCCGTTGAGGTTTCCAATAATCTATCAAACTCTTTAAGACATGTTTGATAACATTATAGGATTAGAAACAAGATTGTTGGGCAGGAAAAGAGGTATAAAATCTGAGATTAAATAGTTCCACAACTCTCGTTCAATTATTAGCCATAGTGGTATGCTACCAGGACATGAAGAAAGTCTATTATCAGTGGTGGTTTTTTTTATATATTCTGTAATGTTTGCTTTATTGTTACAGCTTTTCCCATATTTTATATTTTTACATACGTGAGTAACATAGTAGATGACGGCAGAAAAAGACCTGCACGGTCCATCTAGTCTGCCCAACAAGATAAACTCATTTGTGCTACTTTTTGTGTATACCTTACCTTGATTTGTATCTGCCATTTTCAGGGCACAGACCATATAAGTCTGCCCAGTACTATCCCCGCCTCCCAACCACCAGCCCCGCCTCCCACCACCGGTTCTGGCACAGACTGTATAAGTCTGCCCAGCACCATCCCCGCCTCCCACCACTGGCTCTGCCACCCAATCTCGGCTAAGATCCTTAGGATCCATTCCTTCTGAACAGGATTCCTTTATGTTTATCCCACGCATGTTTGAATTTTGTTACCGTTTTCGTTTCCACCACCTCCCGCGGGAGGGCATTCCAAGCATCCACTACTCTCTCCGTGAAAAAATACTTCCTGACATTTTTCTTGAGTCTGCCCCCCTTCAATCTCATTTCATGTACTCTCGTTCTACCGCCCACCCATCTCCAGAAAAGGTTTGTTTGCGGATTAATACCTTTCAAATCACCCCTGTTTCTCCTTTCCTCCAGGGTATACATGTTCAGGTCCGCAAGTCTCTCCTCATACGTCTTGTAACGCAAATCCCATACCATCCTCGTAGCTTTTCTTTGCACCGCTTCCATTTTTTTTACATCCTTAGCAAGGTACAGCCTCCAGAACTGAACACAATACTCCAGGTGGGGCCTCACCAATGACTTATACAGGGGCATCAACACCTCTTTTCTTCTGCTGGTCACACCTCTCTCTATACAGCCTAGTAACCTTCTAGCTACGGCCACCGCCTTGTCACACTGTTTCGTCGCCTTCAGATCCTCAGATACTATCACCCCAAGATCCCTCTCCCTGTCCGTACATATCATACTCTCACCACCTAACACATACGTCTCCCGTGGATTTCTACTCCCTAAGTGCATCACTTTGCATTTCTTCGCATTGAATTTTAATTGCCAAACCTTAGACCATTCTTCTAGTTTCCGCAGATCCTTTTTCATGTTTTCCACTCCCTCCCCAATTTCTTTAATATTTTTCAGGTTCTGCATTAGCTGCATTTTCATACTGAAATCTTTCTCATACTCAGAGCATGTAAAATATGTCTCTTTTATACATGTTTCTTGTTGTTCTAGTTCTCCCTTTTGACTGAACGTGTTTACACAGTCTGTACATTTAGATGGTCTCGCTTCAGTGTTGGATCCCTCTGATAATATCTCTGCTAATGAGGTCAGGTATAGGCTCACTATCCTAACACTCTTCTGGTAGGCTGAACACAGCTAACACCATAGCCATACGATTTGCATAGGCCTTTAACGTATTTGCATGAAAGGTAGGCTGCTTTCTGTATTGAGAGTCCATAGATCTAGCATAGTTGGTATCATTCAGATGCATTATGACCTTGTAAGGTCCCGCCTAGTTTGCTTAAAGTTTATTCTGACAAGCTAGGACTAAAGCAAGTACCTGCTGGCCTTCATAAAACTCTCTGTTCCAAGCCTTACGATCAAACCAAGACTTTTGCTTAGTCTGAGCTGCCTGCAAGTTATCTCTGACAAAGCCCTCAAGTTCCTGTAATCTCTGCTGCATATTAACAACATATTCAATTACAGGCGACCCTCAGGGGGAGGAATGCTGGCTTCGGCCTAACCCCTGGTAAGCCTTTCCTCAGCTGAGAGGTACCCACCTCTACCACCGGCTGCCTTTCAGGTGCTGTGGAGGACTTGCAGCTCATCTGCATATCCTTACAGCCTTCTCCGGGGTGACACCCAGGTCCACCCCGATCCACTCAGGGCCTCCGCTCTAGGTGCCCAGCGCTCCCACCAGGTGCTGTGGAGGACTTGCAGCCCTTCTGCATTTCCTCATAGCTGTATCCGGGGTGACTCCAGTTCCACCCCGATCTTCCCAGGGCATTCTCTCCAAGTGCCCAGAGTTCCCCAGGTGCTTTTTGGCTAGGATCAGGCGACCCTCAGGGGGAGGAATGCTGGCTTCGGCCTAACCCCTGGTAAGCCTTTCCTCAGCTGAGAGGTACCCACCTCTACCACCGGCTGCCTTTCAGGTGCTGTGGAGGACTTGCAGCTCATCTGCATATCCTTACAGCCTTCTCCGGGGTGACACCCAGGTCCACCCCGATCCACTCAGGGCCTCCGCTCTAGGTGCCCAGCGCTCCCACCAGGTGCTGTGGAGGACTTGCAGCCCTTCTGCATTTCCTCATAGCTGTATCCGGGGTGACTCCAGTTCCACCCCGATCTTCCCAGGGCCTTCTCTCCAAGTGCCCAGAGTTCCCCAGGTGCTTTTTGGCTAGGATCAGGCGACCCTCAGGGGGAGGAATGCTGGCTTCGGCCTAACCCCTGGTAAGCCTTTCCTCAGCTGAGAGGTACCCACCTCTACCACCGGCTGCCTTTCAGGTGCTGTGGAGGACTTGCAGCTCATCTGCATATCCTTACAGCCTTCTCCGGGGTGACACCCAGGTCCACCCCGATCCACTCAGGGCCTCCGCTCTAGGTGCCGCGCGCCGGGCATTTTTCTCTTTGTATCTAATCTTTTTCCAGTTGCTAAAGTACCTTAATCATTTATGGCCCCTATTCACATTCTCTTCCTAGCTCTGTCCCTTCCTAATCTTTTCCCTCACCCCCTACCTCTCTCCGCTACAGGAACTCACTTCCCATCCATTGACTTCATCACCTCACCTTCTCTCCTACCCTCTTCCTCCCTCTTGGCTTTTAATCTCCGTCTCTTTCTTCCCTCCATTTTGCCTTCCCCATTCCACCTAAATACCTCTCGCCTTCGACGCCTTCGTGGCCACACCTCTCCTACTCTCCTCCGCTCTCTTTTACTCCTTCTCTTACTCTCAGCTGGTGACATCAATCCCAATCCTGGCCCTCCTCACCAACTATTATCCAAACTCTACAGATCTCACCGTGACCTCTCTAACCTCATCTCTATTCCTCTACTCCCCTCCTCTTCTCTGCCCTTCTCTTGCGCCCTATGGAATGCCCGCTCTATCTGTAACAAACTCCCCTATATCCAGGACCTCTTTATCTCGCGTCACCTCCATCTGCTCGCCATAACAGAAACCTGGCTCTGCCCTGATGACTCTGCTTCAGTCGCAGCCCTGTGCCATGGCGGTTATCTATTTTCACATACTCCTCGCTCTGCTGGCCGTGGGGGCGGTGTTGGACTACTTCTCTCTCCCTCCTCCAGATTTCAACCCCTTCTTCCACCTCAATCTCACTGTTTTTCCTCCTTTGAAGTCCACTCTATCCGCCTTTTCTCTCCTCTGCCTCTTCGAATAGCGGTCATTTATCGTCCCCCTGATAAGTCCCTTTCATCCTTTCTCAGTGACTTTGATGCCTGGCTTGCCTTCTTCCATGATCCTTCCTCCCCCTCTCTCATCCTTGGTGACTTTAATATTCCTGCTAATGATCCTTCCAACTCTTATATTTCCAAGTTACTCGCTTTAACGTCGTCCTTTAATCTCCAACTATGCTCCACCTCCCCCACTCATCAAAATGGTCACTGTCTTGATCTCATCTTCTCCTCCAACTGTTCACCCTCTAGTTTCCTTGCCTCCGATCTTCCCCTCTCTGATCACCATCTTATAACTTTCACACTTAAATCTCCTCCCTCCCAGTCCCGTCCTATCCTATCTAATTTATCTAGGAATCTTCACGACATTGACCCTTCATCTCTATCCTCCCATGTTTCAAACCTCCTCTCTACTGTGGCACCATCCACGTCTGTCAACGAGGCTGTTTCTTCTTACAACAATACTCTATCCTCTGCCTTAGACACTCTTGCACCTTTGATGACCCGCCCTGTAAGGCGTACAAAACCCCAACCTTGGCTGACTTCTAATATCCGCTACCTACGTTCCTGTACCCGCTCCGCCGAACGCCTCTGGCGGAAATCTCGGGCCCTTGCTGATTTCTTACACTTTAAGTTCATGCTGACCTCCTTCCAATCTGCTCTCTTACGTGCCAAACAGGATTATTATATCCAACTGACCAACTCTCTTGGCTCTAATCCTCGACTTCTCTTCACCACATTGAACTCTCTCCTCAAGGTGCCCCCTCCCCCAACTCCCCCTTCATTATCTCCTCAGACCCTTGCTGAATTCTTTCACAACAAGGTTCAAAAGATAAACCTTGCTTTCTCTACCTCACCAGCTCTCCCTCCACTAGTCCGTTCCCCTCTCTCTCCTTCCCCTCATTCCCTTTCCTCCTTTCCTGAAGTTACTATTGAGGAAACTACACTTCTCCTTTCTTCCTCAAAATGTACCACCTGTTCCTCTGATCCCATTCCCACCCACCTTCTTAATGCCATCTCTCCTACTCTTATTCCTTTTATCTGTCACATTCTCAACCTCTCACTTTCCACTGCGACTGTGTCGCGTGCACGAGGACCTAGGCACACTGTCAGGCTTCTTCCCCGGGAGCACTGGTTTTGTGAGTCCTTGGGCCACTACCGTGGAGCGGCAGTGGCAGGCAAGATCACCTACAAGGTAGAGAAGAGACAAAACTGGACCGGAACTCCGGACTGGAGTTCTACACCGGAACACTCGGAACTGGAACGCACCGGACGGGTGCGCACTGGAGTGGGGCCCGCTGGACTGGACACACTAGAGTGGCCCCACTAGACAGGAACATACAGGAGTGAAACCCGCTGGACTGGAACACACTGGAGCGGAACCCGCGGAACTGGAACACCCTGGACCTAGGCTTCACCTACACTTGACTGCCTTCCCCCTCGGGTTGAGCCCTCAGGTTCTGGCAGCCGGTAGGACTTACAGGAACAGCAGGAATAAAGGTCCAGGAGTGCCCCCTGGCACCCAGGCGAAGGCAAGGCAGAGAAAGTCTGGGTTCCGGCAGCAGGCAGATTCAAAGCAATGGTCAGGACAAGGAACAAGACTACAGCTGGAGCCTCAGTGTCAAGGAGTACTGACAATAGATAGAACAAGGGCAGAAGCCCCAGAAGCAAAAGACACACACACAGAAAACCAGCAGGCTAAACACAAGAAGACTAGACAACTGTACAAGCTAGTAGGAAAGCTAAGCCCAAGCAAACCAGTCATACACACAAAACATACATAAAGCAAAACACAGGAAAGCTGTACACAGGCAGACAATGCAAAGCTGTGCCCAAGCTACCAAGTCAAACACTAGGAACAAACACAGAGCAAACTCAGGAGAACTAGTAAAGCTGAACACAAGCTAACAAACAGACGGGGCCTAAGCTGGCTAGTCTAACACTAGGAACAAACACAGAGGACAAGCAGAGCTAAGCACAGGCAACAAGCCAGACGGTGCTTAAGCTAACTAGACATGCACTGGAAACAAACACAGAAACTCACACAGAGCAAATACAGAAGGGCTGGAAACCCACAAGCGATAAACACAGAAGGGCAGAAACCCACAGGCGATAAACACAGAAGGGCTGAAAACCCACAGGCGATAAACACAGAAGGGCTGAAAACCCACAGAAGGGTAGGAGACCCACAGAGTAAAAGACAAGGAAAGCAAAAGGTGCTAACAGCACACTAACCTCGGGACCTAAGGCACTGCGGAGGAAATGGCAATGCAAAGGCCAGGAGTGTAGTCTTCAGATGACTAATAAAGCCCAACACCAGAGCCACAGGTGCAGCAATCACCTTGCAACCAAACAGAGGCTTGACACTCAGAGCAGGCATCCCATAGAAAGTAACAGCGGGAGCCATCTTGGATACTGGCAGAGACGAAGAGGCGGCAGCCATCTTGGAAGAGGCAAAGCCCACACAGGTGAGGTTCAGTAGTGCAATCAGCACACAGAGCCAGAGAGAAACTAAGACAGAGACAGACACAGAGACCAGCAGAAGCCAGCACAGACACTGACTCCCAGAAACAGGGTAAGTAGGAGGGTGGTCACGGCCACAGCCGTGACAGTACCCCCTCCTCAAGACCCCCCTCTCGGTCTCCCTGAGGAGGTCAGGTTTCCAGGGGTAACTGTGGTGAAACCTTCTGATCGGTTTCAACCCCCAGACATGGATCACTGGACTGGAAGTCACAAAGAAGTTCAAAACTGGCGGACAGGAGCGGAACTTGTCAACAGGAGGCTCCTTCCAATCACCGCGGGGCCAACTCAGGAACTTGGATGCATCAAGAGGAGCCATGTTCAAAAAGAACCCTTCTCTGAGGGAACCCAGACTGAACTCAGGAAGCAAACCGGGACTGGGACCCGGACTAGAGTCAAGAAGCAAACTGGGACTGGAACCCAGGCGTGCGTCAGGAGCTTGACTGGAACTGGAACTCAGAGCCGGCTCAGCATCTTGGCTGGAAGTGGAACTAGGAACGGACTCAGCATCTTGGCTGGAACTGAAGCTTGGAGCAGGGTCAGCATCTTGGCTGGAAGTGGAACTTGGAACGGACTCAGCAGACTGGCTGGAACTGGAGCTCGGAGCAGGGTCAGCATCTTGGCTGGAACTGGAACTAGGAGCAGACTCAGCGTTTTGGCTGGAACTGGAGCTAGGAGCAGGGTCAGCATCTTGGCTGGAACTGGACCTCGGAGTAGGATCAGCATCTTGGCTGGAACTGGACCTCGGAGTAGGATCAGCATCTTGGCTGGAACTGGAACTTGGAACAGACTCAGCTGCAGGGCTGGACACACCCCTCTGGCCGGACTGGGACGTCTGTCTAGCATTAGCTTCAGGCGGCGTCCGCCGAGCAGGGTTCAAGAGGAGACGGCCCTGGTATCCCCAGAGCATGCTAGCAGGCTGAAAAGCAGAAAATGGGTTTCTCCGGGCCCCAAGCCGTTGAACACACCTTCTCTCAGCTATTGCTTTGGAGGTCTTCTCCCAGGCTGAATCAAAACAAGGTCTATCACAGTCCTCTTGGAACGTCATCTCATCTTCAAGAGCAGACTCAATATCTTGGCTGACCTCTGCACTCGATGCAGATTCAGCATCTTGACTGGAACGGGAGCTAGGAGCAGGGTCAGCATCTGGGCTAGAACTGGAACTTGGAACAGAAGTTGAACCGGGACTGGGACCCGGACTGGAATCAGAAGCTTGACTGGCAGGGCCCCTCAAACTGGACTCAGGAGCTTGGCTGGGAGCGCCCCGCGAACTGGACTTTAACTGAGGCTCGGTCTGAAGCACCACTCGAACTGGCCTTAGGAGCTTGATAGGAGGTGCCCTCTGGACTGGAAGCGGAGGTGCCACCTGAACCACCCTGTGGACTGGCATCGGAGACTTGGTTAGAAGCCCCCCTCGAACTGGACTCAGTGGCTTGACTGGACGGGTCACTTGAACAAGAACCGGAGACTTGACCCGAAGCGCCACCTGCACAGGAATCTGAGGCTCCATCGAAGGCTTCCCACGGACTGGACTCGGAGACTTCAAAGGGCGTGCCACTTGAACTAGGACTGGAGGCTCGACCTGGAGCGCCACTTGCATAGGAATCTGAGGCTCCGTCAGAAGCACCCCACGGACTGGACTCAGAGGTTTCAAAGGGCGTGCCATTTGAACGAGGGCTGGAGGCTCGACCTGGAGCGCCACTTGCATAGGAATCCAAGGCTCCATCGAAAGCCTCCCTCGGACAGGACTCGGAGCCTTAAGTGGCATCGCTACTTGGACTTGAATTGGAGGTTCAGTATGAAGCATCCCCTGGACTGGACTCAGGCTCTTAAGCGGCCGCGCTACTTGAACTGGGGTCAGGGGCTTGGTCCGACGCCTCACTCGGCCCGTCCTCAGAGACCTGGTCAGGACCGTCCCTCGGAACGAACTCAGAGGCTTAACTGGCGGCTTCACTCGAGCCGGAATTGAAGGCTCCACTTGAAACTCTCCTTGGACTGGACTCAGCGCCGGTGGACTGGAATCCCGAATAGGAACTAACCCGCTATGGTACCGCAGGCTGCTCTGCTGAGGAGACCAGAGCAGAGGAATTCCCCGGCGTCTTCTTTCGGCCTCAGCTTCTGGAGTATCCCGCAGAGCTGGCTCCTCCAGGAGTCTGAGGCGGTACTCACAGAGCGAGATAGCAGGATTCATGTCAGAAACTGGGCTATGGCGGACCAGACGCCACCAGAGACGCTTTCTTTCAGCTGCTGCTTCAGGAGTAGCCTTCAGGGCTGGATCAGACAAAAGTTTATCTCGGTACTCCCGAAGCGTCATAAAAGGACCCAAAAAAGAAACTGGGCTGACATAACGATCAGAGTCAAAATCAGAAACTGCACCCGGATTGTCCACAGGGAACGAAGCTGTGGAACCTGGACGGCTGATCTTGCCGGACTCATGGCCTTTGCATTCTGTCGCGTGCACGAGGACCTAGGCACACTGTCAGGCTTCTTCCCCGGGAGCACTGGTTTTGTGAGTCCTTGGGCCACTACCGTGGAGCGGCAGTGGCAGGCAAGATCACCTACAAGGTAGAGAAGAGACAAAACTGGACCGGAACTCCGGACTGGAGTTCTACACCGGAACACTCGGAACTGGAACGCACCGGACGGGTGCGCACTGGAGTGGGGCCCGCTGGACTGGACACACTAGAGTGGCCCCACTAGACAGGAACATACAGGAGTGAAACCCGCTGGACTGGAACACACTGGAGCGGAACCCGCGGAACTGGAACACCCTGGACCTAGGCTTCACCTACACTTGACTGCCTTCCCCCTCGGGTTGAGCCCTCAGGTTCTGGCAGCCGGTAGGACTTACAGGAACAGCAGGAATAAAGGTCCAGGAGTGCCCCCTGGCACCCAGGCGAAGGCAAGGCAGAGAAAGTCTGGGTTCCGGCAGCAGGCAGATTCAAAGCAATGGTCAGGACAAGGAACAAGACTACAGCTGGAGCCTCAGTGTCAAGGAGTACTGACAATAGATAGAACAAGGGCAGAAGCCCCAGAAGCAAAAGACACACACACAGAAAACCAGCAGGCTAAACACAAGAAGACTAGACAACTGTACAAGCTAGTAGGAAAGCTAAGCCCAAGCAAACCAGTCATACACACAAAACATACATAAAGCAAAACACAGGAAAGCTGTACACAGGCAGACAATGCAAAGCTGTGCCCAAGCTACCAAGTCAAACACTAGGAACAAACACAGAGCAAACTCAGGAGAACTAGTAAAGCTGAACACAAGCTAACAAACAGACGGGGCCTAAGCTGGCTAGTCTAACACTAGGAACAAACACAGAGGACAAGCAGAGCTAAGCACAGGCAACAAGCCAGACGGTGCTTAAGCTAACTAGACATGCACTGGAAACAAACACAGAAACTCACACAGAGCAAATACAGAAGGGCTGGAAACCCACAAGCGATAAACACAGAAGGGCAGAAACCCACAGGCGATAAACACAGAAGGGCTGAAAACCCACAGGCGATAAACACAGAAGGGCTGAAAACCCACAGAAGGGTAGGAGACCCACAGAGTAAAAGACAAGGAAAGCAAAAGGTGCTAACAGCACACTAACCTCGGGACCTAAGGCACTGCGGAGGAAATGGCAATGCAAAGGCCAGGAGTGTAGTCTTCAGATGACTAATAAAGCCCAACACCAGAGCCACAGGTGCAGCAATCACCTTGCAACCAAACAGAGGCTTGACACTCAGAGCAGGCATCCCATAGAAAGTAACAGCGGGAGCCATCTTGGATACTGGCAGAGACGAAGAGGCGGCAGCCATCTTGGAAGAGGCAAAGCCCACACAGGTGAGGTTCAGTAGTGCAATCAGCACACAGAGCCAGAGAGAAACTAAGACAGAGACAGACACAGAGACCAGCAGAAGCCAGCACAGACACTGACTCCCAGAAACAGGGTAAGTAGGAGGGTGGTCACGGCCACAGCCGTGACAGACTGTCCCTGCTTCCTTTAAACATGCTGTGGTCACACCTCTCCTTAAGAAGCCTTCACTTGACCCTACTTGTCCCTCTAATTACCGACCCATCTCCCTCCTTCCTTTTCTCTCCAAATTACTTGAGCGTGCTGTTCACCGCCGCTGCCTTGATTTTCTCTCCTCACATGCTATTCTTGACCCATTACAATCTGGTTTTCGCCCTCTCCACTCAACTGAAACTGCGCTTACTAAAGTCTCCAATGACCTATTACTGGCTAAATCCAGAGGTCAATATTCCATCCTCATTCTTCTTGATCTTTCCGCTGCTTTTGACACTGTCGATCACAGCATACTTCTCGATACCCTGTCCTCACTTGGATTCCAGGGCTCTGTCCTTTCCTGGTTCTCTTCCTACCTCTCCCTCCGCACCTTTAGTGTTCACTCTGGTGGATCCTCTTCTACTTCTATCCCTCTGCCTGTCGGTGTACCTCAGGGTTCTGTTCTTGGTCCCCTCCTCTTTTCTATCTACACTTCTTCCCTTGGTTCATTAATCTCATCCCATGGCTTTTCCTACCACCTCTATGCTGATGACTCCCAAATCTACCTTTCTACCCCTGATATCTCACCTTGCATCCAAACCAAAGTTTCAGCGTGCTTGTCTGACATTGCTGCCTGGATGTCTCAACGCCACCTGAAATTAAATATGACCAAAACCGAGCTTCTCATTTTCCCCCCCAAACCCACCTCCCCGCTCCCCCCATTTTCTATTTCTGTTGATGGCTCTCTCATTCTCCCTGTCTCCTCAGCTCGAAACCTTGGGGTCATCTTTGACTCTTCTCTCTCCTTCTCTGCTCATATCCAGCAGACCGCCAAGACCTGTCGTTTCTTTCTTTACAACATCCGTAAAATCTGCCCCTTTCTTTCCGAGCACTCTACCAAAACCCTCATCCACACCCTTGTCACCTCTCGTTTAGACTACTGCAATCTGCTTCTTGCTGGCCTCCCACTTAGTCACCTCTCCCCTCTCCAGTCGGTTCAAAACTCTGCTGCCCGTCTCATCTTCCGCCAGGGTCGCTTTACTCATACTACCCCTCTCCTCAAGACCCTTCACTGGCTCCCTATCCGTTTTCGCATCCTGTTCAAACTTCTTCTACTAACCTATAAATGTATTCACTCTGCTGCTCCCCAGTATCTCTCCACACTCGTCCTTCCCTACACCCCTTCCCGTGCACTCCGCTCCATGGATAAATCCTTCTTATCTGTTCCCTTCTCCACTACTGCCAACTCCAGACTTCGCGCCTTCTATCTCGCTGCACCCTACGCCTGGAATAAACTTCCTGAGCCCCTACGTCTTGCCCCATCCTTGGCCACCTTTAAATCTAGACTGAAAACCCACCTCTTTAACATTGCTTTTGACTCGTAACCACTTGTAACCACTCGCCTCCACCTACCCTCCTCTCTTCCTTCCCGTTCACATTAATTGATTTGATTTGCTTACTTTATTTATTTTTTGTCTATTAGATTGTAAGCTCTTTGAGCAGGGACTGTCTTTCTTCTATGTTTGTACAGCGCTGCGTATGCCTTGTAGCGCTATAGAAATGCTAAATAGTAGTAGTAGTAGTAGTGTCAGAGGTATCAACTTTCCCCTCCCAATGGTCTCTTTTTAAGAGTCAAGAGGCCCTCTCACTCTCTGGCCATAAAGCAACTCAAATGGCCTGAGGTACTTCTCTATATGCAAACAGTAGATAGGGCAAGCATTTCTCCCACTCATGGTCTCCTGTTTCTACGAAAGTCTTCAACATATGCTTTTGGTTCATAAATCTCTCCACCAACTCATTCGTTTCAGGGTGGTAAGGATTTCACTCCACACTGTGCCCACAGATTTTGGATCAACTCAGACATAAACTGTGTCTCTTGCTCTGAGAGTATTTCTCATGGATATCGGACCCAGGAAAATATTTCTAGCAGGGCAGTGGCAATTTTCTCTGATTCTATGGAAGATAAGGATAAGGCTTGAGCATAACATGACCAAGTCTGAGGTACTATCTGGGTTGAACCCTTGAAAACTATTTCCAATACAGGCAGATCTTCTTTTGTAAAGACTGAAGCAAAGAATTCATTTAGTTTCTCTTGTCCTTCCTGAGTGCCTCTTTTGCTCTTTCGTGATCTAACGGTCCCCAGGCTTTCTGCTTCTGATGTACCTGAAAAAGTGTTACTGTGAGTTTTAGCCTCTGCGACAAGTTTCTCTTCTTAATTGTTTTCTTTATCAATGCCTTTCATCTGACTTGCCAGTGCTTATTTTGCTTCTTATTTTCTTCATTTTCCATTCTTTGAAAGACAATCTTTTGGTTGTAATAGCCTCTTTTATGTCTCCTTTTAACCATGCTGGCTGTCGTTTTCTCTTCTTTCCACTTTTGTAAATACATGGAATGCATCTGGACTGGGCTTCCAAGATGGTCTTTTTGAATAACATCCATGCCTGATTTAGTCCTAACCTTAGCAGTCAATCTTTTAAGTTTCTTTGTAACCATTTTCCTCATTTTATTCTAGTCCCCTTTCAAAAATTAAATGCAGCTACATTAGCTTTCCTTTGCGGGTTCATTCCAGATAGTAGCTCAAACTTGATCACGTTATGATCACTGTTTCCTAGGGGACCCAACACCACCACTTCTCACACTATGGGCATGCCACCAAGGACCGGATCCAAAATGGTTCCCTCTCTTGTCAGTTCCTGGACCAGTTGTTCCAAGAAGCAGTCGTTTATTACATCTAGAAATTTTATCTCCCTGGCACACCCTGATGTGTCATTTATCCAGTTTTCCTAATCTCTATAAACATGTCTTCATCTGTCTGTTCATTCTGTCCCAGAGGACGGTAGTACAGCTCTACAAGAATACTCCTTCCCTTCACACATGGAATTTCTATCCATAATGATTCCACACTTCTATCTGTTTCATATGGAATGTTTATTTTATTTGACTGAATTCCCTCTTTAACAGATAGTACAACCCCTCCTCCAATTTGATCCTCTCTATCATTGCGGTACAGTTTGTACCCTGTCAACACAGTGTCACATTGATTGTCCTCTTTCCACCAAGTCTCTGAGATGCCAATTATATGTACCTCATCATTTAGTGCTACATATTCTAACTCTCCTGTCTTATTTTTTAGGCTTCTAGTATTTGTATACAGGCACTTCAGATTGTGTTTTTTCCTTGGATCTATGAACTGGTTAGAAGTTGAAGGGGATAATGTGCATCCTGTATCTTGTTCTGATCCCTTGGGTTTTTGCAGTCCACTGCATTTTTTAGCATTAAATCTTATCTACCATACCATAGAGTAATGTTCCATGTTGCAAGCCTAGAGGCCAGTGGCAGCCCCCATCAACCCAAAGTCTTGAAAGCCTAAGAGAACATAAGTCCATAAAAGCAAAGTGAAGTAGTTACCAAAAAAATCAAATAGATTCATTCAACTGGTAATTCTTGGTCTCCTCTGAGCAGTATTTTCCACCTCAGACTGAAACATCTTTCACACTATCCTCAGGCTGGATATTGGTAGAAGTCCCCAGTCCCCCATATGATTCTACTTTAAAGCCCACTTCAGTAGGTTTGCCAGTCTGCTGCAAACAACACCTCCTCCCTTCTCTGATATATGGACACCAACTCTGCTCTGGAGCCCTTGCAAAATCATCCCATAGTCCAGGAAATTGAAATGCTCTTGATGACACCATCTGCACAGCCATGCATTCATCTCCAAGTTGCAAGCTTCTCTGCTTTGGCCTTTACTCATGACAAGCAAAAGTGGATGAGAACACCACGTGTATTTGCTTCACCCTCTCTCTCAGGGCCATGAAGTCACATCCGATATGTTCAGTGGAATACCTAGCAGTATCATGTATGCCAACTGGATGAGAAGCATGAGAGGCTTGATCAGTCTCTGCCAACTCTCCGAAAGATCTTGACTCATGGCACAAGGCAGACAGCACACATCATGGGACATCATGTGTCGTCAACAGATGAGTGCCTCTATACCCCTTTGCTTCCTAGTGGTTTTTGAGCTTCGGTTCCTCCTGTCTCTGGGATGTTCTCACCTCCTCTACTTCCAGGGCTGCATACTGGTTCTTCATCTGAAGGGAAGGTGCAGTTGGGGTATCGATTCTGCATGGTCTGCTGATCTGAGTCAGTTGGCCTCTTTAAGCACAGCTTCTTCTCCCCTGTATTTCTCGTTCTCACAGATGCTTCTCAGCCTCATCACTTCTTCTTTCATGAGGGTTTCAAGCTGAAGACATCTCGCACATGGAAGCAGTCCTTCTCCTTGGATCACGCATAAGAACATAAGAGTTGCCATAATGGGTCAGACCTAGTTCTGTTTCCAAAAGTGGCCAGTCCACATCACAAGGACCTGGTAGATTCACAAAAAGTGGCAACATTCCATGTTGTTTTAACCCAGGGATAAGTAGAGGCTTTTCTCAGGTCTACCTTAATAACAGTTTATGGGCTTTTCCTCCAGGAATTTGGACCAAACCTTTTTTAAACCCAGCTACATGACCTGCTCGTACCGCTTGCTTCAGAAAAGAGTTCCAGA
Organism: Microcaecilia unicolor; assembly: GCF_901765095.1. Lineage (NCBI taxonomy): Eukaryota > Metazoa > Chordata > Amphibia > Gymnophiona > Siphonopidae > Microcaecilia > Microcaecilia unicolor. The sequence goes on along the minus strand of NC_044033.1, from coordinate 532,557,111 downwards.
GCTTAACTCTACATTGGGGTTGTTTTATGTGCTGGGTGTAAATCAGCCAGACAGTCAGTCACAGCAACTCATATCCACATCTACTGCACAACTTCATCAGCCCCTCTTGCTCATGGTTCAGCTGCAGCTTCATTGTAAGTGCCTGGCTGTTTCATTTACTGGCATTAAAGAGCAGCTGGAAGTAAGGCCCAGATGCATCAACCATACGTTAAAAAATGAAAAACGTAAAAGTCCTTACCGAAGTTGAAAAAACGAAGAATGCACTAAAAACAGAAGTCCACATGTTCGGTTCGGTATTTGAAAGTCGAATGCATTACAGAAGTGTAATCCCCGTCGTTAATCTGTTTTTATTTTTTTATTTAATACATGCAGAAGAGGGGAGCAGCGGTGACCTCGCCCCCTCCCGGTCCTTTTTTAATTTTGTTTTCGTTTCATTTGTATTGTATGCAGAGGGAAGCGGGGAGATGACAGCACAGGCCTTAACGACAGCTCTGACCTGACGTTAAATATTTCACGGTAAATGAATCGGTGCACTCGTCGGTATGGTTAATGCATTCCGAATCGCCCACATTTCAATGATAGTTACTCGTTTGCATTCCGTTTTCGTTAGCTGCTAGTGTCGTCGGAAAATGGCCTTTAATGCATGCTACGGTTCAAAATTTCCTAGTTAAAGGGTCGTTAAAGTTTAATGCATCTTGCCCTAAGACTCGGAGTCTCATCTTGGTGAACATTCAGATCCTGGTCTAGCTCTCTGCTAGTCATTGTGTTGGGCCTCGTGAAAGAGCAGACGAAGCCAGTTACCAGTGCTGAACACTCAGAGCACATTTATCTGTGGTGGTTAAATATTAGAGAGTTTGTACTTTAGACTATTGATCGATCCGACACTCTGCCCAGCAGCAAGTCGATGTTAGATTTAGCTCAAGTCACTGTGTCTGGGAGCTGGTCCTCTATCATTTATTTATTTACTCACGTTACCTCATAGGCACCATCATCATGTCTTTTCTTCTCACCTGTCTGCCCCAGTAGCTGTTACATGCTAGGAAAAGAACTAAAAAATTAGGGAGGTGAAAATGCGAGAGCCAGTCCCTATGTAAAAGAGACCCAAAGAGGTGAATGAACATGGGGATAAAGGTGAGCCAGTTGATATAGAGGGGCAGAATCGAACGGCGCCAGCGAAATAGCTGGCCGGCCATCTTCGGGGCCGGCGCCGTGAGTGGGCAGAGCCAACCGTATTTTCGAAAAAGATGGCCGGCCATCTTTTTCTTTGCTAATACGGTTGGGCCCGGCCAAATGTCAGAGTTCGCCGGGTTTGAGATGGCCGGCATCGGTTTTTGGCCATAATGGAAATAATGCCGGCCATCTCAAACCCGGTGAAATCCAAGGCAATTGGTCGTGAGAGGAGCCAGCATTTGTAGCGCACTGGTCCCCCTGACATGCCAGACCACCAACCGGGCACCCTAGGGGGCATGTATAAACATAAAAAAAAATAAAAAATAGCTCCCAGGTGCGCCCCCCATATCCCCCCCAAAACCCACTCCCCACAACTCTACACCATTACCATAGCCCTTATTGTGAAGGGGGCACCTACATGTGGGTACAGTGGGTTTTTGGGGGGGTTTGGAGGGCTCCCATTTACCACCACAAGTGTAACAGGTAGGGGGGGATGGGCCTGGGTCCACCTGTCTGAAGTGCACTGCACCCACTAAAAACTGCTCCAGGGACCTGCATACTGCTGTCATGTAGCTGGGTATGACATTCAGGCTGGCATAGAGGCCGGCGACAAAATGTTTTTAAATTCTTTTTGGGTGGGAAGGGGTTGGTGACCACTGGGGGAGTAAAGGGAGGTCAGTCCCACTTCCCTCCGCTGGTCATGTGGTCAGTTGGGGCTCCTTTTTGAAGCTTGGTCGTGAAACAAAAGGGACCAAGTAAAGCCGGCGAAATGCTCGTCAAGCCTGTTTTTTTAAATTCCATTATCAGGCGAAGCCGGCCATCTCGTGAGCACACCCCCTTCCCGCCTCGTCCCGCCTTCACTACCCTACCGACATGGCCCCTTGATGTTTCAATGGATCCGCGACGGAAAGCAGTTGAACCCGGCCAAAATCAGCTTTCAATTATACCGATTTGGCCGGGTTCAGGAGATCGCCGGCCATCTCCCGATTTGTGTCGGAAGATGGCCGGCACTTTCGAAAATGAGCTGGATAGTGTTCCTGGATTTTCACAACGGTATCCTTTATAAAAAAAAAAAAAAAACATTGCAAACCGCAAATTCGTGAATACTGAAACAATGTCCTTGTGGAAAAATAAGGGTTAGGTTCCAACTATACCTATGTTTCCAGAAAACTGCTGAAAGTAAATAATTATTCCTATGGGAAATACAGGGTTAAGTTCCTGCATGAGACATCTTTCTTTCTTTTAGGATTGGTAGTTTGCAACTCCGAAAGCGAAGATGAAAGCAAAACAAAGGCTGTTTTGCAATGCTCATGTCTGTGAATACATGACAAAAGCGGTGTGAATGGCGAACTGCGACCTCTATTCATACCTCTGTGGACGTGTGAAATTACAAATACTTTTATGTTATCAGGGATTTATCTCTCACCCACTCTCTTAGATTCAAGGCGAGTTACAAACAGTAAAGAAACTGACAGCAAAACATCAGGAAGTTACAATAACCCAAAAGAAAAAAAACATATTAAAATATAAAATAAAAATTTAAATTAAGACCCACCTACTGATTGCACGAATAACGAAAATGCACTGTATTTGAGAAACTCCCTCATGAGTCCGGAGGAAACTAAAAAGTCATGGGATAGGACGAAGTGTCTTAATGTGGACTGGAAACTGGTTAAAAGAAACAAAAATACTAAGACTAGAAAAAAACAAAAGACAACAGAGATTAGAGCTCAATGATCAATTTTCTCAATGGAGAAAGGTGAATATTGAAGTGCTGAAGCGATCTGTATTTAAACCTGTGGTTTTTAACATATTTATACATGATCTGTAAATGGGAACAATAAGGAAGTAGTATGATTTGCAGATGAAACAAAACTATTACTACTACTTACCATTTCTATAGCACTACTGGACGTACGCAGCGCTGTACACTTGAACATGAAGAGACAGTCCCTGCTCGACAGAGCTTACAATCTAATTAGGACAGACAAACAGGACAAATAAGGGATAAGAACAAAGAGAAGCAAGATTCTGTGCAGAATCCCAAAGAGTAGCAAGATTCCGGAATCCCAAGGAGTAGCAAGATTCTATGTGGAATCCCAAAGAGTAGCAAGATTCCGGAATCCCAAGGAGTAGCAAGATTCCGGAATCCCAAGAAGTAGCAAGATTCTGTGTGGAATCCCAAAGAGTAGCAAGATTCCGGAATCCCAAAGACTACTACTACTACTACTTATCATTTCTATAGCACTACTAGACGTACGCAGCGCTATACACTTGAACATGAAGAAAGAGTCCTGCTCGACAGAGCTTACAATCTAATTAGGACAAACAGGACAAATAAGGGATAAGGACAAAGGGTAGCAAGATTCCGGAATCCCAAAGAATAGCAAGATTCCGGAATCCCAAGGACTACTACTACTACTTATCATTTCTAAAGCGCTACTGGACGTACGCAGCGCTGTACACTTGAACATGAAGAGACAGTCCCTGCTCGACAGAGTTTACAATCTAATTAGGACAGACAAACAGGACAAATAAGGGATAAGGACAAAGAGTAGCAAGATTCCGGAATCCCAAAGAGTAGCAAGATTCCGGAATCCCAAAGAATAGCAAGATTCCGGAATCCCAAGGACTACTACTACTACTTATCATTTCTAAAGCGCTACTGGACGTACGCAGCGCTGTACACTTGAACATGAAGAGACAGTCCCTGCTCGACAGAGCTTACAATCTAATTAGGACAGACAAACAGGACAAACAAGAGATGAGGGAATATTAAAGTGAGGATGATAAAATAAGGGTTCTGAACAATTTATTTATTTATTTTATTGCATTTGTATTCCACATTTTCCCACCTCTTTGCAGGCTCAATGTGGCTAACAATACATCATGAATAGTGGTAATATATTAGAAAATACATATTTAGTGTTATAGGAGGGTCTTGGTCAACATGATAATGATAAAACATGATAGTAGTATTACAAGAAGATATTGTAAGACAGTCCTGAATATCTGCAGAGGAGTTGTGTATATTCACATTGGTTGATCTTTGAGGTATGCCTTGTTAAAGAGATGGGTCTTCAGTAGTTTGCGGAAGCTCGTTAGTTCGTGGATCGTTTTTAAGTTGCGTGGCAATGCATTCCATAACTGTGTGCTCAAGTAATCCTAGGCACAAAGCAAAGTAACAATGAAGTGATTCAGAAGAAAGTGAAAGTTCAAGTGACCCAGTTGTAGTTCAGAGATAATCCCTACCCAACTTGAAGAGCTTGAGTTATTCTAACAGGAAGGATGGACAAAAACTGTATCAACCCACTGTGCAAAATTAGTTGATACTTACCCTGAATGATCTCTGGCTGTTACTGCTGCGAAAAAGGTTTCCACCAAGTACTGCGTCAAGGGGTGTGAAAACTTATACAGTCAAGACTTACTATTGAAATTAGTTAAATCACAAGCAGACTTTGAGAAATTGCAGGAGGACCTTGGGAGACTGGAAGACAGGCATCCAAATGGCGCATGGAGTTTAATGTGGACAAACACAAAGCAATGTACGTAGGCAAGAATATCAGAATTATAGCTCCACAAAGCTACATTTCATTTTAGGATTCCTTTCCCAGGAAAAGGACCTAGGTATGTATCATTGTAGACAGCATGTGGAAATGGTCTGTTCAGTGTGCAGAGGAAAGGAAACAAGAACATAGTATGAAGCCTCTATTTATTTATTTATTACATTTGTATCCCGCGCTTTCCCACTCAAAGCAGGTTCAATGCGGCTTACATAGTAATAGGGAATACAGAATATGGTAGAGAGAGTAGAAATTAAGTATCACCGAGTAGTAGAATAGATAAGTGGGTAAAGATAGGTAGTGGAGAAGGGATTAAGGTGGGAGATATAGACTGGGTCAATGTAGTTGTCTCTTGGGTATTTGTTAAGTAGATGGGTTCATTAGTTTGGGTCATTTGAATAGGCTTGCTTGAATAAATGGGTTTTTAGTGCTTTCCAGAAGGGTGCATGGTCACGGATTGATCGGATAGGTCTGGGGAGGGCATTCCAGAGTTGGCTTCCTAGGAAGGAGAAGTGTGCTTGCGTGAAGACTCCATGGTGCTACCTCACTTTCCCCCTTGTTTTCTAAACCGTGTTGCAATGCCGACACAGCCCATTCAAAGAGAATGGGCTGTGTCTGCATTACGCACCACCAGCCACTAGCGCGGCTTAGTAAACAGAGGGGTTTGAATATTGTGTTCAATTCTGGTCGCCACATCTCAAAAAAGATATAGCAGAATTAGAAAAGGTACAGAGACGGGTGACCCAAATGATTAAGGGACTCTCATGTGAGGAAAGACTGAATAGGTTAGGGGTTCTTCAGCCTGGAGAAGAGACAGCTGAGAGGAGATAAAAATCGAGGTCTTTGGGAGGGTTTGGGACATGGGCAGCTTGCGGTAGGCGCCACCCTGGCCTTGGCGGTCGGATGTTGTAGACAGAGAGGCTTCATGATTCTCTACTGTTAATGCAAGCCAACGCTCTTTCATCTGGCAGTGCATCACAATCGCACCTCGCCCTTTCCCTTTGCCAGTCTATAAATAAATTGAAAAGATGTTTGTATCGATTTGTTTCCATGGTGACAGAGCACCCTCTGGACCAGTTGCCAAGGCGATGTGGAAGTGCTGGATTAAGCAATGAAGACATTTGTGAAAGTGGCTCAGCCCAACGGGGAAAGCCGGAAACTAATCTCATCACCCCAATTCCACAGGCTTATGTCCGTGTCTCGAATGACCACCTCTGGGGAAATATCCGATGGGCAAAGAGGGGGCACAGATTTGGAGTTATGGCTCAAGCTGCTCCTTAGCCTGGCCACAGCCCTCCTACCACCCATGGACATGGATGTGTACATGTGTAGAAGCTGTAGTTGAGGATGACCTAACATACACATGAGAATGTCTATGCAGTGACAGATACCCACTCAACATCCACTATATTAATTTATTATATAACACAATAATCCTAACCAGAGGACAGCAATAGTCCTCACGCAAGCACACAGGCAGTCAGTCAACACAGTATGACTAGAGTATCTATGTATCGAGCTCAGTATGCAGAACCATTTAGAAGCTCCTTTTCCAGGCTTTCCTACGGTGCGACCTCCAGCTGGTGCAAAGAATGACGGCAATGATGATCCTTCCTGTATCAAAAAGCAAATGAGAGGCAAAATAAAGAATACCTGGTTCTTTCCAAAATGTTAGTGCTCACCCAGCTTCCTCCCTTTCCCATCCATTAGCATTTAATTTCTACAATATTACACCCTGGGATATCTCTTGGGGCAATGTCTCCAAATGGGTTAGGTTTGTGCATCAACTTAAAAATGAGCAAAAGCAAAGATTCAATAACTTGATCCGAACTGAAGGACAAAAATAGTTAAATAAAAAACCATACTAGTAATAACAGAGGCCTGCAGCTTGGAGAAGAGATGAATGAGGGGGAATATGACTAAGGTCTATAAAATCCTGAATGGAGTACAATGGGTAAAGGCAAACTGATTGTTTATCAAAAAGTACAAAAGTAGGAGACATTCCATTGAGTTACGTGGAGGGGCATTTTCGAAAGGATCGTCCAAATTGCGATTTGGACGTACTTGCAAAATGGCAAAATCTAGGGGCGGGGAAACCCGTATTTTTGAAACAAAATGGACGTCTATCTTTTGTTTTGAAAATACCGTCAGGGACGTCCAAATCCTTAAATTTCGCCGTCCCTAGATTTGGACGTCCCTAGACATGGTCGTTTCTGATTTTCAGTGATTTTCAAAGCCAAAGACGTCCATGTCAGAAATGACCAAATGCAAGCCATTTGGTCATGGGAGGAGCCAGCATTTGTAGTGCACTGGCCCCCCTGACATGCCAGGACACCAACCGGGCACCCTAGGGGGCACTGCAGTGGACTTCAGAAAAAGCTCCCAGGTGCATAGCTCCCTTACCTTGTGTGCTGAGCCCCCCAAACCCCACTACCCCCAACTGTGCACCACTACCATAGCACTTACGGGTGAAGGGGGGCACCTAGATGTGGGTACAGTGGGTTTGTGGTGGGTTTTGGAGGGCTTGCTGTTTCCTCCACAAACGTAAGAGGTAGGGGGGGTTGGGGCTGGGTCCGCCTCTCTGCACCCACTAAAACTGCTCCAGGGACCCGCATACTGCTGTCACGGACCTGAGTATGACATCTGAGGCTGGCACGACATATTTTTAAAGATGTTTTTTAGGGTGGGAGAGGGTTAGTGACCACTGGGGGAGTAATGGGCGGTCATCCCTGATTCTCTCCGGTGGTCATCTGGTCATTTCGGGCACCTTTTTGTGCCTTAGTCATAAGAAAAACAGGTCCGTGTGAAAACATCCAAGTGCTCATCAGGGACGTCCTTGTTTTTTTCGATTATGGGTCAAGGACGTCCAAGTGTTAGGCATGCCCAAGTCGCATTTAAAACAAATAGGAGAAAATGTTGTTGGTTTTTTCACTCAATGCATAGTTAAGCCCTGGAACTCAAGCAGTTAATGTAGCTTAATTTAAAATATGTTTGGACAAATCCCTGGGCATATAGTTCATAACCCATTAAGTAAAAGCCACAAAGTGGGGGTGGGGGGGAGAGATACATGACATGAAAACTACTTTTTCGGATCCTGCCAGGAACTTGTGACCTGAGTTGGCCACTGTTGGAAGCAGAATGTTGGCCTTCACGGACCTTTGGTCCGAACCAGTTCTTATGTTCTTAGATTCTTCTGGTGATTCATTGAACCTCTCTGAGCTCATTACCGTCCTGGTATGTCTCCCACTGGGCTCCTTAGCTTTCCCATGTTCATTTTTTCTGGCTCCAGACAAAGCCTCTTGTCCGTGGATAGCGTGTTTTCTAGTACTTTACCACACATAACCCTGCCTTCAATCTGTGGTCCTTCTCTAACCCCCTTTCCAGTACCCTCTGCTCACATTACATTTCCCAGCCAGGTGCTTTAATCTTGTTTTCAACAATTATATATGGCATTTACTTGAAAAGGGAAGTCTATCCACGTTTTGAACCCGTGTTTTCTTACCAGAAAGAATTACAGCTCAAATTGACACGAAGAATGACTTAACAAAGACCCCTTTTCCATTCCCAGGTCTATAGTTAATGAAATTTGTTTACTTCTTTAATCCCTGCCCAAAAGAGAGATTCAATTAGCCTTTGCATTAGTGCTATCAGGAAATGTTTTCTTCTTAAATCAAATGTTAATTAAAGACTAACTTCTCTGCTCCACAGTCAGCTCCTCAGAGACCAGGAGGTTTGTAAGGAATGCAGTGTCCCTGCTGTAATGTGCAGAGCCCAGAGATGAAGGAGAGGAAGGTCTGGCAAATGAAAAGGAGAGAGGATGGCAGGATCTAACAGGTGTACTGTGCGACCCTTTGGTCTGTAAGGAGACACTGTGATGAGGGCCAGTGCTAAGTCTTCAGCATTAAGAAGAGGAAGGATCAGAAACGATTCCCTGCAATGCTCTTTGAGAAATAATCATGAGGGGTATCAGTGCAAAGAGCTCCTGACTCTCTGGGAACGAATCTGATTTCCTAACAATATGGAGGAACTGAGGCAACCACAGAAGTTTACAGAGAAGACCTTCAAGGACATAGTACAGCCGTCCCAGAGCCTCACTAGGACAGCCCCAGTGCTGCATTAGTGGTGAAAGTTGGCAGTGGATGATCCTACAGATAGAACCAGCCCTCCAGGTGATGCAGTAAGAATGTGTCTTCAGGGCCATGTACCAGTAGAGGGGGGGAAGGGGTTAGAATGGCCATTGAACTTGGAAATTCAATCATTAGAGATGAAGATAGTGGAGGAGCTCATAGACATGAGGACTGCTTGGTAACTTGCTTCCCTGTTGTGAAGGTGGTGGACCTTCACGCATCCCCTTGATAGGATTTTACACAGTGCTACAGAGGAGCCAGCTCTCGTGGTACATATATTGCTCTTATTATGATTTTGCTGCATGAGCTCTTTCAAAAACATCGTACTTCTGCCGTCTTTTTTAACATAGGGCTCTAACCCTCTCTTAGTCTCCTCTACTCCAATCCTTGATAAACTTCTACGTTTTAGATATTTATTTATTACATTTGTATCCCACCTAATAGTAGACTCAATTTGACATACATAGTTCCAGAGAGGTGATTACAGACTCCAGTGTGAACAAATACAGTGTGGAAGTACAGTTAATTAGATTTGGTGTGGTTCATCCCAAGCAGATTGCTAGGGTGAGATCACGTGGTACAGAATTGAGTACTGGTCTCTACCCTCCTCTATTCCAACCTACCGATGGCCAACTCAGCATGGCCCGTTTCAAACCTCTGCTGTGCAGCAAAGGTACTAGATAGAATAATCCTTAGACAGTTACTTGATTCTTGGAAGATACTAATGTTTTGCATCCTAGAAAGGCAGGATTTAGAAAAGCTCATAGTACAGAAACGATTATGAGTTGTTTCCTTGGTGAAACTCATGAAATTTTGGATAAGGGCTACATTGCTTTAGCTATTTCATTAGATTTGGCATCAGCATTCGACCTTGTGGATCATGATTTATTGTTACTAAGAATCAAATCAATTGGTCCGTCATCAACAGTGCTTTCCTGGTTTACCTCATTCCTTAAAGATAGGACCTATTCAATGATAACTGCTAGTCTTTCTTCAAAAAAAAGTTCCAGTTGAGTACAGGAGTCCTACATAAGAAATGCCACACTGGGAAAAGACCAAGGGTCCATCGAGCCCAGCATCCTGTCCCCGACAGCGGCCAATCCAGGCCAAGGGCAAAGGGTCCATCGAGCCCAGCGTCCTGTCCACAACAGCGGCCAATCCAGGCCAAGGGCACCTGGCAAGCTTCCCAAACGTACAAACATTCTTCTATACATGTTATTCCTGGAATTGTGGATTTTTCCCAAGTCCATTTAGTAGTGGTTTATGGACTTGTCCTTCAGGAAACCGTCTAACCCTTTTTTAAACTCTGCCAAGCTAACCGCCTTCACCACATTCTCCTTCTCACATTCACCTGTACTTTTTAATATCTTTATAGCTCCTTTATTTATTGTCATTCAGTAATTTGGAGTCAAGGTATGTGGCTATGCAGATGATGTTTTGATAGTAGCGAAGTTAAGAGTCAGTAAATCCAGATCCGACATCAGTTCAGAAGTGCTTGACAACAGTTTCTGAACGGTCAAGAGAGCAGCATTTGGTACTAAACATTCAAAAGACGTGAGCTTGTTGGATAACTGGTCATGGAGAAATACCAAATATCCTTCTATCTTTTGGTGGCCTAACTTTTCTCTCTGTGGTTACATTCAAATATTTAGGGGTATTGACAGATTCTCACTTAAATTTTGAGAGTCAAATTACAGAGACAGTTTTTTTTTTTAAAGGGGGTTTTATACTCTTATTGAGATCAGTTAGGCAGCTCTTTGACAAAAAATCTTTTCATACATTGATTCCTGCCTTTTTTGTAACAAAATTAGGGGAATCTTTTACTAAAGCTTAGCTCGAGTTATCTACAGCAGGGCCCATAGGAATAAAATGGGCCCTGCTGCAGATAACTCGAGCTAAGCTTTAGTAAAAGACCTTCTAGATTATTATAATCCTTGCCAAATCCAAAGGTCACTACTCCATCCTCATCCTCCTCGACCTATCCGCCGCTTTTGCCACTGTCAATCACAATTTACTTCTTGACACACTGTCCTCTTTTGGGTTCCAGGGCTCTGTCCTCTCCTGGTTCTCCTCTTATCTCTCCCATCGTACCTTCAGAGTACACTCTTATGGATCGTCCTCCACCCCTATCCCGCTCTCTGTTGGAGTTCCTCAGGGATCTGTCCTTGGACCCCTTCTTTTTTCAATCTACACTTCTTCCCTGGGCTCCCTGATCTCATCGCATGGTTTCCACTATCATCTTTATGCTGACGACACCCAGCTTTATCTCTCCACACCAGACATCACTGCGGAAACCCAGGCCAAAGTATCGTCCTGCTTATCCGACATTGTTGCCTGGATGTTCAACTGCCACCTGAAACTGAACATGGCCAGGACCGAACTTATTGTCTTCCCACCCAAACCCACTTCTCCTCTCCTTCCACTCTCTATCTCAGTTGATAACACCCTCATCATCCCCGTCTCATCTGCCCGCAACCTCGGTGTCATCTTCGACTCCTCCCTCTCTTTCTCTGCGCATATCCAGCAGATAGCCAAGACCTGTTGCTTCTTCCTCTATAACATTAGCAAAATCCGCCCTTTCCTCTCTGAGCACACCAACCGAACTCTCATCCACTCTCTTATTACCTCTCGCCTTGACTACTGCAACCTACTCCTCACTGGTCTCCCACTTAGCCATCTATCCCCCCTTCAGTCTGTTCAGAACTCTGCCTCACGTCTTATCTTCTGCCTCGACCGATATACTCATATCACCCCTCTCCTCAAGTCACTTCACTGGCTTCCGATCAGGTACCGCAAACAGTTCAAGCTTCTCCTTTTAACCTACAAATGCACTCAATCTGCAGCCCCTCCCTACCTCTCTACCCTCATCTCCCCTTACGTTCCTACTCGTAACCTCCGCTCACAGGACAAATCCCTCCTCTCAGTACCCTTCTCCACCACTGCCAACTCCAGGCTCCGCCCTTTCTACCTCGCCTCACCCCATGCTTGGAACAAACTCCCTGAGCCCATACGCCAGGCCCCCTCCCTGCCCATCTTCAAGTCCTTGCTCAAAGCCCACCTCTTCAATGTCGCTTTCGGCACCTAATCACTACACCTCTACTCAGGAAATCTAGACTGCCCCAACTTGACATTTCATCCTTTAGATTGTAAGCTCCTTTGAGCAGGGACCGTCCTTCTTTGTTAATTTGTACAGCGCTGCGTAACCCTAGTAGCGCTCTAGAAATGTTAAGTAGTAGTAGTAGTAGATTTATGCAGGGACATCAAAGGCAAGTTTTAAGTGACTGCAAACATTGCAAAATACTGCTCTTAGACTATTAGGGAATATAACTCAGTTCAAAACTCTGCTGCCCGTCTCGTCTTCTGCCAGGGTCGCTTTACTCATACTACCCCTCTCCTCAAGTCGCTTCACTGGCTCCCTATCCGTTTTTGCATCCTGTTCAAACTTCTTCTACTAACCTATAAATGTACTCACTCTGCTGCTCCCCAGTATCTCTCCACACTCGTCCTTCCCTACACCCCTTCCCGTGCACTCCGCTCCATGGATAAATCCTTCTTATCTGTTCCCTTTTCCACTACTGCCAACTCCAGACTTCGCGCCTGGAATAAACTTCCTGAGCCCCTACGTCTTGCCCCCATCCTTGGCCACTTTTAAATCTAGACTGAAAGCCCACCTCTTTAACATTGCTTTTGACTCGTAACCACTCGCCTCCACCTACCCTCCTCTCCTCCTTCCTGTACACATTAATTGATTTGATTTGCTTACTTTATTTTTGTCTATTAGATTGTAAGCTCTTTGAGCAGGGACTGTCTTTCTTCTATGTTTGTGCAGCGCTGCGTATGCCTTGTAGCGCTATAGAAATGCTAAATAGTAGTAGTAGTAGTAGTCTCTTGTAACCAGAGCTAATATTGTGATGTCATAATGCCTCAGGCCACCAATAAGAGCCAACCTCATCAGTGATGTCACAATGGCTTGATTGTCCTATACTTGGCTCACTTTTATTACATAGCTCTTTGAGCAGGGACTGTCTTTCTTCTATGTTTGTGCAGCGCTGCGTATGCCTTGTAGCGCTATAGAAATGCTAATTAGTAGTAGTAGTAGTAATTATAAAATATCATCATGTTACATCTTTAGTTCTGAAATATCATTGGCTACCAGTAGCCTTTAGAGTACAGTTTAAAATGTTAGCATTGGGAGTCCAAGATGGCCGCTGAGTGAATCAGACGTGCTTTTGAGCTCTGGGGGGTTTTTTCTTATATTTGAATTTTGAAAAATGCCGAAGAGGCGAGGCAGAGCTGCTGCTACTGCAGCCCAGCAGCAAAGACCTAGCACTCTTTCAGGCCCGATCGATACATACCTCCAGAGAGCCATGGGTCCGAATTCGTCGGTGAGCGGTTCGCAGGGGCGGCCCAAGGCGGGAGAGCGAGGCTTGCCCTTTGAACTGGAAACGTCTTTGAGCCCCGACGGAAGGTCGCAACCCCCTCAGCCTTTGTGAAGCAGTTCCCCGCTAGTAGCGCCCATCGCTCCAAATCCCGAAGTGTTACGGGGCGAATTAGGGCAGGAGGCAGCCTTGGTGATAGCAGAGAAACAGGGGGTAGAATTATCTACTCCCCTGTCTGCCGGTACAGCGGAACATCTTTCTGAGGGGGCACAGAGGAAAGTGGTAGATGAGAAGCATGCTTCAAGCGATTTAACAGAGGATGTGGCTTTTGAAAAATTTACTCAAAAACCTAAAGAAGTAACTTTGGATAGTGTGTGGCTGTTGATATCAGAACTGGGGAAAACTTTGTGCCCCCAGGTGAAGAAAATTAGTGAAGAAGTTGGGATTTTGACTGGAAATGTGAAGGAAATAGAAAATGAGACGAAATTACTTAAAGCAGCAGTTGCTAAACAAGAAAAAGAAATCCTACAGATGCAGACACTTCAAACAACTATGGTTAAAGATTTGCTTAATTTACGAAGAAAATCTTATCAATAGAAATCAAACAAAATAAAACATGGAAAAGAAAATAAGATACCTTTTTTATTGGACATAACTTAATACATTTCTTGATTAGCTTTCGAAGGTTGCCCTTCTTCGTCAGATCGGAAATAAGCAAATGTGCTAGCTGACAGTGTATATAAGTGAAAACATTCAAGCATTACTATGACAGTCTGACAGGGTGGGAGGATGGGGGTGGGTCGGAGGTATGCATGGGGACATCAAAGTGTATCATTGATATTCTAACAGGATGGGTGTGGATAGGTGAGGGGTGGGGTGATCAACAGAGACATACAGCTTTATGGTTTATAATGGGCTAGGAACCCCAGATCCTTGTTAAGTCCTTTCTGTTGGGTGTTAAAATATTCAATCATTCTGACTTCAAAGGTCTTACGTTCTTGTATGGTTTTAAAGTTACCTTTCAGGATTCTCACTGTGAAGTCACTGGTACAGTGTCCTGGTCCTGTAAAATGCTGACCAACAGGGGTGGGAGCCCTACTGGCACCAGTATTGTTCATATGATGTCTATGTAAATTGAATCTTGTCTTAAGCATCTGGCCTGTTTCTCCAATATAGCATCCTTCATTACATTTTTTACACTGAATGATATATACCACATTGGAAGATGAGCAAGTGAAAGATCCCTTTATGTTGAATATCTTTCCTCTACCGAAGAAAATCTGAAACTCTTGAGAACATTTCAAAGTCTAACAACTTACGCTTTATTAATTTCCCTCAACAACCATTAATCTCGCCGAGAGAAATGCTAAAAAGTTATTTTCAAGAAGTTTTGGAGGTTGAGGAAAAAGACAGACCACCATTCTCACAGGTCTATTATTTACCTGTGAGAGGAATAGAGAATCAACAAAGAAATGAACAACCTTTGGACGTTTCAGCTCTGCTTGAAATGTCCGATACAGCACAGATAACAGCCACAACATTATTGGTTACCGTGGTGCTTTCCTCGGACAAGGCCTGGATTTTAAGTAAATTATTTCAAAAGAGGGAAAAACATTTTCATGGTTTGCATATTAGTGTTTTTCCAGACCTTGCCAAGGAAACACAGAAACGTAGGAAACAGTTCCTGCAAATGAAGCAAGAAGTATTGCAATTGGGTGCCACATTCTATCTTAAACACCCGTGTAAGTGTATAATTAATTATCAATCTGTGAAGTATATTTACTTTGATCCTGAGCAACTTTCCTCTTTCATAACAGCTAGATGCGCCCCCAATATAATTTTGTATGACCAATACATGTCTGTTTCTTATTTTCTATTTAAATAGTATATCTTGATTTGTCTCCAGTCTAGGGATATTGGACTCCTATTGTGGACTTTTAGGAAGCTATAATATATAATTTCTTAATTAATAATGTTAACTGAATATGTTGTTCTTTATAGCCGATCTTTTCTGTTACAAGTGATATACTTGTGTATTATATATTATAATAATAAAGAAAAAATAAATAAAAAATAAAATGTTAGCATTAACTCATAATTTATTTATTTTATTTATTTATTGCATTCGTACCCCACATTTTCCCACCTATTTGCAGGCTCAATGTGGCTTACATAGTACCGTCAAAGGCGTTTGCCTTGTCGGTTGTTAACAGATACAAGGTTGTATAGTGAACGTATGAGTTATAAGTGGAGGGTCGGAAGGGATGAAGATTGCGTGTTGTCCAGTATGATTATAGTCTTGCTGTGTTGCTGGGTGAAGAGGTTTACGTGGGGTCGTTGGGGTAGGCCGTTTTGAATAGGTTGGTTTTTAGTGATTTCCTGAAGTTCAGGTGTTCGTGTATTGTTTTCACAGCTTTTGGGAGGCCATTCCATAGTTTTGCACTTATATAGGAGAAAACGGATGCGTAATAATAATTATTATTATTTGTAGCATTTGTATCCCACATTTTCCCACCTATTTGCAGGCTCAATGTGGCTTACATAGTACCGTCAAAGGCGTTTGCCTTGTCGGTTGTTAACAGATACAAGGTTGTATAGTGAACGTATGAGTTATAAGTGGAGGGTCGGAAGGGATGAAGATTGCGTGTTGTCCAGTATGATTATAGTCTTGCTGTGTGGCTGGGTGAAGAGGTTTACGTGGGGTCGTTGGGGTAGGCCGTTTTGAATAGGTTGGTTTTTAGTGATTTCCTGAAGTTCAGGTGTTCGTGTATTGTTTTCACAGCTTTTGGGAGGCCATTCCATAGTTTTGCACTTATATAGGAGAAAACGGATGCGTAATAATAATTATTATTATTTGTAGCATTTGTATCCCACATTTTCCCACCTATTTGCAGGCTCAATGTGGCTTACATAGTACCGTCAAAGGCGTTTGCCTTGTCGGTTGTTAACAGATACAAGGTTGTATAGTGAACGTATGAGTTATAAGTGGAGGGTCGGAAGGGATGAAGATTGCGTGTTGTCCAGTATGATTATAGTCTTGCTGTGTGGCTGGGTGAAGAGGTTTACGTGGGGTCGTTGGGGTAGGCCGTTTTGAATAGGTTGGTTTTTAGTGATTTCCTGAAGTTCAGGTGTTCCTGTATTGTTTTCACAGCTTTTGGGAGGCCATTCCATAGTTTTGCACTTATATAGGAGAAAACGGATGCGTAATAATAATTATTATTATTTGTAGCATTTGTATCCCACATTTTCCCACCTATTTGCAGGCTCAATGTGGCTTACATAGTACCGTCAAAGGCGTTTGCCTTGTCGGTTGTTAACAGATACAAGGTTGTATAGTGAACGTATGAGTTATAAGTGGAGGGTCGGAAGGGATGAAGATTGCGTGTTGTCCAGTATGATTATAGTCTTGCTGTGTGGCTGGGTGAAGAGGTTTACGTGGGGTCGTTGGGGTAGGCCGTTTTGAATAGGTTGGTTTTTAGTGATTTCCTGAAGTTCAGGTGTTCGTGTATTGTTTTCACAGCTTTTGGGAGGCCATTCCATAGTTTTGCACTTATATAGGAGAAAACGGATGCGTAATAATAATTATTATTATTTGTAGCATTTGTATCCCACATTTTCCCACCTATTTGCAGGCTCAATGTGGCTTACATAGTACCGTCAAAGGCGTTTGCCTTGTCGGTTGTTAACAGATACAAGGTTGTATAGTGAACGTATGAGTTATAAGTGGAGGGTCGGAAGGGATGAAGATTGCGTGTTGTCCAGTATGATTATAGTCTTGCTGTGTGGCTGGGTGAAGAGGTTTACGTGGGGTCGTTGGGGTAGGCCGTTTTGAATAGGTTGGTTTTTAGTGATTTCCTGAAGTTCAGGTGTTCGTGTATTGTTTTCACAGCTTTTGGGAGGCCATTCCATAGTTTTGCACTTATATAGGAGAAAACGGATGCGTAATAATAATTATTATTATTTGTAGCATTTGTATCCCACATTTTCCCACCTATTTGCAGGCTCAATGTGGCTTACATAGTACCGTCAAAGGCGTTTGCCTTGTCGGTTGTTAACAGATACAAGGTTGTATAGTGAACGTATGAGTTATAAGTGGAGGGTCGGAAGGGATGAAGATTGCGTGTTGTCCAGTATGATTATAGTCTTGCTGTGTGGCTGGGTGAAGAGGTTTACGTGGGGTCGTTGGGGTAGGCCGTTTTGAATAGGTTGGTTTTTAGTGATTTCCTGAAGTTCAGGTGTTCGTGTATTGTTTTCACAGCTTTTGGGAGGCCATTCCATAGTTTTGCACTTATATAGGAGAAAACGGATGCGTAATAATAATTATTATTATTTGTAGCATTTGTATCCCACATTTTCCCACCTATTTGCAGGCTCAATGTGGCTTACATAGTACCGTCAAAGGCGTTTGCCTTGTCGGTTGTTAACAGATACAAGGTTGTATAGTGAACGTATGAGTTATAAGTGGAGGGTCGGAAGGGATGAAGATTGCGTGTTGTCCAGTATGATTATAGTCTTGCTGTGTGGCTGGGTGAAGAGGTTTACGTGGGGTCGTTGGGGTAGGCCGTTTTGAATAGGTTGGTTTTTAGTGATTTCCTGAAGTTCAGGTGTTCGTGTATTGTTTTCACAGCTTTTGGGAGGCCATTCCATAGTTTTGCACTTATATAGGAGAAAACGGATGCGTAATAATAATTATTATTATTTGTAGCATTTGTATCCCACATTTTCCCACCTATTTGCAGGCTCAATGTGGCTTACATAGTACCGTCAAAGGCGTTTGCCTTGTCGGTTGTTAACAGATACAAGGTTGTATAGTGAACGTATGAGTTATAAGTGGAGGGTCGGAAGGGATGAAGATTGCGTGTTGTCCAGTATGATTATAGTCTTGCTGTGTGGCTGGGTGAAGAGGTTTACGTGGGGTCGTTGGGGTAGGCCGTTTTGAATAGGTTGGTTTTTAGTGATTTCCTGAAGTTCAGGTGTTCGTGTATTGTTTTCACAGCTTTTGGGAGGCCATTCCATAGTTTTGCACTTATATAGGAGAAAACGGATGCGTAATAATAATTATTATTATTTGTAGCATTTGTATCCCACATTTTCCCACCTATTTGCAGGCTCAATGTGGCTTACATAGTACCGTCAAAGGCGTTTGCCTTGTCGGTTGTTAACAGATACAAGGTTGTATAGTGAACGTATGAGTTATAAGTGGAGGGTCGGAAGGGATGAAGATTGCGTGTTGTCCAGTATGATTATAGTCTTGCTGTGTTGCTGGGTGAAGAGGTTTACGTGGGGTCGTTGGGGTAGGCCGTTTTGAATAGGTTGGTTTTTAGTGATTTCCTGAAGTTCAGGTGTTCGTGTATTGTTTTCACAGCTTTTGGGAGGCCATTCCATAGTTTTGCACTT
The DNA here is from genome assembly GCF_901765095.1 of Microcaecilia unicolor. Lineage (NCBI taxonomy): Eukaryota > Metazoa > Chordata > Amphibia > Gymnophiona > Siphonopidae > Microcaecilia > Microcaecilia unicolor. The sequence goes on along the minus strand of NC_044033.1, from coordinate 532,538,475 downwards.
ATATAGGAGAAAACGGATGCGTAATAATAATTATTATTATTTGTAGCATTTGTATCCCACATTTTCCCACCTATTTGCAGGCTCAATGTGGCTTACATAGTACCGTCAAAGGCGTTTGCCTTGTCGGTTGTTAACAGATACAAGGTTGTATAGTGAACGTATGAGTTATAAGTGGAGGGTCGGAAGGGATGAAGATTGCGTGTTGTCCAGTATGATTATAGTCTTGCTGTGTGGCTGGGTGAAGAGGTTTACGTGGGGTCGTTGGGGTAGGCCGTTTTGAATAGGTTGGTTTTTAGTGATTTCCTGAAGTTCAGGTGTTCCGTGTATTGTTTTCACAGCTTTTGGGAGGCCATTCCATAGTTTTGCACTTATATAGGAGAAAACGGATGCGTAATAATAATTATTATTATTTGTAGCATTTGTATCCCACATTTTCCCACCTATTTGCAGGCTCAATGTGGCTTACATAGTACCGTCAAAGGCGTTTGCCTTGTCGGTTGTTAACAGATACAAGGTTGTATAGTGAACGTATGAGTTATAAGTGGAGGGTCGGAAGGGATGAAGATTGCGTGTTGTCCAGTATGATTATAGTCTTGCTGTGTGGCTGGGTGAAGAGGTTTACGTGGGGTCGTTGGGGTAGGCCGTTTTGAATAGGTTGGTTTTTAGTGATTTCCTGAAGTTCAGGTGTTCGTGTATTGTTTTCACAGCTTTTGGGAGGCCATTCCATAGTTTTGCACTTATATAGGAGAAAACGGATGCGTAATAATAATTATTATTATTTGTAGCATTTGTATCCCACATTTTCCCACCTATTTGCAGGCTCAATGTGGCTTACATAGTACCGTCAAAGGCGTTTGCCTTGTCGGTTGTTAACAGATACAAGGTTGTATAGTGAACGTATGAGTTATAAGTGGAGGGTCGGAAGGGATGAAGATTGCGTGTTGTCCAGTATGATTATAGTCTTGCTGTGTGGCTGGGTGAAGAGGTTTACGTGGGGTCGTTGGGGTAGGCCGTTTTGAATAGGTTGGTTTTTAGTGATTTCCTGAAGTTCAGGTGTTCGTGTATTGTTTTCACAGCTTTTGGGAGGCCATTCCATAGTTTTGCACTTATATAGGAGAAAAACGGATGCGTAATAATAATTATTATTATTTGTAGCATTTGTATCCCACATTTTCCCACCTATTTGCAGGCTCAATGTGGCTTACATAGTACCGTCAAAGGCGTTTGCCTTGTCGGTTGTTAACAGATACAAGGTTGTATAGTGAACGTATGAGTTATAAGTGGAGGGTCGGAAGGGATGAAGATTGCGTGTTGTCCAGTATGATTATAGTCTTGCTGTGTTGCTGGGTGAAGAGGTTTACGTGGGGTCGTTGGGGTAGGCCGTTTTGAATAGGTTGGTTTTTAGTGATTTCCTGAAGTTCAGGTGTTCGTGTATTGTTTTCACAGCTTTTGGGAGGCCATTCCATAGTTTTGCACTTATATAGGAGAAAACGGATGCGTAATAATAATTATTATTATTTGTAGCATTTGTATCCCACATTTTCCCACCTATTTGCAGGCTCAATGTGGCTTACATAGTACCGTCAAAGGCGTTTGCCTTGTCGGTTGTTAACAGATACAAGGTTGTATAGTGAACGTATGAGTTATAAGTGGAGGGTCGGAAGGGATGAAGATTGCGTGTTGTCCAGTATGATTATAGTCTTGCTGTGTGGCTGGGTGAAGAGGTTTACGTGGGGTCGTTGGGGTAGGCCGTTTTGAATAGGTTGGTTTTTAGTGATTTCCTGAAGTTCAGGTGTTCGTGTATTGTTTTCACAGCTTTTGGGAGGCCATTCCATAGTTTTGCACTTATATAGGAGAAAACGGATGCGTAATAATAATTATTATTATTTGTAGCATTTGTATCCCACATTTTCCCACCTATTTGCAGGCTCAATGTGGCTTACATAGTACCGTCAAAGGCGTTTGCCTTGTCGGTTGTTAACAGATACAAGGTTGTATAGTGAACGTATGAGTTATAAGTGGAGGGTCGGAAGGGATGAAGATTGCGTGTTGTCCAGTATGATTATAGTCTTGCTGTGTGGCTGGGTGAAGAGGTTTACGTGGGGTCGTTGGGGTAGGCCGTTTTGAATAGGTTGGTTTTTAGTGATTTCCTGAAGTTCAGGTGTTCGTGTATTGTTTTCACAGCTTTTGGGAGGCCATTCCATAGTTTTGCACTTATATAGGAGAAAACGGATGCGTAATAATAATTATTATTATTTGTAGCATTTGTATCCCACATTTTCCCACCTATTTGCAGGCTCAATGTGGCTTACATAGTACCGTCAAAGGCGTTTGCCTTGTCGGTTGTTAACAGATACAAGGTTGTATAGTGAACGTATGAGTTATAAGTGGAGGGTCGGAAGGGATGAAGATTGCGTGTTGTCCAGTATGATTATAGTCTTGCTGTGTGGCTGGGTAAAGAGGTTTACGTGGGGTTGTTGGGGTAGGCCGTTTTGAATAGGTTGGTTTTTAGTGATTTCCTGAAGTTCAGGTGTTCGTGTATTGTTTTCACAGCTTTTGGGAGGCCATTCCATAGTTTTGCACTTATATAGGAGAAAACGGATGCGTAATAATAATTATTATTATTTGTAGCATTTGTATCCCACATTTTCCCACCTATTTGCAGGCTCAATGTGGCTTACATAGTACCATCAAAGGCGTTTGCCTTGTCGGTTGTTAACAGATACAAGGTTGTATAGTGAACGTATGAGTTATAAGTGGAGGGTCGGAAGGGATGAAGATTGCGTGTTGTCCAGTATGATTATAGTCTTGCTGTGTGGCTGGGTGAAGAGGTTTACGTGGGGTCGTTGGGGTAGGCCGTTTTGAATAGGTTGGTTTTTAGTGATTTCCTGAAGTTCAGGTGTTCCTGTATTGTTTTCACAGCTTTTGGGAGGCCATTCCATAGTTTTGCACTTATATAGGAGAAAACGGATGCGTAATAATAATTATTATTATTTGTAGCATTTGTATCCCACATTTTCCCACCTATTTGCAGGCTCAATGTGGCTTACATAGTACCGTCAAAGGCGTTTGCCTTGTCGGTTGTTAACAGATACAAGGTTGTATAGTGAACGTATGAGTTATAAGTGGAGGGTCGGAAGGGATGAAGATTGCGTGTTGTCCAGTATGATTATAGTCTTGCTGTGTTGCTGGGTGAAGAGGTTTACGTGGGGTCGTTGGGGTAGGCCGTTTTGAATAGGTTGGTTTTTAGTGATTTCCTGAAGTTCAGGTGTTCGTGTATTGTTTTCACAGCTTTTGGGAGGCCATTCCATAGTTTTGCACTTATATAGGAGAAAACGGATGCGTAATAATAATTATTATTATTTGTAGCATTTGTATCCCACATTTTCCCACCTATTTGCAGGCTCAATGTGGCTTACATAGTACCGTCAAAGGCGTTTGCCTTGTCGGTTGTTAACAGATACAAGGTTGTATAGTGAACGTATGAGTTATAAGTGGAGGGTCGGAAGGGATGAAGATTGCGTGTTGTCCAGTATGATTATAGTCTTGCTGTGTGGCTGGGTGAAGAGGTTTACGTGGGGTCGTTGGGGTAGGCCGTTTTGAATAGGTTGGTTTTTAGTGATTTCCTGAAGTTCAGGTGTTCCTGTATTGTTTTCACAGCTTTTGGGAGGCCATTCCATAGTTTTGCACTTATATAGGAGAAAACGGATGCGTAATAATAATTATTATTATTTGTAGCATTTGTATCCCACATTTTCCCACCTATTTGCAGGCTCAATGTGGCTTACATAGTACCGTCAAAGGCGTTTGCCTTGTCGGTTGTTAACAGATACAAGGTTGTATAGTGAACGTATGAGTTATAAGTGGAGGGTCGGAAGGGATGAAGATTGCGTGTTGTCCAGTATGATTATAGTCTTGCTGTGTGGCTGGGTGAAGAGGTTTACGTGGGGTCGTTGGGGTAGGCCGTTTTGAATAGGTTGGTTTTTAGTGATTTCCTGAAGTTCAGGTGTTCCTGTATTGTTTTCACAGCTTTTGGGAGGCCATTCCATAGTTTTGCACTTATATAGGAGAAAACGGATGCGTAATAATAATTATTATTATTTGTAGCATTTGTATCCCACATTTTCCCACCTATTTGCAGGCTCAATGTGGCTTACATAGTACCGTCAAAGGCGTTTGCCTTGTCGGTTGTTAACAGATACAAGGTTGTAGAGTGAACGTATGAGTTATAAGTGGAGGGTCGGAAGGGATGAAGATTGCGTGTTGTCCAGTATGATTATAGTCTTGCTGTGTGGCTGGGTGAAGAGGTTTACGTGGGGTCGTTGGGGTAGGCCGTTTTGAATAGGTTGGTTTTTAGTGATTTCCTGAAGTTCAGGTGTTCGTGTATTGTTTTCACAGCTTTTGGGAGGCCATTCCATAGTTTTGCACTTATATAGGAGAAAACGGATGCGTAATAATAATTATTATTATTTGTAGCATTTGTATCCCACATTTTCCCACCTATTTGCAGGCTCAATGTGGCTTACATAGTACCGTCAAAGGCGTTTGCCTTGTCGGTTGTTAACAGATACAAGGTTGTATAGTGAACGTATGAGTTATAAGTGGAGGGTCGGAAGGGATGAAGATTGCGTGTTGTCCAGTATGATTATAGTCTTGCTGTGTGGCTGGGTGAAGAGGTTTACGTGGGGTCGTTGGGGTAGGCCGTTTTGAATAGGTTGGTTTTTAGTGATTTCCTGAAGTTCAGGTGTTCCTGTATTGTTTTCACAGCTTTTGGGAGGCCATTCCATAGTTTTGCACTTATATAGGAGAAAACGGATGCGTAATAATAATTATTATTATTTGTAGCATTTGTATCCCACATTTTCCCACCTATTTGCAGGCTCAATGTGGCTTACATAGTACCGTCAAAGGCGTTTGCCTTGTCGGTTGTTAACAGATACAAGGTTGTATAGTGAACGTATGAGTTATAAGTGGAGGGTCGGAAGGGATGAAGATTGCGTGTTGTCCAGTATGATTATAGTCTTGCTGTGTGGCTGGGTGAAGAGGTTTACGTGGGGTCGTTGGGGTAGGCCGTTTTGAATAGGTTGGTTTTTAGTGATTTCCTGAAGTTCAGGTGTTCCTGTATTGTTTTCACAGCTTTTGGGAGGCCATTCCATAGTTTTGCACTTATATAGGAGAAAACGGATGCGTAATAATAATTATTATTATTTGTAGCATTTGTATCCCACATTTTCCCACCTATTTGCAGGCTCAATGTGGCTTACATAGTACCGTCAAAGGCGTTTGCCTTGTCGGTTGTTAACAGATACAAGGTTGTATAGTGAACGTATGAGTTATAAGTGGAGGGTCGGAAGGGATGAAGATTGCGTGTTGTCCAGTATGATTATAGTCTTGCTGTGTGGCTGGGTGAAGAGGTTTACGTGGGGTCGTTGGGGTAGGCCGTTTTGAATAGGTTGGTTTTTAGTGATTTCCTGAAGTTCAGGTGTTCCTGTATTGTTTTCACAGCTTTTGGGAGGCCATTCCATAGTTTTGCACTTATATAGGAGAAAACGGATGCGTAATAATAATTATTATTATTTGTAGCATTTGTATCCCACATTTTCCCACCTATTTGCAGGCTCAATGTGGCTTACATAGTACCGTCAAAGGCGTTTGCCTTGTCGGTTGTTAACAGATACAAGGTTGTATAGTGAACGTATGAGTTATAAGTGGAGGGTCGGAAGGGATGAAGATTGCGTGTTGTCCAGTATGATTATAGTCTTGCTGTGTGGCTGGGTGAAGAGGTTTACGTGGGGTCGTTGGGGTAGGCCGTTTTGAATAGGTTGGTTTTTAGTGATTTCCTGAAGTTCAGGTGTTCCTGTATTGTTTTCACAGCTTTTGGGAGGCCATTCCATAGTTTTGCACTTATATAGGAGAAAACGGATGCGTAATAATAATTATTATTATTTGTAGCATTTGTATCCCACATTTTCCCACCTATTTGCAGGCTCAATGTGGCTTACATAGTACCGTCAAAGGCGTTTGCCTTGTCGGTTGTTAACAGATACAAGGTTGTATAGTGAACGTATGAGTTATAAGTGGAGGGTCGGAAGGGATGAAGATTGCGTGTTGTCCAGTATGATTATAGTCTTGCTGTGTGGCTGGGTGAAGAGGTTTACGTGGGGTCGTTGGGGTAGGCCGTTTTGAATAGGTTGGTTTTTAGTGATTTCCTGAAGTTCAGGTGTTCGTGTATTGTTTTCACAGCTTTGGGAGGCCATTCCATAGTTTTGCACTTATATAGGAGAAAACGGATGCGTAATAATAATTATTATTATTTGTAGCATTTGTATCCCACATTTTCCCACCTATTTGCAGGCTCAATGTGGCTTACATAGTACCGTCAAAGGCGTTTGCCTTGTCGGTTGTTAACAGATACAAGGTTGTATAGTGAACGTATGAGTTATAAGTGGAGGGTCGGAAGGGATGAAGATTGCGTGTTGTCCAGTATGATTATAGTCTTGCTGTGTGGCTGGGTGAAGAGGTTTACGTGGGGTCGTTGGGGTAGGCCGTTTTGAATAGGTTGGTTTTTAGTGATTTCCTGAAGTTCAGGTGTTCGTGTATTGTTTTCACAGCTTTTGGGAGGCCATTCCATAGTTTTGCACTTATATAGGAGAAAACGGATGCGTAATAATAATTATTATTATTTGTAGCATTTGTATCCCACATTTTCCACCTATTTGCAGGCTCAATGTGGCTTACATAGTACCGTCAAAGGCGTTTGCCTTGTCGGTTGTTAACAGATACAAGGTTGTATAGTGAACGTATGAGTTATAAGTGGAGGGTCGGAAGGGATGAAGATTGCGTGTTGTCCAGTATGATTATAGTCTTGCTGTGTGGCTGGGTGAAGAGGTTTACGTGGGGTCGTTGGGGTAGGCCGTTTTGAATAGGTTGGTTTTTAGTGATTTCCTGAAGTTCAGGTGTTCGTGTATTGTTTTCACAGCTTTTGGGAGGCCATTCCATAGTTTTGCACTTATATAGGAGAAAACGGATGCGTAATAATAATTATTATTATTTGTAGCATTTGTATCCCACATTTTCCCACCTATTTGCAGGCTCAATGTGGCTTACATAGTACCGTCAAAGGCGTTTGCCTTGTCGGTTGTTAACAGATACAAGGTTGTATAGTGAACGTATGAGTTATAAGTGGAGGGTCGGAAGGGATGAAGATTGCGTGTTGTCCAGTATGATTATAGTCTTGCTGTGTGGCTGGGTGAAGAGGTTTACGTGGGGTCGTTGGGGTAGGCCGTTTTGAATAGGTTGGTTTTTAGTGATTTCCTGAAGTTCAGGTGTTCCTGTATTGTTTTCACAGCTTTTGGGAGGCCATTCCATAGTTTTGCACTTATATAGGAGAAAACGGATGCGTAATAATAATTATTATTATTTGTAGCATTTGTATCCCACATTTTCCCACCTATTTGCAGGCTCAATGTGGCTTACATAGTACCGTCAAAGGCGTTTGCCTTGTCGGTTGTTAACAGATACAAGGTTGTATAGTGAACGTATGAGTTATAAGTGGAGGGTCGGAAGGGATGAAGATTGCGTGTTGTCCAGTATGATTATAGTCTTGCTGTGTGGCTGGGTGAAGAGGTTTACGTGGGGTCGTTGGGGTAGGCCGTTTTGAATAGGTTGGTTTTTAGTGATTTCCTGAAGTTCAGGTGTTCCTGTATTGTTTTCACAGCTTTTGGGAGGCCATTCCATAGTTTTGCACTTATATAGGAGAAAACGGATGCGTAATAATAATTATTATTATTTGTAGCATTTGTATCCCACATTTTCCCACCTATTTGCAGGCTCAATGTGGCTTACATAGTACCGTCAAAGGCGTTTGCCTTGTCGGTTGTTAACAGATACAAGGTTGTATAGTGAACGTATGAGTTATAAGTGGAGGGTCGGAAGGGATGAAGATTGCGTGTTGTCCAGTATGATTATAGTCTTGCTGTGTTGCTGGGTGAAGAGGTTTACGTGGGGTCGTTGGGGTAGGCCGTTTTGAATAGGTTGGTTTTTAGTGATTTCCTGAAGTTCAGGTGTTCGTGTATTGTTTTCACAGCTTTTGGGAGGCCATTCCATAGTTTTGCACTTATATAGGAGAAAACGGATGCGTAATAATAATTATTATTATTTGTAGCATTTGTATCCCACATTTTCCCACCTATTTGCAGGCTCAATGTGGCTTACATAGTACCGTCAAAGGCGTTTGCCTTGTCGGTTGTTAACAGATACAAGGTTGTATAGTGAACGTATGAGTTATAAGTGGAGGGTCGGAAGGGATGAAGATTGCGTGTTGTCCAGTATGATTATAGTCTTGCTGTGTGGCTGGGTGAAGAGGTTTACGTGGGGTCGTTGGGGTAGGCCGTTTTGAATAGGTTGGTTTTTAGTGATTTCCTGAAGTTCAGGTGTTCGTGTATTGTTTTCACAGCTTTTGGGAGGCCATTCCATAGTTTTGCACTTATATAGGAGAAAACGGATGCGTAATAATAATTATTATTATTTGTAGCATTTGTATCCCACATTTTCCCACCTATTTGCAGGCTCAATGTGGCTTACATAGTACCGTCAAAGGCGTTTGCCTTGTCGGTTGTTAACAGATACAAGGTTGTATAGTGAACGTATGAGTTATAAGTGGAGGGTCGGAAGGGATGAAGATTGCGTGTTGTCCAGTATGATTATAGTCTTGCTGTGTGGCTGGGTGAAGAGGTTTACGTGGGGTCGTTGGGGTAGGCCGTTTTGAATAGGTTGGTTTTTAGTGATTTCCTGAAGTTCAGGTGTTCGTGTATTGTTTTCACAGCTTTTGGGAGGCCATTCCATAGTTTTGCACTTATATAGGAGAAAACGGATGCGTAATAATAATTATTATTATTTGTAGCATTTGTATCCCACATTTTCCCACCTATTTGCAGGCTCAATGTGGCTTACATAGTACCGTCAAAGGCGTTTGCCTTGTCGGTTGTTAACAGATACAAGGTTGTATAGTGAACGTATGAGTTATAAGTGGAGGGTCGGAAGGGATGAAGATTGCGTGTTGTCCAGTATGATTATAGTCTTGCTGTGTGGCTGGGTGAAGAGGTTTACGTGGGGTCGTTGGGGTAGGCCGTTTTGAATAGGTTGGTTTTAGTGATTTCCTGAAGTTCAGGTGTTCGTGTATTGTTTTCACAGCTTTTGGGAGGCCATTCCATAGTTTTGCACTTATATAGGAGAAAACGGATGCGTAATAATAATTATTATTATTTGTAGCATTTGTATCCCACATTTTCCCACCTATTTGCAGGCTCAATGTGGCTTACATAGTACCGTCAAAGGCGTTTGCCTTGTCGGTTGTTAACAGATACAAGGTTGTATAGTGAACGTATGAGTTATAAGTGGAGGGTCGGAAGGGATGAAGATTGCGTGTTGTCCAGTATGATTATAGTCTTGCTGTGTGGCTGGGTGAAGAGGTTTACGTGGGGTCGTTGGGGTAGGCCGTTTTGAATAGGTTGGTTTTTAGTGATTTCCTGAAGTTCAGGTGTTCGTGTATTGTTTTCACAGCTTTTGGGAGGCCATTCCATAGTTTTGCACTTATATAGGAGAAAACGGATGCGTAATAATAATTATTATTATTTGTAGCATTTGTATCCCACATTTTCCCACCTATTTGCAGGCTCAATGTGGCTTACATAGTACCGTCAAAGGCGTTTGCCTTGTCGGTTGTTAACAGATACAAGGTTGTATAGTGAACGTATGAGTTATAAGTGGAGGGTCGGAAGGGATGAAGATTGCGTGTTGTCCAGTATGATTATAGTCTTGCTGTGTTGCTGGGTGAAGAGGTTTACGTGGGGTCGTTGGGGTAGGCCGTTTTGAATAGGTTGGTTTTTAGTGATTTCCTGAAGTTCAGGTGTTCGTGTATTGTTTTCACAGCTTTTGGGAGGCCATTCCATAGTTTTGCACTTATATAGGAGAAAACGGATGCGTAATAATAATTATTATTATTTGTAGCATTTGTATCCCACATTTTCCCACCTATTTGCAGGCTCAATGTGGCTTACATAGTACCGTCAAAGGCGTTTGCCTTGTCGGTTGTTAACAGATACAAGGTTGTATAGTGAACGTATGAGTTATAAGTGGAGGGTCGGAAGGGATGAAGATTGCGTGTTGTCCAGTATGATTATAGTCTTGCTGTGTGGCTGGGTGAAGAGGTTTACGTGGGGTCGTTGGGGTAGGCCGTTTTGAATAGGTTGGTTTTTAGTGATTTCCTGAAGTTCAGGTGTTCGTGTATTGTTTTCACAGCTTTTGGGAGGCCATTCCATAGTTTTGCACTTATATAGGAGAAAACGGATGCGTAATAATAATTATTATTATTTGTAGCATTTGTATCCCACATTTTCCCACCTATTTGCAGGCTCAATGTGGCTTACATAGTACCGTCAAAGGCGTTTGCCTTGTCGGTTGTTAACAGATACAAGGTTGTATAGTGAACGTATGAGTTATAAGTGGAGGGTCGGAAGGGATGAAGATTGCGTGTTGTCCAGTATGATTATAGTCTTGCTGTGTGGCTGGGTGAAGAGGTTTACGTGGGGTCGTTGGGGTAGGCCGTTTTGAATAGGTTGGTTTTTAGTGATTTCCTGAAGTTCAGGTGTTCGTGTATTGTTTTCACAGCTTTTGGGAGGCCATTCCATAGTTTTGCACTTATATAGGAGAAAACGGATGCGTAATAATAATTATTATTATTTGTAGCATTTGTATCCCACATTTTCCCACCTATTTGCAGGCTCAATGTGGCTTACATAGTACCGTCAAAGGCGTTTGCCTTGTCGGTTGTTAACAGATACAAGGTTGTATAGTGAACGTATGAGTTATAAGTGGAGGGTCGGAAGGGATGAAGATTGCGTGTTGTCCAGTATGATTATAGTCTTGCTGTGTTGCTGGGTGAAGAGGTTTACGTGGGGTCGTTGGGGTAGGCCGTTTTGAATAGGTTGGTTTTTAGTGATTTCCTGAAGTTCAGGTGTTCGTGTATTGTTTTCACAGCTTTTGGGAGGCCATTCCATAGTTTTGCACTTATATAGGAGAAAACGGATGCGTAATAATAATTATTATTATTTGTAGCATTTGTATCCCACATTTTCCCACCTATTTGCAGGCTCAATGTGGCTTACATAGTACCGTCAAAGGCGTTTGCCTTGTCGGTTGTTAACAGATACAAGGTTGTATAGTGAACGTATGAGTTATAAGTGGAGGGTCGGAAGGGATGAAGATTGCGTGTTGTCCAGTATGATTATAGTCTTGCTGTGTTGCTGGGTGAAGAGGTTTACGTGGGGTCGTTGGGGTAGGCCGTTTTGAATAGGTTGGTTTTTAGTGATTTCCTGAAGTTCAGGTGTTCGTGTATTGTTTTCACAGCTTTTGGGAGGCCATTCCATAGTTTTGCACTTATATAGGAGAAAACGGATGCGTAATAATAATTATTATTATTTGTAGCATTTGTATCCCACATTTTCCCACCTATTTGCAGGCTCAATGTGGCTTACATAGTACCGTCAAAGGCGTTTGCCTTGTCGGTTGTTAACAGATACAAGGTTGTATAGTGAACGTATGAGTTATAAGTGGAGGGTCGGAAGGGATGAAGATTGCGTGTTGTCCAGTATGATTATAGTCTTGCTGTGTGGCTGGGTGAAGAGGTTTACGTGGGGTCGTTGGGGTAGGCCGTTTTGAATAGGTTGGTTTTTAGTGATTTCCTGAAGTTCAGGTGTTCGTGTATTGTTTTCACAGCTTTTGGGAGGCCATTCCATAGTTTTGCACTTATATAGGAGAAAACGGATGCGTAATAATAATTATTATTATTTGTAGCATTTGTATCCCACATTTTCCCACCTATTTGCAGGCTCAATGTGGCTTACATAGTACCGTCAAAGGCGTTTGCCTTGTCGGTTGTTAACAGATACAAGGTTGTATAGTGAACGTATGAGTTATAAGTGGAGGGTCGGAAGGGATGAAGATTGCGTGTTGTCCAGTATGATTATAGTCTTGCTGTGTGGCTGGGTGAAGAGGTTTACGTGGGGTCGTTGGGGTAGGCCGTTTTGAATAGGTTGGTTTTTAGTGATTTCCTGAAGTTCAGGTGTTCGTGTATTGTTTTCACAGCTTTTGGGAGGCCATTCCATAGTTTTGCACTTATATAGGAGAAAACGGATGCGTAATAATAATTATTATTATTTGTAGCATTTGTATCCCACATTTTCCCACCTATTTGCAGGCTCAATGTGGCTTACATAGTACCGTCAAAGGCGTTTGCCTTGTCGGTTGTTAACAGATACAAGGTTGTATAGTGAACGTATGAGTTATAAGTGGAGGGTCGGAAGGGATGAAGATTGCGTGTTGTCCAGTATGATTATAGTCTTGCTGTGTGGCTGGGTGAAGAGGTTTACGTGGGGTCGTTGGGGTAGGCCGTTTTGAATAGGTTGGTTTTTAGTGATTTCCTGAAGTTCAGGTGTTCGTGTATTGTTTTCACAGCTTTTGGGAGGCCATTCCATAGTTTTGCACTTATATAGGAGAAAACGGATGCGTAATAATAATTATTATTATTTGTAGCATTTGTATCCCACATTTTCCCACCTATTTGCAGGCTCAATGTGGCTTACATAGTACCGTCAAAGGCGTTTGCCTTGTCGGTTGTTAACAGATACAAGGTTGTATAGTGAACGTATGAGTTATAAGTGGAGGGTCGGAAGGGATGAAGATTGCGTGTTGTCCAGTATGATTATAGTCTTGCTGTGTTGCTGGGTGAAGAGGTTTACGTGGGGTCGTTGGGGTAGGCCGTTTTGAATAGGTTGGTTTTTAGTGATTTCCTGAAGTTCAGGTGTTCGTGTATTGTTTTCACAGCTTTTGGGAGGCCATTCCATAGTTTTGCACTTATATAGGAGAAAACGGATGCGTAATAATAATTATTATTATTTGTAGCATTTGTATCCCACATTTTCCCACCTATTTGCAGGCTCAATGTGGCTTACATAGTACCGTCAAAGGCGTTTGCCTTGTCGGTTGTTAACAGATACAAGGTTGTATAGTGAACGTATGAGTTATAAGTGGAGGGTCGGAAGGGATGAAGATTGCGTGTTGTCCAGTATGATTATAGTCTTGCTGTGTTGCTGGGTGAAGAGGTTTACGTGGGGTCGTTGGGGTAGGCCGTTTTGAATAGGTTGGTTTTTAGTGATTTCCTGAAGTTCAGGTGTTCGTGTATTGTTTTCACAGCTTTTGGGAGGCCATTCCATAGTTTTGCACTTATATAGGAGAAAACGTCTAAATGGCAGATGACGTTTAATGTGAGCAAGTGCAAAGTGATGCATGTGGGAAAGAGGAACCCAAATTATAGCTATGTCATGCAAGGTTCCACGTTAGGAGTCACGGACCAAGAAAGGGATCTAGGTGTCGTAGTTGATGATATGTTGAAACCTTCTGCTCAGTGTGCTGCTGCGGCTAAGAAAGCAAATAGAATGTTAGGTATTATTAGGAAAGGAATGGTAAACAAAAATGAGGATGTTATAATGCTTTTGTATCGCTCCATGGTGCGACCGCACCTCGAATATTGTGTGCAATTCTGGTCGCCGTATGTCAAAAAAGATGTAGTGGAATTAGAAAAGGTGCAGAGAAGGGCGACGAAAATGATAAAAGGGATGGGATGACTTCCCTATGAGGAAAGGCTAAAGCGGCTAGGGCTCTTCAGCTTGGAGAAAAGGCGGCTGTCCCTACTGCCTTTAAACATGCTGTGGTCACACCTCTCCTTAAGAAGCCTTCACTCGACCCTACTTGTCCCTCTTGTTCACGCTTTCCAAGATCCCAAAAAAGTACAAAATATTTTATACTGCTTATCCCAGAAATAGTGGATTTTCCCCAAGTCCATTTAATAACAGTCTATGGACTTTTCCTTTAGGAAGCCATCCAAACCTTTTTTTAAACTCCGCTAAGCTAACCGCCTTTACCACATTCACTGGCAACTAATTCCAGAGTTTAATTACACGTTGACTGAAGAAAACCTTTCTCTGATTCATTTTAAATTTACTATAATCTAGCTTCATCACATCCCCCTAGTCCTAGTATTTTTGGAAAGCGTAAACAGACGCTTCACATCTACCCGTTTAACTCCACTCATTATTTTATAGACCTCTATCATGTCTCCCCTCAGCCGCCTTTTCTCCAAGCTGAAGATCCCTAGCTACTTTAGCCTTTCCTCATAGGGAAGTCGTCCCATCCCCTTTATCATTTTCGTCGCCCTTCTCTGCACCTTTTCTAATTTCACTATATCTTTTTGAGATGCGGCGACCAGAATTGAACACAATATTCGAGGTGCGGTCGCACCATAGAGCGATACAAAAGCATTATAACATCCTCATTTTTGTTTTCCATTCTTTTCCTAATAATACCTAACATTCTTTTTGCTTTCTTAGCCGCAGCAGCACACTGAGCAGAAGATTTCAACGTATCATCAACAACGATACCTAGATCCCTTTCTTGGTCCGTGACTCCTAACGTGGAACCTTGCATGACGTAGCTATAATTCGGGTTCCTCTTTCCCACATGCATCACTTTGCACTTGCTCACATTAAACCTCATCTGCCATTTAGACGCCCAGTCTCCCAGTCTCATAAGGTCCTCTTGTAATTTTTCACAATCCTCCCGCGATTTAACGACTTTGAATAACTTTGTGTCATCAGCAAATTTAATTACCTCACTAGTTACTCCCATCTCTAGGTCATTTATAAATATGTTAAAAAGCAGCAGTCCCAGCACAGACCCCTGGGGAACCCCACTATCTACCCTTCTCCATTGAGAATACTGACCATTTAACCCTACTCTCTGTTTTCTATCTTTTAACCAGTTTTTAATCCACAATAGAACACTACCTCCTATCCCATGACTCTCCAATTTCCTCTGGAGTCTTTCATGAGGTACTTTGTCAAACACCTTCTGAAAATCCAGATACACAATATCAACTGGCTCACCTTTATCCACGTTTGTTCGCCCCTCAAAGAAATGTAGTAGATTGGTAAGGCAAGATTTCCCTTCACTAAATCCATGTTGACTTTGTCTCATTAATCCATGCTTTTGAATATGCTCTGTAATTTTGTTCTTAATAATAGTCTCTACCATTTTGCCCGGCACCGACATCAGACTCACCAGTCTATAATTTCCCGGATCTCCCCTGGAACCTTTTCTAAAAATCGGCGTTACATTGGCCACCCTCCAATCTTCTGGTACCACGCTCAATTTTGAGGATAAATTACATATTACTAACAATAGATCCGCCAGCTCCTTTTTCAGTTCTATCAGTACTCTGGGATGAATACCATCCAGTCCAGGAGATTTGCTACTCTTCAATTTGTAGAACTGCCCCATTACATCCTCCAGGTTTACAGAGAATTCATTGTTTCTCTGACTCGTCAGCTTTGAATACCATTTCTGGCACCAGTATCTCACCCAAATCTTCCTCAGTGAAGACCGAAGCAAAGAATTCATTTAATCTCTCCGCTACGGCTTTTTCTTCCCTGATCGCCCCTTTTACTCCTCGGTCATCCAGCAGTCCAACCGATTCTTTTGCCGGCTTCCTGTTTTTAATATGCCTAAAAAAATTTTTACTATGTTTTTTTGCCTCCAACGCAATCTTTTTTTCAAACTCCCTCTTAGCCTTCTTTATCAGCGCTTTGCATTTGACTTGACATTCCTTATGCTGTTTCTTATTATTTTCAGTCGGTTCCTTCTTCCATTTTCTGAAGGATTTTCTTTTAGCTCTAATAGCTTCTTTCACCTCACTTTTTAACCACCCCGGCTGTCGTTTGGTCTTCCGTCCTCCTTTTTTATTGTTCATAATTTTTATTAATTTTATATACTTATTACAGAGATTATCATACTGCAAAAGTGTAATACAACCATTAAGTAATAATACAGGAAAATTATAATTGAAAAACATCCTAATAAAGACAAAGTTTGGCTTCCTTAGACCTCAATAATAGGGGGGTAGGAATTAGTGAAGATAACACAATCATAATATATAAATAAAAATTAATATGGTACCGTCAGTCCCATATATATCTCAACTCTATCGTTGTTTATTGTCTAGGAAGGTCTGAAGCTGATCAGGCATATAATTCCGTCCTCCTTTTTTAATACGCGGAATATATTTGGCCTGGGCTTCCAGGATGGTGCTTTTGAACAGCATCCACACCTGATGTAAATTTTTGACCCTCGAAGTCGCACCTCTAAGGTTTTTTTTTTACCGTTCTTCTCATTTTATCATAGTCTCCTTTTTTAAAGTTAAACACTAACGTATTTGATTTCCTATGTACACTTACTTCAAAGCTAATATCAAATCCGATCATATTATGATCACTGTTATCAAGTGGCCCCCAACAACATTACCTCCCACACCAGACCATGCGCTCCACTAAGGACTAGGTCTAGAATTTTTCCTTCTCTCATCGGTTCCTGTACCAGCTGCTCCATAAAGCTGTCCTTGATTTCATCAAGGAATTTTACCTCCATAGCGTGCCCTGATGTTACATTTACCCAGTCAATATCAGGGTAATTGAAATCACCCATTATTATTGTGTTGCCCAGTTTGTTAACCTCCTTAATTTCTGATAACATTTCGTCTGTTCATCGTGGCCAGGCGGACGGTAGTACACTCCTATCACTATCCTTTTCCCCTTTACACATGGAATTTCAATCCATAAGGATTCCAACATGTATTTTGTTTCCTGCAGAATTTTCAATCTATTTGATTCAAGGCTTTCGTTAATATACAATGCTACCCCTCCACCAATTCAATCCACCCTATCACTACGATATAATTTGTACCCCGGTATGACAGTGTCCCACTGGTTATCCTCCTTCCACCAGGTTTCAGAGATTTTTATTTTTATTTTTTGTTACATTTGTACCCCGCGCTTTCCCACTCATGGCAGGCTCAATGCGGCTTACATGGGGCAATGGAGGGTTAAGTGACTTGCCCAGAGTCACAAGGAGCTGCCTGTGCCTGAAGTGGGAATCGAACTCAGTTCCTCAGTTCCCCAGGACCAGAGTCCACCACCCAAACCACTAGGCCACTCCTATTATATCTAATTTTTCATTTAGTGCAATATATTCTAACTCTCCCATCTTATTTCTTAGGCTCCTGGCATTCGCTTATAGACATTTCAAAGTATGTTTGTTGTTCCTATTTACATCATGTTTAGTACTTGACAGTATTAATTTGCAATCTTTTGTCTGATTTTATTTTTATTTAAAGACACCTGCAGGCTTCTTTTCGAAAGAGAAGGACGCCCATCTTTCGACACAAATCAGGAGATGGGCGTCCTTCTCTGAGGGTCGCCAAAATCAGCATACTCGAAAGCCGATTTTGGGCGTCCTCAACTGCTTTCCGTCACGGGGATGACTAAAGTTCCTGGGGGCATGTCGGCAGTGTACCAAAGACGGGACAGGGGCGTGGTTAAGAGATGGGCGTCCATGGCCGATAATGGAAAAAAGAAGGGCGTCCCTCACGAGCATTTGGACGATTTTACTTGGTCCCTTTTTTTCACAACCAAGCCTCGAAAAGGTGCCTGAAATGACCAGATGACCACCGGAGGGAATCGGGGATCACCACTCCTTACTCCCCTAGTGGTCACCAACCCCCTCCCACACCCAAAAAAATATTTTTTCCAGCCTCTATGCCAGCCTCAAATGTTATACCCAGCTCCATCACAGCAGTATGCAGGTCCCTGGAGCAGTTTTTAGTGGGTGCAGTGCACTTCAGGCTGGCGGACCCAGGCCCATCCCCCCCCCCCCCACCTCTTACACTTGTGGTGGTAAATGTGAGCCCTCCAAAACCCACCACAAACCTACTGTATCCACATCTAGGTGCTCCCCTTCATCCCTTAGGGCTATGTTAGTGGAGTTCAGTTGTGGGTAGTGGGTTTGGGGGGCTCAGCACCCAAGGTAAGGGAGCTATGCACCATGGACCTTTTTCTGAAGTCCACTGCAGTGTCCCCTAGGGTGCCAGGTTGGTGTCCTGGCATGTGAGGGGGAACCAGTGCACTAAGAATGTTGGCTCCTCCCACGACCAAATGCCTTGGATTTGGTCGTTTTTGAGATGGGCGTCCTCGGTTTCCATTATTGCCAAAAACCGGGGACGACCATTTCTAAGGTCGACGATCTCAACATTTAGGTCGACCATCTCTAAGGTCGACCTAAATTTCAAGATTTGGGCGTCCCCGACCGTATTATCAAAATGAAAGATGGATGTCCATCTTGTTTCGATAATGCGGGTTTCCCCGCCCCTTTGGCGGAACGTCCTTAGAGATGGACGCCCTTAGAGATGGTTGTCCCTGTTCGATTATGCCTCTCCTGATCTACTACAGTCTCTTTTGCAACCTCACTATCAGGATACCCTATCTTCCCTGTTTTGGTGATATCTTTGAAAGATACCTTATCCCGAACCATGCGCTTTTGAGCGATTGTCGGCCTCCCCCCCCCCCCCCCCCCCCCCCCGTTTCTAGTTGAAAAGCTGCTCTATCTCCTTTTTAAATGCCGACGCCAGCAGCCTGGTCCTACCCTGGTTAAGGTGGAGCCCATCCTTTCAGAATAGGCTCCCCCTTCCCCAGAATATTGCCCAGTTCCTAACAAATCTAAACCCCTCCTCCCTGCACCATTGTCTCATCCACGCATTGAGATTCCGGAGCTCTGCCTGTCTCTTTGGCCCTGCGCATGGAACCGGTAGAATTTCAGAAAATGCTAACCTAGAGGATCTGGATTTGAGCTTTCTAGCTAAGAGCCTACATTTGGCTTCCAGAACCTCTCTCCCACATTTTCCTATGTCATTGGTACCCACATGTAAAAAGACAGCTAGCTCCTCCCCAGCACTATCTAAAATCCTATCTAAGTGATGCGTGAGGTCCGCCACCTTTGCAACCAGGCGATCCTCATGTCCACAAGCCACCTAGCTATCTACATATCTAATGATCGAATCACCAACTTCAACAGCTGTCCTAACCCTTCTCGCCTGGGCAGAAGTTCTCAGAGGCATATCTTTGGTGCGAGAGGATAGTACATCCCCTGGTGGGCAGGTCCTGGCTACAGGAGTACTTCCTACTTCACCAGGGTGATGCTCTCCTTCTAGGAGACCTCCCTCCTCCAAGGTAGCACAGGGGCTGCCACACTGGAGGTGGGACTTCTCTACAACTCTACCAGAGTGTGATGGGGCTGGAGCTGCACCCTCGGTAGGCTGTAACACTCTCCAGGGCATACATTAATGGTCAGAAGTAGATATTGTTCCTTGAAAATGAAATGAGACACATGAGAAGGAAACCTAAGTGAGTAATAAAGATCTCTCTGTGTTCGTCCTGTTCATAGTAGGTCTGGTGGGAGGGTCTCAAGGTGCAGATCAGACACCTTCCTTCAAAATAGATTTTGCCGAAAGTGGAAATGTCGAGGACGGCTGGACAAAGGGCTGCTTCTGATACCGTGGCAAAGGCTTAACATCCCCCTCCCCCAGTACCAGAGGGCGCATCGGCTCTCATAGAGCGTCAGCAGGAAATGCTGTTGCCATAGTTACCGCGGGGAATGTATTCATAAGCCATCGTGTCAGCCAGGACCCACAAATCCAACATCATGACAATACATCAAGTCACTAAAAGCAATTACGCTTTCAATATGTTGAAGACAGAACCTGTAAGGAAAGCCACTGAACAGCCAGATTGCCTGAATAATGTTTTTTAATCTAAGCTGTAAACTTTGACCCGTTTGGAAGTGCAGAGAATTTTGTTTTAAGGACCCGAGGTTAGGAGAAGCTCTGCTAATATCTCTGCAAAAATTCAGAAGCAGCTAGAGGCCAAAATCTCCAGGTCAAAACCAGATCCCGGCTCTGCCACTGACGCTGTGTCTGCTCACTGGAAAGTGCAGGTCCCAGTAGACAGAGAGGGGCATTTTCGATATGAGGTCTAAGTCAGATGTTTCGCTCAAAATGTCCAGAATCCGAATAGCAAATATAGACATTTTCAAAACTGCAAAATGTGTATCTTTCCCCCCCCCCCCCCCCCCCCTGAAAATGGCCATTTTGCTGGATGTTTTTGTGCTCTGTGTGTTTATCTTTTTGGTTCGTTTTCGGGAGGGAAAAAAAACATCCAAGTGAAAAATTATTATTATGATTATTAGCATTTGTATAGCGCTACCAGACGCACCCAGCGCTGAACACCTGATACAAAGAGACAGTCCCTGCTCAAAAGAGCTTACAATCTAAATAATACAGACAGACAAGACAGTTACGGGTGAGGGAAGTAATGGGTGAGAAGGAAGGAGGGAAAAATGCACAAAAACAAGGCATTGCGATGTATGGGGCCAGCATTCTTAGGAGATTGGCCACACAGACATCCCAGTAGAGCAGTGGGGCACCCTAGGGGGGCCCTGCAGTGGACTTCACATAAAAGCTCCCAGGTATTCATCTCACCATAAGCCCCTCATATTGAATGGTGAGACCACCAGGAGCAGAAAAATACCTACTGTACCTCACTGTCCACCACTACAATAGCCCTCAAGCCAGAGAATGTGCTAAAGGCGGTTAGCTTAGCAGAGTTTTAAAAAGGTTTGGACGGCTTTCTAAAGGAAAAGTCCATAGACCGTTATTAAATGGACTTCGGCAATCTTTTATTTCTTTGATATGTTAAGTGTTTTTTATTGTATTGTAAACCTCTTTGGTCACGCAGTATATTACATTTTAATACATAAACATAATTTCACTGAAAGGAGCCTCTCCAATCAGGTGAAATCATTCTGAATGGCTACCTCTGTGTTTTTTAAGTGCCACTTAGCAGCTTACCGTCATTGTTTACATCCCTTTAACCACCATTGTTTACACCTCCTATTATCACCATGATTTACATCCACTTTCCCATCACAGACTTCGGCTGGCGGGGGATGGGGTGCCCGCCAGCTCAGGTAAGTGACGGCGATGGCGAGCAAGCGGGGGGGGGGGTCGAGAGGGGCAGCGGCGGGGGGGTGTCGGTGATGATGATGGCGCCGGGAGGGGGGTGGCGGCGGCGCCAGAGGGGGCTAAAATGTGCCCCTCACCTCGACTCTGGCCCCCCCTACCACTGAAGGTCAGATACGCCCCTGCCTCAAGCTTGTAGGTGTCACGTAGGTATTTAGTGGATTTTGGAGGGCTCACATGTTCCACCAGTTAGAGTGGGATATGGGCCTGGGTCCTTTTCTTTACTGACCACTAGGCTCTACTCCAGGGACCTGTCTGCTGCTGTAATGGGAACGGCTATCATATCTGAAGCTATGTACTGTCACTGTTACATCTTAGGGGGCAGGAAGGGGGTCAGTGACCACTGGGGGAGTAATGGGAGGGGGGGTCATCTAGTCAGTTAGGGCACTTTTTGTTACTTTGGAGCTGTGGGAAGAGGCTGTAGACACAGGCTGTGAAGGGTGAGAGGAAGTTGGGGAGAGCCATGGGCAGGGTGGGAGAAGGTTGCTAGCAAAAGGAAACGGAATTTGGGAGAGAGGAAGACGAGAAGGCAGAGGGGGCTTAAAGAGATGGAGAATAGCTGCTGAGGGAAAGGGAGGGCCACGAAGGAGAGAACAGAGATGAAGGTGAGGAGGAAGTAAGACTAGAAGAAAGTGAGATGAGAGAAACTGTAGACAGAAACCCTAGAGAGACAAATATACATGGAAGGAAGAGAAATGATGATGACGTGGGAGGAAGACTGTAAGAGAATCCTTAAAAAAAGGAAGATGAGGACAGAGAGAAAACCAAGAACAAGGAGAGACAGAACTTAATCTACAGACACAGAGGTTGGAAAATTGTTTAATTTTCTGTGCCAGCTGGGCTGGATCAAGGGTAGGCAGTATAACATAATAACATAGTAGATGACGGCAGATAACAACCTGTATGTTCCACCCAGTCTGCCCAAGAAAAACTCATAGCAAAAGGTATGATGTGATACTACATATGTATACTTGATCAGATTTTTAAAAAGGATTCCAGGGGTGATCCAGGAAATTACAGACTGGTAAGCCTGACATCCGTGCCGGCTAAAATAGTGGAAGCTATTATTACTACTACTACTACTACTACTATTTAGCATTTCTATAGCGCTACAAGGCATACGCAGCGCTGCACAAACATAGAAGAAAGACAGTCCCTGCTCAAAGAGCTTACAATCTAATAGACAAAAAATAAAGTAAGCAAATCAAATCAATTAATGTGAACGGGAAGGAAGAGAGGAGGGTAGGTGGAGGCGAGTGGTTACAAGTGGTTACGAGTCAAAAGCAATGTTAAAGAGGTGGGCTTTCAGTCTAGATTTAAAGGTGGCCAAGGATGGGGCAAGACGTAGGGGCTCAGGAAGTTTATTCCAGGCGTAGGGTGCTGCGAGACAGAAGGCGCGAAGTCTGGAGTTGGCAGTAGTGGAGAAGGGAACAGATAAGAAGGATTTATCCATGGAGCGGAGTGCACAGGAAGGGGTGTAGGGAAGGACGAGTGTGGAGAGATACTGGGGAGCAGCAGAGTGAGTACATTTATAGGTTATTATAAAGAATAAAATTACAGAACACATAAACATGGTGTAATGGGACAGGGTCAGCATGGGTTCAGCCGAGGGAAGTCTTGCCTCACCAATTTGCTCCATTTCTTTGAAGGCGTGAATAAACATGTGGATAAAGGTGAGCAGGTTAATGCAGATTTTCAGAAAGCTTCTGATAAAGTTCCTCATGAGAGACTCCTGAGAAAATTAAAGTGTCACGGGATAGGAGGCAAGGAATTGGTTACTGGACAGAAAACAGAGGGTAAGGTAAAATGGTCATTTCTCTCAATGGAGGAGGGTGAACAGTGGAGTGCCACAGGGATCTCTACTGGGACCAGTGCTAGTTATATTTCACAAATATTACATACAGAACAAAGCAAAAATTGCAAATATGCAGTAGTCATCAAGAAATTTCAGATTTTCTCCCTCCTCCAACAACCCTCAAACCCAAAACCCAACCCACTCATAGAACAATAACACACAAAGCCAAACAACTCTTTCAACCTCCCCCCCCCCCCCCTCCCATATGCACAGTCCAATGCCTACAGATAAACACAGGTAAATGTTACAATACAAATGGGATGCAGGGAAGCAAATCGGAACACAGTAATAGGAACACTATCCCTTTTCCCGGAAGATCAAAGAACAAATATTATGGTTTCATATTCACACCAGGGGGTATGCAGAGGAAATGGAGAACAGCCTATGTTATTACAGCCCCTCCCTCTCCTTAACTAATGGTGGGTTCTGGAGCTATTTATCATATTTATAAATGATATGGAAATCGGAACGATGAGTGAGGTGATTAAATTTGCAGATGACACAAAACTATTCAAGGTTGTTAAAACACGTGTGGACTGTGAACTATTGCAGTTAGACTGTAGGAAATTGGAAGACTGGGCATCCAAATGGCAGATGAAATTTAATGTGGAAAACATTGGAAAGAATAATCCGAATCATAGTTGTAGATAATACGCTGACATCTTCTGCTCAGTGTGCGATGACAGCCAAAAAAACCAAACAGGCTGCTAGGAATTATTAGGAAAGGGATGATAAATAAGACCAAAAATACTATAATGCCTTTGTATCAATCGGCGACCAAAATGATAAAGGGGATGGAACTCCTCTCGTATGAGGAAAGGCTAAAGAGGTTAGGGCTCTTCAGTTTGGAAAAGAGAAGGATGTGGGGAGATATGATTGAGGTCTACAAAATCCTGAGTGGTGTAGAACGAATAGAAGTAAATCGACTTTTTACTCTTTCAAAAAGTACAAAGACCAGGGGACACTCAATGGAGTTACATTGAAATACTTGTAAAACAAACAGGAGCACATATTTTTTCACTTAACAAATAGTTAAGCTCTGCAACTCTTTGCTGGAGGATGTGGTAACAGCAGTTAGTGTATCTGGGTTTAAAAAAGGTTTGGACAAGTTCCTGGAGGAAAAGTCTATAGTCTGCTACTGAGACAGACATGGGAAGCAAGTGTTTGCCCTGGGATTGGTAGCACAGAACGTTTGGGTTTCTTCCAGGTACTTGTGAGCTGGATTGGCCACTGGTTATGTTCTTATGATTTGTCCTTGGCATTTTCAGGGCACCAGAACCGTTTTCTGTAGTCACCATAATTAATGTGAAATTTTTCTGGAAGGATATGGGGGAGCTGGGGCGGATTGTGCCAGTATTTTATGCCATAGTCTGAAAATACCTTTAAAATTGCTTCTCGTTGGCAGCTCTGAAATGCAGAGACCAATGGCTGAGTATCAAATTGAAAAGTGAATAGAGAGGAACCCCATATCTTTTTTTCAGAAAAATAAAATAGTCATTCCCTTGCTACATCTTATGGGAGACAGCTCAGTCGTCCCATCCCCGTTATCATTTTCGTCACCCTTCTCTGCACCTTTTCTAATTCCACTATATCTTTTTTGAGATGCGGTGAGCAGAATTGAACACAATATTCGAGGTGCAGTTGCACCATGGAGCGATACAAAGGCATTATAACATCCTCATTTTTGTTTTCCATTCCTTTCCTAATAATACCTAACATTCTATTTGCTTTCTTAGCCACCACAGCACACCGAGCAGAGGATTTCAACGTATCATCAACAATGACACCTCGATCCTTTTTCTAGTTGGTGACTTTTTTTATATATCATTTTTATTGAATGTGATGAAATCATACACAGAACTATTAAAAGCATCCAACAGTTGATGTGTAATAGAAATAAAAAATGTGTACAATGTTCACAACACAATTTTAAAGAAAAAAGAAACTTCCTTGATCTAAAACCCACTGGAGATCAACCACCACCCTCCCCCAAACCCACCTCCCCCCCTCTCCCAAACGCAATGTGAATAATTGGGTATAACCAAAACAACAGAATCTATTAGGAGAAATCCATTGAGTGAAGACTGCTCCCAGGTATGACTCTCTATAACTACGTGATGCAAGGTTCCACATTGGGAGTCACTGACCCTATTCCTGGTCAGTGACTCCTAATATGGAACCTTGCAACATGAAGCTATAGTCTGAGTTCCTCTTTCAAACATGTATCACTTTTTTTTTTTGTTACATTTGTACCCTGCGCTTCTCAATGCGGCTTACATGGGGCAATGGAGGGTTAAGTGACTTGCCCAGAGTCACAAGGAGCTGCCTGTGCCTGAAGTGGGAATCGAACTCAGTTCCCCAGGACCAAAGTCCACCACCCTAAAGGCCACTCCTCCACTTTTGTTACTATTTGAGATTCTACATGGAATGTTGCTATTCCACTAGCAACATTCCATGTAGAGGTCGGCCCTTGCAGATCACCAATGTGGCCGCGCAGGCTTCTACATGGAATGTTGCTAGTGGAATAGCAACATTCCATGTAGAATCTCCAATAGTATCTATTTTATTTTTGTTACATTTGTACCCTGCGCTTTCCCACTCATGGCAGGCTCAATGCGGCTTACATGGGGCAATGGAGGGTTAAGTGACTTGCCCAGAGTCACAAGGAGCTGCCTGTGCCTGAAGTGGGAATCCAACTCAGTTCCTCAGTTCCCCAGGACCAAAGTCCACCACCCTAACCACTAGGCCACTCCTCCACTCCATTAAACGTCATCTGCCATTTAGACACCCAGTCTCGTAAGGTCCTCTTGTAATTTTTCACAATCTTCCCGTGATTTAATGACTTTGAATAACTTTGTGTCATCAGCAAATTTAATTACCTCACTAGTTACTCCCATCTCTAGGTCATTTATAAATATGTTAAAAAGCAGCAGTCCCAGCACAGACCACTGGGGAACCCCATTAACTACCCTTCTCTGTTGAGAATACTGACCATTTAACCCTACTCTCTGTTTCCTATCTTTTAACCAGTTTTTAATCCACAATAGGACACTACCTCCTATTCCATGACTCTCCCGTTTCTTCTGGAGTCTTTCAAGAGCTACTTTGTCAAACACCTTTTGAAAATCCAGATACACATTTTCAACCGGCTTGCCTTTATCAACATGTTTGTTCACCCCTTCAAAGAAATGTAATAGATTAGTGAGGCAAGATTTACCTTCATGTTGGCTTTGTCTCACTATTCCACGCTTTTGAATATGCTCTGTAATTTTGTTCTTTATAATAGTCTCTACCATTTTGCCTGGCACCGATTTCAGGCTAACCAGTCTATAATTTCCTGGAACCCCTCTGGAACCTTTTTAAAATATCGGCATTACATGGGCTACCCTTCAATCTTCCAGTATCACGCTCAATTTGAAAGATAAATTACATATTACTAACAATAGTTCCGCAAGTTCATTTTTCAATTCTATCAGTATTCTGGAATGAATACCATCCGGTCCTGGAGATTTGCTACTCTTTAATTTGTCAAATTGCGCCATTACATCTTCCAGGTTTACAGAGATTTCATTCAGTTTCTCCGACTTGTCAAGTTTGAATATCTTTTCTGGCACCGGTATCTCTCCCAAATCTTCCTCGGTGAAGACCAAACAAAGAATTCATTTAATCTCTCCGCTATGGGTTTGTCTTCCCTGAGTGCCTCTTTTACCCCTCGGTCATCTAGCGATCCAACTGATTCTTTTGCCAGCTTCTTGCTTTTAATGTACCTAAAAACGTTTTTGCACAACAATCCCTAACAAAATTATCTAAAACATATCTTCACATCCATCCATTCATTACCCTTATACCATATTTTTCGGACTATAAGACGCACCGGACCATAAGACGCACCTAGGTTTTAGAGGAGGGAAATAGGAAAAAAAATTTTCCTTTTTCCCTCCTCTAAAACCTAGGTGCTCCGGTGCGTCTTGTCCGAATCCCTCCCTCCGAGTTTGGGATCGCCCTCACCCCCCCCCCCCCCCCCGGCCCTGTCACCACTTCTCCCTACTCATGTCACGCGATCTTCCCTGGTGGTCTAGTGATGTCGGGGCAGGAACGAGCCCCCTCTTTCCTGCCCAGCGCGCTGCTCTCCATCCTCCTGTATGCAGCCTGACGGTCTCGGCGAGATTAAAAATGGCCACCGAGACTTCAATTCTTTCCTGCCCCGACGTCACTAGACCACCAGGGAAGATCATGTAACGTGAGTAGGGAGAAGTGGTGACAGGGCTGGGGAGAGGGCGATCCCGAACTCGGAGGGCGGGCGGCCAGCCAGCCAGCCAGCCAGCCAAATCTACCTTCGGACTATAAGACGCACCCCCCATTTTCCTCACAAATTTTGGGGGAAAAAGTGCGTCTTATAGTCCGAAAAATACGGTAAGTTCACTAAAAAAAAACTCTTCCGGAATCAGAAAGAGTCCGTGATAGAGACTTTCCTTCTTAATGAATCACCAGTCCATCTGGCGAACCACATCCGGTTCTGCCCATCTCATAGTTCCAATTTTAACCACGGAAATCTTCTCGTATTCTGTAATTTCCAAACAGATTTAGAGTCAAACACTCCAATTTCTCCAAAAGATTGTCCGGAGGAGGTTTTTTTTTGTGAATTTATAAGGGTGATAGATGGATGGATGTGAAGATATGTTTTAGATAATTTTGTTAGGGATTGTTGTGCATTTGATATAGTAAAAATAAGGTATTTTTATAAGTTTAATATATGATTTGTTTGGGAATAAAAATAAAAAATGTATATGAAAATTTAATTATGATTTTTAGTAATATTTTCCTGTTTTGTATTTGAATAAAATAGTAATATCATTTGCATAAATATCAAATACACTTGGAAACTAGGATTAATCATTCAAAAGCAGGACAACTGCATTACAGTCCCCAGACTAGAATTTATAGCAATCACATTCGGGGGGATTAATCCCCTCACTATTGTGGCTGACCACGGGGTAACCCAGTGTTGCTTTGATTCGTACAGTGGTGGAAATAAGTATTTGATCCCTTGCTGATTTTGTAAGTTTGCCCACTGACAAAGACATGAGCAGCCCATAATTGAAGGGTAGGTTATTGGTAACAGTGAGAGATAGCACATCACAAATTAAATCCGGAAAATCACATTGTGGAAAGTATATGAATTTATTTGCATTCTGCAGAGGGAAATAAGTATTTGATCCCCCACCAACCAGTAAGAGATCTGGCCCCTACAGACCAGGTAGATGCTCCAAATCAACTCGTTACCTGCATGACAGACAGCTGTCGGCAATGGTCACCTGTATGAAAGACACCTGTCCACAGACTCAGTGAATCAGTCAGACTCTAACCTCTACAAAATGGCCAAGAGCAAGGAGCTGTCTAAGGATGTCAGGGACAAGATCATACACCTGCACAAGGCTGGAATGGGCTACAAAACCATCAGTAAGACGCTGGGCGAGAAGGAGACAACTGTTGGTGCCATAGTAAGAAAATGGAAGAAGTACAAAATGACTGTCAATCGACAAAGATCTGGGGCTCCACGCAAAATCTCACCTCGTGGGGTATCCTTGATCATGAGGAAGGTTAGAAATCAGCCTACAACTACAAGGGGGGAACTTGTCAATGATCTCAAGGCAGCTGGGACCACTGTCACCACGAAAACCATTGGTAACACATTACGACATAACGGATTGCAATCCTGCAGTGCCCGCAAGGTCCCCCTGCTCCGGAAGGCACATGTGACGGCCCATCTGAAGTTTGCCAGTGAACACCTGGATGATGCCGAGAGTGATTGGGAGAAGGTGCTGTGGTCAGATGAGACAAAAATTGAGCTCTTTGGCATGAACTCAACTCGCCGTGTTTGGAGGAAGAGAAATGCTGCCTATGACCCAAAGAACACCGTCCCCACTGTCAAGCATGGAGGTGGAAATGTTATGTTTTGGGGGTGTTTCTCTGCTAAGGGCACAGGACTACTTCACCGCATCAATGGGAGAATGGATGGGGCCATGTACCGTACAATTCTGAGTGACAACCTCCTTCCCTCCGCCAGGGCCTTAAAAATGGGTCGTGGCTGGGTCTTCCAGCACGACAATGACCCAAAACATACAGCCAAGGCAACAAAGGAGTGGCTCAGGAAGAAGCACATTAGGGTCATGGAGTGGCCTAGCCAGTCACCAGACCTTAATCCCATTGAAAACTTATGGAGGGAGCTGAAGCTGCGAGTTGCCAAGCGACAGCCCAGAACTCTTAAAGATTTAGAGATGATCTGCAAAGAGGAGTGGACCAAAATTCCTCCTGACATGTGTGCAAACCTCATCATCAACTACAGAAGACGTCTGACCGCTGTGCTTGCCAACAAGGGTTTTGCCACCAAGTATTAGGTCTTGTTTGCCAGAGGGATTAAATACTTATTTCCCTCTGCAGAATGCAAATAAATTCATATACTTTCCACAATGTGATTTTCCGGATTTAATTTGTGATGTGCTATCTCTCACTGTTACCAATAACCTACCCTTCAATTATGGGCTGCTCATGTCTTTGTCAGTGGGCAAACTTACAAAATCAGCAAGGGATCAAATACTTATTTCCACCACTGTACCTTTTGGGTGGAAAGGCAGCAGAATCTCAGAGTAAGAGGTCAGTAGCCTAGTGACTGAAGCTGTTTCATTTGGGCTTTTGACTGGGGCCCTGTGACGGAAGATCTCTCATTTGGCTCAGGTTTGGTTATTGAAGACTAAATTTCTCTTCACTAATACACAGTAGCTTCTTGATGTAAAGAGGTAGGAAGCAGGTTTGGGTCTCTTGTTCCATTCAACCGGCATCCATTGGCTTGGCTGGGGCTTCACTGCGAAGGACACTTACGCCAGAGGGTGACTATTAAAGAAGACAGCTGACTCGGGGACTGTGGTGGCCCCAGATTGCAGTGAGGAGGAGAAAGGACCTCATTTTCCTCATGCAGTGGCTCCATTCAAGTTTGGAAATGTAACCACAGCAGGAGAAAGCCTCTCTCAAAGAACAGACTCTGCAAAGGGAAACTCAGACTGCAGCCAACCCTGTGTTGAGTTTCTTTGTAAGGTCGCACTTTGTAACAGAACGAAGGGTCCTCAAAATGTAACCAAATTAATCAGGAGAAAGTGAGCCACCGGTATGAATGGAACTGGACTGGAGACAGGGAAGAGGTGGGATTGGGGCAGAACCTGGCTAGACGGCAGCAGAGACATGAAGAATGAAGAGCAGATAATTATGAGCAAGATATCCAGCGTGGAACCATGGAGGCAGTGCTCCATCTGCTGGCTGTCGAGGGGTGGTGCGACCCCAATCTCTACCTCCATTCATTGAGACAAGATTCTGTAGATACCTGTACCTTTGTGCATCTAAAATCAGGGATTTTCAGGAAAAGCTTCTCATGAACAGCTTGGTTCTTGTTCTATGTGGCAGTGTGAATCACAACAATAACATTAGACTCTGCTAGATACCAGGCTTGCATATTATACTGTGTTTCTCCCACGCATGTTTGGATTCCGTTGCCATTTTCGTCTCCGCCACCCCCTTCAGTGTCGTTTCATATTCTCTAGTTCTACGGAGATGGGAAGGCGGTGGAATTGGAGGACATGGGGTGGGATTGGGGGGGGCAGACTCAGGAGCGGTGTCGGGAGGTATTTTTTCGCAGAGAGGGTGGTGGATGCTTGGGGTGCCCTCCCGGGGGGGGGGGGTGGAGATGAGGGTGGTGGTGGAGTTTGGGCATGCATGGGATAAACATGGAGCACTGCTGTTCAGAAGGAATGGATCCTCACAAGCTTAGCCGAGATTGGGTGGCAGAGCCGGTGGGGGGAGGCGGGGCTGGTGCTCAGCCACCCAATTTCGGCTAAGCTTCTGAGGATCCATTCCTACTGCATAGGATTCCTTTATGCATATCCCACGCATGTTTGAATTCCGTTACCATTTTCATCTCCACCACCTCCCGCGGGAGGGCATTCCAAGCATCCGCCACCCTCTCCGTGAAAAAATACTTCCTGACATCTTTTTTGAGTCTGCCCCCCTTCAATCTCATTTCATGTCCTCTCGTTCTACCGCCTTCCCATCTCCGGAAAAGATTTTTTTGCGGATTAATACTTATCTATCTATTTTTATGGCTCATTTTTATACAAGCTTTTATGCACAATTTCCACATGAGAAGACCAGTATTTACACTTGCAAAGAGAATCCACATGAGAACAGCCGTCATCTACACGTGGATATGCTAGCCATGTTCATATATCCCCATTTAGACAAGAGGCATGTTGGACATGGTACGGGGCAGCGCAAAGGTCTAAACGTCTATGATGTATTCTGCAAAGCCGAGCATATTGAGGGCATCTGCGTCTGCATACGTCAACCTCACTTGTCTTTGAGCCTGGTGTTTGCACTGGTGGTGGCAGGATGAGATCCGAGAGCTGCTCGCCACTGGGTCAAGTCAACCTGTGGAGGGGTCATGCAAATATGCATGCTTTAATCTCTTTACACGATCGGCTGAGTCAGTTCTAAGTCATTTTATTATCAGGTTCATTTCTTGCTTCGGGGTGGATTTTGTAATGGCTGTTGCATCCTCAAAGTCAGATTTCCATCCTCTGTACTTTTCAGGGCAGTCACTGAACTGGTTAAGCCCTGTGTTCACTATCTTTTTGCAAGCTGTGACGTAGAGACCTACTACTACTACTACTACTACTACTTAACATTTCTAAAGTGCTACTAGGGTTACGCAGCGCTGTACAGTTTAACAGAGAAGGACCTGCAGAGGAACAGGGTTTGTGGGAATCCCCTCCAGGGTTGCAGGATTCACGCGGGGACAGAAGCAGTCTGTGGGGTTCCCGTGGTGACGAAAGCAGTTCCTGCAGGGTTCCTGTGAAGGTGTAAGCTGCACCTGCGCCAGCCTCTCACCTACCGAGTACCAAGTTCTTTGAGACTAGTGCTGCCTCTTCCTCCTCGCTTTAACAACGCAGATACGGAAAGTCTTCCATTAATCCTCTGCTCCCGGTTTGATGTGCAGGCTTCAGCTCTGACACAGGTACAAGCATCAGAAGTCAACTGACCTACTGGCGTGTGCACGTGGCGACCTCTCAGCACACAGTGCCAGCGAAATCAGAGACTAGTCTTACATGTGCGCACCAGAGTGTTTCAAGTTCCAACTTCCGTTCCCTCTTGCCTGCAGTGCTGCGGCTCAAACCCAGAGAGACACAGAGAGCCAACCAGAATTTTTTTTAGGTACCATTAAATTCTTATGGGGATGGGTGGGGACCGGTAAGATTAACATTAACAATAAATTTATATTCCGCCATATACCTTTTCGGTTCGATGCGGACTACACATCAAAGAAGACTGGACATTTCCAGGAATAACAAAACATAACCTAACAAAAACAGAACATCCCTGAGCTACATATTCTATTTAACATTTTTAGCACAAATTTTCTAAATAGGTAAGTTTTAATCTGTTTGTGGAATTGGTTATAAGAGATTCCAGCGGGGACAGGTTCGATTCCAACTCTCTACTCTGA
This sequence comes from Microcaecilia unicolor, assembly GCF_901765095.1. Classification (NCBI taxonomy): domain Eukaryota; kingdom Metazoa; phylum Chordata; class Amphibia; order Gymnophiona; family Siphonopidae; genus Microcaecilia; species Microcaecilia unicolor. Next base: position 532,506,054 of record NC_044033.1, on the reverse strand, counting down.
AGCTCCTAGCGTGAGGCAGTTAGGTACAATTTGTCTGGCGTCAGGAGTGGACTGTGGCTGGTCGGCTGCCTCTTGCTTAATCACAGTGTGTTTTGCTGGGCGTAACTGCTCTACCGTTATCTGAGCCCAGTTCCTCTAAGCTACCAGAGTCTGTTGTTACTGTGTTTTCCTGGAGTGAGAGCTGGGGGTACTGCATTTTGTTTCATATACCGCGCCAACAGTGGGTACCATCTGGTCAGTTCACAAGTTTACAATATCAGCAAATAAATGGAAGGAACTTATAAAATCAAGGTTAGTGCTTTTCTCATCATGTACAATACAGTAGGTTAGATTGTGTATGTGGCACCTGAAAATTCCATGCGTAAGAAAAATATGCCTAGGCGTATCCTCTATAGTACGCCTAAATTTTATACAATAGGCTTAAATTTCTAATTACATTTCTACACGGTATATAAAATTATGCTGAACGCGTCTCCGCGCGACCAAATCTAGTTATGGCTATTCATGACATATTTTACTCGGCATACATCCTGATCCCTATGTTAGGCGGAGAGCGGGCATATTCTATAATAATGCGCATAGATTTTAGAAATGCCCACGCCCCGCCTATGACCAAGCCCTCTTATCAACTATCAGGCTTATTTTCAAAAGAGAAGGGCGCCCATCTTCTGAGACAAATCGGGAGATGGGCGTCCTTCTCTCAGGGTCGCCCAAATCGGCATAATCGAAAGCCAATTTTGGGCATCCTCAACTGCTTTCCATCGTGGGGGCGACCAAAGTTCACGGGGGCGTGTCGGCAGTGTACCGAAGGCAGGATGGGGGCGTACTTAAGTGATGGGCGTCCTCAGCCGATAATGGAAAAAAGAAGGGCGTCCCTGACGAGCCTTTGGCCGACTTTACTTGGTCCATTTTTTTTTCACGAAAAGGTGCCCGAACTGACCAGATGACCACCGGAGGGAATCGGGGATGACCTCCCCTTACTCCCCCAGTGGTCACCAACCCCCTCCCACCCCCCAAAATTTTTTTTAACATTTTTTGTCAGCCTCAAATGTCATACTTGGGTCCCTGGAGCAGTTTTTAGTGGGTGCAGTGCACTTCAGGCAGGCAGACCCAGGCCCACCCCCCCCCCTACCTGTTACATTTGAACTGGTAAATGTGAGCCCTCCAAAACTCGAGGGGTTAAGGGACAGTGGCAATTTGCAGTGTGTCCTAGTCAGGGGACAAAAACCAACCAGCTGGGGTCAGTGGAAAGCGGGGGGGGGGGGGGGGGACGGGACGTGGGGCTGGGAATGAAAGCAACAGACATGTCTAGGCCCAGCAGCTGGAGGAGGTTGCCATGGCAACCGGCTGCAACGCAAGGAGAAGCCAGACCTGGGAATGTGCTGAAACCAGAGGACACACGGCACCTCCCGGAATGGATTTGCTGAAATACTAGGAGAGATCCGTCAGAACCAGCCACAATGGCTGGGAAAATCAGTATCCAATTTAGGTGTTACGGAGGTGTATTAGAAACCATTTTAGGACTCAGGCTAATTATCAAAAAACTTCAACTAGTGTGGTTTGCAAATTTGGAATCTTTAAATGCTAAGAATATTGCTTTACCAACTGGAGAAATTCTTCAAATTGAAATTCAGCCCAAGGTTTCAGGTATAATTTTACACTCTAAACTCACTTGTGAAGCTCAAATAAATTATCTTGATAAGAAAACTGTTTTTAAGCTTAGACAATTATGAGCTATTAGAACTATTGGCCATTCTTTTACCTCGATTTGATTATTGCAATTTGTTACAAGGTGCTATTTCATTGAAGTTGGTAGACCAGAGATTTTCAACCTTTTTCATCTCATGGCACACTTAACACGGTGCTAAAATTGTCAAGGCAGACCCCCACACATGGTCCAGCATTTTCCCCCTCCCATTCATAGTCCAACATTTTACCTTCTCTTCCCCTCACCTCACAATCATCCAACATTTACCATCTCTTCCCCCTCCCTCAAAAATAGTCCAGCATTTACCTTTTCTTCCCCCCACAACCATGAAAATAGTCCAGTATCTCTCCCTCCTCTACCATCTCTGACCAGTGACCTGGCATCTCCCATTGTCTCTCTTGATTACCATCCCCCACCCCTAGTACCTTTTAAAATTTTTCATGTCGGAGATCGCGAGATGTACTGAGGAGAGCGGCAGCAGGAAGCTCTCCTCTTAGGCCCCGTCCTTCCCCCCACTCCACCAGCGACTGAAATCCGGACCAGAGCGAAATAAAAGCGAAGCGGGAACCGGAGGGAGTGTATGGACAACTTTGTAACACGCGGGGAACAAACAATGCCGGTGAAAACAGCGCGGAATGAAACAGAAAAGCCCCGCGCGGCGGAGTCAAAGATGGCCGACAGCCCCATACCAGAGACTCCCGAGATAAAGTTTACGGCACTGCAGCTACAACAACTAACCGAGGCGGTGCAGCAGGCGCTAGCCCCGCAGTTCCAACAATTATCAAGTCATCTCACGGCAGTGGAGACAAAGCTAGAGGATACCACGCGACGCACCGGAGAACTAGAGTAGCGCGTATCGGCTGCGGAGGATGAGGGGACCGGAGCAACAGCTGAAATAAAAGAACTACGCGAATTGGTGAAAAAACAGGCCCTGCAGATTGATGACCTCGAAAACAGGTCACGAAGAGAGAACCTACGGATCCTGGGCATCCCAGAGTCCGTCTCAGAACACCTACTGCCCAGCATCTTAGAGAAATGGCTGCAGGAGGAATTCGCTCTATCAGATGGAGCGGGGCCCTTGTGCTTAGAGCGGGCACATCGCGTGGGCAGAAAGCCGGACAGCACACAGAGGCCCCGAGTAGTCATGATTAAGGTGCACAATTTCATCCATAAAGTAGAAATTCTCAGAGGGGCGCGGCTCAAGAGAGACAAATTGACTTTTGAAAATTCTCCGGTTAAAATCTTTCAGGATTTCTCGATGTCTTTGCAGGAGAAGAGACGAAAATATGGACCAATATGCAAAACACTGGCTGAAGCAAACAAGAAATTTATGCTGGTATATCCAGCCACACTGCGGGTTCAACACCAGGACAAATGGCACTCATTCAAAACCGCAAAAGAGGCACAAGATTGGCTGACAGATTACCAAAGCCTAAAGCCTTGATGACAAAGCCTGATAGAACACAGATGGACATAAGCAGAACAATATGCAAGCCCAGGTGTTGGAGTCTTGATAAAGAATTTACAAGGCCGGATAATTCCCCGGGACGGTGAGAGTGGATGGGGAGGGGGGGGGGGGGGGGGGGGGGCTACACATCATTGATCCTTTCTCTCCCTTTCCGGTATTAGTATTGGGAAGGGGTTGGAAGAGGGGATGGAGATAAGGGAATGGGATGGGTTAAGGGATAGAGGGGGGTGGGAAGGGAGGGATGGGAGGCAAGGGGGGAAGGGAGGAAGGCAGGAACAAGACTTGATAGGTAATAATAGAACACGACAGTTGGAGGAGGGAGAATACATTGTAGACCCCTTGAGAGTCCCTATAAACATTTGCTTGCGCGCCATGGGTGAGGTTGGGCACCTGAGGCACCCGGTATTTTCAGAACCGCGTAGTTCAATAAAAATAGAACAGAGCAATAGTTAAAGCTACACGTTTCGCCACATGGAACGTGGGTGGGATATCTACACCTGTCAAACGGGCAAAAATATTATCAGCCCTTCAGAGGCACAAAGCAGATATATGCTGCCTGCAGGAGACAAAACTAACAACACTGGAACATAGCAAACTAAAAAGACGATGGGTGGGAGAAGTTCACGCAGCATCCTCCGGGGACAGGAAAAGTGGCGTAGCAATATTAATCAGAAAGGGACTGGCTGCCAAATCCGAATTAATAGAGGCTGACAAGCAGGGTCGATATGTGGTAATACGGTTATGGCTACAGCAGAGAGAGTATTTGGTTTCAGGCTTATACGGCCCAAATACATATGATGCTAAGTTCTACATGAAGCTAATCCAGCTATGCCTCCCATACACAACTACACAGTTGATAGTACTAGGTGATTTTAACCTAGTGGCAGACCCCGCTAGGGACTGCTCAAATCCTAGAGGGGCACATAGAGGAGGGCCAAGAGCACATGCTTTGTCAGCTTTTCAACGCTCACTGTACCTGGTGGACGCCTGGCGCAGCCTACACCCGGAAGAGCGTGATTACACACACCTATCTAGAGCCCACGGGACACTCTCAAGAATAGACTACATATTAGTGGCCCAAACTCTATTTCCCTGGGTGGTTAACGCGGAAATAGGCCCGGAAGAGGTATCGGACCACGCAATAGTGTGGATTGATATAGAGGCCCCAAATTTCTATCAACAACAAAGGGGTTGGCGATTTCCAGCATATTTGAGCCGAGACAGAGAATTTAAAGAATTTATACAAAAGAAATGGGAAGATTACGCTCTCTATAACAAAGAATATAAGGATAAACCTGGGATCTTCTGGGAGGCCGCAAAGGTGGTATTGCGGGGCGAAATAATCGCATTTGCCTATGCGAGAAGGAAGAAACACTCCATAGCGATCTTGAGGCTAGAGCATAGTCTAAAGAAAGCCAAGTCACAGCTTATCAAACACCCGTCCACTAAAGCAAAAGAGCAGGTACGAGCCATACAAATAACCTTAAATACCTTACTCCACGAGCGCAGTAGTAGAGCATTAGCTTGGCAAAAATTCAAACTGAATAGGTATGGCAATAGGACAGGGGCAATGTTGGCGAGGCTGGTAACGGCTTGGGGACCCCGTAGACCCATAATTACCCTTAAAGATGACAAAGGAATTGTACACAATAAAAGTGAAAAAATAGCAGAAATCCTGACCAACTACTTCGCTTCCCTTTACACAGCCTCCCAGGATCCAGAGGACGAGGCTATTCGAAATTTTTTGGATAGGGCAGATATACCAAAACTAACCAAGGCAGAGATAGAGGCTTTGGCAGCTCCACTAGATATACATAAGTACATAAGTAGTGCCATACTGGGAAAGACCAAAGGTCCATCTAGCCCAGCATCCTGTCACCGACAGTGGCCAATCCAGGTCAAGGGCACCTGGCACGCTCCCCAAACGTAAAAACATTCCAGACAAGTTATACCTAAAAATGCGGAATTTTTCCAAGTCCATTTAATAGCGGTCTATGGACTTGTCCTTTAGGAATCTATCTAACCCCTTTTTAAACTCCGTCAAGCTAACCGCCCGTACCACGTTCTCCGGCAACGAATTCCAGAGTCTAATTACACGTTGGGTGAAGAAAAATTTTCTCCGATTCGTTTTAAATTTACCACACTGTAGCTTCAACTCATGCCCTCTAGTCCTAGTATTTTTGGATAGCGTGAACAATCGCTTCACATCCACCCGATCCATTCCACTCATTATTTTATACACTTCTATCATATCTCCCCTCAGCCGTCTCTTCTCCAAGCTGAAAAGAAGAGATACAGGCAGTAATTAAATCCCTACCAACAGGGTCTGCCCCGGGACCGGACGGGTATTCAGGGGAATTTTATAAAATGCTGCCTAGCTCATCTTACCTTCCACTATGCAAGTATTTAGACCAGGCTGTCGGTGAGGGGAGGTTCCCACTGCATGCAAACTCTGCCCTGATCACATTGATATTGAAACCGGGACGCCCAGAGGACCAAGCGGGGTCCTATAGACCTATCTCCCTTTTAAATTTAGATCAAAAGATTTTGGCGAAGGTTTTATCTAACCGATTGGCTGAGATTTTACCAAGGTTAGTGGGGGAGGAACAAGTAGGATTCGTTAGGTCCAGGCAGGCAGCAAAAAACGTACGCCGACTCCTGTTGGCAATGGCTACAGGCCAATTGACAGAGACCCCAACAAACCTTTATTCAATCGATGCAGAAAAGGCATTCGACCAGGTGGGGTGGAAATACCTCTTTACAGTCCTTCAATATATGGGGTTTGATGGCTGGTTTTACAAGGCAGTGCAGACGCTTTATGCAGAACCCAAGGCCTCCATACTGGTGAATGGTATCAAAGCACAACCATTCAAGATTCTAAGGGGGACAAGACAGGGCTGCCCACTCTCCCCAGCGCTATTTATACTATCACTGGAGCCACTACTGAGAACATTAAAGAATATGGATGGAGTACCAGGAGTGCAGGTAGGGGGGAAGGTAGTCAAATCATTCGCCTTTGCAGATGACTTAATGGTAATCACAACACACCCATATAGAGCCTTGTCCAGGATGCTGGAGATAATGCAGAACTTTGGGCGCCTCTCTGGTTTTACTTTAAATGCACAAAAGTCCTTGGCTTTGGAGGTATACCCTACGCAAAATAAGCCAGATGCCTCAACATTTGCTCTGACCTGGGCCGGAAACAAGATCAAATACTTAGGCACATATATAACTCAAGATGTATCGAAACTGTACCAAGAGAATATTACACCGTTGCTGGCTATCACGAGTTTGAAGCTTAGCCAGTGGGAAACACTTCCTCTGTCACTTATGGGCCGCATCTCACTATACAACATGATGATAGTGCCGAAATGGCTGTATATTTTCCAGATCTTACCACTATACCTGCGCAGAGAAGATGAAAAAGCATTGAACAAGAAGATACAGCGGTTCCTCTGGAGAGGAAAGAAACCACGCATAGCGATTTCAACATTGCAGATTCCACGCGAATTTGGAGGACTCGGGTTATTGAGTATACGCCATCTCTCGGTGGCTAGCGGCATGAGACATATCTCAGACTGGTACAGGACCTCCTCCGAATTCTCAGACACAGAGCTGGAAACCTCGTTAATGAATGGAGTGCATTTTAGTAGCCTACTACATGGAAAAGGTGGGGAACACTTAGATGTTTTACAACGGTCGCATATACTTCCCACCGCAAAAGCGGTGTGGAAGTGGACTTGCAGATACCACCATTTTTCAAGCAACATCACTCCCTTCCTGTCCATATGTGGAAATCCGCAATTCCCTCCGGGAGAACTACACCGTGCATTTCGGAGTTGGCAAAGCAAAGGCTTGGTATATATCTTACAAGTCCTAACGGAAGAGGGTCGGGTGAAATCCTTTAAAGATCTTCAAAGCCAGCACGCTCTACCAAATGGAGACTATTTCCATTACATACAACTCAGTCATTATATAAACAGCCTGCCTAGAGAACACCTCACGGAGGATGTGCAAGAAGAACTTTCATCGGCTTATTCACTGCAGGCACAAACCAAAGTGCCAATGAAAATGCATCATAGGCATATAAGAGACATGATTATGGAAATAGATTATCAATCACTGGCCAAGGCGTGGAGTTTAGATCTATCAATTGAGATAACACCACAAATACTCAAGGATTACATATATTCAATTCAGAGATCTTCAAAATTGCTAACCTATAGCGAAATGGAATACAAGTTTGCGTTACGAACACATATCCCACCGAGGAGAGCATTCCATATGGGGTTCTCCCCTGACGGGGCATGCCCCAAATGCGCAGCTCCTGGAGCACTCTTGGGACATATGTTTTGGTCCTGCCCACCAATTCAACAATTTTGGAAAACACTACAGCAAGCCATAACATCAATGTGGGGGGCGACATGGCGGAGGGAAGCTAAACTGTTGTTTGGACAAGTCACAGCGATTAGACCACATCCAACAGGATTTAAGAGTTTCACACACAGAGCCACAGTAGTGGCGAAGAAAGTTATTCTCCGAGAATGGATTACAAATAAAGCACCAACATTACAACAGTGGCGTGGTTGCATGATGGACTTTATGAAATTCGAACGACGAATGGCAGTCCTTCAACAAGACTCTAGTTTTACAGAGAAAGATTTCTTCAGAATTTGGCATCCGTTCTGGCAGACAATACCTAAGGGGGGCAGAACTCGAATTCTCAACCTCTAATGACTGATAACAAAAGACTAAGACAAAAGTTAATCTAAGCATCCTCCCGGGGTGGGGTAGAGAGAGGGTTGATTCATGGGGGGGGGGGAGGGGGAAGGGGTTAGAATAGGGGAGGAAATAGAAAGAGTTTGTTTTGACTAAAAGTTATTCAGTTTTAATAAGTTGGTGATGATAAGATGAGACAAATTGACAAGTTTTCTAGAAATCTTGCTGTTTAGCACAAATATAGGAGATCAGTAGTAGAATAAGTAATGTGTGAGTGTATACCTTGGCACAAAGTAACAACGCATAAGTAACATGTAAATCACCTATGAATATATGTAAAGGAATGATAACTTCCAATAAACAAATTTTGAAATAAATAAAAGTTTTCTTGTCTCTAGCAATTTGCGGCAGCAAGCAGCGATTTCATACAGCCTGCTCGTGCCAACCCCAGAGCAGAGCCTTCTTTCTGACGCTTTCCACCTTTGTGGAAACAGGAAGTTACATCAGAGAAAAGGCTCTGGGGTCAATGCAAGCGGGCCGCATAAAATCGCTGCTCCCTGCCGACTGCTAAAGACATCAAAAACAACTTGCTCCATTCTGGCACAAGTAAGCCGGCCCAACTCTTGCGGCATACCTGGGGAGCAGCGGTGACACACCAGTGATTGAAAAATGCTGATCTAGACATCAGTTACTGCAGAACACAGAGGCCAGATTGATCTATGGGTAGGGAAATTTGAAAGTCTGTGTCCTTTGCTGAAAGATCTACATTGGCTGCTTATAAAATCTCACATTTCATTTAAAGTGGCATGTTTAGTTTATAAATCTTTAGAAGGGATGAAACTTAGCAACAGAGAAAATTGTAGGCCAATAAAGACTATCCTGCTTATTTTCGAAAGAGAAGGGTGGCCGTCTTCCGACACAAATCGGGAAATGGCCGGCCTTCTAGTAAGGCCGGCCAAATCGGTATAATTGAAAGCCGATTTTGGCCGGCTTCAACTGCTTTCCGTCGCAGGGCCGGCCAAAGTTCAAGGGGGCGTGTCGGCAGTGTACAGAAGGCGGGACGGGGCGTGGTTAAGAGATGGCCGTCCTCAGCCAATAATGGAAAAAAGAAGGCCGGCCCTGATGAGCATTTGGCCAACTTGGTCCCTTTTTGTTCACGACCAAGACTTGAAAAGGTGCCCGAACTGACCAGATGACCACCGGAGGGAATTGGGGATGACCTCCACTTACTCCCCCAGGGGTCATCAACCCCCTCCCACCCAAAAAAAGAAATTAAAACACATTTTTTTGCCAGCCTCTATGCCAGCCTCAAATGTCATACCCAGCTCCATCACAGCAGTATGCAGGTCCCTGGAGCAGTTTTTAGTGGGTGCAGTGGACTTCAGGCAGGTGGACCCAGGCCCATCCCCCCCTCTACCTGTTACACTTGTGGTGATAAATGGGAGCCCTCCAAAACCCACCCGAAACCCACTCTACCCACATGTAGGTGCCCCCCTTCACCCCTTAGGGCTATGGTAGTGTTGTACAGTTGTGGAGAGTGGGTTTTGGGGGGGGGGGGGTTGGGGGGCTCAGCACCCAAGCTATGCAGCTGGGATCAATTTGTGAAGTCCACTGCGGTGCCCCCTGTCCGGTTGGTGTCCTGGCATGTGAGGGGGACCAGTGCACTACAAGTGCTGGCTCCTCCCACGACCAAATGGCTTGGATTTGGCCGGGTTTCAGATGGCTGCTATTAGTTTCCATTATTGGCGAAAACCAATGGCGACCATCTCTAACTACTACTACTACTTAACATTTCTAAAGCGCTACTAGGGTTACGCAGCGCTGTACAATTTAACATGGAAGGACAGTCCCTGCTCGAAAAGCTTACAATCTAAAAAGACAATGTACAGTTAATCAGATAGGTCAGACAGATTGGGGCAACCTATATGTTCGAAAGGTTAGGTTCCAAACGCAGCATTGAAGAGGTGAGCTTTAAGCAAGGATTTGAAGATGGGTAGGGAGGGGGCTTGGCGTAGGGATTCAGGAAGTTTATTCCAAGCATAGGGTGAGGCGAGGCAGAAAGGGTGGAGCCTGGAGTTGGCGGTGGTGGAGAAGGTTACTGAGAGGAGGGATTTGTCCTGTGAGTGGAGTGTTCCAGGCATAGGGTGTGGCAAGGCAAAATGAGCGGAGCCTGGAGTTGGCAACCCTAACCCTAACACCAGCGATCTCTAAGGGTGGCCCAAATGTTGAGATTTGGCCAACTCCGACTGTATTATCGAAACGAAAGATGGCCGGCCAGGCCATCTTGTTTCAATAATACGGTCGAATACGCCGCTTTACAGGGCAGTCATTAGAGATGGCCGCCCTTATAGATGGCTGGCCCCATTTGATTAAGCCCCTCTATATGGCCTATCCAGTCTGCCCATCTATGCCATCTGCTCTCCACCTATCAGACCCTTACAGATCCTCTATACTTGTCCCAAGTTCTTTTGCATTCGAATACTGTTTTCATCTCCACCACTTCCACCGGGAGGCCATTCCACGAATCCACCACCCTCTCCGTGAAGAAGGCTACTTCTGGGTCAGTCCCCTTTCACGTTTTCCCCATCCCCCTAACTCATAAGTACATAAGTACATAAGTAGTGCCATACTGGGAAAGACCAAAGGTCCATCTAGCCCAGCATCCTGTCACCGACAGTGGCCAATCCAGGTCAAGGGCACCTGGCACGCTCCCCAAACGTAAAAACATTCCAGACAAGTTATACCTAAAAATGCGGAATTTTTCCAAGTCCATTTAATAGCGGTCTATGGACTTGTCCTTTAGGAATCTATCTAACCCCTTTTTAAACTCCGTCAAGCTAACCGCCCGTACCACGTTCTCCGGCAACGAATTCCAGAGTCTAATTACACGTTGGGTGAAGAAAAATTTTCTCCGATTCGTTTTAAATTTACCACACTGTAGCTTCAACTCATGCCCTCTAGTCCTAGTATTTTTGGATAGCGTGAACAGTCGCTTCACATCCACCCGATCCATTCCACTCATTATTTTATACACTTCTATCATATCTCCCCTCAGCCGTCTCTTCTCCAAGCTAAAAAGCCCTAGCCTTCTCAGCCTCTCTTCATAGGAAAGTCGTCCCATCCCCACTATCATTTTCGTCGCCCTTCGCTGTACCTTTTCCAATTCTACTATATCTTTTTTGAGATACGGAGACCAGTACTGAACACAATACTCCAGGTGCGGTCGCACCATGGAGCGATACAACGGCATTATAACATCCGCACACCTGGACTCCATACCCTTCCTAATAACACCCAACATTCTATTCGCTTTCCTAGCCGCAGCAGCACACTGAGCAGAAGGTTTCAGCGTATCATCGACGACGACACCCAGATCCCTTTCTTGATCCGTAACTCCTAACGCGGAACCTTGCAAGACGTAGCTATAATTCGGGTTCCTCTTACCCACATGCATCACTTTGCACTTGTCAACATTGAACTTCATCTGCCACTTGCACGCCCAATCTCCCAGTCTCGCAAGGTCCTCCTGTAATCGTTCACATTCCTCCTGCGACTTGACGACCCTGAATAATTTTGTGTCATCGGCGAATTTAATTACCTCACTAGTTATTCCCATCTCTAGGTCATTTATAAATACATTAAAAAGCAACGGACCCAGCACAGACCCCTGCGGGACCCCACTAACTACCCTCCTCCACTGAGAATACTGGCCACGCAATCCTACTCTCTGCTTCCTATCTTTCAACCAGTTCTTAATCCATAATAATACCCTACCTCCGATTCCATGACTCTGCAATTTCTTCAGGAGTCTTTCGTGCGGCACTTTGTCAAACGCCTTCTGAAAATCCAGATATACAATATCAACCGGCTCCCCATTGTCCACATGTTTGCTTACCCCCTGAAAAAAAAATGCATTAGATTGGTGAGGCAAGACTTCCCTTCACTAAATCCGTGCTGACTTTGTCTCATCAGTCCATGTTTTTGTATATGCTCTGCAATTTTATTCTTAATAATAGCCTCCACCATCTTGCCCGGCACCGATGTCAGACTCACCGGTCTATAATTTCCCGGATCTCCTCTGGAACCCTTCTTAAAAATCGGAGTAACATTGGCTACCCTCCAGTCTTCCGGTACTACACTCAATTTTAGGGACAGATTGCATATTTCTAACAGTAGCTCCGCAAGTTCATTTTTTAGTTCTATTAATACTCTGGGATGAATACCATCAGGTCCCGGTGATTTACTACTCTTCAGCTTGCTGAACTGACCCATTACATCCTCCAAGGTTACAGAGAATTTGTTTAGTTTCTCCGACTCCCCCGCTTCAAATATTCTTTCTGGCACCGGTGTCCCTCCCAAATCCTCCTCGGTGAAGACCGAAGCAAAGAATTCATTTAATTTCTCCGCTACGGCTTTGTCCTCCTTGATCGCCCCTTTAACACCATTTTCGTCCAGCGGCCCAACCGACTCTTTGGCCGGTTTCCTGCTTTTAATGTATCTAAAAAAATTTTTACTATGTATTTTTGCTTCCAACGCTAATTTCTTCTCAAAGTCCTTTTTTGCCCTCCTTATCTCCGCTTTGCATTTGGCTTGGCATTCCTTATGATCTATCCTGTTACTTTCAGTTGGTTCTCATCTCCACTTTCTGAAGGATTGTTTTTTGGCTCTAATGACTTCCTTTATCTTACTGTTTAGCCACGCCGGCTGACGTTTAGTCTTTTTTCCCTTTTTTCTAATACGTGGAATATATTTGTCCTGAACCTCCAGGATGGTGTTTTTAAACAGCATCCACGCCTGACGCAAGTTTTTTACTCTGCGAGCTGCTCCTTTCAGTCTTTTTTTCACCATTTTTCTCATTTTGTCGTAATCACCTTTTCTATAGTTAAACGCTAGCGTACTTGATTTCCTAGTTTCACTTCCTTCAATGCCAATATCAAAACCGATCATATTATGATCACTGTTATCAAGCGGCCCTCGTACCGTTACCCCCTGCACTAGATCATGAGCACCACTAAGGACTAAGTCTAGTATTTTTCCTTCTCTTGTCGGCTCCTGAACTAGCTGTTCCATGAAGCTGTCCTTGATTTCATCAAGAAATCTTATGTCCCTTGCGTGTACAGATGTTACATTAACCCAGTCTATATGCGGGTAATTGAAATCCCCCATTATTATTGTGTTGCCCAGTTTGTTTGCGTCCCTGATTTCCTTTAACATTTCCGCATCCGTCTGTTCGTCCTGGCCAGGCGGACGGTAGTACACTCCTATCACTATCCTTTTCCCCTTTGCACATGGAATTTCAATCCACAGTGATTCCAAGGAGTGTTTTGCTTCCTGCAGAATTTTCAATCTATTTGATTCAAGGCTCTCATTAATATACAATGCTACCCCTCCACCAATCCGATTCACCCTATCACTACGATATAATTTGTACCCCGGTATGACAGTGTCCCACTGGTTATCCTCCTTCCACCAGGTCTCAGAGATGCCTATTATATCTAATTTTTCATTTAGTGCAATATATTCTAACTCCCCCATCTTATTTCTTAGGCTCCTGGCATTCGCATATAGACATTTCAAACTATGTTTGTTGTTCCTAAGTACATCATGCTTAGTACTTGACAGTATTAATTGGCAATCTTTTGTCTGATTTTTATTGTTATTTAAGGATACCCGATCTACTACAATCTCTTTTGCAACCTCACTATCAGGATACTCTATCTTCCCTGTTATGGTGATATCTTTGAAAGATACCTTATCCTGAACCATGCTCTTTTGAGCGACTGTCGGCCTTCCCCCCATTTCTAGTTTAAAAGCTGCTCTATTTCCTTCTTAAACGCCGATGCCAGCAGCCTGGTCCCACTCTGGTTAAGATGGAGCCCATCTCTCCCGGATGTTGCCGTTCTCCAACAATGGTTGAATGGCTCAATTAACTACTTTTCTAAAAAGATTTGTCATAGATTAATCTTAGAACACTCTTCACTTTCTGAGTTTAAAAATATTGGATGACATCTCGTTACGAGGAAGATGCACCCCTTCCATATAGTTCACTTCGAAAGGCTTTAAATAAAGGCAAACTTGCTCTCAAAATTGGTTGATACATAAGTACTTAGGTAATGCCACACTGGGAAAAGACCAAGGGTCCATCGAGCCCAGTATCCTGTCCATGACAGCGGCCAATCCAGGCCAAGGGCACCTGGCAAGCTTCCCAAACGTACAAACATTCTATACATGTTATTCCTGGAATTGTGAATTTTTCCCAAGTCCATTTAGTAGCAATTTATGGACTTGTCCTTTAGGAAACAGTCTAACCCCTTTTTAAACTCTGCTAAGCTAACCTCCTTCACCACTTTCTCCGGCAACGAATTCCAGAGTTTAATTATACGTTGGGTGAAGAAAACGTTTCTCCGATTTGTTTTAAATTTACTACACTGTAGTTTAATCGCATGCCCCCTAGTCCTAGTATTTTTGGAAAGCGTGAACAGATGCTTCACATCCACCTGTTCCACTCCACTCATTATTTTATATACCTCTATCATGTCTCCCCTCAGCCGTCTCTTCTCCAAGCTGAAAAACCCTAGCCTCCTTAGTCTTTCTTCATAGGGAAGTCGTCCCATCCCCGCTATCTTCGTTGCCCTTCGCTGCACCTTTTCCAATTCCACTGTATCTTTCTTGAGATGCTGCGACCAGAATTGAACACAATACTCAAGGTGCGGTCGCACCATGGAGCGATACAACAGCATTATAACATCCTCACACCTATTTTCCATACCTTTCCTAATAATACCCAACATTCTATTCGCTTTCCTAGCCGCAGCAGCATACTGAGCAGAAGGTTTCAGTGTATTATCGACGACGACACCCAGATCCCTTTCTTGGTCCGTAACTCCTAACGTGGAACCTTGCATGACGTAGCTATAATTCAGGTTCTTTTTTCCCACATGCATCACCTTGCACTTGCTCACATTAAACGTCATCTGCCATTTAGCCGCCCAGTCTCCCAGTCTCGTAAGGTCCTTCTGTAAATTTTCACAATCCTGTCGCGAGTTAACGACTTTGAATAACTTTGTGTCATCAGCAAATTTAATTACCTCGCTAGTTACTCCCATCTCTAAATCATTTATAAATATATTAAAAAGCAGCGGTCCTAGCACAGACCCCTGAGGAACCCCACTAACTACCCTTCTCCATTGTGAATACTGCCCATTTAACCCCACTCTCTGTTTCCTATCCTTCAACCAGTTTTTAATCCACAATAGGACATTTCCTCCTATCCCATGACCCTCCAATTTCCTCTGTAGCCTTTCATGAGGTACCTTGTCAAACGCCTTTTGAAAATCCAGATACACAATATCAACCGGTTCCCCTTTGTCCACATGATTTAATTTGTAAGTTTTTAAACTTTATGATCTGCTGTAACTTCTCTCCATTTATTGTAATCCACCTTGAATTTAGATGAAATAAGACGGAATATGTCATACATTAGAATAGCAAAGAATTACAGCCTGAGGATCAGGGCTGACTGGTTCGGATCCCAAAGTGAGGGGGCACAGCTGCTGCCACCCGCAATACCACATACCTTGGCTGGAATTGCAGCCTGAGGATGAGGCAAGTCTCCCGTGTGAACAGGACAGGGGAGGTTACATTTGGAGTAGGGGGCACATTTCTTTTATACAGGGCAGGAGATTACTATCAGATAAGTAGGCAGGTCTCCTTTCTATGAAATAGGCTGAGGAGGCAGGTCTCTTTTTCTTATTTTATTTGCATTTTGCTCCCACCTTTTTCAGGTGAGTTACATTCAGGTACTCTGGATATTTCTCTGTCCCAGAAGGGCTCACAATCTAAGTTTGTACCTGAGGCAATGGAGGGTTAAGTGACTTGCCCAAGATCACAAGGAGCAGCAGTGGGATTTGAACTGGCCACCTCTGGATTACAAGACCGGTACTCTAACCACTAGGCCACTCCTCCACTCAGCAACATTCCATGTAGAATCTCAAATAGTAGCAACAGAATCTCAAATAGTAGCAACGTTCCATGTTCCACTGCACTAACCACTAGGCTACTCCTGCACTAGCAATATTCCATGTAGAATCTCAAATAATAGCAACAGAATCTCACATAATTTATTTGGATTTTGCTCACACCTTTTTCAGTAGTAGCTCAAGGTGAGTTACATTCAAGTACTCTGGATATTTCTCTGTCCGAGGAGGGCTCACAATCTAAGTTTGTACCTGAGGCAATGGAGGGTTAAGTGACTTGCCCAAGATCACAAGGAGCAGCAGTGGGATTTGAACCGGCCACCTCTGGATTGTAAGACCAGTGCTCTAACCACTAGGCCACTTCTCCACTAGGAGCATTCTGTCTAGAATCTCAAATAGTAGCAACATTCCATGTAGACCAACATTCCATGTAGAATCTCAAATATTTATTAATTTAGATTTTGCTCACACATTTTTCACTAGTAGCTCAAGGTGAGTTACATTCAGGTACTCTGGATATTTCTCTGTCCCAGGAGGGCTCACAATCTAAGTTTGTACCTGAGGCAATGGAGGGTTAAGTGACTTGCCCAAGATCACAAGGATTTGAACCATCCACCTCTGGATTATAAGACCGGTGCTCTAACCACTAGGCCACTCCTCCACTAGCAATATTCTGTGTAGAATCTCAACTATTTATTTATTTGGATTTGGCCCCCACCTTTTTCAGTAGTAGCTCAAGGTGAGTTACATTCAGGTACACTGGATATTTCTGTGTCCCAAAAGGGTTCACAATCTAAGTTTGCACCTGAGGCCACGGAGCACCTGTGCATGTCAAGGCTGGTGCTTTAACCACTAGGCCATTCCTCCACTCCTTTTAAACAGGGCAGGAGATTGAGGGGATTACGGCTGGAGGAGGAGGAGGCGTAGATTTATACGCAGTCTTTGCATATTTGTACTGTACAAGGAATGGAAAGATCCCTGGTGTACGTACAGGACACCTGAATCAGGTCAGTTTCCTCATTATTCCCAGCGCTGGTTTCTGATTACTCTGCTATTTCAACCCAGAGCTGCTTTGTGAGCTGCACCAAGCCTTTCTGGACCCCTCACATTCTTAAGACAGATGTTTAATAGCTAAATATTTTTCTCAGCCAGGGCGAGTGATGGATTTTCAGTCAGCCAGCGTGGGAATGTGCAGTCTGTATACAGCACTTCCTTCCTACGCTCACATGGGACAGTAGTACAAAAGCTTCTCCTCATTTACACCCCCTGCCTCCCAAATTCCTCCTCCGCTACACACACTGGATTCCTTAAATCTGGGGCTGGTGGGCTCATGTCTTCATTGGTCCCAGCTGTTCCCTGGAAATTCCCTTCCTCTGCCTTTGCCAGGAAAATGCAGGGGACCATGAATCCTCCTGTCATTTGCACATGGAGGGAATCAGCTCACACTGGAGTCCTTTGTGCAGATTCAGGCTCTTTTCATGGATTTCTTTCCCAGGACTTGATACCAACTTCACCCATTTGGCCTGGAGTGGGCTGCAGTGCAGTACAGAACAGATAACGTATAATGCTGGTCCCACCCAAATCACGGCAACACTCCATGCTACCAATCCCAGGACAATCTGTTGCTTCCCCGTGTCTCTCTCTCAATAGCAGACTATGCACTTTTCCTCCAGGAACTTGCCCAAACCTTTTAAAACCTAGATACACTAACCGTTGCTACTACACTCTCTGGCAAAGAGTTCCAGAGCTTAACTATTTGTTGAGTGAAAAAATATTTCCTCCTCTTTGTTTTAAAAGTATTTCCATGTAAATTCCTCGAGTGTCCCCTAGTCTTTGTACTTTTGGAATGAGTAAAAAGTTGATCTACTCATTCTACACCACTCAGGATTTTGTAGACCTCAATCATATCTCCCCTCATCCGTCTCTTTTCCAAGCTGAAGAGCCCTAACCTTTTTAGCCTTTCCTCATACGAGAGGAGTTCCATCCCCTTTATCACTTTGGTCACTCTTCTTTGAACCTTTTCTAATTCCGCTATATCTTTTTTGAGATACGGCGACCATAATTTAACACAATACTCAAGTTGCGGATGCACCACGGAGCGATACAAAGGCATTATAGTATTTTCGGTCTTATTCACCATCCTTTTCCTAGTAATTCCTAACATCCTGTTTGTCTTTTTGCTGCTGCTGCACATTGAGCAGATTTCAGCATATTATCTACGATGACACCTAGATCTTTTTCTTGATTGCTGGACTCCTAAAGTGGATCCCAGCTCCAGGTAACTATGGTTTGGATTATTCTTCTCAATGTGCATCACTTTGCATTTGTCCACATTAAATTTCTTCTGCCATTTGGATGCCCAGTCTTCTGATTTCCTACAGTCTAACTGCAATATTTCACAGTCCACACGTGTTTTAACAACCTTGAATAGTTTTGAATCATCTGCAAATTTAATCATCTCATTCATCGTTCCGATTTCCATATCCAGCACCTCTCCTTTCCATCTAGCCACCCCTCCTTACATGGGAACCAGGACTTCTCTCCCTTCCTTACAGCCAGCCAGTACCCTCCCCCCCCCCCCCCCCCCACCACCTGAGTCCAGCACCTTTTCCTTCCAACCAGACAGCTTCCCACCACCACCACCTCACCACAGGTCCAGCATCTCCCCTTTCAAACTAGCCAGCCCTCCTTCAATGGGTCAAGAGCCTCTCTCCCTTCCTTCCAGTCAGCCACCCCCCCCCCCCCTTTCAGGTCCAGCACCTTTTGATCTTACCTCCAAGCCCCTTTCTCCCTTCCCTCCAGCCCCCCTCCCCCCACAAGTCCAGCACTTCTCTCCCTTCCCTCCAGCACCTCTGTCTTTTTCTCTCCCTTGCTTCTGCCACAGTGCTTCCAGTTTACAGTACTGGCACTACCCGGCAGTAATTCACACACACAGGCCAGCTCCTGGAGTTTCTCTGCCGTATCCTGTCCTAAACAGGAAGTTATATCAAAGAGGGTAGGACGTGGCAAAGAGAACCCCGGAGCCGGTCTTAGTGTGTGACTCGCTGCCGAGTAGCACCAATATTGTGAACTGGAAGGCACCACGGCACAAGTGAGAGAGAGAAAAAACAGAAGTACCAGACCTGCGGGACGGGATGGGAGTGGGAGCAGAGGGAAAGAAGCAAACGAGCCAGGGATGTCAGATCATTGGTGGTCAGGGTGCACCATTGCTGTGTGGGCCTCTGGCAAAAGTGAGTGGGCCTGGGCCCACCCAGGCCTACCCGTGACTACACCCCTGTTTCAGTGCCTGCGAATATTATAGGAGGGACCTCCATTCAAAAGCCTGAGCCACTGTGTAACTGCATATAAGAAAGGATTAGATATTTAAAGTCTCTCTTTGTGTGTAACAAATATCTATTCCTTTGAAGGTACAGAGTAATCATTTTGCCTTCTGAAGTTCATGTTGGGAATTTTTCTTTTTTTTTTTTTAAATTTATATGAAGTCTTTATTAATAAATGGTACATTCTTCCAACAGTACAATCCGTGATATCAGTACCGCTTAAAACATTATATAATGACAGAAGTATTGATTTACAAATCAGGTTTCTCCAAACAATACTAAAACCACAACACTTTATCATATGATACGTGTTACCTCCGCACCAGAGCAAGAATGAAATAATATTGATATCCTTCGGGACTTCAAATTTTTATAGAATTTTTATAAGAAAAGACAAACAAACTCCACTCCCCCCCCCCCCCTCCCTCGCCCAACCCAGACTGGTTTTATGAATCAACAGTTAGATTATGTATGAAGGAGAAAGGAGTCCCAGATCAGATGCCATTTATTGGTGCGATTGCTCCGCTCTGCAATAAGCCGCTCCATCTCACACACATATCTCAGCTTTCGAATCCACCGAGTTAAAGGTGGGGTCGTAGTCTGTTTCCAACAGGCTGCTATAACAATTCGAGCTGCACATGTGGCATAGCGCAACAGTGTTTGTTGATTCGATAAGAGGCCTGCTGCTTTAGCAGAGAATAAGTAGATAGTGGGTTGCCAAGAAATCTGTAACCCCAGCCATAGCTGCAGCCTACTATGGACCGCTTTCCAGAAAGCCATTATTTTCTTACAATGCCACCAAATGTGTCCCATGGTTCCCTTCACTCCACATCCTCTCCAACACAGCCCAGATAAGGTAGGGTAAATACGCTGTAAACGCTCTGGTGTCATATAGCACCTAAATAGGACTTTAATGGCATTTTCTTTAAATGGCACATGAGATGACACCCCCGCCGCGGCCTGTTCCATCCTCTCCCATGCCCCCTCCTGTAGTTCAATACCCAAGTCCCTCTGCCAGCTTTTCCTGTGAAGTATGTAACGGGGTGTTTGTTGAGTAATAATGTGATGTAGGCGGGATATCAGCCCTGTAGTCGTGCCCGGCCCCTCAGAAATTTGCTCGAGAGCGGATTGCTTCCTGTGCAATACTTCCTGTATAGCTTTTGTCTTAAGAAAATGGGTAAGTTGAAAATATGCATATTTATCAGTCACCACTGTCGGGAACTGTTGTTGAGCTTCTGCAAAGGACAGTAGGGCCTCACCAACAATCAGTTGCCCCCATGTTCGCAAACCTCCCTCATACCATCTAGTAAATATGCCCCTCTCTGTCCCCGGAACAAACAATGGGTTATACGCGTCAATAAGCAGCTGCGCTGTGGAAACAGACTGTCCCAATTAGCCATGGTTACATATATAGAAGGACATAGCCCATCTTCTAGGAACCTAAGGGACCGCAGTAGCCAAATTAATGCTCCCAGCGGTCTATCACTCATGGTAAACTGTTCCAAATCCACCCATTGCTGGTCAGGATAGGCCTGAAACCATTCCACAGCAGCACGCGCCTGAGCTGCTCTATAGTACCAAGCTATGTTAGGGACCCCAAGCCCTCCTCTTTTTCTATCCTGGTACAAAAAGGCCCTCGCTAACCTCGGACGTTTACCAGCCCAAATGAATCGCACAATACGGTCTTGTAGTGCAGCAAGAAATTTGCGGGGCAACGAGATCGGAAGAGCCTGGAATAAATACAATAAGCGCGGTAATATGTTCAGTTTAACTGCCGCGATACGGCCAAGCCAGGAAAGCGCAATATCTCCCCATCTCTCCAAGTCAGCGGCTAGAACTCGGCCCAGTCCCTTGTAATTTGCCGTAAAGAGGTCAGGAAGCCTAACCGTTATGTTCACCCCCAAGTATCGTATACTCCCACTAGCCCACCGAAAGGCATACGTATCCTTTAAGGTTTCCACCTGGTCTTCGGGTAGGGTTACGTTTAGAGCCTCAGATTTTGACATACTTACTTTAAAGCCGGAGACTGTCGAATACTGTTCAATATTTTTCAGGAGCTCAGGAAAGGATGTCAAAGGGCGATTTATGTGCCCTCCCTGCTATTGTGATTCCAGTGATCCCCGGATTAGATCTAACCCTGGAAGCAAAAGGTTCCATAACCATGGCAAACAGCAACGGGGAGAGTGGGCAGCCTTGCCTAGTACCTCTGTGCAAAGTAAAAAAGTCGGAGTAGCCTCCGTTTAGTCTGATACATGCTTTAGGCGAAGCATAAAATGCTTGAATCCATCTACAAAATTGGGGTCCTATCCCAAAGGTCTCCATCACCTTGTACATAAATGGCCAGTGCACCCTGTCAAAGCTCATTTCAGCATCTAAGCTAAGAAGGCACATAGGCCTTCGCAGTCTTTTTGCCAAATACATTAAATCTACCACTCGCCTCGTATTGTCCATTGCTTTTCTATAGGAAACAAAGCCCACCTGATCAGGGTGGATAATCGCTGGAAGCAAGAGGGCTAGCCTATTGGCTAGAACTTTGGCTAAGATTTTGACATCTGCGTTCAGAACAGATATGGGACGATAAGACCCACATTCCGTGTGATCTTTGTCTGGTTTCGGTATCACTGCTATCCAGGCCTCTAGCATGGAAACCGGTAAAGACTCCCCCCGCCCAATTTGGTTAAACAGATCAGCCAGGAGTGGAGACAATTCTGGGGCAAACTTTTTATAGAACTCACTAGGGAGCCCATCCAGGCCAGAGGATTTACAAGATGGTAAATGTTGAATAGCTTTGTTTATCTCAAGCGGCGTGACTGGCTCATCCAGCAGGTCTCGCTGCTGGACTGTTAGGGAAGCTACATCAGTCTCAGCTATATAGTTTACAATGGAGTCTGCTGGGGGATTTATTTCACGAGTGTATAACTCCCGGTAAAATTCACTAAATTGCTTCCTAATAGCCTCCGATGTATGCAACATGTTTCCCCCCCCTCCCCCCCTCTCCCTGACATGGGTTACAGCCCTTTCCACCTTTTGCCAACGCAGCCGCAAGGCCAGGAGGCGCCCCGCCTTATTGGAAAATTCATAAGAATAGACTTTCGATCTAGATTGCAGTTGGCTTAACTGTTCAGAGTAGATAGAGTCCAACTGAAGGCGCTGAGCTCGCAACTCCTCCAGCACAGCCAGAGAGCTTCTAACTTCCTGATCCTATCCATGCATTGGGCCACTTGCTTTCTGCGAATCCGCGCTCTCCTACTGGCCAGCTGTAAAAAATAGCCTCTCGACACTGCCTTCATAGCATCCCACACAATGCTCAGGGGGGGCCCAGACTCCCTATTGATCTCCAGGTACTCTCTCAACATTTTCTTACAACCCTCCACCACCTCACCCTCTTGTAACATTGTGGCATTAAGTGCCCATCTCATATCTTTGGTCTCCGTCTTAATTGTAGGTAAATTAACCCAAACTGGGGCATGATCTGATAAAGTTGCACTACCAATTCCCGCTCCTGGCCCCTGCTCAGCTAAAGCTACATCCAAAAAGATATAGTCAATGCGTGAGTACGATGCATGCACTGTGGAGTAGTATGTATAGTCTCTCACTTGCGCATTATTCAAACGCCACACATCTAGGGTCCCTAAGGAAGTGGCCAGGGATCCCAGCGCCCATGCATCCCGGGTGCTTACAGGCTGCACAGGCCCAGACCGGTCCAGACTCGGGTCCATAACTCCGTTGAAATCACCCCCCATTATTATAGATCCCTGAGCAAATGTTGCTAATACATTTTTTATTTTTGTATAGAAATCCCTCTGGTGATCATTTGGAGCGTATATGCAGGCTAGGGTTATTTCCGTTTGGTCTAATATTGTATGTATGAACAGATAACGCCCTCCAGGGTCCCTTTTGATCTTTACTATTTGGGCTGCGACTGACTCATGAAACAACACTGCCACCCCCCTTTTTTTAGATCCCTCATTGGAAGAGGCAAAGAAGGACTTGGGAGAGGAGTCTTTCATGTTTTCGGAATTTTTCTTTTTTAATGTAACTCTTTCACTACTAAATGTGTTTCTTTCAGCTACTTATCCCAATGTGAAGGAATTTTTTTCTAGCAATAAATCATTGCTACCGAGTTTCTTTTTACTGAATAAGAGCATAGTGTATCAATGCTTAAGAAATGTAAGAATAAAAGGTTTATAGGGAGAAACGTGACCTCGGAATAAGAGACCAGTTTACTGTGAAAGATTTAAAGGATGTCGCTTTATGCAAGTGATGAAATCAGGGATCAGGTTAAAGATGAAGGTTCTTACGCTTTGCTCCATGTAATGGGAAACAAACTGACACTTCCCAAACACGAGGGAGCCCACGCCATCAAACACAGAGTTTATTCAGCCCATGGACTCATCCCGGTGCCGTTCGCAGGGCTCCTTGTTCCTCCATTTCACTGGCACTGGTTTTGTTTCGTGTAATATCTTTCATGCTCTGCTCCAGTATTTTCAAGAGTTAATGTTGAAGATGCTATAAATTGAGCAGAGATTCTCGATCCAGTCTTCGGGTCACTCCCAGCCAGTCAGATCTTCAGGATACCCAAAATGAATATGCATGAGAAGTTTGCATGCACTGCTTCCATTGTATGCAAATCTATCTCATGCATATTCATTGTGGGTATCCTGAAAGCCTGACTGGCTGGGAGTGACCCGAGGACGGGGTTCAGAATCATTGGTCTAGAGTGACAGGGGAGAGTATGCCGCTTTTGCTTTTGAAGAGGTGCGCTGCCTCGCCCGTTCGCAACCAGAGACAGCTGCAGCTCCAAACAATTTTTGGAAAGATTCACTGTGCCCAGCCATACGCTGGTTCATGCCTGTGATTTTTCTTTCGCAGTTTTATCTAATTCAGGGGAACTGTTTGAATTTCTGAAGGGATGTGATTAATTGGATCTAGTGTCATCTGCTGCATCTCTGCATTAACTGGGAAGACCCCCAGGAATGATTTGGGATTGTGTACATTTTATTGATCCATAAGAACAAAAGACTAGACATACTGGGACAGACCAATGGTCCATCTAGCCCAGTAGCCTGAGTGGAGGAGTGGCCTAGTGGTTAGGGTGGTGGACTTTGGTCCTGGGGAAGTGAGGAACTGAGTTGGATTCCCACTTCAGGCACAGGCAGCTCCTTGTGACTCTGGGCAAGTCACTTAACCCTCCATTGCCCCATGTAAGCCGCATTGAGCCTGCCACGAGAGGGAAAGCGTGGGGTACAAATGTAACAACAAGAACAAAAAAAAAAACAGTGTCCAAGCCAAGTCACAAGCACCTGGCAGAAACCCAAACTGTGGCAACATTCCATGTGAACAGCAAGATTCTGGACACCTAAAGAGTCACAAGATTCCATGAACAATCTCAGAATAGCAACATTCCATGTAGAATCCCAAAGAATAGCAAGATTCTGGAATCCTAAATGGACTTGGAGAAACTCCACTGCTTATTTCTGAGATAAGCAGCATAAATGTTTTGTACTTTTTTGGGATCTTGCCGGGTATTTGTGACCTGGATTGGCCACTGTTGGAAATAGGATCCTGGGCTTGATGGACCTTTGGTCTGTCCCAGTGTGGCAATACTTATGGACTTTACTTATAGTACATAGTAGCATAGTAAATGATGGCAGATAAAGAGACCTGTACGGTCCATCCAGTCTGCCCAGCAAGATAAACTCATTTTACATGGTATGTGATACTTTATACCCGAGTTTGATTTCTCCTTGCCTTTCTCAGGGCACAGACCGTAGAAGTCTGCCCAGTACTGTTCTTGTACTAAATTCTGAAGCTAACGTCGAAGCCTCTTAAAATTTACACTCCAGCCCATCCCTATCAATTCAGTCATGATCAGGGCGTAGACCGTAGAAGTCTGACCAGCACTGGTTTCGCTTCCCAATTACCCCATTTAGCCCAAATACCCCAAACAATTGGGTAATTGTTTCCCAATCACCCAATGTAGAACCCCAAAGAATAGTAAGATTCTGGAATCCTAAAGAGTGCCAAGATTCCATTCAGAATCCCAAAGAATAGCAAGATTCTGGAATCCTAAAGAGTGCCAAGATTCCATTCAGAATCCCAAAGAATAGCAAGATTCTGGAATCCTAAAGAGTGCCAAGATTCCATTCAGAATCCCAAAGAATAGCAAGATTCTGGAATCCTAAAAAGAGTGACAAGATTCCATGCAGAATCTCAGAGTAGCAACACTCCATACTACAAATCCCAGGGCAAGCAGTTGCTTCCCCATATCTGTCTCAATAGCAGACTATGGACTTTTCACCAGCTGCTCTCCTTTTACAGGCATTCCCATCCACACTTCCCTTTTTCTTCAAGCCCTATCCATCAAGCGCTACCATCTGCAATAAATCAACTTATTCTACATCTCTCTTTAATGTCCGTCAGTTTATTTGCAACTTTCAATACGCAAGGCCAAGATTTGGATTGGATTGCTTTGAATTTATTCATTTTATGTACCACCTTAGATCTCAGTGCCAAAGCAGTTTACAAATGCAATCACATAAAATAAAATAAAATAACAAGTACAGTACAAAATGTAAACATCAACCATACCAGGCAAACAGTATCTGCAATAAATCAAACATAATAATCGATGGAACAGCTTACGAAACACAGTATATGAAGAAGCTTTTTGAAGATCCTCAGTTCTGTATAATTATGGTACAGCCAGAGACCCCCCACTGGAATGGTGGCGGGCCCAGTCATAGAGCTCAGGCTGTTACAGACCTTGGCCGAGTCAGAAATCTGATGGCTGGCATCACTGGGAGCTTACTGGAAAAGTATGGCCTAGTTTGTAGCCCGGATTGAGGCCTAAAAGTTAGGTCAATAGATATGGAAACAAAATGGAGGATTTCAGCACAAAATGGAAGCCCGTATCTGTTACAAAGTGGAATTTTCTCTAATGTAAGTTAGAAAAACAAGTTGAGAAATGAGTGAGTCATGCCAGGTGCAGCTGGATGCAGGGTCTTGCTTAAGATTTGTGGTCAAGCGAGCTAGAGACAAAACCATGTTAGCAAGATAGAAGCTACTCATTAGCATGAGCCAATCAGTGACAACCATGACATTAGCATAGATCCAATCAGGTATATCTACTGTCATATTATCCATATCCTGAGGGCACCTATAAAAATCAGGGTATTTCCTGGTTTAAGCTAGAGAGAGAAGGGTTGGCACTCTCTCTCTCCAAGGGAAACCAATGTGTCCAGCAGAATTGACAAATTACCTAATTGCTTTCCCTTGTAAAACCTCTAATTGGTAAGAGAAATTATAAAAGATTAGGAACTAATTAACACCTGTTTGCAGCTTATTATATTCCTATAATTAATTGATTGTACGTGCCTGTTGTCAATCACTGATTTGACTTATACCTTGGCAAATAAACTCCTCATTCCAAATGATGATTTGTGGGCTTCACTTAATGTTCAAAGGCTGTAAGTATAAATGCTTTTGCTGTATCAGGCTGTCTTTCACTGCATTGTATAACTTGTAACCTAAATCCAGTTTGTCATAAGGCTGGTATCTATTCCTTGCCAGTGCTGAGAGGCGGACTAATGCGGGTCCCTTAGACCTAACGTCTCTCTCAGGGGCAATTCCTTTTAGAACTTCATAACTCCTTGATTACCCCAGTACTAGTGTTATTTAGAGATGGAGTCAGATTAAGGTCACTCCAGCCTTCTGGGGGGGCTCGGGACCCCTCAATTCAAAACAGTTCCAAAGGGAAGGACCAACGTAAGAAAATACACGCTTCCAACTGGATGAAAGTTTGATAATATCAACACTGTAAAGTTGCAAAAGACTTTTCTGTGAAGAACGAAGATCCCGCTGAGGAATATCCTTCTGTAACTTACCGCAAAGATAAACTGGATGTTGAAAATGAAACGATTTATAAACCAAACACAACAGCTTGAAACTGATGCAGACAACGTAAAGAAAAAAGTTCAGGAGTGATCTGATCTGATCTTTAAGAGCCATATTTTCCACCAGTTGCAAGCATTGGAGGCTTGATTTACTCAATCCAATCAGAAAGCATAAATTAGCTTCTTTAAGTTATATTCAGATAATACAGGCTTCAACTGGTGCAAGAGACGAAGATAATAAAAACACGATTTGACAGTGTGACCAATTTGCAAATTGAATTGCAAAGCATTTTCACACCGAAAACCCAATGCTATTGTGTCTTGCAATAGTGGAAGAGATTTGCCACATATTTCAGGAAAAATTCATAGATCATTTACTTACGTGAAAGCCATATTGCAGATCATTTCTCGACACTTTGAATTAAATCAAACTCACTCAGAAATTAGGAATGCTGGCAAATTGGGCAACAGTATAAAAATGGGTGATTCCAATGACCCCAATATTGACTGGATAAATGCTACGTTAGGGAGTGCCAGGGAGATAAAATTTCTTGATGTAATAACGAGTGCTTCTTGCAGCAACTGTTCCAGGAACCGACAAGAGGGGGAGCCATTTTAGATCTACTCCTTGGTGGAGTGCAGGGCATAGTACGAGAGCTAATGGTGTTGGCTGTGCTGGGAAACATTGATCATAAGGATTGGCTGCAAAGGTTAGTACATTAAATCAGGCATGAACATTGTTTAAAAATACTTTCTTAGAAGCCCAGACCAGATGCATTCCACCTATTTGCAAAGGCAGAAAGAAAAGCAAATGACAGACAGCATGGTTAAACAGTGAAGTAAAAGAGGCTATTACAGCCAAAAGAACATTCTTCAAAGAATGGAAAACGGACCCAAACGAAGAACATAAGAAGCAGCATAAGCATTGACAGGGCCGTGCCCCCCTGCGGCGCTTACCCCGCTTACTGCATCGGCACGGCCCTGAGCATTGATAAAGAAGGCTAAAAGAAAACACAAAGAGAAACTTGCTACAGAGGCAAAAACACTCAGTAAAACCTTTCAGGTACACCTGAAGCAGAAAGCCTGCAAGTGAATCCATGGGACCATTAGATCATGAAGGTGCAAAAGGGGCACTCATGGAGGACAAAGCCGTAGTGGAGAAATTGAATGAATTCTTTGCTTCTGTCTTTATGGAGGAAGATATAAAAGAGATCTACTTGTACTGGAAATGGTTTTCAAGGGTGATGATGAGGAGGAGTTGAAAGAAATCTCAGTGAACCTGGAAGACGTACTGAGCCAAATCGATGGCATGCATCCTAGGGTACAGAAAGAACTCAAACATGTTTTTAAAAGGGTTCCGGGGTGATCCAGGAAATTACAGACCGGTAAGCCTGACGTCAGTGCCGGGTAAAATAGCGGAAATTATTATAAAGAATACAATTATGGAACACATAAATAAGGATGGTTTAAGACGGAGTCAGCATGGTTTCAGCTAGAGAGTGACACGGTAATCATTGCCTTGGAAAAAACATTATGCATGGTAAGATGTTACGCGGTAGTGTCGCGGGAGTGGGGACTGCAATTACTTTATCCCCACGGTAATGGGGATAAAGATCTGGCCCCCCTTCCCAAGCCTACCTTAACTCGCTCTGATGGTCTAGTGTCCTCTTTGGAGCAGGAAAGAAACCCACTCTTTCCTGCCCGTTGCCGCTGCTCTGCGCAATACAGGCACCTCTTCAAAATGCCACTGAGACCAAGCGGAAGTCTCGCGAGGCCGCTGTTT
The DNA here is from genome assembly GCF_901765095.1 of Microcaecilia unicolor. NCBI lineage: Eukaryota > Metazoa > Chordata > Amphibia > Gymnophiona > Siphonopidae > Microcaecilia > Microcaecilia unicolor. The sequence continues at coordinate 532,477,185 of NC_044033.1, read as the reverse complement.
GAAGTCTCGGCAGCCATTTTAATTTCATAATTTTTATTGATTTACTTTAAACTTAAACAGAAATGTTACTGTTAAGTGAAAAACAGCCAAAAAATAAAACTTTTCTTACATAATCTTTTAACTTTACACTTTAAATGGCTTTCTTAGACCCCAAAAACTAGGGGGGTTTAGGATAGGTGAAGCAACATTTATTTTAACAATTTCTACAAGAAAATGATGGCACCGCTTTTCTCAGTCTATTATTTCATTATCTTTATCGTTGTTTTGAATCTAGGAACAACTTAAGCTGATCAGGAACATAGAAAACATATTTAGTAATATTAAACCTCACAATACATTTACATGGGTAACAGAAAGGAACCTCCCAATTCTATTGTTTTTAGTCTCATTGAAAGAAACTGTTTTCGCTTTTGCTGAGTCGCTTTTGTCACATCTGGGTACAACCATATTTTTTCCCCACCAAAATTGCGATTCGTTGTTTTAAAGTAAAGTCTCATTACAGCATTCAAATCTTGTTGAAAAAGAAAAGTCACTAACAAGGTCGCCCTTTCAGTGGCAGTTTCTATTGACTGTTCCAAGATCGCTGTTAGATTCTCCACATCCATTTCACTTCCAGGTTGAACATTTGTTGCCTCGTCTGCTTTTTTAATCGTATTTGGTATAAAGTAAATTTTTTCTAATGGAGGAATTGCTTCTTGGGGGTATTTTAAATTTTCTTTAAGAAATCTGGTGAATAAATCTTGGGGAGAAACCCCATACAATTTAGGAAAATTAAGCAGACGTAAATTCAGTCTCCTATTGTGATTTTCAATTTGTTCAAGCTTTCTCCTGATATCTGTATTATCTTTTATCACAGCAGCTTTGAATTCATGTGTTGTACCACCTAGGGTTACCATTTTGTGTCCTCTGAAAAAGAGGACACATGTCACACCCCCTACCCCGCCCCCGCCACGCCTCATGCCACGCCCCCTTCAGGTCGGTTCCGCCACGCCCCCCCCCCGTCACATAGTCCCCTCCCCCCCTCACTTACTATCTAGCCCTGGTGGTCTAGTAGCGTCTTCTCTTCGGGGCAGGAAAGAGCCCCCTCTTTCCTGCCCGGAGCGCTGCCTGCCCTTGCCTGCTGCATCCTCCTCGGTATGGCTGGGGATTCAAAATGGCCACCGAGAGTTGAAGCGGCCTCGCGAGAGTTCAAATCTCGGCGGCCATTTTGAATCCCCAGCCAGACCGAGAAGGATGATAGACAGGGGAGGCAGCGCTCCGGGCAGGAAAGAGGGGGCTCTTTCCTGCCCCGAAGACGTCACTAGACCACCAGGGAACATGGTAAGGAAGGGGAGGGGATGGGAGACCAGGTCACGACCCACGGCGCCGATCGCGCGCCCACCGCACGCACGCGCCTGCCCGCACCCGCGCCCACATTTGTCCAGAAATCCGGACAAACGTGGGTGCGGGCAAAATCCGCCGGACGCCCCGGACATGCCCTCAAAAAGAGGACATGTCCGGGGAAATCCGGACGTATGGTAACCCTAGTACCACCTCATTTAGTAAATTCTCAATTTTCTGTGAAAAATCTTGTTTAATCATGTCCACAGAGTCTTTCAATTCTTGCATCTTAACACCTAAGGTTTTTACCTCTCCAGACGACTGTTGAAGGGTTTTTTCCATCTCTAGTAATTTCAGCCATATTGTCCCCAGATTAACCTCCAGTTCCTTCCCAGCAAATTTGGATGTTATCGGTGAATCAGTCACCCCACTGGGTCCGCCAACTTCCACTCTTCCGGTGTCCGTCAGCTTCTCCTCCCGGTTCACCACAACTGCTGGGCTTGGAGGAATCTTAGAGAGCGGCGGGGGGAAGAGAGATATTTCGCATTCCGGCAGGGGTTCTGCTTCACCAGATCCTCCCGCCAAGGAATCCACCCCGCTTTCTACCTGAGAAAGAGTGGGGAAGAAACGCTCCAGTCCCGTTCTCGCCGGTGTGGACGTCCCGGTAGGTGGGGGAACTGTCCGGACTGCTCCTTTCCTTTTAGAATGAGGCATATTTCCAGAAAGAACAAAAGATTAGTAGAACTGGCTGGAGCGATCTCACCAAGCGTCCGCTCTCGGCGCCATCTTGACACGCCCCCCCCCCCCACTTGGCAGCCATTTTAAAGAAACAGCCGTGTCAGACAGAGCAGCGGCAGTGGGCAGGAAAGAGAGGACTTCTTTTGTGCCCCGAAGAAGCCACTGGACCATCAGTTTGGGGCCATGCTCAGGACAGGTTGGGTTGGCAGCACTCTGAATTCTTTCTTGCTGCTGTTCTCCCTGTTAGCTCAGGGGCTGCACATCAAAGCTTCTACCTGGTGAGGTGGGTCCTGTGCTACACTCCTAGATTGTGTACATATTTGAGACTCCTGATCACTTTGGGTGACTTCTCTGCCTACCTATCCTAAGACCAGCCTTAGGTAGGGGGGCAGTAGAAGTGGTGGGACTGAAACCGCATTGGAACATTTTAAATGAGCTGAGCCACAGAGTCCTGCATGACTTGTGCCAGGCTTATCTGGAATTTCTAATTTGCATCTGATTCACTGAGTTTGGACGAGAGTTTCTTTGGCCAACACATCTAATTGCTGCAGTTCTACTGCCCAAAATCGTAGGATGGGGCAAATGTGAGCCAGATCAAATTAGTGAGGCAGGGCTGACTTGCTTAAAAAATGGGCTCTAAACCAACTATGTTGAACAAAAAAATGCAGACACCATGGAAAGAGCAGCGGCAGCAGGCAGCCAGCCTGTAAGTCAGTCACCCAGCCAAAAAAATAAAAAAACAAAATAAAACAAAACCTCTCTATTTTGTGGCTGTGGAATATATCGTCGGCTAAGACCCTTAGATCTTGACTACCAATCCAAACGTTGCTCAAAGCCTAAATGTACATAAGTGTTGCCATATTGGAACAGACCTTAAGTCCATCAAGCCCAGCATCCTGTTTCCAACAGTGGCCAATCCAGGTCACAAGTACTACTACTACTACTACTTAACATTTCTAGAGCGCTACTAGGGTTACACAGCGCTATGCAGTTTAACAAAGAGAGACAGTCCCTGCTCAAAGAGCTTACAATCTAATAGATAAGAGTGAGACAAATATAGGACAATCAAGCCATTGTGACATCACTGATGAAGTTGGCTCTTAGGCATTGGTGGAATGAGGCATTATGACATCACAATCTCAGCTCTGGTTAAATCACTGCTATATGTAATACTACTACTACTACTTAACATTTCTAGAGCGCTACTAGGGTTACGCAGCGCTGTACAAATTAACAAAGAAGGACGGTCCCTGCTCAAAGAGCTTACAATCTACCTGGCAAGATCCCGGAAAAGTTCAATTCATCTTATGCTGCTTATCCTACAAATAAGCAGTGCATTTTCCCCAAGTCCATTTTAATCTTGGTCTATGGACTTTTCTTTTAGGAAGCCATCCAAACCTTTTGTAAACCCGGCTAAGCTAACCGCTTTTACCATATTCTCTGGCAACAAATTCCAGAGTTTAATTACATCTAATGTCAGGTATCATCATATTATGTTTGTTTCACTTTTAAGTGAGCCAGGAAGTCATCTATCATTTTTTTTAATCCATGAAGAAAGAGGAAATCAGGGCAGCCAGTCCATTATCCACAGGGCGCGTCAAGAAAAACCCCCTCAGTCGATCAATTACTGTTTTTCATGAATTTAAAAAAATGAACTATATTACAAGACAAGGTGGGAGTAGCCTGGGGTAACAGGTTTGCCTATACGCAGGTCACGCACTATATGAAGTCCTTGCATCAGGCCTCTTTGAGGGGTCGATTGGGGGACCGAGTCCGAGGTTTTTTTGAAGGGATGAAAACCGCTAGACATTCGGTCTCTGATTTGTATGGGGCACTGGTTGAGCGTAGGCCTCGGAGAACATATGAGGGTCTTAAGCATAAATGGGAACAGGATCTGGGGTTCTCATTGACTTCATGGAATGTGGAAACTACTTTAAAAGGCATTCGCCTATTAGTAACGGATAAACGGTTGAGAGAATGCGGGTATAGAATAGTTCTTCGGGGTTACATGTCTAAAGCGCAGTTGGCTCATGTGTTAGAGACGGTTAATGCTGCTTGTTCTAAGTGTGTGGGGGGGTCATAGTTCCTTCTACCATGCGTTGTGGCAGTGTCCAAGGGTGCGAGCATTTTGGCAGCGGGTCCGGGGGTTTCTGATCAAGCTTGGGAATAAAATTGAGGGCACGGAGGGACAGTTTTTGCTAGACCATCCAAAGGCTTTTGCCTCTTTGAGCACTCCTGCAACTATGCTATGCAGAAAGCTGAGTTTGGTAGCTCGAAAGTGTATAATGCAATATTGGACCTCTTCGGAAACGCCCGCCTACTGGTATTGGCGTAATCAGGTGCACCTTTTAGCATCTTGGGAGGCTAGAGATTCCAAAATGTCGCCAAAATGTAGAAAACAATTTCTTCAGATATGGATGCCTTATCTTCAGATTCTAAGCCCAAGGGGTCGGAGTTTACTTATTAATGCTTGTTGATTTTGGATGTGGAGTGGGGGGGGGGGGGGGTTCCACCTCCTCTCTGCCCCATAGTAAGCTGCTTTTCCTAGAGTACAGAGCTGCCAAACAGTTCTGGATTATTGGTACTGTTGTACTTCCTTGAATTAATCCGGATAGCAACAGGAAGGTTCCTGAGATTTTGGTAATTGAGTGGTACAGGGGTTGGGATGGAGGGGTTGGGAAGGGGAGGGGTGGGGTGGGGGGGGGAATGGGCGGTTTACAAGCTGTATGGTTCATGCATTGTATCTTATTGTTTGTAAGTTGGCAATATTGAGTATGTTGTGTGTTGTGTTGCTTAACTTTGAGTTATCAATAAAATTACTTTAAACTTTAAAAAAAATAATGAACTATATTATTATTAGTGTTTCATTATTAGAATTAAATATTATTTGTCTTTTAAATTGTAGGCCTAAGCTATTTATTCACAGTGCCTTTTAGTCCCATAAAATTGATTTAAAATCTTCCCTTTGAGTGGGGAGACGCGGGGAAGAAAAGGAGGACTGTGAGGATGGTGAGGGGATGGAGTTGTAAAGTCTGCTTGACTGTGGGGATGAGGTGGGGACAGGAAAAAAAATTTGGTTTCGGGGAGGGAATGGGAACAAACTCCATGTCACTGTCTAGTTTCTGCATCATTTCTTTGAAGGTGTGAATAAACATGTGGATAAAGGTGAGTCAGTTGATGTAGTGTATCTAGGTTTTCAGAAAGCTTTTGACAAACTTCCTCTTGAGAGTTGTGGGATAGGAGGCAGTGTTCTGTTGTAAATTAGGAATTGGTTATTGGACAGAAAGCGGAGGGTAAAATGGTCATTTTTCTCAATGGAAGAGGGTGAATAGTGGAGTGCCATAGGGATCTGTATTGGGACCAGTGCTATTTAACATATATATATAAATGATATGGAAATCAGATTAACGAGTGAGATGATTAAATTTGAAGGTGACACAAAACTACTGAAGGTTGTTAAAACACGAGTGGACTGTGAAATATTGCAGGAAGACCTTAGAAAATTGGAAGACTGGGCATCCAAATGGCAGATAAAATTTAATGTGGACAAATGCACATTGGAAATAATAATCTGAATCATAGGTACCTGATGCTCGGGTCCACCTTGGGGGTCAGTGCTCAAGAAAAAGATCTGGGTGTCGTTGTAGACAATATAGTGAAATCTTCTGCCCAGTGTGCAGCGGCGGCCAAAAAAGCAAAGAGGATACTAGGAATTTTTAGGAAGGAATGGTGAATAAGACTGACAACTGTGAAGATGATGAGACTACTGTGAAGATGAAGCTCCCACCTCAGGATGCCAGGTCCCTCTTTCACTCAGGGTGAGCTGGTTCTCAGTATGCAGATTTTATGCAGATTAGTATCCTACCCCTTTCTACTCGGGGTGACCTGGTTCTCAAAAAGGCAAACATAGTCAGGTCTTATCAACAGGATTTTTCTCATACAAATCTTTATTCCCGCCTCTGGGGCACACTTCTTTTAGCTTAAAACACTTCTTCTTGCACAGTTCAAATCCAACAGATTTCTTCCCCCTGAGCCCTCTCACACCGGCATTTGGGCTCAGTACTAACTCAGTCCTGGACACACAGTCCCTCCTTGTAGCACACAGCTCTAGACACCCAGTCTTTTCATCTTACACACAGTCTTTTCACCACCAGGCCAAAGGGCTCAGCCAGTACTTCTCATGGGGATCCTCCTGCTTCAGCTACCAGCCCTCCTCTGCAGCTGCTGGCTCTCCTCTCTCCCTCACAACTCAGGTGGGGTATTAAGTGGTTAATGGCCAAACAGGACCCAGCCCATAACATGCTGCACCTGTTTCTATCCCCAGGACTCTCCTCGGTCCTAGCGACCTCCTGCTACACCCCTTACTGGCTCCCTTTTGTGACTCATCCCAGCCCTTCTCCCTGGACATTTTAGGGGAACAGCGCCCTCTAGGGGCCTAACCAGGGTAGGACAGCCTCTTCCTTCTCACACAACACTATAATGCCTTTGTATCGCTCCATGGTTCATTCGCACCTCGAGTATTGTGTTCAGTTCTGGTCGCCGTATCTCAAAAAAGGTATAGCAGAATTAGAAAAGGTTCAAAAAAGAGCGACCAAAATGATAAAAGGGATGGAATTCCTCCCATATGATTGAAGCCTAAAGAGGTTAGAAAAGAGATGACTTAGGGGGGACATGATTGAGGTCTACAAAATCCTAAGTGGTGTAGAATGGGTAAAAGTGAATCAATTTTTCACTCTTTCAAAAAGTACAAAGACCAGGGGACACAATGAAATTACATTAAAATACTTTTAAAACAGATAGGAGGAAATATTTTTTCACTCAGAGAATAGTTAAGCTCTGGAACTTACTGCTGGAGGATGTAGTAACAGCAGTTAGCATATCTGAGTTTAAAAATGTTTGGACGAGTTCCTGGAGGAAAAGTCCAGATACACATGGGGTAAGCTACTGCTTGCCCTGGGATTGGTAGCATGGAATGTTGCTACTATTTGGGTTTCTGTCAGGTACTTGTGACCTGGATTGGCCACAGCTGGAAACAGGATGCTGGGCTCGATGGACCAAGGGGCGTAGCTGCTATGGGGCCACGGGGGCCTGGACCCCTGTAACCTTGGCCCTGGACCCCCCTGCCGACACCCATCTCAACTCCCCCACCAACCTGCCGTCGCCATCTGTACCTTTGCTGGCGGGGGACCCCAACCCCCGCCAGCCAAAGTCTTCTTACTGCGGTTGGTTTCTTCTGAGTCTGACGTCCTGCTGCACGTACAACGTGCATGACGTCAGACTCACAGAAACAGAACGAAGCCCTGCAGATCGCAAGGCTTCATCCTGTTTCTGTGAGTCTGATGTCCTGCACGTTGTGTACGTGCAGCAGGACGTCAGACTCAGAAGAAACCAAACGCAGGAAGAAGACCTCGGCTGGCGGGGGTTGGGGTCCCCCGCCAGCAAAGGTACAGATGGCGACGGCAGGTTGGTGGGGGAGTTGAGATGGGTGTCGGCAGGGGGGTCCAGGGCCAAGGTTACAGGGGTCCAGGCCCCCGTGGCCCCATAGCAGCTACGCCCCTTGGTCCATCGAGCCCAGCATCCTGTTTCCAGCTGTGGCCAATCCAGGTCACAAGTACCTGACAGAAACCCAAATAGTAGCAACATTCCATGCTACCAATCCCAGGGCAAGCAGTAGCTTACCCCATGTGTATCTGGACTTGTGTACAGACAGCAACGGATGGTGGGCGGGTCGAGAGGGGGGGGTCAAACTTGTTGGAGGTGGTGCTGGCAGCAGCAGGGGGTGTCGGCAATGGTGACAGGGGGGAGTGTCAGCGATGGCGGTGGGGGGTGTCAGCAATGGCGGTGGGGGGTCGGTGACGCCAGGGGAGGGGCTAAAATGTGCCCCCTCACCTTCCCTCACCTTGACTGCCCCCCCCCCCTACCGTTGAAGTCCAGATACGCCCCTGGATGGACCTTTGGGCTTTCCCAGTATGGCAATACTTATGTACTTATGAATTGGTCTGACCCAGTATGGCTGTTCTTATGTGGTTACACCAGAGACCAACAGAAAAAAATACAGATTACTAATGATGACAATTACTACAGCATATTTTAAAAAAATAGGGAAAAAAGAGCCTTAGTACAAACCCCAACTGTGACTGTTAGGCTTTCTATCTCCTTAAACACTTGTATTCTGCAAGCTTATCAGGCAGTTCACTTCCATGTACAAAAGTTATTTTACTTTTCTTAATATCACCGTCCATAAGTCAAGTTCCACTTCCAGTTATCACACAAGACACACAACAAAGGCCTTCGTTTCGCCCTTACAGGCTGCTTCAGGAACAGAACTTGTAAGCCGCATTGAGCCTGCCATGAGTGGGAAAGCGCGGGGTACAAATGTAACAAAAAATTTAAAAAAATTTAAAAAACTATCACTCTTTTCTTCTCTCTAATATGTCACGTAACACCCCTATGCCTGGAAGTTTCTGGGTCCAGAGTCTGAGCGGGCTGGAGACCCCATGGAGGCCAGACTCCATCAGACATTCAGTGCATCTACCTGGGGAACGGAGCGTTAGCAGGTGGGAAGCTCAAAATCAAGTCCAAAACTTCTGTGGAAAGCAAGGCTGGCAGTTAAGTTAGGTGGTCGGGTGGGGTAAGGGGTGAGAACAGCTGCACCCTTTCAAGTCTCAAATGACCACTCCATAGTCAGCAGCTTAAAACTCAAAAACCAGTTTATTTTTTAACTGTATTAGCGCAAGAACATTCCAATTATATGAACTCAGCACCAACTGAGGCAATCTTTAACCAAGGCGTACTTCTGATATTCCCCAGAGGAACTCCAGTACTTTTCTCACTCAGGTGCATTTACAAGGTGTACACACTCCTGTCCAATGCCTATCCCCTAAAGTCAGTGTCCCAAAGGCTATGTTCCTTTCTGTATCTCCAGTCCAAACCCTTGTGGTCTGACCTCCGCCCAGGGTGACCTTTGCAGTAACTCACCTTGACCACGAGATGGGCACTCCCTGGCTCCGATCCCGCACTCCTGGGCTGGGTCTGTCCACCGCCCACCCAGAGCTGTTCTTCTCAGTCACTGTTTGACTTAGCAGGCATCTTCTATAGCCCTGTAGATTCACTTCTAGGACACCCCTTACCCTCCAGGTCAATGGCAGGGGACCTTCAGGCAACCAAAGACCAGTGACCAAAAACTTTAATTTAATTTTGGCATTTATGTTCCGCTTAATCTTTAAGGTCTAGGTAGAGAACAAACACAGATTTGGAGGAGCTTGTACATTAATTAACATACATTAACTTTGTTACAGTTGTGTGTGTATCACGTCTAAGTGTCACTTAGTAACTAAAAAACAGAACAGATTGATGAAATGATTGTGACTCTTGGTTTTCCTGAGATTTTTTCCATCTTTGGTCAACTTCGTTGGTGGCTCCTTGGAGCGAGTTGCTTCCTCTTTTGTAGCCCCTTGGATTATGCAGGCAGTTGAGTGGTCATAAGGTTGGGGTCCTTTGTGGTCCATAGTATTTGCTGAAAAGCCAGGTTTTCAATTTTCTACGTAAGCTCAGATAGTTTGGGGTCAGTCTAATAAATTGCCAATCATAGTTGTATTGGTTGTTCTTTTAAGGCGGCAGATTTGGTTGTTTGGAGGCGCCAGTCTGATGTCTGTTAAGGATCTGAGCTCTCTTTTGGGTTGGTATATTTGTATGAACTTTCGTAGGTGGTGTGGGGTTATTCCGTAAAGGCATTTAAAGATTAGAGTGAGTACTTTGCACAGGTCAGGGCCGCCAAGAGGCTGAGCCAGGCCCAGGGCCGCCGCCACCCCCTCCCCCCCCCCTACGAAGCCGAAGCTGCCGCCGCTTCGCCCCCCCCCCCCCTCAATCGCCACTCAGGCCGCCCGGCGCCATATTCCCCGGTCTCACCCGCCCACCCTCAGTTCTCTCGACCATCCACCACCGGGCCCCCTGTATTCAAATCGGCAGCGCCGTGGCCTCACCTCCCTGTGAAAGCGGCAGATCGCCTCCCTTCGGGCCTTCCCTCCCTGTGTCCCGCCCTCATCTGATGTAACTTCCTGTTTCTGTGAGGGCGGGACACAGGGAGGGAAGGCCCGAAGGGAGGCGATCTGCCGCTTTCACAGGGAGGTGAGGCCACGGCGCTGCTGATTTGAATGCAGGGGGCCCGGTGGCACGGTCGACGGAGCCAAGGGCGGGCAGGTGAGACCGGGGACCGCGGCGCCAGGCCCGAGGAATTTTGTCCCTCCCTGCCCCCCCCTCTCGGCGGCCCTGGCACAAGGATGGGGTGGCATGATCAATCCATGGGCTTCCTCTAATTAGTTTGGCTGCAGCACTTTGAAATAATCTGTAGTTTCTTTAGTGACTTGTCTCGGAGGCCTGTACATGTGTTACAGTAGTCGAGGACTGATATGTTTTGTATCGAGAAATTGTTTAATGTGTCAGAGAAGTTTCAGCTTGTAGAAGCATTTGCATACTACCATGTTTATTTGGGTGGACATGGTAAGGTAAGAGTCTATCCAGACCCCTGGAATCTTTATTTCTTGCTTTATGGTGATCGTGGAGCTTGCTTGCTTGGGTTTATCTTCAGGCTTCGTTCACTGAACCATGAAAAAAGTGAGTTGAAGACTTTGTTCTTCGATGCGTACACAGCTTGTAGATCAGACCACGGAAAAATAAGAATGATCTCATCTGCGTGAGAGAAATATTTGGTCCCAAATGGGGTCAGGATGTCCCCTGTGTTTCTCAGATAGAAGTTAAAGAGAATGGGGGATAAGGGAGATCCTTGTGGAACCTCACATTTCATGGGCCAGTTGCAGGATAGTGAGTGTTGCCATTTTACTTGGGTTCACCTGTGTTGGAGGAAGCCTGAGAACCGTCTAAGGACTGCGTCTGGAATTCCTACTTCAGTTAAATTCTCTAGTAGATGAGTATGATTTACTAGGTCGAATGCGGCTGAGAGATCCAATTGCATTATAAAGATTTGTTGGTCCTACTCAAGTAGAAGCCCAGCTATTACTGTTTCTGTGCTGTGGCAGGGGCTGCCATTGGTCTAGAAAGTTCTGGAATTGGGTGGCCACCACTGGCTCCATCATCTTTGTGAGTGTGGGAATGTTAGCCACTGGACGATAGTTTTTTGGTTATGCTCTGTCTTAGTGATTTCCCCTTTAGGAGAGGAGACGGAACAACGCCTCCCATTTCTCTGGGAAGGAAATCTGTGCCTAGTATGTTCTCTACCATCATTTTGATGTTTGTTACTAGTGATGGTGGTGCTTCTTTAAGTAGTTCTGCTTTGCAAGGTTCGAGACTGTAGGAGCCTTTAGTGAATTTGAATTCTTGACAGTCCAACTGAATGAAGGAAGCCCAGTGACGTTCGTTCGCACTAGGCTAGGCTCTGTGTTCCTCTCTGTAGGGATTTCAGCAAGTTATCCACTTTGGTTTGGAAGTAGCCAGCAAAGGCATCAGGGGAGACATTTATGTTTCCTTTCATCTGTGTAGGATTTGTTAGTGATTTCAGCAGTTGAACCAGCGTTCGGGGGGAGTTGCCGCTGTTAGGAGTAGATTTTTTGTTTTTCCAGACTGATCCTGTTTTTGTAATCCCTGATTTGTGATCTTCCAATTTCTCTGTCCTGGGGTGGTTGGGATTTCATCCAGGGCCGTTCACCTTTGGTTGGGCTTTGTCCTACCCAGCGACCTCCCAGTCACTCCCCCCAGTGACTCTCAACAGGGACTTACTCTTAGTAATCCCTAACCTAATAGGAGTTTACAGTCACTTCCTGGGCAGCCATGTTTATACTCCAAAATTCCCATAGCTGAATAGTCAAAAAATAAAACAGAAACAAAGAAATCCCCTCTCCAACTGCCAGCAGCATTTAAGCCAGTGGCTTAAAGTTCCTTCTTTGTTCAAGCTGAATTAAAGCCCAATCCCAACCCCCAGCTCTCATCCAAATGATGCATCGTAAAACCCATAACAGAAGGACCAAAGTGCAAATGAGGGGGTCAATATTGAAAGTGATGTAGAGGCTCCCGTTTGTTTAAATCACGTCTCTGGGGCTACTCAGGGATATTCCGCAGAATAGTTAGTGCCTAGGAGAAAACTGGCTGTTCTGTGGGCAGTCTGGGAGCGGAGTTGGAACTCATGGTTACGTCCTACCTTTCTGCAGTTCACTTATGTGATTAAATGCTGAATATTTAACCACACAAGTGGTACTGGCTGTGTATGCACGTTACCCGGCACTGAATATCAAGGGATAAAACTGGTCATGTTCAGTACAGGTCTTTATCTGCCGTGTGTGTTTGTGAACGTATCTTGTGATAGGGATTCATGTGTGTGTGTGTGCATGAGGGAGTTGGAATCACTCTGCTGCCTACATTGTACGTGTGCTGTGGTAGAGGCAGTGTCTGTGTGTGAGAGAGAAAAAAGCTTGCCTTTGTTGGTGTGTGTGTGTGTGTGTGTGTGTGCGTGTGCATGTGTGTTGGGGGACAGCCTTTCTCACTCGATGTGACATGTGTTTTTTTTCTCTCCATATTTAAATCTACCTGTTTTGAGGTTGCTTTTCCGTCTTTATATGTGGCTCTGCCTGGTCCGAGCCCTCTTGATTTTAAACATGTTCAGTGTTTCTCTGCATTTCTGCTTTTGAGTTGGAAAGGAAGGAGGGGGGGGGTGGGGGCACGAGGATGAATGACAGCAGTATTGAATAGGGTAGAGAGAGGGACAGACCCACTACCACAGCCCCCTCTGCTGAATTACTCCTTGGCTGAGGTGATAGGGGCTTCGTATTTATTCCAGACTGCTTATTTACCCCCATGTCCCTGCCTGCACCCCCTCCTCTAACAACCACACCCCATCATGGCTGCCTTTTGTCTTGGATGGATTCTGTGCTGCCGATACGGATTTCTTGCCCCTTCCCCAGTGTAGATGCTCTTAAGTCGGAGAGGTCCCTGTTCTGTATGGAAGGGGAAATCTTTTCTGTACCCTGAGCCCTCAAAAGCCTTATTGTTTCCCTCTTTAAAAAGCCGCCCTCTTTCTTCTTTGTCGGACCCTTCCCCTCCTTTCTCAGACAAAGGGTTTTCAGCCAGCCTGTCCTGTTAATGGGCTGCCTGCAAGTGATAGTGTATACTGCCACCTGCTGTGTCTGGCTGGTAACTGCACCAGAGGTGAACCTGAAAGGCTGCTGGATCAGTCAATAGGAATTTTGTGTCACTTAATTTTATTCTTATATCGTTCATTGTCCTTTCGAACCACATATTGAATGTCCAGACACAATGTTTATGTGACAAGTACAACAGCACCTCATTACTGGGGCGAGATAGGCCCCCAGTAGCCCAAATGCATCAGCTCCGGTGACTTGTCTCGCACAGTCTGTGACAGCTGCCTGACAAGCCTACGGAGATGAGACAGACAGGCCTGGTCTGCAGCACCACACAGACTCAGGGAGTGAGCACTCACAGGCTGCCTCTACTCGGTCTCTCCTCACCTACCGTGCATTTCCTCTAAACACACAGCCTCAGGAAGTGAGCACTCACAGGCTGCCTCTACTCTCTCTCCTCACCTACCATGCATTTCATCTAAACACACAGCCTCAGCAAGTGAGTGAGCACTCACAGGCCGCCTCTACTCAGTCTCTCTTCACCTACCATGCATTTCCTCTAAACACACAGCCTCAGCAAGTGAGTGAGCACTCATAGGCTGCCTCTACTCAGTCTCCTCACCTACCGTGCATTTCCTCTAAAGACACAGACTCAGGGAGTGAGCACTCATAGGCCACCTCTACTCTCTCCTCACCTACCAGGCATTTCCTCTAAACACACAGCCTCAGGAAGTGAGTGAGCACTCATAGGCTGCCTCTACTCAGTCTCTCCTCACCTACCATGCATTTCCTCTAAAGACACAGACTCAGGAAGTGAGTGAGCACTCACAGGCCACCTTTACTCAGTCTCTCCTCACCTACCAGGCATTTCCTCTAAACACACAGCCCCAGGAAGTGAGTGAGCACTCACAGGCTGCCTCTACTCAGTCTCTCCTCTCCTACTGTGCATTTCCTCTAAACACAGCCTCAGGAAGTGAGTGAGCACTCACAGGCTGCCTCTACGCAGTCTCTCCTCACCTACTGTGCATTTCCTCTAAACACAGCCTCAGGAAGTGAGTGAGCACTCATAGGCTGCCTCTACTCATTCTCTCCTCACCTATTGTGCATTTCCTCTAAAGACACAACCTCAGCAAGTGAGTGAGCACTCATAGGCCACCTCTGTGTCTCCTCAGCTACCATGCATTTCCTCTAAACACACAGCCTCAGCAAGTGAGTGAGCACTCACAGGCTGCCTCTACTCAGAATTTACTCACCTACCATGCATTTCATCTAAACACACAGCCTCAGTGAGTGAGCACTCACAGGCTGCCTCTACTCAGTCTCTCCTAACCTACCATGCGTTTCCTCTAAACACACAGCCTCAGCAAGTGAGCGAGCACTCATAGGCCACCCCTACTCTGTGTCTCCTCACCTACCATGCATTTCCTCTAAACACACAGCCTCAGCAAGTGAGCGAGCACTCATAGGCCACTCCTACTCTGTGTCTCCTCACCTACCGTGCATTTCCTCTAAAGACATAGCCTCAGGAAGTGAGTGAGCACTCACAGGCCACCTCTACTCTGTGTCTCCTCACCTACCGTGCCTTTCCTCTAAACACACAGCCTCAGGAAGTGAGTGAGCACTCATAGGCTGCCTACTCTGTGTCTCCTCACCTACTGTGCATTTCCTCTAAAGACATAGCCTCAGGAAGTGAGTGAGCACTCACAGGCCACCTTTACTCAGTCTCTCCTCACCTACCAGGCATTTCCTCTAAACACACAGCCCCAGGAAGTGAGTGAGCACTCACAGGCTGCCTCTACTCAGTCTCTCCTCTCCTACTGTGCATTTCCTCTAAACACAGCCTCAGGAAGTGAGTGAGCACTCACAGGCTGCCTCTACGCAGTCTCTCCTCACCTACTGTGCATTTCCTCTAAACACAGCCTCAGGAAGTGAGTGAGCACTCATAGGCTGCCTCTACGCAGTCTCTCCTCACCTACTGTGCATTTCCTCTAAACACAGCCTCAGGAAGTGAGTGAGCACTCATAGGCCACCTCTACTCAGTCTCTCCTCACCTATCGTGCATTTCCTCTAAAGACACAACCTCAGCAAGTGAGTGAGCACTCATAGGCTGCCTCTACTCTGTCTCCTAACCTACCATGCGTTTCCTCTAAACACACAGCCTCAGCAAGTGAGCGAGCACTCATAGGCCACCCCTACTCTGTGTCTCCTCACCTACCATGCATTTCCTCTAAACACACAGCCTCAGCAAGTGAGCGAGCACTCATAGGCCACCCCTACTCTGTGTCTCCTCACCTACCGTGCATTTCCTTGAAACACACAGCCTCAGGAAGTGAGTGGGCACTCACAGGCCACCTCTACTCTGTGTCTCCTCACCTACCATGCATTTCCTCTAAACACACAGCCTCAAGAAGTGAGTGAGCACTCATAGGCTGCGTCTACTCTGTGTCTCCTCACCTACCATGCATTTCATCTAAACACACAGCCTCAGCGAGTGAGCACTCACAGGCTGCCTCTACTCAGTCTCTCCTCACCTACTGTGCATTTCCTCTAAACACAGCCTCAGGAAGTGAGTGAGCACTCACAGGCTGCCTCTACGCAGTCTCTCCTCACCTACTGTGCATTTCCTCTAAACACAGCCTCAGGAAGTGAGTGAGCACTCATAGGCTGCCTCTACGCAGTCTCTCCTCACCTACCGTGCATTTCCTCTAAACTCAGCCTCAGGAAGTGAGTGAGCACTCATAGGCCACCTCTACTCTCTCCTCACCTACCGTGCATTTCCTCTAAACACAGCCTCAGGAAGTGAGTGAGCACTCACAGGCTGCCTCTACGCAGTCTCTCCTCACCTACTGTGCATGTCCTCTAAACACAGCCTCAGGAAGTGAGTGAGCACTCATAGGCCACCTCTACTCAGTCTCTCTTCACCTACCAGGCATTTCCTCTAAACACACAGCCTCAGGAAGTGAGTGAGCACTCACAGGCTGCCTCTACGCAGTCTCTCCTCACCTACTGTGCATTTCCTCTAAACTCAGCCTCAGGAAGTGAGTGAGCACTCATAGGCCACCTCTACTCTCTCCTCACCTACCGTGCATTTCCTCTAAACACAGCCTCAGGAAGTGAGTGAGCACTCACAGGCTGCCTCTACGCAGTCTCTCCTCACCTACTGTGCATGTCCTCTAAACACAGCCTCAGGAAGTGAGTGAGCACTCATAGGCCACCTCTACTCAGTCTCTCTTCACCTACCAGGCATTTCCTCTAAACACACAGCCTCAGGAAGTGAGTGAGCACTCACAGGCTGCCTCTACGCAGTCTCTCCTCACCTACTGTGCATTTCCTCTAAACTCAGCCTCAGGAAGTGAGTGAGCACTCATAGGCCACCTCTACTCTCTCCTCACCTACCGTGCATTTCCTCTAAACACAGCCTCAGGAAGTGAGTGAGCACTCACAGGCTGCCTCTACGCAGTCTCTCCTCACCTACTGTGCATGTCCTCTAAACACAGCCTCAGGAAGTGAGTGAGCACTCATAGGCTACCTCTACTCTCTCCTCACCTACCTTGCATTTCCTCTAAATGTTGTAATTGTGTGCATATTAGATATTCCATCACTAGTGTGCTTATATCGTATTATATCTGTTATTTAATATCAGTGCTATTAAACATGAATGTTTTTGATCCTGTTTCATTATTAGGTTTCAGTTTGCTCTTTTCAAGTTTTCCTCTTTCATTATATTTATGTTTATACATGTATATTTTACTATTGTTATGCTGTTGGGAGAATGTCTTCCTAAAGGCAGTTAATAAATCCCAATCTACTATAATAAAAAGCACCTCCAACGTTCTGAAGCTGACCATGGCACAGTGAAGTGAAGTGTTTGTAAGGTTCGTCAGTCTGTCACCATCTCTCTCTGTCCCGCCCTCGCGTCAAAACGTGATGACGTCGAGGACGGAACAGTGAAAGGGAAGGGCACGTCACATGCATGATGGTGTCGTCCTCCCTCCCTCCCTTCCAGTTCCAGGCCCCCTCCCTCCGATTTTAAAAAGTCATCTTCACTTACCAAGTCAGGGTTACGGCGGCCGGCAGCAGCAGTAAAACGCGTGCAGGCTCGGCCCTTCTCTCTCTCAGCTGTGGTCCCGCCCTCATTTCCTGTTTCTGCAAGGGCAGGACCACAGCTGAGAAAGAGAGAGAAGGGCTGAGCCTGCACGCGTTTTACCGCTGCTGGCCACCGCCGTAACCCTGACTTGGTAAGTGAAGATGACTTAAAAATTGGAGGAAGGAAGGGACGAAGCCCCTGGAACTGGGAGGGAGGGAGGAGATAGGACCCTGAAACTCGGAGGGAGGACCCTGAAACTCGAAGTGAGGGGGACGACCCTGGAACTCGGAGGCAGGGAGGGGGGATGACGACCCTGGAACTCGGAGGGAGGGGGGATACTGGAACTGGGAGGGAGGGAGGACCCTGAAACTCGGAGGGAGGGGGACGACCCTGGAACTCGGAGGCAGGGAGGGGGGACAACGACCCTGGAACTCGAAGGGAGGGAGGGGGGATGACGACCCTGGAACACGGAGGGAAGGGGGACACTGGAACTGGGAGGGAGGGAGGGGAGGCCCTGGCACACACTCTCAATCTCACACACACACTCTCTCTCACACAGACACACTTGCACCCAGTCTCACTCTCTCTCTGTCACACACACACACTCGCACATTCATTCTCTCTCTCTCTCTCTCTCTCTCTCTCACAGTCACTCTCACACACACTCTCTCAAACATACACACTCTGAGGAAAACCTTGCTAGCGCCCGTTTCATTTCTTTGAGAAACGGGCCTTTTTTTACTAGTAAATAAGTAAATCATTTAGTCACTCTTCTTTGAACTTTTTCTGAGATACGGTGACCAGAACTGAACGCAATGCTCAAGGTGAGGTTGCACCATGGAACGATACAGAGGCATTATAGTAGTTTTGGTCTTATTCACCATCCCTTTCCTAATAATTCCTAGCATCTTGTTTACTTTTTTGGGCGCCACCACACACTGAGAAGAATATTTCAGCGTAATACCTACAACGACACCCAGATCTTTTTCTTGAGTACTGACCCCCAAAGTTGGGCCCTAGCATCAGGTAACTATGATTTAGATTACTTTTCCCAATGTGCATCACTTTGCATTTGTCCCTGTTCACTAAGCCACGTTAGCGCCTACTGGGCGCTGATGTCTTCCCTTGGCTGAATCCATGCTAACTCTGTCCCATTAAACCATGTTTGTCTATGTGCTCCTTCATTTTATTCTTTATAATAATTTCTATTATTTTGCCCGACACTGAACTCAGGCTTACTGATATATAATTTTCTGGATCACCCTACTACTTACTACTACTACTTATCATTTCTATAACGCTACTAGACGTACGCAACGCTGTACACTTGAACATGAAGAGACAGTCCCTGCTGGACAGAGCTTACAATCTAATTAGGACAGACAAACAGGACAAACAAGAGATAAGGGAATATTAAAGTGAGGATGATAAAATAAGGGTTCTGAACAAGTGAATTAGGGTTAGGAGTTAAAAGCTGCATCAAAAAGGTGGGCTTTTAGCTTAGATTTGAAGATGGCCAGAGATGGAGCTTGATGTACCAGCTCAGGAAGTCTATTCCAGGCATATGGTGCATATGGAACCCTTTGTAAAACTCAGTGTTACATTGGCCACCCTCAGGTACTAATGACAATTTTTTAGACACCACAGTCTCAATCAGTGATGGCTATATACAAACATCCATATACAAGAAACCTACAGACAGATGCAGCTACCTCCAGAACTCCAGCTTCCATCCTTCGCATACAAAAAGATCCATTATTTACAGCCAAGCCACAAGATACCACTGTATCTGCTCTGACCCAGGGGACAGAGACAGGCACCTTGAAATCTTTTATTTATTTTTTTACATTTGTACCCTGTGCTTTCCCACTCATGGCAGGCTCAATGTGGCTTACATGGGGCAATGGAGGGTTAAGTGACTTGCCCAGAGTCACAATGAGCTGCCTGTGCCTGAAGTGGGAATTGAACTCGGTTCCTCAGGACCAAAGTCCACCACCCTAACCACTAGGCCACTCCTCCTCCTGACTGCATCCTTCAAACAGAAAGGCTACAACCCCAAAATAATCTCCAAGAATATTGCCTCCTCCCTCAAAACATCCAGGGAAAATCTACATAAGTACATAAGTAATGCCACACTGGGGAAAAGACCAAGGGTCCATCGAGCCCAGCATCCTATCCACGACAGCGGCCAATCCAGGCCAAGGGCACCTGGTGAGCTTCCCAAACGTACAAACATTCTATACATGTTATTCCCAGAATTGTGGACTACAGTACAAAGAAAAAAAAGCCACAAACAGAATCCCCCTTATAGTGACATACAATCCAGAGCTGGAAAAATTAAGAAGAATCATAAAAGATCTACAGCCTCTACTCCAGGAGGATGAATTACTGAAAGAGATATTCCCATCCCCACCAGTGCTGGCTTTCCGACAGCCACCCAAAACGCAAGCTAATTAGAGGTAAGCTCCCAACACAGACTCAAAAAGAAGAGAATGGCACACATCCTTGCAATATATGCAGCTGCAAACTATGCCAAAACATTTCACAGGACCCCACAGTCATTCACAAAGGAAAAATATTCAACATTAAGGAATCTTTCACGTGCTCATCTTTCAATGTGGTATATATCATTCAGTGTAAAAAATGTAACGAAGGATGCTATATTGGAGAAACAAGTCAAATGCTAAAGAAGAGATTTAATTTACGTGGAGGGGCATTTTCAAAGGGGGACGCCAATCTCTAAGGGCATCCATCTCTGAGCATGTCCCTGCGAAGGGGTGGGGCATCCCGTATTATTGAAACAAGATGGGCGTCCATCTTTCATTTCGATAATACGGTCAGGGACGCCCAAATCTCAACATTTAGGTCAACCTAAGAGATGGTCGACCTAAATGTTGAGATGGCCGACCTTAGAGATGGTTGTCCCCAGTTTTCGGCCATAATGGAAACTGAGGACGCCCATCTCAAAAACAACCAAATCCAAGGCCCTTGGTCATGGGAGGAGCCAGAATTCATAGTGCACTGGTCCCCCTCACATGCCAGGACCAGTGCACTGGTCCCCCTCACATGCCCTAGGGGGCACTGCAGTGGACTTCATAAATTACTCCCATGGTGCATAGCTCCCTTACCTTGGGTGCTGAGCCCCCCAAAACCCACTACCCACAACTGTACAACACTACCATAGCCCTTAAAGGGTAAAGGGGGGCACCTAGATGTGGGTACAGTGGGTTTTGGGTGGGTTTTGGAGGACTCACATTTACCAGCACAAGTGTAACAGGTAGAGGGGGATGGGCCTGGGTCCGCCTGCCTGAAATGCACTGCACCCACTAAAACTGCTCCAGGGACCTGCATACTGCTGTCATGGAGCTGGGTATGACATTTCAGGCTGGCATAGAGGCTGACAAAAAATGCTTTAAAATGTTTTTTTTTTTGGGTGGGAGGGGGTTGGTGACCACTGGGGTAGTAAGGGGAGGTGATCCCTGATTCCCTCCAGTGGTCATCTGGTCAGTTCGGGCACCTTTTCGAGGCTTGGTCGTGAAAAAAATTGGACCAAGTAAATGCTCATCAGGGACACCCTTCTTTTTTCCATTATTGGCCAAGGACGCCCATCTCTTAATCACGCCCCCGTCCCGCCTTTGGTACACTGCCGACACCCCCCACCCCCACCCCCGTGAACTTTGGTCATCCCCACAAAGGAAAGCAGTTGAGGACGCCCAAAATCGGCTTTCGATTATGCTGATTTGGGCGACCTTGAGAGAAGGACGCCCATCGCCCGATTTGTGTCGGAAGATGGGCATCCTTCTCTTTCGATTTAGCCGCTGATAGACACCATATGAAAAATGCTAGTACCAATCAGGATGTCACCTCTGTGGGACAGCACTTTACAAAACCAGAACACTGTACCAGTGATTTCATGGTAAGAATCCTGAAAGGGAACTTTAAAACAATACAGGAATGTAAGACCTTTGAAGTCAGAATGATTAAATATTTTGACACCCACCAGACAGGACTTAACAAAGATCTGGGTTTTCTAGCCCATTATAAACCATAAAATTGTACTGCTTTGTCACCCTCCTGTCTCCATGCATATCTCCTGTCCCTCATCCACCTGACTCTTCCTGTCTCTCACCTATCCACCCCCATCCTGTTAGACTGTCACTGAAATGCTTTGATGTTTCACTTATATATACTGTCACCTACCAACATTTGCTTATTTCCGATCTGACGAAGAAGGGCAACCTTCGAAATCTAATCAAGAAATGTATGAAGTTGCGTCCAATAAAAAAGGTATCATTTTCTTTTCCATGTTTTATTTCTATTAACAACAGGTTACAAATCACTAACAGCAGATCAGCAATTTCATGTTTGCATTCTTTCAGTACCCTGGGGTGTATACCATCTGGTCTAGGTGATATAAAAACATCCTGTATTTTATATATCTCCCAGGGTGGGGGGGGGGAGGCAGGGTTGTAAGTGGAAGGGCCCACCAAAGTTAACCCTGGGTGGCCATATGCGATAGTCACAGTTGTTGTTCAGGGATCCTGAGAAAATTCTTGTTCATAAGTACATAAGTATTGCAATACTGGAAAAGACCAAAGGTCCATCGAGCCCAGCATCCTGTTTCCAACAGTGGCCAATCCAGGTCAAGATCCCAAAAATGTACAAAACATTTTATACTGCTTATCCCAGAAATAGTGGCTTTTCCCCGAGTCCATTTTAAAAAAAAATGTTACATTTGTACCCTGCGCTTTCCCACTCATGGCAGGCTCAATGCAGCTTACATGGGGCAATGGAGGGTTAAGTGACTTGCCCAGAGTCACAATGAGCTGCCTGTGCCTGAAGTAGGAATTGAATTCAGTTCCTCAGGACCAAAGTCCACCACCCTAACCACTAGGCCACTCCTCCACTCCACTTTGCCATTTAATAACAGTCTATGGACTTTTCCTTTAGGAAGCCGTCCAAACCTTTTTTAAACTCCGCTACGCTAACCACCTTTACCACATTACTGTTTCAGAAGGAGTTTGGAGCTGGAGAGGGAGGAAAGGAGCCTCCTGTTGCTGAGTTCCTGTTGTGGGTTCAGAGGGCCTCCGGGTAAAGTCCCTGAAATGGCTCCTGCCCACTTAAATCGCTTTTAATAAACTGGCCAACATTTTCTACATTACTGCAATGTTATAAAGACCACCAGGTGGCAGTATAACACAAATATACAAACAGCGTTGAGAAAGAGGGTGGTGACAGGCACAGCTTTCTGGGACTTCATTAATGACTTTTTGAGCTGTTGGGCACAAAGAAAAGTGGTTAAATAAACTGAATGCTATTAGAGTAGTATGGAAAGTTCTTATTTGGTTGAGGAGCTATTTCTGTGACAGGACGTGGAAGGTGGTAAATGAAATTCACGCTGGTGGAAGTAACGTGAAAAATGAGTTTATCCAGGGCTCCGAAAAATGAAATAGCAAATTACGACTTATTTCGGAATACAGCGGCTAGAAGGATTTTTAAGCATAAACAGTATGATAGGGGTCTGTTTACTAAGCCATGCTAGCAGCTGCCGTGTGGCGTTGTCAAAGTGAATGGGTTGTGTCGGCAGTAGCGCAGAGCCAGCCACGCTAGCGGCTTCGTAAGCCCCAGCGTTAATGATTAGACTTCATTGGCTTCTGTTAAAAGCAAGAGTCATTTATAAAAATGTCTTGTTTTGTCTTTAAATTCTGTCATGGTCAGGCACAGGAGCATTTCTGTATCTTGTAACAATCCATCGTCATCTCATACTTTCCACTCTTATGACCGAAATTTGCTTAACTTTCCATCAAAGTGCTTCTTTGTAGGAAACATAGTAACATAGTAACATAGTAAATGACGGCAGAAAAAGACCTGCATGGTCCATCCAGTCTGCCCTACAAGATAAACTCATATGTGCTACTTTTTGTGTATATCCTACTTTGATTTGTACCTGTCCTTTTCAGGGCACTGACCGTGTAAGTCTGCCCAGCACTATCCCCGCCTCCCACCACCGGCTCTGGCACAGACCGTATAAGTCTGCCCAGCACTATCCCCACCTCCCAACCACCAGCCCCGCCTCCCGATCTTGACTAAGCTCCTGAGGATCCATTCCTTCTGAACAGGATTCCTTTATGTTTATCCCACGCGTGTTTGAATTCTGTTACCGTTTTCATTTCCACCACCTCCCGTGGGAGGGCATTCCAAGCATCCATTACTTTCTCTGTGAAAAAATACTTCCTGACATTTTTCTTGAGTCTGCCCCCCTTCAATCTCATTTCATGTCCTCTCGTTCTACCGCCTTCGCACCTCCGGAAAAGGTTCGTTTGCGGATTAATACTTTTCAAATATTTGAACGTCTGTATCATATCACCCCTGTTTCTCAACAGTTCTTTTTTTTTAATCAATATGCACATATTTCAATTAGAAATTAAGCAAGAATTATCTTACTACTCTTTTCACAAGATATTGAAAACTTTTCTGTTCAACAAATTGTTTTAACAATGTAAGACTTTTATTTCATATTTTTTAATTATTTTGTTATTCCCAAAGCTGTTTTGACTTCTTTAATATATACCACTTAGGACCTTTGTTAGAATAGGCAGTTAATAGAAGACAGGATTAGATAAGATTAGAAGTGGAAGATGGGAAGAGATTCTGGACACTGGTAGGGGGCGAATAGGGAGATGGGTTGAGACGCTGGATACTGAACTGATAAGGAGATGAGGAAAGATGCTGGATACTAGGGGGGAACAGAGAGATGGGTTAGATGCTAGACACTGGTGAGGATAATAAAGAGATGGGGAGAGATGCTGGACACTGGTAGGGGGGTAATAGGGAGATGGGTTGAGATGCTGGATACTGAAGTGATAAGGAGATGAGGAAAGATGCTGGATACTAGGGGGGAATAGAGAGATGAGTTAGATGCTAGACACTGGTGAGGATAATAAAGAGATGGGGAGAGATGCTGGACACTGGTAGGGGGGGAATAGGGAGATGGGTTGAGATGCTGGATACTGAAGTGATAAGGAGATGAGGAAAGATGCTGGATACTAGGGGGGAACAGAGAGATGGGTTAGATGCTAGACACTGGTGAGGATAATAAAGAGATGGGGAGAGATGCTGAACACTGGGGGGGGGGGTAATAGGGACTTAGGGTGAAATGCTAGATACTGGTGAAATTGGGTGGCAGAGCAGGTGGGGGGAAGAGGGGTTGGTGGTTCGGAGGCGAGAATAGGGGAGGGCAGACTTATATGGTCTGTGCCAGAGCCGGTGATGGGAGGCGGGACAGGTGGTTGGGAGGCGGGAAAAACTGCTGGGCAGACTTATACGGTCTGTGCCCTGAGAAAGACAGGTACAAATCAAGGTAAGGTATTCACATAAGTTTATCTTGGGCAGACAGGATGGACCATGCAGGTCTTTTTCTGCCGTCATCTACTATGTTACTATGTTACTATGGTGGGGGCAATAAGTTGATAGGAAGAAATGCTGGATACTGGCGGGATAGGGAAATGAGGAAAGATTCTGGATCTAGGGGTATAGGGAGATGGGAATAGATAGTGGTCACTGGGAAGATAGGGAGATGAGGAAAGATGTTAGACACTAGGGGGAATAGGGAGATGGGAAGAGATTCTGGACACTGGTAGGGGGGGGATAGGGAGATGGGTTGAGATGCTGGATACTGAAGTGATAAGGAGATGAGGAAAGATGCTGGATACTAGGGGGGAACAGAGAGATGGGTTAGATGCTAGACACTGGTGAGGATAATAAAGAGATGGGGAGAGATGCTGGACACTGGTAGGGGGGTAATAGGGAGATGGGTTGAGATGCTGGATACTGAAGTGATAAGGAGATGAGGAAAGATGCTGGATACTAGGGGGGAATAGAGAGATGAGTTAGATGCTAGACACTGGTGAGGATAATAAAGAGATGGGGAGAGATGCTGGACACTGGTAGGGGGGGAATAGGGAGATGGGTTGAGATGCTGGATACTGAAGTGATAAGGAGATGAGGAAAGATGCTGGATACTAGGGGGGAACAGAGAGATGGGTTAGATGCTAGACACTGGTGAGGATAATAAAGAGATGGGGAGAGATGCTGAACACTGGGGGGGGGGGGTAATAGGGACTTAGGGTGAAATGCTAGATACTGGTGAAATTGGGTGGCAGAGCAGGTGGGGGGAAGAGGGGTTGGTGGTTCGGAGGCGAGAATAGGGGAGGGCAGACTTATATGGTCTGTGCCAGAGCCGGTGATGGGAGGCGGGACAGGTGGTTGGGAGGCGGGAAAAACTGCTGGGCAGACTTATACGGTCTGTGCCCTGAGAAAGACAGGTACAAATCAAGGTAAGGTATTCACATAAGTTTATCTTGGGCAGACAGGATGGACCATGCAGGTCTTTTTCTGCCGTCATCTACTATGTTACTATGTTACTATGGTGGGGGCAATAAGTTGATAGGAAGAAATGCTGGATACTGGCGGGATAGGGAAATGAGGAAAGATTCTGGATCTAGGGGTATAGGGAGATGGGAATAGATAGTGGTCACTGGGAAGATAGGGAGATGAGGAAAGATGTTAGACACTAGGGGGAATAGGGAGATGGGAAGAGATTCTGGACACTGGTAGGGGGGGGATAGGGAGATGGGTTGAGATGCTGGATACTGAAGTGATAAGGAGATGAGGAAAGATGCTGGATACTAGGGGGGAACAGAGAGATGGGTTAGATGCTAGACACTGGTGAGGATAATAAAGAGATGGGGAGAGATGCTGAACACCTGGGGGGGGGGTAATAGGGACTTAGGGTGAAATGCTAGATACTGGTGGGTGCAATAGGTTGATAGGAAGAAATGCTAGATACTGGCGGGATAGGGAAATGAGGAAAGATTCTGGATCTAGGGGTATACGGAGATGGGAATAAATAGTGGTCACTGGGAAGATAGGGAGATAAGGAAAGATGTTAGACACTAGGGGGAATAGGGAGATGGGAAGAGAATCTGGACACTGGGGGGTATTAAGGAGATGGAGATAGATGCTAGAGACTGGTTAGGGTAATAGGGAGATGTTGGCCACTGGGAGGGTAACAGGGAGATGGGGTGAGATGCTGGACATGTAGAGGGGATAAGGCAATAAGGAAATATGCTGTACAATAGGGAAATAGAGAGATAGAAAGAGATACTGGACACTGGTAGGGGGAGTTTAGGGAGTTGCAGAGAGATGTTGGACTGAAGGAGAAGAGGGAGATGGCGACAGATGCTGGAAACTAGTAGGGAATTATTATTATTATTTATTGCATTTGTATCCCACATTATCCCACCCATTTGCAGGCTCAATGTGGCTTACATAGTTTTGTTATGACATTGTCATTCCTGAATATCAGATACAGTTAGTAGGGTGCAGAGATTAAGTAAGGGAAGAAAGAGGAAGTGAATAGGGAGATGGGGAGAGATGCTGGACATATGGGGGAATAAGGCAATGAGGAGATATGCTGTATGTTGGGTGGAATACAGAGATGGGAAGAGATGCAGGACACTGGTAAGGGGAGGATAGGGAATTGAGGAAAGATACTGGACACTGGGGGCATGATGTGGAGATATTGTATATGTGGGGACAGGATAGGGCAATGAGGAGAGATGCTGTATGATGGGGGATAGGGAGACAGGGAGAGATGTCTGGGCACTATTAGGTGAGGGAGATAGAGAGATGCTGTACATTGGAGGGAGGAGGGAGACATGAGGAGAAATGCTGGAAAATCCTGCCAAATGAATCTGATTGATTTACATAAGTATTGCCACACTGGGACAGACCAAAGGTCCATCAAGCCCAGCATCCTGTTTCCAATAGTGGCAAATCCAGGTCACAAATACCTGGCAAGATCCCAGAAAGATCAATACATTTTATGCTGCTTATCCCAGAAATAAGCAGTGGATTTTCCCCAAGTCGATTTAATAATGGTCTATGAACTTTTCCTTTAGGAAGCCATCCAGACCCTTTCTAAACTCTGCTAAGTTAACCGCCTTTACCACATTCTCTGGCAACAAAATCCAGAGTTTAATTACACGTCGAGTGAAGAAACATTTTCTCTGATTCATTTTAAATTTACTATATTGTAGCTTCATCGCATGCCCCCTAGTCCTAGTATTTTTGGAAAGCGTGAACAGATGCTTCACATCTACCCGTTCAACTCCACTCATTATTTTATAGACCTCTATCATATCTCCCCTCTGCCGCCTTTTCTCCAAGCTGAAGAGCCCTAGCCGCTATAGCCTTTCCTCATAGGGAAGTCGTCCCATCCCCTTTATCATTTTCGTCACCTTTCTCTGTACCTTTTCTAATTCCACTATATCTTTTTAGAGATGCAGTGACCAGAATTGAACACAATATTCAAGGTGAGGTCGCACCATGGACCAGTACAAAGGCATTATAACTTCCTAATTTTTGTTTTCCATTCCTTTCCCAATAATACCTAACATTCTATTTGCTTTCTTAGCCACCGCAGCACACTGAGCGGAAGGTTTCAACATATCATCAACGACGATACCTAGATCCCTTTCTTGGCTGGTGATTCCTAATTGGAACCTTGCATTACGTAGCTATATTTCTTTTGCTGGATGACCAAAGAACTGATAAAGGACATGCACTAGACGCATATCAGCTACTTGGATTTCATCCAGGCCTTTGATTCGGTCCTTCAAAGAAGAATCCTGACTAAGCTGAGAGGACCCAAAGTAGTCACCTAGATTGGAAACTGGTTGACTGACAGGTGACAGAGGGTGGTGGTAAATGGAATCTGCTCGGAGGAAAGGAAGGTAAGTAGTGGAGTGCCTCAGGGGTCAGTACTGGGGCCGATTCTGTTTAATATATATGTGAGAGACATTGCTGAAGGGTCAGAAGGAAAAGTTTGCCTTTTTGTGGATGACACAAAGATAGCCAATAGAGTGGATACCCCAGAGGGAGTGGAAACAATGAGAAGAGATCTCCAAACATTAGAAGAATGATCAAAGGTCTGACAGTTAAAATTTAATGCAAAGAAGTGCAGAGTGATGCACCTGGAGTAGAGAGATCCAAAGGAGATGTACCAGATAGGAGGAGAGGGACCTTGGGGTGATGGTATCTGAGGATCTCAAGGCAATGAAACAATGTGAAATGTTGGTGACCATGGCCAGAAGGATGCTAGGCTGCATAGAGAGGGGCATAACCAGCAGAAGAAAGGAGGTTTTGATACCCCTCTACAAGTCATTGGTGAGACTCCATATGGAGTATTGTCTTCAGTTTTGGAGGCCGTATCTTGCTAAGGACATAAAAAGACTTGAAGCAGTTCAGAGAAAAACAACGAAAATGATATGGGGGTTGCACCACAAGACATAAGAGGAGAGACTTGATGACCTGAAGAAGTATATTCTAGAGGAAAGGAGAGACAGGGGTGATATAACATAAATATTCAAATATTTTTAAGGTATAAATATACAAACAAACCTTTTCCAGAGACAGAAAGGTGGTAGAACTAGAGGGCATGAATTTAGATTGCAAGGGGGCAACAGGAAGTACTTTTTCATGGAGAGGGTGCTAGATGCCTGGACTGCCGTTCCACAGAGGTGGTGGAGAGGAAAATGGTAACAGAATTCAAAAATGCATGGGATAAACACAAAGGAATCCTATACAGAAAGCATGGCTGGTGTTTGGGTAGTGGGGCTAGCTCTGGGCAAGACTTCTAAGGTCTGTGTCCTGAAAATGGCAGATACAAATCAAGGTAAGGTATACACAAGAAGTAGCACATATGAGTTTATCTTGTTGGGCAGACTAGATGGACCGTGCAGGTCTTTTTCTGCAGTCATCTACTATGTTACTATATGTATGTGGAACCAAACAAGCTTAGCAATGATCAGATGGCAACACCAGTAATTAGGAAGCAAAGCTGGTGCTGGGCAGACTTCTACTACTACTACTACTACTATTTAGCATTTCTATAGCGCTACAAGGCGTACGCAGCGCTGCACAAACATAGAAGAAAGACAGTCCCTGCTCAAAGAGCTTACAATCTAATAGACAAAAAAAAAAATAAATAAATAAAGTAAGCAAATCAAATCAATTAATGTGTACAGGAAGGCGGAGAGGAGGGTAGGTGGAGGCGAGTGGTTACAAGTGGTTACGAGTCAAAAGCAATGTTAAAGAGGTGGGCTTTCAGTCTAGATTTAAAGGTGGCCAAGGATGGGGCAAGACGTAGGGGCTCAACAGCCTTCAGTAAGGCAGTAAGGCAGCTCATTGCCCTGATCGTGGCTGGACAGATTTGGCTTCAGAGTTGGAGAACAAGGCCAGTGTTGGGCAGACTTCTACGGTCTGTGCCCTGAAAATGGCAAGGACAAATCAAGATCAAGTAGACATATGTAGTATTACATCATACCTTATGCTATGAGTTTCTTGTTGGGCAGACTGGATGGACCATACAGGTCTTTATTTCCCTGTTCCATAAGCAATTTGGAATCAGCAATGACAGAAAAAGAGAAGAGTACTTATTCAAGGAGTTGAAGTATCTGGAAAGAAAATCAAAACCTTAATCCATACATTTATGCAGATGACATAACGATCTACATCCCATTCAAACAAGACCTAAAAGAAATTTCCAATGACATCAACCAAAGTCTCAATATCATGCATTCCTGGGCGGACGCATTTCGGCTAAAACTCAATGCAGAAAAAACCCAATGCCTAATACTCACCTCCCAACACAACAAGAAAGAATTAACCGCCATTAACACACCAACTCTAAACCTTCCTGTTTCAGAAACCTTAAAAATTCTTGGAGTCACCATTGATCGACACCTAACACTAGAGAACCACGCGAAAAACACAACCAAGAAGATGTTCCACTCAATGTGGAAATTAAAAAGAATAAGACCTTTCTTTCCAAGGAGTGTTTTCCGGAACGTGGTACAATCAATGGTGCTCAGTCATCTAGACTATTGCAACGCACTATTTGCCGGCTGCAAAGAACAAATAATCAAGAAACTTCAGACAGCCCAGAACACTGCAGCTAGACTCATATTTGGCAAACCAAAATTTGAAAGTGCCAAGCCCTTACGAGAAAAATTACACTGGCTCCCACTTAAGGAACGCATCACGTTCAAAGTATGCTCACTAGTTCACAAAATTATCCATGGAGACGCACCAGCTTACATGTCAGACCTGATAGACCTACCACCTAGGAATGCCAAAAGATCATCCCGCACATTCCTTGATCTGCACTTCCCCAACTGCAAAGGAATGAAATACAAACTAATGCATGCGTCAAGCTTTACCTACCTGAGCACACAGTTATGGAACGCACTGCCGCGCAGCTTAAAATCGATCTACGAAAGAACGAACTTCTGCATATCACTGAAGATTTAGGAGTCTGTTCTAGTTTAGTATTGAAACATAAAAATTGCGTTTTCTCAGTATTAAATTTTCATTTTTGTCCATATATCCATTTCTCTATCAGGTGGCTACAAAATTGAACTCTAATGAGGTCAACATTAGAAATGTGCATGCTGGTCACATATCCCCCGATTCAAAACTATTGACCCAGTCAGGAGCTGTTTCTGACCGGTCAAATAGTGTTTAAGTGCCCAACCACATATTTTCAGTGGACACTAAAAAAAAAAAATGACATGGAAATACTTTTACAACATCCCCTCTTTTGGTTGGGGTTGTAAATGCTGCTCCATGCTAGCATATGAGTAGGAATAGTATTGAAGAAAGAGCAGAACCAAAGCTTGTGAAACTCTACATATTCAAGTCCACAGCACTAAACTGCACTTCAATATTTGATTTCTTTATTTATTTTAGATCATTTATACCCAGCTTTTTGCCACGTAAAACAGCCCCAGAGCGGCCTACAATGAACTAAGGAAAACAATTACAATTGAAGGCAGAAGGGAAGAGAAATACAATATTTAAACAGATAAGCAGCAGGCAGGGAAAATAAATCAAAAAGAAGAGAAAGTAATGAGTCCAAAATCAGGTGTCAGTTGAATCAGATCTTGACTCGCCGAGTCACATTAAATCAGATCTTGCGAACAGGAAGAAACAGGGCCCCCTCAGCAAGCAGCACTCTCCAGGGACGAGACAGCTGCAGAAGAGAGGACCAGCAGCCAGCATCACCGAAGACGACCACCCCAGGCCAGCAGCAAAGCCGAGAAGGCCACATGACAAAGACTTTCCCATCGCAGCCAGGGGCCGTTCATCAACCTATCAGGCACAGCAATGAAGGCGAAGTTAGTGCAGTGCAGGAGACAGTCTCATGCTACGAATAGCTGAGAAGCCCGTCAGTAGGAAAGAGCCCTTCAGCCATTGGTCCGTTGGATAGGAGGCATCACTGATCGGGCGAAATGAAGAGTTGAAAGGCCCGGGGGACCGACAGAATTGTGGCCAAACTGCAGCTCAACCAATTCAGGATACTAGAGGTGATCGGAGCCAAGTGACCCTCAACAGCTGGGCTTCGACAACGCCGGAAGAGACCGCACCCGACCGCAGAATATGACAATTGTCCAAGTTTGCTTATCCAAAAATGATATAAACCACTGTAAGACCATATAAAAGAGGAAACTGCTTTCGTGCAGCGCTCCACAAAGCTCTTTTTTTTAGCTTTGGCAAAATACCGGACCAGGCAACGTGGATCAGCATCACCCACTTGTGAGAATATAGAAGCCTGCTTGTCTACGGAGTATCATGATTGTTGGGGTGGGCAAGGAGCTTAAAAGTTAACTGGAAGGGGGAGATGCAAGGCTGATGGTTAACCTAAGAACGTAAGTGTTTGTCATCAAGCCCAGCATCCTGTTTCCAACAGCGGCAAATCCAGGTCACTAGTTCCTGACAAGATCTCCAAAGCACCTAAAATCCTTGCACCAGCCCTGATAAGACCGATTTCCTGTAAATGATCCTCCAGCTTCACATGATAGCCATGGATAGACACCACATTCCCCCCCCCCCCCCCCTTCTCTATGACTAGCATCTAAAAGACAACTGCCAAAATTGTCTCTGTCTTTCCCAAATGTAGCTTGAAAGGGATCCAAAATGTTCCCATCCATCAAAACATCCCACAACTGACTTGCTAACATTTGTTTCCAGTCACCTTGTTTAAAAAGTCTAGATTGGACAGGGGGCAAAGGTCTAGACCTAAATTTTAAAGAAGTGGTCTGCTAGCCCCGTCTAGTATAGAGTTAATAATATCATGAAACCAATCTGGCATCTCAGGACTTCTTAACTTTCCCCACTTTAACTTCATATTAGAAACATGTTTTTTTTTCTTACTGTGCTAGCCCAGTTTTGTACAGAAAATACATTTCTTAATTTTGCACATTGGCATTTACATTTAACATGAATGTGGACATGGAGGCTACCAGTAAACTGAATGATATTCTTCAATAAGTAATTTCCTTGTCATCAGCAGCAGATGAATCCGCCAACCAGCAGGTGGAGATAGAGAACACTGAAAAACTAGAGTGCCCTCTTGGATGGCTAGCTCCATCTGCCTTCAGTATTTCTCTATCTCCCATAAACTATGGGGTCCTTTTACAAAAGCACGCTAAAAATAAGTGTGTGTTAAATGCTAGAGACGCCCATACATTCCTATGGGCATCGCTAGCATTTAGCATGCACTAATCATGTGCAATAAAAACGCTACTGTGCCTTTCTACAAGATCCCCTATGTGCATAATTCATGGCTGTACCCAATGTATGCATCCATACATGCCTACAATTGGATTGCATATCATCCGTGTGAAAAGTAACTGCTCCCTTAGTTACTCAGTCAACCAACTGACAAAATGTAATTGTTAATTAGATTCAGTTGTTTGTTCTGTCTGTCCTAATTAGATTGTAAGCTCTGTCGAGCAGGGACTGTCTCTTCATGTTCAAGTGTACAGTGCTGCGTACATCTAGTAGTGCTTTAGAAATGATAAGTAGTAGTAGTAAGTAGTAACATCCACCTGATCGAACCTGGCCTACTTCCTTTATACCTCTATGACATCAACTTGAGCCTTCCTCCCCTACCCAGGGAATACCAGAGCTATGTAACACCAAAGACAGCATATCCAGGTCCAGCTTTCATGGGTCTGAAGTATCTTATCCTGAAAATGAAGAGCAAAACAATTAGCTACAAAATCTCTTTACAAGGATACTCAAAGAACTCAAGCATGAAATTGCTGACCTGCTGTTAATAATATGTAACCTGTCTGTAATACCTGAAGAATGGAGGGTGGCCAATGTGACGCCGATTTTTTAAAAGAGTTCCAGGGGTGATCCAGGAAATTACAGACCAGTAAACCTGACATCAGTGCCGGGCAAAATAGTGGAAACTATTATAAAGAATAAAATTACAGAACACATAAGTACATAAGCATCGCCATGCTGGGACAGACCAAGGGTCCATTGAGCCCAGCACTCTGTCATCGACAGCGGCCAAAAGAACAAGCAATTTGTCCCACCCATCCTAGAAATACTGTATTCCCTCGTCCATTCAATAACATTCTGTGGCTTTTTCCTCCAGGAAGCTGTCCAACCCTTTTTTGAAGTCTACTACTACTACTACTTAACATTTCTAGAGCGCTACTAGGGTTACGCAGCGCTGTACAATTTAACAAAGAGAGACAGTCCCTGCTCAAAGAGCTTACAATCTAATAGACAAGTGAACGGTCGGTCCGATAGGGGCAGTCAAATTGGGGCAGTCTGGATTCACTGAACGGTAAGGGTTAGGTGCCGAACGCAGCATTGAAGAGGTGGGCTTTAAGCAAAGACTTGAAGACGGGCAGGGAGGGGGCTTGGCGTAAGGGCTCAGGAAGGTTGTTCCAAGCATAGGGTGAGGCGAGGCAGAATGAGCGGAGCCTGGAGTTGGTGGTGGTGGAGAAGGGTACTGAAATCCTGTGAACGGAGGTTACGGGCTAAGTCTGCTAAGTTAACCACCTTAACCACCTTTTCCGGCAGGGAATTGCAGAGTTTAACTACGCGTCGAGTGAAGAAAAACTTCCTCCAATTCGTTTTACATTTACCACACTGCAGCTTCATTGCATGCCCCCTTGTCCTAGTATTTTTGGAAAGCGTGAACAGACGCTCCACATCAACCCATTCCATTCCACTCATTATCTTATAGACCTCTATCATATCTCCCCTCAGCTGCCTTTTCTCCAAGCTGAAGAGCCCCAGCCTCTTCAGCCTATCCTGATAGGGAAGCCGTCCCATCCCTTGTATCATCTTTGTCACCCTTCTCTGCGCCTTTTCCAATTCCACTGTGTCTTTTTTGAGGTGCGGCGACCAGAATTGAACACAATACTCGAGGTGCGGTCGCACCATGGAGCGATACAATGGCAGAATAATATCCTTATTTTTGTTTTCCATCCCTTTCCTAATGATACCCAACATTCTATTCGCTTTCCTAGCCGCAGCAGCACTTTGAGCAGAAGGTTTCAACGTATCATCAATGACGACACCTAGATAAACATAGTTTAATGGGACAGAGCATGGGTTCAGCCAAGGAATGTCTTGCCTCACCAGTTTGCTTCATTTCTTGAAAGTGTGAATAAATAGAGGTTAACCAGTTGATGTAGTGTAACTAGATTTTCAGAAAGCTTTTGATAGAGTACCTCATGAGAGACTCCTGAGAAAATTAAGGAGTCATGGGATAGGAGACAATGTCCTTCTGTGAATAAGGAATTGGTTATTGGACAGAAAGCAGAGGGTAGGGTTAAATGGTCATTTCTCTCAATGGAGGAGGGTGAACAGTGGAGTGCCACAGGGATCAGTACTAGGACCAGTGCTATTTAATATATTTATAAATGATATGGAAATCGGAACGACAAGTGAGGTGATTAAATTTGCACATGACACAAAACTATTCAAGGTTGTTAAAACACATGCGGACTGTGAAATAATTGGAAGACTGGGCATCCAAATGGCAGATAAAATGTAATGTGGACAAATGCAAGGTGAGTCACATTGGAAAGAATAATCTGAATCACAGTTACCTGATGCTAGGGTCCACCTTGGGGGTCAACTCTCAAGAAAAAGATCTGGGTGTCATTGTAGATAATATGCTGAAATCTTCTGCTCAGTGTGCGGCGGCAGCCAAAAAAGCAAACAGGACGCTAGGAATTATGAGGAAAGAGATGATGAATACAATCGGAAATACTATAATGCCTCTGTATAACTCCATGGTGCGACCACACTTCAAGTATTGCGTTCAGTTCCGGTTGCCGTATTGTGACAAGGCAAGCCCCAGAGATTCCCCAGTGAAGCAGTTAAGCCCAGATCTACAGATCCCAGAAGTCCTTGCAAGAATGAGTGAGGAGAGTAGTCCTAAAAAGATGGAATGGATTTCCAGTCCCAGCAGGGGGAGCAATGGCTCGAGGCAGGGTGAGCCTTACTCCCTTCCCCCACTAGAGGGCGAGGGAAGGATGAAGCTCAGTTTCCCTGGCTTCACTATCAGTATATAATTTCCCCCAGCTGTGAGAAGGGGCGAGCGGATTTCCTGGAGGCTCTCAGTCACCAGGAGAGAGGGGAGAGGAATGGAGAGAGAGATTCCATGGTGTATGTGGAAGAAGGAAGTAGCCTGCCAATAGAGCTGCCTAAGGGAAAGGAGCCAGCTACAATGGAGTGGGAGAATTCAAAGGTTGCCCTGCCCAGCACTTGAAGGCAGTGGAGGAGGCCACACCGGGCGTGGTGCTGAGAGGTGGGAGAAACTGCCAACCCTGCTCTGTGCTGTGAAAAGGCAGGTGATTTGTGGTATTGGTTTGATGTGCAAAGACTGTCCATGAAGATTTGTTCTGAACTGTTGTGCTAAACCCTTCTGAAGGAGGGGAGAAGGGAAAGCTAATGCCGTAATAGAAGACCTGAGCGTTTGCTGAGGGATTTGGGGACCTGGACTGTATCTTTCTTTTCTTTTGAAGATTATCTTATGAGGACTGTACCTTTTGTTTTGAAGAATATGATTTTTAGTATGAAATTGCCTTGATAATAAAATACTTTGGCCCTGAGTCCCAGTATCAGCAGCATTCTGTGCTAGAACCCTGGGAGTCCCGCAGGCTTGCTGGCTCCACACAAGAGGAGGAAGCGGACCCCCCTTTACAGTATGTCAAAAAAGATATAGCAGAATTAGAAAAGGTTCAAAGTTCAAAGAAGAGTGACCAAAATGATTAAGGGGATGGAACTCTTCTCGTATGAGGAAAGGCTAAAGAGATTAGGGCTCTTCAGCTTGGAAAAGAGAAGGCTGAGGGGAGATATGATTGAGGTCTACAAAATCCTGAGTGGTGTAGAACGAGTAGAAGTAAATCGATTTTTTTTTAGTTCCAAAAAGACTAGGTGACACTTGAGGAAGTTGAATGGAAATACTTTTAAAACAAATAGGAACATTTTTTTACTCAACAAATAAAGCTCTGGAACTCTTTGCCTGAGGATGTGGTAACAGCGGTTATTGTATCTGGGTTTAAAAAAGGTTTGGACAAATTCTTGGAGGAAAAGTCCATAGTCTGCTATTGAGACAGACATGGGAAGCAACTTCTTGCCCTGGGATTTGTAGTATGGAATGTTGCTACTCTGAGATTCTGCATGGAATCTTGTCACTCTTTAGGATTCCAGAATCTTGCAATTTTGGGGGATTCTACATGGAATGTTGCTATTCTGAGATTGTTCATGGAATCTTGTGACTCTTTAGGTGTTCAGAATCTTGCTATTCACATGGAATGTTGCCACAGTTTGGGTTTCTGCCAGGTACTTGTGACTTGTCTTGGCCACTGTTTGGAAAACAGGATACTGGGCTAGATGGACCATTGTTCTGACCCAGTATGGCTACTCTTATGTTCTAACTTAGCTAATAAAATAAAATAATCAGTTGACTTCAAGATAACAGCTATCAACTGGCTGTGGGTGGAAGTAGGAATTTATCAGGAAAATCTCCTTCTCTCAGAAAATCCTTGTATCATATTCCAACAGAGCTGATCTGGGCAGGGATCCAGCAGAGAGGTGTTTGACTTGGATCTGGAGTTGTAACTGTAGCTGCAGAGTCGACCCTGTTCACGGAGGGCTCTGGTCAGTTTTTCAAAGTAAACCTACAGCTCCCTCCAAAGAGTCCCTGCTCAGCTCAGCAAAGCCTGTGCATGAAAGCTGTGGAAGGGATAAACAGCTGACTCCTGCCTGGGAAGGAAGCGAGGGTCCCTGGGGATGCTGGAGACAAACTGACAGGATAGGGCAGGGTGGAGGACAGATGGAAAGAATGACG
This sequence comes from Microcaecilia unicolor, assembly GCF_901765095.1. Classification (NCBI taxonomy): domain Eukaryota; kingdom Metazoa; phylum Chordata; class Amphibia; order Gymnophiona; family Siphonopidae; genus Microcaecilia; species Microcaecilia unicolor. The sequence continues at coordinate 532,439,720 of NC_044033.1, read as the reverse complement.
CCAATCTCTGTGTGGAATTATTATAAATCAGTCCCATGAAACAGCTGCTTTCTGTTCAGCTCTGAGAGACCCATGTTTAACAGCTGGATTCCGAGACCAGTGCGAGACAGCTGGACTGTGTGTCTAGATCTGCAGAACAGTGTCACCACAGGCCTGTGTTCCCATAGACTAGCAGAATTGAAAAGTCATATCAAGCTGGGTAATGTGGTTTCCGATTAAGCTGATGTGAGATCACATTCAGTCTCTGTCGGTTCTCACATACTGATCCAGCAGAATATTCAAAGAAACTCTCCCTGATCAGCAGCTCTTTCCCAAAACAGTACATCCCTGGACCAGGCAGATAAACGCTTTAAGGAGGAGTGGTCCGCAGTTAATATAACATAGTAACATAGTAGATGACAGCAGAAAAAGACCTGCACAGTCCATCCACTCTGCCCAACAAGACAAACATATGTGTAAACCTTACCTTGATTTGTACCTGCCTTATTCAGGGCACAGACCGTACAAGTCTGCCCTCCACCATCCTCGCCTCCCAACCACCAACCCCTCTTCCCCCCACCTGCTCATATAAAGTGTGAAAAAGTGCAGGGTCATGCGTGGAGCATGAAGATGTTCAAGGGAGCAGCAGACAACTAAGGACAAACATAAGGGAAGGGAAATGGGACTTGACATACTGCCTTTCTGAGGTTTTTGCAACTACATTCAAAGCGGTTTACATATATTCAGGTACTTATTTCATACCTGGGGCAATGGAGGGTTAAGTGACTTGCCCAGAGTCACAAGGAGCTGCAGTGGGACTTGAACCCAGTTCCCCAGGATCAAAGTCCACTGCACTAACCACTAGGCCACTCATCCACTCCATAAGAAGTCAGAATTGCTAAATCAGGTCAGAGCCCAGTATCCCGTTTCTAACCGTGGTCAATCCAGGTCACAAATACCTGCAGGGGTCTCAAAACAGAGAACAATTCCCATGTCACTTATCCCCAAGTCTATTTTAATAACAGTTAATAGACTTTTCCTCCAGGAATTTGTCCAAACCTTTTCTTAAAACCCAACTACATCAACTGCATTTACCACGTCCTCTGGTAACAAGTTCCAGAGCTTAACTATTTATATTTTCTCCTATATCTTTGAAATGTATTACCATGTAACTTCATTGAGTGTCCCCTGGTCTTTGTACTTTTTGAAAGAGTGAAAAATCGGTTCCTGTCGACCCATTCCACTTCATTCAGGGTTTTTAGACCTCAGGTATATGCCTCCTTGCTTATTGGTCATGTCTGAATGAGACAGATCTCGAGTTTTCAACAATGACTGATGATATGGTTAGGAACCCCACTACTTGGCTAATCAAAATACTGAACATTCCATGTTGCATGATCCCCTTAGGCGGGGCGAATCACGAGAACTACTTTTTCTCCATCTCCATCTGCTGGTAGATGGATATAACCCATTCCTCTGGACTGGTCCGGTAGGACTAAAGGAAAGAAAATTATCAAGTAAGACATACGTTTCTCACTACTGCCCCCTGTGCACCCCAGTATGGATAAAGTATGCAGGACTACAGGTCCCAGCATGCAATGGAGGAAACCCTGGTGTGGCTGAGCCTGCCCTCTGACCTGCAGCATCTCTGAAGAGAAGAGCCCTGAGGTTGAAGTCACCTTGCTGCCATTTCACAAGGCCTCATTCAAGTCCCAGCCTGATGCCTGCGGGATGACCCTCCCTTCCCCTCTCATTTCCTTTGGCATGTGTCACAAGCCATTCTCAGGCCCAGCTGGGAGAGACCATTTGCTCTGGCTTTAGATTCCTATCTTCGGCCAAATGTCTGGGAAAGGTTCAGTGGAGATGTGTGGGTCAGCCCTGGACAGTGTGCACTGTGTGTATGCAACTACACAGCCCTCCTTGTCTGCTTCTCTCTGACAAAGCCCCTGTGAAAGTGAAACAAGGCGCCCTTTGTGGCTGAAAGTTCAGGGCTTTCCCTCATGAAGTCATCTTTCAGAAGGCCCAGTAAAGGATGTTCTGTCTGCTGAGGAGGGGGTTGTGCCAGGATTTGTATGTCAGGATTTCTACAGTTCTGTGAAGCAGGCCCATCTCGTCATTCTGTTCCACAGAAAAGCATGGCAATGGAATCGGGGTGACGGAAGGAGGCATTTAATATGACTGAGCTTATGAAGATTTTACTAGTATTTGATTTGTAATTGTTGAGGCCGAAAGGCAAGGCATGATAACGTTTACTAGATTTCTACTCTTTCTGATTTAAAAGACATTTTCGTGGGTCCTTGGCGCAGTGCCTAATGGATAAGCCTGCTCTGAAAAGATGCTCAAAGCCGCAGAGGCTGTGAAATTCCCTGGACTGCATGTCCATGTCCGGACTGCCCCCCCTCCATCCCCCCCCCCCCCCCCCCCCCCCCCCCCCCATTTCCCAGTAGTAATGGTTCAGGGGAATATCTCTGACTGGACTTTTCTGTTAAATGCTCTGAAGTTACTAATTTTAGTCTGCTGTCAATGTATAATTTGAAGTCAGATGTTTTCAAATCGCAGGATGTTCAGTGACATTACTGGTTCTGTTTGACGACCGTGTGGAACTGGGACCTTGACACAGGCAGGAGTTCTGTGCTCGCTGGCAGATGGGAATCCGAACTCTTCCATTCAGATATTTTCACAAATTAGAATTCTATTGAAACATTATCCATTCATACAATTAATTTCACTTCTTCTTTCCTCCCTAATTGTACCCGTATTTATTCATCTTCACTTCTTTGTTTACAGACTTAATTTTGATTTAATCTTCTTCCCTTAAGGACCATTGCATCCAGGTTAATTCACCAGATATGTTATAGTTGTTTTACAAACCCAATGTTATATCATTGTTTATTGTACTTTATAATGTTTCTGTCATTTCGACACCAAGCGTGACAGTGAAGGTAAAGAGTATACAATGATGCAAAGAACAAATCATTAAGAAACTCCAAACTGCTGAAAGCACAGCAGCCAGACTCATATTTGGAAAAACGAAATACGAAAGTGCCAAATCCCTAAGAGAAAAACTACACTGGCTCCCACTAGAAGAACGAATTTCATTCAGAGTTTGCACTCTGGTCCACAAAATCATTCACGGTGAAGCCCCGATCTATATGTCTGACCTCATAGACCTGCCAACTAGGAACACAAAAAGATCAGCACGCACATCCTTGAATCTCCACTACCCCAGCTGCAAAGGACTTAAATATAAATCCACATATGCATCCAGCTTCTCCTACATAAGAGCACAACTATGGAACGCCCTGCCAAAGGCGTTAAAGACAATGCACGACCTAACAATCTTCCGAAGACTACTGAAAACCAACCTGTTCAAGAAGGCATACCATAATGATCCATCCTAAGTACTAGACAACTAGACTTTACATGAACTAGACAAAACCAAACTCATTACACTAGACTGATAACCTTCGTTGCTACTAATGAAAGTCATGCAATACGCATTACTATTTCTCATGCCAGAAATTAACTTTCTATAATTGATTATCTAATTTATTTTATAATTCCTCTATCATTCAGGAACTTCAATGCAATGCCACTTTGAGGGGCATAATCGAACGAAAACGTCTATCTCCATGGGCGTTTATCTCCGAGAACGGGTCCGTGAAGGGGCGGACCGAACCGTATTTTCGAAAAAAATAGACGTCCATGTTTTATTCGACAATTTGTGAGCTGGGCGTTTTTGTTTTTCAGCGATAATGGAAAATGAAAGCGCCCAGCTCAAAAACGAATAAATCCAAGGCATTTGTTCGTGGGAGGGGCCAGGAGTCATAGTGCACTGGTCCCCCTCACATGCCAGGACACCAACCGGGCACCCTAGGGGGCACTTTTACAAAAACAAAAAAAAAGGTAAAGAGCTCCCAGGTGCATAGCACCCTTCCCTTGTGTGTTGAGCCCCCCAAATCCCCCTCAAAACCCACTGCCCACAAGTCTACACCATTACTATAGCCCTAAGGGGTGAAGGGGGGCACCTACATGTGGGTACAGTGGGTTTGGGGGGGTTGGACAACTAAGCATTAAGCAGCACAATTGTAACAGGTAGGGGGGGGATGGGCCTGGGTCCACCTGCCTGAAGTCCACTGCACCCCCTAACAACTGCTCCAGGGACCTGCATACTGCTGCCAGGGAGGTGGGTATGACATTTGAGGGTGAAAATAAAAAGTTGTGAAACATCATTTTTTGTGGTGGGAGGGGGTTAGTGACCACTGGAGGAGTCAGGGAGGTCATCCCCGATTCCCTCTGGTGGTAATCTGGTCATTTAGGGCACTTTTTGGGGCCTTATTCGTGAAAAAAACAGGGTCCAGGAAAAGTGCCCTAAATTCTAGCTACAAACGCATACTTTTTTTCCATTATCGGCGAAAGGCGCCCATCTCTCCTCGGCCGATAACCATGCCCCAGTTCCACCTTCGCCACGCCTCCGTCACGCCCCCGTCAACTTTGTACGCTTCCACGATGGAGTGCAGTTGAAAACGTCCAAAATCGGCTTTCCATTATACCGCTTTATTCGTTTTTGTGAGATAAACATCCATCTCCCGATTTAGGTCGGAACTTGGGCGTTTTTCTCGTTCGATTATAAGCAGGTTTGTATTCTACTTTACCGTTTATGCGCCTTAATGCAATACTACTTGTAATTCTCTTTCCGGAAATGGCGATCGCCATTACGGCATAATGTAAGCCACATTGAGCCTGCAAATTGGTGGGAAAATGTGGGCTACAAATGCAAGAAATAAATAAAAATAAATAAATAAATAAATGTTAATTTTTACTCCTTGTTGGATTTCTGCAACCTGTATCTTTCCCAGAGTCTACTGCGCACTGGTTGTTCTGCTCCATTTTGACCTCCATCGAGATCTCCCTCCTTTTCAAGTCACACATCTGTTTGGACCTATTTTCCTGTGGGGTTTTTTTTTTGTATACTCTTTACCTATACTGTCCCATTTGGTGTCTAAATATTTATTGATGTTGTTATATATTATTAAGATAGTAACATAGTCTCCATTTTTGCATGTCTCATTTATATTGATATACTGTGGACTCCTGAGGCAGGCGATATCACCGAAACACGGTCCGTGTTGTCCCTTCTGTGGTTATGCACTTTCCTCGCATGGTTTCATGTAAATTCGTTTAGTAAAGTTTTTAAGAATCGCTTTGGCTACATCCTGGTCCTCGGTCATCGCCACTGTTTTCTTGTTGCTTTTTCAATTGTGGAAATTGCTTCTTCATTGTCGGTTTGTTTGCAGTGCTTTATGCGTGTCATGTGTCAGTGCGTGTGCATGTTGACAAGGACCAGTGCTCTGTGCATCTAGTGTGCACATATGTGTGTCTGCATGTTATGTGTGTTAAGGCAGCAACATTCTGTGCATGTTGTGTGTGTCAGTGTGTCTCAGCATATGTATGTGAAGGGAGGAACAATACTCTGTGCATCTGATATACATATATGTGTGTTTGAATGTTGTGTGTGTCAGTGTGTATATCTGTGGGAGTGCCTGTGTCTCAGTATGTGTGTTCATATGAAGGGAGTACATGCCTGTATATGACAGGAGCAGTGTTCTGTCAATGTTGTGTGTGTGAAAGGAGTGGCATGTTGCATGTGCATCTGGTGTGTATGTATGCGTCTCTGCATGTTGTGTGTTTGCACATGTGTATATCTGTATGTTAGAAGAACAACGTTTTTTGCAATGTATGTTTACATTGTATGTGTGTCAGTGTATGCATGTGAAAGACATGGCATGTTATATGCGCTGTATATGTGTTAAAGGAGCACCACTCTGTACTTGTGTGTGTGTGTATGTATGGAGTGGCATGTTGTATATGTTGTGTGTATGTGAAAGGAGCAGCATTATGTGTGTGTGTGTGTGTGTGTGTGTTTAGAGGAGCAGCACTCTGTGCTTCTGTGTGTGTAGGGAGTGGCATGTTGAATGTGTTGTGTGTTGTGTGTATGTGCAATGAGCAGCACTCCGTGCTTGTGTGTGTAGGGAGTGGCATGTTATATATGTTGTCTGTATGTGCATCCTGTGCATACATGTCTGTCTGTATGTTATGCGCGTGTGTATTAAGGGAGAAACTCAGCTTGTGTCCTGTTTGCTGCCAGCTTCCAGCTCCTAGTACACTGCACACAGGAGGCTGTCCTGCTGGGGGAGGAGGGTCTAGCAGGGGTTGGGTTGGGTTTGGGTTGTTTTTTCCCAGGCGTCAGGCTGCCTGGAAGTGTCACATCTGGAACCTGAAACAGAGAGAAACTTATTGCTGCTGAAGCCCCACCAGCTCTGAGGGAGGGGCCGGTCTGAGGGGAGAGCGGACTCACAACAAGGTCTGGGACACAAGGAGACCACTGCTGGCCACAAAGACCAGGAAATGGCTTGCACTATTCCACCCGGCTCCTGGTTCTTTTTCTTCTTATTCCTGGATTGGTTCTGCTCGGGCAATGCATTGACTGAGGGCAGTGGGTTCCCTCTGGACCTGTGGTCTGGCAGCAAGACTGACTGGGTGACAAGGGGAGATAATGAACAGCAGCAACAACCCGTCCCCAAGGTAAGAAGATTTTACATAGCATGCATCAGTGACCCTGCCCTGCAAATAATCCTTCCACGCCTGCAGAGTTAAGAGTTGGGGTACATGGACAGGGAGAGGGTGGGGGGCATGGGGCAGAGGGTGGCACTGATTAAGGCAGTTGCTGATTCAGGTACATGGGCAGGTAGCACTGTGGAGACTCATTGCTTTAGGCTTTGATACTTATACTGTACCAACATTGTAATTACGCAGAGGTGAAGCCGAGGGGGGGGGGGTCTCTTCACCCTTCTACTGGCAACACACATGGCAAACCCTGGAAAAAGAAAGGGAGAAATGATGATGAAGTGATGGGAACGCAACCCACCCTTCTCACTGCATCGCCTCAAAAGTGGTCCCCTGGCTGGAGACATCCTGCAGAAGGCTCCCTTTCGGAAACAGGATACTGGGCTTCCTGGACCCTGGCTCTGAAATAGTACCACTGTTCTTCTGCTGCTCATGCTGGTGCGGAGTTTAACTGCTTTACCCCACGACGCCAGCAAAACTGAGTCCATCTAATGGGGCAAAGAATGAGGGAACGCGAAGCCACTCGCAGAGGAAGATTGCGGTGAGAGGAAGAAAGGAGAAAATTAAGACAGAGGGTAGAAGAAACAGAGAAAGAAAGGTGAAGACTAGAGGGAAGAAAGAGACTGAAAAGGACAGATTAAGGACAGAGAGAACACTGACTCCCCCCACCCCAACACACACTAGAGAAACAGTATCTCCCCCCCCCCCCCCCCCCCCCCCCCCCCCCCCCCCCCACACACCACAGACACACTCTGACACAAACACACTACACAGAATATTAGGACTAGGGGGCATGCGATTAAACTACAGTGTAGTAAATTTAAAACAAACCGGAGAAAATTTTTCTTCACCCAACGTGTAATTAAACCTCTGGAATTCGTTGCCGGAGAACGTGGTGAAGGAGGTTAGCTTGGCAGAGTTTAAAAAGGGGTTAGGACGGTTTCCTAAAGGACAAGTCCATAAACCCATACTAAATGGACTTGGGAAAAATCACAATTCCAGGAATAACATGTATAGAATGTTGTACGTTTGGAAGCTGCCAGGTGCCCTCTTGGCCTGGATTGGCCGCTGTTGTGGACAGGATGCTGGGCTCGATGGACCCTTGGTCTTTTCCAGTGTGGCATTTACTTATGTACGTTATGTAGTGTCATCCCCCCCACCCTGACACACAAGCTATAGAGAGAGAGTGTGACCCCCAAGGTGGATCCCAGCATCAGGTAACTATGATTTGTATTATTCTTCCCAATGTGCATCATTTTAAAGTTCATCTGCCATTTGGATGCCTGGGCTTCCAGTTTCCTAAAGAATGGCATTGGGTCTCATTTTAATCTCATTTAAATGCCATCTGCAGTATCCATTGTGCTAGAGCCCTCTGACCATTCTGCCCAGGTAAATGTGAGCGCTAGTCTGGCGCCGGTGGCCTCTAACGCCAACGTTCACCTTAGAGTTTCAGGGTCTTATTGTGGGATATAGCACAGGTATAAATTGAGTTGCTCTTCTCTCCATGTATCACTCTGCACTGTTCCACATTAAATTTCCTTTGGCCTTTAGATGCCCCAGTCCCGTGCGTTTACGAGGTTCTCTTGCAGTGTCTCACAATCCTCACAGGTCCCTGGAGAACTCCACCATTCTCCTCCCTATGGCTTCTTAATTCTCACAGAGGGAGAAAATCTAGGTACACTACATCAACCGGCTCACCTTTTTAGTACGTAAGTACATAAATATTGCCATACTGGGACAGAGCGAAGGTCCATCAAGCCCAGAATCCTGTTTTCAACAGTGGCTAATCCAGGGCACAAGCACCTGGCAAGATCCCCGAAACACGTGGATTCTTTTTGGGCTTATTCTAGACATATGCAGTGGAATTCCCCCAAGTCCATTTTAATAATGGCTTATGGACTTTTCTTTTAGGAAGTTATCCAACTTTTAAACCCCGCTAAGCTAATGCTTTTACTACATTCTCTGGCAACGAATTCCAGAATTTAATTACACGTTGAGTAAAGAAAAATTTTGTCCCGATTCATTTTAAATTTACTATTTGTAGCTTCATCGCATGCCCCCTAGTCCTAGTATTTTTGGAAGTGTGAACAGACGCTTCACATCTACCCTTTCAACTCCACTATTATTTTATAGACCTCAGCCGCCTTTTCTCTGAGCTGAAGAGCCCTAGCTGCCTTTAGCCTTTCTTATAGGGAAGTCGTCCCGTCCCCTTTATCATTTTCGTCACCCTTCTCTGCACCTTTTCTAATTCCGCTATATCTTTTGTGAGATGTGGCGACCAGAATTGAACACAATATTCGAGGTGTGGTCGCACCATGGAGCGATACAAAGGCATTATAACATCCTTGTTTTTGTTTTCCATTCTTTTCCTAATAAAACATTCTATTTTGCTTTCTTAGCGACAGCAAGCACACTGAACAGAAGGTGTTAATTGGGAAGCAAAGCTGGTGCTGGGCATACTTCTACCATCTACGCCCCTGATCGTGACTGATAGATAGGGATGGACTTAAGTGGTAAATTTTAAGGGGCTTTGATGTTAGCTTCAGAACTTTTAGTACAAGAAGAGTGCTGAGGCAGGACTTCTACGGTCTGTGCCCTGAGAATGGCAAGGACAAATCAAACTCTGGTATATATATAAAGTATCGCATATCAAGTAAAATTAGTTTGTCTTGTTGGGCAGACTGGATGGACCGTACAGCTCTTTATCTGCCTTCACTTACTATGTTACTATGTTTCAACGTATAGATCAATCCCTTTCTTGGTCAGTGACTCCTACGTGGAAACCTTGCATGACGTAGCTATAATTCGGATTTCCCACATGCTTCACTATAAGTACATTAGTGTTGCCATACTGGGACTTCTTAAGAATATTTTTAGTACAGTATAATAGAAAATGAAGCCATAATCGGCAATAAAAAGGCAAAGAATCTGATGTCAATACAGAATGGAAACCGATTGTAGCAATTATCTTATCCCTCCTTTGTGAAACAATATAGGTAACCTGGGGGGGGGTATGAGAGAAGGAAAACCTTTAAGGTACATAAACAGTGAAGCTGTACGTAATCAAAGCCCAGTTTCTGTCATTCGCATGCAATTTTCCTCCTGTACGTCGGCTGGTAAATATTAATCTCCGAAATTCCCCGAGACGAACAGAGTCGGAACGAATATAGGAGCCCTTTAACAAAGCTGCGTTAAAATGTGGCCTGTACTGTCTTTGGCACGTGGGTTTCTCGTGTGCTGAGGCCAGTCTCACCGTGGCTGTAAAATGGCCACAATTTCTTTTTTGTCCATTAACTTCGCAATTACTGCGTCAGCCCCTACTGACACCTATTTTGTAGGCAGGGCTTGCGTGCTCACCGTGCGTTAATCGGCAGCCTGTGGCAATTTGTCTGCACTAACCAATTAGTTCAACACGTGCCTACTGTCCCAAACACGCCCCCATGCTGAAAAATATATTATCTATTAGTGTGGGATTGGTGCGTGCCGATCCCAGAACTACGGCGCAATGCCTAAGCGTGTCCCATTTTGCTGCCTTTTAACGTGCAGTAAACACACATTATTACTTATGGTCTGCTTAGCAAAAGGGCCTCAGATAAGACGGTGGCCCATTCGTGACATCTTCTTTCCCTATCACTCCCTTAGAGATCCTCTGGACTTGTCCCAAGCTCTCTTGAAATCAAATACTTCCACTGGGAAACTCTTCCACAAATCCACCACCTTTCCGTGAAGAACTATTCCTCAAGTTACTTCTGAGTAGTGCCGGTACACGTCGGTACAGTGTACTGGCACCTTTTTTTTTAACCTCCCGAGTCCCTCTCTCACTGCTCCTGTGTCCTCGCTGGCAGCTTGAGAGTCCGAGTCCCAATCAATCAGTACAAGACCCGGCCAGCACCAGCACACTCGGCCTTCAAGCCTATCAGCTCGTGGAAGCCCTGTTGGTACCGTCCCTCTGACGCATACGTGGCTTGTCAGAGAGGGCAGAACAGGGCCTTCCCGAGCACGTGGCATTGGCGTGAAGGCTCATTGGTGCTTGTGCTGGGCCTTGTACTGGCTGGTGATGCTGGGGCCCAGACTCTCAAGCAGGCAAGCAACGGGAGAAGGAGGATGGGCGGTGGGAGGGAGAATCACTGGACATGGATGTCAGGGGAGGACGGAGGGAAGGAGAATTGCTGGGCATGGATGGATGACAGGGGGCAGAGAAGAATCGCTGGACATGGATGGGCAGGGAGGACAAGGGACAGAGGACAAATGCCGGAAATGGATGGAGAGGAGAGAAGGAGGATTTCTGGACATGCGCGTAATTAAACTCTGGAATTTGTTGCCGGAGAACGTGGTGAAGGCGGTTAGCTTGGCAGAGTTTAAAAAGGGGTTGGACGGTTTCCTAAAGGACAAGTCCATAAACCGCTACTAAACGGACTTGGAAAAATCCAAAATCCCAGGAATAACATGTATAGAATGTTTGTACATTTGGGAAGCTTGCCAGGTGCCCTTGGCCTGGATTGGCCGCTGTCGTGGACAGGATGCTGGGCTCGATGGACCCTTGGTCTTTTCCCAGTGTGGCATTACTTATGTACTTATACTCTAAAATCCATTTGTGATAGGAAAACACAACAAAAACAGACATCCTTCATACAAATTTCACAAGCTATGTTCGTAATCCCTTCCTTCTCTTGTCTTTATATTAAACATTATTTCAAATGAATCTTCAAGCCTAAGCTCTTTAGGAAGGGGCTAAGAAGAAAAATGCAGATATTCATGTTGATTCCCATCTAACTTTAGATGGAGATGGAATTATCAGTCTGTTGGTCTGTCAATGGCCGAAGTGTCTGAGTCGGTGTATAAGGAATAATGAGATTAGACAAATATGATGGACTAGATGAATAAAATGCTTTATGTGTCAGTGTAAGAATTTTGAATTTTATCCTAGCTTCAACTGGGAGCCAGTGCAGTTGATATAACAGTGGAGTAATCCAGCTAGTGCTGGGCAGACTTATACGGTCTGTGCCAGAGCTGGTGGTGGGAGGCGGGGTTGGTGGGTGGGAGGCGGGGCTAGTGCTGGGCAGACTTATACGGTTTGTACCAGGGCTGGTGGTTGGGAGGCGGGACTAGTGCTGGGCAGACCTTATACGGTTTGTGCCAGAGCTGGTGGTGGGAGGCAGGGATAGTGCTGGGCAGACTTATACGGTCTGTGCCAGAGGTGGTGGTGGGAGGCGGGTTGGTGGTTGGGAGGTGAGGATAGTGCTGGGCAGACTTATACGGTCTGTGCCAGAGCTGGTGGTGGGAGGCGGGTTGGGGTTGAGAGGTGGGGATAGGGCTGGCCAGACTTATACGGTCTGTGCACTGAAGAGGACAGTACAAATAAAAAAGTAGCACATATGAATTTATCTTCTTGGGCAGACTGGATGGACCGTGCAGGTCTTTTTCTGCCGTCATCTACTATGTTTATAATGCGTGCTGCTGTATTTTGAATCATCTGCCAATCTAGGTCACAAGTACCTGGCAGGAACCATTCCTCTAGCTTCACTAAACATCTCCTAAGATATGTAAGGCAAAAAGATATACTCAGGCTTGTAACCCTCGAATATAGTTTCAGAAATTCTCTACGAACTTCCTGAGGTTTAGAGGAAGCATCTGGATAAACAGAAAGATGAAAGAGGGTTAACTGCTCCTTTTAAAAACCCAGCTAATATACATATAAGTACATAAGCTTTGTCATACTGGGACAGACCAAAGGTCCATCAAGCCCAGCATCCTGTTTCGAACAGTGGCCAATCCAGGTCACAAATACCTGGCAAGATCCCCAAAAAGTACAAAACATTTTATGCTGCTTATTCTAGAAATTTCCCCAAGTCCATTTTAATAATAGCTTATGGACTTTTCCTTTAGGAAGCTATCCAAACCTTTTTTAAGCCCCGTTAAACTAACCACTTCTACTACATTCTCTGGGAACGAACTCCAGAGTTTAATTACACACTGAGTGAAGAAATATTTTCTCCGATTCATTTTAAATTTAGTACTTTCTAGCTTCATCGCATGCCCCCTAGTCCTAGTATTTTTGGAAAGAGTAAACAAGCAATTCACATTTACCCATTCCACATCATGATCACAGATTTATAAAGATAACCACTAGAGCACCTCTGTATTTCAGGGCGTATCTGAGGTTCGGCGGTAGGGGGGGCAGGGGGCTAGAGTGAGGGGGCACATTATAAACCCCCCCTACTGCGCCATCATCATCGTCGTCAACCTCCCCCCCCACCGCCATTAACCCTCCCCCGCCTACCGCCAACCCTTTCCCCGCCTACCGCCGTCACCTACTCCCGAGGTCCGCTCCTGCTGGTTTTTTAAACTATACTTCAGCTGGCGGGGACCCCAACCCCCACCAGCCAAGCCGAGGTCTTCTTTAACTTCTTCACCCTCGTGCTGTTAAAGCTGCATGATGCATCCTTCCAGTTGGCCGGAGTTTGACGTCGCAGCATAGAGGCTGGAAAAATATATTTTTTTAAATTTTTGAGGGTGGGAGGGAGTTAGTGACCACTGGGGGCGTAAGGGAGGTCATCCCCAATTCCCTCCAGTGGTCATCTGGTCATTTAGGCACATTTTTGTGCTTGGTCGTAAGAAAAAAGGACCAGGTAACATAGTAACATAGTAAATGACGGCAGAAAAGACCTGCATGGTCCATCCAGTCTGCCCAACAAGACAAACTCATATGTGCTACTTTTTGCGTATACCCTACTTTGATTTGTACCTGTCCTCTTCAGGGCACAGACCGTATAGTCTGGCCAGCACTATCCTCGCCTCCCACCACCGGCTGGCTCTGCCACCCAATCTCGGCTAAGCTCCTTAGGATCCATTCCTTCTGAATAGGATTCCTTTATGTTTATCCCACGCGTGTTTGAATTCTGTTACCGTTTCATTTCCACCACCTCCCATGGGAGGGCATGGGAGGCGTCCAAGTTTTCTTCAGGGACGCCCTTCTTTTTTCCATTATTGGTCGAGGACGCCCATGTGTTAGGCACGCCCCAGTCCCGCCTTCGCTACGCCTCCGACACGTCCCCGGGAACTTTGGTCGTCCCCGTGACGGAAAGTAGTTGAGGACGCCCAAAATCGGCTTTCGATATGCCGATTTGGGCGACCCTGTGAGTAGGACGTCCATCTTGCGATTTGTGTCGAAAGATGGGCGTCCTTCTCTTTCGAAAATAAGCCTGAGAGTGTCAGAGACAAGAGGAGACATAGGTCACCAGGAAGCATAGAAGCCAACTTTCGTAATTATTGGGGGTGCTAAGCCCAATGGAAATAACTCCTCCCTCGACACATACAAGGAATTTTCTCAATATTGGGGGTGCTCAAGCACCCACAGCACCCACAGAGTCGGCTCCTATGCCAGGGAGATCTGATGCTGATCCTCAAAAGAGAGAGACAGAATGAAGCCTGCTGCTAGCTTATTGGGGAAGGGGTTTGGATCCTGGGGAGTAGTGGAACTGGTGAATGCTGATGAGACCCTGACAGAGATAAAAATTGGATCCAAGTCTTGCTCCCTGATCTGCCTGATCTCAGAGGAAGAGATCACTGGGGGTGGGGAGGGGGGGAGGAAAAGTGTGATTGAGGCACAGAAGACCCGTTGCTCTAAAATAGCGCCGGAACAGCGTGGGGCGCTATTAGACCTATGATCAGAGATAATGCATGCAAATTTAAGCAGCACAATTATCTCTGATTATGGGGTAGAAGTGCGGGAGAATTGTGCCTGAGCACGTACAGTAATGGATAAAATGAACATGTGTTAACTGTCAGGACTGGGCCCAGCTTTTGCCCATATAATTAACACAGAAACAAGATGCTGTCTGCGTTTTAACTGCTCTGCACATAAATCATAGTAACATAGTAACATAGTAGATGACGGCAGAAAAAGACCTGCACGGTCCATCCAGTCTGCCCAACAAGACAACTCATGTGTGCTACTTTTGTGTATATAAGTCTGCCCAGCACTAGCCCCGCCTCCCAACCACCGGCTCTGGCATAGACCGTATAAGTCCTGCCCAGCACTATCCCCGCCTCCCACCACCGGCTCTGGCACAGACCGTATAAGTCTGCCCCGCACTATCCCCGCCTCCCAACCACCAACCCCGCCTCCCAACCACCAGCTCTGGCACAGACCCTATAAGTCTGCCCAGCACTATCCCCGCCTCCCAACCTCCAGCCTCGCCTCCCACTACCGGCTCTGCTATCCAATCTCGGTTAAGCTCCTGAGGATCCTTTCCTCAAATCAGTTCTTGTATACTGCTAATCAGGGGCGTAGCCAGACTTCGACGGGAGGGGGGGCTGGAGCCCAAGGTGGGGAGGGGGCACATTTTGGCCCGCCTCCCTGCTGCCGCCCTCCCGCCGCCATCTCTGCCCCCCCACCACTGCTTCTGCCTCCCCTCCACCGCCACTCCCCCCGCCGCCGGTTCTGCCACCCTGCCGCCGCTGGAGGGCACCGCTTCTGCCACCGCTGCTCCCCCCACTGCCGCCATCGCTCCCACTCGCCCCCGCCGCTATCACCACTGGAAGATACCTTGGCTAGAACGTTTGTCCCGTGCTGCTCTTACATCGCCTGGTGCCCTGTCCTGCTTTCAGCGCTGTGCACGCTCATTTTAATGAAACAGTTTCATTAAATGAGCGTGCATAGCACTGAAAAACAGGACAGGATGCCAGCAATGTAAGACCAGCATGGGACAGATGCCTTAGCTGGTGGGGGTTGGGGGACCCCTGCCAGCCAAACTGGGGGCCCCGGAGCCAGTTTGAGGGGGCCCAGGCCCCCGTGGGCCCCCGTAGCTACGTCACTGCTGATAATATCCCCTTTCCAGGGTTCAGTGCGGTTTACATTCTAGGTGAGACAAAAGCCGATAATGTTAGTGTGAGATATGAGAACAATTAGAGACCATTGATGTAATTGCATGAGACCAAAAACATTAAGGAAAGGATAATGGACTGTTATGGAGAGTCTTTGGCAAGAGAAAGCTTTTTAGTCTCTTCCTGAAGCTAAGGCAGCTGTTTTCTGTTCTGATGGCAATAGGGGGAGAAAGATTCTCCAGGGCCTGTCGCCGGGGTCTGTCTCTCTACTGGTCCTGACAGGACCTGGGTGATCACATCCCAACTCCTCGGAAAAAGCAGCTGCAGGGCAGGCAATGCAGAGGAAGGCTTCTGCTGGCAAAGCTTGAGGACCCCCACCAGCCATGGTATGTGGAGTTGCAGCAGAAGGAGGTGGGACAAAATTTGCCCCCTCCCCCTAAGTTTTATAGTCTGGGTATGCGGCAGTCCGGGAGGGGGGCCGGCAGCAGCGGCAGTGACCCTGCCCTGGGCCCGGCTCAGTCTCTCGGTGGCCCTGAGGTCCAAGTACAGGGAATAGAGAGCTGAAAGTCTCTCTGGACAGACCCACAGTGGAAAAACACCTAAGGGATTAGAGTAAAAATGTTGGTTCTCCTCAAGCACACGAAATATACAACAAAGAGAGTTTATGAAAACAATGAGGCATTTAGAGCACAAAAGCAAAGTCAAGTGATGGCAAAAAGAACAGTATTTGCTGGTTCTGCATCACCAGTGCTCCTTCCACTAATAGACGGGTTTTGAACCCTCTTCTCCTTGTTAAGTGCCTTTTTACTTAGGCACAGAGAAGAGGCCTTTCTCCTCCTGGGCTGGGTGTCACTCCTCTCACTCTACAGTCTCTTGGGCTTATGGACTTGGAGTGTTCATTCTCTCCTCTGGAGGATTCAAATTGCATCCCAAAGGGCTGTGCAAGAGGAAAAGGACAGGTGGACATAAAATCACTCCCCACCCATTATCTCCCTGCAGCGACTGGGGTGCAGTGGGTGGGGCAGGGGTGTAGGCAACAGGTCACTCGGGATGCCATTCTGCCTGGCTGTGCTCCTGAGTAAAATGCAGGCAGGACCTGGGTTCCAAAAATTCTATAACTCTATCGTCCATTTAGCCACACTGCTGTGGGTTCCAATTCTTTCCCCGCCTTGAATATGGAACAGTTTGCAGGTTTTCTCATAAGTACATAAGTATTTCCATACTGGGAACAGATCAAAGGTCCATCAAGCCCAGCATCCTGTTTCCAACAGTGGCCAATCCAGGTCACAAATAACCTGGCAAGATCCAAAAAAGTAGAAAACATTTTATACTGCTTATCCCAGAAATAGTGGATTTTCCTCAAGTCCATGATTCCTCCTTTCTCCTCTATAAGGCACCTTGTGGCCTGGGATTCAGCTGCAGCTCACTTTTCACCCCTCTCCTCTCATTCTTCTGGGAACAACGCTCACTCCTGCCCTTCCCCCTCTCCTCCACGTCTCCTCTTTAACCCCAGTGGGCTCCAAGACAGGAAACCTGGCACTCTTCGGTCATGTTAAAGGAAGAAACCCTGAGCAATCCCCTCACCTAGGTCAGTTCCCACCCTGTTCCATGTTTGTCAGTTAACAACGGGAATAGCACAAGCTAAATGTCAACCTGCTGTGTTAACTGTTAACGTGACATTAGCTGCTTTAATACATTTTAATACATGGGGCCCTTCGTTACATGAAGTTTCTGAGCATCTGAGTGGCTTTCATGGAGCCTCGGCTAAGAATTATTTTCACTAATGCCACGGACCTACTAGACTGTGGCCTAGTCTTGACAGCTGCTGCCCCTCTCATTTCGGAGTTCACTGTTTCAGTTTTACTTGGATTTAGGTTTATACCTTTTGCAGAATTCATATGTATGAGGTACAGGAATTAATTTGTCTAACTTCCGTAACTAATCATTTCTGTTGGCGGCTTTCCAATCCAACTGATTTCTAAAGGAGGCCAAGTTCTCCTTTGACTTCAGGAAAAAGCTTGGAACTTTGGCCTATTTGTGAAATAATGCAGATGCTTCTGAGTCCACAGAGGTAAATTTGGTGAGGACGGAGGGTGTTGCCTTTGCAATGGTGGGTGAGTCGGAGGGAGCAGGCTGTCCTTATTCATGGGGCCAGATTTTGGTGTTCTCAGAAATGTCTATTAGCAAAGAGGAAAGTTAAGCCAGATGTCTGAAATCCTAAGGGTGGTGGATGCATGCAAAATCAACCAGCTGTTTTGAGATCCAGGCCCTAAATCAGATTCAGCTGTCAGAAAGCCGAGGCCGTGAGAAGCTCAGTGGACTCGGGATGTTGGTTAGGAGAAGCACGATCACCATCAAAGCAGTTCGAGAGAACCAGATTCTGGTGGAAACCGAAACAGTGAGCAGAACCCGAGGAAACACTGGCGCACACAGGGAGCGGCAAAATGAGCAGAAAAAACGAAGGGAAAACACCTCTGTCCACTCTACAGACTGGATAACTGCCTGCAGCCCCCAAATACTGGACATACACGTGCTTTCAGGCCACTGGGAAATCTAATCCATGCTCTCCTCACTCCACTGGTGCTCACTAATTCAGTACAGGCCAGAACTAGGCTCCTAAACCAAAGGGTTTCCTTAACTGGTCAATATTCAGCTGACAGCAGTCAGACTTCTTTTCAACACTGACCGTTCCCGGCTAAATTAGCCCCATATGTTCAATACTGAGCCATGTCTAGGCACCAGCAATGAACATTGGGGTCTGAATGCAGTGCACCTGTCTGCTGTTAATGATGTGTGTCCCAGCCAATATTCAACCAGGTCCCACTAAAAGTAGACTAGAGGTTAGTGCTCTGAGCTTTCATCCTGGGGAACTGGGTTCAATTCCCACTGCAGCTCCTTTTGACTGGGCAAGTCACTTAACCCTCCATTGCCCCAGATACAATAGTACTGTATATACTACGTACACTACTTTGAATGTAATTGCAAAAACCACAGAAAGGCAGTAGATCAAGTCCCATTTCCCTTTCCCTATTGGAGATTCTACTTGGAACGTTGCTACTATTTGAGGTCTGTTGGCTACTATTTGAGGTTCTCCATGGAATGTTGCTACTATTGAGATTCTGTGCTACTATTGAGGTTCTCCATGGAATGTTGCTACTATTTGAGATTCTCCATGGAATGTTGCTACTATTGAGATTCTGTTGCTACTATTTGAGATTCTCCATGGAATGTTGCTACTATTGAATTCTGTGCTACTATTTGAGATACTCCATGGAATGTTGCTACTATTGAGATTCTGTGCTACTATTGAGGTTCTCCATGGAATGTTGCTACTATTGAGATTCTCCATGGAATGTTGCTACTATTTGAGATTCTGTTGCTACTATTTGAGATTCTCCATGAATGTTGCTACTATTGAGATTCTGTGCTACTATTTGAGATACTCCATGGAATGTTGCTACTATTGAGATTCTGTGCTACTATTTGAGATACTCCATGGAATGTTGCTACTATTTGAGGTTCTGTTGCTACTATTTGAGATTCTCCATGGAATGTTGCTACTATTGAGATTCTGTGCTACTATTTGAGATTCTCCCATGGAATGTTGCTACTATTGAGATTCTGTGCTACTATTTGAGGTTCTCCATGGAATGTTGCTACTATTTGAGGTTCTGTTGGCTACTATTTGAGGTTCTGTTGCTACTATTTGAGATTCTCCATGGAATGGTTGCTACTATTGAGATTCTGTGCTACTATTTGAGATACTCCATGGAATGTTGCTACTATTGAGATTCTGTGCTACTATTTGAGGTTCTCCATGGAATGTTTGCTACAATTTGAGATCTGTTGCTACTATTTGAGATTCTCCATGGAAATGTTGCTACTATTGAGATTCTCTGCTACTATTTGAGGGTCTCCATGGAATGTTGCTACTATTTGAGGTTCTGTTGCTACTATTTGAGATTCTCCATGGAATGTTGCTACTATTGAGATTCTGTGCTACTATTTGAGGGTCTCCATGGGAATGTTGCTACAATTTGAGATTCTGTTGCTATTTGAGATTTTACATGGAATGTTGGTACTATTTGAGATTCTGTTGCTACTATTTGAGATTCTACATGGAATGTTGCTACTATTTGAGGTTCTCCATGGACTGTAGCTACTATTTGAGATTCTGTTTTATTTATTTATTTAATTGTACCCCACGCTTTCCCACTCATGGCAGGCTCAATGTGGCAGGCATTGGAGGGTTAAGTGACTTGCCCAAAGTCACAAGGAGCTGCCTGTGCTGGGAATCAAACTCAGTTCCCCAGGACCAAAGTCCACCACCCTAACCACTAGGCCACTCCTCCGCTCGTTGCTACTATTGGAGATTCTACATGGAGTGTTGCTACTATTTGAGATTCTGTTGCTATTTGAGATTCTACATGGAATGTTGCTACTATTTGAGATTCTCCATGGAATGTGCTACTATTGAGATTCTGTTGCTACTATTTGAGATTCTACATGGAACGTTGCTATTGGAGGAGTAGCCTGGTGGTTAGTGCAGCAGACTTTGATCCTGGGGAACTGGGTTCGATTACAACTGCAGCTCTTTATGACTCTGGGTAAGTCACTTAACCCTCCATTGCCCCAGGTACAAAATAAGTACCTGTATATACTATGTAAACCGCTTTGATTTTAAGCACAGAAAGGTGATATATCAAATCTCATCCCCTTTTCCCTAAGACACTTATGAATATTAACCAGGACCCACATAAGAATATCAGCCAGGACCTACTTAAGAGGAAGTGATGTGGTTGATCTGTCCCCTCTCAGATCCCCTCCTGATCCAAGTAGGCCTCCACAATACCCCTCCCCCCCCCCCCACACACACAAAACAGCTCCCTTCTGATCCACTACACTTCCCCCCACCCTGATCCTATCCAAAACCAGAATCCATGCCCACAATCCTGACCCCCCTCCCTCTTCATCCTAGGATTTACCCAGGGAAGATCCCTGGTAGCTAGTGGGACAGAGTTGGAGCAGTCCCGCTCCTGCAGTGGGGGGCAACACGGCCGTGCTGATAATCCTTGTCATTAAGCCATACATTTCACGTTCAAATATCTTTTCTGGCACTACAGAAGATTCACTCACTGAGACTGTTATTGGATGACTGTCAATATGTACCAAGGGCGGGGCAGAGGGAGCGGTCTGCCCCGGGTGCAGGCAATAGGGGTTCATTGTCTGTAGATCAGGCAGTTCTCATCCAAGTGTCAAAGGTGCAGAGACACCAGATGTTAAAGGCTGCTAAGTGGGATTTGCTGCCAGCACAGCCTGGGAAAGAGCCCAGTGTCAGGGTCTTGCACAGCTTCAACTGCGCTGCTGGGCTGGGTTTCCTGCTGCCTGCTGCTTTCCCCTCTCTAAAGTAAATTAAACTAAAAAATGCTTTATACCACAATTACTTCATCAGTTCTATGCAGTATAAAAAGAAGCCAGACATACCTGGGAAAATGCAATCAAACTGACCATTAAAAACAGCTAAAAAATAATCATACACCCATAATACTTATTGCAGGAATTTCTCAAATACCCTTGTTTTTAATCACAAAAGCCTATCAAAAGATTTAACATTGCGGAAAGGTTGTTCCAAACTTTGATTCCTGCAAAAGAGAACGAAGACTGAAATATCCTCTTATATCTAACAGACTTCAAAGAGGGCAAATGTAAAACCAAAGTGTTCCTCAATTGCATAATATTATCATAACAATTGTTACCTTGGCTTTTGCCACTGTTCATCTTTATAATTTGCAGACTCCTTTGTATCGCTCCTGGTGTGACCGCACCTCAAATATTGTGTTCAATTCTGGTCGCTGCATCTCAAAAAAGATATAGTGGAATTAGAAAAGGTGCAGAGAAGGGCGACGAAAATGATAAAGGGGATGGGACGACTTTCCCATGAGGAAAGGCTGAAACAGCTAGGGCTTTTCAGCTTGGAGAAAAGGCGGCTGAGGGGAGATATGATAGAGGTCTATAAAATAATGAGTGGAGTGGAACAGGTAGGCGTGAATTGTTTGTTTACTCTTTCCAAAAATACTAGGAATAGGGGGCATGTGATGAAGCTATAAAGTAGTAAATTTAAAAACAAATTGAAGAAAATATTTCTTCAGTCAATGTGTAATTAAACTTTAGAATTCGCTGCCAGAGAATGTGGTAAAAGCTGTTAGCTTAGTGGGGTTTAAAAAAGGTTTCTCTAACTTCCTAAAAGAAAAGTCCATAAGCCATTATTAAGATGGAGTTGGGGAAACCCCACTGCTTATGATTAATTTGTTACATTTGTATCCCACATTTTCCCACCTATTTGTAGGCTCAATGTGGCTTACATGGTACCGGAGAGGTGTTTGCAGACTCCAGGGTAAACAAATACAGTGATGTTATGGTAGGATAAGGTTCATGTGCTAAGACCACATAAAGGAATCGTACAACGGGAGAGTGGTGTGATGTCCATTACGTACTTTAGTGTTGTCATGTTGCAGAGGTCAGGCAATTATGTTGGATCGGTAGGGTATTTCTTTCTAAACAGGTGAGTTAAGCAGCAAAAAAATGTATTGTACTGTTTTGGGATCTTGCCAGGTACTGGTAACCCGGATTGGCCACTGTTGGAAGCAGGATACTGGGCTTGGTGGACCATTGGTCTGACCCAGTATGGCTACTCTTATGTTCTAATGGTTGTGCTATACATCCCTGGCCATTTGTATCTCTGCTCAAAAGTGTCCACCCCTTAATGGTAGTTCATATTTGGTTCCAATTTTATTGAGTATGTCCTCCACCGTGATGGTTTCCCAAATGAGCAGATTATACATTTGACAAATAAATATGAGGACCCTATATCTTTAGTTCTGGAGGTTATTTGACCAAATGCACAGAGTCAGCCTGGAGTCAAGACAAGACTTACCATGAAAGTTATTTAAATACCACAAGATATATAAATAATGAGTGGAGTGGAAACAGGTGGATGTGAAGCATCTGTTCACGCTTTCCAAAAATACTAGGACTAGGGGGGCATGCGATGAAACTACAGTGTAGTAAATTTAAAACAAATAAGAGAAATCTTTCTTCACCCAACGCATAATTAAACTCTGGAATTCATTGCCGGAGAATGTGGTGAAGGCGGTTTAGCTTGGCAGAGTTTAAAAAGGGGTTAGACGGTTTCCTAAAGAACAAGTCCATAAACCCCTACTAAATGGACTTGGGAAAAATACCACAATTCCAGGAATAACATGTATAGAATGTTTGTACGTTTGGGAAGCTTGCCAGGTGCCCTTGGCCTGGATTGGCCTCTGTCGAGGACAGGATGCTGGGCTCGATGGACCCTTGGTCTTTTCCCAGTGTGGCATTACTTATGTACTTATGTAATACACAAGAAGAAAATGGTCTCCCTCACTCACTGGACAGAGAGAGCAGTATCAGGGCCACAGAAGACTTGGTGTTAGCAGTAAAAACCTCACAATGGAGGTGATTCAGGCAAAGACAGTGATTGAAATCAAGAAGGACTTGGATAAGCACAGAGGATCCTTAGTTGTGGGGAAGTGAGGGGTAAAGCCTGGGATGAGCACAGAGCTATGGAGTGTTGTATTAAATTTTGCTTGAACATTGAAGTATTAATCTTTACCACCAGCCCAGTGCAGTGTATCGCAGTTTGCAAGGCATAATCGGCCTCATTTCCATGTATGGAAAAACTACTGCTCCTTGCTGGGAACTGTTTATATTGATGGGGCTCCTGCTGCCTGATGGAGAAAAACATTGTGATTTCACAGGGAGGTGTTAGTTGAAGCTTTTGCTTCTGCTGAGATTATCAGAGGTAAATACAGTTAATGTTGTACTGCTCACAGGGTCCGTCATAGGCTGGGCCAATGGCTTTTCTCTCTATACTGTACATATATACAGAGGGGTCTGTACCCCTCTACCCCTCCTTTCTGTGGGCAGCTTTATTAACGAGATGTTGAAAGGCGAGTCCTAAAACGTGTCCTACAAGAACAAACATGAGTTTTGTCCTAGGAATATGTTTAAATGACAGTTATATAACAGATTTGCTTCATTTGTCCCCTCCTAGGAGTAGCCTAGTGGTTAGTGCAGTGGACTTTGATCCTGGGGAACTGAGTTTAATTCCCACTGCAGGTCCTTGTGACTCTGGGCAAGTCACTTACCCTCCATTGCCCCTGGTACAAAATAGTACCTGAATATATGTAAACCGCTTTGAATGTAGTTGCAAAGCCCTCAGAAAGGTGGTATATCAAGTCCCATTTCCCTTTCCCTTATGACATCACAGTATCAGAAGTGAGCCAAGTATTGGGCAATCAAGCCATTGTGACATCACTGATGAGGTTGGCTCTTATTGGTGGAATGAGTGGAGGAGTAGCCTAGTGGTTAGTGCAATGGACTTTAAGCCATTGTGACATCACTGATGAGGTTGGCTCTTATTGGTGGAATGAGTGGAGGAGTAGCCTAGTGGTTAGTGCAATGGACTTTAAAGCCATTGTGACATCACTGATGAGGTTGGCTCTTATTGGTGGAATGAGTGGAGGAGTAACCTAGTGGTTTAGTGCAGTGGACTTTGATCCTGGGGAACTGGGTTCAAGTGCCACTGCAGCTCCTTGTGACTCTGGGCAAGTCACTTAACCCTCCATTGCCCCTGGTACAAAATAAGTACCTGAATATATGTAAACCACTTTGAATGCAGTTGCAAAATATCACAGAAAGGTGGTATATCAAGTCCCATTTCCCTTCAGATCACTTTATTAATCGGTCACTGCAAACATTTTATTCATCCACCGTCTCCCCTTCCCCTTTTGTTGATGATGGTGTTAACATTATCTTCCTCACTGCTGTTGCAATTTTGCATTATCTGGGGCCACTGTCTGAATTTCTCACCAAGGGTCCTCCATCCTGCCATAGAAACATGTAGTTAAATAGTGGCAACGTGTAATTAACTCTGGAATTCATTGCCAGAGGATGTGGTGAAAGCAGTTAGCGTAGCAGGGTTTAAAAAAGGTTTGGATAGATTCCTAAAAGAAAACTCCATAAGCCATTGAGAGTTTAATAAGCTCGACAAGAGAGACCTTAGGGTGTTGGAGGAAGCTGTGAAATCTCATGGCTGTTGCACCGAGACTCTGGCCTAGCAGCGGGAAAAACTTTCAAAGGAGAAAGCTGGAAGAAGCTGGTGCAGCAGCTTTAAAAGTCAGTTATGGTTATTGCGCTTTGGTTCATTTCACTTTTGCAGGTGGACTAAGAGGAGAGGGATGTCACTTCTCTCCTGGGGTCCCTCAGAAAAGTTTCGCTTGGGGGTTCCTCATTTGAGTCTCACAAAAAATCGAACGTGCAGTAAATTTTAGTGTGAAAATATCTTAAATTGATACTAATTCTGAAAAACACTAGCTTAACGCCAAGCTTATCCAGATCTAAAAACTTATTTAATTATTTAAAGAAGAAAGATCCATCAGAAACCAATCGGATGAAAATCCTAGGTTGTGACCGGCATCAACTTAAGCTGTTGTCTCATTTCTATCATCAGGGTCAAAACTCCTTGTTTCATATAGTTTTTTCTGCCATTGTTTACTGTGCATCAAAAACTTTTTTTTATATTGTGACAAGGCAAGCCCCAGAGACTCCCCAGTGAAGCAGTTGAGCTCAAAACTACGGGTCCCACAAGTCCTTGCAAGAATGAAAGAGAGTAGTTCTAAAAATGGATTCCCAGCCCCAGCAGGGGGAGCAATGGCTCGAGGCAGGGTGAGCCTGTTACTCCCTTCCCCACTAGAGGGCGAGGGAAGGATGAAGCTCAGTTTCCCTGGCTTCACCATCAGTATATAATTCCCCCCAGCTGTGAGAAGGGGAGAGCAGATTTCCTGGAGGCTCTCAGTCACCAGGAGAGAGGGGAGACGAATGGAGAGAGAGAGATTCCATGGAGTATGTGGAGGAAGGAAGTAGCCTGCCATTAGAGCTGCCTAAGGGAGAGGAGCCAGCTACCATGGAGTGGGAGAATTCAAAGGTTGCCCTGCCCAGCACTTGAAGGCCATAGGCGCCCGGTATAAGAGGCTTGGGGAGGCTAAGCCACCCCAGCCCAACCGCTGCCCCCACCCCGTGAGCTGCAGGCTTCCCCGCTCCCCAGCCAGGTCGCCAATCATCTTCCATCTGCCCTCAGCTGCCCGATAGCCCTCATTTCCTTCCTGCCCTCGCCCTACCTTTAAATATTGTAATTTTCCTTGAGCGGGCAGCACCGGCATTGCAAGCAGCAGCAGGCTTTTGGACGTGAGGATTTACACCAACTGAACCCTGGCGTAAATCCCCATGCCTAAATTGGGCACAGATACCCCAAATTCTATAACAGTGCACGCATCTTAACTGAATGACCCTCCCATGGCCACGCCTACTTTTTAGTTGCATGCTAAAGAATGTGTGCACTCATCTTTACAGAGTAGCGCTTAGCAAGAGGCATGCGTAAATCCAAACTGTAGTCAGTTAGCCCCAGTAATTGATAGCACCCAGTTATTGGCCCTGATAGGCTCGCTACTTGTGCATGCACATTGGGCACACATACACACTTGTGTACACAGTTTTAAGCGCCATTTATAGAATTCCCCTGTGCATGTATTATGCATCTAAGGGGCACACTCCAAATCGAAGATATAACTTGAAACATCTGACTTGGACAATGCAGGTTATACACAAATATACAGCTGTGCTTCCTTAATGAGTAGGTATGGTGGTAGTTAGTCAATTTATGTATTCTGATATTGTCATCTTTGGCCCATACTACCTGACCTGGGGGAGGAGGTTTTGGCCTTTGAAAGCTAGTCCAATAAAAAGATATCACCTTATTTTCCATTGTTTGTTTAGTTCCTCTGAATAGTGTTGCTGGGCCATATGTATGAATTGAGAACATCCAAGTTACACTGCAGCTAAATACTGGCCTCTGCATGATCTTTAATTATTTAAAATGTATAATAGCTGTGCTGGGTTAGGCCAACACTGACCAGTGTGAGTTGTTTGAAAGTATCCGTCGGATCCCAATAGGAACGTTCCATTTTGCTCCTTCCTGGAAGTAAAATGTTGGAGACTTTCCAATCTGTCTGGCTGATGATTATTCTTGGACCTCTCTTCCAGTAACTTGTCCAGACCTTTTTGTGGTGGTCTTAACTCAGCTATTCTATACGTCTTGACCACATTTCTAGCAGAATTAATTCTGGAGTTTGCATGTTGGCTCAAAACATGATTTCCTAAATATACTGCTGGATAGTTTCATTGGAGCATCTTCTAGTCTTAGTACTGTTTGATAGTATAAATAACTTGTTCACACCATACAGAATTTTATAGACCTCTGTTGGTATCAGCTGTCACTTGTTTCTTCTCCTAACCAGTTGAGCCTTTCTTTTTATAAGAGGACTGATCAGCCCTATAATCATTTTTCTCCTCATTCTGCTGTTTTGAGGTGCAGCTACCCAGAACTGCTTGCAGTACTTAAGTTGTGGCTTCATCATAAGGAGTCTTTCATGTTGCCAAGTGCCTTCTGAAAATCCATATACAATATATTGACCGTCTTGCTTTAAGTTTTTTATTTACACATCTTACTGGAATATTACTGCCCCATCCTTGACCATCTTTAAATCTAGATTGAAAGCCCACCTCTTTAACATTGCTTTGACTTGTAACCACTCCCCCACATTAATTGATTTGCTTTCTTTATTTTTGTCTATTAGATTGTAAGCTCTTTGAGCAGGGACTGTCTTTCTTCTATGTTTGTGAAGCGCTGCGTACGCTTTGTAGCGCTATAGAAATGCTAAATAGTAGTAGTAGTAGTAGGCTCCAGCCTTCCCTCGTGGAAACAGGAAATACGTCAGAAGAGGGCGGAGCCATGCGAGGGAAGGCTGGAACCTGCTGCTGCTTGCAATGCCGGCGCCGCCCGCTCGAGGAAAATTACATTATTTAAAGGTAGGGCGAGGACAGGAAGGAAACGAGGGCTATCGGGCAGCTGAGGGCAGAGATGATTGATGACCTAGGGAGCAGGGGATCGGGGGGAGGGCTGGAAGAAGGCAGGAAATGGCTGGCAGAAGGGAGATGGTTGACATGGGCTGCTGGGGGGGGGCTGGAAGGAGGTGGTTAACATGAGTGGATGGAGGGGAGGGCAGGGGGGAGAGGAGGGTTGCTGGACATGGGAGGATGGTGGGGAGGGCAGGGGAGAGGAGGGTTGCTGGACATGGGTGGTGGATGGAGGGGAGGGCATGGGGGAGAGGAGGTTGCTGGACATGGGTGGATGGAGGGGAGGGCAGGGGGGAGAGGAGGGTTGCTGGACATGGGTGGATGGAGGGGAGGGTTGCTGGACATGGTGGATGGAGGGGAGGGCAGGGGGAAGAGGAGAGTTGCTGGGCATGGGATGATGCAGGGGAGGGCAGGGGAGAGGAGGGTTGCTGGACATGGGTGGATGGAGAGGAGGGTTGCTGGACATGGGTGGATGGAGGGAGGGCAGGGGGAGAGGAGGGTTGCTGGACATGGGAGGATGCAGGGGAGGGCAGGGGAGAGGAGAGTTGTTGGACATGGGTGGATGGAAGGGAGAGGAGGGTTGCTGGACATGGGTGGATGGAGGGGGAGGAGGGTTGCTGGACATGGATAGAGGGGAGGGAAGAGTGAGGAAGGAGATGAGATGAGGGAAAAGGAAGAGAAAAAAACTGCACATGGAGGAAGAAAATAGGCAGAAGCTGGATCCACTGGACAGTCAAGTCTGTGGAGGACCCAGCTTTTACTTATGGATGTTGGACAAGAAATGAAGAAGAAAGGAGGAAAGTAAAGAAATAAATGGAAAGGAAGCCCTGGAAACGGAGTTAAGAGGACAGATAGCAGCAGACTCAGATACTGGGCCAGCATGATCAGAAAAAGGCACCAGGCTACAAAGGTAGAAAAGATCATTTTATTTTCATTGTAGTGTTTGGAATATGTCCACTTTGAGAATCAGGTGCTCAACATTCAAAGTTTATATTTATTTACTTATTTATGGGATTTTATCCCACATTAAACATGAATTAGGGTGTTTTGTGGCTCTACATGAGAATTGTGATGATATGATCCCTTGTTTCATATTGTTGACGGTCTGCATTTTCCGTATGGGTGGTATATTGGTGTATTAGGTTCTGCCCAGTGTAATATTTATGGTACAGTAAGGTTCTGAGTGTGTTTTTGCACAAAGTTGTGCATAGTGTTTTGGAGTTGAGTGATTGTGGTTAAGTATATGCTTTGAGCAACCACTTTATTCTTTGACATATGATACATAACTAATATCTAAATTTAATAAAAGGTATTAATTGTGACTTATTTTTATTTATTTTTTCTGTGTGTCATCAGACAATTATGGATTTAAGCTCCACCGCCAACCCTGCCGCCAACCCCGCCCCCTTTAGCCTCCCCAAACAGTTAGGCCACCGACCGCCTATCTTGAAGGCAGTGGAGGAGGCCACACCGGGCGGGAGTGGTGCTGAGAGGTGGGAGAAACAGCCAACCCTGCTCCTTACAGGGTTCCCTCTGTGCTGTGAAAAGGCAGGTGATTTGTGGTATTGGTTTGATGTGCAAAGACTGTCCATGAAGATTTGTTCTGAACTGTTGTGCTAAACCCTTCTGAAGGAGGGGAGAAGGGAAAGCTAATGCCCTAATAGAAGACCTGAGCGTTTGCTGAGGGATTTGGGGACCTGGACTGTACCTTTTTTTCTTTTGAAGATTATCTTATGAGGACTGTACATTTTGTTTTGAAGAATATATTATGATTTTTGGTATGAAATTGCCTTGATAATAAAATACTTTGGCCCTGAGTCCCAGTATCAGCAGCATTCTGTGCTAGAACCCTGGGAGCTCCACAGGCTTGTTGGCTCCACTCAAGAGGCGGAAGCGGACCCCCCTCTTTTACAATACACACAAAGAATAAAGTGATCAAAAGTGCCAAAGCAATGAAAGAACAGCACTTAACTTAGAGGTGCTTTTACTAAGGTGCATTGAAAAATAGCCTGTGTTAGTGTAAGCGTGAGTTTTGAGCCCGCGCAGATCCATTTTTCAGCGTGCCTGTAAAAAAGGCCTTTTTACATTTTTTGCCGTAATTGGCGCGTGCCCATTTTGGGTCTGAGACCTTACTGCCAGCCATTGACTTAGCGGTAAGGTCTGATGCGGTAACCGTGCAGTAATCGTGTACACGCATAGAATGATGATTAACGCCTGGTTTCCGCCATGCGCAGGAAAATGAAAATTATTTTTCAGGAGCGTATAAAAAATGAAATTAGCACCGGGGCTACACGGTAACTCCAAATTGATGTGCATAGGACACACGTACACGCCTACGTGGCTTAGTGAAAGGGCCCCTTAGCATTCAACGGGCCACCGTTTCACCCTTTTTGGCTTCCTCATGAGCCTGTGCTGCTTGTCATCACCATGAATATATTTCCAGTTCAATGAACTTTCTTTCAAAATGGTAGAAACGAGACAACGGCTTAAGTGGATGCTGGTCACAACCTAGGATTTTTAGCCGATTGGTTTCTGAGGAGTCCCCCAAGGATTCCCCCTCTCGCCAACCCTCTTCAATCTAATGATGATACCCCTAGCCAAGCTATTAGCCAATCAAAACCTCAATCCCTACATATATACAGATGATGTCACGATCTATATCCCGTTCAAACATGATCTAAAGGAAATCTCCAACGAGATCAACCAAAGCTTCCAAACCATGCATTCCTGGGCGGATGCATTCCAGCTAAAACTTATCGCAGAAAAAATACAATGTCTTATACTTACATCACAACACAACACAAATAAATTCACCACCATAACCACACCAAACGTCACCCTCCCTGTCTCAAACAACTTGAAAATTCTTGGAGTCACCATTGATCGAAATCTCACACTCGAAACCCACGTGAAGAACACAACCAAGAAGATGTTCCACTCTATGTGGAAACTCAAAAGAGTAAAACCCTTCTTCCCGAGATCCATCTTTCATAGCTTGGTATAATCAATGGTGCTAAGTCACCTAGACTATTGCAACGCTCTTTACGTTGGTTGCAAAGAACAGACTATCAAGAAACTCCAAACAGCCCAGAACACAGCAGCCAGACTCATATTCGGAAAAACAAAATATGAAAGTGCAAAACCCCTAAGAGAGAAACTTCACTGGCTCCCGCTTAAAGAACGTGCCACGTTCAAGATCTGCACGATTGTTCATAAAATTATTCACGGAGATGCCCCGACCTACATGCTAGACCTTGTGGACCTGCCTCCCAGAAATGCTAAAAGATCAGCCTGCTCATTTCTTTATCTTCACTTCCCCAGTTGTAAAAGAGTAAAATACAAAGTAACACATGCAACCAGCTTTTCATACATCAGCACGCAGATGTGGAATGCACTACCAACTAATGTGAAAACAATCAATGAAATAACCAATTGCCACAAATCTCTAAAAACCTATCTCTTCAACAAGGCCTACTACGTCAACCCATAGATTAATTATACACCTCACCACTACACCCTTACTCTGAAAGTCAAATTTCTATAACAATTTGCTTATATCTTTCCTGTCACCCTCGATCTCTTTGTAACACCAATTGTATCTCTTACCCTGAAATGGCAATGCCATAACAGGTCTCTGTAAGCCACATTGAGCCTGCAAATAGGTGGGAAAATGTGGGATACAAGTACTATAAATAAATAAATAAATTTAAAAAACCTGTCCTTTCTTTCTCTATAACATCAGCAAAATCTGTCCCTTCCTCTCTGAGCACTCTACCAGAACCCTTATCCACACTCTTATCACCTCTCGCCTAGATTATTGCAACCTGCTTCTCACCGGCCTCCCACTTAGCCATCTCTCTCCTCTTCAATTGGTCCAAAACTCTGCTGCGCGACTCATTTTTCACCAGAGTCGCTTTGCTCACATTAGCCCTCTCCTCAAGTCACTTCACTGGCTCCCTATCTGTTTCCACATTCAATTCAAACTTCTCTTACTGACCTATAAATGCATTCACTCTGCCACTCCCCAGTACCTCTCCACTCTTGTCCCTATGCCCCCCCCCCCCTTAGGTACTCCGTTCTGTAAATAAATCTCTCTTGTCTGTCCCCTTCTCCACTACTGCTAATTCCAGACTCCGTTCCTTTTACCTCGCTGCACCTCACGCCTGGAATAGACTTCCTGAACATGTACGTCTTGCCCCGTGCTAGCCCATTTTCAAATCCAGGCTAAAAGCCCACCTCTTTAATGCTGCTTTTGACTCCTAATCACTGCTCACTTGCCTGTACCTTTTATCCCCACCTCTTTAATTCCCTTACCTATTAATTGTTCTGTCTGTTTGTCTGTCCTATTTAGATTGTAAGCTCTTTGAGCAGGGACTGTCTTTTCGTGTATGGTGTACAGCGCTGCGTATGCCTTGTAGCGCTATAGAAGTGATAAGTAGTAGTAGTAATGTAGAAGCCTGCCCTTGCAGATCAGGAACACGGCCGCGCAGGCTTCTGTTTCTGTGAGTCTGACGTCCTGCACGTACGTACGTGCAGGACGTCAGACTCACAGAAACAGAAGCCTGCGCGGCCGTGTTGCTGATCTGCAAGGGCAGGCTTCTAGATGGAATGTTGCTAGTGGAGGAGTAGCCTAGTGGTAAGTGCAGTGGAACATGGAATGTTGCTACTATTGGAGATTCTGGAATGTTGCTACTACTTGAGATTCTAGATGGAATGTTGCTACTATTGGAGATTCTAGATGGAATGTTGCTATTCCACTAGCAATATTCCATATTTAGATTGTGAGCTCTTTAAGCAGGGACTGTCTTTTCATGTATGGTGTACAGTGCTGCGTATGCCTTGTAGCGCTATAGAAGTGATAAGTAGTAGTAGTAGTAGTAATGTAGAAGCCTGCCCTTGCAGATCAGGAACATGGCCGCGCAGGCTTCTGTTTCTGTGAGTCTGACGTCCTGCACGTACGTTGCTGCGTTGCTGATCTGCAAGGGCAGGCTTCTAGATGGAATGTTGCTAGTGGAGGAGTAGCCTAGTGGTTAGTGCAGTGGAACATGGAATGTTGCTACTATTGGAGATTTTACATGGAATGTTGCTATTCCACTAGCAACATTCCATGTAGAAGTCAGCCCTTGCAGATCACCAATGTGGCCGCGCAGGCTTCTGCTTCTGCTTTTGTGAGTGCACTAGCAACATTCCATATTTAGATTGTGAGCTCTTTAAGCAGGGACTGTCTTTTCGTGTATGGTGTACAGCGCTGCGTATGCCTTGTAGCACTATAGAAGTGATAAGTAGTAGTAGTAGTAATGTAGAAGCCTGCCCTTGCAGATCAGGAACACAACCGCGCAGGCTTCTGTTTCTGTGAGTCTGACGTCCTGCACGTACGTGCAGGACGTCAGACTCACAGAAACAGAAGCCTGCGCGGCCGTGTTGCTGATCTGCAAGGGCAGGCTTCTAGATGGAATGTTGCTAGTGGAGGAGTAGCCTAGTGGTAAGTGCAGTGGAACATGGAATGTTGCTACTATTGGAGATTCTGGAATGTTGCTACTACTTGAGATTCTAGATGGAATGTTGCTACTACTTGAGATTCTAGATGGAATGTTGCTACTACTTGAGATTCTAGATGGAATGTTGCTACTATTGGAGATTCTAGATGGAATGTTGCTATTCCACTAGCAATATTCCATATTTAGATTGTGAGCTCTTTAAGCAGGGACTGTCTTTTCATGTATGGTGTACAGTGCTGCGTATGCCTTGTAGCGCTATAGAAGTGTTAAGTAGTAGTAGTAAATAATTAAGTTTTTAGCTCTGGATAAGCTTGGCATTAGCTAGTTTTTTTCAGTATTAGTATTGCTTCTTCATTTGAGCTCATGCCACTGAGGCAAAGTCCTGCCCGGGGAACAGAGTCTTTTGAGTTCCCTGCATGGATTTGTATCCTATTGGCTTTTGAAAGACAAATTTGTAATTCTTTTTGCAACTATATTTGGATCAATCAGCTGAAAATTCAGTCCTCTAAAATTGCGAGTTCAACCTGCCACATGACTTCTTGCTTCAAGGTAAATCACGATTTGAAAGCGCTACACCACTCCGTGAAAAACTCCACTGGCTCCCTAGCAAACAACAAATAAACTTCGAAGTCCACACACTCATCCACAAGATCCTCCACGGAGAATCTCCAAGCTACATGACCAATCTGATCGACCTTCCAGCCAGGAACGGGTCCAAATCTTCTCGAACATATCTCAATCTTCACCTTCCCAATTGCAAAGGTCTCAAATACAAAACCTACTACGCATCCAACTTCTCTGTTATAGGCAGCCAACTCTGGAACGCCATACCAAGATTCATCCGAACAACCAACGAACATCTACCCTTCCGAAAGCTGCTGAAAACTTACCTCTTCAAACAAGCCTATCCAAACAACCCAACTTAATTTACAAACCTAATCCACAACATTAACATTAACCATACCTCAACCCTTCCCCCCCACATCTCTTTCCCTTGTCCTATTCTATACAACTGTGTTATCTCTGTGATACTTTGTACCCCACATTGTGAGCCGCACTGAACCTGCTATCGAGCGGGAAAGAGCGGGGTATAAATGCCATAAATAAATAAAAGGTGGTGTTTTTCTCAGTTCCTAATATTCTTTTCACATGTCCTTGTAATGCTTTTTCACTATGAAAGTAGTTATGATCATCACAGTTGATAATACTCTTCTTACTAACCTACAAATGCACTCGTTCTGCAGCCCCTCCTTACCTCTCTACCCTCATCTCCCCCTACATTCCTACCCGTAACCTCCGCTCACAAGACAAATCTGTCCTCTTAGTACCCTTCTCCACCACCGCCAACTCCAGGCTCCGCCCTTTCTGCCTCACCTCACCCCATGCGTGGAACAAACTCCCTGAGCCCATACACCAGGCCCCCTCCCTGCCCATCTTCAAATCATTGCTCAAAGCCCACCTCTTCAATGTCGCCTTCGGCACCTAACCTTTATACCTTTCAGGAAATCTAGACTGCCCCAACTTGACTGACTGTACATTTGTCCTTTAGATTGTAAGCTCTTTGAGCAGGGACTGTCCTTCTATGTTAAATTGTACAGTGCTGCGTAACCCTAGTAGCGCTTTAGAAATGTCAAGTAGTAGTAGTAATTTTCTTGTTTTGCTTTATGTTCTACCATGTAAGATGCTTTCTTTTACAATGTCAGCCGCTCTCAACCTGCTGTATGTGGGAAAGTGCGGGGTACAAATGTAATAAATAAGGTACTGTAAGCTTACTTCCTGCCTTTTTTGGGATATTTTTTTAACAAACCGTGAAGAAAAGCTTTACTGTCTTCATCTCTCTGTCACTATGGCCTCAGTGTTTGAACTTTGTGAATCCATGCTAACTCGTAAATTCCTCCAGGTCTGGAAAATCATCAGCTGGGAACACAGATCTGTTTCTTTGCAGCAGTGAGATCTCAGCCAGGTTTTGTGCTGGTTTTACTGCCACAAACCTCTTATGTTACCATATTAAGGAAGTAATATAATGTTCATCAAGGGTTTACTAGTATTTCTAAAGCAAAAATAATTATTATGTGACCACAGATGAGCACCAGACGGACTACACAAATATATTTTCATGGGCTGGTTTGAGGCCAGAGTTGGGACTAGTGAAGCTGCATAAAATCCACACGCTGAACAAGGTATCAGGCGAGTTGCCACCCGTTCAGTTCCCACCCACCAATTCCCCCCAAGGGCCTGGACGGCTTCCTAAAGGAAAAGTCCATAGACCATTATTAAATTGACATGGGGAGAATCCACTGCTTATTTCTGGGATAAGCAGCATAAAATGTATTGAATTTTTTGTTGGGATCTTGCCAGGTATTTGTGACCTGGATTGGCCACTGTTGGAAACAGGATGCTGGACTTGATGGACCTTCAGTCTGTCCCAGTATGGCAAAACTTATGTACTTTATCTCCATACTCTTTCCCCCCTAGTATTAGGGTCATGCGATGAAGCTACAAAGTAGTAAATTTAATACTAGTCAAAGAAAAGTTTTCCTCACTCAACATGTAATTAAACTCTGGAATTCATTGTGGTTAGCTTAGCGGGGTTTAAAAAGGGTTTGGACAGCTTCCTAAAGGAAAAGTCCATAGACCATTATTAAATGGACTTGGGAAAAATCCACTATTTCTGGGATAAGCGGCATAAAATGTATTGAACTTTTTTGGGACCTTGCCAGGTATTTGTGACCTGGATTGGCCACTGTTGGAAACAGGATGCTGGGCTTGATGGACCTTTGGTCTTTCCCAGTATGGCAATACTTATGTACTTAATCTCCCTACTCTTTTCCCCCTAGTATTAGGGTCATGCGATGACGCTACAAAGTAGTAAATTTAATACTAATCAAAGAAAAGTTTTCCTCACTCAACATGTAATTAAACTCTGAAATTTGTTGCTAGAGAATATGATAAAGACAGTTAGCTTAGCAGGGTTTAAAAAGGGTCTAAACGGCTTCCTAAAGGAAAAGTCCATAGACCATTATTAAAATGACTTGGGGAAAATCCACTGCTTATTTCTAGGATAAGTAGCATAAAATGTACTTTTTTGGGACCTTGCCAGGTATTTGTGACCTGGATTGGCCACTGTTGGAAACAGGATGCTGGGCTTGATGGACCTTTGGTCTTTCCCAGTATGGCAATACTTATGTACTTAATCTCCCTACTCTTTTCCCCCTAGTATTAGGGTCATGCGATGACGCTACAAAGTAGTAAATTTAATACTAATCAAAGAAAAGTTTTCCTCACTCAACATGTAATTAAACTCTGAAATTTGTTGCTAGAGAATATGATAAAGACAGTTAGCTTAGCAGGGTTTAAAAAGGGTCTAAACGGCTTCCTAAAGGAAAAGTCCATAGACCATTATTAAAATGACTTGGGGAAAATCCACTGCTTATTTCTAGGATAAGTAGCATAAAATGTACTTTTTTGGGACCTTGCCAGGTATTTGTGACCTGGATTGGCCACTGTTAGAAACAGGATGCTGGGCTTGATGCACCTTCGGTCTGTCCCAGTGTGGCAGAACTTATGTACTTAATCTCCCTACTCTTTTCCCCCTAGTATTATTCCAAAGCCTGAGTCTTCCCTAAGGCACAATGCCCAGATGATTGCAAGGACCCATAGAGGTGATGCCACTGAATTTCATGTTTCGATTCTGTGTTTCCTCCTGGCAGAGATGCAGTGCGGGATATTTCTACTCCACATCTGGCAGATGTTTGCCCTGTAATTGCAATGGAAATTCAGACACCTGCTTGGATGGATCTGGAGCCTGTGTGGTGAGTACAATTCTCATCTCCCTCTCCTGCCTCACATTCCTGTGACGCGCACACTCAGACTGTGCTTGTGCATTAATGTTCCGTGTCCATTCTCACTTGCACTGCACTTGTGCACATGTACTGCATGTTTACACTCACACTGAGCTTGTACTCAACGATGCTGTATGTTTATGTTATGCATTTCTGTGCTTTATATATTCACATTCGTACTGCATTTGTGCACATGCACTGCGTGTTTACACTCAAACTGGGCTTGTACTCACAAACATTGCATTGTTTATACTCGCACCATGCTTGAATGTTTCTGTGCTTTATGTATTCACACTCACCCTGCACTTACACACTTGTGCACATCCACTGCATGTTTACACTTCTCTCACACTGCACTTACATACTCACAGGCATTATAAACATCCACATTCACACTGTGTTTGCACAGTTAGATATACTGACATTTCACAAACATTGCACGAATATACTCACATGCACTATACCTTCTCACAAACATTGCACCTGCATATTTACTGTACTATACATTCAGTGGAGGAGCGGCCTAGTGGTTAGAGCACTGGTCTTGCAATCCAGAGGTGGCCGGTTCAAATCCCACTGCTGCTCCTTGTGATCTTGGGCAAGTCACTTAACCCTCCATTGCCTCAGGTACAAACTTAGATTGTGAGCCCTCCTGGGACAGAGAAATATCCAGAGTACCTGAATGTAACTCACCTTGAGCTACTAGTGAGAAAGGTGTGAGCAAAATAAATAAGTTCACACTTACTATACTTCTGCATTTACAGGCACTATAGATTTATGCTCACACTTCATACTTACATTCACACTATGTCTACATACCTGACACTGCACTTTCACAAACACACACTGACACAGCATGTGTATATATGCATGCAGCTTAGAGGCAATGGTCTGAGAAGCCAGGGTTCAAATGCTTCTTCTGCTATTGTGACACCTTGTGACCTTAGGCAAGTCACTTTAGGTCCCACTGCTTCAGGTACCCACTTCATTCAGCAGCACTATCTAAACCTTTACAGGAAATAAAATTACTAGAAACAACAGCCGGCACCACGAAGCAACGCAATCCAGTTCAGAGCCGTGCTGCAACCGCTGCTATTAAGCTCAGTAGATTATTGTAATTCCATTAGATCCTGACTTATCGAGGAAATTACTCCAAAAGTCTCATGTGACTCAAAATACTGTTGCAAGATTTTGACAAAAGCAGGAGGAGATTTAGTGTGTCCCAATTGTTATCACATTTGTATTGGTTACCTTCGGTGAGTGGAGTATGTGTAAAATTTTAGTTTAACTTTTGAAATTTTGAAATGCCGGACATCCTGCTTACTCTGTTCAGAAATTCAACAATTTACTCCCAGACGTCCATTACTGTCTGTACAGAACTTGTTGATAGTTCCAGATTAATCTATTTCTGGAGAACAAAAATGGAGGGAAAAGCTTTTAAGCATTTAGAGTCTGAAGGGTGGAATAATCTACTGGAAGAAATAAGGTCTAAGTTGTAACTTCCTGGCGTTTCCTTAACAGGATGGATGGATCTGTTTCATTGTAAGGCTCTAAACCATCTTGAAAAGCGTTGCCAAGAAGAGGGTATATAACGATTTTATAAATTAAATAGGAAATTGGTTAGTGGACAAGCTGAGAACCAGGAGAACTGGGTTTGATTCCCACTGCAGCTCCTTGTGACTCTGGGTAAGTCACTTAACCCTCCATTGCCCCTGGTACAAAATAAGTACCTGAATATATGTAAACCGCTTTGAATGTAGTTGCAAAAACCTCAGAAAGGCAGTATATCAAGTCCCCTTTCCCTATTCAAGATTCTACATGGAATCTACATGCAGGACATCAGACTCACAGAAACAGAAGCCTGCGCAGCCGCATTGGTGATCTGCAAGGGCCGACTTCTACATGGAATGTTGCTAATGGAGGAGTAGCCTAGTGGTTAGTGCAGCAGACTCTGATCCTGGGGAACTGAGTTTGATTCCCACTGCAGCTCCTTGTGACTCTGGGTAAGTCACTTAACCCTCCATTGCCCCTGGTACAAAATAAGTACCTGAATATATGTAAACCGCTTTGAATGTAGTTGCAGAAACCTCAGAAAGGCGGTATATCAAGTCCCATTTCCCTTTCCCTTTCCCAGTAAGCCAGCTTTCATTGTAAGAAATAATTGGATATTCAAACAGTGGTTGTTTTCACCACTGTATGTTGGAAAATTTTTGGGATACTGTTTTTGTGCTTTACAAACATCCACTGACCCCTGATGCAGCCTTATTAGGAGAAACATGGCCACATCAGGCCTACTTTGTTAATAAAGTTTGGAACTTGAATCTTTGCATTGCTTTGCTTCTTGGTGTTTGTCTGTAGTTTCCAGTTGGCAGGTTAGCACCTGTCTCTTTGTGTGTTCTGAAAATAAATTACTGGTTCTATAGACTCAGCTGGTCTGTGGCCTGAAGAGTATTGTAATTCTGATTTCGTGAGAAAATTAGGGCTATATTTCATGCATGCAGTGAGGTAACACCAGCTTCGTATCAGCCTGGCTGGGTGAGATGGTACCTCTGCCTCACAGCCTTTTATTTCTGCAAAATTTCTGAGCCTCATAAATAGACAAATGCACATACTTTGCAGGATTGACTAACCAGGAAAACCTGGAGCTGCTGGATTCACTAACTCACACAGTAAAAAATGCTGCTTTGCCACATCTTTGTAGACTGACCCCTAAGTGTCTGTCCCTGAAGATAAAATGTGTTTCCGTGCCTAGTGGAGGAGACTTGGGATTTTAACTCTAGATTCTGTGCCACATTAGGCCACTTCTCTGTATGAATGTCCTGTAAAGAGTTACACCTCCCAGTGAGACAGAACAGAAGCAGGTCAGGTTCAGCACATGCACCGAGTCAGATCCCACCTGCAGCGCAGATTCAGCTCCGCTGTGAATCGGGAGTGGCTTTTCCCCTCATGCAGGACACTCTTCACTGTCTTTTGCAGGACTGCCGGCACAATACGACAGGAGAGCACTGTGAACGCTGCCCAGATGGTTACATTGGTGATGTCAGCAGAGGAGTACCCCGGTTCTGCCAGGCCTGCCCTTGCCCCCTGCCCTTCAGCTCCAACAAGTAGGTGATGTCTCCAGTTCATTAAATAGACTCTAAGCCAGACCTCTCCCCAATACCTGTCCATCAAGAGCCCCCTTCGTCCTCCCCTGAAGCTGACTTCTATTTTAAGGCCTCTTGACTGGGGACAGCCTGAGCCATGTTGAGGAGTGGATTGTGTCTGGTGAGGACAATTTAACCCATCTGCATATTCCTCCAGCATGCTCTGGGGTGACTCCCGGCTCCACCCCGAGTCACTCAGGCTTCCACCACTGGTCCCCCAAGCGTCATCCAGCTGCTTGCCAGGTGCTGGGGAGGTTTGTACTTGTCTTCTCTGGTTTCTCCTGCTTTTTGTGTCTCTTCACTCCCTCTCTCTTGCACCCTGTGATGTCTCTGGTCCCTTAAAGATGAGTGACTATTGCACCAGCCCTGTAAGTACAGGCCAAGGCTGATGCAATGACTCCGAGGCAGAATTCCTTTTTAGGCTGTGTTTGAGGCGTGGCAACCCCAGCAGTCATAGACTGTGTTTGACCTGCTGTCAGAGGCCTTCTTAAGACTATATATGCTGAACTGCAAAGGGTTTTTCACCCTATGTCTCGGCCCTGTGAATAAAGG
This sequence comes from Microcaecilia unicolor, assembly GCF_901765095.1. Classification (NCBI taxonomy): domain Eukaryota; kingdom Metazoa; phylum Chordata; class Amphibia; order Gymnophiona; family Siphonopidae; genus Microcaecilia; species Microcaecilia unicolor. The sequence goes on along the minus strand of NC_044033.1, from coordinate 532,399,241 downwards.
CTTATTTTGTTTCCATCCCTTTGTCTGGCTGTGTTATTTCACTGGCCCACTCCCAACCCTCGCTCGGGATCTCACACAGTCCCTCCAGGATGTCCACTCTGTTACAAATTTTGGTATCATCTGCAAAAAGGCAAACCTTACCTTCTAACTGTTCAGCAATGTCCCTCACAAATATATTGAGCAGAATCAGCCCCAGCACCAGGGGCGTAGCCAGACCTCGGCAGAAGGAAGGACCAGAGCCCGAGGTGGGAGGGGGGGCACTGTTTAGCTGCCTCCCCCTGCCGCCGCTTTGGACCCTCCCCCCCCCGCCACAACCATAAATGTGCCCCCCCCCCCCCCACCGCCACATCAGGTACCTTGTTTTCTGGCAGGGGTCCCCAATCCCTGCCAGCCGAAGAGTCTTCATGGTGTGATCTTGCGCTGAAGAAGACTCTTCGGCTGGCAGGGATTGGGGACCCCTGCCAGAAAACAAGGTACCTGATGCGGCAGCGGGGCGGTGGGGGGCAGGTGGCGGCGGGAGGGGGTCAAATATAGAGGGGGCCAGAGCATAATCTGTGGGGGCCCATGCCCCCGTGGCCCCACGTAGCTACGCCCCTGCCCAGCACCAATCCTTGAGGCACTCCACTACTCACCTTTCCTTCCTCCAAGTGAAAACTGGGGGATTAAGGGGGGGGGGGGTCGTGCCTTTATCTCTCCAGTGGTCATCTGATCAGTTTTGGAACCTTTTTGGCACTTAGTCATTATTGAAACAGGTCTAGACAAAAATGTCCTATTTTTTTCCCTGGATGTTTTCACAATGTTCCATTATCGCAGAATAATGTTCAAATCATAAGCCCACACTAGTACCACCTAAAACACATCTCCAGCATATCCTCTTGACATTTCGATGAACTGCATAGAAAAATGTCATAAAAATGAATTTCGGAAATTGCGATTTGGAGGTTTTTGTGATAAATGTCTGCCGTTTTTTAGACACTTTTCAATTTTGAAAATGAGCCCATTGTCTGTCACTTGCCTTCATGGAAGGGACGTATCTGAAGGACATGTTTTAAGCTGTTTTCTCTTCCAGGAATCTCTCATTTTACACTTACTCTTCCAGAGCTGTGTTTGAGGAACCCACGTACTTTGTTCACTCTGTCTAAGGAGTCCAGACCTCACATTTAGGAGGTTCCATGGACCCCCAAAATGCCCCTCTAATCATTGAAGATCGGCCCCCAATAACGGTGGCTTTTGTTCTTTTTAGTTGGGATCAGATCCCAGGGAACTTTTCACTTTACAAGACTGCACTTTGCAGTTGCTGGTCTCTGAGTTTCATATTCTGTAAACGAGATGATTATTTCAAGTCAGCTGCATTAATAATAGCAATAAACCCACCTCCTCCTCCTCCTCCTCCTCCCCAATTTGCCCAAGGCAGCTGCTGGTGAGCCATAAGCTCAGGGGATTTGTATGGTTTGCACTGTGGTTCCAGTTCCAGTGCATGTAGGTTCAGAAGTTCTGTACCGGCCCGTAAACTCTAGTAAAGTATCTACAGCTGCAAAAAGGTTTAGAAGGAAAGCATTGTAGGAACCACATATCAAAGGAACAGCACCTCCCCGCTCCCCCCGTTTTCTATTTCTGTTGATGGCTCTCTCATTCTCCCTGTCTCCTCAGCTCGAAACCTTGGGGTCATCTTTGACTCTTCTCTCTCCTTCTCTGCTCATATCCAGCAGATCGCCAAGACCTGTCGTTTCTTTCTTTACAACATCCGTAAAATCTGCCCCTTTCTTTCCGAGCACTCTACCAAAACCCTCATCCACACCCTTGTCACCTCTCGTTTAGACTACTGCAATCTGCTTCTTGCTGGCCTCCCACTTAGTCACCTCTCCCCTCTCCAGTCGGTTCAAAACTCTGCTGCTCGTCTCATCTTCCGCCAGGGTCGCTTTACTCATACTACCCCTCTCCTCAAGACCCTTCACTGGCTCCCTATCCGTTTTCACATCCTGTTCAAACTTCTTCTACTAACCTATAAATGTACTCACTCTACTGCTCCCCAGTATCTCTCCACACTCGTCCTTCCCTACACCCCTTCCCGTGCACTCCATTCCCTGGATAAATCCTTCTTATCTGTTCCCTTCTCCACTACTGCCAACTCCAGACTTCGCGCCTTCTGTCTCGCTGCACCCTACGCCTGGAATAAACTTCCTGAGCCCCTACGTCTTGCCTCATCCTTGGCCACCTTTAAATCTAGACTGAAAGCCCACCTCTTTAACATTGCTTTTGACTCGTAACCACTTGTAACCACTCGCCTCCACCTACCCTCCTCTCTTCCTTCCCGTTCACATTAATTAATTTGATTTGCTTACTTTATTTATTTTTTGTCTATTAGATTGTAAGCTCTTTGAGCAGGGACTGTCTTTCTTCTATGTTTGTGCAGCGCTGCGTATGCCTTGTAGCGCTATAGAAATGCTAAATAGTAGTAGTAGTAGTAGTAGTAGCATGCCAAAGGAGCACAGCCCCGGAGGAACATAGCACCGTAGGAACACAGCGCCGGCCGTAGGAACACAGCACCATAGGAACAAAGTACCAGTAGGTGTCAGCAGATAACATTTTATCCAGCTACATCACACAGTTGCCCTACTTATACCAGTCTAGCACTGGCTATCATCTTTCCTTGCTCTTACCACAGTCCCAGCCTTAAGGAGATCTACCACGATTACCCCCTGCAGGTGTCGCTCTTTCTCTGTTTCGTCTTTATTGGGGTAGTTCAGTCAGTTCAGTCTACGGTCACTGACACTCCAGAATATCCCAAAGCACTACTGTGATTATGTGCTGTCCATCCCCCACTTGGTGCAGCCACACTGCTCCCTGCCATGTTGCCCCTCCTGTTCCAGTATTGCAACTGGGGTAGATAAGCACTTTGGGGAAATTTTCTCACCACAGCACCATCCAGACTGTAATAATGTTTTCTGTTTTGACTTGCAGTTTTGCGGTCTGGTGCAACAGGAAAAATGGCATCGTGCAATGTCTTTGCAAAGAAAACTATGCAGGAAACAAATGTGAAAGGTACAGTACGGGAGATAGTGTGATTTATATACTGTGATGTGCTCTAGTTTCCTTACACCAATGAGTCCTGAAAGGTAAAGGAGGAGCTGGAGGGAGGGGCTTGTAGGATATGTGGCATATGGGAGGTATTCTAGGGCAAAAATAGTGAGTTGCAGCCTGGAAAAATGCCCCTCCAGCAAGTCCACCTAACACTGGCAGCTCCAAGCTCACTTGCAGGGAGGTTCACTAAAAAGATCCACCCTTTCTATTATCAACCATGACATGAGCTGAGCAGCTATTGGGGAAAAGATACTGAGACTCTCCAGCGTGGCAACTCAGCACAATTGCCCCAGGGCCCAGCATATTCTATGACACCATTTCTTGATCTTGAAACAAATACGGGAGCTGTGGAGGGCACCGTTTCCAGCCAGCACTGCAGAGATGGACATATGGAAACCAAACGAATTACAGAGAAATACCCCCGATAACACTGCTTTACTTTTCAGTGAGTTAATTCCAGCAACCCCCTGGGAACTGAACCAGAGAAGACAAATAGGGAGAAATATTCAACCCGCAGCACTCAGCATTTATCAAATGCTGGTGAAATTAGACCTGGATATACAGAGCCAGGCTTAATCATAGTAGCATAGTAAGTGACGGCAGATAAAGACCTGAACGGTCCATCCAGTGTACGCAACAGTCACAGTCATTATCAAGTCACGATTACACCAACAACGAATGCGATGTAAAAAGCTTGAAAATCTGGCTATATATTCAGAGCCAGGATTAATCTGGCTATAAGTTCTCCTGGTCCCGTTGATACTCAGCACTGGTTCCCAACTAACTATCTGGGCACAGGTAGGACAGTTTTCCATGTGGTTAATTACAGTGTTCGAGCCCTGGCATTAATGTCAGTCGTTCCTGGATAACTTTGACATCCGGCCCTGGACCACCCAACAGTCAGAGCTGATATTCAGTGGCCCTCTCTAATAACCTGAAAAGTAAAGCATTGTTATCAGGGGTATTTGTCCGTGATCCGTTTGGTTTTCTTATGCCCATGTCTGTAGTGCTGGCTGGAAACAGTGCCCTGCACAGCTTCGACTCTCTCATACTTGTTGCAGGAGCACGAAATGGGGAGTCTCAGCATCTTGATACTTAAAGGGCCTCCTACCCGAGAAATATTCTGCTCAGACCAAAGAAGTCAGGCTCTGAGGGTCTAAATGTTAACTCCCCAGTTCTGCAACGGACTGGCACATAGGATAACCCACCCACCCTGATAGAAACGTCATGGATCCAGAGGCAGAGTCTGTAAGAATACGGCCGAGTGAGACCGAGCTCCGTCCAGCCAGCATCCTGTCTCCCGTAGTGGCTAGTCCAGAACTGTTGTGATATCTTGGCAGTTCACCTTCTGGTGGGGCTCAGCTTTATTAAGTAGACCCTCTTCTTCTCTGCTTTTGGGGGGTGAGGGGTGTGCACGGACCCTAATCGTGTCTCTGGCTGCTCTTTACCCTCAGGTGTGCCCCTGGTTACTATGGAAATCCCTTACTGATGGGCAGCACCTGCAGGAAGTGTGACTGCAGCGGAAACTCGGACCCTAACCTGATCTTTGAGGACTGCGATGAGGTTACTGGACAGTGCCGCAACTGCCTGCATAATACCACTGGCTTTAACTGCGAGCTCTGTGCCCCAGGCTACTACGGTGATGCCAGAGTTGCCACGAACTGCACCGGTATGTGAGTGGCCAGTGTAGGGGACTGGACTACTGGGGTTCCATTCCCAGCTATGGTTCCTCAGATTGTCCAGGGCTCATATCCTTTAGGGAGGGGGGAATTCTCAGCCAGTGCTCAGAGGAACACCTGCTGGTCAGGCTTTTGAGTCTAGGTTCCTGACTCTGTGGCCCCTCAATCAGTTCTGCCAATACAAGGACCAGGTTATAGAGCAGGGGTGCTCAATGTCAGTGCTCGAGGTCCGCAATCAAGGAGGTTAATTTGAGAACAGGAGACGGTACAGGGCTATTTAGCCCATTATATGGGTTGAAGCCAGTAGGCAACATCACTAGTTCACCCAAAACAATATCCAAAGATTATTATGAGAAATAATGGACTGCCTATGTGTGGTCCATCTGTAAAAAGTCTAAAACTGTCCCAGTTGGATAGGCAGTGCCTTAAACGGTGGAAGACAAACTGGACTGGATAAGCCATATACCAGTCTTTATCTGCCTACATTTTTCTATGTATCTGTCAATGATTAGCCACTTGCCTGAAGACTGAACACAGGTCTATCCAAAGGATCACTATGATTTGACAACTTGACAGCATTTAACAGAGGAAGGCTCTAGCCCGTTCATGAGGTTGAACCATGTCTCCATAACGGCCACAGTGTACAAGTCCATTTCTATCCTCGGGGCTTACAGATCAGGAATGTTGTTGTCTAGCATTTGTGTTCATCTACTTCCATGAACTTGTGGGCAACTTGCTTGTATTGTGTATAATTTTTATTCTGTTCATCTTTTTCCCTTTGTGGTTGATGAGTGTGTTGAGATTATCTATCTCCATTACCATAATGTTTTCGCAGGGGTGACACCCTAAACTTGTTACCTTCCATGTTGTCTGTACGCACAACCTTGACGGAGAGAATGATCCTCTGAAGTCTGGGAGGCATGCTTCTCCTCAGGGTGTTATTCTTGAACCCTAATGCAGTGTTTTCTGTCTTTCTTCAGCATGTCCATGCAAGACATGTGGCACAGAGGTGTGCGATGGGATCACTGGACAGTGTCGTTGCAAGCCTGGAGTTACCGGACGTTTCTGCAGCCACTGTGAGGTGAGTTCTGTCAAAGGAGAAATGGGGAGACATCGATATCGTTCCTAATGCACAACTGGGAGTTCAGGGACATTGAAGGCTGATATCACCAGTGTTCTTCAAAGTACTCAAGTAAAAGTAAAAATAAATTCATATTTTAATATTTAAGTAAAAGTACAATGACAAACACATGAAAAAATTTACTTAAGTGAAAGTAAAAAAGTTATTGCCTAATACAACACTAAAGGGGTCTTTTATGTAGGGTCACTGGCATTTTTAGCACGCATTAAAAATAGACACATACTAAACGCTAAAGACGCCCATAGGAATACATTGGCGTCATTAGCGTTTAGAGCAAGCCTATTTTTAACACGCGCTAAAAATGCCAGCGTGCCTACGTAAAAGACCCCCTTAGTGAGTAAAAAGTAAAAGTACCGCAATTACAATGAATGGAACCATCGTTAAGGTTTCAATCCTAACAACTTTACTGCTCTATAATTCAGTCCACTTTGCTTTAATTGAAACTACATTTTGAAAATGACTGTTACTCTTGCGAGAGCGCTTTTGAGTCATTAATCCAAAGCAGCTAAAAAGGTTCAACAACCATACTGGCAGGAAAAGGTGATAAAAAGTTCCTTCAAATCAGACCAGGCTGCAACATTACGTCCTCTGTCTAGGTCATCAAGGGAGTCTCTGTCTGAAACACTTGACTTCTTTATGGGAAAGAATACTTTATCATCTGCATTAGAAGTCGGGCTGTCTAATTTATCTCTTGCATCTTCATTATCATCGTCATGCTGTCCAATTACAGAGAAGAATTTCACAAAATTGAGAATTGTCTGTTCTAACAATTTTTCATCTGATGGCAAACTCTGAATATCTTCGAGAACTGATTTTTTTATTTTTTTTGTTACATTTGTACCCTGCACTTTTTCCCACTCATGGCAGGCTCAATGCGGCAGGCAATGGAGGGTTAAGTGACTTGCCCAGAGTCACAAGGAGCTGCCTGTGCCGGGAATCAAACTCAGTTCCTCAGGACCAAAGTCCACCACCCTAACCACTAGGCCACTCCTCCACAACATAATAAACGTATGGGAACCCTTCGAGCAGACTATCAGTCCAGTAGACAGTCATCCCAATGTAAAATTTCCCATGGGATGACGAGCAGTAGAGATGTATGTCTGATCACCAAGAATTGCAACCAGCTTCCCACATCAAAGTAACCCAACTCATCAGTGTTCTGTTTGGCTGGAGACCAGTAACCAGTTCAACAAACACAGGCAACTCCACTCTTCTTATGGGCTATATTCACTGAACAGCAAAATGTAAGATGAGATGATCCATTGTTTGCGTGACAAGGTTTTGCTCTTTCTTTCATTTAGTTTACTGAGGAATCATCATTTACATCTTGCTTACGCTTTTTACTTTTAACTGCAAGCATCAGATGTAACTGAGTAAAAGACATAAAAATTGGCGAAATTGTTACTTCAGTAAAAGTAACAAATGTTATTCTGTAAAAGTGAAAATGCCGACAAAGCCGATTTTTGTTGGCATTGTCACGGAGAAAGCGCTAGTGATGCTTGATAAAAGAGACCCTTAGTTACTAACACAGGATATCACAGAAAGCTCTGACCAATTGACCAAAGAATTAAAACTGCGATAGGTCTGGGAGAAAACGGTTGACATTACACAAAAGACATTTTTTGCTCAAGGAAACAGATAAGAGAGTGCTGCACCATGCAACAATGAAAGGCTCCAATTTGCAAGAGCTCTATAAGATACTCAAAGGCATAAAGTCAGAATCCCATTGAAGTCCGGTACTTTCTAAACTATAAATTATATTACATAATGCGGCACTTTCTTAAACCACTCCAAAACTAAAGTAAAAAATCCAGTTCTCAACAAAATACTATGCACAGAAAAATTACAATTGAAAAGTAATCAAAATTCCACTATGTATCTTCAATAGTTTGCTATATCCATTGTGGAGAAATATTTGTAATACACACAGTTGTACACATCCTGACAAAGGCCACTTGTTTTGCCTGAAGCTGCATCGGGAGGAGGAACCGCATTATTCACAAAATCCCATAAGATGGCAGATAACGGATATAGACACCGAGAATGACGTCAACCAATCATCATTCATTCTGAATTTAAAGGGATAGAACCATCAAAGTCTTATCCAGGATTAGAAAAAAGCTTCCCACTCAACAAGGTCATTAAGGCCATTAGATTCCGTCATCTGAAGTCTATAAACCCAACGTTGTTCCTGTTGGTGTAGCCTTTTCAACGTGTCGCCTCTTTGATCAATGGCCATACAAGTCCGAAAATTGATGACATAACATCACACAATGACTCACCAATTACATCATCAATTTTTGTCATTGGTTTAAGAGACTGCCACATTATATAATATAATTTTTGGCTTAGTTTAATGGGGTTTTTTTTGAGTAACAGGATTTTCTCTGATTAGAGCTTTTTCCTGTGCTGTTTTTTTCCAGCTTTTATTAAGACCAGAGTCAGGAGGGTGACTGAGTCCATTTTATGTAATATTTGGCTGGGGGGTAGTTTCTGTGGTGTCTGCACTAGGACAAAGTACATGCCACAGATGCCCTTTACCTACACCTGCTATTTCTGGCTGGTTAAATCAATTTGAATATCGACCCATATGAAAATATTCATCTGTCTGCTCTATTTCTTTGATTGTACATCAAGGCAGAGAAGTTCTCTACATTATGCTATATATGGGGAAACCCCTCTGCTTTTATGATACAATGAATGGTCAACAAACAAGTTGCCTCCTAGATAATGACAGAGAATTATCTGGTCCCTTCCAGTCTGCCCAGTATCTCTTTCCACTCTGCTAAGGACACGTCTCAGTGGCCAGTCACAGAGTGCAGTGCAGTCTTTCTGCCTTTCTCCTGTGCAGTCCAGCAGCCCAGGTAGAAGAGTGTTTGTGTTTTTTAGTTGATGAACCCTCTCATAAACTCGTCACTTATGTGCCGAGTTGGTTCAGTAGGAAGGTGTCATCTGTAGCTTGTTTGCTGACCCTGTACATCCAAGAAGGATCTTTAGTGAAAGCACTGAGTGGAAAAGACAGTGGCATAGCTAAGGGTGGGCCTTTCTTGCCTCAGGCCCACCCAGTCAGCAGCCCATGAGGCCCTCAAAACTCTTCAGTGATGGCGCCTCACTACTCTCTCTCTCCCTCTTCTCCAGTTGTGGCCTGGCATCTGCCCGTCTCTCTCTGGAACCCCCCTGGTCTACCTCAGAGCTACTGCCAGCGGCAATTCCTATAGGCATTCCTGTGCCGGCCCTGCAGGTATCTCTCTATCATGTCCTGCCCTCAATGATGTCACTTCTTGTTTCTTTGGTAGGGATGTGGTAGAAAGAAGCCTGCAGGGCTGGCACAGGTTGACTATAGGAATTGCGACGGCCAACGGCTCTGAGGTAGAACTGGGGGAGGGGGTTCACAGAGAAACGGACAGATGCCGGGTCATTAAAAAAAAACCACACACTATATTGTGGGTAGGGGTGGGAAGGGCCCACTCAAGTTAACTCTGGGCCCACCCAAAATAGCAGGTCTGCCTGCGCCCCTGGGAAAGAGCAGGTGTAAGAACAGAGTCCCCGCAGAATACAATGTGGTTTTATTCTAGGCATCGCCCGAGTCCCATGCATGTGGTTTAGATATTGAGAGAGGACACGAAAGGGCAGAGAGTATGTGTCAGCTTGTCCAGATCAATTCTTGTTTACCGCTAATATCCCCTTTCCAGGGTTCAGTGCGATTTACAATCTAGGTGAGACAAAAGCAGATAATGTTGGTGTGAGGGATGAAAAAATTAGATATCATTGACGTAATGGATGAGATCAAAAGTATTCTAAAATGGGATAGTGGATGGTAGTAGGAGATAGAAGTCATAATGGATTATTTTGAAGCCGTCTTTGGGAAGAGAAAGGTTTTTAGCGTCTTCCTGAAGTTGAGGTAGCTGTTTTCTGTTCTGACGGCAATAGGTAGAGAAATCCATATTTTAACTCCAAGTATGGGGAATAGAGAACTGTAAACCTTCTGATACTGAGTTGTCTCCAGTCATCTGCTACGATCCACTCTCTCTCTCTCTCTCTCTCTCTCTCTCTCTCTCTCTCTCTCCTAGGTTGGCTATTACGGCTATGACTCCTGTACCGGCTGTCAAAGGTGTAGGTGTGGTCCGGCTTCAAGAGACAGCAACTGTGACCCTGTAACCCAGCAGTGTCAGTGCCAGCCAGGAGCAGATGGGCTGAACTGTGAGCGCTGCAAGTCTGGCTTCTGGAATTATGGACCTGCTGGCTGCCAGAGTGAGTGCTAGTCCCGAGATGCTGAATGAGCCAGGAAAGATCCAATTTGTGCATGAAGCTTAAAGCTTCACCATCCTGCCAGGAGCAGAAAAAAAAGGCACAAACGAGGGTGGAGTGAATGAGAGAAATAGAGGAGAGACAAACAGAAGGGTCTGGTATCATTTCTGATTAGAAGCGGAGTGTGGGGAGTCCTTAAATAATGTGGTTATCACTTACATTGGATGCTGTACAGCAGAGAACTGCGTAGACTTTGAAGTCTGCGTACAAACCCACGGGTGCTTCAGGGAGGTGGTAGAGGTCAAAACAGTAACATAAGGTCCAGAAGATCCTAGGGGGAAAGCAAAGGTTGACTGGGGTTTAGCACCTCCGTGGGAAAGTTGTTCATAGGCTCTGATAGCAGGTTTGATGATGAGCCAACCATTGGTGTTAATGAGCAATAATAGATTATAACTGGCAGTTACACAATTATAACATTCAAACTGCAAAGCCTGCAACAGACTCCAAGTGAGCATGGACCTGGGAGGGGCATGGGGGGGGGGGGGGTCAAGGGCATGCCAGGCAGTTACGTGCTCTGGTTACAAAATATGAGCATTGACACGTCTGCTTAAATTATGCCAACCATTGAACTAGCAGAAATGCTTGGGCCTGAAGTCCACTCGTTCGGACGTAACCACCATAATAGAATTTGTGCTTAGCACACCTCATCCCAGTGCTCACCCTTAGGCAGTCTGTAGATAATTAACCCCCCTCCGTCCGTCCGTCCGTCTTTCCGTACTCTCCATCTGCTTTCCCTAACTGAGCCTTGGTTTTGTCTTGAAGACTCTGCTTCAGCTGAGGCCCTGTGTCACAGAGGTTATCTTTTCTCCCATACTCCTTGCCCAGTTGACCGCGGAGGTGGTGTCGGGCTACTACTTTCACCCTCTTGTAGATTTCAACCTCTTCTTCCACCTCAGTCTCACTGCTTTTCTTCCTTTGAAGTCCACTCCATCCATCTATTCACTCCTCTGCCTCTCCGAGTAGCTGTCATTTATCGACCCCCCTGATAAGTCCCTTTCTTCCTTTCTCATTGATTTTGACTTCCTTCTTTCTTGAACCTTCAGCTCCTTCCCTCATTCTTGGGGAATTTTAACATTCATGCTAATGATCCCTCTGACTTTAACATCCTCTTTCAATCTTCAATCTCCACTACCCACACTCACCAGAACGGCCACTATTTTGATCTTATCTTCTTCTCCAACCGCTCACTCTCCAGTTTCTGCACCTCAGCTCTTCCCCCCTCTCTGACCATCATCTGATAAATTTCATCCTTAAACACCCTCCCCCCTGCGCTGCGTACGTCTAGTAGCACTGTAGAAATTACTTGTAGTAGTAAAGATTACTCAGTAAGCAGGAGTGGCTGCAGTAACGTTCTGGACTACATTACCCACAATGCATTCACAGACAACAACAGGAAGTAACAGTAGCATTGAAGACCCTAAGGTGTGAGATCAGCATTAAACGGACTTTAGAGCTACACTATAAAGAAGAAACAAAAAGCAGGCACACAGCACTGTGGGGGCAGAACGGACAGGCATGGCCATGAATCTGCCTTGGATTTTTATTTTTTTTGGGGGGAGGGTATTTTTCTTTTCATAATTCTTATGTTGGTTGAAAAATTCCATCCTGACCTGTAAAGGCACCAGATTTATCCAGTACTAATCCGACTTCCTTACCTCCTCTTCATAAGGGGTGTTAACAGGCTTAGGACCCTATTTACTAAGGCACGTTAACATTTTTAACTAGGGTTACAATATGTCCGGATTTACTCGGACATGTCCTCTTTTTGAGGACATGTCCGGGCAACCGAATGGGTTTTGCCAATCTGCCCGTTTGTCCGGATTTCTGGACAAATGGGCAGGCTGGTGGGCCCGCCAGCCTGCCCATTTATCCAGAAATCCGGACAAACGGGCAGATTGCTAGCCTCCCCTCCCCTTACTTACTGTTGCCCTGGTGGTCTAGTGACCTCTTCCGCCTTCGGGGCAGGCAAGAGCCCCCTCTTTCCTACCCAGAGCACTGCCCTTCATGCATCCTTCCTGTTCGTGATCTCGACGCTGATTCAAAATGGCCGCCGAAAGTTGAAGTCTCGCAAGGTCAATTCATCTCTCGGCGGCCATTTTGAATCGGCGCCCAGATCACAAACAGGAAGGATGCATGCAGGGCAGCGCTCCGGGCAGCAAAAAGGGGGCTCTTTCCTGCCCCGAAGAGGTCACTAGACCACCAGGGCAGTAGTAAGGTAAGGGGAGGGGGAGTGACGGGGTGTGTGACGGGGGGAGGGGAAAATGTGACAGAGGGAGGGATGGGGTGTGAAAGGGAGTGGGGCATGTGTCCTCCTTTTGGGGAGACAAAATATGGTAACCCTATTTTTAATGCACCTACAATTAGCGCATACACTAACTGTGTAGGTGCCTATAGGGATATTGTAGGCGCATACATGGTTAATGCGCATTAAAGATGCTAATGCACCTATAACACGGCTTAGTAAATAGGGCCCTTAGTTAAGTAAAATAGGGCTGACGCAAATATTTGAATTTGATTTGCTTCGGCCCCGAGTAGTGATTTAAATTTGAATACAAATAATCTAGGACTGTACTGTGCTAAATCCTTCTGAAATAAATGCTAGATCTCTGATTTCATGTTGAAACGTCGTATTTGGCCAAATAGTAAGATATGCTTTTCGGTAAAGTTCTGTAAAATATTGCTCAGTCACGTAATTGAAAGGACGCTCCCAAGGTAGGTCTTTTGTCTGTTTTTCATCAATGGAATGAGTCGGAAACCTGTCATCATATCTTCTCTACTAGGATGTGGTTGTGGAGGAGGACCTTGTGACAGTCGTACTGGAGAATGTGTGGCAGAAGACCCCAATGCCCCAGCAGCTACCCACTGCTCCATGTTCAGTAAGTACACTGCTAAGGCTGAGGCCTGATCTACCTGAATGTGTCGGTTGTGTTCCCCAAGCAAATGCTCGCTATCCATACCTGTTCTGTTTCTACGGTATCACTAACCTCCACTTACCACTGTGCTATTTTATTTGAGTCCTGTATACGGACCGTTATTCCACGAAGGATTCACAGTGGTTGACAAATGAAGAAGCTCTCAAATACCAGAAGAATTACAGTGTTGGAGGTACTTGTTCAGACCGTAATCGGCTAACGCCATTGACGGTTATATGTAAGCCACATTGAGCCTGCAAAAGGTGGGAAAATGTGGGATACAAATGTAACAAATAATAATAATAATTACAACCAAGTAACCCATCATTATCTGCTAAAAATATAGGTTTTTAAGCCCTTTCTAAAAAGTTAAATAGGGTGATAAACCTTTCATAAGAACATAAGAATAACCAGACTGGGTCAGACACATAGGCGTAGACTGGGGGGGGGGGGCGAGGGGGGGCAATGCCTCCCCAAATGACGACGAGGCGCCGCCGCGCCATTAGGTAAAAAAAAAAAACAACACATGCAGGCACGCGCTCCTCTCCATCCGCTTGGCTTCCCTGCCCTCTCTGTCTGCGTCCCGCCTTCCTCTGATGTCAGAGGAAGGCGGGACGCGGGCAGGGAAGCCAAGCGGACGGAGAGGAGCGTGTCCGTCTACCCCTCTCTCTTCCTCCCTCCCTCCGGCGCAGGCAGCAGTCTTTTCCAGCGTTCCTGGCAGCGGTAGCGTTGTACACGCTGCCTTTGGCTCTGCCCCGAAGCCTTCTCTTCAAGTTCCTGTTCCCGCATAGGTGGGAACAGGAACTTGAAGAGAAGGCTTCCGGGGCAGACCGAAGGCAGCGTGTACATCGCTACCGCTGCCAGGAACGCTGAGAAAGCTGAAGACTGTTGCCTGCACCGGAGGGAGGGAGGAAGAGAGGGGGTAAACGGAGTCACGAACTTGGACCTCGCGGGGGGGGGGGGGCAGTAGAAGGAAGATGGATGGAACTGGGAGGGGTGGGGAGCAGAGGGAAGATGGATGGTACTGGGAGGGGTGGGGAGCAGAGGGAAGGAGCAAGAGATGGATGGGACTGGGAGGGGTGGGGAGCAGAGGGATGGACCAGGAGATGAATGGGATTCGGAGAGGTCAGGCACAGCAGAGGGAAGGAGCAGAAGATGGATGGGACGGAGGGATGGTGAGCAGAGGGAAGGAACAGAAGATGGATGGTACTGGGAGGGGTGGGGAGCAGAGGGAAGGAGCAAGAGATGGATGGTACTGGGAGGGGTGGGGAGCAGAGGGATGGACCAGGAGATGGATGGGATTCGGAGAGGTCAGGCAAAGCAGAGGGAAGGAGCAGAAGATGGATGGGACGGAGGGATGGTGAGCAGAGGGAAGGAACAGAAGATGGATGGTACTGGGAGGGGTGGGGAGCAGAGGGAAGGAGCAAGAGATGGATGGTACTGGGAGGGGTGGGGAGCAGAGGGAAGGAGCAAGAGATGGATGGGACTGGGAGGGGTGGGGAGCAGAGGGATGGACCAGGAGATGGATGGGATTGGGAGAGGTCAGGCACAGCAGAGGGAAGGAGCAGATGATGGATGGGACGGAGGGATGGTGAGCAGAGGGAAGGAACAGAAGATGGATGGGACTGGGAGGGGTGGGGAGCAGAGGGAAGCCTACTGGAAAGAAGACACTGAATAAAACAGAAGACACTGGGACCAAAGCGAATAGAAAAACTAAATGATCAGACAACAAAGGTAGATAAAAGTATTTTATTCATAATTTATTAATTGAAATGTGTCAGCTTTTTGAAATGTGCATCTGTGATATTTTGCCTGTAAATGTCAATTCCTTCCTCCATATTAGCATTCTTTGCCCCCCCCCCCCAAATGAAACAGTCAAACTACGCCTATGGTCAGACCGCATAAAACTCGGACCTATCTGTATCTGCTTTTGCTTCATTAATTAATTTATTTATTTATTTCATTTGTATCCGACATTTTCCCACTGATTGCAGGCTCAAAGTGGCTTACATAAATCTGTAGTAAGGCTACAGTACAAGAAGGACAATTATGCAAATTGAGAGTAAGATAGGAAATAACAATTAAACAGCAATAAGTAAAAGATAATAACGTGTAATTAATGTCCTTGGATCATATTAATAGTAAGGGTTAATTCAGATTATGTTGAACCAGGAGAATAAGCCTTCTTAAACAGTACTGATTTCAATCATTTCCTGAAGTTTTAGTAGTTCTGGGTAGATTTTACTGATTTGGGTAAGGCATTCCACAGTTGAGTGCCTTTGTAAGTGAAGTTTGAAGCGTAAATTGATTTGTATTTTAGGCCATTACAGTCTGGGTAGTGTAAGTTCAAATATGATTGTGAGGTACTGGATCTGTTTCTGGGTGGTAAGTCAACTAACTCAAGCATATATTCTGGTACTTCACCGTAGATTATCCTGTGAATTAATGTACATATTGTAAAGTTTACTCGTTCTTTAATAGGGAGCCAGTGCAGAATTTCTCGAAGTGGTTTTGCAGATTTGAATTTTCCAAATATCATTCTTGCTGCAGTATTTAGAGCCGTTTGAATTTCTTGAGTAGATGTTCTTTGCATCCGGCATATATAGCGTTGCAGTAGGGAGGCGGGGATAGTGCTGGGGAGACTTATACGGTCTGTGCCAGAGCCGGTGGTTGGGAGGAGGGGCTGGTGGTTGGGAGGTGCGGATAGTGCTGGGCAGACTTATACAGTCTGTGCCAGAGCAGGTGGTTGGGAGGCGGGGCTGGTGGTTGGGAGGCGAGGATAGTGCTGGACAGACTTATACGGTCAGTGCCAGAGCCGGTGGTGGGAGGCGGGGATAGTGCTGGGCAAACTTATACGGTCTGTGCCAGAGCCGGTGGTTGGGAGGAGGGGCTTGTGGTTGGGAGGCGGGGATAGTGCTGGGCAGACCTGTATGGTCTGTGCCAGAGCCGGTGGTTGGGAGGCGGGGCTGGTGGTTGGGAGGCGGGGATAGTGCTGGGCAGACTTATACGGTCTGTGCCCTGAAGAGCACAGGTACAAATCAAAGTAGGGTATACACAAAAAGTAGCACATATGAGTTATCTTATTGGGCAGACTGGATGGACCGTGCAGGTCTTTTTCTGCCGTCATCTACTATGTTACTATGTTACTATGTCCTGTGCTCAAGGGTTCAATTTGTCTCTGTTTCTTTCCAGCTTGTGATAAATGCATTTGGGATTTGATAGATGATCTAAGATTATCGAGTACATCACTGGAGGAATCGCGACTCTCTCTGCTGAGTGTTTCCACTGGAGTTGCTGCCCACAGACATCTGAATAAAGTGAATGCTACGATCTTCAACCTTGTGGTACGCTCTTCCATTTTCACTTAGACCCATTTAAGCATTTCTTTTTGAAAGACCCTTCCACCCATCTTCCTCGTCTGTCCCCCCTAGTAGCTCTTTCTCTATCCCTGCTCTTAGAAAATCAAACCAGAGCTGCAGGTCGCTGTGTACAGATATGAAAGTCAGGGAGACAGGTGCAAATAGAATGTTAGTTATTATTAGGAAAGGAATGGAAAACAAAAATGAGGACGTTATAATGCCTTTGTATCGCTCCATGATGCGACCGCACCTCGAATATTGTGTTCAATTCTGGTCGCCGCATCTCAAAAAAGATATAGTGGAATTAGAAATGGTGCAGAGAAGGGTGACAAAAATGATAAAGGGGATGGGACGACTTCCCTATGAGGAAAGGCTAAAGCGGCTAGGGCTCTTCAGCTTGGAGAAAAGGCGACTGAGGGGAGATATGATAGAGGTCTATAAAATAATGAGTGGAGTGGAATGGGTAGATGTAAATTGATTGTTTACTCTTTCAAAAAATACTAGGACTAGGCGGCATGCAATAAAACTACAATGTAGTAAATTTTAAATGAACCTGAGAAAAAGTTTCTTCACTCAACGTGTAATTAAACTCTGGAATTCATTGTGGTTAGCTTAGCGGGGTTTAAAAAGGGTTTGGATAGCTTCCTAAAGGAAAAGTCCATAGACCATTATTAAATTGGACTTGGGGAAAATCCACTATTTCTGGGATAAGCAATATAGAATATTTTGTTCTTTTTTGGGATCTTGCCAGGTATTTGTGACCTGGATTGGCCACTGTTGGAAACAGGATGCTGGGCTTGATGGACCTTTGGTCTGTTCCAGTGTGGCAATACTTATGTACTCTCTCTCTTTGTTTCCAGGTCTGGCTCCAACCAGTCCTCAGAACAGGGCTTACAAGTCTCAAATCTAAACGTTTGCTTACCTCAGCTAGGTCCCTGTCTCTAGACATAAGTTGTAAAGGCACATACTTGGGCTTCAGTTCTTCCTTCCCTGGCCCTGCCTTTTATACTTCCTGGTTCAGACTCCACCCATCCAGACCTGCCAAGTCTCCCACATTCAGCAGGTCATCTCCTGCACTCCCGCCAAAATGGAAAATGTCCCGCTGAGACACCGTGGGCCAGATCACTTTTTCCCCCACTGCTGCTGCTTCTTCCAGTGAGCAGCAGCGGTGGCAAAACAACTCCTGCCTCCCTCTCCCCCTTTTATCCGGTATCCGTTTCCTGGCCACTGCTGCTTCTTGTGCTCAGCCAGTGCTGTATTCAAAATGGCACCTAGTGGGAGTATCACAAAACTATCATTAGGGGTGCCATCTTGGATGTGGTACTAGCCAGGCAGGAATGAAGGGAGTTCACTCCTGCCCGGCAACCACTGGCCCTCTCTGGGGGCAGGGAAGCATTGGAAATAGAGAGAGAAGCTGCCTGGGGGATGGGGCTGGATTGGAAGGGAAGGAGGCTGCCTAGGGAAAGGCCATTACAAGGAGCCCTGCAGCCTTTGCAGATTGGGCTTGGAAGCATCAGCCCAATGCCCCCAGCCAGGGCCACCGAGGGGGGGGACAGGGGGGACAGAATTCCCCGGGCCCGGGCCTCCGGGAAGGGGGCCTGCCTGCCCGCCCGCCCTCCGTCGCTCCCTGGCATTGAACTTAAGCACCTCACCTTTGAAAGCGCAGCAAGCAGCGGCAGACTACTCCTTCCTTCCGTGTCCCACCCTCGCCTGACGTAACTTCCGCGAGGGCGGAACACGGAAGGAAGGAGTGGTCTGCCGCTGCTTGTTGCGCTTTCGAAGGTGAGGCGCTTAAGGTCAGTGCACAGGGCCCGGTGGAGGGGGGTCCCCAGGGGCGACCTTGTCCCGGGCCTTACCCAGTCTCTCGGCGCCCCTGCCCCCAGCATGTAGAATAACGCTACTTGCGAGGTGGCTCACAAGCATGATAATTCTTTTACCATGGGTTTCAGCAATCTGTGGTACTGGGATCCCACGGAAAATGAAGGTGTGGTAAAAGGCGATCTTTTACCACACGTTGATGAATTCTCCCCTTATTCTTCCACTGGGTCAGAGCAGTATTGATCATTGGAAAGAGTGTGGAGGAGTAGCCTAGTGGTTAGAGCACTGGTCTTGATATGCAGAGGTGGCCAGTTCAAATCCCACTGCTGGAGGAGTAACCTAGTGGTTAGTGCAGTGGACTCTGATTCTGGGGAGCTGAATTCGATTCCCACTGCAGTTCCTTGTGACTCTGGGCAAGTCACTTAACCCTCCATTGCCCCTGGTACAAAATAAGTACCTGAATCAGGGGCGTAGCTACGGGTGGGCCTGGCTGGGCCCAGGCCCACCCAATTTCAGCCCAGGCCCGCCCAGTGCCAGCCCCAGCTCCCATTGCCAGCCACTGCTGCTTTTCCTGTTGAGCAGCAGGGCCGGCGCTACAAAAAAAAGAAGCACTAACGCTAGGGACGAAAAATGTTAAAAAAAAAAAAAAAGCGCGGCACCGGCAGGCACTCTCTAGGCAGCCTTGAGGCATTGGCTGCTGGCTCGCAGGCTACATCACTGCCCCTGGAGCGACGCAGGGGCAGTAACGTAAGAGACGGGAGGAGCCTGCGAGCCAGCAGCCAATGCCTCAAGGCTGCCTAGAGAGTGCCTGCCGGTGCCGCGCTTTTTTTTTTTTTTTAACATTTTTCGTCCCTAGCGTTAGCGCTTCTTTTTTTTGTAGCGCCGGCCCTGCTGCTCAACAGGAAAAGCAGCAGTGGCCGGCAATGGGAGCTGGGGCTGGGGCTGGGGCTGGCGCTGGCATGCAGGGCGGGCCTCGTCGAGGAAAAGAGAAAAGAGGGAAAACAGATGGAAGGATGGCAGAGAAAGAGGGAAAACAGATGGAAGGATGGGGAGAGAAAGAGGGAAAACAGATGGAAGGATGGCAGAGAATGAGGGGAAACATGGAAGGATGGGGAGAAAAGAGGGAAAACAGATGGAAGGATGGCAGAGAAAGAGGGAAAACATGGAAGGATGGGGAGAAAGAGGGAAAATAAATGGAAGGATGGGGAGAAAAGATAGAAAACAGATGGAAGGATGGCAGAGAAAGAGGGAAAACAGATGGAAGGATGGCAGAGAATGAGGGGAAACAGATGGAAGGATGGGGAGAGAAAGAGGGAAAACAGATGGAAGGATGGCAGAGAATGAGGGGAAACATGGAAGGATGGGGAGAAAAGAGGGAAAACAGATGGAAGGATGGCAGAGAAAGAGGGAAAACATGGAAGGATGGGGAGAAAGAGGGAAAATAAATGGAAGGATGGGGAGAAAAGATAGAAAACAGATGGAAGGATGGCAGAGAAAGAGGGAAAACAGATGGAAGGATGGCAGAGAATGAGGGGGAAACAGATGGAAGGATGGGGAGAGAAAGAGGGAAAACAGATGGAAGGATGGCAGAGAATGAGGGGAAACATGGAAGGATGGGGAGAAAAGAGGGAAAACAGATGGAAGGATGGCAGAGAAAGAGGGGAAACATGAAAGGATGGGGAGAAAGAGGGAAAATAGATGGAAGGATGGGGAGAAAAGATAGAAAACAGATGGAAGGATGGCAGAGAAAGAGGGAAAACATGGAAGGATGGGGAGAAAGAGGGAAAACATGGAGGATGGGGGAGAAAAGAGGGAAAACAGATGGAAAGATGGCAGAGAAAGAGGGGAAACATGAAAGGATTGGGGAGAAAGAGGGAAAATAGATGGAAGGATGGGGAGAAAAGATTAAAAACAGATGGAAGGATGGCAGAGAAAGAGGGAAAACATGGAAGGATGGGGAGAAAGAGGGAAAACATGGAAGGAGGGGGAGAAAGAGGGAAAACAGATGGAAGGATGGCAGAGAAAGAGGGAAAACATGGAAGGATGGGGAGAAAGAGGGAAAATAGATGGAAGGATGGGGAGAAAAGATAGAAAACAGATGGAAGGATGGCAGAGAAAGAGGGAAAACAGATGGAAGGATGGCAGAGAATGAGGGGAAACAGATGGAAGGATGGCAGAGAATGAGGGGAAACAGATGGAAGGATGGGGAGAGAAAGAGGGAAAACAGATGGAAGGATGGCAGAGAATGAGGGGAAACATGGAAGGATGGGATAGAAAAGAGGAAAACAGATGGAAGGATGGCAGAGAAAGAGGGGAAACATGAAAGGATGGGAGAAGAGGGAAAATAGATGGAAGGATGGGGAGAAAAGATAGAAAACAGATGGAAGGATGGCAGAGAAAGAGGGAAAACATGGAAGGATGGGGAGAAAGAGGGAAAACATGGAAGGATGGGGAGAAAAGAGGGAAAACAGATGGAAAGATGGCAGAGAAAGAGGGGAAACATGAAAGGATGGGGAGAAAGAGGGAAAATAGATGGAAGGATGGGGAGAAAAGATAGAAAACAGATGGAAGGATGGCAGAGAAAGAGGGAAAACATGGAAGGATGGGGAGAAAGAGGGAAAACATGGAAGGATGGGGAGAAAAGAGGGAAAACAGATGGAAGGATGGCAGAGAAAGAGGGAAAACATGGAAGGATGGGGAGAAAGAGGGAAAATAGATGGAAGGATGGGGAGAAAAGATAGAAAACAGATGGAAGGATGGCAGAGAAAGAGGGAAAACATGGAAGGATGGGGAGAAAGAGGGAAAACATGGAAGGATGGGGAGAAAAGAGGGAAAACAGATGGAAGGATGGCAGAGAAAGAGGGGAAACATGAAAGGATGGGGAGAAAGAGGGAAAATAGATGGAAGGATGGGGAGAAAAGATAGAAAACAGATGGAAGGATGGCAGAGAAAGAGGGAAAACATGGAAGGATGGGGAGAAAGAGGGAAAACATGGAAGGATGGGGAGAAAAGAGGGAAAACAGATGGAGAGGATGGCAGAGAAAGAGGGGAAACATGAAAGGATGGGACGAAGAGGGAAAATAGATGGAAGGATTGGGAGAAAAGATAGAAAACAGATGGAAGGATGGCAGAGAAAGAGGGAAAACATGGAATGATGGGAGAAAGAGGGAAACATGGAAGGATGGGGAAAAAGAGGGAAAACAGATGGAAGGATGGCAGAGAAAGAGGGAAAACATGGAAGGATGGGGAGAAAGGAGGGAAAAAAGATGGAAGGATGGGGAGAAAAGATAGAAAACAGATGGAAGGATGGCAGAGAAAAGAGGGGAAAAACATGGAAGGAGGGGAGAAAGAGGGAAAACATGGAAGGATGGGAGAAAAAGAGGGAAAACAGATGGAAGGATGGCAGAGAAGAGGGTAAACATGAAAGGATGGGGAGAAAGAGGAAAATAGATGAAGGATGGGGAGAAAAGATAGAAAACAGATGGAAGGATGGCAGAGAAGAGGAAAATATGGAAGGATGGGAGAAAGAGGGAAAACATGGAAGGATGGGGAGAAAGAGGAAAATAAATGGAAGTATGGGGAGAAAAGATAGAAAACAGATGGAAGGATGGCAGAGAAGAGGGAAAACAGATGGAAGGATGGCAGAGAATGAGGGGAAACAAGATGGAAGATGGGGAGAGAAAGAGGGAAAACAGATGGAAGATGGCAGAGAATGAGGGGAAACATGGAAGGATGGGGAGAAAAGAGGGAAAACAGATGGAAGGATGGCAGAGAAAGAGGGGAAACATGAAAGGATGGGGAGAAAGAGGGAAAATAGATGGAAGGATGGGGAGAAAAGATAGAACACAGATGGAAGGATGGCAGAGAAAGAGGGAAAAACATGGAAGGATGGGGAGAAAGAGGGAAAACATGGAAGGATGGGGAGAAAAGAGGGAAAACGAATGGAAGGATGGCAGAGAAAGAGGGGAAACATGAAAGGATGGGAGAAAAGAGGGAAAATAGATGGAAGGATGGGAGAAAAGATAGAAAACAGATGAAGGATGGCAGAGAAGAGGGAAACATGGAAGGATTGGGAGAAAGAGGGAAAACATGGAAGGATGGGAAAAGAGGGAAAACAGATGGAAGGATGGCAGAGAAAGAGGGAAAACATGGAAGGATGGAAAAGAGGAAAATAGATGGAAGGATGGGGAGAAAAGATAGAAAACAGATGGAAGGATGCAGAGAAGAGGGAAAACATGGAAGATGGGGAGAAAGAGGGAAACATGAAGGATGGGGAGAAAAGAGGGAAAACAGATGGAAGATGGCAGAGAAAGAGGAAACATGAAGGAGAATGGGGAGAAGAGGAAATAGATGGAAGGATGGGGAAAAAGATGAAAACAGATGGATGCAAGAAAGAGGAAAACATGAAGGATGGGAGAAAGAGGGAACATGGAAGGATGGAGAAAAGATAGAAACAGATGGAAGGATGGCAGAGAAGAGGGAAAACATGGAAGGATGGGGAGAAGAGGAAAACAGGAAGGATGGGGAGAAAAGAGGAAAACAGATGGAAGGATGGCGAGAAAGAGGGAAAACATGGAAGGTGGGGAGAAAGAGGGAAAATAAATGGAAGGATGGGGAGAAAGATAGAAACAGATGGAAGGATGGCAGAGAAAGAGGGAAAACGGATGGATGGGGAGAGAGACTCTGGATGGAAGGATGGGGAGAGAAAGGGGAGAGGACTGGAAGGATGTTGGAGAGAGAAGGGACACTGAACAGAAAAGGGTAGAGTGATACAGAGACACTGGTTAGAAAGAGGGACATTAGATGGAAGGATCAGGAGAGAGGGTAGATGGATGGAAGGATGGGGAGAGGAAGAGGGAAGACGCTGGATGGAAGGGTAGGGAGAAAGAGGTGACACTGGGTGGAAGGATGCAGAAAGAAAGAGGGGAGACTACTTGAAGGATGGGGAGAGAGAGGGGAGACTGGAAGGATGGGGAGAGAAAGAGGAGAGCTGCTGGATGGAAAAGGGGAGTAGTGAAAGACTGGAGAATAAGAGGAAGGGGCATGGGGAGAACAAGGGTGAGAAAAAGATGAAAAGCCATAAGTAGATGAAGGAAATTAAAGAATGGATAGTAAGAATGAATTAAATCTGGACACAGAGAGAGGCAGAAAAATATTGAAGAAAGCTAAGAAAAAGGAGAGAAAAATGACAAATGGCCAGGAAACCCTGGCAGAAGAGTTAAGCGAAAACGAAGGAAAGCAGAATCTAGAGACTGGGAGCAACACAATGAGAAAAAGTAAATGGCCATACAACAAAGGTAAAGAAAATGATTTTATTTTTAATTTAGGATAAAGTAATATGGTGTTAATAACGTTTCAGAGACCAATACTTCCTTAGGTCAGGAGAGGATACCATAACAGCATTATACTGACCTGAAGCAGGAGGTTTTGGCCTCTGAAAGCTCATTGAAAAGGGTGTTAGGCTATTAAATAAATTTTCTGAAATCTGATGCACTGAAAAGCAGCACTTTACCCTGTGTGACAAATGCATCTGATTAGCGTGACTAAATTTTGCTGGGGGAGGGGGGTAGAAAGAAAATTTTGTGCCCACCCACTTTGGGTTCAGGCCCATCCAAAATTGGCAGTCTGGCTACGCCACTGACCTGAATATATGTAAACCACTTTGAATGTAGTTGCCAAAACCTCAGAAAGGCAGTATATCAAGTCCCATTTCCCTTTCCCCCTTTCCCTTGTGACATCACAATATCAGAAGTGAGCCAAGTATTGGGCAATCAAGCCATTGTGACATCACTGATGAGGTTGGCTCTTATTGGTGGAATGAGTGGAGGAGTAGCCTAGTGGTTAGTGGGGTGGACTTCAATCCTGGGGAACTGGGTTCGATTCCCACTGCAGCTCCTTGTGACTCTGGGTGAGTCACTTAACCCTCCATTGCCCCTGGTACAAAATAAGTATCTGAATATACCATGTAAATCACTTTGAATGTAGTTGCCAAAACCTCAGAAAGGCAGTATATCAAGTCCCATTTCCCTTTCCCCCTTTCCCTTGTGACATCACAATATCAGAAGTGAGCCAAGTATTGGGCAATCAAGCCATTGTGACATCACTGATGAGGTTGGCTCTTATTGGTGGAATGAGTGGAGGAGTAGCCTAGTGGTTAGTGGGGTGGACTTCAATCCTGGGGAACTGGGTTCGATTCCCACTGCAGCTCCTTGTGACTCTGGGTGAGTCACTTAACCCTCCATTGCCCCTGGTACAAAATAAGTATCTGAATATACCATGTAAATCACTTTGAATGTAGTTGCAAAAACCTCAGAAAGGCAGTATATCAAGTCCCTTTCCCTTTTCCCAGAGGGAAAAAAAATACACTTATTTGGAATAATCCAAAATATTGTTAATTTTTCTGAACTACCAACATCTGAAACAAAATAAGGAGATTAGAAACTTTTCACTCGGAGAGGTGAGGATACCCTTCTTAAGTCTTGGTAGCAACACAAAGAGATTCTACCATTATACAGTTTTCCAGTTTTACTTATCGCATAAATTGTAAAATGTGGCATTCACACCAGCAGCAGGGTTGTCCAATCACCTGCCAGCAGAGGCCCAATTTCACTTCTAAGCTGCCTCAGGGGAAAATGCAACTTCTCACCAAGGTAAACAATACTCTCAAAAGGCCATAGTGAGAGGTTACAGTTTCCCCTGAGGCAGCTTGGAAGCGAAACAGGGCCTCGGTTGTATTATGACAACCCTGTTGCTCATGTGACCACCACATTTTAGTTTATGTGATTGTTACCAAGACTTAAGGAGGGTGGCCTCACCTCTCCTGGTGAAAACTGACAATATTTTGGACAATATCAAATAAGTGGGGCTTTTATTCTCTGAGCTCCGACCCAGTGGAAGTTATACACAGTGGGTGATTTAGGGCATTAAGGGCCATTTTTACAAAACGGTGGTGAGACGGAAGTACCGCGGGTTACCGCAGCAGCCCGGCACTACTTCCCACCCCCAGTGCGCCATCCTTTCCGGTGTGTACCCAGCGTAATTGGGAAGTGCCACATGACCTCAGTGGGTGGCGGTAAGGGCTCCCCCTTGAAATGGCCATGTGGCAAGTGCTTTACTTGCCGTTTGGCCATTTCCTGCAGAAAAACAAGACCTGCTGTGGTAAGAGGGGGCGTCAGCATGCGTCATAAACATGCACCGAAGCCACCGCAGGCCCCCTTTTGCCGCAGCTTGGTGAAAGGGGCCCTGATGGTTTTTTTTCCTCCAAGCTGTGATTAGTTGGATTCTCTGATTGTTTACTCCACTTTTCTCCTATCAATATTGTTGCTTAGGCACTAGCAGGCAGATGATCAAAAGCCCCGCACTGTTCCAAACAGCGCTCTAAAATAGCGCTGGAACAGCGCGGGGCGCTATTAGACCTATGATCAGAGATAATGCATGCAAATTTAGGCAGCACAATTATCTCTGCTCATGGGGTAGAAGTGCGGGAGAATTGTGCCTTAGCATGCGCTCAGCGCAATCCTCCCGCACTTGTTTGACAGAACTGGGATGGAGACCAATGAAAAGAGAAGAACGCCCATCTTTAAATCGGAAGATGGATGTCCTCAACTGCCCTGTTGCAGGGACGGCCAAATTTCAAGGGGGTGTCGGAGGTTTAGTGACGGGGCAGTTGAGGATGTCCAAAATTTGGACGTTTCTGCAATGGGCAGTTAAGGACGACCAAAATTGGATGTTTCTATGAGAAAGACATCTTTCTCATAGAAACATCCAATTTTGGACGTCCTCGACTGCCCCGTCACAGAAACGTCCAAATTTTGGACGTCCTCAACTGCCCTCGCTGGCAGGTTTGCTGTAGTGGGGAATGGGGGCCTGCTGGACAGGGCTCACCATTCCTCCCCAATGATCTGCAAACCCTAACGCTAGCTCAGAGCTGGCATTGGGTTTGTCACGGCCAGCGACCCAATCTTTGGTGCGCTGGACGCTGATCATTGGGGGTGAATGCGTTAAGCACTGATTAGCATGCATTTGCAGGCTACTTGCGCTAAGAGCCCTTGAGCGCATTGTTTCATGTGCTCGAGGGCTCTGATCATGGGACGGTAGGAAACGCCAGCGCTAGAATGGCGCTAACAGCCTCTAGCGCCGGCGTTTGCTTTTGATCATTTGCCTGTAGGTATCCCATTTCCTCCTCCCTCCGTCCCCCATATCCCCTACTAAAATTAAACATAATTTATCTAGAAGGATCCCAAGCCACAGCAGCTAAAAAAAAATACAAAGCCCTCCCCTTCCCCCCCCAAGCTGAGAGAAGCATAGTAGTCACTGGTACCAGTGTTAACTGGTCCCAGTGCTACCAGCGATTGCAATGCTTTGCTGACTGGGAGGTGGCTCTGCATTTCTTCAGCTGACTTGGGGATCTCTGCAGGCTACAGGAATGGTGCAGCCAGTTGGTGGCTGGACCTGAGAGAAGAGGTAGAGGGTCCCAGGCCAGCTGAGAGCCACCACTGGCTATGTCCCCGAGTCACCCCAACACATTCTCAGCAACAAAAGCCATCCAATGCAGCTGTCATGAGCCGAGCTGCCACCCTGTGCTTCATTACCATGCTCTAGTCTGAATTGCATGACTGTCTTTGTTTTCACCAGCCAAGAAGGGGCATTCCATGAAGAAATATTTCCAGATGTGGTTGCTAAATCTTCCCGCCTGGAGTTTCCTTTCAGTTGTGCATCAGTATCCTTCAGTGATACTGAGATTTCCTGCATTTACCCAGGACAGCTGCAAATGTATCACAAAGGGTCAAATACTCTGTTCTGAAGGGTTTCCCCTTTCTCTGTTTCTTGGTAAACAGTGAATACATCAAACCCCCCCCCCCCCCCCCCGATGTAATATACATTTTAAAAAATCACCTGTCCCTTCTGTGCACACTTGGCATCCCGTGAACACACAGGAATATACATGGACTAGGTTGTGGATGTAGATCTCATGCAGCTGCCTAAATAAACATTGTGTCTTCCAGATGAAACTTGCAGAGAAACAGACTCACCTGGTACAGAGCAGACGTGAGATTGCAAAAGCAGAGACCAAAGCGAGCAGCGTACAGACAGAGATGGACACTGTGCAGAAAAAGGTCAGTACTGCAGTGAGCAGTGTGTAGGCAGTGGGGAATGCAGTGAACAGTGTGTGTGGATAGGAGGAACAAAAGGACAGTACTGCAGTGAGCAGTGGGGAATGCAGTGAACAGTGTGTGTGGATAGGGGGAACAAAAGGTCAGTACTGCAGTGAGCAGTGTGTAGGCAGTGGGGAATGCAGTGAACAGTGTGTACGGATAGGAGGAACAAAAGGTCAGTACTGGAGTGAACAATGTGTAGGCAGTGGGGAATGCAGTGAACAGTGTGTACGGATAGGAGGAACAAAAGGTCAGTACTGGAGTGAGCAGTGTGTAGGCAGTGGCGAATGCAGTGAACAGTGTGTACGGATAGGAGGAACAAAAGGACAGTACTGCAGTGAGCAGTGTGTAGGCAGTGAGGAATGCAGTGAACAGTGTGTGTGGATAGGGGGAACAAAAGGTCAGTACTGCAGTGAGCAGTGTGTAGGCAGTGGGGAATGCAGTGAACAGTGTGTACGGATAGGAGGAACAAAAGGTCAGTACTGGAGTGAGCAGTGTGTAGGCAGTGGCGAATGCAGTGAACAGTGTGTGGATAGGAGGAACAAAAGGTCAGTACTGCAGTGAGCAGTGTGTAGGCAGTGGCGAATGCAGTGAACAGTGTGTGGATAGGAGGAACAAAAGGTCAGTACTGGAGTGAGCAGTGTGTAGGCAGTGGCGAATGCAGTGAACAGTGTGTGGATAGGAGGAACAAAAGGTCAGTACTGCAGTGAGCAGTGTGTAGGCAGTGGCGAATGCAGTGAACAGTGTGTGTGGATAGAAGGAACAAAAGGTCAGTACTGCAGTGTGTAGGCAGTGGGGAATGAAGTGAATAGTGTATGTGGATAGGAGGAACAAAAGGTCAGTACTGCAGTGTGTAGGCAGTGGGGAATGCAGTGAATGGTGTGTGTGGATAGGAGGAACAAAAGGTCAGTATTGCAGTGAGCAGTGTGTAGGCAGTGGAGAATGCAGTGAACGGTGTGTGTGGATAGGAGGAACAAAAGGTCAGTACTGCAGTGAGCAGTGTATAGGCAGTGGGGAATGCAGTGATCAGTGCATGGATGGGGGTGGATGCATTGCTATGGGGAGTCAGTACTGACGTGACCAGTGCATGGATGGAGGTGGATGCATTGCTGTGAGAGGTTGGTACTGCAGCGAGAAGTGTAGGTGGATGCAGTCCAGATGGATGTCACCACTGTAATGACCATTGTGTAGGAGAGGTAGATGCAGTGCAATGAGATACCCCTACTGCAGTGAGCAGTGTGTAGGCAGTGGAGAATGCAGTGAACAGTGTGTGTGGATAGGAGGAACAAAAGGTCAGTACTGCAGTGTGTAGGCAGTGGGGAATGCAGTGATCAGTGCATGGATGGAGGTGGATGCATTGCTGTGAGAGTTTGGTACTGCAGTGAGAAGTGTATGTGGATGCAGTCCAGATGTTTGTACAGCGCTGCGTACGCCTTGTAGCGCTATAGAAATTCTAAATAGTAGTAGTAGTAGATGGATGTCACCACTGTAATGACCATTGTGTAGGAGAGGTAGATGCAGTGCAATGAGCTGCCTCTACTGCAGTGAGCAGTGTGGAGGCAGAAGTGGACATGCCACAATGTCAGATCATTACTGAGCTATTAATGCTACTTAAATTTGTTTAAACATATACAGATCACCTTTACATTAATCTAAAAATCACACAGTGGTGTACAACATTCCTAGTTTAACCTTATTTTTGCCCACAAAACATCAGGGCAGGTTACTTTAGTAAATTTTAGGACTATATGAGGGGTCAGGGCTGGGACGTGCTGGAGCTGGCAGGCTGATTGACACTGTAACCCACTCATGCTGCATAAGATAGTCCAGGTCAGCATTTCAGTTCTGAACTAAAGTCTTTACTGGAACATGGATTCTTTGGTCAAACTTGGAAAAATATTTAGGAACAACTGTGTTGAGTTCATTAGAAAACAGACTTAACGCTTGCTCTGGGAGAGGGTCTTTGGATACAGTCCATGCTCCCTGAGTGCTTTATTATAGAGACTGAAATGAGTCTTTTCAGGTGGGATCAGCCCCAGATGACACTTGTCTTCAGTTCCCTCTAAGCAGATATCTTTACCTAATGTTGATGGTCTGCTCCCCATTCCTGTTTCCATCATTGATCAGTACAGCAACTTGACATGCTATGACCCTGGTTCCACACTACTCTTCCCTCTGGGCTCGTTATTTATATTGCCTCAGATTTCCCTCTAAGGGGTGACTCCCCCTGTCACTGTCATTCAAGGCAGAAGGCTCATCCCTTTTTCTATTAGGGCTTAGGTAAGAAAAAGGCCAAGCTATGTTAGTATGGAACAGCCTCTAGAGGTCTCTGCAGTCCTAAGCAAGGCAAACTCAGTGTCTTCGTAATAAAAACAAAAATAGAAAACGAAAACCATGAATTAAAGCAATACATAGAACAGCAAAATAGATCCAGTGCTATCCACAAAATCAATCATATGTAGAACAGCAAATTATCCTATATAATAAAACTCACCCTCAACGTTCTGAAGACACTGACGTCAGTGAAGCCAAGCCACTGAAGTCACTTCCTTCAAGACGGGTTTGAAGGGTTCGTGGTGGTGAAACCACCGAAATCGCCAAGTCTCGGGGCCCCGCCCTTGCGTAAATGTGATAACGTCGAGGGCGGAGCAATGGCGTCACACACCGAGGGCGGAGCAATGTCGTACGGTGTGTTCAGGAGGTGCAGAGCAATGGCGTCAGAATGACGAAGGGGTCGGCAGGTAGTGAGGTAGGGAGGGAGGGAGAAGGGGGGGGATGTTGGGGAGGAAAACCTTGCTAGCCCCGTTTCATTTGCTCCAGAAACGGGCCTCTTTTACTAGTGTACAATATTATCCATGTTCAACAATACATAGCAAGAAATAGACCTGGTTCACTGCTTGTAAGATAACAGTCAGAGCCAGCAACCTTCTGCTTAAGTAGGTAAGAGGCAGGTTTTCTTCCAGAAGGCCCTATAATCCATCTCCTGCTGAATGACCAATGGGAGACTGTTCTACAGGTAGGGAATAGCCTTTAGATTGTAAGCTCCTTTGAGCAGGGACTGTCCTTCTTTGTTAATTGTACAGCGCTGCGCAACCCTGGTGTTATGATTGGGGTCTGAACCCCTCTCAAACTTACCTCTTTCCTGGGGGTCAGCTTCTTAGCTGGCTTCTGTTTCTTTTCTCTGTCCTTTCTGAGCTGGCTCTGTCTCTCTGTGCTGGCAGCTTCCAGCAGCATGGCTCTAATTGTTTCACTATACTGCACCTGTGTGTGTGTTGCCTGAGTTGCTCTACCTCTCTTTGGGTGTACTGGCTTCAAATGCTTCACAGTGTTGCACTGGTGTGGGTTGGGCCTCTCTGGGTCAGTGTGCTTTTGCCTAGGTCTAGGGAGTGTGACATCATCAGGGAGGGCCTTGATAAGGAAGTGGTGTTGTTTCCTTCAGAGCCTTTGCAACAGTGGTGTTTGCTTTAGGTAGGGTGGTGCAGTGTGCACTTCTGACTTTGTGTCTAGTTTCCCTGCTTACTTTTGCTAAGGTCCAGGTTAGTGTTAGTGCAGTAGTGTGCACTGGTGACTGTGTGTTTAGCTTTCCTGCTTTTCCCTTATGGTTCCCCTGCTTTTCCCTCTTGGTTTTGGAAGCATTGCTGTGTGTAGGGCTTTGGAAGCTCTGTTGTTGATAGAAGTACTTCAGGGTTTGGTGTTGTTAGGAACACTGCAGAGTTTGCTGTTAGAAATACTTCTGGTGTTTGTGCTATTGGGAGCATTGCAGTCTTTGCTGTTGGTGTTTGGTGATTTAGAATCACTTTTGGCTTATGTGTTAGCTTCACTGCTTTTTCCTTGTGGCTCCCCTGTCTTCCCTTTTAGTGCTAGGAGCTCTTCTGGTTGCTTGCCAGAGTAGTGCTTAGGAAGCACCTTGTTAGTTGTATCTAGCTTGCTAGAGCAGTGCTTAGGTAGCTGGTTAGTTCTGTGTTTAGCTTATTAGTGTAAAGCTCTGCTTGTAGCTTGGTGCTTAGTAGCACCTGTGTTGGCTTTGTGTTTAGTTCCCTGCTCTGTTAGTTTAGGGCTTAGGAAGTCCCTTTCTTGAGCAGGGATTAGGAGCTCCTGTTTTAGTATTGGGCTTAGGAAGTCCTTTTGTCAGTTTACGGTTAGGAACACTCCTGCTGGTTTAGGGCTTGGGAGCACGTAGATCAGTTTAGGGTTAGGAGCACTTCTGTTTCCAGTCCTGGTCCCTATGTCATCCGGTATCCAGTAAGTCCTGTCGGCTACTCGAACCCAGGAGCTCAACTCTTGGGGGGCTTAGTAGCTAAGTACAGGTGAAGCTGTTGGACCAGTCCAGTGTGCTCCAGTCCCGTGTTCCGGTCCTGTGTCCTCCAGTCCGGGGGACCAGTCCAGGGTGTTCCAGTCTGGTGTGCTCCAGTCCAGTGTGTTCCGGTCCGGTGTGTGTTCCAGTCCTGTGTCCTCCAGTCCGGGGGATTCCAGTCCATGTGTTCCGGTTCGCTGGGCAGTGCCTGCAGTCCCTGCCGGTGTGCTTACCCAGTGTTAGTTGGTGGGTTTTGCCTGCTGCTGTCGCTCCTCGTCAGCAGCCCAAGGGCTCACGTTTGCTCCAGAGCCCGGCCCCGCGGGCTCTGAACCTGAGAACCTGACAGATTGCAAAGGCCATGAGCCCGGCAAGAACCCCCGCCCAGCTGACCCAGCTGGGGTCCAGCTCCATCGTTGTTCTTGATCCTTCTATGACTCTTCGTCAGTATCGTGGGAAACTGTTGTCTCATCCTGTTTTGAAGAAGACCCCTGAAGCGGCAGCTGAGAGAAAACGTGTCCGGTGGCTTGGAATCGCTGAAAACCCAGTTTCAGATATGGACCCTTTCATCATGCTCTCAGAGTATCGCCGCAGCCTTGTCCTGAATCCAGCTTTGTGGGATACTCCGGAAGCTGTCGCTGAGAGAAGACGTCTTGGGAATTCCACGCTCTGGGCCCAGCAGGGGTCCAGTCCCGTTCAAGCAGTGCGCCCAGACAAGCCTCTGAATCCAGTCCGAGCAGCGCGTTCAGCCAAGCTTCAGAGTCCAGTCTGAGGGACGCTGCTGACCGAGCCTCCGATGCCAGTTCAAGTGGCGCTTCCACTCAAGCCTCCGAGTCCAGTCCGAGGGATGCTTCTGACCGAGCCTCCGAGTCCAGTCCAAGCAGCGCTTCTAGTCAAGTCTCTGCATCCAGTTCAAGTGGCGCTGTCTACTGAGTCTCCTAGTACCAGTTTGGATCCCAGTTCCAACCCCATTTTTGATCTGGATCCGTTTCTGACACTCCAGGATTACCGGGTTGCACTTTTGTCTGATCCAGCCTTGAAGAATACTCCTGAAGCTGCAGCGGAAAGAAGGCGTGTCTCCTGGCTTGGGTTCGAAGAAAACCCAGTTTCTGCTATTGATCCCTCTACCAAGCTGTTCTTTTACCGCTTCCAACTCCTCTCGGAGCCAACCCTACGGGATACTCCTGAAGCCCAAGCTGAAAGAAGGTGGCTTCCTGATTTTTCCCGCCAAACTTCTGAGTCCAGCCTGAAGGGCTTTGCCTGCCAAGATGCTGAGTCCGGATCGAGTGGCAGAGGTGGCAGCCGAGATGCTGAGTCCGGATCGAGTGGCAGCAGTGGCAGCCGAGATGCTGAGTCCGGAGCGAGTTGCAGCAGTGGCAGCCAAGATGCTGAGTCTGGATCGAGTTGGAGTTCCAGTCAAGATACTGAGTCTGGATTGAGTTGCAGTTCCAGTCAAGATGCTGAGTCTGGATCGAGTTGTAGTTCCAGTCAAGATGCTGAGTCTGGAGTGAGTTGCAGCATTGGCAGTCAAGATGCTGAGTCTGGATCGAGTTGCAGTTCCAGTCAAGATGCTGAGTCTGGATCTAGTTGTAGTTCCAGTCAAGATGCTGAGTCTGGAGTGAGTTGCAGCATTGGCAGTCAAGATGCTGAGGCTGGATCGAGTTGTAGTTTTAGTCAAGATGCTGAGTCTGGAGTGAGTTGTAGTTCCAGTCAAGATGCTGAGTCTGGATCGAGTTGCAGTCCCAGCCGGGATGCTGAGTCTACACCGAGTGATGAGTCCATGATGAGTGCTGAGTCTGCACCGAGTGCAGAGGCCAGCCGAGATACTGAGTCCACGATGAGTGCTGAGTCTACACCGAGTGCAGAGCCCAGCCAAGATGACGAGTCCACGATGAGTGCTGAGTCTGCACCGAGTGCAGAGTTCAGCCGAGATGCCGAATCAGAATTGAGTTACAGTCCCAGGCAAGATGCTGAGTCCGGGTCAAGTTGGAGTTCCAGTCCCAGGCAAGATGCTGAGTCTGGGTCAAGTTGCAGTCCCGGCCAAGATGTTGAGTCCGGTGAGAGTTGGAGTTCCAGTTCCAGGCAAGATGCAGAGTCCGGGTCAAGTTACAGTCCCGGCCAAGATGCTGAGTCCGGTGAGAGTTGCGGTCCCAGCCAAGATGCTGAGTCCGGGTCAAGTTGGATTTCCAGTCCCAGGCAAGATGCTGAGTCTGGGTCAAGTTGGAGTTCCAGTCCCAGGCAAGATGCTGAGTCCGGGTCAAGTTGGAGTTCCAGTCCCAGGCAAGATGCTGAGTCTGGGTCAAGTTGCAGTCCCGGTCAAGAGGCTGAGTCCGGGTCAAGTTGCAGTTCCGGCCAAGATGCTGAGTCCGGAGCAAGTCCCAGTGCCAGCCGAGATGCTGAGTCTACGTTGAGTACCGAGTCCAGCCAAGAGGCTGAGTCCGAATTGAGTGGCAGTTCCGGCCAAGAGGCTGAGGCCGGATCAGATTGCAGTCTCAGGCAAGATGCTGAGTCTACTCTGAGTTCCCACTTCAACCAAGACGTTGAACCCCTCCTGAGTTCCAGCTCCAGCCAAGAGGCAAGGTCCAGTCTGAAGTCCTGTTCGAGTTCCTGTCCGGCTTTAGATTCCAGGATGGGTGTGGGCTCTAGCCCAGTTCTGGCTGCTACAGTGGAGTGCCAGGAAGTCAAGGAAGTTGTGGATTCCTTCAAGAGATGGTTCCTGTTGAATAGGACTCCACTTGTTGCATCCAAGACTCTGATCCTGCCTAGCAGCCGTTCTAAAGAGCCTCATGGCGGCCAAATCCATTCTGGTTTCCTAGTTCCAGATGTACTTGTCACGTCCTGCCCAGCCACCCAGATTTATGTTGTGAAACCCATTGGGAGATTTCATCACAGCTACCCATGGAGACCTAAATTGTCTTTTGAGACCTGGAGCTCCCGTGGGGACACGGGAGCCTTGAGGGGGAGGTGCTGTTATGATTGGGGTCTGAACCCCTCTCAAACTTACCTCTTTCCTGGGGGTCAGCTTCTTAGCTGGCTTCTGTTTCTTTTCTCTGTCCTTTCTGAGCTGGCTCTGTCTCTCTGTGCTGGCAGCTTCCAGCAGCATGGCTCTAATTGTTTCACTATACTGCACCTGTGTGTGTGTTGCCTGAGTTGCTCTACCTCTCTTTGGGTGTACTGGCTTCAAATGCTTCACAGTGTTGCACTGGTGTGGGTTGGGCCTCTCTGGGTCAGTGTGCTTTTGCCTAGGTCTAGGGAGTGTGACATCATCAGGGAGGGCCTTGATAAGGAAGTGGTGTTGTTTCCTTCAGAGCCTTTGCAACAGTGGTGTTTGCTTTAGGTAGGGTGGTGCAGTGTGCACTTCTGACTTTGTGTCTAGTTTCCCTGCTTACTTTTGCTAAGGTCCAGGTTAGTGTTAGTGCAGTAGTGTGCACTGGTGACTGTGTGTTTAGCTTTCCTGCTTTTCCCTTTGATTCCCCTGCTTTTCCCTCTTGGTTTTGGAAGCATTGCTATGTGTAGGGCTTTGGAAGCTCTGTTGCTATTAGAAGTACTCCTGGGTTTGGTGTTGTTAGGAACACTGCAGAGTTTGCTGTTAGAAGTACTTCTGGTGTTTGTGCTATTGGGAGCATTGCAGTCTTTGCTGTTGGTGTTTGGTGATTTAGAATCACTTTTGGCTTATGTGTTAGCTTCACTGCTTTTTCCTTGTGGCTCCCCTGTCTTCCCTTTTAGTGCTAGGAGCTCTTCTGGTTGCTTGCCAGAGTAGTGCTTAGGAAGCACCTTGTTAGTTGTATCTAGCTTGCTAGAGCAGTGCTTAGGTAGCTGGTTAGTTCTGTGTTTAGCTTATTAGTGTAAAGCTCTGCTTGTAGCTTGGTGCTTAGTAGCACCTGTGTTAGCTTTGTGTTTAGTTCCCTGCTCTGTTAGTTTAGGGCTTAGGAAGTCCCTTTCTTGAGCAGGGATTAGGAGCTCCTGTTTTAGTATTGGGCTTAGGAAGTCCTTTTGTCAGTTTACGGTTAGGAACACTCCTGCTGGTTTAGGGCTTGGGAGCACGTAGATCAGTTTAGGGTTAGGAGCACTTCTGTTTCCAGTCCTGGTCCCTATGTCATCCGGTATCCAGTAAGTCCTGTCGGCTACTCGAACCCAGGAGCTCAACTCTTGGGGGGCTTAGTAGCTAAGTACAGGTGAAGCTGTTGGACCAGTCCAGTGTGCTCCAGTCCCGTGTTCCGGTCCTGTGTCCTCCAGTCCGGGGGACCAGTCCAGGGTGTTCCAGTCTGGTGTGCTCCAGTCCAGTGTGTTCCGGTCCGGTGTGTGTTCCAGTCCTGTGTCCTCCAGTCCGGGGGATTCCAGTCCATGTGTTCCGGTTCGCTGGGCAGTGCCTGCAGTCCCTGCCGGTGTGCTTACCCAGTGTTGGTTGGTGGGTTTTGCCTGCTGCTGTCGCTCCTCGTCAGCAGCCCAAGGGCTCACGTTTGCTCCAGAGCCCGGCCCCGCGGGCTCTGAACCTGAGAACCTGACACCTGGTAGCGCTTTAGAAATGTTAAATAGTAGTAGTAGTATTTGAAAGCTATTTCAATACTGTACGTATCGACCTTCTCAGACGAGGGCACTTCTGTAATACCTCTTGACACCTTCTCGGTATAGTTAAGCAAGAGATAAGGAACTGATCTAAGTTACAGTGAGTGTAGCAAGCTAGTCCAGGTGCGGAATGGGTGTATAGTCAGTCACCCTATGTATTAAAGGCTTGGTAGACGAGCCAGGCTTTCACCTGCTTCCTGAAGTAGAGATAGTCTTGAGTTACACATAGCCCCTCTGGGAGTAAATTTCAGAGCGTGGGGGCTACTCCTGAGAAGGCTCATTGGCAAGTATCACATCGTACAATTTCTTTTGATGAGGGGACAGATGATGCTCCTTGAAGGGTACTGAGAGAACTGAAAAATAAACATGCAGAACTATTGTTAGTAATATGTAATTTATCTTTAAAATCAAGCGTGGTACAGGAAGATTGGAGGATGGCTAATATAAAATATAAAAATTCTTGGAGTTACCATCGATCGACACTTAACACTTGAGAGCCACGTGAAAAACACAACCAAGAAGATGTTCTACTCAATGTGGAAATTAAAAAGAGTAAGACCATTCTTCCCAAGGACCGTTTTCCGTAACCTGGTACAATCAATGGTGCTCAGTCATCTAGACTACTGCAACGCACTCTACGCCGGCTGTAAAGAGCAAATAATCAAGAAACTTTAAACAGCCCAGAACACTACAGCTAGACTCATATTCGGTAAAACAAAATATGAAAGTGCTAAACCGGAGATGCACCAGCCTACATGTCAGACCTGATAGACTTACCACCCAGGAATGCTAAAAGATCATCCCGCATATTCCTTAATCTGCACTTCCCCAACTGCAAAGGTCTAAAATACAAACTAATGCATGCGTCAAACTTTATCTACTTGAGCACACAGTTATGGAACGCATTGCCGCGCAACTTAAAAACGATTTACGAACTAACTAACTTCTGCAAACTACTGAAGACCCATCTCTTTAATAAGGCATACCACAAAGATCAACAAATGTGAATATATACAACTCCTCCACACATATTCAGAATTGTCTTACAATATTTACATGTACTTGTTACACTACTATCATGTTTTATCATTATCATGTTACCCAAGATCCTCCTGTAACACTAAATATCTATCTTCTAATATATTTCCACCATTCATGATGTACTGTAAGCTACATTGAGCCTGCAAAGAGGTGGGAAAATGTGGGATGCAAATGCAATAAATAAAATAACGCCAATTTTTAAAAAAGGTTCCAGAGGAGATCCGGGAAATTATAGACCACTGAGCCTAACGTCAGTGCCGGGCAAAATGGTAGAGACTATTATAAAGAACAAAATTACACAGCATATTCAAAAGCATGGATTAATGAGACAAAGCCAACATGGATTTAGTGAAGGGAAATCTTGCCTCACCAATCTACTACATTTCTTTGAAGGAGTGAACAAACATGTGGATAAAGGTGAGCCGGTTGATATTGTGTATCTGGATTTTCAGAAGGCGTTTGACAAAGTACCTCATGAAAGACTCCAGAGGAAATTGGAGAGGTATATAATGGGATAGGAGGTAGTGTTCTATTGTGGACTAAAAACTGGTTAAAAGATAGAAAGCAGAGAGTAGGGTTAAATGGTCAGTATTCTCAATGGAGACGGGTAGATAGTGGGGTTCCCCATGGGTGTAAACATTCATAAATGATCTAGAGATGGGAGTAACTACTGAGATAATTAAATTTGTTAACAACACAAAATTATTAAATTGCAAGAGGATTGTGAAAAATTACAAGAGGACCTTATGAGACTGGGCATCCAAATGGCAGATGACGTTTAATGTGAGCAAGTGCAAAGTGATGCATGTGGGAAAGAGGAACCTGAATTATAGCTACGTGATGCAAGGTTCCACATTAGGAGTCACTGACCAAGAAAGGGATCTAGGTGTCATTGTTGATGATACTTTTAAACCTCTGCTCGGTGTGTGGAGGCAGCTAAGAAAGCAAATAGAATGTAAGGTATTTATTAAGAAAGGAATGGAAAACAAAAATGAGTATCTTATAATGCCTTTGTATCGCTCCATGGTGTGACTGCACCTCAAATATTGTGTTCAATTCTCCTCCTCCTCCTGTAATGTCTATAGGGATCCTCCTTTGGGGGTCCAGAACCCAGTGTTTCCAGCCCATCTTTATGGATCTTTTTCTTTGATGTCCAGTCATCAATTGCTTGGCATCCTTCAATCTTCTTGGAGGGTTCCTTCCCCTTCTTCTTAGATCAAAGGGCTGGACCCCTCCTATATTCTGGAAAAGGTACAGAACCTTATCCAATGAGCTTGCCTTTTAAAGGAAACTATTCCTACCTTCAGCCACAGGCCATCCCCTTTCAACTTAGCAAAAGGGTAACCTCCACCCCCCTCCCCCTCCCGAGTCATCTGTGTCGGGGCTATCGTTGAGGAAGAGCTCCCCTTAGTGGCCTCTACTAGTAGCATGCCCTCTAGTGGTCGCTACCTATCTAAGAAGGCTTCTACTCCTGAGCGCTGTCTATTGGCTCCCTTATAAACATCGCCACACTGGGACAGACCAAAGGTCCATCTGGTCCAGCACCCTGTCTCCGACAGGTCACAATCACCCGACAAGATCCACGGAGCAAAGCATTTTGTACTGCTTTTCCCAGGAATAGTGGATTTTTTCCTACGTCCATTTAATAACATTCTATGGCCTTTTCCTTCAGGAAGCCGTCCAAACCTTTCTTAAACTCTGCTAAGCTAACCGCCTTAACCACATTCTCCGGCAACGAATTCCAGAGTCGAATTGCGGTCTGAGTAAAGAAATATTTTTTTCTTATTTGTTTTAAACTTACTGCACTCCAGCTTCATCGCATGCCCCCTTGTCCTAGTATTTTTTGAAAGCGTAAACAGACGCTCCATATCTATCTTTTCCACTCCACTCATTATTTTATATACCTCTATCATATCACCCCTCAGCCACCTTTTCTCCAAGCTGAAGAGCCCCAGCTGCTTTAGTCTTTCCTCATAGGAAAGTCGTCCCATCACCTTAATCATCTTTGTCGCCCTTCTCTGCACCTTTTCCAAATCCACTATATCTTTTTTGAGGTGTGGCGACCAGAATTGAACAAAATAGTCTAGGTGTGGTCACACCATGGACTGATACAGTGGCATTATAATATCCTCATTTTTGTTTTCCATCCCTTTCCTAATAATACCTAACATTCTATTTGCTTTCTTAGCCACAGCTGCACACTGAGCAGAAGATTTCAACGTATCATCAATGATGACTCCCAGGTCCCTTTCTCGTTCCGTGACTCCTAACGCTGAACCTTGCATGACGTAGCTATAGTTCGGGTTCCTCTTTCCCACATGCATCACTTTGCACTTGCTCACATTGAACGTAATCTGCCATTTAGACACCCAGTCTCCTGGTCTCACAATATCTTCTTGCAACTTTTCACAATCTTCCCGCGATTTGACGACCTTAAACAACTTTGTGTCATCAGCAAATCTGATAACCTCGCTAGTTACCCCCACCTCCAAGTCATTTATGAAAATGTTAAAAAGCAACGGTCCCAGCACAGATCCCTGAGGGACCCCACTAACTACCCTTCTCCATTGCGAATAGTGACCATTTAACCCTACTCTCTGTTTCCTAACTTTCAACCAGTTTTTAATCCTTCAAGTCATTAATGAAATCTTCCAGCCTAAGAGCTCCCTCTGGTGGCTAGGTCCTGCCAAGGCATGTCCTATATTTATCACAGTGCGCACGCATACACACACTCACGCACATTTGCATACTACTACTACTTACTACTACTTATCATTTCTATAGCGCTACAAGGCATACGCAGCGCTGTACACTGAACGGAGTATTTGAGGGGGGACGTAGGGAGAGACAAGAGTTGAGAGAGGTACTGGGGAGCGGCAGAGTAAATGCACTTATAGGTCAATAGGAGAAGTTTGAATTGAATACGGAAACGGATAGGGAGCCAGTGAAGTGATTTAAGGAGAGGGCTAATGTGGGCATAGCGACTTTGGTGGAAGATGAATCGTGCAGCAGAGTTTTGAATTGATTGAAGAGGAGAGAGATGGCTAAGAGGGAGGCCGGTGAAAAGTAGGTTATAATAATCAAGACGAGAGGTGATAAGAGTGTGGATAAGGGTTCTGGTAGAGTGCTCAGAGATGAAGGGACGGATTTTGCTAATGTTGTAAAGAAAGAAACAGCAATAGCCAAAAACAGTGAAGATGACACCAAAAAAGGAAAAAATTAAAAAATAAAAACTGAAAATGACAAAAAATAAAAACTGGAAATAACAATAAATAAAAAAACAAAATGGAGGCCCCACCTGGAGTATTGTGTTCAGTTTTGGAGGCCGTACCTTGCAAAGGATGTAAAAAGAATTGCAGCGGTGCAAAGAAAAGCTACGAGAATGGTATGGGATTTGCGTTACAAGACGTATGAGCAGAGACTTGATGACCCGAACATGTATACTCTGGAGGAAAGGAGAAACAGGGGTGATATGATACAGACGTTCAAATATTTGAAAGGTATTAATCTGCAAACAAACCTTTTCCGGAGATGCAAAGGCGGTAGAACGAGAGGACATGAAATGAGATTGAAGGGGGGAAGACTCAAGAAAAATGTCAGGAAGTATTTTTTCACGGAGAGAGTAGTGGATGCTTGGAATGCCCTCCCGCGGGAGGTGGTGGAGATGAAAACGGTAACGGAATTCAAACATGCGTGGGATAAACATAAAGGAATCCTGTGCAGAAGGAAGGGATCCTCAGGAGCTTAGCCTAGAATGGGTGGCAGAGCTGGTGGTTGGGAGGCGGGGCTAGTGCTGGGCAGACTTATATGGTCTGTGCCGGGGCTGGTGGTTGAGAGGCGGGACTAGTGCTGGGCAGACTTATATGGTCTGTGCCAGGGCTGGTGGTTGGGCAGCGGGGATAGTGCTGGGCAGACTTATACGGTCTGTGCCAGTGCTGGTGGTGGGAGGCGGGGTTGGTGGTTGGGAGGCGGGGATAGAGCTGGCCAGACTTATACGGTCTGTGCCCTGAAGAGGACAGTACAAATAAAAAAGTAGCACATATGAATTTATCTTCTTGGGCAGACTGGATGGACCGTGCAGGTCTTTTTCTGCCGTCATCTACTATGTTTACTATGAGTACAAAAATAAAAAATAAACAACAGACAACACAAAAAAAAAAATAAAACTTCGAATTTTATTAGGGTGATATGACTCGACACAGCTGTGTTTCGGCCTAACTGGCCTGCGTCAGGAGTCTGTTACACCATGTATATATTCTCTGGTTGTATCAATGTTTATATGAAGAATGTACTGTCAAACGGTCCCTTATTGCAAATAGTTCAACCTTTAAAAAGGCTGTGTGCACAATCTTGCAACAATCGCTACGAAAAACTGTGGCTAGAAATCATCCAACTAGAGTAACTGCTGAATGTGAGGAGAGAAGGAGAGAGAGGAGTCAAAGATGACCCCAAGGTTACCAGCAGATGAAACAGGGAGAATGAGAGTGCCAACCACAGAAATAGAGAAATGGGGGAGAGGGGAAGTAGGTTTAGGGGGAAAGATGAGAAGCTCGGTTTTGGCCATGTTGAGTTTCAGATGACGCTGAGACATCCAGGCAGCAATATCAGACAGGCAGGCTGAGACATTGGTCTGGATGGTGGTTGAGATTTCGGGGGTAGAAACACGTGTGCACACATTGAAAATATATCATTTTGACACTGTTTTCTTGCAGGGAGACAAGGTAAAGGCTCAAGGTTTGCAAGTCCAGCAGCGAACCCTAAAAAGCCAGGAGCGAGCCAGAGACGCCGCACGACAGGTCAATGATGTGTGGGACAGCATCGAAGGTAAGAATGGCCCAGATCCCAGGAGTACTGGAGCTGGAAACATCAGCAAAATAGACAAGCACAAACAGGAATGAGCCCAATGTAATTGTGATGTCGGGGTTGGGGCATTGTAGACAGTGCAGAAGTGCATTGCATCCAGCAGGAGTAAAGGGAGCGGTCAATTTAGAAACAAGACATGTGGCTAAAATGAACGGCAATATCCTGAGGATCCTGGCAGCTTCCAGGTGGAAGTGTCACTTTCGCAAGTGCAGCTGCCTTATTTATAAAAATGCATGCCTGTAAGTGTCCCTATTTAAGTGGTGAGGCTGCAACAAGGCAGAAGTAAATCATCGGGGATTAAGAAACATCGCTCCCTTAATTCCTCATGTATAGTCCTGACCAAAACGAGTGTCTGTGAGCTGGTGTACAACCCAGACAGGAACGTATGAATGGGGCATGCAGATTTCTTCCCACTCAAGTCCTGCCCAAACCACGCCCCCTGGAAAACATCTTCGTGGTGTGGATTTGCACAAGGGAATAGTGGCTTTCTGAAATCACCATTTACATGTGTATTGTAATATACACGTGTTAATGCCACTATTTACACATGAAAATGCTTCAAAAAAGTCAATAGAAGGACACCGTTTAATTTTTAGACTTTAGGATTTAACAACTTTTTTCCATTGTGCTCATGGTAACGAGATACGTTCCTCACTATTGACTATGAACTGCCATTCGCAAGGCTATAAACACACACGTATGTGTTTAGACACCATGGAGCTCATGCTAGAGTCGGCAGATAACGTGTGCAACTTATGGTATTCTGTAAGTTTCACATGTATGTGTGCGCCCTGCTCATGCTGCACCCGGATTTGCCCATGTGAACTACGCATTTTTTGAAAACATGCATGTACCTACACAATAGCTCAGAGTTGGATTAATGCCTTTATACATGCATAAGTGGCTGGAATCCCAGTGTTTCTACACAGATATGCTGCACATGTAAATGTCCACCTGCAAAGTACATGCCATTGAATCTTGGCACATACTTAAAGAATAGCGGACAGCTGGAAACTGCTCCTTTGTGTGTGCACATGTTCATGTGTGCATGGAAATGACCAGAATACCAGCATTTATGTGCAATTCTTCCTTCCTCAGTCTAGCTCGTCTACATCTGGTTTGGGCTTCCAAAATGGTACTTTTGAACAACGCCCATATCTGATTTAAAGGCCTAACCTTTGTAGCTGAGCCTTTCAGCTTTTTTTTAAACATTTTCCTCATTTTATGTTGCTACAGTAGATTTCCTTAGTGACTGCACTCCAGTTATTAAGTCAAATTTGATCGTGTTATGATCACTGGTTAATAAAGGACCCAACACTGTTACCTCTTGTACTAAATCCTGCATTCCGCTAAGGAGTACATCTAAAATAGCTCCCCCTCTTGTTGGTTCCTGGACCGGTTGCTCCAAGAAGCTGTCATTCTTTACCTCTCTAGCACTCTCTGATGTGGCATTTAACCAGTCAATATTGGGGTAATTGAAATCAATATTCAAAAATACTCCACTTCCTACCACTGTAGAGTCAGCAATGCACCATGACATAAGCTTTCAAAAAAGTGGAGAAAAAGCCCTCAATCTACAAGAGCCCAGTAGCTCACAGACAGGGGTGTTCATACTATCATAGGTCAGAAAAAAAACTCCACTTAATAAAACAGAAAGCAAACTTTCAACATTGCTCAGCTGTGCAGTGATTATAACAGTCACACGAAGATAATTATATGAAATAGAACAGTATTAAATGTCCAGCAGTCTTCAAATAATAAAAACACAAACATTAATACTCATCTGGTGAGCCAGAGGTAGTACAGGTGGCCGTGTGTAAAACGCCAGGGCAGAGGAAAAAGCCTGAAAATCCATTTTGATTGCCGTATGTAGACCGATATGCTCATATCACCCCTCTCCTCAAGTCACTTCACTGGCTTCCGATCAGGTACCGCATACAGTTCAAGCTTCTCCTACTAACCTACAAATGCACTCGATCTGCAGCCCCTCATTACCTCTCTACCCTCATCTCCCCTTATGCTCCTACCCGAAACCTCCGCTCACAGGACAAATCCCTCCTATCAGTACCCTTCTCCACCACCGCCAACTCCAGGCTCCGCCCTTTCTGCCTCGTCTCTCCCTATGCTTGGAATAAACTTTCTGAGCCCATACGCCAAGCCCCCTCCCTGCCCATCTTCAAATCCTTGCTCAAAGCCCACCTCTTCAATGTCGCCTTCGGCATCTAACCATTTTACCTCTATTCAGGAAATTTAGACTGCCCCAATTTGATTGACCACACATTTTGTCCATTAGATTGTAAGCTCCTTTGAGCAGGGACTGTCCTTCTTTGTTAAACTGTACAGCGCTGCGTAACCCTAGTAGCGCTTTAGAAGTGTTAAGTAGTAGTAGTAATGTTCCAGTCTTTAGTGTTCCCCTGAAGATGCCATCGGGTGAAACAGGATATTCCTATCGGGATGTTTACGGCAATATCAATGGACAATGCTCACCAGATGGCGGGTTTTCTGCAACTTATCAGCTCTGCTCTACACTGATGC
This sequence comes from Microcaecilia unicolor, assembly GCF_901765095.1. Classification (NCBI taxonomy): domain Eukaryota; kingdom Metazoa; phylum Chordata; class Amphibia; order Gymnophiona; family Siphonopidae; genus Microcaecilia; species Microcaecilia unicolor. The sequence goes on along the minus strand of NC_044033.1, from coordinate 532,354,492 downwards.
TATGGTAAAGTCTAGAATAGTCCCTTAACTGCTAGTTCTTTCATAGCACCTCTTCTGGACAAGAGATGACCTTGATTATCCTGGCTTCTAGAAGAGACTCCACTGATAAGTGGATTAGAATTGTCCTACATCGCTTTCCTGTCTCACAGTTTTTTGAACGCCTTCTATCTCTCTGAGTCAGCTTTAAAAAAACAATTCCATTAGGGTTCACCTTAGTGCGAATGGTACTTATCACCACGCAGAAGGTCTGTGTACGGTTTCTAGTTGTTTCTTTACACAGAGTTGCTTCTAGTTAAGGCTTCCGTCAAGCCACCTGCAGTGTCATGGGACCTCAACATTGTTCTAACCCAGCTGGTGAAAGCTACTTTGGAACTACTAGACTTCTAAGATCTTATTTTGGTGGCATTAAGTTAGTAAGCTTCATATTCTATTTACTGCAGTGGCGTACTAAGGGGGGGCAGTGGGTGCGGCCCGCCACGGGTGCACGCCGCTGGGGGGGTGCCGCGTGCCGGTCAGCTTCGTTGTTTCCATGCTCTCTCTGCCCCGGAACAGGTTACTCTGGCATGGAAAAAACGAAGCTGACCAGCGCGTGGCACCCCCCCCCCAGCGGCGTGCACTGAGGGGGGGGGTTCTTTCGCCGGAGTAGGGGGGTGACGAGGGGGTTCGTGCTGCACTGGGGGGGCGTGGTGCTGCACCCAGGGGGCGGGGCGCATCGGCGACCGCCCCGGGTGTCAGCGCCCCTAGAAATGCCACTGATTTACTGATCCACCCTACTCCATGTTTTGTTTTTAACAAGGTGGGCTCTATGCACTCATTCATGAGTTCTTTCCTTAGGCTGTATCGGATTTTCATCTTAATCAGTCAATCATCCTTATTTGGGGAAGCAACTACTTGCCCTGGGATTGGTAGCATGGAATGTTGCTACTATCTGGGTTTCTGCCAGGCACTTGTGACCTGAATTGGCCACTGTTGGAAGCAGGATACTGGGTTAGATGGACCATTGGTCCAACCCAGTCTGGCTATTCTTGTATTCTTATGTTAACATTTTTCTCTAAGCCACATGCCCACAATGGTGAATGTGTCTTACGTACTTTAGATTGCAAATAAGCCTTGGCCTTTTACTTGGACCTGACTGAAGCCCTTAAGTCCACCAGCATATTGTTTGTTGTGACCACATTACCAAAAGCAGACTACACCTCATAAGAACATAAAAGTAGCCATAGTGGGTCAGACCAATGGTCCATCTAGCCCAGTGTCCTGTTTTCCAAACAGTGGCCAAGTCAAGTCACAAGTACCTGGCAGAAATCCAAATCATGGCAACACTCCATACTACAAATCCCAAGGCAAGCAGTGGCTTCCCCATGTCTGTCTCAATAGCAGACTATGGACTTTTCCTCCAGGAATTTGTCCAAACCTTTTTTAAACCCAGATACGCTAACCGCTATTACCACATCCTCCAGCAAAGAGTTCCAGAACTTAACTATCCGTTGAGTGAAAAAATATTTCTTCCTGTTTGTTTTAAAAGTATTTCCATGTAACTTCTTCGCTTGTCCCCTACTCTTTTTACTTTTGGAACGAGTAAGAAATCGATTTACTTCTACTTATTCTACACCACTCAGGAGTTTGTAGACCTCATTCATATCTCCCGTCATCTGTCTCTTTTCCAAGCTGAAGAGCCCTAACCTCTTTAGCCTTTCCTCATATGAGAGGAGTTCCATCCCCTTTATCATTTTGATCGCTCTTCTTTGAACCTTTTCTAATTCCACTATATCTTTTTTGAGATATGGCGACCAGTGATATCAAGGGTCATAATGTGAGAGCTATGGCTGCATCGGCCTCTGTCAAGATCTTCTGAGTGGCATCGTGGTCTTCAGTTCATACTGTAGGTTTACAGTTTGTACCCCAGTCTTTTTTGAGGATTAGAATCCAACTCCATCGCCCATAAGGGCCATTTTCTTCATTTCATAGTAACATAGTAACATAGTAGATGACGGCAGAAAAAGACCTGCATGGTCCATCCAGTCTGCCCAAGACAAACTCATATGTGTATACCTTACCTTGAATTTGTACCTGTCCTTTTCAGGGCACAGACCATATAAGTCTGCCTAGCAGTATTTCCCGCCTCCCAACCACCAGTCCCGCCTCCCATCACCGGCTCTGGTACAGACCGTATAAGTCTGCCCTCCCCTATCCTCGCCTTCCAACCACCACCCCCTCTTCCCCCCAACTGCTCCGCCACCCAATTTCAGCTAAGCTTCTGAGGATCCATTCCTTCTGCACAGGATTCCTCTATGCATATCCCACGCATGTTTGAACTCCGTTACCGTTTTCATCTCCACCACCTCCCGCGGGAGGGCATTCCAAGCGTCCACCACCCTCTCCGTGAAAAAATACTTCCTGACATCTTTCCTGAGTCTGGATCCCTTCAATCTCATTTCATGTCCTCTCGTTCTACCGCCTTCCCATCTCCGGAAAAGATTTGTTTGCTGATTAATACCTTTCAAATATTTGAACATCTGTATCATATCACCCCTGTTCCTCCTTTCCTCCAGGGTATATATGTTCAGGTCAGCAAGTCTTTGTTCATACGTCTTGGAACGTATCTTCCAGGCTATCTTCCCACATGAAATATATACAACTAAAAAAGGTTCGTTGTCATCAAAAACATGTCACGGCAGTGGCCGTGCCATGTGCCCGGCTTATCTCCCACCATCGGGGGGTGTCGGGGTCAAGTTCTGCTGCTTTCTGTGGTACTCCGGGTGGTCTCCCTTATGACCGCAGGCTGCCCATGCTGCTACCTCTGGCACTCCCTCACTGGTGCCACAAGCGCAGGCTGATACTGGCTCTCACCCCTGGACCTCATTCAGTGCTATCTCTGGGCTACTCTTAGTCTTCCATATGCTCCAACAGCTCCTGCCACCCTTCTGGTGAATCTCTGACTTAGCCAGCCTTGATCCTAGCTCGGGTGTGACTTGCCTGCTGCCCATCGGGGCCTACTTACACAGTATAAACTTGGCTGTGGCCCAAGGGCTTACCCTCCCCACCTTGTGTCTGCCTGTTGTCAGGCCCTTTCATATATTTTTTCCCTTTATTTTATATTTCAACGGTTTTTATTAAAAGAACAGTGCAAACAACTTATAGCTTGTATTTATAACAGATATGGATTAAAGAATTGTTCACACCAAACAAATACAATTTAACAGAAGAATGAGTTTTTTGATTTTATACCCCCTTCCCCACCCCCCGCCCACCCATTGTCTGTCTCCTATCCCAAGCACGTAATTAAATATGTTCGTTTTGTTGCTCGCCACTTTCATGATAAACGTTCCCTTGTCCTCCCCCCACCGCTTCCCCCCATCCTTTACTTTCAACGATTTTTTATTGATGACTATACAACGAGATGACAACTAATGACACACTTACAGATAAATTCAAGATAAACAAGTGTTCCTTGAGATAAAATAGTACACTCCATCTTCAACCTTTCGCTATTACCTTCCCATCTCCACCTCTTTGTTCTCGTTCAATGTTTACATGAACAAGATAGCATAGTCAGACAGTGTAAATTATGCATAAAGAAGGTACAGGAGTGAGTACAAGGTCAGTTCACCTCCACTAAGTACGAGACATCAACTCAATAATTTTGGTTTATGTATTGTTCCCACCCCCCAACTCCCCCCTCCCATCAAACTACCGTGTCCCTTTATTTCTTACTATCAAAGGCAGCCTGGAGCTAAGGAGTCCCATCTTTCAGGACTTGGTGTCCTGCTTGACCTCCGAGAAGACAGTTATTTTCCTATAGGAGGTGATCTGCATGAACTTCAAGATACAAGCCCTCACATGCTCGCCCACCTTCCTAGGAGTTGTCTCAAACTAAAATTTGCAGAGACTGAGGAGGTTTTGTACAATGGTGTGAAGTGAGAACTTGCAACTCATTTGTTATTCCAGTTCCTGTATTCTGCCTATACTTATTCAATTCAAGGACAGATTACAGTAATCAAGAGCTGGAACAGTCTATCCAGGAGCTACAAATAATTAAAAGAAACTAGTAACATATACAAAGCAGTGGATAAACCCATCTTGCAAGATAAAAGAGCTTTAAATGTTTTCTAAACTGAAGATAATGAGTCGAAGACCTGAAAAGCAAAAGACGCTGATTCCATAAGTGAGATAACTGATATCGAATAGACAGTGTTTAATTGATTTAAGTTCTTAAGCATTAGAAATCTTGGTTGAAAAAAGATTACGAATTTGTATGTAGTAACATAGTAACATAGTAGATGACGGCAGAAAAAGACCTGCATGGTCCGTCCAGTCTGCCCAAGACAAACTCATATGTGTATACCTTACCTTGAATTTGTACCTGTCCTTTTCAGGGCACAGACCGTATAAGTCTGCCCAGCAGTATTTCCCGCCTCCCAACCACCAGTCTTGCCTCCCATCACCGGCTCTGGTACAGACCGTATAAGTCTGCCCTCCCCTATCCTCGCCTCCCAACCACCACCCCCTCTTCCCCCCAACTGGTCCGCCACAGGGGGGACCCTTGTAACAAGGATACTAGATTCAGAATATAATCAGGAATTTCCCTAATGAGAATTTTAAAGGTGGTAATATCTAATTTAAACTGAATTCTCTCTGCAACAGGTAACCAATGAAATGTGGAGTAATAAGATTGAAGTGACTGAAATCGAGATAATCCAAAAATCAATCTAACAGCAGAATTCTGAACCATCTGTAAACAGCGGATAAGTGATTGATTTAGAACAAATAGCTAACGTAAAATTGCAATAATCCAGTTTAGGAAGAATTAAAGACTGAACCAAAATCCTGTAAACCTCTAAGTTGAAATATTTTCTAAAAATCCTGAACTTTCTCAGCATTACGAAAGAGTTTCTGATGGTAAACCCAAGTATGACACTGTATAGACAATAAATGGTCCACATCCACCCCCAGAATTTTTGAATGAAGATCCACCATCTAGGGATACAGACTCAGTGGTGTAGGAAGGGGGGGGGGGGGTCCGCCCCGGGTGCACGCGCTGGGGGGGTGTCGGCACCGCTGGTTACCTGCTCTTTCTGCCCCGGAACAGAGAAAGCAGGGAACCAACGGAGCCAACGCAGCTCCCAGAGACGACGTGCACTCGGCGGGGCGGAGCACCAGCGGTAAAGATGCACTTCGGGGGGAAGGGGGTTGCGTGCTCCAAGGGGGGGGTGTGCAGCGGCGACCCGCCCCGGGTGTCAGCTGGCCTCGCTACGCCGCTGTACAGACTCACCATATCTTGGATCTGATTTAGACCCAGCCATAAAAACTTACGGCCCTGTTTACTAAGGTGTGCTAGCGTTTTAACTACGTGCTAAAAATTAGCCCGTGCTAACCGTGTAGATGCTCATAGGAATATTATAGAAACATGACGGCAGATAAGGCCAAATGGCCCATCCAGTCTGCCCATCCTCTGCAACTCTTCATTTTCTTAAGGGATCCCACATGCTTGTCCCATGCTTTCTTAAACTCTGACACAGTCCTCATCTCCACAACCTCCACCGGGAGGCCATTCCACGCTTCCACCACCCTTTCCATAAATGAATACTTTCTTAGATTCCTCCTATGCTATTTCCTCTTAACTTCATCGTATGCCGCCTCATTCCAGAATTTTCCTTCATTTGAAAAAGGCTCTCTTCCTGTACATTAATGCCCCTGAGATATTTAAACGCCTCTATCATATCTCCTCTCTCCCTCTTCTCTTCCAGCGTATACATGTTGAGGTTCATAAGCCTGTCCCTATATGTTTTATGTCCAAGACCGTTTACCAGTTTTGTAGCTGCACTCTGGACTGTAGGTATGGTCTCCACTCTAAAGCGCACTAAAAATGCTAGCATTCCTCTAGCATGGCTTAGTAGACAAGGCCCCTGGTTTTGTTCTTGTGTAATTTGAGCCTATGAAATGCAATCCAAGTTCTTATGTGAGAGAGCTTACCAGACCACAGCAGGGCCACCGAGAGGGGGGGACAGGGGAGGACAAAAGTCCCCGGGCCCGGGCCTCCGGAGGGGGCCCGGCGCCACCGCAGTCAGGCCCGCCTGCCGTCGCTCCCGAACTAACTAATCTTAAAAGCCTCCTTCCTTTCCTTTCACCACCTTCACAGCAAGCAGCAGCAGGGCAGGCCACTCCTTCCTTGCATGTCCCGCCCTCGCCTGACGTAACATCCACGAGGGCGGGGCACGGAAGGAAGAAGGAGAGGTCTGCCCTGCTGCTGCTTGCCGCGAAGGTGGTGAAAGGAAAGGAAGGAGGCGTTTAAGGTTAGTTCAGGGCCCGGCGACCTCGGGTGGGGGGGCCCGGCGGCGACGATGACCTCGGGTGGGGGGGCCGGGGGGGCCTTGTCCCGGGCCTGGCTCTGGCTCTCGGCGGCCCTGGACCACAGTGTCACCCATCTGTGAGGACTTGCTTCCTGCTGGCTCTCAGCTTGCATCTCTCATCACTGGGCTACTCTTACTGTAACATCAGCTAGTCCAGCTGTCTGGCTTTACTGAAAGGTCTGGGGTTTTTTGTCCTCAGAGACCATGGACAAGTTACAGTACTATGAGAGCTTAGAAGAGGTGATCCCTGGAGATGTTCTTCCCAAGTTGTCTGAGGCTCAGCAGATCCTAAGAAAAATGAGAGTACTTGAGCTCAGCTATCAGGAGAAGCTTGCAGAGGAAGAGGCTGGAAAAGCCAAAGAGTGTAAGTAATACCCATGTTACTGCTTGATTTCCTCGTACACTCCTAACACCGCTCCTTATCTCACCATATGTGGGAGCGTGAAGCTGCAAATGCCAATGTCTTTCTCTTTTTCTATCTTCCTGTGTGCCGTCCTGGACCTCACATTTTCCCGTTCCTTTTCCAGTGTTACTTCGTGTGCTGGATGATTGGCAGTTGGTGCAGAACGAGACTCTGGCTTTCTTCCCGCTGATTCAGGAGGACTTCGAAGAGCTGAGTGCCAAGCTGAAGGATCTGAAGGATGCCCTGCACCAGGCAGTGGCTCATATTGAAGAAACAAAGGAGATCAATCTGGAAAATGCAGACAGACTGCAGGAGAAAGAGGTACATTGAGGGTTTGGATGTAGAACAGGGTTTCAGTTTAGAGTTTAGATTTAATTACTGTCCTTTCCCAAATCCAAGCTCAAGACAATCTTTCATCCAGATGCATATGTTATTTCCCTGTTCACGTGCAATAAAGGGTTAAGTGACTTGCCCAAGGTGGTTAAGGAGCATCAGTGGGGAGCAGTGATTGGAATGGAACTGCTCAGAGCCACTGGAGCTCGACAATACACACACTTGGAGCTTGTTGGGCTTGACTTGTATCATCCAGCCAGGAACTCCACACTCTTCAGTCTCCCAGCAAAAATTCAGCCAATCTTCAGTCTCCCAGCAAAGATTCAGCCAATCATATCCTGGAGTACCAAGGAAGTTCCCCATAGTTCCAATTCTGAGCCTGTGGGTGATGTGTCCAAGGAGACTTCCCTATTCACTGTCCTGATCACCATGGAAATTCCCTGTCCTGGTCTTGGCCTCTTTCTTCGTCCTTCATATAATTCGTTCAGTCTGTTCACTTTTTTTGTTACCGACCATCAATGCACTGCTGCTCAGTCTGGTTATCAACCATCTTGACTACTGTAACTTCCTTTATAGTTACCTCTTTCTGCTCAAATCCAATATAAATTATGCATTTTGGTCTTCAAATCACGTCTTCCCTCAGCACCAGACTATCTAGCTCGTCTTTTCATACCCTATGCACCTTGTAGGCCCTTCTGTTCCTCTGGTTACCCCCTCCCTCTGTTGTCCGTCTTGACATGACTCACTCCACGGCCATCAGTTATGCCAGACCCTGGCTTTGAAATACACTTCCCACTCCCCTCCGCTCCAAATCCTCCTAAGCAAAGTTTAAAGCAACTTTAAAGACCCATCTGTTTATAACAGTTTATGGTTAAAATTAATAGTACTGTATATTTTAGCCCGGGGGGGGGGGGGGGGGGGGTTCTCTTTGCTATGGTGGTTAATTGTAATTTGCTTTTATTGTAAACCGCTGGATGCCATTTTGGCCCTTTGAGGTATATCAAATCTTTGTAATTAAATTAATTAATAAATATATAAATTTTTTCATGCAGATTCAACAAGAAATGTTGATAGAAGAGATGGAAACTCTTAATGAGACTCTGCAAATGGCCCAAGTCATATTGATGGACTCACAGCTGGTTACAGATGAAATAAATGATGTGATCAAGGTAGGGGGTACTTTCAAATTGTACTGCAGGGTTGCATTTGGCATCAGATAATACATGCACAGCACACTAACCACTTTACTCCATATAGAAAGCTTCAGGCTGGTATAGTGAATTCTTCAGGGATGGGCAGAAGGACTTGTCAGTTTCATAAGTACATAAGTATTGCCACACTGGGACAGACCAAAGGGAAGGGAAAGGGGACTTGATATACTGCCTTTCTGAGTGTTTTTGCAACTACATTCAAAGTGGTTTACATATATTCAGGTACTTATTTTGTACCAGGGGCAATGGAGGGTTAAGTGACTTGCCCAGAGTCACAAGGAGCTGCAGTGGGAATCAAACTCAGTTCCCCAGGATCAAAGTCCACTGCACTAACCACTAGGCTACTCCTCCACTCCAAAGGTCCATCAAGCCCAGTATCCTGTTTCCAACAGTGGCCAATCCAGGTCACAAATACCTGTCAAGATCTCAAAAAAGAACAAAACATTTTATGCTGCTTATCCCAGAAATAAGCAGTGGATTTTCCCCAAGTCCATTTTAATAATGGTCTATGGACTTTCCTTTAGGAAGCCGTCTTAAATGTCATATGTTCAGTTCAGAGCAGGATTTGTGTAAGGATCCTTTCAAGACTCTCACTAGCCCAGTATGCTCCTAGTATCAGGACCAAATCATTGTGCTACCGCATCTCCAGCAATGCCAGAGACTCCCCGGAGTGTGTGTGTGTGTGGTGGATTTGCTGAAAGAAGTTGTGTGGGGAGGAGACTCAGCTTTTGGACCTAGTTAGTTATGGCCAATGTGAAGTCTCCTTTGAATCTTGAGTTACTTTTCTTTGTTTGTGCCTCATGAAAGACCAGGGGCGTAGCCAGACAACAGATTTTGGGTGGGCATAGGGAAGAACTGGGTGGGCACCAATTGTTCTCCCCCTCCCCCAACCATCACCCAAAAAATATCTCAGCTGGTAGGAAAATGCTTCTTTCCACCTTGGCAGTCTGCAGCAGGCATGCGCTGAAAACTGAGCATGTGCAGGTGCCGGTATCATGGAGAGTAGCATTTTCGTTACCATCAGGAGGAAGTCTTCAGCTGGCCAAGCTTGGGATCCCACCAGTTACCACTAAACGTGTGCTACTGTTGGGTGGGCCTGAGCCCTAAATGGGTGGGCCCCAGCCCACCCAGGCCCACCTGTGGCTACGCTACTGTGAAAGACTCCAAAGGAAACTGGAGAGTCATGGAATTGGAGGCAGTGTATTATTATGGATTAAGAGCTGGTTAAAAGATAGGAAGCAGAGAGTAGGGTTGAATGGTCATTATTCTCGATGGAGAAGGGTAGTTAGTGGGGTCCCTCAGGGGTCTGTACTGGGACCGCTGCTTTTTAACATATTTATAAATGACCTTGAGATGGGAGTAACTAGTGAGGTAATTAAATTTGCAGATGACACTAAGTTATCCAGGGTCGTCTCGTTGCGGGTGGAGTGTGAAAGATTACAAGAGGACCTCGTGAGACTGGGGGATTGGGTGTCCAAATGGCAGATGAAGTTCAACATTGACAAGTGCAAAGTGATGCACGTGGGAAGGAGGAACCCGAATTATGGCTATGTCATGCAAGGTTCCACTTTAGGAGTTATGGACTGAGAAAGGGATCTGGGAGTCATCGTGGATAGAACGTTGAAATCTTCCGCTCAATGTGCTGCGGCGGCCAAGAAGGTGAACAGAATGTTGAGTATTATTAGAAAAGGGATGGAAAACAAGCATGAGGATGTTATAATGCCGTTATATCGCTCCATGGTGCGACCGCACCTGGAGTATTGTGTTCAGTTCTGGTCACCTCATCTCAAAAAAGATATAAAGGAATTGGAGAAGGTGCAGAGAAGGGCGACGAAAATGATAAAAGGTTAAGAAGGCTAGGACTCTTTAGCCTGGAGAAAAGGCGGCTGAGGGGTGATATGATAGAGGTTTACAAAATTATTAGTGGGGTAGAGCGGACAGATGTGAAGCGTTTGTTTACACTTTCTAACAATAATAGAACTAGGGGACACAAGATGAAATTAGAATGTGGTAGATTTAAAACAAATTGGAGAAAGTTTTTCTTTACTCAGCGCGTGGTTAGACTCTGGAACTCATTGCCGGAGAAGGTAGTGACGGCAGCTGGCCTTGCTGAGTTTAAAGGGGGTCTGGACAGATTCCTGAAGGAAAAGTCCATTGATCGTTATTAAATTTTGGGGTTTTGCCAGATTCTTGGGGCCTGGATTGGCCACTGTCGGAGACGGAGTGCTGGGCTTGATGGACCTTTGGTCTTTTCCAAGTGTGGCAGTGCTTATGTACTTATGTTTGAAGGCGTTTGACAAAGTACACAACAGCCAAATTCAATCCCAAAAGGTCTTAAAAAGGCATACAATACTTGAAAGCATGAGAATTACCCTCAGAAACCAAGGTATTAACCAAGGTCTGACCAACAAGACCCGTTATCTATATAAGATTTTGATGTCCGTGGTCTGATCTCTTTCATTGGGTAAGAAAATTAATCTCACATGCTTACAATCAGAATTTTCTCATAATGCAAACATTTTCACTGAGAATCAAAATATTTCCAAAAGCACAGCTATAGCATAAAATAACTTAGCTTTCCTTAGCTGGCTTAATCACCCCTCATTCCAACTGCTTAATTGTGTTCAATGGGGCCCATATCGTTTCACCCGCTTCTGGGCTTCATCAGGAACAACCCAGTTTAAACAAACGTATGCAGGGGCATTCATCTCGCTGTCGAGAATCCACTAGGAACCACCAGCAATCCTAGTGAACTCCTTCAAGTGTTATTAAGGCCACTGCCTATCCCTGAGGTTACGTAGAATGGAATGTTGTTACCTTTTTGGGACTGTACCTGGTACTTGTGACCTGAAGTAGCCACTTTCAGGAACAGGACACTGGGCTGACCCAGGAGGGCAATTCTTATGTTCTTATCCCCAAAGGGCCAGAGGGTGTAAAGAAAGCATGCTGCAGAGCAGGCCAGCTGTGGAGTAACTTTTACACTTCTGAGAAATCACGGGAAAAGTATTATAGCCTTAACTGAATGTCAGGGTCCACCCCAGACCCCAGTAACCTTGAGGGGCAGACCTGACAGGCCATGATGGTCTCTCTCTGCCATTATTTACTATGTAAAACTGTCACATCAGTAAAGTTATTGAAATGTCTTGTTTGGTGCTGTCCTCACTAGGGGGTCGCCTATACCTGGATTAGACACATTAACACGCACAGAATCCCTGCAGATTTGAAGCTTGTTGTACCTGGTGCCCATTGGGAGAGATGGTCATATAAATAGTTTGTTATAAATAAATGCTTGAGACAAACTGCACGGGTTTTAACAAATTACAATCATCTACTATAATAAAAAGCACCTCCAATGTTCTGAAGCTGACTCCGTGGTTGTGAAGGGTTTGTAGGGTTTGTGCTGCCTGTAACGCTGTATCCATCTCCTGTCCTGATGTTAGTGTGCTTCCTGGTTCATCACAAGCAGCACTGACTAACCACACAATAGCAGCACGAGGCACACCAATGGACTCAAAGAATAGCGCAACCCACCTGCCCGGACACAGATTCATACACAGAACTTAACCGAAGCAGAAAGACAACTGGCCTCAAGACTGCCGGTACCACCGAGTAACCCCCCCTCAGAGACACATGCGACACCCCCCCCCCCCCCCCCCGGCTCCGCAGCCAACATCCAAAACCTCAACACTGCTGCTACCGGTGCCGGCGAAAATCACCTCAGATAACTTACGCTGCACCCCCACCCTCGATCCGCACCCAACGTCACCAGCATCAACAATGCCGGTACTGCTGCCGCTGCCACCTGTCACATCTCTGGTCATGACCACCCTCAGACTTACCTTATTTCTGGGGGTCAGCATCTACAGTATGCTAGCTTCTGTCTGTTTCTGTGTTAGTCTTGTCTCTGTCTCTGTGTGCTAATTGCTTCACTAGACCTCACCTGTGTGGGCTATGCCTCTCTGAGGAGCCAGCATCTAAGATGGCTCCCGCTTGTTTTGTGCCAGCTTCCAAGATGGCTCCTGCCTGTTCTTCCTATGTGTTCCAAGCCTCTCCTTGGTGTGAGTGTGTTCCCTGTTCCTGTCCTGCAGTAGGTGACATCATCAGTGAGAGCCTTCATAAGGAAGTGCGGTGCTTGCATTCAGGGCCTTTGCATAGTAAGTAAGAGTATTATGCCAAAAGGTCGTGAGGTTAGTGAGAGCACTGTTGCGCTGCTTCTTAGCCTTTCTCTGGGGCTCTTGCCCATCTGCTTGTGTCTGTGGACTGCTAGTCCTTCTGTGTGGGCTTTTGCCCTTCTGCTTTGTGCCTGTGGACTGCTAGTCCTTCTGTGTGGGCTTTTGCCCTTCTGTTTTGTGTTTGTGGACTGCTAGTTCTTCCTTTGCCTTGCTCTGCGTTTGGAGTCTGAAGCTTCAGCCATTTTCTCTCTGTCTGTGTTTGGAGCTGCTGAAGCTTCAGCCCTGACTCTGTTATCCCTGGTTTATCCCTCTGCCTGCTGCCTGCCCAAAGACTCTGTTAGCTCCTGGTTTATTCCTCTGTCTGCTGCCTGCCCAAAGACTCTGTTTGCTCCTGGTTTATTCTATTGTCTGCTGCCTGCCCAAAGACTGTTAGTTCCTGGTTTATTCTATTGTCTGCTGCCTGCCCAAAGACTCTGTTTGCTCCTGGTTTATTCTATTGTCTGCTGCCTGCCCAAAGACTCTGCTAGTTCCTGGTTGCTTCTTCAGTCTGCTTGCCAAGCTTACTTGTATATCCCGAGTCCTGTTTCTGCCAAGCTTGCTGGTATATCCCAAGTCCTGTTTCTGCCAAGCTTGCTTGTATACCCTGAGTCCTGTTTCTGCCTAGCTTGCTTGTATTTCCTGAGTCCTGCTTCTGTCTAGCTAGTGTGTATATCCTGAGTGTATATCCTGAATCCTGTCTCTGCCTAGCCTTTGTGTACGTCTTGTTCCCTTGGTCTGTCTTGTGTTTCTGGCTTAGTGGCTGTGTGCAGCTTTCAGTCCGAGTCTAGTATTTAGCCTAGCTTCCTTCGTGTATCCCAGCCCCAGGGTGGGTCCTCTGGATCTTCAGTTCCTGCCTTATACTGCAAGTCCTGCCAGACACCCACACTCTGGAGCTCAACTCCGGAGGAACGGTGGTCAAGCGCAGGTGAAGTTGTTCTTGTTCTGCCTGTTCTAGTTGCCTGCCTCAGTACTACTCCAGTCCAGAGTTCCAGTCCTGCTCTTCTGTGTATCCAGTTCCAGGGTGGTCACGTATTCCGGTTCTGCCTCGAGGACCTGACACCACCTCCCTCACAACTCCCCTCCCAGACACACGACACACCCTCCCAGCTCGCCAGCAACGCTCCCCCCCCCCCCAAACACACAAACGCTGTATCAGAAAGACACACCAAAATGCAACAGCATGGTCTGAAGGATACATCAGCCTCGCAACGGAAAAAAAAACACAGCCACACCGTCCCAGTTTGCCAACCAAGGCCCCCCCTCTACCCCCCAATAAGGGAGGAGGGGGAGTCAGGATGGGAGGAGGAGGGGGTGGGGTGAGAGGGAGGGGGAAGGAGGAGGGAGGGAGAAGAAGGGGAGGGGGTGATGGGGAGGAGGAGGGGGTGAGGGGGAGGAGGAGGAGTGGGGGGGAGGGGGGAACAGGAGGGGGGAGGGGGCCCTGGAACCTTGCTAGCACCCGTTTCCTTTCTGTTCAAAACAGGCCTCTTTTACTAGTTAACAAATAAAGGCCTGAAAGCTCAAAGAGCACATGCTGACACACTCAGTCCCAAGTTATTATCATTGGCCTTCTAATTTTTGCCCCCCCCCCCCAAAAAAAAAAATGGAGAAAAAGCAGCCAAAACTCATGCAGTCTGAATCAACCGGGAAAAAGAAACCCAAAACGCTGGTGATCACTTAATACAAGCAGTGCATTATAATTCCACAGTCACTTAGCTTTAGAAGAAGGGAAGAGACTTCAAATCGCCACCACGCGTCAAATCCTCGCAGGAACTTGAACAAGCCAAATGCTGCGGCTTCTCTTCACCATCCTGGCCGGCACCAGCTGCTCCTTAACCACTACGAGGGCCACTTGTTTCACACAGATGCTGCGTCAGGAGGCGGAAGCTTTACTCACATCTCTCTGCTCCTTTCTCTTGTTCAGAATGCGTCGGACTTTTACGCAGACATCGATGGGGCAAAGAAGTTGCTGCAGGAGAACAAGGTGAACATGTCGCAGTACGATGAGAAGCTGCTCCAACAAGCTGTAGAGCACGCCCAGACGCTGCAGAGACAGGTGGAGAAGCTGCAAAGGTATAGAGTCCTGGGTTCAAATCCCAGCACGGCTGACTTAACCCTTCATTCTTATCAGAGCTCATGCGCATGGCTTATAGTGGAAGTTCTCTGAGGGGTGGGAAGCAAGAGGCCACAAGGTAGGGCTCCTCAGCTGGTAATACCCGAATGCTATATTTTGTCCTGTGACGTGAGGCCTGAATATGCAACTAAAGTCTACAGACTGTGAATCTGGAATTGTGTTCCTTTGTCCCCTGCAAACAGAATCCTGAGGAGTATGGACACTAATGGCCTTGTAGCCAAGGCATTAAATGCCTCCAATGTGTACGAAAACATCGCAAGCTTTGTGGAGGAGGCAAACGAGACAGCAGAAATGGCCCTGAGCACCGCACACCGAGTTAGCGATGTGAGTAGACGGCTCCTTTCTCTCTGCTTTTGTTCCTCATCTGATTATTACTGGCTCCTCTGATGAGAAAGAGGGTTACAGGTATGTCAGCTGACTAGCTCTATGTCAGAAGGTACGGGTTGAGTCAATCTGCGTGTTACTCCGTGAGATGAATGGACTTTTTTAGTTCTGATTTCTCTAAAACTAGGCCTACATCTCCATACATGCAGTTTGTTTTCAACCAGGCCTTCGTAAGCCTTGTCAGGTTGAAATAAGCAAAGTGGCAATCCTAATGGCATTACTTAGCACTGTCCATGAGTTTAGTGTCCTCGAATACACAAGAGGGTGGGCTTAGAATGTTAGGATCGAAATCCCATACCCTGATTGGCTAACTGCTTTCGAAAACAAAAAGCCACTGGACAGGAAATTCCCATTGCCCTTCGGAAACATAGGTTCTCCTCTATCATCTATTTACTCTTGGATCTGATTCTCAGAGGCATTCAACTGCTCTGTGACTATGGGGAAAATGTTTCAGAAACCAGACCTGACAATTATAATGATTTTTAGATGACCTCTGAGTCAAACACTTCCTGTTTGTTTTAACGTCTTGGGTGAGCTGGAACAACCCTGCTGTCCCTCCAGGACATTGAGGTACGGTTACCATATGTCTGGATTTACCCGGACATGTCCTCTTTTTGAGGGCATGTCCGGGCAACTGGACGGGTTTTGCCAATTTGCCCGTTTGTCCGGATAGCCTCCCCTCCCCTTACTTACTAGTGCCCTGGTGGTCTAGTGACCTCTTCCGCCTTCTGGACAGGAAGAAGCCCCCTCTTTCCTGCCCGGAGTGCTGCCCTGCATGCAGCACTCCGGCCAGGAAAGAGGGGACTCTTTCTTGCCCCGAAGAGGTCACTAGACCACCAGGGCAGTAGTAAGGTAAGGGGGGGGGGGCGACGGGGAGAGGGGCAACGGGGTATGTGACAGAAGGGAGGGGAAATGTGACAGGGGGCGGAGCGAGGGTGTGAAAGGGGGCGGGGTGGGGTGGGGGCGGGGCATGTTTCCTCCTTTTTGGGGGACAAAATATGGTAACCCTACATTGAGGACTTGCAGTTCCAGCTCCTTTAAGACAAGCAGAATGCAATGGGACTAGCTCATGTGGTCTCTGTCTCTTGAGTTAAGAACACTCCGCTTTGCCTCAAGCCCTCAACTCTCTAAAGAGCTCATATTGACTCTGAAATACCCATCACACAGCACAGAGAAGGGTCCAAAGTGCAGAACAAAGTCCAAATAGCAAAAGAATGCACCAAGAGCCTTCAAAAACAGGACAGAGTTCCTTTAATCACATAACTTGGACAACAGTCTTCCAAAAATGACTCGACTCACTGACTCAAGCATAAAGGGACTGCCTTTTACTCTACTACATGTGGAAAGGAGCAAGTTTCACTACTGCACATTTAGATACTACAACTCTTATAACCCCTGACGCAGGCACTGTGCACGGAAACACGGCCTGTGTCGGGTCGTTTTTGGAAGATCGTTGCCCCAAGTCATGCGATTAAAGGAACTCTGTCCCGGTTTTGAAGGCTCTTGGTGCTTTCTTTTGCTATTTGGACTTTGTTCTGAAATACTCATCGCCATGATGCAGAGTAACCCTAGAAAAGCCAGAGATTGCAGAAATGTGTTTTCTCTCCCTCATATTGTGCAGCTTCGTTGCATGGCACATCTCTGACACACACAAAGCAATGCGATACATTTGTTATTACTATTGCTAATATTTTCTTATATGAACGTCTAGGCTGTAGAAGGAATCAACACTCAGATTGATTATCACAGAGAAAGAAGTGACCAGCTCCTGGAAGAAGCCATAGAGCTAGAAAACACCCTCAATGGCAGTGAGTGTCCAAGTATTCGTTCATTGGAGTATTTATAACCAGTTTCATTTTACAGGTGCCGGGTCTGTCCTTATTGGCTTCACAGTCTGGGGCAACAGATGGTTAGGTAACTTGCCCAGGGTCAGACGGAGCTGCAGAGGGAATTGAACCTGGGTCCCCAGGATCTCAACCCACTGCTGACCATCAAGCAACAGCGGAAACCGAACCCAGGTCCACAACCCGCTACACTAAGCATTAGGCCACTCCTCCCTCTATCCCCTGGGGTATCTTTTTCCCTAGTATGATGTTTTGTGTATCCCCTGGTGTCTCTTTCCCTGATGCGGTATCTCCAAATGGGTTTATTTGGTCCATATTCTGACAGTTCACTCATAAGCCGGGTTATGTTGGCTTTGATCTCAATCTCACGTGTAGGGCTAGTGTTCATCTCAGCCCCTGCGTTGTTCCAAACAGCTCTGCCTCCTGGAGGTCATATGGTATAACATGTACAGGCAACACATTAAGGTGCAGTTGAAAACTCTTTTTTTAATCCCACTTCTGGCAGAATTAGAAATGTTTCTCTGTGTTTTTGACCTTTGATTACATTTTTGGGTCTTTCGTGATTTTCTTTTTCTTCACACTTATTATAAAACAAGTCAAAAAGTGCTGACTCCTCTGTTAGACATTTTCCTTTTACCATACAATCTCTGTATGGAAATGAGAGAAAATCCCTACTTCATAGCAGGGCCGCGAGAGACTGGGCCGGGCCCGGGGCAAGGCCGCTCCCCTGTCCTACCTAACAGGCTATAGGGCTCAAACTCCTTCTCAGCAATCCCCCAGCTATGGCTGACCAGGTTTGGAGGTTTCCCTCAGCAACAGCTGGTAGGGTATGTGAGTCTTCCCTCTACGCCCCACATTGCCTCTCCAACTCTCCCTTGGTCAGAAGGATTTTTTTCTTCCTGATCTAGGCCACACCCTCCTGCCTGGGCTTCTGTGGTATGGGTCTGTTAAGGTGGTCTGGGGAGGACGTGCCTTAAGAGGAACTAGGGTCTGCTTAGGTACTTCTTCACAGGGTTCTTTCTTTATTCATTTATTTATATTCCACTTAAACACTAGGCGGGTCACAATAAAACATCCATAAAAATGTTACACATACACAACAGCAAAATTCGACATAAATGTTCCTTCAAACTTGCTCCTTCTGCACTTCTTTCTGGAAGGACATGGTGGGCTGGTTCCCTGTTTCAGCTTTAGGTTAAGCCTTCTTGTTTCTCCTTAGATCACATCTCCTATCGGGTGAATCTGGATCAATTTGGCAACCCTATGTCATCCCAATTCTGAAGTTGCTGCTCTGACTTTGAAGGTCCTGGGCCTGGTTTTTAGGTTATTGAACCAAATGGAGCCTCACCTAAAGTTCTTGAGTTCTCTCAGCACAAATTGTTGAGTGTGTGTGAACTTTCAGCCACCAGTTGGAAAATGTTTGAATTTTTTTGGGAGGGGAGAGGGGGCACCAGTACTTTGTAATATTTGATCTCTGAAGGTCAGGCTGGAATCCAGACCTAAATAGTAGCA
Organism: Microcaecilia unicolor; assembly: GCF_901765095.1. Lineage (NCBI taxonomy): Eukaryota > Metazoa > Chordata > Amphibia > Gymnophiona > Siphonopidae > Microcaecilia > Microcaecilia unicolor. The sequence continues at coordinate 532,336,113 of NC_044033.1, read as the reverse complement.
AGATTCCATGCTGCTTAACCCCGGGGATAAGCTGTGGCTTTCTCCAGGTCTTCCTTCATAAGGGGTCTTTTTATAAAGGCGCGCTAACAGATTTAGCATGCGCAAATGAACAAGTGTTAGCGTGCCTTAGTAAAAGGATCCCTAGGTGTTTAGGATTAGGGTAGGATTCTTGATATGTGATCCCACTCATCTCACGTAGAAGAGCATGGTGGCATCTAAGAGCAGATGTGGTGGAAATGAAGGGGACAGTATTTGTGGGATTGTGTAAGTAAGAGATCCTGGTATGCAGTGATGCATCTGGACCAGGAATGGGGTGCTCATCTGGCTCATATCATTTACCTGTTTTGCTGTTCCCTTCCTCCTCTCATCTAGGTGAAGATCTGGGTGTCACTGGGACCAGACAGTGGCTCTCCTCGATTCTTCTCAGGAAGAATTCTCTACAGAATCAACTGAAGAGCGCCACCAACAAGCTGAAAACAATCGACCAAGGTAGGCAACAATAGACTAAGGAAACATACTGTATGTTTACTCGTGAAGATGCCCTGTGAGGCAATAACTTTCAAGACAGGTATCATTTGGGGAGCTGTACATTTCTTTTTCTTTTTTTAGAGATGAGGTGGGGCTTCTTTCTCTATATGTCTTATTGAATAGCCAACACTACTTATCTTCTGCCATAAGTTTGGTTTAAGAATATAAGATGTGCTATATTAGGTCAGACTAAATGTCCACCGAGCCCAGCATCCTGTCTTCCACAGTGGCCAATCCAGTAAGTACTCAGTAGAATCCCAAAGAGGAATTCCATTCCTTATTGCTTTTCTCTGGGGATAAACTAGATGTTTGACCACAGGCTCCATTAGCAATTTCCGCAGCTTCACTGTGAACTGGGTGAAAAATAAGAACACTGTTTGAATGTGACATCTGACTGGTTAGCCTCAAACCACTTTCCTCCCTGTTTACTAAATCGTGCGGTAATGCCGACACCGCCCATTCACTTTGAATGCGCGGTGTCGGTATTGCCGTGCAGCTTAGTAAACAGGGGGGCTGGTGCTTAACTCTACTAAGACTGAAGCTCTTTGGATCTCAGATCAATCTTTTTCTACTCCCTTAGTTTCAACTAGAGGTAACACAAGAATTTTCTTCGTCACTGAGTGGAGGAGTGGCCTAGTGGTTAGGGTGGTGGACTTTGGTCCTGGGGAACTGAGTTGGATTCCCACTTCAGGCACAGGCAGCTCCTTGTGACTCTGGGCAAGTCACTTAACCCTCCATTGCCCCAGGTACAAATAAGTACCTGTATACAATATGTAAGCTGCATTGAGCCTGCCATGAGTGGGAAAGCACGGGGTACAAATGTAACAAAAAAAAATATCTAGACATAATTCTAGACTAACATCTTGGCTTACTGAAAAAGTGCTTTTGGGCGCTAAGATTGTTCCATTGTGTACATAGCTATCTGGATGAATCTTCTCAACCGACATTATTATACGCTTTAATAGCATTGTGTCTTGATTATTGTAACATCATTTATGCTGGACTTCCATGGTATCTTATCAAATGTCTTCGGTCAGTAGAAAACACAGCAAAACATACTTTGACACACTAAAAGATATGATCCTGTCTCACCCTTATTGAATATAAGATTCTTACAATTGCTCATAATACACTGATTCTGCTTGATTACATTTCATAGGACATTTTGCTCTCTACATGACGGAAAATTATTTATTTATTGACAGCATTAATAGCCCACATTTTCCCACCACGGGCAGGCCCAATGTGGATTACATCAGTCTGAAAAGGCATACATCAATCCGGCCCAAACAATCAAGTACATGGAAGTAGGAGAGATCAGTGAGTAATTACAGAGAAGGGGAAGGGGTAATAGAGTTGAGGATGTCGTTAAGACAGTTACAGTTCAGTAGTTATGGATGCAATAGCGGGACTTTTGCGTAAGCTATTCCAAATAAGGTGGTCTTGAGGGTTTTTCTGAAGATCGGGAGTAGGTTTTACAGATTTAGGTAATCCATTTCACAAATTAGCACCAACATAGGAAAAGGTGGATGCGTAAGTGACTTTATACTTGAGGCCAGAACAGGTAGGGTAATGGAGAGTTAAGTACCAACGAGATGATCTGTGAGAGTTCCTAGGTGGTAGGTTGATAAGGTTATCCATATAATCTGGAGCTTCACTGTAGAGGATTTTATGCACCAAGGTGCAAACTTTAAAAGTTATCCGGTCTTTGACGGGAAGCCAGTGCAGGTTCTCACATAGTGGTCTTGAACTTTCGAACCATAGATCAGTCTAGCAGCTGTATCCTGGTCAGTTTGTAATTTGTTTTGAAGCATTTCTTTGCACCCTGCATAGATTCCATTGCAACAATCAAGGTGGCTTAATACTAGTGTTTGAACTAGATTGCGAAATACATCTCTAGGGAAATAAGGCTTTATACGTTTCAGTTTCCAAAGAGCGAAGAATGCTTTCTTGGTGGTAGAGTTTGTTTGTTGCTGCAGCGCTAAGTTTCTTTCTACAATTACTCCTAGGATTTTTAGTGTCTCAGAGATTGGTAAGGCCAATTACATTTACCTTCTCCTGATTTCGCCCTTATCACTACACATAGAACCCTCTTTCCCAAAATTTAAGGCAGCTTTAAAAACATGTCTTTTTCATAAGGCCTATCATGGATGTGGAGTCCCGAGCACAGGCTCCGCGTACATCCCCTTCTCTGACTGTACTATATGAAATGGCTTCCTTTCCCTTTTCTCTTGATTTTTAATTTGTTCTTGTAATTCAGTTGTTATGCTTTACAGGAAAAGTGGTATTTAAAATAAAATAAACCATAAATCATTAACATGAGAAATAGCCACACTAGGTCAAACCAAATGTCCATCTAGTTCAGCATCCAGTTTCCAACAGTGGCCAACCCAAGTCGTCGGTAACTTGCAGGATCCCAAAATGGAAGGGGGTGGATTCTCTTTCAGGGAGGAGGGAGGATCAGAGGCAGGGGGATACCCTGAGGCTCTTTTGAGAGGGGATAGCCACGCCCTTCGGAGGGTCAGGTGAGAGAGACGAGTACAGGAGTAGAGGCCACTTCTGGGAAATTATCTGATATTTTGTGCTACTGTGTGGATCTCTAACCAGGCATTTTATGCAGTCTGATCTTCACGCGCACTGAAATCGCCGGCATCCACGTAACCGTTGGCTCCTTCCTGACTCCGCTCACGTAACGCCCCGGTTTCAGGTCGCCTGGTTAGTGCAGGTATTCAGCAGCGCTACCCAATTTAAGTGGCGCTGAATGTCAATGGATGACCAGTTCAGCACTTTGAATATTGACCCCATACTTGTAGGACTGGAGAAGCTGCTTTTTCCTAAAATACCGAGGCCGTTCCTGGAAAAAAAAACAGACATTCTCGGATTGCCAGGAAAGCAGAGCTGCTGTTCTGGTATCCAGTTTTGCAGTATTTGTGCCTGCAGAGAACGAACTGTGGAGTTGCACTTTCCGTGAAAAGATGGAAATATTAATAAATCCTATAGTAAATATCAAAACAAAATCAATTCCCAAAACACAATAATGAGAAGCAATAATGTATCGCTACATTAAGATGGAGAAATAAAGGAAGGAAAAAGCCTCTGAGAGCTCAAGGTCCAAGAGAACCTTCAGAATTGGAACATTTCATCATAGGCATAAAAAAACCATCTCTATACCTTAGTCATCTGCGAAATTCAAAGTCCAAAGTCCAGTATCAAACAGTGCAAGTAATAGCTGACAAGTTTAACTCATGCACTTATCCTGAATATTGAAAGACTAATGGAACCCAGCCCGTTTCCTCAACAATGAAACAGGCCCTAGAAAGGCTCTCTTGTAAGCGATTTCTTGTCTGTCCCCTGCCCTCCCCTCCCCTCCATGTCCAGCGATTCTCCTCTTCCCTGCCCTGCCCTCCCATCCATGTCCATTGATTCTGCTCTGCCCTGCCCTCCCCTCGATGTGCCGCGATTCTCTCTTCCTTTGTACCTCTGGCTGGCCTGGTTGGCTTCCCTTCCGTTGGTAACATCCTGACGTCAGCTCGCCTCCAGCGTTCCCTTCCCTCTCACTGTTCCGCCCTCTGACATAACCGACTTGATTTGCTCTATGATGCTTCCTATCTGGTTTTTCTTCATTAAGCTTTGTTGGGCTGTTTTGTTTACGTAGCCCAATGTTTCTCAACACTCCTGTTCAGTTTTGTTTTTTCCACTATTTGGGATTCTGCCATGTTCTTGGGACTTGGATTGGCCACTGTTGGAAACACTGGGCTAGATGGACCATTGGTCTGACCCAGTATGATTAGGTTCTTATAACTTATATGGTCCATGGAAAGAAGCATCTCTGTATGAGAGGGGGTAGTTGTGGTGCACAGCAATTCATCACACTGATAGGACCTAACAGCCTCCAAGTGCCAAAAGGCAAACATCCTTCCTTGCGTTGCTAGTTTTTAGCAAGGCAATATGCCTGTTCTGCTGTCCCACGCTGGGAGGGGTATACAGAACGCTGCCCCTCACATAGCCTGAGCCACCTTAAGCTCACTGATCCTGAGCCGGGAGGGGTAGCAGAACCAGGAAGTATAAAAGACAGGACCAGATTGAGGTTAAGGAGGCACAGGGAAGGAAGAATGGAAGCTCCAGCTTACGCCACTACAGATTATGTCTAGGGTTACCATATGCCCGGATTTACCCGGACATGTCCTCTTTTTGAGGACATGTCCGGGCAACCGGGTGGGTTTTGCCAATCTGCCCGTTTGTCCAGAAATCCAGACAAACAGGCAGATTGCTAGCCTCCCCTCCCTTTAGTTACTACTGCCCTGGTGGTCTAGTGACCTCTTCCGCCTTCGGGGCAGGAAAGAGCCCCCTCTTTCCTGCCCGGAGCGCTGCCCTGCATGCATCCTTCCTGTTGGTGATCTCGCCACTGATTCAAAATGGCCGCCGAGAGTTGAAGTGACCTCGCAAGACTTCAACTCTCGGCGGCCATTTTGAATCGGCGTCGAGATCACCAACAGGAAGGATGCATACAGTAACAGGGCAGCACTCCAGGCAAGAAAGAGGGGGCTCTTTCCTTCCCTGAAGAGGTCACTAGACCACCAGGGCAGTAGTAAGGGGAAGGGGTGACGGGGAGGGGGGGGTGACGGGGTCTGTGACAGGGGGGAGGGGAAAATGTGACAGGGGGGCAGAGCGAGGGCGTGAAAGGGGGCGGGGTGGTGGGGGCGGGGCATGTGCCCTCCTTTTTGGGGGACAAAATATGGTAACCCTAATTATGTCTAATTATCATGACCTGGCTGAGGAAAGCCACTTTTGTTTCCTGATTTGAGACTAGCAAGCCTTGCTCTGAGGTCTGGCTGGAGCCACACCTGGAGCTCAGAGAAGAATCAAGAATAACTTACAATCTGTGTTTGGGCCGTGGTAGCCCCACCAGCCACAGACTGTGTTTTGGGCCTGACAGCCAGAGGCCTGCTTAAAACTGTATTTACTGAACTGCACAGGCATTTAACATTGTGTTTCTGGCCCTGTGATGTAACAGGCCTAGGATTTTGTTAATAAAACACTTTATCTGGCTGTGTTATTTCGCAGGCCCACCCTCAGCCCTCGCTCGGGGTATCACACACACCAGTGCAAGACATTGGTGCATCAGATCCAGGTCCTGTACTTGGTGAAACCAAATGATTAGGACACTGTTCTTCACTTCCTATCATGTTCTGTCTCTTTTATGGCAGGTGACACAGGAAAACATCTGGAGCAGGTCAAGCAGATGGCTGAGGAAGCCCTGAACACTACAACAACACTCAGAAATGTCACCGAGCCTATGTCTCGGAATATAAACAGCTGGAAGGAGAATCTGAAGAGTCCTGTATATGACAAATCTGCTTATAATCGTGTACTCAGTATAGCTGGAGATACAGGTATATCACCCCATCACTGCCCTAATAAAGGAAACGCAGAATAGATGCTGTATTCTGCAGTTTGCAGATGTTTGAGTTCTGTCTATATAGCCAACATAGATTGACATTACAATAATCCAACTGAGAACCAAGAGCCTTCAAAAATGGGTCAAGTCCTTTTATTCTACAACATAGATCAATCTTGTATGTCAGTAACTCAATTTTGCACATCAATGACCCAACGTGGACTGTATTTCAGTGCACAGTGCCTGGATCGGGGTCATCTTATATTAAAGCTCCAAAATGAATGTGCCCAGCATCACAGCTGGACATAAAAGATAGGAACCCTGTCCCAACACGGTAAAGAACCTCCTAGCGTAAGGTAGCCTCACTAGTATATGCTGGCCATATTCATTTTGGAGCTTTGATATAAGACAATCCCTGTGCGCCAAAACACGTGTTTTGCATTGATGTGCAAAACTGAGTTATTGACGTACAAGATTGATCTACCTTGTGGAATAAAGGGATGTCCCATTTTTGAAGGCTCTTGGTACTTTTTTGTGCTTTGGACTGTGTTCTGTGCTTTGAACTCTCTTTATGTTGCTCAATAATCCAATTGAGTAAAATACTGCTCCTAAATTAGGCGTTGATTACAAGATAAGCTTTGTTTCTACCTTAACCAGAGGAATTTTGTTTCTCTCTATTTAATTTTCAGAAGGCTTAAGGACACCAATTTCTCTATGAATACATTTTAAGCACATTGCAGTGATAGGGTTGATCGAATTGGTGGAGGGGTAGTATTGTATGTTAAGTTGGGCCTTGAATCAAATACACTAAAACTTCTATAGGACACGAAACAAATCTTGGAATCTCTATAGATTGAAATTCCATGTTTAAAGGGAAAAAGGATAATGATAGGAGTGTACTACCATCCACCTGGCCAGGTTGAAGAGACAGATGTAGAAATGTTATCAGAAATTAGGGAGAGTAACAAACTGGGGAACATGACAATAATGGGTGATTTTCAATTACCCCAATATTGACTGGATAAATGTAACATCAGGGCATGCTAGAGAGGTGAAATTCCATGATGGAATCAAGGACTGCTTTATGGAGCACCTGGTTCAGGAGCCAACATGAGGAGGAACAACTCTAGACCTAGTCCTTAGTGGAGCAAATGATCCGGTGCAAGAGATAATGGTGTTGGGGCCCCTTGCTAACAGTGATCATAACATGATCAGATTTGATATAAGCTCTGGAGTAAGTACACACAGGAAATCCAATACGTTAGCATTTAACTTTCAAAAAGATAAAATGAGAAGAATGTTGAAAAATAATCTTAGAGGAACAGCTGCGATGGTCAAAAATTTACCTCAGGTGTGGATGCTGTTCAAAAATACCATCCTGGAAGTCCAGGCCAAATATATTCCATGTATTAAAAAAGGAGGAAGGAAGACCAAATGATAGCCAGCAAGGTTAAAAAGTGAGACGAAGGACGCTATTAGAGCTAAAAGAAAATCCTTCAGAAAATGGAAGAAGGAACCGACTGAAAATAATAAGAAATAGCAAAGAGAGACTTTGAAAAGAAGATTGGCAGCAAAAATGCATAGTAAAAACTTATTTAGGTATATTAAAAGCAAGAAGCCGGCAAAAGAATCGGTTGGACTGCTAGATGACCGAGGTATAAAAGGGGAATTCAGGGAAGACAAAGCCATAGCAGAGAACTTAAATGAATTCTTTGCTTTAGTCTTCACCGAGGAAGGTGTGGGAGAGATACCAGTGCCAGAAATGTTATTCAATGCTGACGAGCCAGAGAAACCGAATCAAATCTCTGTAAACCTGGAAGATGTAATGGGACAATTTGACAAATTGAAGAGTAGCAAATCGCCAGGACCAGATGGTATATACATCCCAGAGTATTGATAGAATTGAAAAATGAACTCGCAGAACTATTGTTAGTAATATGTAATTTATCTTTAAAATCAAGCATGAGTACAAGAAGATTGGAGGGTGGTCAATGCAAACCCGATTTTTAAAAAGGGCTCCAAAGGTGATCCGGGAAATTACAGACTAGTGAGCCTGACGTCGGTGCTGGGCAAAATGGTAGGGACTATTGTAAAGAACAAAATTACAGAGCATGTTCAAAAGCACGGATTAATAAGACAAAGCCAACATGGATTTAGTGAAGGGAAATCGTGCCTTACCAATCTATTACATTTCTTTGAAGGGGTGAACAAACATGTGAATAAAGGTGAGCCGGTTGATTTTGTGTATCTGGATTTTCAAAAGGTATTTGACAAAGTACCTCATGAAAGGCTCCAGAGGAAATTGGAGAGTCATGGGATAGGAGGTAGTGTTCTATTGTGCATTAAAAACTGGTTAAAGTAGAGAATTTTATAAGTTGTCTATGTTATGTATACTAAATCTAGCAGTAGCTTTTAATTCAGAACTGAATGATAGATTTATTAAACAGGATTGACCATATCCCATCATAAGTATCACGGCAGTTTGCAGTATCATAAATAAAAAAAAAACATATTTATTGCATTGCTGGTTTTTGTTTTTATGACTGTATCATGAAGTGAAGTTTTTTTCTTTAACTTAAACATAACAAAGAACAAAAAATCTTTTCATCTTCTTTTCAATAATGATGCCGGTAGTTAATCTTTCTCTCAACCCTTGGTGCAACTTAGTCAATGAGGAAGGACCAAAATATCGTAAAAATAGAGTTTAGGGTTAAATGGTCAGTATTCTCAATGGAGAAGGGTAGATAGTGGGGTTCCCCAGGGCTCTGTGCTGGGACCGCTGCTTTTTAACATATGTATAAATGATCTAGATATGGGAATAACTAGTGAGGTAATTAAATTTGCCAATGACACAAAGTTATTCAAAGTTGTTAAATCACGAGAGGATTGTGAAAAATTACAAGAGGACCTTGGGAGACTGGGCATCCAAATGGCAGATGACGTTTAATGTGAGCAAGTGCAAAGTGATGCATGTGGGAAAGAGGAACCCGAACTATAGCGACGTGATGCAAGGTTCCACATTAGGAGTCACCAACAAGGAAAAGGATCTAGGTGTCATCGTTGACAACGCTTTGAAACCCTCTGCTCAGTGTGCTTCGGCGGCAAAGAAAGCAACTAGAATGCTAGGTATTATTAGCAAAAGAATGAGAAATAAAAACAAGGATGTTATAATGCCTTTGTATCTCTCCATGGTGAGACCGCACCTTGAATACTGTGTGCAGCTTTGGTCACTGCATCTTAAAAGAGATATAGTGGAATTAGAAAAGGTACAGAGAAGGGAGTCAGAAATGATGGGATGACTTGCCAATGAGGAAAGGCTGACATGGCTAGGGCTCTTCTGCTTGGAGTAAAGATAGCTGAGGGAAGATATGATAGAGGTTTATGAAATACTGAGTGGAGTGGAACGGGTAGACGTGAATCGCTTGTTTACTCTTTTCAAAAATACTAGGACTAAGGGGTGTTATGATTCTACTGAGACAGGCAGGGGAATGACTGGGACTCGCTTCTGATTGGCCTGTCAAGGATTGAGCTGACGTCTGAGGCAGCAGATGTCAGAAGTCAGACCTATTTAAACTTACCTCTTCCTACAGCCGATGCTCTAGCGTTAATTCCTGTTCAGCTGAGCTCTGGTTCTCTTACTCTGTCTGTGCTCGTGGCACAGTGTGTATTTTGAGGAGTTTTGCTTGTTCTCCTTTTGTTTGTGGCCTCTGTGTGTGTGTGTGTGTGTGCTGGTTGTAACCAGCGTGTCCTTGATTGCTTCTCTGCAGTGCAGCTGGTTCTGTCTTCTGCCTCGTTTCTCCCTGCTTCTGTTAGGCAGTCTTTCTGTCCGTGGTAAGCTCGTTCCTGCTTTGTTTGTTTTAAGTTTCCCTTTACTCAGTGTTAACCCTTTATGTGCAGTGCTTGGTATTTGCCTTCTGTGAGCACTGCCTCTGTTAGGCAGCCTTTTTCTGGTGTCTGCCTTATCCCTTTCTGTACTTTCTGAACTTCTTGTCTTCCCACCCAAACCCACTTCTCCTCTACCTCCACTATTTCGGTTGATAACACCCTCATCGTCCCTGTCTCATCTGCCCGCAACCTCGGTGTCATCTTCGACTCCTCCCTCTCCTTCTCTGCGCTTATCCAGCAGATAGCCAAGACCTGTCGCTTCTTTCTCTATAACATCAGCAAAATCCGACCTTTCCTCTCTGAGCACACCACCCGTACTCTCATCCACTCTCTCGTTACCTCTCGCCTTGACTACTGCAACCTACTCCTCACTGGTCTCCCACTTAGCCACCTATCCCCCCTTCAATCCGTTCAGAACTCTGCTGCACGTCTTATCTTCCACCTGAACCGATACACTCATGTCACCCCTCTCCTCAGGTCGCTTCATTGGCTTCCGATCAGATACCGCATTCAATTCAAGCTTCTGCTACTCACCTACAAATGTACTCGATCTGCAGCCCCTCCTTACCTCTCAACCCTCATCTCCCCTTACGTTCCTACCCGTAACCTCCGCTCTCAAGACAAATCCCTCCTTTCAGTACCATTCTCCACCACCGCCAACTCCAGGCTCTGCCCTTTCTGCCTCGCCTCACCCCACGCATGGAACAAACTCCCCGTGCACATACGCCAAGCCCCCTCCCTGCTCATCTTCAAATCTCTGCTTAAAGCCCACCTCTTCAATGTCGCCTTCGGCACCTAACCTCTACACCTCTACCCAGGAAATCTAGACTGCCCCAGCTTGACATTTCGTTCTTTAGATTGTAAGCTCCTTTGAGCAGGGACCGTCCTTCTTCGTTATTATGTACAGCGCTGCGTAACACTAGTAGCGCTCTATAAATGTCAAGTAGTAGTAAGTAGTAGTAGTAGTAGTACTCTTGTATGCCTGCTTCTTTCCTGTCCTTATTTGAAAGCAGCCTTTTCTTTGTCTGTTTTTCCCTGTTTAACCATTCCTGTGGAGCTTCACTCTTGTAGATTCCGTGTCTGTAGTGTCCCATTCTGTCCTCGGCTTTCCCTTTTTCCCTGTGGGCTTTTGCCCTCCGCTACCTGAATTTCTGTGTAGTCTTTGTTTGTATTCTCTCCCTTTGGTCGTAGGCTGTATCCGCCAGTTTTGTCTGTCGCCCTTCCCTTTGTGTCACTGGCTGGTGCTGTATGCGTTGCTTGAGCTCCAGTCCCTTCGGGGACCCCTCGTTATTCTTTTCCCTTCCTTAGTGAATGATTCGGTTCCAGTTCGGCCGTGAGGCCATTACGCTTGGACTCTATACAAGTGGGTTCCGGATCGGCCTTGTGGCCCACCTGAGTGGTCTATCTCCCTTTTCTGGTGGTGCTTGTTGATTTGTTGAGGGGCTTTGTGGCCCGTGGTATTGCTTAGTGCCTGTTTGGTTTACCCTAGGCCTTGGTCAAGGTCCTTCCTAAGCCTCTGCCTAGGCACAAGGGCTCACGATCAGAGGGGTACCTAGCAGTGTCATTTGTGCCAACATGGATGAGCAGAACTGAATAATAGCCAATAGGCTTGAGGAGTCTCAGCAAGCTCTCCATAACATCTCAATTCTTGGCATCTGACAGAGAACACACCTCCTGGGACATCTGGTTAAAAAAAAACTTTATTTCTTGGATCCTTCAGAAGGGACTCGAAAAACCATCACTACTTTTTGCTTTCTAGCAGTCAGTGATCTTGCAACATTGGGGATTTTATTTATTTATTTATTTGTTACATTTGTATCCCACATTTTCCCACCTATTTGCAGGCTCAATGTGGCTTACATCTTACCGTAAGGTGATCACCTAGACCGGTATGGAAACAAATACAGTTTGATGTTACGGTCGGGCAAAGTTAGTATATTCAGGTTCCTAGGGATCAAAGATAGGAAGTAATATATAGTGTCCAGTACAGTTTATGGTTTGCTGTGTTGCAGATTGGAGGCATCTAGGTTAGGTCAGTGGGGAATGCTTTTCTGAATAGGTAGGTCTTTAATGATCTCCTGAAGTTTAGATGGTTGTAGATTGATTTCACAGTCTTTGGCAGTGTATTCCACAATAGTGTGCCTATATAGGAGAAGTTTTGAGTTTCGGTTCCTCCTGATCCTGGAATGCTCTCATTTCCTCCACTTCCAGGGCTGTAAACCAGTTTGAAGGCGGGTGGAGTCATGGTATTGATTCTGCAGGGTCTCATGAACTGTGTCCAGTTGTCCTTTTCTAGCACAATTTATTCTTCCTGTCTGCAGGAGATCTTTGATGCCTCATGAAGTATTTCATTGATGTATTTCTCGTCCTCACAGGTGCTTCTCAACCTTGCCACCTCCTTTCTCAGTTCCTCCTCTTTTCATTAGGGATTCAAGTTGCAGACATCTCATACATGGAACCAGCCCTTCTCCTTGGATCATGCTTTCTGACAGCGCAGAGGCAGAAGCTGTAACTGGACCAATAGCTTTGGTGACACAATGTTTCCCAGCCATACTTCAGTTGCAAAAGGTTTTGCACCTGTTGAGCTCAGGGTTCCTCTAGGGTTCAGCAATGATGGTTTGGGACCCATTCCTTAGAGATTTCATTGGGAGCTCATTTGAAGAGTTTTTCGAGAAATGGACCTGGATCTGAATCCTAGCACAAAATTCTATACAGAGAAAATCGCTAAAGCACCTACTGTTACTCTTTTTCCCCCAACCTCAATTAATTCTATCAAGAATATGCCATCAACTTTAAATCAAGCTTCCTATTTTGAAAACAAACTGACCACTTTGCATGCCACTGTGGTCACAACCACACTTAACCCAATCCCCTTGCACACTTCCCCAGATCAGCAGCCTTACAACTCTCACAATAGATTTACTAACCCTTCTATCCTTGCTATCTCATCCACTACAAAATGTATGAAGCCTACCAACTGCCCCACTTGACCCTATCCCTTCCTTCTTGGTTAAAATGTCCTCAGACTCTTTATGTCCCTACATTCAATCCATGATTTCTATAAGTCTTGATGAGGGCTCTGTTCCATCCTCCTGGAAACGTGCTGCAATTCAACCCAAAATTAAGGTTCAATAACAGTCAACTTTGGCAATCAGATGATAATTGCTACCATCAAATCTCCAATTTCTGGCCAAAATAGCAGAATCTACTGTCCACTCTCAACTCCTAGACAAAACATCAGCCCTTCATCCAAATCAGACAGGCTTCCGACCCCATCACAGCACAGTAGCATCTCTATTTGGTCTCACCACATACATCTGCTACCATTTAGACCAGTCCACTTCAGTCCTTTTGCTTGACCTATCTGCGGCTTTCAATCTCATTAACCATGCTATGCTCCTTGATAGACTTTACCAATTAGGAATTAGAGACGTTTCCCTTCAATGGTTTACTTCCTATATATAACAACACTCTGTAAGCCACATTGAGCCTGCAAAAAGGTGGGATAATGTGGGATACAAATGCAATAAATAATAATAATAATATATTGACTGTTCCTATATAGTCCAAACCAGTACCTAATCATCAGACCTCTTTTCGCTTCCATCAGGGTCCCAGAGGGATCAGTTCTAGCTCCTACCCTCGTCAATCTTTTTCGTGCACCTCTTCTCACACTCTTGCAATTGCTCGACTTTACACCTGATGTTTATGCTGACAATATCCAAATACTGTGCACGCTTGACCCATCAGATCCTACAAATATTCATTGCATCAACCACAGACTGACCAAGGTGGCTTAATGGCTAGCCAATAATAAACTCGTGTTAAATCCTAATAAATCGAAGAGCCTTCTCTTTACCCACCTGTCTACCTCAACGCTTTGCAGCACCTGTTGAACTTTGTTCCATTCCAGTTCCTTTAATTCAAAATGCAAAAATACTAGGAGTCATCTTTGACACTGCACTCTCTGTCATCCTACAGGTCTCTGCTTTAGTTAAATGTTCCTTTTATAAACTATAAACTGTTCGTTCTATAAAAACCCTTCTATGCCCCTGCCCATTAACATCCTCATACATTCCCTAGTAACAATGCTTTGTACAAAGTACTCTGTGTAAAAGACCTTCAACACTTACAGCTAGTACAAAATACAGCCATTACGTTAATCACTGGACATAAAAAAAATTCGACCGTCATGTGCGACTACTAAAGGCATCGCACTGACTCCCACTGACCCACTGTATAACCTATAAACTATTGCTTCCAGTATACAAAATCCGCATCTCTGGCAAACTAGCATACCTATCCTGTTTTATGACCCCTTATTGCATAATCAGGTCATCCCAACAGAACCAACTCATAATCCCCACTTATCATGAAATCAGAATTGACTCTGACGTAAGTCCATCTTTTCAGTCCAGAGCCCTGAGCTCTGGAACAAGCTGCCACTCTACATCCATCTCTCATTATCACTACAAAAATTTAAATCTGGTATTACTATTTTGACCCTACTTTTGAGGAAAGCAACAATTAAAGAAATCACACTTAAGTCAGTTTTTCTTTTAGCCATGGCATTAGTGCACAGGGTTTCTAAATTGTAAGCATTTTCCTGTAGGGATACTTTTCTGTTTTTTCATGGATGTAGTTATCTCAATCAGAACGGTTCCTTCTTTTCCAAAAGTGTTACCTTCCTTCCATATGAATCAACTGGTTTTGTTGCCTTCGTTTGAAAATGGGAAATATGGAGATGAATTTAAAACCTTCATTTCTTGAGCGGGGAGAGCCAAGATGGTGGCGATGCAGGACGGCTGAGGAGAAGTGCTTATTAGCTTATACTTTTCCTCTAAAGAGCATACTGAAGAGGAAGGGTAAGCCTCGGTGTCCTCCTCTACCGAAGCTGGAACCCTCCTCTTCGGGTCAAACGTCTATCTCAGCCTACTTTTCAACCCCGATTTCGGGCAGTTCCATTACCAGGGCGAGGAAGAGCCCCGGTCAGGACAGCGAATTTTCGCTTAGCCTGTGTTTTTAATCCCCCCCCTTATAGACCTCTTTCTGACTCCGTCACACGGGGGACTAAAGGTACTTATTTCATATATCAGGTTCTGTATAGTTTCTCTGACCTCCATTGTCACCCAATCACAAGGGGGTGGCATTAGGAGCCGTAATTGAAAACTAATTCCCATAACTACTGCTTTCTGTCCAAAACTGAGTGTCACTTGTATGTGATCTACCTTGTAGGCTAAATGTTAGGTAAAGAGAAGATAGAATCAATAAAAATAGAGACAGAGATAGGTTTAGATAGATAGGTACATTTTATTTCTTACCCAAACACAGGTCTTCAAGTTGATACAAATACAGACATCAGATTCTGGTTTCATCCGCACAGGGCTTCGCCGTCTGACAGAAGCTTTGGAGAAGACTCTCAAACTAAGCCAAAATCTGCCATCTTTTATACTCTATCCTCTCCATAGAAGTGAATGGTGAGAAACCTTGCTCCTAATCTTTCTCACTTTCTGAGATCATACTTTCCCACGCGATCTGCTATCTGATGTACCCAACTCCTTCCGTTCTCAGCTACTGCTAATTATCAACATGTTTTGGGAAGCGTTGAGATAACAGTTTCACATCTTCCGGCTGTTGGATTATTTGTAGTAAATAATTAGCAGATTTGAGTACACACAGCTTCAGCTTTAGAAATGTTAATTTCTTTCTTCATCTCTCTCTCATTCACCCCAGAATAATTCACTGCTGAGTCACTTTAAAGATGAAGTAACAAAACATCTGTTTACTCACAGTTTGTAGTTAGATTATAATCAGACAGGCTTATATATACATATTACTATACATTTGTATTATCAGCTCCTTCCATGTGCTTAGATGGTAATGGATGCTCACACCACCATAGATCCTCTCAGGTTAGGAGAGATCATGAGCTCCATGTGCTCCATGTGCTGCATCTGCTGCTTCTCCATGGACAGAATACATCTTGCAGCCCCACAACTTGAAGTGACTCTCCATGACGTCACAGTCCCGGAACTCTCAAAAGCATTTATCTTTAAAAAGAGCATTAACGTATGAGCTCGTGGTAACCCACGCTCCCCCACACCATATAAATACCCAGTTACTCCGCCCCCTTGACGGTTTTTTCTTTTCCGCGACGATCCGTCCCGTCTCAACATCCACCTCTGGTTATTTTTAGTTTTCAAAAATTTTTCGTCAGTTTAACTTTGCAGCGATTTGCTTCCCCACGATGCCACCCAAACAGGGATTTAAACGCTGCACCGCTTGTAAAGGAAAAATGTCAGCTACAGACCCCCACGACCGGTGTGTCCACTGCCTCGGCAAGGCACACCTCAACACTAGCTGTACTGCCTGTGCTAGCATGTTGCCCCGCACCAGAAAGCTCAGGGAGCTGAAAATGCGGGCCGTGCCTGATACTCGACAGCCTACGTCTCCCCACTCGCAAGGGGAACAGGCTCAGTTAAAGAGAGCTCACCAAGCCGTAGATCAGCCCAAAACTGCCCTCCCCCAGCTCCTTCAGCAGCTCACCTCCGGAATAGCTAGTGCTGGGTCTTCCTGCACCGAAGTGTCTCCTCCACGGCACAGGAAACGCATGGAGCCGAGCCTGCACTCGAAGCACTCCTCTCCTGCATCGCATCGGCGCCGACGAAGTTCTTCCACCTCTCGTCGGCACCGAAGCCCCTCCCATCGGCACCGTCATCATGGCTCCGCCCACTCCCATCGACGTCATCGCCAAAGCTCCTCCCACTCCTCTGATCAGCATTGCAGCCCCTCCTCCCAGCATCTGACAGCTTGTGCTTCTTCACCTATGCCAGCAGAAAGGACTGCACAAGCACTCCCCTGTCTCTCACCACAGGAAAACATAATAGCACAGCCTCTGACAAGCTTCCAGCAGGATACAGCGGCCTACATGACCAGGGAGCATCAAGTTTCACCTTCGCACTCAAGCAGCCAAGATCTCATGCACCTGCTTCGGGATTTTTTGCAGCGGCACCACCCTCACCAGGGTCAAGAGACACACCCCCCAGCGGCGGATTCGGCGCAGCCTCACCGCAGTCGCGCCTCGTCCATGTCTACCTCGGCTTCAATGGCGGCAGAACTGTTCTCTGATTATGACTCCTCTTCACAGCACTCTTCGGCTGGCCCCTCCGATCAAGGAGCAGACACGCCAGGGTTGCTGTCTGACCCTTCACCAACGCAGCCGTCCAGGACGTCTCAACCCGAAGATGTCTCTTACCCGAATTTTCTCCATCGGCTAGCGACGACACTGGGCATACAATCCACGACCCAGCCGGACCCTAGATCTAAAAGGTTGCAGACGCTTCGCTACAAAGAGGCACCAAAGGAAATAATTGCTCTGCCATTACACGATGTCCTAGCGGAACAGCATAGAGCCATATGGTCCACACCTTACAGCGTGACACCTACAAAAAAGAGTCTCGACACTAAGTACAGAGTGCAGGAGGCGTTTGGCTTTGGAAAACCACAATTATCGCATCAATCCATTGTGGTCTGCTCAGCTATGCGGAAGCACAGAAGCTCCAGGGATCACTCCAACTTCCCCCCCACTAAGGACATGAAGCTAATGGACTTGCTGGGGAAGCGCATGTACCAAAATACGATGCTGAATGCGCGCATAGGCCTCCATATGTTTTACTATTCAGAGTATCAATTCACGGTCCTTGAAGCTCTAACCAAGGTTGTCAGTTCCTTGCCAGCTACCATCCAAGCTCAACTACAGCCATTACTGCATCATCTGGACGAGTGTGCCACGAATCTGATCCGCGCCGCCCATGACTCGTACGACACGTCGGTGAGAGGGGCTGCGGTCGGTATTTCCACACGACGGCTAGCCTGGTTGAAAGCATCTGGACTCCGTGAGGATGTCCACAACAGAGTGGCAGACGCCCCTTGCTTAGGCGATAACCTTTTTGGAGACAAGGTCAAGGACATAATCGAGAACATCAAGCAGGATTTTACCACGCTTGACACACTAGAAGACGACAGCCTCAATCAGTCTCGTTCTTCAGTTCAACGGTCCTTTTTTAGCCCTTCATATAACCAATTAAGGAACAGATTTACTTACCGTAAGCCATACAATACAAATAAGTTTGGCTCAACCTCCAAATATAACAGCAGGCCAAATAAATATCAACAATACAAAAAAGCTCCACGGGATCGGAGACCCCCAAAACAGGTTAATACTGGGGCTCCGAAGAGCCTACCTTCCCTTTGACCACCTGCCACAGGATTGGCCAGTGGGGGGCCGTCTGCAGCACTTTGCCCCACAATGGTCCCTGATCACTTCCGACAAATGGGTCCTTTCAATTGTCAACGACGGATATCGCCTAAATTTTGTGAAGACACCACCACATTCCCATATTGTCACCTCGCCCATTCAAGCAACCCATCAGCAATGGGTCCAAGAAGAAATTACCCGTCTTCTTCAAATCAGGGCAATCGAGCCAGTTCCGCAAACTCAGATCAACACGGGATTTTATTCCAGATTTTTCGTAATCCCAAAGAAAAAAGGTGGACTCAGGTCGATCCTAGACTTAAGACCCCTCAATACCTACATCAAGAAGGAGAAGTTTCGAATGACAACGTTACAAGTAATCCTTCCTCTACTGGATCGGCACGCTTGGATGGTCTCATTAGACCTTCAGGATGCATATCTGCACATCCCAATTCACCAGGCATACAGAAGATACCTTCGTTTCCAAGTACGAGCAAGTCATTACCAGTTTCGGGTGCTGCCTTTCGGCCTGTCCTCTTCCCCAAGGGTTTTCACAAAATGTGTCATCACTGTCGTCTCTTATCTTCGCCAAAGAGGAATAGCAATTTTTCCATACTTAGACGATTGGCTGATATCCTCTTCTTCAGTCCAAGAGACGACTCAAGCCCTTCAGGAAACTTTGACGTTACTACAAGTGTTGGGATTTTTGGTCAATTACAAGAAGTCGCAGCTACAACCGGTGCAAACCCTTCAGTTTATAGGGGCAACGCTCCATACGCCACGGGCACTGGCATATCTGCCTATAGAGAGGGCCCTGCGTATCCAGAAGCTCATCCACCTACTGTCCGGGCACACCCATGTCACAGCCCGAGAAGTATTGGTTCTTCTGGGCCACATGGCAGCCGCAATACCTGTGGTATGTTATGCCAGGTTGCATATGCGGACGCTGCAGTGGCAGCTGAGAGACCACTGGGTTCAAGCGCTGCATCCGCTATCAATGCTAATACCGTTCCCAGGCAGCCTGCAAGTGTCTCTTCAGTGGTGGACTTTCCCACCGAATCTTTTGCAGGGTATGCCGTTCCGCCACAACCAACCCACCTGTTGCCTCACGACAGATGCCTCCAAGCTGGGCTGGGGTGCACATTACGGGCCATGCAAAACACAGGGCCTCTGGACCCTGGAGGAGGCCCAGTGCAGCATCAATCTTCTGGAGCTCCGAGCAGCAAGACTCGCTCTCAAAGCTTTCCAGCAACACCTCAGTCATCAACATATTCAAATATACACAGACAACCAAGTGGCGATGTTTTATATCAACAAGCAGGGAGGCATGGGCTCATGGCAGCTGTGCAAGGAGGCCATGCGAATTTGGAAGCATGTTCTGGCTCTGCAATCCACGGTATCAGCAGCTTATATACCGGGGAAACAAAACTTACTGGCCGACTCGCTCAGCAGACAACTCCTGCCGCACGAGTGGTCACTGAAGAACACTGTTACGCAAGAACTATTCAACAGATGGGGACACCCTCTAGTCGACCTCTTTGCATCCCCACAGAACGCCAAATGTCCCAAATTCTGTTCCAGGTTTCCCAGTCGGAGAAGAATAGCGGAAGATGCGTTCCAGATCCCTTGGACGGAAGGTCTCTTTTACGCCTTCCCTCCGCTACCGCTCATTTCAAAAGTTTTACAAAAGGCAAAGTGCGACGGCACTTCTCTCATTCTAGTGGCGCCGCATTGGCCTCGTCAGCCTTGGTTTCCAATTCTACTGCGGATGCTCCAGCAACCTCCAGTTCCGTTGATTTTGGTGCCGGATTTGCTCACGCAGAACCAAGGCACCCTTCTACATCCGGACCCCCAGTCACTCAAACTTATGGCGTGTTTACTGGGTCCGCAACCTCTTTGATTTTTTCGCAGGAAGTGCTTCAAGTTTTAATTGCTTCCAGAAAGAAATCTACATTAAAGTCCTATGATTCAAAGTGGCGACGATTCACTCTGTGGTGCTCCTCTCGCAACTTCATTCCACAAACAGTATCCATTTCGCATGTTCTGGAGTATCTTCTGCATCTTGCGAAATCTGGTCTGTCTTACTCATCTATTAGGGTTCATCTGGCAGCTCTGTCAGTGATGCATGATGCTATTGACAACCTCACACTTATGCAGCATCCGCTCTCTAAGCGGTTTCTTAAAGGGGTTCTGCACCTGTACCCCCCACTTCGTCCACCAGCGCCAGCATGGGATCTTAACTTGGTGCTCACTGCTCTCATGAGACCACCTTTTGAACCATTGGACAGTGCAGAAATGAAATATGTTGCGTGGAAAACTCTATTTCTTATAACATTAACATCCGCACGTCGCATTGGAGAAGTTCAGGCACTAGTGCATTACCCCCCATACACGCAGCTGCTGCATGATAAGGTTATCCTGCGCACGCATCCGAAGTTTCAGCCAAAGATTGTCTCGCCCTATCATTTGAATCAAATGATTGTGTTACCATCTTTCTATCCTCCACCGCATGAAGCTGAGGAGCACAGACAACTTCACACTTTGGATTGCTTGAGAGCTCTTGGTATATATCTTAAGCGAACAAAGTGTATAAATCGTCCGTCCCAGTTGTTCCTGTCCTGGAGGTCTGCGGTGCATCCGAAACCAATTAACAAAACCACCTTGTCGCAATGGATCGCAAAGTGCATTGCTTTGTGTTATCAACAAGTGCAGTCTCCCTCAACAGGAGTTTTCACAGACATTCCACATGTCACTGCTCATCGTCTGAGGGCCAAGGCGGCCACAATGGCTCATTTACAAAGGACACCTTTACTGGATATATGTAGGGCTGCCACATGGTCAACAATGCATGTGTTTACAAAGCACTACTGTATTGATGCTGCCTCGTCTGCTGAAACAGAATTTGGACAGGCAGTGTTATCGTCCAGTGTCTGAGGCGTCAACTACCACCTCCTCCTGTCACAGGTACCAGTTTATTTCACTTTTTAACTGATGTGTTTACTGTTTATGCTGTTACCTGTGTAGCTGGGGAGTCTTCAAGTTGTGGGGCTGCAAGATGTATTCTGTCCATGGAGAAATATAAGTTGCTTACCTGTAACGGTAGTTCTCCTTGGACAGATCATCTTGCAGCCACACAAACCCACCCTACCCACCCTGCAGTTGACGCCAGCTTTTTACAAGAACCGTCAAGGGGGCGGAGTAACTGGGTATTTATATGGTGTGGGGGAGCGTGGGTTACCACGAGCTCATACGTTAATGCTCTTTTTAAAGATAAATGCTTTTGAGAGTTCCGGGACTGTGACGTCATGGAGAGTCACTTCAAGTTGTGTGGCTGCAAGATGATCTGTCCAAGGAGAACTACCGTTACAGGTAAGCAACTTATATATCTGCTGTGTCTAACCCCACAGGAAGTTGCATAGCTGTGTGACCTCTCTAAGTAATTCACATCAGAGGTCACAGAGTAATCACAGAGAAATAATAGGTGACAGGCAATGCATGTAAAATACAATTACATTCCAACAAACCCCTTCTCATGCATAACTGTCATGCAATTATTTATTCATACAAAGTCCAAGCTTTATACGCAGATTCACAAAATGTTCTCTGGGTAACGGTTTGGTCATGATGTCAGCTGTCATCTCACTGGTGTGACAATAGTGTAGACTGATGACCCCTTCTTTTGCCAACTCTCGCACGTTGTGGTATTTCGTTGCGATGTGCTTGGTGCGTGACTGAACCTTGTCATTCTGTGACAGTCGGATGCAGCTCTGATTATCTTCCATTATCTGGATTGGTCTCTGTTCAGCTATTCCGAAATCCAGCAAAAGTTTTTCAATCCACATCAGTTCTCTGCACGCTTCCGATACGGCCACATATTCAGCTTCTGTAGAAGACAAACTCACAATACTTTGTTTATGACTGGCCCATGAAATTTGTACATTTCCATACATAAACACATATCCACTTGTGGATTTATAATCAGAATGATCCCCTGCCCAATCTGAATCACAGTAACATATTAGTTTTGGATTACTATTGGCTGAAATCTTTAATTTACAATCAATGGTACCCTTTAAATACCTTACCATCCTTTTAACTGCAGTCCAATCTGATTTGGTAGGTGAGCTGACCCTTCTGCTCAAAATTCCTACTGCATTTGCTATATCAGCCCTGTATGTGGTAGTTAGATATAAAAGCTTACCTATGGCTGATCTATATTGGATGTTATCTGGTAAAGGTTCTCTTACTGTTTCATCCTTCAGAAAATCAGTGATCATGGGAGTGCTTACAACTTGGGCATCTTGCATACCTAAACTTTCAATAAGCTCATTTATTTTCTGCTTCTGGCTTAGAAGATAAGAACCATCATTTTGTTTCTCAATTTCTATACCAAGATAGTATGACACATTACCAAGTTCTTTTATCTCAACATTGAGGTTTAAATATTTTACAATGTCCTTGTACTCTTGCTCACTTTTGCTTGCAATGAGCAGATCATCAACAAAAGCTAAAATGTATGCATATTGTCCATTTGTGCACCTAGTGTACAAGCATTTATCTGCTTCACCTTGCTTAAATCCTAAATTTGTCAATATTTCATGCAATTTTTCATTCCAACATTTTGCACTTTGCTTTAATCCATAAAGACCTTTGTTTAATTTACACACTAGCTGTCTTTGTTTTGTATTTATGAAACCTGTTGGTTGTTCCATGTACAAGTCTTCAGTTATTTCTCCATGAAGAAACGCTGTTTTCACATCAATGTGGTTGACTTGCATGCCTTTTGAGACTGCAATGCTCAGAAGTGTTCTTATTGTCGTGTGTTTCACTACAGGTGCAAACACTTCATCAAAATCTTCTCCATATTTTTGAAGATATCCCTTTGCCACTAGTCTGGCTTTATACCTTTCCACTTTTCCTTGTGCATTCCTTTTTAACTTGAATACCCATTTGCATCCTATAGCTTTCTTGCCAGGAGGTAATTTTGTAAGAATCCAAGTATTATTTTTATCCAATGCATCAATTTCTTCTTGTGCAGCTTTATGCCATTCAGCAGCTTCTTCTGCTGGCATTTTCTCAATCTCATCCCATGTTAAGGGCTCTTGAGCTTCTGCTGACTTTGTTAGGTAAGACAGTCTTGGGGGTGGAACACCTTTGTTTTCCCTGGATGAGCGTCTGACAACAGGTTGGTCTGACCTTTCCGCATCCTCTAAATCTGAGAGTCCTTCTCCAATTGATTCCCCTTCTCCAACTGTACTGTCTTCTTCAATGATCCTTTCTGTGTCTGCTTCCTCTGCCTGTTCCTCGTTAGATACAGATGAGTTGCTTTCAGACATCTGCCTTGGTATGGCATTTATATACACTGGCATGTCTATTATGGTTCTAGTTTCATATTCTGGATGATAAGGCTCATCTGGGATAATCCAGCCTTTATCAACCCTTTTGTTTTCATCAAAATATGTAACATGTCTTATGCCAACAATGCCAGTTTTCAGATTCAAAATTCTATATCCTTTGTGTCCTGGAGTATAGCCAACTAAAATGCCCCTTTCTGTTGTGGAATCCAGCTTATGCCTTCTTTGCTTTGGTACATGAGCATATGCTGTACTTCCAAATGTTCTTATGTGTGACAGGTTTGGCTTCCTACCATGCCATGTCTCATGTGGTGTGCGCTCAGCGCCCTTAGTTGGCATTCTGTTTTGTAGGTACACTGCTGTGAGAATGGCTTCCCCCCATAGTCTTTTAGGGAGATTGCTATCTGACAGCATACATCTGGTCATTTCCACAAGTGACCTAAATTTTCTCTCTGCAACAGAATTTTGCTCTGGTGTATAAGCTACTGTTGTGATATGTTGAATGCCTTCTTGTTCTAGAAATGTGCGCATGCTTTGTGAAGTGAACTCACCACCATTGTCGGTCTGAAGAACCTTTGGTTTTCTTTCAAATTTATTGCTCACCATGGCTACGTATTTCTTCAGCATGTCTGTGACTTGACTTTTCTCTTTCAGCAAATAGGCCACACAATATCTAGAGAAATCATCCAAGAATATTAGCACAAATCTGTTATTTCCCAATGATGGGATATTAAACGGTCCACATAAGTCACTGTGTATTAAGTCCAGTACTTTATTACTCCTATTTCTTGTGTATGCAGGAAATGAGGGTCTCACACCTTTTTGAGTAACACAGTCTATGCATTTCTCCATTTTACCAGCATCTGCACTTATCTGAATGCCGGTGGCCAGTTGCTTACTGTAAAGATCCTGGATCACCTTAGAATCACGATGTCCCAGGCGGCGGTGCCAGATTTCCAGACTACATTTACCATCATTCTTCCTTACTTGCACCATATGTGAGGCTTCACCTGAAATGCTCAGTTTATAAACATCATTATGCATAAAAGCTTCAGCATACACTTCATCATTTTTAGAGATTGTGCACTTACTATTTTCAAAATGAATCACAAATCCCTTCTTATCTAATGTAGATACACTAAGCATATTGCAAACTGCTTGGGGAATATACAAGACATCACTTACAGGAATTTCTTTAACTTCATTAGACACTTTGCATTTTAAGAATCCAATACCTTTTGCTTGGATCTTAGCAGTCCCTGCGTTTGCAGTTTTAAGAATACCTTCCTCTGGACACATTTCCTGAAAGAAATCCTTACAATTGGTTAAATGGCATGTGCTCCCCGAATCCAAAATCCAAGTACTTTCATTTGAATTATTATTTACCATAGTCAAAGATTTTTCTGCCATTAGAAAGCCCTTGTGTTTATCTTTGTCCTTCATACATTTCCTGGTTTGAAAATTCTTTAGTTCCATTGGCTTAGGTGAGCTAGAGGGAGTGTTTTGTGTTTCCTTACACCATTTAGATACATGTCCCTCCTTTCCACATGAGTAGCAAATCAGCTTGCCCTTGGGTGGAGTTTTCCCATAGCTCCGCCTTCCTCTGTTCTTTGCCAAGAAATTTGTTTCATTTCTCTCTGACTTGCTTTGAGAACACATCTCCTCAGAATCATTTATTATGCATTCCTGCCTTAGTTTTGATGTTGCCTGTTCAAAAGATTGCCCTTCAATGGCCTCATTTACAGACCTAAAAACATCAAACTTCTTTGATAGTGAGGTAAAAAGAAATGCTCTTTTCAATGCATCACACATGGGAATTCCAGAAAGTTCTAACTTTTGAAATGAAGACATAAGATGCATAATGTGATCATTACATTTACTTTTATCCCTTAATTTGGTTTCATTCAACTCTGCCAGCCAAATTGGTTGCTGCTTTGCATATGTAGTTGCATACATAGTTCTCAGTTTATATAAAATGTCCTTTGGTGTATCTTTTCCCTCCACTAATATGGCTTGTTTCTCTGAGAGAGCTTCCAAAAGCATGCACTTCACATAATAGTTTGCATTGTCCCATTCAGCCATATTTTCATCTGTTCTGTCTTGGTCTAAGCATATATTTAATCTTTTTGCTCGAAGGAGACATATGAATCTTAGTTCCCACTGCCGATAATTAAACTCAGTTAATTTAGGCACCTTGAGAGAATAGAAAAATGGTGAATTTCTTCCCTCAGCCATTTTCTTAGCCTTCTGTCTGCTGTGTGGGGGGAGAGAGAGACAGACTGAATCTTTCCTTTAAAACTTAAGAGAAAAATGTGGCCTTTTTTTCTGCCTGGTAATATTTCTCTTCTTTTTCAATTCCTGGACCCTGGGCCCATAACCCTTTTGTTGGATTATTTGTAGTAAATAATTAGCAGATTTGAGTACACACAGCTTCAGCTTTAGAAATGTTAATTTCTTTCTTCATCTCTCTCTCATTCACCCCAGAATAATTCACTGCTGAGTCACTTTAAAGTTGAAGTAACAAAACATCTGTTTACTCACAGTTTGTAGTTAGATTATAATCAGACAGGCTTATATATACATATTACTATACATTTGTATTATCAGCTCCTTCCATGTGCTTAGATGGTAATGGATGCTCACACCACCATAGATCCTCTCAGGTTAGGAGAGATCATGAGCTCCATGTGCTCCATGTGCTGCATCTGCTGCATCTGCTGTGTCTAACCCCACAGGAAGTTGCATAGCTGTGTGACCTCTCTAAGTAATTCACATCAGAGGTCACAGAGTAATCACAGAGAAATAATAGGTGACAGGCAATGCATGTAAAATACAATTACATTCCAACACCGGCTGCAATACTTTTCATACCTTTCTCATGAACTCTGTATTACCTCTGTATCATTGTATACCAAAACTAATAAGCTCCATTTTATTCATCTGATCTTTCATTACAGGTGCTATATTTGATTTAAAAATTGTACCAATTTGTGGCAGGACTCATTGTTCAGACCTGCTTTTTGCAGATTCTCAAATATTAAATCATTTCAGTACTTTTTAGCAGTTTAGGCTGTTTAAGGTATGTAAATTGACCCACCACTATTCCAGTGGATGGATCCCAAGCGGGGACACATATTAACTTACAGGAAATGCAAGTCCTTGCTCAGCCAGTCATAGATTTTTAAACCTAGCTGGTATTTTTACAGCCTGAGTCCTAAAATCTGGCCTTCCACCCTTCCGGTGGGCATCCAGTGAGGGCCTCTTGCTGTAGTATAATTATACATTCCCCACTTGTCACCCCCTCTGGAGAGGGGTGACACAAAGCTCGTCAAGCTCGTCATCATCCATTCCAGAAGGTGGCAAGCTATCAAACGAGAGGGGGAGTTTTGCTCTTATGCATTGCTAGCAGATATTATGCCAGACAGAAAACTTCATTCGTAGGTGGTATATTTTTGGGCATATGGAATTTCCTTTATATTACCCAAACCCTTGGGCTTAATCTTGATGTTACCCCTCTTGAGGCGTACTCAAACCTGTAGTGAGAGAGGTTTTATGATTGGAACAAAACCATGAGTTCATCTACAAAATCCCATGAAGTATAGGTATGCGGGTAATAGCAATTTCAGGTGGATCATACTAATAAACACTTTCAGGTCTTTCTATGGCTTCTATTGTATCTGTAGCATAGTGCATGGGGAGATAATCCAATGTATCTGTCTCAGTGGTCCTTGGAAGGAATAATGGTTTTGATTAAGCATTGTTATGGGCTCAACAAATAGTACTCTGATTGCAGGCTGTTTAAGGTTGTAGGTATTCAGAATCCTTAAACAGGTCGGGATTCCTGGACCTTACTAGTACTCATCATTGGCATCCAATCATGAGCACTAATAAGTGGATAGCAAGTATGAGGTTGCCTCATACAGCAAAAATGGTCAATCCTAGGAAAATTTATATTAACCAAGGTCATGCATGGATCTTGACATATGCATAATGACCTGGAAGTATGGGAAGCATTGTATATATCCGTTACCCCACTTGGAGCTTAGTCAAACCTACAGAAAGACATGCAGCTCAAGTAAGCCTACACCAAAGTTAAACAATTGCATAACAGGTTGATACTAACAGAGTTTACACCTACATTATGATATCTTAGCCAGTATTAGGGTTTGATGTTACCCTTGTATCTGAACAATATCAACTTCAATTTAAATTACATAAACAGAAATGACGGGGAAACTCGTGGAAAAACAATTAGAACAATTAAAGGAAAGAATAGGAAAATAAAAATAAAACCTTTTCAATATCTAGACAGGATTGTTGCTAAACTGAAAATAAAACAAAATATGAATCTGTAATGTCCATAACAGCAACAGTAATTCTCAAATTAAGTATCAGTTCTAAATTCTCTTTCATCGATCATGGTTGAGGCGGTGGAAGCGTTGAAGAATCTGGACGGAGTTCTGGAAGATCCAACAGGGCTGGGAAGTGGCCGGTCTTGAGATGGTTAGGCTGGTAACATCTGGTTCTGCGGCTGAGTAAACACGTATATCTTTCACATGTGGTCCAGTAGTTTGCAAGGTGTAAAGATTATTGCCACAACCTTGGGGGATCTAACATCATTTGGACCTTAAAGACGTACTTATGGTGTACAAATTGGGATCTTTCCATGTCTTTATTCTACCATCAACTTAAAATTAAATAAAAAAAAAATTGGAATTGGGATTTGGAATTGGGATTTGGAATTGGGATTTGCATAATATATCCCCACTTCTGGCTTGCATAATGTGCGAGACAGATTGGTAATTTTTAGAAAGACATGATCAAATAACAATGGTAAAGTATATGGAACAAAAGAGAAAAACAATTAAAATTTAGAGATGATGGTAAATGTTCAATTATTGATGTATGGAGGGCAATGCATCGCCATTTATCGCCAATAGATATGGAATCTTCACCTACGATGACTACCATTCACCAACGGTTGAGCCCTCAGCTGCAGGAGGCCAGTAGGACTTACGAGTTAGATGATTCAAAAAGAAGGGTAGAGGCCAAATTTTCTTGCAACTTCAGTAAGTGGAGAGCCTGTCTCTTTTGTTCATGGACCAATTGATGCATCTGTCGAAACTCACGCTCAATAATGTCTTGTTTCTGAAACCAGGTAATGTTGGGGTCTGTGCATCTGTCTTTTAATTTAGCGATTCTTTGCTGTAACATAACCTTCAGATCGGATACATTATCGGGTAGCTGTTCTTTGCTAGCAGTCGTCTCCTCGGTGAGGGACGTCAACGGGATTCCTGTATCCATCTGGGGAAAGGCAAAACTTTAAACAGACCAGTAGTGCAATTTATGTGGTTAAGTTATTGAAAGAAGTCAGAATGCTAGGAGGCGGGTCGTGGGTATAAATGGGGTCCAGGAAGGAGGCATGGAAAAAAACAAAGCATTGAGAATGGAAAAAATTAAAAAAAATTAAAAAAATTAAAAAAGCACCCTGAAGGGTGTAAGATAAAAATAGGCTTAATAATAAAAAAACAAAATATGATACATCTGAATTGCAACAAGGCATATTCAAATAGCAATGCAAGAAAAAGGTTCCTCAAAAAAGACAAATGGAAGAAAAAACATTAAAAAGTGCAGCTACTTGATTGACCTTCACATAGAGTTTAAGTAACCCTTTTCAATCAGTCAAAAAAGTAGGGAGAAGCATATCGCTTTAAGACAAATCCACCACGCGGCAAGAGTTAGTTGAAGCAAGGTGTTAGTTAAATACACAAAGCATGAATTCCAGGACCGTTGCACCCAAATAATCTACACCAGTTTGTCTCACAATCACTCGCAGTGAAAGACAGACAGATAAAAAAAGCAATAGTTGGGGTTATTGTGATTACCTGTTGTAAATAGAAAGGAATTAAAAAGTGGAGTGCATAATTTTCCTTATTCATGTCCGAAAGCTTCACCAATTCTCTGTTCAAGAATACTACAAATTGTATGATCAGCGCAAAATGATCCCCCAAATGGCCAGTTCAAGGGAACATTTCTCCGCATTTATTCCATATAACGGATAATGGTTATTAAATATTTCTTCTTTCTTAGACAAGGAAATAATGAAAAGCCTTCAGATATCACACATACCATAGAGAGATTTCAAAAATGAAGGCTTTATATTCATGAAAAAACTAAAGAAGTGAATGTCACATCAATTTAAACAGCATAACAGTTAAAGCAGAAAACATTTTAAAAATGTGCAATACACAGCTTTTATTAAAAAGGGATCCCGTATAAAGTAAAATGGCATAAATAAGTCAGTTCAGGTATACATATAAAAAACATAAAATGAACATCCTCTGGGGATCGCTCACCCCTGCAGTTGATAAGGACTCCCCAGGGAAGGTATGCATAGAAACAACTAAATAACTTGCTGACTCAGTTAGGTCATTTGTATGGTACCATAAATATACACTTGAAATTAAACCAGGAGAAATATAAAATAAAAACACGTTACCTGCAATAGAAACAGAAACATCACACCAACACATATACAGAGAAATGGTTTCTGGATACTAAATGAGGAGCTGAGTACTATGAGTAACTGTGAACTACAAAATCAGATCGGGTTCGGAATACGCCTAGTCATTATGGACGGGTGGGGTGGGCGATTTTGATTTCTGGGCCAATGTTGAACTGGCAGAAGACATTTAGATGCATAATGTCCAATTTGACGGCAACGGAAACATGTCACACTAGCACGGCGATAGGGACTAGATTGGGAATCCTGGTTTCCAGCTTTAAGGCCTCTGCGATTGTCAGCATACCTGAATTGGGGGTTATGTTTTTCATAATCTGGCAAATCAGGGTAAACACGAGGGCAAGTAGTAGGTGAACTGGAACTAAGGATAACAGGGTACCTAGTGCCATGAGGAGAGGAAAGCAAATATAGGGTGGACGGGGTGCTAGAACTAGAAGGTGTGGAGGGGCTGATCTTAGAGGACATCTTAGCCTTCAAATCAGCAATCTGCAACATTGTGAGATTCCTGTGCAAAACCTGGTCCCGGCGGACCTTTCTTTGCCTATTCTCAATTTGTTGCCTACAATAGTGAAGGTTCTTCCTGACCTTAGAGGGTAAGGTCTGTTTAAGTAAGTAATAGAATACAGGGAGAGCATTGTCTGAGTCAAATCTTTCCTCAATCTCATCATGAAACAACTGCTGCATCCTAATTAGGTAAGCTTCAATCAGTTCTGACCCCACCTCCCATCGTTGTGAAGTGATGACGGAGAAATCTTTCTGGGCAGGGAAGGAAGTACGTATCTCTTGAAACAATTTTTCTTTAATCACTGTCAAGGGGGCACTATCATACTGATTCTCAGTCACAAGTTCAGCATAGCCTGCTTGTGTGAACAAATCAGTGATGCTAGCATGGGCGGTCCTGCCCAATAATTATACACCTGGCAGGGCCAGCTACCCCTCCCCTCCCGCGACCAGATGAGAGAATGTTACCGAGTACACTGAATAAGGAGCACTTGAAGGGGAGGCGTACCTTGTCTCAGGAAGCGGTCGATGGAAAATCTGCCGAAGACATGAATCGGCTTTCAGGGGAAGGGAGCCAGCAACATTCGATAATGGCGTCGAGAGAGGCAGCGGGGGAAGTTTCAATTTATCCTCAAAGGAAATTTCCTTGTGTGCCTCGGCAATTAAACCACTAGAGAAACCACAGGAGATATCGCTGGAATCTATATGGAATGCCCTTGAAACCCTGCATAAGGTATGTATCGGTTTCATTAAATAATTCTATGCAAGTAAGAGAAGTCAAGAAATCAATTGAAAATTTTTCCGCTAAACAAACTCAATTGGAAACGGACATGGTGAAAGTTCAGGAGAACCAAGCTCAATTCGCAGGTGATAGATTATTGTTACATCATAAAATAGAAATTTTTGAGAACATTACAAGAAATTTGAATTTACAACTACTTAATTTCCCATATTCAAGATACATTGCTCCAAGGGAGATGTTCCATAAGTTTTTGAGGGAGAACTATAAATATTCAGATCAAACATTTCCACCAGTGCAGAAGATATATTATTTAAATACAAAATTTAAACAACAAGGGAACCGTGATCAGCAGTTAGATCAAGAACAACAACAAGAAAGATCAATGGATATATTAGATATTTCTACATTTTTGGATAACTCTCAAGAGGAAATCAAAATAAGAGCAACGCTTTTGGTGACTTTTGTATTTTCACAGGATAAAGAAGCCTTATTAAGGCTCTATTTTCAAAAGGTTCATCCTGAATTCTTGGGAGAGAGCGTGTCAATTTTTCCAGACATTTCTAAATGGACTCAACAAAGGAGGAAATAATTCCTGGAGCTGAAACAAGAGACTTCAGTACTAAATGCCCGCTTCCAATAGGTTGCTGGGCAGGTTGTTTGTAGTTTTGCAGAGGGAGGGGAGGAGGAAACAAAGAGGGGTCAAGCAGCTTCTAAAACTACGTCCCACAGGTTCTGGACTGGGCTGGTGAAATCGATAAGTAAGGAGAAATTAAAACTTACCTGCTAATTACCTGCTAATTTTCTTTACTTGAGTCTTGCCAGACCAGTCCAGTCTCCCGCCCCACTCAGTTGACATGATTTCTTGTGGCAGCTTGCTGTTTCTCGCTATTTCATTTTTGCAATTATTTTTGTTGGCTGATTTTTTCTTGTTGAAAAAAAAAAAGAACAAGAGAAGAGGCATATTTCTTGATTCAGCTGGAGAGGTACAAAGACAATTAGCTTATGTGCTAGATAACTTGATTATACAAAATACTAAAGGCCTAACACTGCACAATGTCTTTATAGGATGAAGGATGCAGGATTTTATTTCTCTGTCTACATTTGCTGGTAGATGGGCATATCCCACAGGTTCTGGACTGGTCTGGTGAGACTCAAGGAAAGAAAATTAACAGGCGAGTCTTAATTTCCCCTTCCTTTCTGTTTGCAGTGAAAAACCTGACAGAGGTTGTCCCTCGGGTCCTGAGTAAACTGCACACTGTTGAGATGAAACAGCCAGCCGCCAACATCTCAGCCAGCATTCGACGGATCCGAGAGCTTATTGCACAGACTAGAAGCGTGGCTAGCAAGGTAATTCCAGCCATTAGGGTGATCATGAAAAACCGGCAACTTACATGTAAATGGGCTCTTATAAAATGATACCATGCCTAAAAGTACACGCAGTGGAAGCCAGCAGGTACTTATACAGTAAGCGTTCTCGGGGCAGAATCACGATTTACGCATGTATTTTATTAAATATACATTTACACGTTTACTTTCAAGCAGGTATAATATCTGAAGCTTCAACCTAGACATAATTTATGCTAGTATTTCATAAAGATACATAAGTCCTTATATGGTTTATAAATAGGTGCCCTGTTCTAAATTACCCCCTTAATGTGGCATCCTGAAGCTGCTGCCCCCCATCTTAGAATAACATCAGCAAGAGGTCACAGTAATGCTCTGTGCTGAGGAGAAAACCAGGAGAAGAATCTCCCAATATGCTTAGAAACAGATAGAACATAGTAAATGATGGCAGATAAAGACCTGTACGGTCCATCCAGTCTGCCCAACAAGATAAACTCATTTTACATGGTATGTGATACTTTATACCTGAGTTTGATTTGTCCTTGCCTTTCTCAGGGCAGAGACCGTAGAAGTCTGACCAGCACTGTTCTTGTACTAAAAGTTCTGAAGATTCTGGAATCCTAAAGAGTTACAAGATTCCGGAATCCCAATTAGCAGCAACATTCCATGTAGAATCCCAAAGAGTAACATAGTAACATAGTAAATGACGGCAGATAAAGACCTGAACGATCCATCCAGTCTGCCCAACAAGATAAACTCATTTTACATGGTATGTGATACTTTATACCTGAGTTTGATTTGTCCTTTCCATTCTCAGGGCACAGACCGTAGAAGTCTGCCCAGCACTGTTCTTGTACTAAGTTCTGAAGCTAACAACGAAGCCCCTTAAAATTTACACTCCAGCCCCTCCATATCTATTCAGTCACAATCAGGGCACAGACTGTAAAAGTCTGCCCAGCACTGTTCTTGAGCTTTCCATATCTATTCAGTTACAATCAGGGGTTTGCCACCCAATCTCCGCTAAGATTCCGTGGATCCATTCCTTCTAAATAGGATTCCTTTGTGTTTATCCCACATGTTTGAATTCTGTTACTGTTCTCATCTCCACCTCCTCCTGCGGGAGGACATTTCACATATCCACCACTCTCTCCGTGAAAAAATACTTCCTGACATTACTCCTGAGTCTGCCCCCCTTCAACCTCATTTCATGTCCTCTAGTTCTACAGCCTTCCCATCTTTGGAAAAGGTTTGTTTACGGATTAATACCTTTCAAATATTTGAAGTGGATCATCTGAGCTTTATTAGCCAGATCCACAGGGCTAGTGCAATGATATTAAATGCCTTGTGCTCCCCCCCCCCCCCCCCCCCCCCCCCCCATTAACCTTTAGAGCCCCTGACTCCCCTCTCCCAACATAAATAATCACCCTAAATAAGCTACTTGAAACCTGCCCATCCTCCCTGCTGGCAAAAGTAACTCCTGTGTGTGTTTGATGTCATGACCTAGCATTTGGCTTTGCTGTTTAGGGTGCCGATGAAAGCCATTAGAGCCATTAGAGCCATACCAGCGCTCGCATTTTACCAGCGCAGAATGATCAGAGGGGTCTAGCGCGGCAAACAATGAGCATGCCAGGCTTTAGAGCAGACAGCATGCAAATGTAGTCAAGCTTATTTAAATGAGGGCATTTTGTATGTATTCCTGCCCAATGATCAGAAAAGACAAAGGTGCCTTACCGCTGGAAAAAATAAGATCAGGTCGGAGCAGGCGGAAGAGAGGATTTCTCATGATTCTTTCTGCAAAATCTGCTGGCTTTGATTGTTTTTGGAAGCCCACGGAAGCTCTTAAGCGCTGGTTCTGAGAAACAGGAGACCCGAATTTGAAGCGCATATTGGCGTTCTTGTTCTGCGTCTAAATTTAAAGCAGCCATTCTTAAAAAGAAACCCAAAGCCCACATTGGCATCTGTTACTTGCCTCTAAATATACGTGTCCAGAAAAAAAAATGTAAAACACCTATATGTAGGCTGCAGAGAACAGACTCCAACGTGCACTTCGTGTTCGGGTTTTACAAGGCACAGGAGCCAAGCTTACCGTGGAACTCTTCTGCGCATGCTCCAAGCACAATCCTCCCATGTCAAAGTGCTGAGCTCCCTAATGTTCAAAGCTATGAGCGCGCCTATATTTGCATCTCATTAGCTTTGAGAATTAGGCCGTTATTTTTCTGCGTTGTCCCGGTGGTATTTTTATGGTGCTGTTCAGAACAGTGCAGGACTTTTGATCATCGGCCCATGGGTGACTGCCTAGTTGTACCTGGTTGGTCCAGCCCTGCAGACCCTGTGGATCACCCTTTAGAAACAGATGCCCCCCACACCCACTCTCCATGAGACTTATCAGTCTTGTCTGGCAAATCTTAGCCTGTGGGTAGGGGGAACAGGCAACTAACACTCCTGCAGCTCAGGGGTCCCAATCCTTTTTCCCGCTGGACAACTCTCTGCTTTCCCCCTGCTCTGTCACTGACTCACTGTGTGACCCTGGACGTGAAACCAGTGATATTAAGGCACTAAACGGAGAAGTTATGCATTTAAAGCTAGATCTGCTTAGCTGGACTAGTCTAAAGTATAGAAGTGTCACCACATTGGCCAATCATACAGCACAGACGAATATGAAAACCATTAAACGCCACGCTTAATTTCATGCACTGGTCAACCCCTTTGAATATTGCACCCATTATTTTTATTAATATTGTACCTTTTCATCTCCAGGTTCAAGTCTCCATGAAGTTTGAAGGTCAGTCGGCGGTTGAGGTCAATTCTAAGGTTGACCTTTCTGAGCTGAAGGCCTTCTCCTCCATGAGCCTCTATATGAAGCTGCCAGGGAAAGAGGTGCAGCAGGAAGACCGGTTTATCATGTACCTGGGCAGCAGGAAAGTGAGTGAGCCTCTGGGCTAAAGAACTTAACTCCTGATGTCTTCTGATGAGTCCTGGTGGCAGGGTTTGAAATGGAGGGAAGCTGTGGCAGAATGGGCAGGGAATGAGGGAGAGCATGCCCACTCATTCTGCTCATCCATGAAACAGCTACTCGCTACAGAGCATACCACCCTCACAGTTAATGAAGCCAACCAGCTCTATATGCTTCAGGGGCTTTACCTCCTGCCCTTCCTTTTACCTCTATTAGTATTATAAAGGGCAGAGACCCTCCAAAATGGAAATAAGACCACTTAAAATAAGGCAGATTCCTCATTATTTAAATACAGGATTCCTACTAAGCTGTTGCTTTTCCCCCTCCCCTGGCTTAAAATCATGACTAAAACTGGCATTCCTTCAAAAAATGTGTTTGTGATCTGGATTCCCCCTTCCACATCCCCAATGAAACTAAGAACATAAGAATAGCCCTACTGGGTCGGACCAATGATCCATGTAGCTCGGTATCCTGTTTCCAATAATGGCTAATCCAGGTCACGAGTACCTGGCAGAAACCCAAATAGTGGCAACATTCTATGCTACCAATTTCAGGGCAAGTAGTTGCTTCCCCCATGTCTATCTCAACAGACTATGGACTCAGGAACTTATCCAAACCGTTTTAAAACCCAGATATGCTAACCGCTGTTATCATATCCTCTGGCAATGAGTTCCAGAGCTTAACTATTCGCTGAGTGAAAAAATATTGTTGCCACCCCTCTCGGCTGGACTGTAGTGATGTGCTCCCAGATACCTGATGGTTGTAGTCGTGGCGAATATCCAGGGAACACCCACTCACAGCCGAGGGAGTGGAACAAATAAACTAACCTCGTCCTTTACTCTCAAAGAATAAAGGAGGAAAAGATGCTAAATTTAGGATTTGTTCCTGAACTGGAAGAACCGCACCTTCAGATTTACAAATTATCTTTTTCTTTATTGAATACAAATGCAAACAAATTGTCATTCAAATAAACTCAAATTCACAATTAGTGTGTGGCTTAATAGAACTGCAATAACATATTCAACATTCAAATGTAGTTTTACATGG
Source organism: Microcaecilia unicolor (assembly GCF_901765095.1). NCBI lineage: Eukaryota > Metazoa > Chordata > Amphibia > Gymnophiona > Siphonopidae > Microcaecilia > Microcaecilia unicolor. Next base: position 532,299,584 of record NC_044033.1, on the reverse strand, counting down.
ATACCCTTAACTTTTTCTGTTTCTTTCAACAAAATCACCTAAAAAGGCAGAAAAGAACCTTTTCAGATAAATATTTAAATTGTCTTTTTATCAAAATCAGATATTTGTTTGAATACTCTTTCCTTGCTATTGTTGTGAGAATTTGAGTCTTTATGGTATTCTGGATGTTTGTGCAAGGATCTCACTTGAACCCAGAACACTTAAGCAGGTCAGGAAAACATGGATTTTTTTTTTATATTTGATGATGTTCTGTTCTTTAGTTTTCCCTTAAGATGTTGTGAAAAAATAATATATTCCTTTCAACACCCTTGGCAATGTCACTTAGCTGTAATTTAATTTATTTAGGTGATGTCTTTCTTGCGTTGGAGCTCAGCTGGAAATCCAGCAGAGGATAATTCACCGATCTCTTCTCCCTAAACCTCACTTATAAAGAACTGGGTGCAAAACCTTAAAACTGCCTGAGCTGGATCAGGAACAGACTCTACTCTGGTGACAATTAATCAGTTCTCAATACTGTGGCCACACTCTCTAATTGAAATAAAATAAGTTAAAGGTTTTCTCACTACAAAACCTATTTCTCACTGTTGTTTCCCTAGTCTAAACTGTTGCAGAAGAAGACTTTTGCACTGCATTCAGGGATCTCACACAGTAACCCATTCCATATTCAAATGGTGATTGAACATTCCATCTCACAGACTTCCCATAAAAACATAACATTTCCCTGCACAGCTATCAGATCTATCTTGAGAATACAGCACACTCATACACAGGCAGTGCTGGATTTTCTTTATTCTGAAGTCAGATTCCAAACCTTGCTTGCACTGAACTCAGAACTCTCACAAACAACACCCCCTCCCCACAGACACCGCTTAATGGTTTCTTTTTTTCTTTTTTTTTCAAATATCCAATTCACCTCTCAGTCCTTCCCCTAAATTCCCTTAGAACTCAACCATTCCATTCACTGCATGCAGGGACATACCTCTGTTTCACTCCAAACCAAACTAAATTTGGTTTAAAATTTCTCACAGCTTTCCATAAGTACAACTCTCTCTCACCCAAAACACATCAGTTTTCCCCACATGCATTCAGCAACACAGCCATGAAAAAGGCAGTCTGTCTATTTAAGTACTCACTTCAAAGCTCAAATCATCTCCTTCTCAGTACCAAGGCTCACCTTCACTCACTTTCAATATCAAAGTACCCCTTTTCAATGTCACATTTCACTTTAAACTCATAAAATATACTTTTATTTCTTACATTTCACACAGACACACACCATATGTTTTTTCCTTTCCCAGCCTTCCCTTGCTCTCTCTGCCTGGCAACTCCCCCCTCCACCCCCCACCAGTGTTGCCAGGTGGGCGGTTTTCCACGACCCGCCGTGGGAAATTTTTGCCCGCGGCGGGTTGCGGTTTTATGGGCTTCTTTTGAGTCTTTTGGGCGGTTTTTAAAGCGGTTTTTTCGGCCACGGGGGGCGGGGTTAGTGACGATTTGGGTGGGGTTAGCGACGTTTTGGGCGGGGCCGATGATGGGGGAGGCGGGGCCGATGACGGGGGAGGCGGGGCCGATGATGGCGGGGGCGGGGTTGATGACGGCGGGGGCGGGGGTGATGACGCGGGGGTGGGGGTGTCAGGGGCGGGGTTTGACTTTGGGCGGGTTTTGGGCTGGATTTGGGCTCGTTTGGGTGGGAAAAAATTTTTCCACCTGGCAACCCTGCCCCCCACCCTAGAGGAAGGGACATCTGACCTCACTCAACCAATCAGCTTGTCAGCTAAAGACTGTTTTTTTCCCTATGATCTGTTTAGAATCTCCCTCCCCCATAGAAGTAAATGCACAACTTCCTATACAAAGAATTTCAAAGTCAATTTTAACCTGAACTTGTACCCAAATCAGCAAGAAACATATTATAGTACAATCCCCACCTAATCATGGTTTATTTCTTTTGTAAAATAAAACCATATTTAAGAAACACCTCACACTTTCTCCTAACTCCATTAATAATTCCCAAACTAACTTTAAACCTTTTCCAGCCAGCAGCATCCACCAAAACCCTTTCACAGCCCCCCCCCCCCCCCCAGAGCCCCAGGAAAAAACATTTAATATATGTTACCATATATTACAATATTTCCTCTAATTTGTTTTAAAAGTATTTCCATGTAATTTCATTGAGTGTCATCTGTTCTGTACCTCAATCATGTCCCCCTCTCAGCCGTCTCTTTTCCAGGCTGAAGAGGTCTCCAATAACAGATGCAGTCATGATTTGAAGGCACGACTAGGAGATGTGGCCATGCTGACATTTTTCTTGAGTCTGCCCCCCTTCAGCCTCATTTCATGTCCTCTAGTTCTACCGCCTTCCCGTCCGCTTGAAATACCATTTCCGACACCAGTATCCCACCCAAATCTTCCTCGGTGAAGACCGAAGCAAAGAATTCATTCAATCTCTCCGCTACGTCTTTGTCTTCCTTGATTGCCCCTTTTACCCCTCGGTCATCCAGTGGCCCAACCGATTCTTTTGCCGGCTTCCTACTTTTAATATACCGAAAGGAAGAGACGGCTGAGGGGAGACATGATAGAGGTATATAAAATAATGAGTGGAGTGGAACAGGTGGATGTGAAGCGTCTGTTCACACTTTCCAAAAATACTAGGACTAGGGGCAGTGGTGTGCTGGTAAATGTTTAACAACAGGCTCTCTCCCCGGTCCCCCTCTGCGCCCCCCCCCCCCCCGGTCCCCTCTGTGCCCCCCCCCCCCCCGTCCGCCTCTGCGCTCCCCCCCCCCCAAATTGCAGAGCTGGCTATAGCCGGGGAGAGAGCCTGGGGGGGGGGGGTGGCAATGCATTACTCCAGAAAAAAAAATTAAATGATCCCAGGTTCCAATCTAATTCATGTTTAATGTGCGATAAAATGCCATAAATAAGTAAATATAAACTTTTAATGTTGAGCACCTGATTCTCAAATTGGACATATTCCAAACACTATAATGAAAATAAAATGATTTTTTTCTACCTTTGTTGTCTGGTGACTGTTTTTCTGATCATGCTGGCCCAGTATCTAATTCTGCTGCTATCTGTCCTCTTAACTCCGTTTTCAGGGCTTCCTTTCCATTTATTTATTTCCTTTCCTCCTTTCTTCTTCATTTCTGGTCCTCAGCTTCTGCCTATTTTCTTCATCCATGTGCAGTTTTTCTCTTCCTTTTCCCTCATCTCATCTCCTTCCTCACTCTTCCCTCCCCTCCATCCATGTCCAGTATTTCTTCTCTCTCCCCTCATCTCCCCTGCCCTCCATCCACCCATGTCCAGCAACCCTTCTCTCCCCCTGCCCTCCATCCACCCATGTTCAGTGACCCTCCTCTCCCCTGCCCTCCATCCACCCATGTCCAGCAGTGACCCTCCTCTCCCCTGCCCTGCATGCACCCATACCCAGCGACCCTTCTCTCCCCTGCCCTGCATGCACCCATACCCAGTGACCCTCCTTTCCCCTGCCTCCATCCACCCATGTCCAGCAGTGACCCTCCTCTCCCCTGCCCTGCATGCACCCATACCCAGCGACCCTTCTCTCCCCTCCATCCACAAATGCCCAGCGACTCCCTTTTCTCCCTTGCCACCCCCTCCCGAGTTGTTCGGCGAATTCTTCTCCCTCCCTCCGGATCCGGTCCCTCACGTCACCGATCTGACTCTTTGAATTCTTCGGGGCAGGCAGTCTTGCCTGCCCGCTGCCAGCATTGACTCTCCCCCGCTGGTACTGCCGGTTCGCGCTTCAAAATGGCCGCCGAGACTTACAAGGACGGCCTCCAAGACTTCAGCAGAAGTCTCGCGAGGCCGCCTCTGGAAGTCTCGGCGGCCATTTTTAAAGCGCGAACCGGTAGCGCCAGCTGGGGAGAGTCAGCGCTGGCAGCGGGCAGGCAAAACTGCCCGCCCCGAAGAATTTGAAGAGTCAGGTCGGTGACATGAGGGACCGGATCCGGAGGGAGGGAGGGAGGAGAGCCGGCTCGCGCGTTTCAACAACCAGCTCGCAAGAGCCGAGCAAAGTTAACAACCGGTTCTTGTGAGCCGGTGCGAGCCGGCTCCAGCACACCACTGACTAGGGGGCATGCGATGTAACTACAGTGTAGTAAATTTAAAACAAATCGGAGAAAAATTTTCTTCACCCAACGCATAAACTCTGGAATTCATTTCCGGAGAACGTGATGAAGGTGGTTAGCTTAGCAGAGTTTAAAAGGGGTTAGACAGTTTCCTAAAGGACAAGTCCATAAACCGCTACTAAATGGACTTGGGAAAAATCCACAATTCCAGGAATAACATGTATAGAATGTTTGTACGTTTGGGAAGCTTGCCAGGTGCCCTTGGCCTAGATTGGCCGCTGTCATGGACAGGACGCTGGGCTCGATGGACCCTTGGTCTTTTCCCAGTGTGGCATTACTTATGATTGTACCAGGAAATAATTTGGCTAAATGGGTCTTATGGTCCTTATCTGGAATCATAATCTGTTTGTCTCTCCTTCCTTTATGTCCTGCGTGCCCTGAGTGACCTTCCTTCTCTCTTTCAGGCTGGAGGGGACTATATGGGGCTAGCCATTAAGTCCGATAATCTGGTTTATGTCTATAACCTCGGTAGTGAGGATGTGGAGATACCTCTGGACTCAAAGCCTGTCAGCTCCTGGCCTGCATATTTCAGCCTCATCAAGATTGAAAGGTAAGAGCTCCTGTATCCAGTGCTAGGACACTGGAACAAGTATCCTGGCTGAGTTTGGGCACTAAGACAGTCTTCTGGCTCAGCTCAGATGCCGAGGCAGTGTCATGGCTGAGTTTGGGAACTGAGAGAGCACATGGCTGAGTTTGGACATAGAGGCAGAGACCTGATTCAGCTCAAGCACCAGGATGCTATCATGGTTGCAGACTTGAGCACTGTCATGGCTGAGCTTAGGCAATGGGGCAGTGTAATGGCTGTTGAGTTTGAGCATTGGGGCAATGAGTATAGGCCATATGGTCTTTCTATGAGTTCTGTCATGGCTGAACTTGGACTTTGGGATAGTTCATATCACTAACTGATAGCGGCTAGAGGCTCCTCTGTTCCATGTGGCTCTTTCCTTCCTTTCACAGGGTTGGACGGCATGGCAAAGTGCTCCTGACACTGCCAAGTCCCAGCAGTACAGCTGAAGAGAAGTTCATCAAAAAGGGGGAGGCACCAGGTAACGACTCCCTGCTGGACCTGGATCCAGATGACACTGTCTTCTATGTGGGGGGAGTACCAGAAGACTTCCAGGTGCGTACCACGGACTTCCTAGTGACAGATACCCCAATAGGTAGGGCTGCCATCTTTCTAGCTTTGGCATGAAGCCTCCAAGCTTTAACCACCCAACTCGGGGTTCTGGGTCAAGTACCACTGCTTTACTCTGGCAGTCGATGATTCACAGTGGCATCATAGTACAGAGATACTGGCAGGTTGGCAATGTCCCTCTTCTCCATGGACAAACAGAATAGCTAATGCGCACAGACAAGTGACACCATCTGATGGAGCTTGTGCAGGAGAAAGGCATCTCCAGCCTTTGAAATACTCTACTGTGTGGGTGTCCAAGTTCCTGCATCCCATCATTGTTTAGCACCACCTCAGCCTTGTTATTTTCACAGTGCTGTTTGAATGAACTTGCTGTTTTCTCCTCAGACAGAGGTTAAAAAAATGTATTGATTATTGTTGTGCATGGACCTCTTGTGTTTATCTCTAGTATCCTTTGCAAGGTTTTTCAATTATGTTTTTCTTTTTTTTTTTTTTTATTTTATTTTTATTAATTTTAATAATATACATCAAGACAATAATTTTGAATAGCAGTTTTTCAAATTCTAGGAAACGTTTCCGAAGAAAATACATATGTATTGCCAATACCATTGTACTAAACCTCAACAGGCAATCATTTCATTAAAAAAACTCTCTTGGCTCCGAAGATGTTTGGAGATTATTCCATCCCACAACTAAAGATTTTTTCCTTCTTTTCTGCCCCACATTTAAGACATTCAAGGATAGATTACGTGTTAGTGTCTGAGACTCTCATCACCTTTATTACAGAATCCTCCATTTACAACCATTTCTATCACTGTATTTGGAGTTACTCCTCCTAATACGCATAATTCCTGGAGATTTAACACAGAGCTACTTAAAGATGAATCCTTTCTTGATCTGCTAAAAAGCCACAATAGACTACCTTGATAACAATGGTCTTCAAGATTATCCTATACATATCTGGTGGGATGTTTACAAGGCCAATATACGAGGTATCATAACAAATTGTTTTGTCAGTATAATCAAAAAAAAAAAAAGAAATGGATTCAATTGAACAAACAAATCCCTGGAGAATTAATATTTACGCTCCCAAGAACATAACACATGCCAAAAACTCCTTGATGCCAAATTTAAATTCAACATGATTTTAAGTACGGACTCTCTTCAATCTTGATACAAAAATCTTCATACTATGCTGAAAATGACAAAGCGGGTCATATGTTAGCTCAATACTTTAAATCCAAAACTAATCGAACTGACTGGGAAAAGAAGTGGAATGTACTCTCTCTAAAAAGGAATGGGACTTAAATTGGACAAAAACCACGAGTCTATCCCTCTCGTTTCTACAATCTACCTACATCATCCTGCACAGAACCTACTGGACTTCAGTTAAACTAGCTAAATTACCACATAATATACCAGATATTTGCTGGTCCTGTCACTCCGGAGTGGGCTCTCTCATCCACATGTTATTTCATTGTCCAAACTTGTCTTCCTACTGGACTTCCATCTTGAATAAAATGGAATTGATATTTTCCCTTCATGTCACCCTTTCATTCAAAATTCTTAATTCTGAAATCATCTACTCCAAGCCTTTATCATTTTGGTCGCTCTTCTTTGAACCTTTTCTAATTCCACTATATCTTTTTTGAGATACGGTGACCAGAACTGAACACAATACTCAAGATGTGCACTATGGAGCGATACAAAGGCATTATAGTATTTTTGGTCTTATTCACCATCCCTTTCCTAATAATTCCTAGCATCGTGTTTGCTTTTTTGGCTGCCACCGCACATTGAGCAGAAGATGTCAGCGTATTATCTAGAACGACACCCAGATCTTTTTCTTGAGCGCTGACCCCGAAGGTGGTCCCTAACATCAGGTAACTATGATTCGGATTATTCTTGCCAAATTTCTTCCTCAATTTAGAGCAGCTGGATCCTGTTGTCCTTCATCTCTATGTAACCCCCCTGTTGTATGGGGTTACTGAGAGGATATAGCCCTGATAGAAGGTCACCGGGGGCAGTATACTGGAGGTCCCTGGGTGGGAAGTAAGCCCAGCCTTAGGGGACGGGTTAGGAAATAAAATGCAGGAAAATGGTGTTGCAAAGGGGATGAATAACTGGGGCTCGGGTGGAGTGTGGTCTACCCCTGGCTGAGGCAAGACCTTCGGGGTGGCAACCCAAAAGGAGAAGACAGATACAAGGAGTCTAGACCGGATGGGTTTTTAATGAAATTACCACCTGACCGATTCATTGCAGATCTTACATCCCATCTATACTACATGTTCCAACAAGGTTTATTCCCCCAAGGCAGGGGCATAGCTACCCAATTTCAGCTCTGGCCCGCCCACCCACTCTTCCTCAAGGCCCGCGCCAGCCCCAGCTCCCATTGCCAGTGACGTAAGAGACGGGAGGAGCCTGCAGAGCCAGCAGCCAATGCTTCGAGGCTGCCTGCGGTGCCGCGTTTTTTTTAAACATTTTTTCTCGTCGCGTTAGCGTTGGCGCTCAGCTCAGTCAGCTGAGCGCTTCTTCTTTTTGTAGCGCCGGCCCTGCTGCTCATCAGGAAAAGCAGCAGTGGCTGGCAATGGGAGCTGGGGCTGGTGGGCCTGAATCGGGAGAGGGAAAACGGATGGCAGGATGGGGAGAAAGAGGGAAAACGGAAGGATGGGGAGAGAAAGAGGGAAAACAGATGGGAGGATGGCAGAGAAAGAGGGAAAACGGAAAGATGGGGAGAGAAAGAGGGAAAACAGATGGAAGGATGGGGAGAGAAAGAGGGAAAACGGAAGGATAGGGAGAGAAAGAGGGAAAACAGATGGGAGGATGGCAGAGAAAGAGGGAAAACAGATGGAAGGATGGGGAGAGAAAGAGGGAAAACGGAAGGATAGGGAGAGAAAGAGGGAAAACATATGGAAGGATGGCAGAGAAAGAGGGAAAACGGAAGGATAGGGAGAGAAAGAGGGAAAACAGACGGAAGGATGGCAGAGAAAGAGGGAAAGCAGACGGAGGGATGGGGAGAAAGAAGGTACACTGAACAGAAAAGGGTAGAGAGATAGACACTGGTTAGAAGGAGGGAGAGAGACATTAGATGGAAGGATCAGGAGAGAGGGTAGATGGATGGAAGGATGGGGAGAGAAAGAGGGAAGATGCTGGATGGAAGGGTAGGGAGAAAGAGGTGACAATGGATGGAAGGATGCAGAAAGAAAGAGGGGAGACTATTGGAAGGATGGGGAGAGAGAGGGGAGACACTGGAAGGATGGGGAGAGAAAGAGGAGAGCTGCTGCATGGAAAGAGGGAGTAGTGAAAGATTGGAGAATAAGAGGAAGGGGCATGGGGAGAACAAGGGTGAGAAAAAGATGAAAAGCCATAAGTAGATGAAGGAAATTAAAGAATGGATAGTAAGAATGAATTAAATCAGGACAGAGAGAGAGAGGCAGAAAAATATTGAAGAAAGCTAAGAAAAAGGAGAGAAAAATGACAAATGGCCAGGAAACCCTGGCAGAAGAGTTAAGCGAAAACGAAGGAAAGCAGAATCTAGAGACTGGGAGCAACACAATGAGAAAAAGTAAATGGCCATACAACAAAGGTAAAGAAAATAATTTTATTTTTAATTTAGGATAAAGTAATATGGTGTTAATAAAGTTTCAGAGACCAATACTTCCTTCCTTAGGTCAGGAGAGGATACTGTAACGGCATTATACTGACCTGAGGCAGGAGGTTTTGGCCTCTGAAAGCTCACTGAAAAGGATTAGGCTATTAAATAAATTGTCTGAAATCGGATCCATTGAAAAGCAGCACTTTACCCTGTGTGACAAATGCATCTGAGTGTGACTACATTTTGCTAGGGGGTGGGGGGGGGAGAGAGAAAATTTTGTGCCCACCCACTTTGGGTTCAGGCCCACCCAAAATTGGCAGTCTGGCTATGCCACTGCCCCAAGGACAAAAGCAACAGTTTACTTACACCATTACCAAAAGACACCAAGAAGAAATCAAATGATATTACCAACTATCATCCTGTGGCATCCATCCCACTGACAACCAAATTGACGGAAAGTATCGTAGCCAAACAACTCATGGAATATCGACAAATTCTCAGTACTTCATGAATCACAATCCGGTTTCAAACCCCTCCATAGTACAGAAACTGTACTGGTATCTCTCCTTGCCAAATTCAAGCAAGAAATTGCACTAGGTAAAAACATTCTCCTACTTCAATTTGACATGTCTAGCGCATTCGATATGGTAGACCACAATATACTACTAAGTATACTCGACAGGATAGGAATCGGAGGGAATATACTCAAATGGATCAAGGGGTTCCTAACCACAAGGTCATATCAAGTAAAGTCAAACTCCAACATCTCTCCACCCCTTTCCCCCTCCCCGCTGACATCTTGCATCTAACCTCTCCCACTCCCTTGATCGCTGTTGGTAGCGGCGCTGCAGCGATTACAACAGTCTGCCTCGGACTTCCCTGCCACATGTCCCACCTATGCGGAACAGGAAATTGTACCAGAGGAGGCTGGACGTGTAGCAGGGAAGTCCGAGGCTCCGAGGCAGACTGCTGTTATTGCTGGCTGCAGTGCCGCTACCGGCAGCGATCAACGCAAGTGCAAGGGATAATCGGACTGTGAGGAGGAAGGAAAAGGGAGAGACGCTGAAACCGGGATGGGGGTGGGGTGACAAAAGGAGAAAGATGGAGGTACTGTTCTGCTGGACCTTTGGGAGGAGAGAGGTGATGGAACCATGTGGGTAGGGGTGAATGGAGAGCAGGAGGAGGATCTACAGGATGGAGGGAGAGAGGTGCAGGTCCTGCTGTGCTGGATATTTGTGGGGGGGGGGGGGATGATGGACAGAGAGGAAGAGGTGCTGGATTGGGGGGGAGAGGGGATTGTTAGATGTGGATTAGCTGGTAGGAGGGAAGAAGGGAGACTGGACTTGGGGAAAGGGGGAGAGACACTGGACCGTGAATGGATGGTAGGAATTGAGAGCCAGACATATTGGCCCCAGTAGGGGATGTAGGAGGAAGGGAAGAGAAAAGAGAGTGTCATGGAGACAGAGAAGCGAGATTCTGGTCATTGAGGGAGCATAGAGACAGGGACACAAAGGGACAATGCTGGACAGAGAGGGGATAAGGACACACAGGGACAATGCTGGGAGGGAAAAAGGGATATTGGAAGATGCTGGACATAGGGTGAGTAAGAAGACAGGGGAGATGCTGGAAATGGGGAGGTAAGAAAAAGATGGAGGGGTGCTAGACATTGTATGGGGATGGGGACAAAGAGGGGAGATGCTGGACATGGGAGAAATAATGATATAATGGAGAAGCTGACATGGAAGAGAAGGGGACATGGAGGGATGCTGGATTGAAGTAAGGGAAGGAGGATATGCTGGACAGAAGAGGGCGAGAGAAAGAGAATATACTGGCCACAGGAGTGAAAATTGGGAGAGAGGGTGCTGTATAGAAGGGAAGAAATAGAAAGAAAGGGTGTTGGAAGAGGGGAGAGTTAGCAAAAAAAAAAAACAGGAATAACAGGATGAAGAATGGGATGATTGGAGTGAGGGACATGAAAAGCTGTAGGTAGATGTAGTTGAATAAAGGAGATTGAATACTACAAATGAAGTCTGAGCAGACTGAGAGAGAGAAAAATAAATGAAGGAAAGCTGAAGGGAAAAGATCAGTTAGAGATGGATATAGGAGAAGAAGTGAAAAGACAGGAAGGGAGAAAAAAAATAGGAGATGGACTGGAGATCTTGTAAAGAAAGTTAAGGAAAGCAGAAACAGGATGGGCAGGGGAGAGAGGAGAATTGCTGGACATCAGGGATTGATGGAGGGGACAGGGGAGAGAGGAAATTTGCTGGAGATGGATGGATGGAGAGAAGGGCAGGGGAGAGAATAGAAATTGCTGGACATGGAGCGGAGAGCAGGGGAAGGAGAATTGCTGGACATGGATGGATGGAGGAGAGGGCAGGGGAGAATGGAGAGTTGCTGGGCATGAATGGATGGAGGGGAGGGCAGGGGAGAGAGGAGAATTGCTGAACATGGATGAATGGAGGGGGCAGGGGACAGAGGACATTTGCTGGATATGGGTGGATGGAGGAGAGGGCAGGGGAGAATGGAGAGTTGCTGGACAGATGGATGGAGGGAGGGGAGAAAAGTCAGGAAGGAGATGCACATGGATGGAGGGGAGGGAAGAGAGGAGAAATGCTGGACATGGATGGAGTGGAGGGCAGGGAAGAGAGGAGAAATGTTGGACAAGGATGGAGGGAAGGAAAGACAAAGGAAGGAGATGCACATGGATGGAGGGGAAGGAAGAGAGGAGAAATGCTGGACATGGATGGAGGGAAAACTGCTGAGTTTAAGGGCTGGTTTGGAACACGTTGAGGGCAGATACTGAAACTCGAGGAAGGATAGGAACAGGGCTACAGATGATAGACAGAACGCATAAGGACATAGGAGGATGGTGGACATGGTGAGAGAAAAAATATCAAATGGAAAGAAGACACTGCATGAAACAGAAGACACTGGGACCAAAGCGAATAGATCAGACAACAAAGGTAGAAAAAAGTATTTTATTCAGAATTTATTAATTGGAATATGTCAGCTTTTGGAAATGTGAATCTGTGATATTTTGCATGTAAGTTTCAATTTTTCTGGTATTGCTGCATGCTGAGTCTGACTTCTTGAGGTAACTTTCCAGTTCAGTATTTTGCCTTCATATTTTTTTGATTTCTAGTTCCTTGTGTCATCTGTTGTGTCATGTGTTTTTCATGTGTGATCAAGGTGCAGTATTCTGCTAGCGTGTAGTATTTGCAGCCCTTTTTGTTTTGCTTTTTTTCACGAGGTAGTGTATTGGTGTTTTAGAGCCTGGTGTAATTACAGTTCTGCCTTTTCACACATAAGGTTGTAGCTCGTCCTGTCCTTGGAATTAGTGTTGTTATGGTTTGGTAAGGTTATGAGTGTGTTTTTGCACAAGTTTGTGTATAGCATTTTGCAGTGGAGAGATTATGTGTTGGCCTTACTGAGGTGGCACCAAAACATCAGAAAGGGTGTAGAGCCTAAATCATGACACACTACCTCTTGAAGGATCTACATATAGAGCCTATGCATTTCTAAGGTCAACACTGGCATGGTATGGGAAAGGGGGTGGGGAAATACTACTGGAGAGGAAGAGGGAATTCTGGGTAAGGAGGAAAGAAGGAAGGAAGAGCTGGCTTGATATCTCATACATATTCATTATGGTTATTCCCCAAAAAAGCCAGCTCTTTTTTTCCTTCCTTCCTTCCTCCATATTAGCATATTCATTTGAATATATAGATATAGATATGCAAATGAATATGCTAATATGCTCTGCCCCATCATTTGCCCCCTTAAATGAAACAGTCAAACTACGCCCATGTAAGAACCACAAGTTTTATTCCAAGTAGCTTCAACACCCCAAAGACCAGGAGATGAGTAGGAAAAGCAGGGAATTGGATGCATGCAAAGATTTCTACTGTGACTTTATTCCTGTCTCCACTCAGCCTGAAAATAACTCCCACACTTCCTCTCTCCCCATAGCTGCCGGCCAGCCTGGATCTGCCCGGATTCCACGGCTGCCTGGAACTAGCCACCCTGAATGACGATGTCATAAGTCTGTATAACTTCAGGCACATCTATAATATGGACACTGACACAGCACCTCCATGTCCCAGGTACGGGAACCTCTGCCAGCCAAACTGTAACCTTGCTCTCTGTTCCCCCTCCCCTCAAGGCAGGTTTCAGGACTCCTGATCATATCAGAGATAACTTGATCCCACCATCTGTCCCTCTCCCCCCCCCCCCCCCCCCCCCCAGGAATAAGCTGGTGTTCACGCAGAGCCGGGCCTCAAGTTACTTTTTTGATGGATCCGGATACGGGGCTGTGAGGAACCTGGAGAGGAGAGGACGCTTCAGCCAGGTCACGCGCTTTGATGTGGAGGTTCGAACCCCTGTGGACAATGCCTTGGTGCTACTGATGGTCAACGGGGTAAGAATTTATTTGTTGATAAAATCATTTTATATCCTCTGCTTGCATATGGCTTTCAAGATGGTGTACAATGTTCAAAATAAACCAAATTCAAATAAAAAGATCAGTAACAGATATAAGCAGCCTTCACATAAAATTTTTGGGGATCTGTATCATGACATGTGTTATATGCCTGGGCCATTATTTTCTTTCTGATTTTCCATAACGAATTCACCCTCTCGTCCTCACATTCAGCACTGTGCTATGCCAATAAATACCTAAAACGTTTTACTCTGAAACAAGGGGAAATGTGCTTGGTGATTGTATTTAGAAAGGAGAACGAATGATGTAGAGCGGAAGAAAATCCAATCCAAGAAACCAGTCAAAACTCACAGAATGAAAACTCCAAAGAGACTTTATTAGGACCTAATGAAATCTATTCAGAGTTTTCATTCTGTGCGTTTTGACTGGTTTCTTGGATTGGATTTTCTTCCGCTCTGCATTCGTTCTCCTGGGTGATTTTGTGGAAGGTGTGAACCTCTTCTTTTTTCTTCAGTGTATTTAGAAAGGACCAATTGCTGTGTACTGTGCCTCTGCTCCAAACAGACTGAAAGGATTCAGATCTATCCATATCCGCATTTCTACAATTGATGCAGTTCCACAGGGAAACTCTACAAGGTGTTTCCCTTTGAAATAGACTTGACATCCAATAGATATCAGCCAAAGGGACAAGGCTAGGTCTGAGGAAGGAAAGCATGTTGGGGGGGGGGGGGGGGGGAAGAGGCGCAGTCAGGTCTAGGGGGAGAACCACATGCAGAGGTGTCACCTTGATGTGCGGATGTGTACTCTCACACAAGCGCATTACACCATACACAGGGATTTCACCTTGAAGTTCTTGTGTGTAACCTTCACATGAGCATATTAGAAACATAGAAACATAACGGCAGATAAGGGCCAAATGGTCCATCCATTCTGCCCTTCCTCAGTAACCACTAAATCCTCCTTTTCCTAAGGAATCCCACATGCCTATCCTATACTTTCTTAAATTCTGACAGCCTTTGTCTCTACGACCTCCACCAGGAGGCCATTCCACACATTCACCACCCTTTCCATGAAGGAATATTTTCTTAGATTCCTCATAAGCGTATTTCCTCTCAACTTCTTCCTATGCCCTCTCATTCCAGGGTTTTCCTTCATTTGAAAAAGGTTCCCCTCCTGTATGTTGATTCTACTGAGTTATTCAAACGTCTCTATCATATCCCCTCTCTCCCTTCTCTCTTCCAGCGTATACATGTTGAGGTTCATAAGCTTGTCCCCATATTATGACGGAGAGCATTTACCAATTTTGTAGCCATCCTGTTTATATCTTTCCGTAGGTGAGGGTCTCAAGAATTGCACAGTACTCTAAATGGGGCCTGACTAGAGACTTATACAGGGGCACTATCACCTCTTTTTTCCTGCTGGTCATCCCTCTCCTTATGCACCCGAGCATCCTTCTGGCTTTGACCGTCGCCTTTTCTATCTGTTTGGCCACCTTAAGGTCATCAGACACAGTCACCCCCAAGTCCTTCTCTTCTTTCGTACACAGAAGTACTTCACCCCTGATATTGTAACGTTCCCTTGGATTCTTGTGACCCAAGTGCATGACCTTGCATTTCTTAGCATTAAATTTTAGTTGCCAATTATCAGACCATTCTTCAAGTTTCACCAAATCTTTCCTCATGTCATCCACACCCTCTGGCAAAGCCACCCTATTACAGAGTTTTGTATCATCCGTAAACAGACAAACCTTACCAGACAGCCCTTCCGCAATATCACTCACAAAGGTATTTTAAAAATCCGGCCCGGGTACCAACCTCTACGGTACACCACTGTTAATATCCCTATCCTCAGGGCAAGCTCAATTTACCACTACCCTCTGCCTTCTCCTAGTTAACCAGTTTCCAACCCAGTCAGTCACTTTAGGTCCCATACCGAGGGCACTCAGTTTATTAATCAGTTGCCTGTGCGGAACCGTGTCAAAGGCTTTGCTAAAATCCACGTACACCACATCTAGCGCCCCTCCCACGTCTAACTATTTGGTCACCCAGTCAAAGAAATCAATCAGATTCATCTGACACAACCTGCCTCTAGTGAAGCCATGCTGCCTTGGATCCTGCAGGCCATTTGATTTGAGAAACTTCACGATCCTCTGCTTGAGAAGTGTTTCCATTCGTTTAATCACCACCGAGGTCAGACTGACAGGTCTGTAATTCCCAACTTTCTCTTGTGCAGAGGGACCACATCTGCCCTTCTCCAGTCTTCAGGGACCACACCAGACTCCAGGGAAGCACTGAAGAGGTCAGACAGTGGAGCCACCGGGACATCTAATTCCTTGAATACCCATCAGGCCCCGTCGCTTTGTCTACTTTTAGTTTAGCTAGCTCCTCATGAACACAGTCTTCTGAGAATTGGTCCAGATCTATCATACATCCATTAGCATTTGTTTTCCGTGATCCCACCCCCGGCCTTTCATCCATAAACACAGAACAGAAGCAATTGTTAAGCAGTTCAGCTTTATCCTTATCGGATTCTACATTTTCCTCCCCCTCAGCTTTGAGCCTCAGAATGCTATTATGGCACTTCCTCCTGACACATATTTGAAAAACGTGTTGTCCCCCAATGTTATCGTATCAGCTATATTTTCTTCCATTTGCCTCTTTGCTTATCTTCCTCTTTCTGCGTCATCTTGTAATTTATGAAGGGTAACTTTTTTTCCCTTATCTTGTCAGCATCTACATTTGAGAACCAGAGCGGTCTTCTTTTTCTCTTACTTTCATGTAATTTTCTAACATAAAGGTTTGTTGCCTTTAAAATGGCTCCTTTCAGTTTTACCCACTGCTGATCTACTTCCTTCAGCTGTTCCCATCCAACTAACTCTTCCTTGAGACATTCCCCCATCTCAGCAAAGTTAGTTCTCTTGAAATCTAGGACCTTCAATCTCGAATAAGACCTCTCGTCCTTTGTCTTAATATTGAACCACACCATTCGGTGATCGCTAGATGCCAAATGATCTCACACCGTAACATCAGAAAACTTTTGTCCCCGTTTGTAAGCACAAGGTCTAGAATAGCTCCATCCTGAATCGGTTCTGTTATCCACTGCTGAAACAATTCTTCCTGTAGAGAATCCAAGATTCTTTTGCTCCAATCGACGTCCGGCATATTAAAATCACCCATCAGTAGTAGTTCCCCTTTCCTAGCTATCTTGTTGATGTCTTCAATTAAGTCTCCATCGAATTCTTCTGACTGTGAAGGTGACCTGTATACACCAATGTAAATATATTTTCCTTTTCCTCTTGCCACTTTAACCCACAGCGCTTCTTCCTTACCCCATACGTCTTGCAGTTCTGTCACTTTAATATCAATCTTATCATATAATGCCATTCCTGCACTCTTTTTTTCCTACCCTGTCCTTCCTGACTAGATTATAGCCAGGAGTAGCCTAGTGGTTACTGCAGTGGACTTTGATCCTGGGGAACTGAGTTCAATTCCCACTGCAGCTCCTTGTGATTCCGAGCAACTCACTTAACCCTCCATTTCCCCTGGTACAAAATAAGTACCTGAATATATGTAAACTGCTTTGAATGTAGTTGCAAAAACCTCAGGCAGTATATCAAGTCCCATTTCCCCCTTTCCCTTATGACATCACAATATCAGAAGTGAGCCAAGTATCAGGCAGCCATTGTGACATCACTGATGAGGTTGGCTCTTATTGGTGGAATGAGTGGAGGAGTAGCCTAGTGGTTAGTGCAGCAGACGTTGATCCTGGGGAACTGGATTCCATTCCCACTGCAGCTCCTTGTGACTCTGGGTAAGTCACTTAACCCTCCATTGCCCCTGGTACAAAATAAGTACCTGAATATATGTAAACCGCTTTGAATGTAGTTGCAAAAACCTCAGAAAGGTGGTATATAAAGTCCCATTTCTCTTCCCCCCTTTCCCTTATGACATCACAATATCAGAAGTGAGCCAAGTGTCAGGCAATCAAGCCATTGTGACATCACTGATGAGGTTGGCTCTTATTGGTGGAATGAGTGGAGGAGTAGCCTAGTGGTTAGTGCAGTGAACTTTGATCCTGGGGAACTGGATTCCATTCCCACGGCATGGTTCTCTGTGAACCACGTCTCCAAGACTGCCACTAAATCCAAGTCAGCTTCTATCATTGCAGCCTCTAGATCTGGACATCTGTTTCCCATCCTACGGGCATTGGTATACAAGTCTCTGCGGGTGTTATTCTTTTTTCCCCTTTCTATAAGGGTATTTGGTATCTTACCGTCCTGAGGGTTATTAATGACTTTGGGATTTTTCTCACCCATCCCCAGCAAATTTAGTTTAAAGCTCTCTTTAATACATTAGCCAGTCTGGTACTGAAGACACTTCATCCCTTCCTAGATTGATGAACACCATCTTGCATGCATTTATCGTGAAACCACAATCTTGCCTTGGGCCAAACATTCAGTCTGGACAGAAGCAGAAGCTGTAATAAGAGCCGCAGCTTTAGGGGCACGATGTTTCCTTTTCATATTTCAAGTGCAGGTGTTGTTTGTACCTGTGGATAAAAAGAAATGAAGAGCCTACCAAGGTCCCAACCTTATTTTTGCTTTATTTGTTCTGTAAGTTACAGGATGGCACATGACACGTGGGGATTTCACCTTGAAGTCCTAGTGCAGGGGTAGGCAACTCCGGTCCTCGAGAGCCGCAGGCAGGTCAGGTTTTCAGGATATCCACAATGAATATGCAGGAGATAGATTTGCAAGCACTGCCTCCTTGGTATGCAAATCTATCTCATGCATATTCATTGTCCTAGTGTGTACCTTCACACGAGCACATTACACCACACGCAGGGATTTCACCTTGAAGTCCTAGTGTGTACCTTCACACGAGCACATTACACCACACGCAGGGATTTCACCTTGAAGTCCTAGTGTGTACCTTCACACGAGAACGTTACACCACACGCAGGGATTTCACCTTGAAGTCCTAGTGCAGGGGTAGGCAACTCCGGTCCTCGAGAGCCGCAGGCAGGTCAGGTTTTCAAGATATCCACAATGAATATGCAGGAGATAGATTTGCAAGCACTGCCTCCTTGGTATGCAAATCTATCTCATGCATATTCATTGTCCTAGTGTGTACCTTCACACGAGCACATTACACCACACGCAGGGATTTCACCTTGAAGTCCTAGTGTGTACCTTCACACGAGCACATTACACCACACGCAGGGATTTCACCTTGAAGTCCTAGTGTGTACCTTCACACGAGAACGTTACACCACACGCAGGGATTTCACCTTGAAGTCCTAGTGCAGGGGTAGGCAACTCCGGTCCTCGAGAGCCGCAGGCAGGTCAGGTTTTCAAGATATCCACAATGAATATGCAGGAGATAGATTTGCAAGCACTGCCTCCTTGGTATGCAAATCTATCTCATGCATATTCATTGTCCTAGTGTGTACCTTCACACGAGCACGTTACACCACACGCAGGGATTTCACCTTGAAGTCCTAGTGTGTACCTTCACACGAGCACATTACACCACACGCAGGGATTTCACCTTGAAGTCCTAGTGTGTACCTTCACACGAGCACGTTACACCACACGCAGGGATTTCACCTTGAAGTCCTAGTGCAGGGGTAGGCAACTCCGGTCCTCGAGAGCCGCAGGCAGGTCAGGTTTTCAGGATATCCACAATGAATATGCAGGAGATAGATTTGCAAGCACTGCCTCCTTGGTATGCAAATCTATCTCATGCATATTCATTGTCCTAGTGTGTACCTTCACACGAGCACGTTACACCACACGCAGGGATTTCACCTTGAAGTCCTAGTGTGTACCTTCACACGAGCACATTACACCACACGCAGGGATTTCACCTTGAAGTCCTAGTGTGTACCTTCACACGAGCACGTTACACCACACGCAGGGATTTCACCTTGAAGTCCTAGTGCAGGGGTAGGCAACTCCGGTCCTCGAGAGCCGCAGGCAGGTCAGGTTTTCAGGATATCCACAATGAATATGCAGGAGATAGATTCGCAAGCACTGCCTCCTTGGTATGCAAATCTATCTCATGCATATTCATTGTCCTAGTGTGTACCTTCACACGACCACGTTACACCACACGCAGGGATTTCACCTTGAAGTCCTAGTGTGTTCCTTCACACGAGCACATTACACCACACGCAGGGATTTCACCTTGAAGTCCTAGTGTGTACCTTCACACGAGCACGTTACACCACACGCAGGGATTTCACCTTGAAGTCCTAGTGCAGGGGTAGGCAACTCCGGTCCTCGAGAGCCGCAGGCAGGTCAGGTTTTCAAGATATCCACAATGAATATGCAGGAGATAGATTTGCAAGCACTGCCTCCTTGGTATGCAAATCTATCTCATGCATATTCATTGTCCTAGTGTGTACCTTCACACGAGCACGTTACACCACACGCAGGGATTTCACCTTGAAGTCCTAGTGTGTACCTTCACACGAGCACATTACACCACACGCAGGGATTTCACCTTGAAGTCCTAGTGTGTACCTTCACACGAGCACGTTACACCACACGCAGGGATTTCACCTTGAAGTCCTAGTGCAGGGGTAGGCAACTCCGGTCCTCGAGAGCCGCAGGCAGGTCAGGTTTTCAGGATATCCACAATGAATATGCAGGAGATAGATTTGCAAGCACTGCCTCCTTGGTATGCAAATCTATCTCATGCATATTCATTGTCCTAGTGTGTACCTTCACACGAGCACGTTACACCACACGCAGGGATTTCACCTTGAAGTCCTAGTGTGTACCTTCACACGAGCACATTACACCACACGCAGGGATTTCACCTTGAAGTCCTAGTGCAGGGGTAGGCAACTCCGGTCCTCGAGAGCCGCAGGCAGGTCAGGTTTTCAGGATATCCACAATGAATATGCAGGAGATAGATTTGCAAGCACTGCCTCCTTGGTATGCAAATCTATCTCATGCATATTCATTGTCCTAGTGTGTACCTTCACACGAGCACATTACACCACACGCAGGGATTTCACCTTGAAGTCCTAGTGTGTACCTTCACACGAGCACATTACACCACACGCAGGGATTTCACCTTGAAGTCCTAGTGTGTACCTTCACACGAGAACGTTACACCACACGCAGGGATTTCACCTTGAAGTCCTAGTGCAGGGGTAGGCAACTCCGGTCCTCGAGAGCCGCAGGCAGGTCAGGTTTTCAAGATATCCACAATGAATATGCAGGAGATAGATTTGCAAGCACTGCCTCCTTGGTATGCAAATCTATCTCCTGCATATTCATTGTCCTAGTGTGTACCTTCACACGAGCACGTTACACCACATGCAGGGATTTCACCTTGAAGTCCTAGTGTGTACCTTCACATGAGCACATTACACCACACGCAGGGATTTCACCTTGAAGTCCTAGTGTGTACCTTCACACGAGCACGTTACAGCACACGCAGGAATTTCACCTTGAAGTCCTCTGGGTGTACCTTCACAGAAGCGTGTTACACCACATGCAGTGATTCCAACTTGAAATCCTTATATGTTCCCTCACACGAACACTTTACACCACACGCGGGGATTTCACCTTGAAGTCCTAGTGTGTACCGTCATACGAGCACGTTACACCACACGCAGGAATTTCCCCTTGAAGTCCTCTGGGTGTACCTTCACAGAAGTGTGTTACACCACATGCAGTGATTCCAACTTGAAATCCTTGTATATTCCCTCACACGAACACTTTACACCACACGCAGGGATTTCACCTTGAAGCCCCCGTGTGTAACTTCACACAAGCATGTTATACCACACATAGGGATTTTACATTTAATTCCTGATGTGAACCTTCACAAGAGCATTTTACACTACACGCAGGGATTTGACCTTGAAGTTCTGATGTGTACCCTTGCATGAGCATTTTATACCAAATGCAGGGATTTCATCTTGAAATCCTCGTGTGTACCTTCACATGAGCATGCTACACTATACTCAAGGATTTCACCTCGAAGTCTTGGTGTGTACCCTCACACAAGCACTTCACACCATACACAGGGATTTCATCTTGAAGTCTTGTATTGTCACACGAGCACTTTACACCTGCTTCCAAATATCTACATTCTCCCACCAGGGAACCTCCCAGCTTGCAGCCCTGTGTTCAGTGATTTGTTTATTTAGCTCACAACTTTTCAGTACGAGCTCAAGGTGAGTTATACTTAGATACACAATTCATGATGTCTTTGCTCTTTTCCCCATGTGACTGTAAATTTCCAATCTTTGCAGAGTAAGTTCTTCAGTCTGGAGATGCAAGACGGATTCCTGCGCCTGCTCTACGACTTTGGCTTCAGTAAAGGCCCGGTGCTCCTGGAGGATTCTCTGAAGAAGGCTCAGATCAATGACGCAAGATCCCATGAGGTACAAAACCGCTCTGTCTCTTGGTTGCACATGCATGGCCTTCCCCAGTGTCTCATAAGAATTCTGTTGTGCGTGAGTTTCAGGACTTAATATCTAGGAAAAAAGGAAGTGGAACAGTAGAGCTGTGGAAGGAAGCAAACAGGCCAAAAGTGAGAGCAACAGAAGAGGGGAAGCATTAGGAAGTAGAGTGTCTGTTCTGTCTTCTGCTCCAAACTCCCTCACCTTCTCTTCTTTGCAGGCTCTAGAAGGGAGAAGTTAGAGCAGAACACCCCTGCTCCTCTGGAGTCTGAAAAGAAGAGGTGAAGCTACATTCCAGGCCATTCCTCCGGATAATAGCTCCCTCTTCAGTCTCACGTCAGAGAGTTATTAGATACAGCCTTTCTTCCCATCATTAGTAGATCTTAGATGCTGTTTACCAGTATATATAATCCTGCTGGACTCTGACTGGTCCCTTCAGGAATCTAAGATTTCTTTTCTCAACATATAATCCCCAGGGTATCCTATTTCTCATCCCTGCCAGGATTTCAGAGACCCCCCTACACACACACACATGCAGAGAAGCCAACTTTTCAAAATTATTGGGGGTGCTAAACCCAATGAAAATAATCCCTCCCTGGACACATACAAGGAACTTTCTTAATATTAGGGGTGCTCAAGCACCCACAGAGTCGGCTCCAATGCACACACGTTCTCTCTCCTTGCATATTTATAAATCTGAGAGGATCATATCTAAAGCTTATCTTTCTCTAACAGCGGACATTTGCAAATTTCAGATCCTTGCCATCTCTCCTGGACGCAGCTCCTTCTACACTCTCCTGCTGTGGGAGGAAACAACCTTGTGAAAAAGAGTAGGGATTTTGAGAGTTGTTCTGAGCAAGTAGGGTATTCGCTTCTTTCCCACATATTGATGTGCACTGTCCTGATGAAACTCTATAAATAATTGTGTTATATGATTGGTTAACGTCAGTGCCATCCCCACATACCAGCTGTCTCTCTTCCAGGTGTCCGTTATTTACCATAATTATAAGAAGATGATCTTGGTGGTTGACAGAAGACACGTGAAAACTGTTGAGAACGATAAGATGTCCCTGCCTTTCACGGATATCTATATAGGAGGGGCACCTTTGGACATCTTGTACAGGTCAGCAGCCCTGGATTGTTCAAGGGCTTCAGTCTCTAGTGACCGGCCTGTGAACGCATAAATCGAGCTTGTCCAATTTCAGTCTTCAGGAGAGAGATCTGCGTCCCCCCTCCCCAAGCTCCATTGTATGCAAAGCTCCCCTATGCGTATTCATTTCGGAAATCCTGAAAATCTGACCGGTCTGCAGCCCCTGAGGCCTGAACTTGGACAAGCCTGATACAAAGGAGCACAGCAGAGCCTCACTCACCATTTAACACCAAGTTGTATTTATAAGCTGTGATACTGCACATCGAGCCTTGTAATGCTACAGTACATTTCGCAGAGCTGCCAAGTCACCCAGTTCCAGGAAGGACTCTTTTTGGCCAGTCCCGGTTTTAAACTTACATTCCAAAGCACTGTGGGATTTGTAGTCCCTGATTCTACCCATTAAAATCAGTGCTGCAGGTCCCATAATGCATCAAGATGAGATTTGGCAGAAATCCAGGACTGGCTTAAAATCTCCTCTTGGAGCTGGGTAAGATGGAGGCTCTGGTAGATGCCTGCTGTCTTTTGGAAACATATTTGCTCATGCTTTCGGGGTACTTATTTTTAGAAATAACAGGTGTGTTTACATATTTAGAACTGAGATTTAGTTCATGCGTTTTTCAGGACCGGCTCCAGGTGAGTTACATTCAAGCTACAGCAGATATTTTCTTGTCTCTGGAGGACTCACAGTCCAAGGAGCTGATTTTCAAATGAAGCATTTTGAAAATGATGCACTGAGTAACGAATAACTTTGGCTCAGACAGGGAGATGTCTGGCTACAGGGGAGGGGGACCAAAATGTTATCCAGCCACTGCCATATATCTCAACTGCAGGCCTAAGTTATCTGGTTATCATCAGCAGGGACAATATATCTAAATATTGTGCTCTTTTTTTTTTTTTTTTTTTTACATTTGTACCCCGCACTTTTTCCCACTCATGGCAGGCTCAATGCGGCAGGCAATGGAGGGTTAAGTGACTTGCCCAGAGTCACAAGGAGCTGCCTGTGCCGGGAATCGAACTCAGTTCCTCAGGACCAAAGTCCACCACCCTAACCACTAGGCCAGTATAAAGATATACATAAACATGTCCCAGACGTCAATATGGAGCACAGGTCATAAAAAGTAACATTTTAGTATCTGGAGAGCATCAGATCTAACTGCCTCACACAACCATCAGACTTGTTCTATCGCAATAAGCGAGATGGTTTGGTGCAAATCCTCATAGGCTCTCCTCATTGTTTTACAACTATTTGTTTCATTCTTATATTTCTTATGTCTCTTTTTGTCAGACAATATATAATCTCATGAAAAAACTAGTGTTTCTAAGAACACTTATCTTAAAAGACAGCAGCTTGAAGATATCAGAGGTATCAAAGATATCAGAGAACCCCCGCCGACATGGCCAAGTTTCGCGTAAAGCTTTTTCAAGGAAGAGGCTCACTTTCCATCCTGTGATCGCTCCTGCATACAAAAGATGGTTGTAAAACAATGAGGAGAGCCTATGAGGATTTGCACCACACCATCTCGCTTATTGCGATAGAACAAGTCTGATGGTTGTGTGAGGCAGTTAGATCTGATGCTCTCCAGATACTAAAATGTTACTTTTTATGACCTGTGCTCCATATTGATGTCTGGGACATGTTTATGTATATTATTCAATAGTCCCCACATCTTTTTCTTTGGTGGTTTTTTGTGAAGAGTTTCTTTCATAAAGATAAGCAGGATACTGTAAATCAGAGCTTCTCAACCCAGTCCTCAGGGTACACCTAGCCAATCAGGTTTTCAGACTGTCCACAATACATATGCATGAGATAGATTTGCATACCATGAAGCCAGTGTATGCAAATCAATCTCATGCATATTCATTATGGATATCCTGAAAACCTGGCAAGGGAGCACTCCAGGACTTGGGACCATGGGGTAGAGGAAGAGGAGTGCAGCGGCTGAGATCTTGGGGAACTGAGTTCAATTCCTGCTGTGGCTCCTTGTGACCCTGGGAAGTCCCCTAACCCTCCATAGTCCAAGGTATAAAACTTAGATTGTGAACCCACCAGGGACAGAGAAAGTAACCACATGTAATGTATACAGCACTGGGATACTGGGCTTGATGGACCTTTGGTCTGTCTTAGTATGGCGATGCTTATGTAGTAGGTACTATAGAAATCGCTAGTAGTAATAGGACTTCACCTTTTAGCTGTTAAGGGCAGATATTGAGCGAGGCAGGTGACCGTTAAAGGTAAGAAGATGATTTATAGCATGGGTTCACAACCCAAACTAGAGGCCAACTTAAACCAGCTTACACTGCTTACATTATATGTGAATATTTTTCATGCATATTCACTGTGGATATCTTGAAAACCTTACTGGGTACTCCAGGACCAACTTGGGAAACACTGCCCTTCTGAAAAGGGTGGGATTTGAACCCTGGCTTCACTAGGCCTCAGGACACTGCACTAACCAGTGGGCCACTCCTCCGATCTACTGCTGTAACTTTTTCTAGCAGTCTAAATACAGCCCAGGGAATGCTTCTGAAATTTGTCCATCCTCCTCACTACAGGTAAAAGGGGAAGGGTAGGTCCGGGAGGGATATCAAAGTGAAATCCCCGCTCTTCCTTTCACATTACATTTTGTGGATTCTTTATAGAGAAATGAAACCCTGACCTCACACGTTTTGCAGCTGACCTTTCTAAATGGCTAAAGCTTTGAGAACTGCCTTATTCCAGGACAGTGGCAAGGGCGAAATAGAGGGAGTGACTGGAGGTTGAAGAGTCCGCAGTGAAAGATCAAACAGCTAGTGACTGGGCAGACTTTGAAGGGTCAAGAGATCATGAGCTTTGCTTTCTTATGGAGAGATTTCTTTTTTATGTGTCTGGTTCTCTGACTGGAGTCTAGGACTGACCTACTTCATCTCCCCTGGTTCTCTGCAGTGTCCGCTCTCACCTGGCTGTGGGTCTCAACTTTAAGGGCTGTATGAAGAGTTTCCAGTTCCAGAAGAAGGATTTTAACTTGCTGGAGGAGTCAGGAAGCCTGGGGCTCAGTTATGGCTGTCTGGAGGAGTCTCTGGTATGTACTGAAAGCATGGCAGTCTTCTCCTATAGGCTTCTGCCCTTACATTTCTAAAATAGTACCAACCTGATTTTTCAAACTCAAGCAGCTCTACTCTGTCCGCAAACTATTCACCACTTCGGCACTTCACGTACTCATCCACTCCGTAGACTGGATTACTGCAACGGACTATTGCAGGGAGTCTGTTAGAAAGATATGCAATGTCTTCAGTTGGTGCAGAATGCAGCCATTCGGCTTTTCACCGGAGCCAACCGCCTTGCCCTCGGTTGATGATTGGGGGGGGGGGGGGGGTAGTTGAGAAGATGGGCAATGGTGCTGGTGGTGTTGATCAGGTTTCAGGTTTTTTTATCCTTGACATACTGCTAAAGGGCGAATGCCATCCAGCTTCTCCTACATAAGCACACAACTGTGGAACGCATTACCAAAAGCCTTGAAAACTACGTAAGACCACCTAAACTTCCGGAAAAAACTAAAAACTAACCAGTTTAAAAAGGCATACCCTACCAATCCAACATAAATGCCTGATCTCTGCAACACAACAAAACTAAAGTACGTAATGGACATAACTCAACTCTTCCGTTGTACGATTCCCTAATGTGGCTGTACCAGATGAATTTTATCTTACCACAATATCACTTTGTATTTGTTTACACCGGAGTCTGCAAACGCTTCTTCGGTACTATGTAAGCCACATTGAGCCTACAAATAGGTGGGAAAATGTGGGATACAAATGTAACAAATAAATAAATGTATAACATTATGAGAGATAACTAAAATAATCATAGGAAAGAGAAAGAATTAAGGAGAAGACCAGCTGAATAGGGAAGGAAAATAGGGAATCTAACCAAACAACAGTCAGCAGGAGGAATGGGAGAAGACAAGGGGTTGACAAGCAATGCGTCATAGTCACAATCAATAATCCTAATAGCTGGCAAAAGAAAAAAGAGAATTAGGGATTTGCCCCATATATTTGTCTAAAAAAGTAAGTTTTAAGCGCTGCCCTGAACTCCGAACCAGATTGCAGTTGGCGTGTCTCAGTAGGAAGAGAGTGCCAAAGAGTTGGCCCGGTAATGGAGAACATCATTTTCCTTAAGGCAACTAGCAGAACTGTATGGAGGGCGGAAACCACCAAATTCGCTGGTCCCCCAAACGTAAATTGTGGACTGGAGAGTAGGGCAGTAAATATTGGGATAGGATGGGAGGTTGACCTGAGTTTTATGGATCAAGGTCAAGATTTTATATTGCACATGAATTTACAGCCAATGTTCTTGTCTCAAAATAGGGGTGACATGATCATATTTCTGCCCACCTACTATTAATTTCACTGCAATGTTCTGTATCGTTTTTACAGCCATAGTAACTCCCTTTGGTTTATACCATTCAACAAAGCATTGCAGTAATCGATATTGGAGAGAACCAATGCATCTGTTTCCAAGAATGGACGTAAAGATCTATTCTGGCATAACCTGTAAAAACATTTAGAAATCACAGTATAAATGTGGTGTGAGAAAGTGAGACCCACATCAATAGTAACCCCTAGGATTTTAAGGGAATTGGAGATAGGCCTAGCTCTCCTGAGGTGAAGTGGGTTGCATGAAAAGATCATGCCCTTAGTTTTAGAGCGAGTCAATTTCATTCAATTTTATTTCGACCCACATGAAGATTTTTTTTCCAACCGAGATGAACAGGTAACCTGCACAGAGTAATCCCTAGGGTTAAATGGGGCCAGGACCTGTATGCAATCCGCATATATGGAAGGGGTAAAGCCCAGTTCTACAATAAGGGATTCTAAGGGGGCCGGAAAGATATTAAATAAGGTAGGAGCTAATAAGGACCCCATGGTACACAGCAGAATATGAGGAAGGAGTCTGAAATGGTATCTCACCAGAGGACCTAGTAAGAACCGTGACTCAAATAAGATTGCAGCCATCGCCATGCTATATCGGTTGCACCTATTTGTCGCAATCTTTCCAAAAGTAGGGCATGGTCTACTAGATCAAACGCTGATGAGAGGTCAATAGACAAAAGCAAAACTGCCTGGCCATGTGATAAACCAGTTTGCACAGAAGTGAGATGGGCTACTAAAGCTGTTTCTGTACTATAGAAGGCACGGAACCCTGTTTGGTTAGGGAGGTTCTTCTACATGTGCCATCAGGCGCTGTAGGACTAAAAACTCAGCTATTTTGGAAAAGAAGGGCAAATTAGCTTTAGGGCGATAACTAGAAATGTCATCTACAGGTAACTTACTGTCCTTCTGCACAGGACGCACAACAGTTTCCACAGAGAGGGAAATTGACCCAAAGAAAGCTGTTAGTTTAAACCATTTGAAGTAATGGATGGAGAGCAGGGGACAACAGTGTCAACAAGCCTGTGGGGCGGGGATCATGTGGTGCACTAGTGTGTCAAACTGATTTAAAAGCCGCAACAACAAAAGATAGGGACAGAGAATCAAAGGAAGAGAGAACTGGTCAAGAACACATAGGAGGACTGTCCTTAACATCAAGTCCTGTGACTGATGCCGAGGTCCCCCTGGGAGTGATGGACAATCAATGAAGGTATAGATTTATGAGCTAAGTCAGCTTTCCAAGAGAAATGTTAATGTTGGGGGGGGGGGGGGAGGGGGGGTTGTTAAGATTGACAATGATGCTGATGGTGGTTGATGGTGGGGGGTTTGAGAAGATGGGCAGTGGTGTGGAGGAGTAGCCTAGTGGCTACTGCAGTGGACTTTGATCCTGGGGAACTAAGTTCAATTTCCACTGCAGCTCCTTTTTGACTCTGGACAAGTCACTTAACCCTCCATTGCTCCTGGTACAAAATAAGTACCTGAATATATGTAAACCGCTTTGAATGTAGTTGCAAAATACCACAGAAAGGCGGTATATCAAGTCTCATTTCCCTTTCCCCTGCTGGTGGTGGTTGATGTTGGCAAGTTTGAGAAGATGGGCAAAGGTGATGGTTGATGTTGGATGTTGTGGGGTTTGAAAAGATGGGCAATGGTGCTGGTTAATGAGGGGGGGCACAGACAAAGAGATAAGGAGATGCTGGATGGTGGGGCGAGAGGAAAAGAAATGAGGCAATACTGGATAGTAGAGAATTGGAGGAAAGAGACCTGATGATGGTGGGAAGGGAGAGAGACAGGGGCTATGCTGGATGTTGGGGAGAGGGGAGAGATAGGGTTATATTTTTTGGCAGATAATACTCGAGTGTGTTTAGCTTGCATATTAGAATTATTAACAGAACCATGGGGGGAGGACAGAGGGACATAGTTAAGGGGTCCTTCCCTGCTATGTTCATAAGTACTGACACAGGTGTTGCCACCCCAGGATTGAAGCTTGCCGTTCAATGCTCTATCCCACCCTACCCTAGTCCCTCCCCACCCCTGCCCCACTTTAGCCTTCCCAAACATCCGAGTCCCTGACCGCCTATGTGAACTTTCTAGAATGAAAAGGGTTGCAAGATCTGAAGCAACATGGTTTTTACCAAAGGAAGATGATGCCAAATGAATCTGATGGATTTCTTTGACTGTATGACCAAAGAACTGGATCGAGGGCATGCACTGGATGTGGTCTACCTGTATCTGACCTGACCTTTGATACTGTTCCTCACAAAAGGCTCATGAATAGACTGAGCAGCCTGAGCATGGATTAGGAATTGGTTGACAGTCGACAGAGAGCAATGGTTAAGATAATTCACTCAGAAGAAAAAAAAGATAGGTAGTGGAATGCTTGAGGGATCCATCCTGGGGCCAATTCTGATCATTTTGTGAAAAGTCTTGCTGTAGGGCCTTTTTGTGGATGACAGAAGACTGACGATGGAGTGGACACTCTGGAGGGAGTAGAATCCATGAAATGTTATCTACAAAAATTAGACACTGGAGGCAGTTTAATGCTTTAATGTGAAGAAATGTATCTGGATTACAGGCTCCTTCTTGCAGGATGATAAGGAAGGAGAAATTTACCCTTATCTGATCATTTCCTCTCCTTGAGTCCTGTTGGACCAGTCCAGAACACCTCAGAAAGATAGCAAAGCCCTGGCAGTCCTTAGGTTTGGACACCCCTTTCCTGTTCATTATAGATAGTTTTCTGTAACGTTCTGGGGTCTTCAGAAGGTTGATGTTGCTGACAGTGGGAAGGAGTGTTTCCTCTTGTCTAATCCTTTCTAATTTATCCTTATTCCTCAGATGTCTCGAAGAGCCTTCTTCAATGGGGAGAGCTACATCGCTTCTAGTCAGAAACTCTCACTCTCCGATGTCTTTGAGGTCGGTTTCAGCTTCAGGAGCCTGGCTCCCAGCGGGCTGCTCCTGTACCATGCTGTGAAGGTAAACAACCTGAAGGGTATTCGCAATGAGGTCAGACAAATGGGAGGCTGCAAGTAGCTTAAGGGACCAGGAGCATAGGCTATCTCATTTAGTATGCAGAGAAAAACTGATATGTAACAACAGCAGACATTTTCTCTACACACTCTTCTAATGATTTCTTATTGTTTTCATTGGGAGTTAGAAGGAGTGGTAGCTTGAAGGAAGATTTATGTGAGGAGATGCCTCTATCAGTAATAGCAATGTATTGATAAAACAAAAGCTGATCTTTATATGTGTAACTTTTCTGTGACAACCTCTGCTTTCCATGTACTTCTGAAGAAACTTAAAGATATTAATAATTTATGCATCGGGCGAAACAGTAACTTGGGAGAAAGATATCTTGGTAAGCTGGAGACTGTAGAGAGTTGGTCAACAGTACCGACACTCAACCATACACACGTCCTCTCTCTCCCCAGCCCGAGGACTTCACCATTGTCCTGGAGAAGGGAGCCGTAGTCCTCTTCGTCATGGGCACCAGAGTTCAGTCCACAGGCCAGCACTACAATGATGGAGACAATCATTTCATTGTCACTCATGTCTCACCAACACGGTAAAGTCTTTATCAACTTGACCTTGAGAATGTCGTTCAGTGCCATTTTAAGCAGAAATCCCAGCCTGTAATGTGCTCGTTAATATCAACATCTACAGTGTCTCTACTGAATGCTAATGCACGAAAGCTTATACAATACAGTCTAATAAGCAAAGTCTGCAGCAGTCATAAATACATTTAATAAATAATGCATCAAAGCCTGTGGCAACCGTGCTACATACTAAAACA
Source organism: Microcaecilia unicolor (assembly GCF_901765095.1). NCBI lineage: Eukaryota > Metazoa > Chordata > Amphibia > Gymnophiona > Siphonopidae > Microcaecilia > Microcaecilia unicolor. The sequence continues at coordinate 532,268,512 of NC_044033.1, read as the reverse complement.
TCAAAACAAAGCAGAAAAGGGCCTTCAAGGTGGGAACAATGGAAAACTTTAGAGACCCGACACGGACCGTGTTTCGGCACTGAAACACAGCCTGTGTCGAGTCTCTTCTATTAAAGGTTTCCATTGGTCCCACCTTGAAGGCCCTTTTCTGTTTTGTTTTGTTTTGTTGCTTGGACTCGTATGTTTTTGTAACGTCTCTTCTGCTGCTACGTACTAAGACATCAAATCTTGCAATATACATGCAAACACATCAAGGCCTGCAGCAGCCATAGCCCACGCTTATACATCAGGGCCTGCAGTGCTCCCACCAATGGCTAATTCCTTAAGAGGGGCAATTTCCAAAGTTACTCCCAACAGCTAAAAACGGTTTTACCTGTGAACATAATCTCGTAAAAGTGTCCCCAGCTGACTTCTGCGGAGTCACCGTTTCCCTTTTAAACTGTACTGCGTTTAAAGACTTGGGCGCATGTGAAATGACTTCTCTTTACAGATATGAGCTTCTTGTGGATGAAGAGGATAAGAACAGTGAAGTCAGGGCGAAACCGACTCCGACGTCTGCGACTGCCATGAAGTTTTACTTTGGTGGCTCACCCGCTGGCCTTTCCTACGCTAACTTCACCGGATGCCTCAGTAATGCCTATTTCACCAGGTACCCAGTTCAGAGGAAACTCTCAGCTGTTTGAAAATGGATCCCTCGTAAAAGCTTTAATGCAGTATCACCATTTTAACTTCTGCTAATGTTCCCTCAACAAAACGAAACGTCCACTTCTGCATTTTGTAAACCCACAGTGTGTGTTTAGAATATGTGGGGATGGAGAGAGACCTCAGGGTGACTCTGGAATATTCTCAAGATAGCGAAGGTGGTGGCAGGAGAAAGAAATATTCCAGCTTGCTAAGATCTAAGCTAGACTATTAGGGCCGAATGTAGAAGCCATAGATCCAGAAAGATATAGACGAGTAAAGACGGCTTAAACGTGAAACCTGTTTGTCCATTTTTAAGAGATGTTTGGCAGAATTCTTACTGTACCAGACTTCTTATGATCCCGTCTAAAGAAAGGGCGTTGGTTAACAATTGGACTCCCTGCTGGAATTCTATGGTGCTGTTTCTTTATTATGAACTGTTTTCTTCATATATTTTGTTATTCTGATTTGTGTATCTTATTTTAGCTGTGGGGGCAGTAAGGGGTAAACCCTGGGATAAGCACAGAGGATCCTTAGTTGTTGGGGGTGGGGAGTGAGGGGTAAAGTCTGGGATAAGCACAGAGGATCCTTAGTTGTTGGGGGTGGGGAGTGAGGGGTAAACCCTGGGATAAGCACAGAGGATCCTTAGTTGTTAGGGGTGGGGAGTGAGGGGTAAACCCTGGGATAAGCACAGAGGATCCTTAGTTGTTGGGGGTGGGGAGTGAGGGGTAAAGTCTGGGATAAGCACAGAGGATCCTTAGTTGTTGGGGGTGGGGAGTGAGGGGTAAACCCTGGGATAAGCACAGAGGATCCTTAGTTGTTAGGGGTGGGGAGTGAAGGGTAAAGTCTGGGATAAGCACAGAGGATCCTTAATACATGTTTAATGCCCTTTGCCTGGGTTCTTTCTGGGTCCAGGGTCCAAATGGGCTGCCGACGCCATCAGACCCCCACTTACTCGCTTGGCGCGCTGTGCCTCTCCCTGGGGGAAAGAGGTATTAGCGGGTTGGATGACCCTTTTCTCCCCCCAGAAACTCAGTCTCAGGTTCAAACCCTCTGCGGGAAGCAAAGCTGCCAGTTAAACATAAGCTGTCTCAGGGGCAGCCACACACTGTCTCGTCCAAAGTGACCACTTCACAGTCAGCAGCTTGTAGCAAAACTGGAAATCTTTATTTTAATTCTGCAACCTGCAGCTTCAGTTAATTCAATAGGCAAAATAGTCGAACATCAAGTCTCACTTTCTCTCTTCTGTGGTTCCTCAAAGGGAATCCCGTCTCCTTCACTTCCAGGTATATTCACAGGGACAATCAGAGCAATTAAAAGTATGTATAATTATATACAGTTCCCCTGTGCAAGGTTTAGACATCAATCACTGCTTCCTTTCTAATCCCAAGAAGCACTTCCTTATCAGCTCAAACCCTCTTGATTTGATTCTTCCCCAGCGGTGTCCATTCTCCTGGAATCACCATGGTCACTGGGATGGGCTCTCCTTAGCCCCCAGTCCCCTGACTCCATAAGCTTCTCCTTCAAGCTCTGCTTTCTTCCTTCTCCTCCCCAAGGGCCAGCCCCCCCCCCCCCCCCCCCTTCCAAGGGCATGCACACATCTTTATCATCCCTTAACTCCACCTCCCCTGTCACTCTTCTCTCCAGGGGCACTTTTCCTCTGCATTTTGTTTCATAAACACTCCCATGGGCTGGGCCTCCCCCCTCCCAAGGACCTCTAGTCACTCCACCCAGTGACTCTTTACAGGGCTTACTCTTCTGGTAATTCCCAACCTAATAGGGGATTACACATGTAATCCTCCATTATAACGGGGATTACTAAAGAGAAGTCTCCAGAGCAGGGTTGCCAGGTACCCGGTCCCCAAACCCGCCCAAAAAGTTCACACCCCACCCCCGCCGTCATCAACCCCGCCCCCGCTGTCATCAACTCCGCCACCGCTGTCATCAACTCCGCCACCGCCGTCATCGACCCCGCCTCCTCCGTTGTCGACTCTGCCTCTTTCGTCATTGGTCCCGCCTCCTCCGCAATCAGCCCCACCCAAAACGTCATCAGCCCCGCCCAAAACGTCACTAGCCCCGCCCCCGTGGCCCGAAAAACCGCACAAAAAACGTGGAAAAAAACCAAAAACAAGCCCAAAAAACGCAACCCGCAGCGGGCAAAAATTTCCCGCAGCGGATCGCGGAAAACCGCCCAATTGGGCGGGAAAACCGCCCACCTGGCAACCTTGCTCCAGAGTCTCTGAGGAGAGGGTCCTGAGGTTGTGGGTGGTAAAGGATCCAGCCCAAGGGGGTGGGTTCCTGGGTAAGTTGCAGAGGGAACTGTTTATGGTTGTTGAATGACAGTAGGGAAGGAGTTAAGACTTAATAATGTGATTGCTGGGGTTTACATGAGGTCTTTGGTTGCTTCTACCCCCGCCGGGACCCTTGGAGGAGAGGGGGAGTCCTAGATGGTTTCAAGAAACTAAGGCTGACCAAGGAGAAGGTTTCTGCAAATTCCAGCATTAACCGTGAAGTGGAGGAGTTCTCCAGGTGGGAAATAGGGGATCTCAGCCTGGGAGCAGGAACAGGAGAGAACCTGTTTGGAGCCAAAGGTGGTAGCCCGGAGAGGTATTCCTTTGGCGGAGAGGAGTGGATAGACAGGGAGGTCTGGTCCTCAGGAGGATCTGCTTGCTGCACTAGTTCTGCGGGCATGGCCTTAGATTGTTACATCCAGAAGGGTTGGGTATGGACAGGAGGAGCTGTAAATATGTACATACTGCAGGATTTACACCATATCCCTGAGTTTGGCTCTGGATTTACATTTATTTATTTAGATTTTGCTCAAACCTTTTTCAGTAGTAGCTCAAGGTGAATTGCATTCAGGTACACTGGGTATTTAGCTATCAAGTTGGATTACGAATTGACTGTGTGTTTCAAAGAGGAGTTGAACTGCCTGTTGCTGAATTTTCAGTACAGTTTTACTCCCAGACTGGCAAAGGAAAGAAGAGAGTAAAGAGAAATAAAGACCCAGCTCAAAAAACCTACGGCCTACCGGAGTAAGTTCAGCCCCGGCCTACACCCAAGCTTGAGTACCAAAGACCGAATAGTGTGTGATTGAGATTTGTTTTGTAGGTCAGGGCTGCTTGACCCCGAGTGCTAGTCTGTTCCCAGGACACTGTGCTGGGACTGAGACCCGGGTTACATACATTAGGAACGGTTACATCTGCTGTGACTGGATAAGATAAAGTTCCACAGACCTGTTTAGTTCGCACATGAAAGACCACACGTCATTGAAAATGTCACACCTTCACTTTGTTTGACAGGATGGACAGAGACGTGGATGTGGAAGATTTTCAGCGTTATGCAGAGAAGGTTAACGTTTCCCTAGAGGGCTGCCCCACGGAGTCTCCACCGCTTAATCTCCTTGACAAACGTAGCCAGAAATCTTTAAAAGCTAAAAGACGCCTCAAGAAAGAGGTAAGGTGTTTCCAGGAAACTGTTTTATCTGTTGTAAGGTGAGTGTGCCTGTAAAAGTTTGAAAAATGATAAAAGAAAAAAAAATCAACCGAGAACAAAGCAGGTCAATATAAAACAGAAATCCTTCACTAATATCCAGTCCCTCCCTGTCTCTGTCCCCTCCTAAGCCGGGAAAAGCTATACCTTAGTCGTCTCGTGGAGAGTTCTATAAAACACCTCCTGGGTATTACAGGGAGGAATAGAGATTGAATATTGCTGAGGGGTTTCTGCTTTATATCATCCTGTTTTGGTTTTGAGTTGATTTTTTTTTACTCTTTTAATTTTTCACTTTTCAAACTTTTACAAAACTGAGTCATAACTTTCTGAAGGTCAGTAATACAATTTGTATAAGTTAATAACAACTCCAAACTTCCCCTTCCCCTAGAACTCCCAACATTTCTCTGTTCATGTAACTCATCAATATGGACCCATTCAATATTCAAATCAATTATGACTAATTTCTCTTTTAACTATACCAGTTCTAATCTCACCCTCTATTGCTCCAGTGGAAGTATCTTGTCTTTCTGTTTATGTGCTATTTCACACCATGACACCAAGAAGCTTGCCTATATCAGTTTGCGATATTTATGGATAACGCCTTCCTTCCGCAGCCATAATAAATAAGTCTTTGAGTTCTTAATGACATTAATATGAAACAGACCCTGAATCTCCTACTGAAATTTTGGTCCACAATGCCTGGATCTTCAGGCCCAGCTTGCAAATACGACAAAGCGTCCCAGTTCCCTCACATGCTCACCAACAGCCCTTTGTGGTGGATGGGTATATTTTCTGCAATCTCACCAGGGCGAGGTATCACCTTAGCCAAACCTTCAAGCTATTTTCTGCTTGCCTTTCTCCACCACTTTTCCAAGAAGATCTTTCCCAAATCATCCTCCTGCTCCTTCATACTCTTTAACAAAACCATTCCAGCCTACCTTTCACGTTTTCAAAACAGGAAACTAGGTTGTGAGCCCTTGGGCCACTGCCGAGGAGCGGCAGCGACAGGCAAAACCACCCCACACCAGTGACAAGGCAGAGCTTAAATGAACAGTTAGGCTTCACCTGCACCTGGCCACTTTTCACCAAAGGTTGAGCCCTTGGCTTCAGGTGGCCGGCAGGACTTGTAGGACAGGGCAGGAACAGGATCCCAACTAGACTGAACAGGGACTGAGGGTCAGAGGGGAAAGGAACATACAGGGACAGCAGGGCAAGGAAAGGGTAAAATAAAGGACAGGACTGAAAGCTGAAAACAGCCACTAAAACAGGGAGCAAAATACTGACTAACAAGACACAAAACTAAAAGCTGCAGAGCAGCCACTAAGATACAAACAGACAAGGACTACACACAATACTATAACCCAGAGACAATACTAACAAACAAACAACAATCTAATCTAACTATCCACAGACTAACTAGAACAGACAAGAATCAAGGCAGGAAACCAAACTAGAAATTGGACTCAGCAGAAGTGCACCAGCACCCCAACATACCAGGGCCTTAGCCGCGATGCAAAGGCAAAGCCAGAGAGTTTCAAAATGGCTAATAAGCCCAGACAGGAAAGACTCAGCTGCAGCAATCACCAGGAAACTATGGTGGCTGTGCAGGCTCAATCCAAGCAAGCAAACCTGGCAGCCTGGAAGATCCGGACCGGACTCAGCTAAAATCTGGAACGGGTGATGGTCCATAGCAGCCACCTGTACTGGCCACCAGAGGGCGAGGAAAGCACAGACGTAACACTACCTCCCTGTGAAGGGCTGAAATCAACCCCCTTGCCCCTTATTTCCAACTGCTCGATTGGAACCAGACCATCCGGTTTCTCCTTGTAATTCCCACCTATTTTCAGGCAGTGTACCTCTTGCTGTTTTTGAAAACGATCCCTCTCCCTCAACCCAAATTCCTCCTTAAGGTCATTAGAGGGTTTTTTTTAAATAAATCTTTTTTTTATTAGAAAAATTCAAAACAAACAAATGAGTCTCAATGGTGCTCAAAAGTGTTACATCATCACATTACATCCCCTTACAAAATCCCACCCCCCAACCAAAGTGAACTCAACAAAGAGAGAACAAAATGATAAACGACTACATGATCTTGACTCTTACAATCCTGTGGAAGGGCATTTTCGAAAGAAACGTCTAAATCAGAATTTGGACGGTTTACAAAGACGTCCAAATTCCGAGCAGGGAAGAAGGTCATTTTCGAAAAAGATGGATGTCTATCTTTTGTGTTCGAAAATACTATGGACGTCCTGTGATTTGGACATTTTTGGATTTGGACGTCTTTGGTTTTCGGCCATTTTCGGAAAAAAAAAAGTCCAAGCGTAAAACATCCAAACTCAAGCCATTGGGACGTAGGAGGAGCCAGCATTTTGAGTATACTGGTTCCCCTGATATCCCAGGACAGCAATAGGGCACTCTAGGGGGCACCGCAGTGGACTTAATAAAATGCTCCCAAGTACACATCTGACCATTGCTCCCTTACCTTGTGTGCTGAGCCCCCCAAAACTCACCCCAAACCCACTACCCCCAACTGTACACCACTATCATAGCCCTTAAGGGTGAATGGGATACCTATATGTGGGTACAGTGGGTTTTTTGGTGAGTTTGGAGGGCTCACAGTTTCCTAGACAAGTGTAACAGGTAGGGGGAAGTATGGGCCTGGGTCCTCCTGTCTGAAGTGCACTGCACCTACTACTAAACTACTCCAGGGACCTGCATTCTGCTGTAATGGACCTGAGTATGACATCTGAGGCTGGCAAATGTTCTTCATCACAATTTTTGGGGGTGGGAGGGGGTTAGTGACCACTGGTGGAGTAAGGGGAGGTTATCCCTGATTCCCTCCTGTGGTCATCTGGTCGTTTGGGGCACCTTTTTCTACCTTATTCGTAAACGTCTAAGTTTTAGTGTTGGACGTTTTTGCTTTGTTCCATTAAAGCTGAAAGACGTCCAAGTCTTAGGAACGCTCAAGTCCCGCCTTGAACACGCCCCTGATATGCCCCCTTGAGATTTGGACATCCTTCTGACGGACTTTGGAGAAAGAGGTCCAAAATGAGGTTTTGATTATACCGATTTGACGTTTCTGTGAGATGGATGTCAAAATGCTGAATTATGTCACTTTTTGGATGTCTATCTCTTTTGAAAATGAGCCCAATAGTCACCAAGCATAGAAACCACACATTGGTCAACCCTACCCTTCATCCCTCTACCTCCTCCTGAGCCCCACAATAATACTAATTAGTCTGAAGTTTTTCCTGAAATCCATTGATTACCTGACTACGGGCTGATAGGGAAATGGCCTGAAGGTACACCTCCCAGATAGAAAGAAAAACCTTTTGTCACTGAAGATAGCATACCCTATATCATTCATCAAAGGTTTTTCTTAGATCGCCATCATCCATAAATCGATAAACAAAGAATGTAGGCTTCTGCTGCCCCTTTCTTATCCAAGAACAAAATCCCTGTTGTACCTAAGGGACGCTAATGTCGAAAAAATATCTTATCCTATAATTCAAGGTTGTGTCGTAAAAGTGAAGATACTTACCTGTAGCAGTTATTCTCCGAGGACAGCAGGCTGATTGTTCTCACATGTGGGTCGACGTCTGCGTCGGCCCAGGAATCGGCATTTTCCAAGCAAAATAAGAAAAATGTTTTACCTCTGGCAGTGAAGAGGGTCTATCCTATGCTGTCCAGGAGGAATCCCTTGAGCCCTGGAGGTTGCCTGCCTTAATGGAACCCTCTCATTTGGTATGAAGCATATGTAAGTAAGTACAAGTTCCAGCAGGATACAGCGACTACCTCTACCTCACTGCTCGATTTCTACCGACATCTTGGCTCCTTCCTCTAAGCATGCCATTTTCAATCTCCCCAGCAGAAGTCAATCAGCTCCTTTTGAACAGTTAAAAGATCTTTCCGTATCAATTTCAAGTGAAGCAGTTGTAATATGTAAAGCCATTTTGGAATTAGTGGGAACGCGATGCACAAAGTTGAAAGTTCACCCAGGGCAGCCAGATTGCCTTTCACTGCCTAAGAAACCCACTTTAACCACCACCACCACCAACAACAACCTTTAGTGTTTGGTCTTGTTTCTCATTTTCTTATGTGAAGGTGGGGAAAGATAAAGAAAACATTGCAGCAGCTCTAACGGGTAACAAATCTCTTCCACAGGAAGTGAAATCGCTCAAAGACCCTGCCTGCCATTTGTCCAACAAGCTCCAGGCTATGGAGAACGCTCACCAGTATGGAGGGATAGCCAGTAGCCGCCAGGAATACCACCATATCCCGGAGAACTTCACCAACAGGTAACCTTGTGCATCTCGGTGCCCTGCACGCTCAGCCTTGCACTACAGTAGGAGTAGTGGGTGGGTAGCTGATTAGGGCTCTCCTTCCTGGCACCGTTAAGAGCGCTGGTGTTATCAGATTTATAGCCCAGACTGCATGAATAAAGCTGTGCGGTTATAGAAATGCTGAAGCCTGAGTGGCTGCTGCAGGTTTGCGGAGGTACCAGAGCTCTGAGGATACAAGAGTTGTAGGAATGGGGCTTATGGAGACTGCATTCGAAGGCAGGATGACAGCGAAGCCTCACTCATTGGAAAGCTTTCTCACGCTCACACTCCTTGAGTCCTAATTGTCACTCATCAGAGCTTCAGTTCCAGAGCACTGATCCCGATCACTGCTTTCACGAGCCGGAAGCCTTAGAGAAGTAAACCAAGTGGTCCGTCCAGTAGGAAGAAATCTGAGCACGCCTTCCTGCCTGCTGTTTACCCTTGCCCTGTCCCTTTTCCCAAGTACATGTGCTCTGAAACTGATGTACATTCTTTTAACTACTGGGTGGAAGACAAATTTCAGTTTTAAACTTTACTCATATTTCTCCCCACTTTGTCTGTATTTTTTCACAGGCTCCAAAGAAAAGCCCATATTTTTTAATGCTGCCTTGATTCATTTGCAAAGCAATACTACACTTAAATCATTCTAGACTTATACCCTGGATGTCTCGTCTGAAAAATCTCAATCTTTGGCCTTCAATCTCACTCCTTGGTGTGGTAAATCTCATTCTTTGGGATAATTCACCCTTGGCATCTCTGGGATGGAGAAAACGCAGTCACATGTACAGGAAAGGAGAAATGCTGGAGAAGGGGAAAATCCTGTGGGTGTGAGTGATCTGAGAAGAAAGGGTACAGGAGGAGCAGGGGCGTAGCTACGTGGGACCACGGGGGCATGGTCCCCCACAGATTATGCCATGGTACCCTCTACATTTTACCCCCCCGCCGCCACCCACCCCGCATCATCAGGTACCTTATTTGCTGGTGGGGGTCCCCAATCCCCGCCAGCTGAACAGTCTTCTTCAGCGTCAGTTGACTCCGGCGCCTTCGTTGTGTGATCATCTGTTTCTGATGCCTTACGTCCTGCACCATGCATGTAGCCCCGTGCAGGATGTATGGCGTCAGAAACAGATGATCACACAACGAAGGCGCCGGAGTTGACCGGCACTGATGAAGACTCTTCGGCTGGCGGGGATTGGGGGCCTCCGCCAGCAAACAAGGTACCTGATGTGGCGGTGGGGCGGGCGACGGCAGGGGGGAGGTTGCGGTTGTGGCGGTGGCGGGGGGGAGTCCATAGTGGCAGGGGGCGGCGGCTAAACAGTGCCCCCCCACCTCGGGCTCTGGCCCCCCCTCCCGCTGAGGTCTGCCTACGCCCCTGAGGAGGAGGGATCACAAAGTGAGCGCAGCAGGTCTTGGAAAGGAGACCTTCATAAGTAAAACTTCATGCGCTGCTTCACAACACGTGCACTTTTTCCATGGGTCAGAGAGGGTGGGGTTAAGTATATAAGTACATAAGTATTGTCATACTGGGACAGACAGAAGGTCTATCAAGCCCAGCATCCTGTTTCCAACAGTGGCCAATCCAGGTCACAAGTATCTGGCAAGATCCCCAAAATGTACATGTCCCCTACCTCAATGCAAGCAGCGTCCTCAGGCAGCGCAGGGTCCCGTCAACACGCACACTTGACTGGCACAGCCCTGAGCCATGTGTATGTAGTTCTTCTCTAACTGCAGGCTCCTTGATTGCTTTGCTTCCATGCACCTGGTTCTGCTCTCTCTCTGCCTGGCTTCCAGGCTCCTTGATTGCTTTGCTTCCACCCACCTGGGTCTGCTCTTCCTCTGCCTGGCTTCCCTTGCTTCTCTCCTATTAGTCTTCCGGTTCCTCCTTCCCCTGCTCTTGTCCTATGGCTGTGCTCCTTCTCCCTGCTGATGTCAGATGCCAGCACTTTATCAGCTGAGCTCTCCCTAGACTCCTTGCTTCGGCTTCTACTTTGGTAGGTGTTACTTGCTCAGTAGTGTGCTTCTCTTCTACTTTGTTCTTCGTTGCTGACTTTGCCTGTACCTGGATTACTCTCTTGCCTGTTGTTTGCCTATTGATATTGCCTATACCTGGATTACTCCCCTGCCTGCTGCCTGCCTATTAACATTGCCTGTTCCTGGATAACTCCCTTGCCTGCTGCCTGCCTATTGACTTTGCCTGTACCTGGATCACTCTCTTGACTGCTGCCTGTCTGGTCGTTACGTTCACCACCCCGCTTCCTGCTCCATCTTGTAAGCCCTGCAGGCTGCCCGCACCTAGGGGCTCAACCTCTGGGGAACGGCGGTCCTTGCAGGTGAAACCGGGGTTGTACAGCCGCTAAGCAGAACCTGGTCCGAGTACCGGGCTCAGCAGCGCTCTACTTGGTACAAGAACTCACAAGTCTGACATTAGTATTTGTGTGGCTGGGAGATGATAGCATTATCAGATGTCATGTGTCACAGCCAGGTAAACCACCACAATGAACACTCTGAGGCTGCTGGTGTAGACAGCCATAGTTCTGGGGGTAGCTGTAGGATGTACAGTGGTCCATACTGACCAATGTCTTGTGGCTTCACTGTGTGCTTGATTGAAGTTGTGCGTTTTCACCTATAACAACCCCCCCCTTTCCCTTCTGGTTGAGGCCTCAGATACTCAGAGGCTGACAGAACTTGGAACATGAGCCGAGGTGTACCTCTCAGAGGCAGAGTAGGCCCCGATCACAGAAGGAAGGAGGCAGGAGATGGGCTGGGGTGCAAGGTGGTATATCAAGAAATTAATTCACATAAACATGAGTGGAGGAGTGGCCTAGTGGTTAGGGTGGTGGACTTTGGTCCTGGGGAACTGAGTTCGATTCCTGGCACAGGCAGCTCCTTGTGACTCTGGGCAAGTCACTTAACCCTCCATTGCCTGCCGCATTGAGCCTGCCATGAGTGGGGAAAGCGCGGGGTACAAATGTAACAAAAATAAAAAAATAAAATAAAATCAGAAAAGAGGCTGAGGTCAGGGATGGCAGAACAGGTTCGTTTGCAGAAGGTAATGGTCAGGTACTGAAGATCAACACTGATAATAGCATTCAAGGGCTCACAGGTGAGTCCTGTCCAAGAGCCAGGCAGAATGGCCATTCCACGACTGAAATTTGTGTAGAGAGTCCATCGGAGAGGATGCATTCCTAAAAAATCAGTCCATACAGAGTGTACTCTCCGTGGGCTAGTTGGGAGAGCAGTAGAAAAGGCAGGAAGAGGCCGCAGCTCACTTCCTATGCAAGTGAAGTTTCTGGTTGGGGGGGGGGGAGGTTAAAAGTGCAGCATTATGGGAGCATTATGGGACTGGGAGGATGGTGGAGGGATGTCTCAGGACACAGGCCTGGTAGACTGCAAGGATGGTGGGACTTCAGCATTTCAGGCCACTCTTCTAAGCTTGATACTGTGATTTCTATATTAACAAGAAATGAAATCAATTTTTTATGGATTATATCTTATAAACTTTTCTGCCTTGCACTTGTTACTGAATAAATCTTGATGGGTTTCTTCCCCAGGGCACAGCTTTCTCTCAGTCTAAGAACGCATTCCTCCAGCGGAATAATCTTCTATGCCTCAGACAAGGAGGAGCAGAACTTCCTCACCCTCTTTCTAGCTCAAGGGAAGCTGAATTTTGTGTTTAATGTGGGCCCGAAGAAGCTGAAAATCAGAAGTCAGGAGAAGTACACGGATGGGCTGTGGCACAGTGTAAGGGACTAGGGATGTGGCCGGCTGGAATGTGAAACTGTGCGAGTGGTCATTGCTGGATGGGCTTTGACATTTTGTGAAAGGATGGATGGACTCTGGCACAATGATTGGGGCTGGAACCTGTTACACTGGGTATCTGATGATTCCAGAAGGAGAATGACTACACCAGAGTGCTTGATGCCATCATGTGTTCAGTGACCCTGGAAAGAGAATATTGCACTGTGTGCGTGATTCTCTTTAATTGTTTCTATAAATAATTTACAAGTAGTTATAAGAAATTACTTGTTCACTGTTCCGCTGGGAGGGAGAGCCCTGCGCCATGTGCTTGATCCCCACTGGGAGGGAGAGCCCTGCGCCATGTGCTTGATCCCGCTGGGAGGGAGAGCCCTGCACCATGTGCTTGAACCTGCTGGGAGGGAGAGCCCTGCACCATGTGCTTGAACCCACTGGGAGGAAGAGCCCTGCACCATGTGCTTGAACCCCGCTGGGAGGGAGAGCCCTGCACCATGTGCTTGAACCTGCTGGGAGGGAGAGCCCTGCACCATGTGCTTGAACCCACTGGGAGGAAGAGCCCTGCACCATGTGCTTGAACCCACTGGGAGGAAGAGCCCTGCACCATGTGCTTGAACCTGCTGGGAGGGAGAGCCCTGCACCATGTGCTTGAACCCACTGGGAGGAAGAGCCCTGCGCCATGTGCTTGATCCCCGCTGGGAGGGAGAGCCCTGCGCCATGTGCATGATCCTGCTGGGAGAGCCCTGCACCATGTGCTTGATCCCGCTGGGAGGGAGAGCCCTGCGCCATGTGCTTGATCCTCGCTGGGAGGGAGAGCCCTGCACCATGTGCTTGATCACCCCTGGGAGTGAGAGCCCTGCACCATGTGCTTGATCCCGCTGGGAGGGAGAGCCCTGCACCATGTGCTTGATCCCCGCTGGGAGGGAGAGCCCTGCGCCATGTGCTTGATCACCCCTGGGAGTGAGAGCCCTGCACCATGTGCTTGATCACCCCTGGGAGTGAGAGCCCTGCGCCATGTGCTTGATCCTGCTGGGAGGGAGAGCCCTGCGCCATGTGCTTGATCCCGCTGAGAGGGAGAGCCCTGCGCCATATGCTTGAACGCGCTGGGAGGAAGAGCCCTGCAACATGTGCTTGATCCCGCTGGGAGGGAGAACCCTGCATCATGTGCTTGAACCTGCTAGGAGGGAGAGCCCTGCGCCATGTGCTTGATCCCCGCTGGGAGGGAGAGCCCTGCACCATGTGCTTGATCCCCGCTGGGAGAGAGAGCCCCGCACCGTGTGCTTGATCCCGCTGGGAGGGAGAGCCCTGCGCCATTCGCTTGATCCCGCTGGGAGGGAGAGCCCTGCGCCATGTGCTTGATCCTGCTGGGAGAGCCCTGCACCATGTGCTTGATCCCGCTGGGAGGGAGAGCCCTGCACCATGTGCTTGATCCCCGCTGGGAGGGAGAGCCCTGCGCCATGTGCTTGATCACCCATGGGAGTGAGAGCCCTGCACCATGTGCTTGATCACCCCTGGGAGTGAGAGCCCTGCGCCATGTGCTTGATCCCCGCTGGGAGGGAGAGCCCTGTGCCATGTGTTTGATCCCGCTGGGAGGGAGAGCCCTGCACCATGTGCTTGATCCCGCTGGGAGGGAGAGCCCTGCACCATGTGCTTGATCCCGCTGGGAGGGAGAGCCCTGCACCATGTGCTTGAACCCGCTGGGAGGGAGAGCCCTACGCCATGTGTTTGAACCCCGCTGGGAAGAGAATGCTGCATCAGATTCTCAGGTTGCCTCCTGGGAGGGAAAAGATAGCACAGTTCTATAAGCCTGCAGAGAAATCGCACTGTGTTGGATGCCCCTAGAGGTGGGAGGAGTACTACATGCTGTGGGGCTGTTGCTGTTCTGGAGCAGAGAGACACTGTAGGATGCTTTAGTGATACACACTGACCAGTGTTCTGTGGCTCTGCTCTTTCAGGTGATATTTACACGAGAAAGGCACAGAGGGCGTCTGATAATTGATGGCCTGCGAGTGCAAGAGAAGATGGTTGCCATCTCTGCCTTTCCTTGGCACATCCATGGGCCCCTTTATTTAGGAGGCGTGGCTCCAGGAAAAGCCTCGAAGCACATTCAGGTAAAGCACACTTGCGCTACACAGCTGGGTGTTCCACTTCCGATATGTACTGGGCGGTCCTGGGACACTTCTATATAGCGGCTGATTGTAGAACTAGACTATTGGTGCGGGATTCAGGCCCCGATGCTCAAAAACTATCGCCCTATTGCTTAATGCTAATGAGATGCAAATATGCGTACCAAACGTGTACGTCATGTAGCGCTATAGAAACGATAAGTAGTATATGGGGCTCTCATAGCGTTGAGCATTAGGGAGTTTGGCGGGAGGATTGTGCTTGCGCATGAGCAGCGGAGTTCCTCGGTAAGCTCGGCTCCTGTGCACATAGGCCTGGTAAAACCCGAACATAAAGCACACAGTTTTTAATTTTTTAAAACTTGGTTGCTCAATGTACGCTTTCACTTCAGGCATTTTTAAATTTTTTTTAGCATGGACGCTTTAAATTTAGATGCAGGAAGCAGACGCCAATGTATGCTTTCGCTTGGGTCTGCTGTTTTCTCACAACCAGCGCTTATGGGCTTGCACAGGCTTCCTTCTGCTTCCAAAAGCAATCAAAACCGGCAGATTTTGCAGAAAGATTCATGAGAGAATCCTGAGAAATCCCCTCTTCCAACAGCCTAACGCCTGCTCTGACCTGCTGCTATTTTTTTGCAGCGGTAAGCAGTGATGTGCTGGTAAATTTTTAACAACAGGCTCTCTCCCCGGTCCACCTCGGCGCCCCCCCCCCCGTCCACCTATGCGCCCCCCCCCCAAAAAAAAAAAAATTGCAGAGCTGGCTATACCCGGGGGGGGGGGGCGGCCAACACATTACTCTCTCCAGGAAAAAAAAAATTAAATGATCCCAGGTTCCAACCTAATTCATGTTTAATATGGGATAAAATGCCATAAATAAGTAAATAAACATAAACTTTTAACGTTCAGCACCTGATTCTCAAAGTGGACATATTCCAAACACTATAATGAAAATAAAATTATTTTTTTTCTACCTTTGTTGTCTGGTGACTTTGTTTCTCTGATCATGCTGGTCCAGTATCTGATTCTGCTGCTCTCTATCTGTTCCCTTGACTCCGTTTCCAGGGCTTCCTTTCCATTTATTTCTTTTCTTTCCTCCTTTCTTCTTCATTTCTGGTCCTCCGCAGACTTGACTGTACAGTGGACCCAGCTTCTGCCTATTTTCTCTATCCATGTGCAGTTTCTCTCCTCACTTCCTTTTCCCTCATCTAATCTCCTTCCTCTATCTTCCCTCCATGTCCAGAATTTCTCTTGCCCTCCCCTCCATCCATGTCCTGAAACTCTCCTCTCTCCCCTGCCCCTCTCTATCCATCCATACCCAGCATTTCTCTCCCCTGCCCCCCTCTGCCCATCCATGCCCAGCAATTCTCTCCCCTGCCCCCCTCTGCCCATCCATGCCCAGCAATTCTCTCCCCTGCCTCCCTCTGCCCATCCATGCCCAGCATTTCTCTCCCCTGCCCCCCTCTGCCCATCCATGCCCAGCAATTCTCTCCCCTGCCCCCCTCTGCCCATCCATGCCCAGCAATTCTCTCCCCTGCCTCCCTCTGCCCATCCATGCCCAGTTCTCTCCCCTGCCCCCCTCTGCCCATCCATGCCCAGCAATTCTCTCCCCTGCCCATCCATGCCCAGCAATTCTCTCCCCTGCCTCCCTCTGCCCATCCATGCCCAGCAGTTCTCTCCCCTACCTTCTGCCCATCCATGCCCAGCAATTCTCTCCCCTGCCCCCCTCTGCCCATCCATGCCCAGCAATTCTCTCCCCTGCCCATCCATGCCCAGCAATTCTCTCCCCTGCCTCCCTCTGCCCATCCATGCCCAGCAGTTCTCTCCCCTACCTTCTGCCCATCCATGACCAGCAATTCTCTCCCCTGCCCCCCTCTGCCCATCCATGCCCAGCAATTCTCTCCCCTGCCCATCCATGCCCAGCAGTTCTCTCCCCTGCCCCCCTCTGCCCGTCCATGCCCAGTAATTCTCTCCCCTGCCCCCCTCTGCCCGTCCATGCCCAGCAATTCTCTCCCCTGCCCATCCATGCCCAGCAATTCTCTCCCCTGCCCCCCTCTGCCCATCCATGCCCAGTAATCCTCTCCCCTGCCCCCCTCTGCCCGTCCATGCCCAGCAATTCTCTCCCCTGCCCATCCATGCCCAGCAATTCTCTCCCCTGCTTCCCTCTGCCCATCCATGCTCAGCAATTCTCTCCCCTGCCTCCCTCTGCCCACCCATGCCCAGCAATTCTCTCCCCTTTCTCCCTCTGCCCACCCATGCCCAGCAATTCTCTCCCCTGCTTCCCTCTGCCCATCCATGCTCAGAAATTCTCTCCCCTGCCCCCCTCTGCCCATCCATGCCCAGCAATTCTCTCCCCTGCCTCCCTCTGCCCATCCATGCCCAGCAGTTCTCTCCCCTGCTTCCCTCTGCCCATCCATGCTCAGCAATTCTCTCCCCTGCCCCCCTCTGCCCATCCATGCCCAGCAATTCTCTCCCCTGCTTCCCTCTGCCCATCCATGCTCAGCAGTTCTCTCCCCTGCCTCCCTCTGCCCATCCATGCCCAGCAATTCTCTCCCCTGCCCCCCTCTGCCCATCCATGCCAGCAGTTCTCCTCCCTCCCCTGCCCTCCCGCTCCCATCCATGTGTAGCGATGTCCTTCGCCCCCCCCATCCTCCCCTGCCGCTCCCATCCGTCAGTTTCAATTACCTGCCTCGAAGCGCCGCATTATTTAAGGCCTGCCTGCTGCCCGTCTCCAGCTGCCTTCCCTGCTTGCTTCTCAGGAGTTCGGTTCGCGCCCTTAGTCCCGCCGCTGGAAAAGGAAATGACGTCAGAAGGCGGGAGTAAGGACGCGAACCAACTCCTGAGAAGCAAGCAGGGAAGGCAGGCAGCTGGAGAGACGGGCAGCAGGCAGGCTT
The DNA here is from genome assembly GCF_901765095.1 of Microcaecilia unicolor. Classification (NCBI taxonomy): domain Eukaryota; kingdom Metazoa; phylum Chordata; class Amphibia; order Gymnophiona; family Siphonopidae; genus Microcaecilia; species Microcaecilia unicolor. The sequence continues at coordinate 532,251,250 of NC_044033.1, read as the reverse complement.
TAGATAATGCGGCGCTTCGAGGCAAGTATTTGAAACTGACGGATGGGAGCGGCAGGGGAGGATGGGGGGAGCGAAGGACATTGCTACACATGGATGGAAGCGGGAGGGGAGGTAAGCATGGCGCCCTCCTGCCATGCTTACCTCGTGCAGTGGAGCCGGCTCGCCCCCTACAACAACTGGAGTGGAGGAGTGGCCTAGTGGTTAGGGTGGTGGACTTTGGTCCTGAGAAACTGAGTTGGATTCCCACTTCAGGCACAGGCAGCTCCTTGTGACTCTGGGCAAGTCACTTAACCCTCCATTGCCCCATGTAAGCCGCATTGAGCCTGCCATGAGTGGGAAAGCGCAGGGTACAAATGTAACAAAAATAAAATAGATACTATTGGAGATTCTACATGGAATGTTGCTACTATTGGAGATTCTACATGGAATGTTGCTACTCGGAGATTCTACATGGAATGTTGCTACTGTTGGAGATTCTACATGGAATGTTGCTATTCCACTAGCAACATTCCATGTACAAGGCAGCGCAGGCTTCTGTTTCTGTGAGTCTGATGTCCTGCACGTACGTGCAGGACATCAGACTCACAGAAGCAGAAGCCTGCGCGGCCACATTGGTGATCTGTAAGGGCCGACTTCTACATGGAATGTTGCTAGTGGAATAGTATCTCAAATAGTAGCAACAGTGGAGGAGTGGCCTAGTGGTTAGGGTGGTGGACTTTGGTCCTGGGGAACTGAGGAACTGAGTTGGATTCCCACTTCAGGCACAGGCAGCTCCTTGTGACTCTGGGCAAGTCACTTAACCCTCCATTGCCCCATGTAAGCCGCATTGAGCCTGCCATGAGTGGGAAAGCGCAGGGTACAAATGTAACAAAAAAAAAATAGATACTATTGGAGATTCTACATGGAATGTTGCTACTATTGGAGATTCTACATGGAATGTTGCTACTCGGAGATTCTACATGGAATGTTGCTACTGTTGGAGATTCTACATGGAATGTTGCTATTCCACTAGCAACATTCCATGTACAAGGCAGCGCAGGCTTCTGTTTCTGTGAGTCTGATGTCCTGCACGTACGTGCAGGACGTCAGACTCACAGAAGCAGAAGCCTGCACGGCCACATTGGTGATCTGCAAGGGCCGACTTCTACATGTGGAGGAGTGGCCTAGTGGTTAGGGTGGTGAACTTTGGTCCTGGGGAGCTGAGGAACTGAGTTTGATTCCCACTTCAGGCACAGGCAGCTCCTTGTGACTCTGGGCAAGTCACTTAACCCTCCATTGCCCCATGTAAGCCGCATTGAGCCTGCCATGAGTGGGAAAGCGCAGGGTACAAATGTAACAAAAAAAAAATAGATACTATTGGAGATTCTACATGGAATGTTGCTACTATTGGAGATTCTACATGGAATGTTGCTACTCGGAGATTCTACATGGAATGTTGCTACTGTTGGAGATTCTACATGGAATGTTGCTATTCCACTAGCAACATTCCATGTACAAGGCAGCGCAGGCTTCTGTTTCTGTGAGTCTGATGTCCTGCACGTACGTGCAGGACGTCAGACTCACAGAAGCAGAAGCCTGCGCGGCCACATTGGTGATCTGTAAGGGCCGACTTCTACATGGAATGTTGCTAGTGGAATAGTATCTCAAATAGTAGCAACAGTGGAGGAGTGGCCTAGTGGTTAGGGTGGTGGACTTTGGTCCTGGGGAACTGAGGAACTGAGTTCGATTCCCACTTCAGGCACAGGCAGCTCCTTGTGACTCTGGGCAAGTCACTTAACCCTCCATTGCCCCATGGAAGCCGCATTGAGCCTGCCATGAGTGGGAAAGCGCAGGGTACAAATGTAACAAAAATAAAATAGATACTATTGGAGATTCTACATGGAATGTTGCTACTATTGGAGATTCTACATGGAATGTTGCTACTCGGAGATTCTACATGGAATGTTGCTACTGTTGGAGATTCTACATGGAATGTTGCTATTCCACTAGCAACATTCCATGTACAAGGCAGCGCAGGCTTCTGTTTCTGTGAGTCTGATGTCCTGCACGTACGTGCAGGACGTCAGACTCACAGAAGCAGAAGCCTGCGCGGCCACATTGGTGATCTGTAAGGGCCGACTTCTACATGGAATGTTGCTAGTGGAATAGTATCTCAAATAGTAGCAACAGTGGAGGAGTGGCCTAGTGGTTAGGGTGGTGGACTTTGGTCCTGGGGAACTGAGGAACTGAGTTCGATTCCCACTTCAGGCACAGGCAGCTCCTTGTGACTCTGGGCAAGTCACTTAACCCTCCATTGCCCCATGGAAGCCGCATTGAGCCTGCCATGAGTGGGAAAGCGCAGGGTACAAATGTAACAAAAATAAAAAATTCCTCCTCCTCCTTTTTTTTTTTTTTTTTTTTTTGCTTAAAGAAATTTGGAAACTTTTTTTCCATTACTCCTGGCATCCAGCAGTCAGATTGAAGCTGAAAAGGGATGTAAGTATTTCCCTTGAGAGGGACTAAAATCTGGGGAACCTCTTTTTAGTGTGGATACAAGTGGTGTTTGTAGAGGGAGGCAGGGGGTGCGCACTGATTCGCTATGGCTTGGACACGCTCTTCTCGGGGATCACAGACCTGGCTCCCCAGTTAATTGTTCTAATAGCTGCTTTTCTTCTTTTTTCCAGATTGCCTCCTTGCACAGCTTCACTGGCTGCCTAAGCAACTTCCAGATTAATGGACAGGCTGTTTCCATAGCGCCCCAGACCTTCGGCGTCACTCCTTGTTTCGAAGGCCCCGTCGAGGTGGGAACATTCTTTTCAGCAGAGGGAGGATATGTGGTTCTGGGTGCGTATGCAGCTCTCTCTTAACTTCCTGGGTAACTTTTCCTTCCCTGTTTTGCCATACGAGGGAGTCAAAACAATGCAGACCTTCTCACCTGTTCACTTCCGAAATTTGGCCATCTGAAAGGGTCCTTGGCTGTGAGGTGAACGGCCATAAGGACTGGGACCTTTGAGAGTTCACTGCTGGCTTAGAGGTAGCTAACAAAGTTCAAGGATAGTTCAGTATCATAACACAGGTTCACATAGCAGAAGCATAGGTCCACACCTGGACCCAGAACCCAGAAAGTCAAGGCAAACCAAATATACGCAAGAGTAGCCCGAATCAAGAGATTGACATGGAAATTCTGGAGCTCAGGTCCAACTGTTATCATCAATGAACCTGCAAAGAGCAGTGTCAAAGGCAGGAAAGAAATGTCCCAGCCAATCTGAGCTGTGCTCCTGTTGGGCCTATCACTGAATACACAAGTTAAAAGGCAGGGAAAGCTAGCTACAAGGACCCACAGGGACAGCAAGCCCAGAAGCCCAAAGGGTGGAAATTCAACAAGTCAGTGGAAGATGTCTGATAGCTATAACAATAAGGCCACAGAAGTGGGGGGCCAAGGGTGGGGGTGTAATCACAGCTTCTGTCTTACAGAGCAAATGTACAATCTAGAAGGATGAGGAGAAGAGAACAGAGCACCATCTCTGGGTCTACGGTATCTAGACAGACCTTTAGGAAGGTTAGTACATAAGTACATAAGTAGTGCCATACTGGGAAAGACCAAAGGTCCATCTAGCCCAGCATCCTGTCACCGACAGTGGCCAATCCAGGTCAAGGGCACCTGGCACGCTCCCCAAACGTAAAAACATTCCAGACAAGTTATACCTAAAAATGAGGAATTTTTCCAGTCCATTTAATAGCGGTCTATGGACTTGTCCTTTAGGAATCTATCTAACCCCTTTTTAAACTCCGTCAAGCTAACCGCCCGTACCACGTTCTCCGGCAATGAATTCCAGAGTCTAATTACACGTTGGGTGAAGAAAAATTTTCTCCGATTCGTTTTAAATTTACCACACTGTAGCTTCAACTCATGCCCTCTAGTCCTAGTATTTTTGGATAGCGTGAACAGTCGCTTCACATCCACCCGATCCATTCCACTCATTATTTTATACACTTCTATCATATCTCCCCTCAGCCGTCTCTTCTCCAAGCTGAAAAGCCCTAGCCTTTAGAGATCTCCCTGGCTGTGCTCAGCTGTCTGGCTTCAAGGAGAATTGACCAGATTTGGGCTAAGCTACAGTTAAAGAGAACAATTTGGGATTTATTCCACTCAGTACCACCAGCAGAGAGAAGGGAACTCTTACTGCGTTTGCCAGTACAACAATTTAATCACACATAGGTGGTGCTGAACCATGTTAAAAGTCAAATCAGGGAGAAGTGCAGATGAAGGGCACCAAGCCAGGCCTGTGTCCTCCTTCCAATTCGGCTACTAGGATGGAGGGGGAATGCCAGGGCTAGGAGAGGCTGATGGCTCCTAGCACAACTTTTCAATTCAGCAGGAAAGAGCAGGAATGCTGGAGGGGCTGAGAGCCCTCCAACCTCAATTGTAAGTGCCACATAGGGAGGGAGGGAGAGAAATAGGTTCTGGACACCCAGATATAGGACTTCTCTGGCTCTACCTAGGTCTGGCTGCCAAAGTCAAGATTACACACCTGTCTCTCCACTCCCCCCCCCCCAGTTGACATTTGCCTCTAGCTATGCCCCTTTAGGCTTCCAAAGCCAGTTGGTTCTCAGCGGGGCTAATTTAGGCATCTGACTCCCTAAATTAGGCATCAGACCTCTTTCTGAAACTACCTCTATGTCACTAACCAGCTTATAATCGAAACTTTTCGCCGGCGATCTTCCGACACAAATCGGGAGATCGCCGGCGATTTTGCAAAAGCGGCTAAAAGCGTATAATCGAAAGCTGGCTTTTTAACAGCATCGCCGCTTTCCCGTCGCCTTGCCGGCGAAGGTTAAAGGGGGTGTGTCGCCGGTGAAGCGAAGGCGGGGCATGGGCGGGCGTGGGCATGGCTACCAGATGGCTGGCTTTCGGCGATAATGGAAAAAAAAAGCGGCGTTAAGCGGTATTTGGCCGGGTTTACTTGGTCCTTTTATTTTCACGACTAAGTCTCAAAAAGGTGTCCCAACTGACCAGATGACCACCGGACGGAATGGGGGATGACCTCCCCTTACTCCCCCAGTGGTCACCAACCCCCTCCCATACTACAAAAGTTAAAATGAAAACCTTTTTTGCCAGCCTGTATGCCAGCCTCAAATCCCGTACCCACCTCCATGACAGCAGAATGTGTTGTATCGTCTGACAACCTTTACCTGGTTGCGATGTGGCTCTTGGGTGAGTGTGACACCTTTTCTGTTAGGTGCCCTGCAGAGTCACATCAGCAATGCATTGTAGTGGGTGTAGGGTACTGGGCTATACTCCCATGGTGCTTTTCCCCCCTGCTAACTGAGTCAGAGTGTGCCCAGTAGTCCATGAGGTAGTGGCCATTTTTGTAAGCCAGTTTTAGATCCCTTTCATGTGTTGCCCACGTTAGAAAACGTTCTTACCTTGAATGTTGCTGAAAGAGGGCATTGTACAGCATTCTGCCAGCTCTGACCTACTGCTAATCTCAGTATCAAAGAGACTCCTTGCCAGTGGGGCACAACCACTGATCTGCAGTTAACTGTGAGTAAACGTGCTTATTCAAATAAAGCACTTTTTCAAAGACATTAGTCTTCTGGTGTCAACTGCTGTGCCAAGGTTATACAGCAGCAACAAGTCCTAGAGGCCTGAGTGTGTGCAGGGCCCTGGAGCACTTTTAGTGGGTGCACATTTGTGGGTAGGGGGTTTGGGGGGGGGCTCAGCACCCACAGTAAGGGAGCTATGCATGAGGGAGCTGTTTCTGAAGTCCACCACACTGACCCCTAGGGTGCCCAGTTGGTGTCCTGGCATGTAAGTGCACTACAAATGCTGGCTCCTCCCACGACCAAATGCCTTGGATGTCACCGGGTTGGAGATGGCCGACATTTTTTTCCATTATCGCTGAAAAACAAAACCGGCCATCTCGAAACCCAGCGACATCCAAGGCATTTGGCCGGTCTAAACCATATTATCGAAAAAAAAGATGGCCGTCCATCTTTTTGATAATACGGTTCCGGCCAGCTGTTGCGCCACCACCAAAATAGATCGCCGCCGTTCGATTATTCCCCTCCATGTTAACCTTAGCAATGGAACTTGGCTGAGGTACAGCTGGAAAAGCCAGAGAGAGAAGAACTTCAAACAGAGCTATGCATGGAGATGGAGAATGAATCTTGCCAAAACTGATCAGATTGTATATTTTTTTTTGTTACATTTGTACCCCGCGCTTTTCCACTCATGGCAGGCTAAATGCGGTGGGCAATGGAGGGTTAAGTGACTTGCCCAGAGTCAGATGGAGCTGTCTGTGCCGGGAATCGAACTCAGTTCCTCAGGACCAAAGTCCACCACCCTAACCACTAGGCCACTCCTCTAAAATTACTTTATATCTAAGATGAAACTGAAACAGGAATGTAGAACTCCCAAAAGCCAGCTGTGTTCATTTTTCATGTGCTGACAAAACTTGGTCCAGGAATTTGCTCTCTCTCTCCTCTGCTGGGCTTCTAGCTTAACGGGAACTGGTATGTACAGGATGATACCACCCTGAGCCTTCATTTTTAGCCAGCAGTAGTTTCCCCTGTTTTTTACCCTCTGACTTCTCCTGTCTGTCTGAGTTTTTGCAGGAGTGGTCATTGGCCAGAACCCAGTATGACCACTCGCAGATCTCACTCATAGGCCGTCAGTTATCAGATGCCCTAAGTTCTTTTCTCAGGTAAATATCACCTGAGCCTAGTCAATGGCTGTGACTTGCCCTCCCCTGCACCCCAGCAGTCGCATTTTTCAATAATTACAAATAAAAAATGAATACTGCAAAAGCCACCAATGTCTCAAAATATCCACTCTCACGCATGACGAATAGGAATACCCATGACTTTGGCCACCCAGGCACTGCAAAGACTATGCTATCTGTGCAGTTAAAGGTAAGACTACTACTACTATTTAACATTTCTAAAGCGCTACCGGGGTTACGCAGCGCTGTACAATTTAACAAAGAAGGACAGTCCCTGCTCAAAGGAGCTTACAATCTAAAGGACAAAAAGTGCAGTCAATCAAGGGCAGTCTAGATTTCCTGGATATAGAGGTACAATGGTTAGGTGCCGAAAGCGACATTGAAGATATGGGCTTTGAGCAAGGATTTGAAGATGGGCATGGAGGGGGCTTGGCGTATGGGCTCAGGGAGTTTGTTCCAAGCATGGGGTTAGGCGAGGCAGAAAGGGCGGAGCCTGGAGTTGGTGGTGGTGGAGAAGGGTACTGAGAGGAGGGATTTGTCCTGTGAGCGGAGGTTACGGGTAGGGGCGTAAGGGGAGATGAGGGTAGAGAGGTATTGAGGGGCTGCAGATTGAGTGCATTTGTAGGTTAGTAGGAGAAGCTTGAACTGTATGCGGTACCTGATCGGAAGCCAGTGAAGTGACTTGAGGAGAGGGGTGATATGAGCATATCGGTCTAGGCGGAAGATAACACAAGCAGCAGAGTTCTGAACGAATTGAAGGGGGGATAGATGGTTAAGTGGGAGGCCAGTGAGGAGTAGGTTGCAGTAGTCAAGGCGAGAGGTGATGAGAGAATGGATGAGAGTTCGGGTGGTGTACTCGGAGAGGAAGAGGCGAATTTTGCTGATGTTATAGAGGAAGAAGCGACAGGTCTTGGCTGTCTGCTGGATATGGGCAGAGAAGGAGAGGGAGGAGTCAAAGATGACTCCGAGGTTGTGGGCAGATGAGACGGGGAGGATGAGGGTGTTGTCGAATGAAATAGAGAGTGGAGGGAGAGGAGAAGTGGGTTTGGGTGGGAAGACAATAAGTTCGGTCTTGGCCATGTTCAGTTTCAGGTGGCGGTTGGACATCCAGGCAGCAATGTCGGATAAGCAGGACGATACTTTGGCCTGGGTTTCCACAGTGATGTCTGGTGTGGAGAGATAAAGCTGGGTGTCGTCAGCATAAAGATGATATTGGAAGCCAGGGCCGTGCCAACACGGTAAGCGAGGTAAGCATGGCAGGGGGGCGCTTCCCTCTGGGGGGCGCCGCCGCACCATGCTCACCTCGCTCGCCCTCCCCCCAACATCCCTTTTCTTTTTTTTTCTTTTTTAAATATACCTCCGTAGCGGTTCCGGCAGCGCAGCGTCAGTGAAGGAGGCGGCGCTCCCGACATCGCTAGCCTTCCCTTCGCTGTGTTCCGCCTTCTTCTGACGTCAAGGAAATGACGTCAGAAGAAGGCGGAACACAGCGAAGGGAAGGCTAGCCACGTCGGGAGCACCGCCTCCTTCACTGACGCTGCCGGAACCACTACGGAGGTAAATTTAAAAAGAAAAAAAAAGAAAAGGGATGTTGGGGGAGAGAAGAGGGCGGGCAGTTGAACAATGGGAGCGGGAGGGCAGGGGAGAGACGAGAGCATGGATGCGAGGGGGGGGTCATGGAAGGGAGAGAGGGGAATTGCTGGAAAAGGATGAATGGAGGGGGCAGGGGACAGAGGAGCATGGATTGGGAGGGCAGGGCAGGGCTCAGGGAGAGAGGGGAATTGCTGGAAAGGGATGAATGGAGGGGGCAGGGGACAGAGAAGCATGGATGGGCATGGATTGAGATGGCAGGGCTCAGGGAGAGAGGGGAATTGCTGGAAAATGATGAATGGAGGGGGCAGGGGACAGAGAAGCATGGATGGGCATGGATTGAGATGGCAGGGCTCAGGGAGAGAGGGGAATTGCTGGAAAATGATGAATGGAGGGGGCAGGGGACAGAGAAGCATGGATGGGCATGGATTGAGATGGCAGGGCTCAGGGAGAGAGGGAAATTGCTGGAAAAGGATGAATGGAGGGGGCAGGGGACAGAGAAGCATGGATGGGCATGGATTGAGATGGCAGGGCTCAGGGAGAGAGGGGAATTGCTGGATAGGGATGAATAGAGGGGGCAGGGGACAGAGGAGCATGGATGGGCATGGATTGGGAGGGCAGGGCTCAGGGAGAGGGGAATTGCTGGATAGGGATGAATGGAGGGGGCAGGGGAAAGAGGAGCATGGATGGCCATGGATTGGGAGGGCAGGGCTCAGGGAGAGAGGGGAATTGCTGGAAAGGGATGAATGGAGGGGGCAGGGGAAAGAGGAGCATGGATGGGCATGGATTGAGATGGCAGGGCTCAGGGAGAGAGGGGAATTGCTGGATAGGGATGAATAGAGGGGGCAGGGGACAGAGGAGCATGGATGGGCATGGATTGGGAGGGCAGGGCTCAGGGAGAGGGGAATTGCTGGATAGGGATGAATGGAGGGGGCAGGGGAAAGAGGAGCATGGATGGCCATGGATTGGGAGGGCAGGGCTCAGGGAGAGAGGGGAATTGCTGGAAAGGGATGAATGGAGGGGGCAGGGGAAAGAGGAGCATGGATGGGCATGGATTGGGAGGGCAGGGCTCAGGGAGAGGGGAATTGCTGGATAGGGATGAATGGAGGGGGCAGGGGAAAGAGGAGCATGGATGGCCATGGATTGGGAGGGCAGGGCTCAGGGAGAGAGGGGAATTGCTGGAAAGGGATGAATGGAGGGGGCAGGGGAAAGAGGAGCATGGATGGGCATGGATTGGGAGGGCAGGGCTCAGGGAGAGAGGAGAAATTGCTGGACATAGAGGGGAGGGAAGAAAGATGAAGGAGATGAAATGAGGGAAAAGGAAGAGAGGAGAAAAACTGCACATGGATGAAGAAAATAGGCAGAAGCTGAGGACCAGAAATGAAGAAGAAAGGAGGAAAGGAAAGAAATAAATGGAAAGGAAGCCCTGGAAACGGAGTTAAGAGGACAGATAGCAGCAGAATCAGATACTGGGCCAGCATAATCAGAAAAAGAAAGTCACCAGACAACAAAGGTAGAAAAAAATCATTTTATTTTCATTTTAGTGTTTGGAATATGTCCACTTTGAGAATTTACATCTGCTATCTTATTTTGCAATGTATAGCAATTCGTTTCTAAGAATATTGCTGACAATTCCTGTCAGTGTGGCAAGTGGTGAGCGATCATTTTCACGGGGGGGGGGGGGGGCGCCACCGCCACCGCCAACTGATAGTCTGCGGGGGGGGGGGGTGCCAACTGATAGTCTGCAGGGGGGCGCCAGAGACCCTAGGCACGGCCCTGTTGGAAGCCATGAGATGAGATCAGCGAGCCCAGGGAGGAGGTGTAGATTGAAAAAAGAAGGGGTCCAAGGACAGATCCCTGAGGAACTCCAACAGAGAGTGGGATGGGGGTGGAGGAAGAGCATAACAGATGCCAGCAGCTCTTCGCCTGGGGCCTGGACACTGCATGTTTAAGGGGGGTGGACTCAGGAGTAATGTCAGGACGTATTTTTTCACGGAAAGGTTGGTAGATACGTGAAATGCCCCCCCCCCCGGGAAGTGGTGCAGATGAAAACGGTAATGGAATTCAAACATGTGTGGGATAAACTACTACTACTACTTATCATTTCTATAGCGCTACTAGACGTAAGCAGCGCTGTACACTTGAACATGAAGAGACAGTCCCTGCTCGACAGAGCTTACAATCTAATTAGGATAAACACAAAGGAATCCTGTTTAGAAGGAATGGATCCACGGAACCTTAGCGGAGATTGAGTGGTGATGCTGGTAATTGGGAAGCGAAACCAGTGCTGGGCAGACTTCTAAGGTCTACGCCCTGATCGTGACTGAATAGATAGGGATGGGCTGGAGTGTAAATTTTAAGGAGCTTCGACGTTAGCTTCAGAACTTAGTACAATCAATTGCTTAATCCTATCAGCTAGGGGATGAAGCAGTACTGTAGGAATCCTTTATAGAATCACCTCTGATTACGTGTCACCTCTCATGTACATAAGTACATAAGTACATAAGTAGTGCCATACTGGGAAAGACCAAAGGTCCATCTAGCCCAGCATCCTGTCACCGACAGTGGCCAATCCAGGTCAAGGGCACCTGGCACGCTCCCCAAACGTAAAAACATTCCAGACAAGTTATACCTAAAAATGAGGAATTTTTCCAGTCCATTTAATAGCGGTCTATGGACTTGTCCTTTAGGAATCTATCTAACCCCTTTTTAAACTCCGTCAAGCTAACCGCCCGTACCACGTTCTCCGGCAATGAATTCCAGAGTCTAATTACACGTTGGGTGAAGAAAAATTTTCTCCGATTCGTTTTAAATTTACCACACTGTAGCTTCAACTCATGCCCTCTAGTCCTAGTATTTTTGGATAGCGTGAACAGTCGCTTCACATCCACCCGATCCATTCCACTCATTATTTTATACACTTCTATCATATCTCCCCTCAGCCGTCTCTTCTCCAAGCTGAAAAGCCCTAGCCTTCTCAGCCTCTCTTCATAGGAAAGTCGTCCCATCCCCACTATCATTTTCGTCGCCCTTCGCTGTACCTTTTCCAATTCTACTATATCTTTTTTGAGATACGGAGACCAGTACTGAACACAATACTCCAGGTGCGGTCGCACCATGGAGCGATACAACGGCATTATAACATCCGCACACCTGGACTCCATACCCTTCCTAATAACACCCAACATTCTATTCGCTTTCCTAGCCGCAGCAGCACACTGAGCAGAAGGTTTCAGCGTATCATCGACGACGACACCCAGATCCCTTTCTTGATCCGTAACTCCTAACGCGGAACCTTGCAAGACGTAGCTATAATTCGGGTTCCTCTTACCCACATGCATCACTTTGCACTTGTCAACATTGAACTTCATCTGCCACTTGCACGCCCATTCTCCCAGTCTCGCAAGGTCCTCCTGTAATCGTTCACATTCCTCCTGCGACTTGACGACCCTGAATAATTTTGTGTCATCGGCGAATTTAATTACCTCACTAGTTATTCCCATCTCTAGGTCATTTATAAATACATTAAAAAGCAACGGACCCAGCACAGACCCCTGCGGGACCCCACTAACTACCCTCCTCCACTGAGAATACTGGCCACGCAATCCTACTCTCTGCTTCCTATCTTTCAACCAGTTCTTAATCCATAATAATACCCTACCTCCGATTCCATGACTCTGCAATTTCTTCAGGAGTCTTTCGTGCGGCACTTTGTCAAACGCCTTCTGAAAATCCAGATATACAATATCAACCGGCTCCCCATTGTCCACATGTTTGCTTACCCCCTCAAAAAAATGCATTAGATTGGTGAGGCAAGACTTCCCTTCACTAAATCCGTGCTGACTTTGTCTCATCAGTCCATGTTTTTGTATATGCTCTGCAATTTTATTCTTAATAATAGCCTCCACCATCTTGCCCGGCACCGACGTCAGACTCACCGGTCTATAATTTCCCGGATCTCCTCTGGAACCTTTCTTAAAAATCGGAGTAACATTGGCTACCCTCCAGTCTTCCGGTATTACACTCGATTTTAGGGACAGATTGCATATTTCTAACAGTAGCTCCGCAAGTTCATTTTTTAGTTCTATTAATACTCTGGGATGAATACCATCAGGTCCCGGTGATTTACTACTCTTCAGCTTGCTGAACTGACCCATTACATCCTCCAAGGTTACAGAGAATTTGTTTAGTTTCTCATGCAGAAATTAATATGGGTGTTCACCTGTTGAAAGCTACCTATGGTAACACTCTCTCTTTCCCTTCAGGTGTTTCAGGGTCTGCTCACTTCCTGTGCTAATGTTCATGTTCTTCCCCTAGATGAGTCTGTTCGTTTGGGTCGCAAGTTGGAATTGGAAGTTCGCCCCCGCAGCAGCTCAGGGCTCCTGGTGCATGCACATAGCACGAGTGACGAGTACCTGAGTGTGTACATGAAGGAAGGACAGGTAAGGTATTCGTCAAATACGCTCAGGGCTGTAACTACTGGGATATTAAGAACATAAAAGTAGCCATACTGGGTCAGACCAATGGTCCATCTAGCCCAGTAGCCTGTTTTTCAAACAGTGGCCAAGCCAGGCCACAACTACCTGGCAGAAACCCAAATCATGGCAACATTCCATGCTACAAATCCCAGGGAAAGCAGTGGCTTCCCTTGTCTGTCTCAATAGCAGACTATGGACTTTTCCTCCAGGAATTTGTCCAAACCTTTTTTTAAACCCAGATACGCAAGTATTTCCATGTAACTTCCTCGACTGTCTCCTAGTCTTTGTACTTTTGGAACGAGTAAAAAATTGATTTATTTCTACTCGTTCTACACCATTCAGGATTTTGTAGACCTCAATCCTATCTCCCCTCATCCGTCTCTTTTCTAAGCTGAAGAGCCCTAACCTTTTTAGCCTTTCCTCATACGAGAGAAGTTCCATCCCCTTTATTTATTTATTATTACATTTGTACCCCCTGCTTTCCCACTCAAAGCAGGTTCAATGCAGCTTACATAGTAATATGGATTACAGGATTTTGATAAGAAAATAAAAGTTAAAGTTAAATATAACAGAATAACAAAAGTAACAGGTAGGTAGAGAAGGACAGGGGTGAAGGATTAGGAGAAGTGTGAGCAAGGGTAGAAGAGGCAGGAGGGGGATGGGTGCAGGATAAGCAAATGGAATTTTGGTTGGAAAGATAGTCAAGGTCATTGTCGTTGTCTCCTGGATATGTGATGGGTAGTAGGATTCATAGAATTAGTTTGGGTCATTAGGATAGGCTTGCTTGAACAGATAGGTTTTTAGTCTGGAATGCATCTGGACTGGGCTTCCAAGATGGTATTTTTGAATAACGTCCATGCCTGATTTAGTGTGCTAACTTCAGCAGTCGATCCTTTTAGTTTCTTTTTAACCACTTTCCTCATTTTATTATAGTCGCCATTTCGAAAATTAAATGCAGCTACAGTAGATTTCCTTTGCGGGTTCTTCCCAGATAGTAGCTGAAACTTAATCATGTTATGATCACTATTTCCCAACTGACCCGACACCGCCACTGTATATAATTTGCGTGCTCCCCCACCTATTCTGATCTCATACTCCCCCAGACTGCTCTTACACAGTCCAGGAATTAACGAACTCCATAATCAGAAGGACTCGCTGGGATATAAGAAGATAGTTTATTTCAATCTCACCAATAGCAGTACAGGCAAATCAGGTATTTGTATGGTTTGAACAGCAGTCCACGACACGTCTCTCTCTCTCCTGCCTTCTCCTCTCGCACTATGCCCTGCATGCCACCAAGGACCAGATCCAAAATGACTCTCCCTCTCGTCAGTTCCTGGACCAGTTGCTCCAAGAAGCCGTTGTTTATTACATCTAGAAATTTTATTTCCCTGGCACTCCCTGATGTAGCATTTATCCAGTCAATATTGGAGTAATTGAAATCACCCATTATTATAGCGTTGCCCAATTTGCCAGCTTTCCTAATCTCTGTAAACATTTCTTCATCCGTCTGTTTGTTCTGTCTCGGTGGATGGTAGTAGAGCCCTACAAGAATACTCCTTCCCTTCACACATGGAATTTCTATGCATAATGATTCCATGCTGCTGTTTCATGTACAATGTTTATTTTGTTTGACTCAATTCCCTCTTTAACATATAGCGCAACCCCCATCCCTCCAATTTGATCCTCTCTATGATTGCGATAAAATTTGTACCCTGTTAACACAGTGTCCCATTGATTGTTCTCTTTCCACCAAGTCTCTGAGATGCCTTTAGTGCTATATATTCTAACTCTCCCATCTTATTTTGTATACAGGCACTTCAAATTGTGTTTTTTCCTTTAATCTACAAACTGCTTAGAAATTGAAGGGGATAATGTGCATCCTTTATCCTGCTCTCTCATTAAGCACACCTGGCTTACTTTCAGCATTGTTGAAACCTCTCTACTGGGATTCCCTAAATGTCCAGTTTCAATAGTATTCTTCAAGGATACTCCACACCAAACCATATGCTCCTGGGTGCTGTCGACTTTCCCCCATTGTAGTTTAAAAGCTGCTCTATTTCCTTTTTTAAAGTTAGTGTAAGCAGCCTGGCTCCATCCTGGTTAAGGTTGAGCCCATCCTTTCATAACAGTCTTCCCCTTTCCCAGAATGTCACCCAGTTTCTAACAAATCTAAATCCCTCCTCCCTGCACCATCGTCTCAACCACGCATTGAAACTTTGGAGCTTTGCCTGCCTTTTGGGTCCTGCGCTTGGAACTGGTAGCATCTCTGAAAATGTGACTCTAGAGGATCTGGACTTCAGCTTTCTAGCTAAGACCCTACATTTGGCTTCCAGACCCTCCTTCCCACATTTTCCTAAGTCATTGGTACCCATATGTAGCAAGACAGCCGGCTCCTCCCCAGCACTATCTAAAATCCTATCTAGGTGACGCGTGAGGTCTGCCACCTTCACACCAGACAGGCAAGTGACCAGGCGATTCTCATGTCCACCAACCACCCAGCTATCCACATGCCTAATGATCAAATCACCAACTTCAACAGCTGTCCTAACCCTTCCCTCCTGGGCAGAACTTGGAGACATATCCTCGGTGCAAGAGGATAGTACATCCCCTCGTGGGCAGGTCCTGGCTACAGGAGTACTTCCTACTTCACCAGGGTGATGCTCTCCTTCTAGGAGACCTCCCTCCTCCAAGGTAGCACAGGGGCTACCAACCTGGAGGTGGGACTTACAACATCCCTGTAGGTCTCCTCTATGTACATGTACAGGTCTAAGGTTAGGTATATAAGCAGCATGTTGCAAATACATCGATCACTTGTAGTTATGCATCTAGGGAAAGGGAACTGAGACTTGATATACTGCCTTTCTGAGGTTTTTGCAACTACATTGAAAGCGGTTTACATATATTCAGGTACTTATTTTGTACCAGGGGCAATGGAGGGTTAAGTGACTTGCCCAGAGTCACAAGGAGCTGCAGTGGGAATTGAACTCAGTTCCCCAGGATCAAAGTCCACTGCACTAACCACTAGGCTACTCCTCCACTCATTCCACCAATAAGAGCCAACCTCATCAGTGATGTCACAATGGCTTGATTGCCCGATACAGTTCCCCAGGATCAAAGTCCACTGCACTAACCACCAGTCTACTTCTCCCACTCTAACCATCTAGGTTAGAGCTTCCCAAACTAAGGGTCACAACCTATGTTTGGGAGTATGACCTGGGTGAGGTCTCCACAGAGATATCATAGGCTACATATTATAGGGGGAGAGGGTGGTTACATGTTTTCTCTGGCAATGTAAATGGAGTTTCAGCCACAGAACGTTTGATAAGTGCTGATCTAGATGTTATATCTGGCTATTTGAGCATCAGCACACAGATGTATATGTTATACATTAGCTGAACATTTAAAGTTTTTGGTTCCTCTTGGTTTTGTGTAAATGGTTTTAATGATTAACTTGAATGTGTGTTTTCCCCCAGGTTGTCGTCCAGGTAAATAATGCCAATGGGAAGCTCTCAACCTCTGTCAGACTGAAGCAAGGACTGTGTGATGGACAGTGGCACCAAATTACAGGTGAGCAGGTTTGGATGAGACCCGGTGAGTCTGTAAAATAAGTGTGAGCATTGAAAGGTGATCTGCCCTAGCAGGGGAGAGATGGCGGGATAGAAGAGACATTCAAATACCTCAAAGGTATAAATCCAGCACAAGAATTAAATTTCTTCCAGAGGAAAGAATGTTCTAGATCAGTAGGTCATAAACAGGCTTATTTTCGAAAGAGAAGGGTGCCCATCTTTCGATACAAATCGGGAGATGGGCGTCCTTCTCGCAGGGTTGCCCAAATCGGCATAATCGAAAGCCGATTTTGGGCGTCCTCAACTGCTTTCCATCACGGGGACAACCAAATTTCACGGGGGCGTGTCGGAAGTGTAGCAAAGGCGAGACTGGGGCATGCTTAACACTACTACTACTACTACTTATCATTTCTAAAGCGCTGTGTAGCGCTGTACACCATACACAAAAGACAGTCCCTGCTCAAAGAGCTTACAATCTAGATAAGACAGGCAGACAGACAAAACAATTAAGGGTAAGGGAATAAATAGGTGAGGATAAAGGACAGGGCAAGTGAGTAGTGGTTAGGAGTCAAAAGCAGTGGTAAAGAGGTGGGCTTTAAGTTTGGACTTGAAAACGGCCAAAGAGGGGGCTAGACGTACAGGCTCGGGAAGTCTATTCCAGGCGTGAGGTGCAGCAAGATAAAAGGAACGGAGTCTGGAATTAGCAGTAGAGGAGAAGGGGACAGACAAGAGAGATTTATCTACAGAACGGTGTACTCAAGGGGGGGGGGGGCTTAGGGAGAGACGAGAGTGGAGAGGTACTGGGGAGCTGCAGAGTGAATGCACTTATAAGTCAATAAGAGGAGTTTGAATTGAATGCGGAAACGGTCCTCGACCGATAATGGAAAAAAAAAGGGCATCCCTGACGAGCACTTGGTCGACTTTTACTTTTACGACCAAGCCTCAAAAAGGTGCCCAAACTGACCAGATGACCACCGGAGGGAATTGGTGATGACCACCCCTTACTCCCCCAGTGGTCACCAACCCCCTTCCACCCTAAAAAAAAAATTCAAAAAAAATTTTTTACAGCCACTATTCCTGCCTCAAATGTCATACCCAGTTCCATCACAGCAGTATGCCGGTCCCTGGAGCAGTTTTAGTGGGTGCAGTGCACTTCAGGCAGGCAGACCCAGGCCCATCCCCCCCCCCCCCCCCACCTGTTACACTTGTGCTGGTAAATGTGAGCCCTCCAAAACCCACCTGAAACCCACTGTACCCACATGTAGGTGCCCCCCTTCATCCCTATGGGCTATGGTAGTGGTGTACAGTTGTGGGGAGTGGGTTTTGGGGGAGGGGGTTGTGGGGCTCAGCACCCAAGGTAAGGGAGCTATGCACCTGGGAGCTTTTTCTGAAGTCCACTGCAGTGCCCCCTAGGGTGCCCGGTTGGTGTCTTGGCATGTCAGGGGGTCCAGTGCACTACGAATGCTGGCTCTTCCCACGACCAAATGACTTGGATTTAGTAGTTTCTGAGATGGGCGTCCTCGTTTTCCATTATGGCCGAAAATCGGGGACAACCATCTCTAAGGTCGACCTAAATTTCGCGATTTGGGCGTCCCCGACCATATTATCAAAACGAAAGATGGACACCTATCTTGTTTCAATAATACAGGTTTCCCCGCCCCTTCGCTGGGATGTCCTGCGAGGACATCCTCAGGAAAACTTGGGTCCCCCTTTCGATTATGCCCCTCCACATATCCATGGGGCAGAATGTATTTCTCCACAAAAAGGGTGATTGTTATGATTCTGCTGGTTTGGCTGAGGGGGAGGGGGGATGTCTCTTCTGATTGGCTGCCAGGGGTTGTGCTGACGTCAGGGGATAGTACTTTAGCCTGCAGCTGAAGAGTTTCTCTGCTTTTGCGTTACTTACTTGGTGGTAACAGGAAAGCCTGATAGTTTTCTCTCAGAACGTGCTCTAGGTTCTGACAGGGATCTGTGTTGTATTAGAGTATTCTTTTCCTTCCCTCTGGGTTAGCTGCTGCTGCTGTGTGTGCCTAGCTCTGTAATCAGGGTCAGCTGCTCGTTTGTTTAGTGGGGGCTGGGCATTGCTCAGCCCTCCGGGGGAGGGGGGGGGCTCTGGGCTGAGTGAGAGTGTTCTCCTTTGTTTGTTTGTTTTAAGGATTTCTCTTCCCAGTGTCCCGGCCTGCTGGCTCAGTGAGTTTTACCCTTTGTGTACTGTGTGTATTGTATTCCTGCCTCTGCCAGTGTGCTTGTTGGATGGGCCCGCTCCCTCTCGGGAGGGGAAGCGTTCTCTCTGATTGTTTGTTGATTTATGGCACTCTCTCTCTGCTGGCTCTACAAGCTTAACCCTTTGTGTTCTGTGTGCCTCTGTCTACAGTGGGTTTGAGGCAAAGGCTTTCTGCCTTCCTTTTGTGTCTGGTTCCTCTGGCTTCTGCCTGGGGCTCCTACCCTGGGGGGGGGAGAGGGAGGTTGCTGTGTTAGTTCCCCTGTCCTGCGCTAGTCCCCTGGGTGGGCGTGGCCCGCTCTGGTCCTTTGTTTCCCCCTCTGCCCTATTGCTGGTGTTCAGCGCGTGTCTGGCATCTTGGGGCCCTCTGGGTTCTTTCACCCCTCCCTTTGTGTGATTGGGTTCCAGTTCAGCCGTGAGGCTCGCACGAGTGGCTCTGTGTGCGTGGGTTCTGGTTCGGCCGCGAGGCCCGCCTGTATGCCTATTTACCTTCTTCCTGAGGGACTGTGGGGAGGGGTAGCTTAGGGGGTATTGTGTAGCTGGGGTGTGCGGTGGTGGGTCGGTCTCCCCTTGGCCTGGGTCGGCGCCCTGCTGATCTCGGCCAGGGCCCAAGGGCTCATGACCAACCCAACGGATTACAGTGATGATGCCTGGAACAGATACAAAACTAGTGTAACCCAGATCTCGCTGCTGCCACTAGCTCAGTCCCCGGGGTTCACAGACCTGGGCCACAAACAGATATTTCCTATCGGTCTCTCTACTTACACAGTCACTGAGGTCACAATTCGGGAGTGGGTCAAAGGCCGGACTAGAGATCTAGAGCAATGGGGAGTAACGTTGAGGCTTCTCAGGGGTATTCTGCCAGTCCAGGGAGCAAGCGTCCTCACTCCTGCTCCAAAGAACCACACGGTGCCCCAAGGATTTTATTTTATGCAAAACTCAACTTTACTGAACTTGCAGGTAAACTGTCCTGCTGCCTGTAGCGCTTTCACATGGAGGTGAGAGGCGCTGTGATTTCAATGCAGGAGGCCCAGCCCGGTGGCAGACGGTCGAAGACGGAGGGCGGGTGGGACTGCGGCACCGGGCCCCCCTTGGAGTCCCGGGGAATTTTGTTCCCCCTGCCCCCACCTCTCGGCGGCCCTGGAGATCGGAACATTCCTCTGAGAGTTACAATAGTTGCTTTAGAGATAGGCAAAGACTTTGGTGGCTTCTTGTCTCCTAGATCTGGTTGAGGTTGCAAATCAGAAATGTGCTACTAGATAGCAGGGGATCAGTCCTCGCAGTGTTTTAAAGAGGAAGCAGGTCAGTTTGAAAAACACTCTCACCTCAATGGGGAGCCACTATAGTTTGATGTAGGTAGGGGAGACACTGTTGAATTTTGAAGATTAGTCTGATTGCCGTGTTTGAATGGTTTGAAGTCTCTTGAGTAAAGTTTTTGTGCAGCCCAGGTATATTAGGTTGTGGTAATCAAGAGATGATAGTACCAGCGCATGTACCAACCATTCATATTGGTTGAGTTCAAAGTACTTCTGAATGGTACGGAGTTTTCTCAATAGGTGGAAACATTTTTTGGCAAAAGCGTCAACTTGCGCTTCCAGAGAAAGAGCACAGTCGATTTGAACACCTAGGAGTTTAATGGTGTTCACTTGATTGACGGTAATTGACTTAGAGAGTTGGTCTGGTTTTGAGATGAAGCATAAAAATTTGGTTTTTTTCAGTATTGAGTTTTAGCCTGTGAACATGCATCCATTTTTCTAGTAGGTTGATGCATTGTCGGACCCTAGATACGTCTATTTTGAGAGTTGATTGTATGGTGATTAATACTGAGATTTCATTGGCGTAGATGTAGTGGAGAAAGACATTTTTGTCTAGCAGTGAGTTAAAGGAGGAGTTAAGGGAGGAAAACATTAAACAGAACAGGAGACAGGGGGGAGTCTTGGGGGATCCCGCATCTGTTGCTTCAGTTTAGGGATTAAGTCTGCATTTACTTTGACTCTGTATGATCTATTTTCCAAAGAAATCTCTGAATCACTTTAAAACATTGCCTGTGATTCCCATTTTCGAAGTTCCATAGTAGGAGAGTATGATCTACTAGGTCGAATGCTGAGGACAGAACTGATTGAGATGGTGGAAGAATATCATGCAAGTCCAAGAAGTGAGTGAGCTGTAGGGTTACCATTTCCTCCATTAATTTAGTAAAGAAAGGAATGGAGGCTACTGGTCTGTAGTTACAAACCAGTTGTCTAGGCTGGTTGGGGTCTTTTGGTATTGGTGTAATGATGATTTCGGACAAGCTTTTGGGGAAATATTCCTTGTGACAGTTGCTGATCGATCCATGAGAGGACATTAGCGTGGAATGTTGGTGGGACGGTGGTCATTGAGTGAGGAGGGCAGATGTCTAGTATGCAGTAGGAAGGACAGGGACACTAGTAAGTCAAAATCTTTGTTGGTGGTAGAGGGGAGTCCAGTTCTAAGCTTATTCACCTTCTCTTGGAAATATGTGGCTAGTTGGTTTGCCGAGGCAAGTTATTCCAGCAACATTCTGGAATCCTAAAAAGTAACAAGATTCCATGCAGCGTCTCAAAGAACAGCAACATTCTGGAATCCTAAAGAGTAGCAAGATTCCATGCGGAATCTCAAAGGGTAGCAACATTCTGAAATCCTAAAGAGTAACAAGATCCCATGCGGAATCTCAAAGGGTAGCAACATTCCATGTAGAACCCCAAAGAATAGCAACATTCTATTCAGAATCTCAAAGGGTAGCAACATTCCAGGCCGCCAATCCCATGGCAAGCAGTGGCTTCTCCCCAGGTGTACCTCAGTGGCAAACATGAGACCCATTCCCACTCACATTCTCAGCGCTGCACACTGAGCCGTTTGCTCCCCCCCACCCCATAAACCTTGCAGTCTCTTCCCTCAGCAGCACATACCAGGCCCATTGCCACCCACATGCTTCCCCTCTCAGTATCATCCATATCTCAGTGGCTAAGCCCCTTCATTACCCTGCCGTTCCCCTCTGTGCCACATGCCAACTTGTCCATGCCTTCTTTGCCCCTGGAACACACAGAAGACCCTTCTCATCTCTCTTCTCTTTGTTTTACAGTGAGCAGAGACTCCGATAAGGTGGAGTTGATGGTGGATTCAGAGGTGAGCCAAATGCTGGGTCCAGCCAACGCCATGAACCTGACAGAGCCTCTGTTTGTTGGCAGTGTGCCAGGTAAGCGTCCCAGATCCTACTACTGGAAACATCTCTCAAGCAGATCTAGCACTGGGTGAGCACTTGAAGCTTAATGCTGCCCTGTAGCCTCAGATATTGCTATATGTCTTCCACCCTTTGAGGAGATGAGTGGGGGATTCTGTGAGCCCTCCCGTAGGGGTTAGTACCGTTGTTGCCAATGATCTAATTTTAGAAGTTCATCGAGTGTGGGATGGGGAACTCCTTGGCCTTTTTATCTTGTGCTTTCACACTAGAGAATGACTCGGGCACAGGGTTCCACGGTAACCGCAGGGACAGGGTGGGGACAGATCCCATGAGAACGGGGTGCGGATGCGGACAGAGCCCTTGGGGACAGGGGACAAACTTTGTCCCCGTGTCATTTTCTACTTTGAAGCCTTTTAATGAACTAGACTGTTGTTTATGTTTTGAATGATGCAGACGATGATATTTTGATTTTTTTTTTGAAAAACAAACAAACATGCTGGCCACAACTGGCAAATTTTGCTTGGGGGATCCTGTACACTCCTGCTACCAGCACATCTTCTGAGAAGACAAGTTGCTTGTTTTTTATTTTTGTTTTCTACTTGTGATTTACACACAACAGTTGCACAGCATATTGTTCCTTTTTATACTTTAATGAAAAGATTTAAATAGAAAATCATAAGTGTTCAAGGCTTCTGCAGATGAGGACACAGCCCAAGAGGATGGGGTGGGGACAAAACCTGCGGTAACAGAGAAGGGACGGAGACAGTGTTGGATTATTTGTAGTAAATAATTAGCAGATTTTAGTACACACAGCTTCAGCTTTAGAAATGTTAATTTCTTTCTTCATCTCTCTCTCATTCACCCCTGAATAATTCACTGCTGAGTCACTTTAAAGTTGAAGTAACAAAACATCTGTTTACTCACAGTTTGTAGTTAGATTATAATCAGACAGGCTTATATATACATATTACTATACATTTGTATTATCAGCTCCTTCCATGTGCTTAGATGGTAATGGATGCTCACACCACCATAGATCCTCTCAGGTTAGGAGAGATCATGAGCTCCATGTGCTCCATGTGCTGCATGTGCTGCATCTAATCCCCACAGGAAGTTGCATAGCTGTGTGACCTCTCTAAACAATTCACATCAGAGGTCACAGAGTAATCACAGAGAAATAATAGGTGACAGGCAATGCATGTAAAATACAATACATTCCAACAAACCCCTTCTCATGCATAACTGTCATGCAATTATTTATTCATACAAAGTCCAAGCTTTATACGCAGATTCACAAAATGTTCTCTGGGTAACGGTTTGGTCATGATGTCAGCTGTCATCTCACTGGTGTGACAATAGTGTAGACTGATGACCCCTTCTTTCGCCAACTCTCGCACGTTGTGGTATTTCGTTGCGATGTGCTTGGTGCGTGACTGAACCTTGTCATTCTGTGACAGTCGGATGCAGCTCTGATTATCTTCCATTATCTGGATTGGTCTCTTTTCAGCTATTCCAAAATCCAGCATAAGTTTTTCAATCCACATCAGTTCTCTGCACGCTTCCGATACGGCCACGTATTCAGCTTCTGTAGAAGACAAACTCACAATACTTTGTTTATGACTGGCCCATGAAATTTGTACATTTCCATACATAAACACATATCCACTTGTGGATTTATAATCAGAATGATCCCCTGCCCAATCTGAATCACAGTAACATATTAGTTTTGGATTACTATTGGCTGAAATCTTTAATTTACAATCAATGGTACCCTTTAAATACCTTACCATCCTTTTAACTGCAGTCCAATCTGATTTGGTAGGTGAGCTGACCCTTCTGCTCAAAATTCCTACTGCATTTGCTATATCAGCCCTGTATGTGGTAGCTAGATATAAAAGCTTACCTATGGCTGATCTATATTGGATGTTATCTGGTAAAGGTTCTCTTACTGTTTCATCCTTCAGAAAATCAGTGATCATGGGAGTGCTTACAACTTGGGCATCTTGCATACCTAAACTTTCAATAAGCTCATTTATTTTCTGCTTCTGGCTTAGAAGATAAGAACCATCATTTTGTTTCTCAATTTCTATACCAAGATAGTATGACACATTACCAAGTTCTTTTATCTCAACATTGTGGTTTAAACACTTTACAATGTCCTTGTACTCTTGCTCACTTTTGCTTGCAATGAGCAGATCATCAACAAAAGCTAAAATGTATGCATATTGTCCATTTGTGCACCTAGTGTACAAGCATTTATCTGCTTCACCTTGCTTAAATCCTAAATTTGTCAATATTTCATGCAATTTTTCATTCCAACATTCTGCACTTTGCTTTAATCCATAAAGACCTTTGTTTAATTTACACACTAGCTGTCTTTGTTTTGTATTTATGAAACCTGTTGGCTGTTCCATGTACAAGTCTTCAGTTATATCTCCGTGAAGAAATGCTGTTTTCACATCAATGTGGTTGACTTGCATGCCTTTTGAGACTGCAATGCTTAGAAGTGTTCTAATTGTCGTGTGTTTCACTACAGGTGCAAACACTTCATCAAAATCTTCTCCATATTTTTGAAGATATCCCTTTGCCACTAATCTGGCTTTATACCTTTCCACTTTTCCTTGTGCATTCCTTTTTAACTTGAATACCCATTTGCATCCTATAGCTTTCTTGCCAGGAGGTAATTTTGTAAGAATCCAAGTATTATTTTTATCCAATGCATCAATTTCTTCTTGTGCAGCTTTATGCCATTCAGCAGCTTCTTCTGCTGGCATTTTCTCAATCTCATCCCATGTTAAGGGCTCTTGAGCTTCTGCTGACTTTGTTAGGTAAGACAGTCTTGGGGGTGGAACACCTTTGTTTTCCCTGGATGAGCGTCTGACAACAGGTTGGTCTGACCTTTCCGCATCCTCTAAATCTGAGAGTCCTTCTCCAATTGATTCCCCTTCTCCAACTGTACTGTCTTCTTCAATGATCCTTTCTGTGTCTGCTTCCTCTGCCTGTTCCTCGTTAGATACAGGTGAGTTGCTTTCAGACATCTGCCTTGGTATGGCATTTATATACACTGGCATGTCTATTATGGTTCTAGTTTCATATTCTGGATGATAAGGCTCATCTGGGATAATCCAGCCTTTATCAACCCTTTTGTTTTCATCAAAATATGTAACATGTCTTATGCCAACAATGCCAGTTTTCAGATTCAAAATTCTATATCCTTTGTGTCCTGGAGCATAGCCAACTAAAATGCCCCTTTCTGTTGTGGAATCCAGCTTATGCCTTTTTTGCTTTGGTACATGAGCATATGCTGTACTTCCAAATGTTCTTATGTGTGACAGGTTTGGCTTCCTACCATGCCATGTCTCATGTGGTGTGCGCTCAGCGCCTTTAGTTGGCATTCTGTTTTGTAGGTACACTGCTGTGAGAATGGCTTCCCCCCATAGTCTTTTAGGGAGATTGCTATCTGACAGCATACATCTGGTCATTTCCACAAGTGACCTAAATTTTCTCTCTGCAACAGAATTTTGCTCTGGTGTATAAGCTACTGTTGTGATATGTTGAATGCCTTCTTGTTCTAGAAATGTGCGCATGCTTTGTGAAGTGAACTCACCACCATTGTCGGTCTGAAGAACCTTTGGTTTTCTTTCAAATTTATTGCTCACCATGGTTACGTATTTCTTCAGCATGTCTGTGACTTGACTTTTTTCTTTCAGCAAATAGGCCACACAATATCTAGAGAAATCATCCAAGAATATTAGCACAAATCTGTTATTTCCCAATGATGGGATATTAAACGGTCCACATAAGTCACTGTGTATTAAGTCCAGCACTTTATTACTCCTATTTCCTGTGTATGCAGGAAATGAGGGTCTCACACCTTTTTGAGTAACACAGTCTATGCATTTCTCCATATTACCAGCATCTGCACTTATCTGAATGCCGGTGGCCAGTTGCTTACTGTAAAGATCCTGGATCACCTTAGAATCACGATGTCCCAGGCGGCGGTGCCAGATTTCCAGACTACATTTTCCATCATTCTTCCTTACTTGCGCCATATGTGAGGCTTCACCTGAAATGCTCAGTTTATAAACATCATTATGCATAAAAGCTTCAGCATACACTTCATCATTTTTAGAGATTGTGCACTTACTGTTTTCAAAATGAATCACAAATCCCTTCTTATCTAATGTAGATACACTAAGCATATTGCAAACTGCTTGGGGAATATACAAGACATCACTTACAGGAATTTCTTTAACTTCATTAGACACTTTGCATTTTAAGAATCCAATACCTTTTGCTTGGATCTTAGCAGTCCCTGCGTTTGCAGTTTTAAGAATACCTTCCTCTGGACACATTTCCTGAAAGAAATTCTTACAATTGGTTAAATGGCATGTGCTCCCCGAATCCAAAATCCAAGTACTTTCATTTGAATTATTATTTACCATAGTCAAAGATTTTTCTGCCATTAGAAAGCCCTTGTGTTTATCTTTGTCCTTCATACATTTCCTGGTTTGAAAATTCTTTAGTTCCATTGGCTTAGGTGAGCTAGAGGGAGTGTTTTGTGTTTCCTTACACCATTTAGATACATGTCCCTCCTTTCCACATGAGTAGCAAATCAGCTTGCCCTTGGGTGGAGTTTTCCCATAGCTCCGCCTTCCTCTGTTCTTTGCCAAGAAATTTGTTTCATTTCTCTCTGACTGACTTTGAGAACACATCTCCTCAGAATCATTTATTATGCATTCCTGCCTTAGTTTTGATGTTGTCTGTTCAAAAGATTGCCCTTCAATGGCCTCATTTACAGACCTAAAAACATCAAACTTCTTTGATAGTGAGGTAAAAAGAAATGCTCTTTTCAATGCATCACACATGGGAATTCCAGAAAGTTCTAGCTTTTGAAATGAAGACATAAGATGCATAATGTGATCATTACATTTACTTTTATCCCTTAATTTGGTTTCATTCAACTCTGCCAGCCAAATTGGTTGCTGCTTTGCATATGTAGTTGCATACATAGTTCTCAGCTTACATAAAATGTCCTTTGGTGTATCTTTTCCCTCCACTAATATGGCTTGTTTCTCTGAGAGAGCTTCCAAAAGCATGCACTTCACATAATAGTTTGCATTGTCCCATTCAGCCATATTTTCAGCTGTTCTGTCTTGGTCTAAGCATATATTTAATCTTTTTGCTCGAAGGAGACATATGAATCTTAATTCCCACTGCCGATAATTAAACTCAGTTAATTTAGGCACCTTGAGAGAATAGAACAATGGTGAATTTCTTCCCTCAGCCATTTTCTTAGCCTTCTGTCTGCTGTGTGGGGGGAGAGAGAGACAGACTGAATCTTTCCTTTAAAACTTAAGAGAAAAATGTGGCCTTTTTTTCTGCCTGGTAATATTTCTCTTCTTTTTCAATTCCTGGACCCTGGGCCCATAACCCTTTTGTTGGATTATTTGTAGTAAATAATTAGCAGATTTTAGTACACACAGCTTCAGCTTTAGAAATGTTAATTTCTTTCTTCATCTCTCTCTCATTCACCCCTGAATAATTCACTGCTGAGTCACTTTAAAGTTGAAGTAACAAAACATCTGTTTACTCACAGTTTGTAGTTAGATTATAATCAGACAGGCTTATATATACATATTACTATACATTTGTATTATCAGCTCCTTCCATGTGCTTAGATGGTAATGGATGCTCACACCACCATAGATCCTCTCAGGTTAGGAGAGATCATGAGCTCCATGTGCTCCATGTGCTGCATGTGCTGCATCTAATCCCCACAGGAAGTTGCATAGCTGTGTGACCTCTCTAAACAATTCACATCAGAGGTCACAGAGTAATCACAGAGAAATAATAGGTGACAGGCAATGCATGTAAAATACAATACATTCCAACAGACAGAACCCACAGGGATGGGGTGAGGGATGGGGACAAACTTCGTCCCCGTGTCATTCTCTATTTCAGACTTACAGATGTTGGGGAGGTGAGGGATAATAGAACAGAAAAATGGTTTAGGTATAGCCATTACTTTTGGGGCAGCTGACTGTGTTCCACGTTTAACTTGCAGATAAGAAACAACTGTGTGCTTTGTACAACAGTCTCTTTTTGGTTTAATTTATACCTAATAAAGAGAAGTTACAAATAAAAATTGCAAGTGGAACTGGGGTACTGACCTGGGTTGGCTACACTGAGGATTTCGTAGATACGAGACGCTGATCTGAGTATCTCCAGACACTGTTCAGAGTGAATTTTAAGGGCTGCAAAATTCCAGAAGAGACAACCGGAGAGTTGTTTTTGTAAATGTTCCAACACTGTTAACCATAAGGGTGTCTACATACTAATATACAAAACCATCCGATGTATAAATAGAATAAGAATCCACTACATGGTGAGAAGACTCCTGACGCAGGCCTGACTGGCTGAAATATAGCTGTGTCGAGTCCTGTTCTCCCTATTTTTGTATTTTTTTATGGTTAATAAATTAGCTTTTTAAATTTTCACATCGGAAGTGTCGTCTTTATTACATATATCTTTTTATTTTTATTTATGTTTTTCTTTTTTATTTCAATTTTTTTATTTTTTTGGTTAATCATCTTCGCTGTTTTGTCTATTGGCTACACTGAGACAGTGACGGCTCAACTCTACAGACAGAGATTTAGGGCTACCCCAGGCCACCAGAAAGGAAGATGTAAGGGGGAGAGAAAGCTCTCATGCAAAGTACGTCTGCCCCGATCCAAATATTCTATAGTTGGAACACATAAATTGGCCACATGTTACTAGCCTGTTATTCTGTAGGATTCTGGACATATATCCTAAATAAAGACGTTTTGTAGTAGACAGTAATAAGGAAAATACCTCTTGGTCCAACCTTGCAGCTTGAAATAAAAATAAAGTGTCCATAATGTTTAACCTCTTCTTATTTTTTTTAAGACGGTTAGATAAATGGATTAACATTTCAGGTTGGTTTTGTGGATACCGAAAAAACCAAAAAGGTCCAGTAAATATGAAGGAAACAGACCATAAATCACCTTATACAGCAAGCAGCAAAATTTTAAAAAGACCTTGGCATATGGGGAGTCAGTTCGTCCCTCATTTCCGCTGACTGGTAACCGGAGCAGCGTGGGACAGGAGATTGAGGTGGGGTGAGTCAGCGGGTGACCGGCGCCTGGGAGTGCTGCCACTCAATTGCAGCTCTTTCCCGCTAGCGTGGGGAGTCAGGAGACCTGGGGCAGCTGACCCACAGGCCCTGATGGTGACCCGTCTGAGAGGAGCTTGGGGAGCCAGATGACCTGGGGTAACTAATCCCTAGGCCCTGGTGTTGATCCTCTCCCTTAGACCATTTTCATACTGTCGTGATCCCTGCTGGCTCTGGTCCTTGCCTTGCCCTGCCATCAGCTTGCTCTGGTCCCTCGGCCCTAGCCTGTCCCAGTCCGCTGCTCTGAGGGCGGCGAGTGTAGCAGTCCAGCTGCTCCAGCTTGCTCCGATCCGCGCGATCCAGCTTCTCCCTGCTTGCCTGCCCCGGTCCATCTACCCCAGCTTGCTCCAGCCTGCCCGATCCTGCCTCTCCCTGCCTGCTCCAGTCCATCAGCTACAGCTTGATCCAGTTCACCTGATCCAACTTCCTCCTGCTTGTTCGTCTACTCCAGCTTGCCTGATCCTGCTTCTTCCTGGCTGCTCCAGTCCATCGGCTCCAGCTTGTTCCATCGGCTCCAGCTTGTTCCAGTTCATCTGATCCAGCTACTTCCTGCTTGTTCGTCTATTCCAGCCTGCCTGATCCTGCTTCTCCTTGGCTGCTCCAGTCCATCGGCTCCGGCTTGTTCCGGTGCACCTGATCCAGCTTCTTCCTGCTGGTTCATCTACTCCAGCCTGCCCGATCCTGCTTCTCCCTGGCTGCTCCAGTCCATCGGCTCCAGCTTGTTCCAGCCCGTCTACTCCAGCTTCTCCCAGCCTCTTCCAGTCCGTCTGCTCCAACTTGTTCCAGTCCGCCTGACCCAGCTTCTCCCTGCTCCCACCAATCCATCTGCTCCAGCCTGCTTGTTCCAGTCCATCAGTTCCAGCGTGTTCCAGTCCGCCTGATCCAGCTGCTCTAGCGTGTTCCAGTCCACCTGCTCCAACGTGTTCCAGTCCGCCAGACCCAGCATCCCCCTGCTCGCTCCAGTCCATATGCTCCAGCCTGCTTGTTCCAGTCCATCTGCTCCACCATGTTCCAGTCCATCTGCTCCACCATGTTTCAATCCGCCTGATCCAGCCCCTAGCCAATCAACCTGCCTGCTAGCCAATCACCTGTTCCTGCCTGCCTGCTAGCCAATCAACCTGCCTGCTCAGCCATTGACTTACCTACCTGCCTGCTAGCTCTTCAGCCATTGACTTACCTAATCGCCAACCCAAAACCTAGCTTCAAGCCCTATCTATCTGCTTAATACTTCAGTCATTACATACTCACCCTTTAACAGCTGTTAACTGCTTAACATCTCAGTCACTATATAGTCACCTGTTACACCTCAGTCACTACCTATGGCCCCTGTCCATGTTCTCTTCCTTGCCCTGTCCCTTCCTAATCTTCTTTCCCCCCCACTCCCACTGTCTACCATTAGAACTACCCGCTGCCCTCCCACCCTGCCCGCCACCGCAATACCCTATTCACCTCCATCTCTCACCTCACCATCCCTCTTGTCCCCCTCCTCCTTCCTGGCTCTCAACCTTCGGCACTTCCTTCCTGCCATTAACCCATCCCCTTTCCTCCTAAGTACACCCCGTCTTCGTCGCCCGACCTCCCCCACCCTCCTCCGCACTCTCCTGCTCCTCCTCCTGCTATCCGCAGGAGACATTAACCCTAATCCAGGTCTCCCCACCTGTCCCCATCCTATCCTTGTGAACGATCCCGGGATGTCTCCAATCTCGTCTCTATTCCCCTCCTTCCCCCCTCCTCCCTCCCCTTCTCATGCGCCTTGTGGAATACCCACTCAGTCTGCAACAAACTGCCTCTCACCCACGATCTCTTTATCTCTCGCTCCCTTCAACTGCTTGCCCTAACCGAAACCTGGATCTCCCCGGAAGACTCTGCCTCAGTTGCAGCCCTCTGCCATGGACTTCTCCCACACGCCCCGCCCAATTGGCCGTGGCGGAGGCGTTGGGCTACTACTATCACCCTCCTGTAGTTTCCAACCCCTCCACCTACCGCAGTCTCACTGCTTCCCATCCTTTGAA
This sequence comes from Microcaecilia unicolor, assembly GCF_901765095.1. Lineage (NCBI taxonomy): Eukaryota > Metazoa > Chordata > Amphibia > Gymnophiona > Siphonopidae > Microcaecilia > Microcaecilia unicolor. The sequence goes on along the minus strand of NC_044033.1, from coordinate 532,220,282 downwards.
GCCCATTCCATCCGGCTATTCTACCCGCTACCACTCAGAGTGGCAGTCATTTACCGCCCCCCGGATAAATCCTTCCCTTCCTTCCTTACCGACTTTGATGCTTGGCTCTCTGTCTTTCTTGACCCCTCATCTCCGTCCCTCATTCTCGGAGACTTTAACATACATGCTGATGACCTATCCGACCCCCATACTTCTAAGTTCCTCACCCTAACATCCTCCTTCAACCTCCAGCTGTGCTCCACCACCCCTACTCACCGTGACGGACATCGTCTTGACCTCGTCCTCTCCTCCTCCGGCTCACCCTCCAATTTCCACGTCTCAGCTCTTCCTCTCTCCGACCATCACCTGATCACATTCACACTTCGTCACCCCCCCCCCCCCTCCACCCCGTCCAACTTTAACCACCACCTCCAGGAACCTCCAGGCTATTGACCCCTCCACCCTATCATCTACTATCTCTAATCTCCTCCCCTCCATCACGTCCTTCGTAACTGTCGACAAAGCGGTCTCCGCTTACAATACCGCTCTCTCCTCTGCTTTGGACACCCTCGCGCCATCCATCTCCCGTCCCACAAAGCGCACCAATCCCCAGCCCTGGCTGACTCCTTGCATCTGTTACCTTCGCTCCTGCACCCGATCCGCTGAGCGCCTCTGGAGGAAATCTCGTACCCTTTCAGACTTCCTCCACTACAAATTCATGCTATCCTCCCTCCACTCCTCCCTATTCCGTGCAAAACAGGACTATTACACCCAATTGACCAATTCTCTCAGCTCCAACCCTCGTCGTCTCTTCACCACTCTTAACTCCCTCCTAAAAGTGCCCCCCGCTCCTACTCCCCTTTCTCTCTCTCCTCAATCACTGGCCAACTATTTCCACGACAAAGTGCAAAAGATCAACCTTGAGTTCACGACCAAACCACCACCTCCCCTTCACCCTTTAACCCTCTCCCTCAACCAACCTACCCAGGTCTCCTTCTCCTCCTTTCCTGAGATCACCGAGGATGAAACTTCCCGCCTTCTTTCCTCCTCGAAATGCACCACCTGTTCCTCTGATCCAATCCCCACCAACCTACTCAACACTATCTCCCATACTGTCACCCCCGCAATCTGTCGCATCCTGAACCTCTCTCTCTCCACTTCAACTGTCCCTGACACCTTCAAGCACGCCGTTGTCACACCTCTCCTCAAAAAACCTTCACTTGACCCTACCTGCCCCTCCAACTACCGCCCCATCTCTCTTTTACCCTTCCTTTCCAAATTACTTGAGCGCGCCGTTCACAGCCGCTGCCTTGATTTTCTCTCCTCTCATGACATCCTCGATCCACTTCAATCCAGTTTTCACCCTCTGCACTCGACAGAAACAGCACTCTCTAAAGTTTGCAATGACCTGCTCCTGGCCAAATCCAGAGGTCATTACTCCATCCTCATGCTCCTCGATCTTTCCGCCGCGTTTGACACTGTCAACCATGATTTACTTCTTGCCACGCTATCCTCTTTTGGGTTCCAAGGCCCTGTCCTCTCCTGGTTCTCCTCTTATCTCTCCCACCGCACCTTCAGGGTACACTCCCATGGATCTTCCTCCACTCCCATCCCACTATCTGTTAGAGTTCCCCAGGGATCTGTCCTTGGACCCCTTCTCTTCTCAATCTACACCTCTTCCTTGGGCTCGCTGATCTCGTCTCATGGTTTTCAGTATAATCTTTATGCTGATGACACCCAGCTGTACCTCTCCACACCTGACATCACCGCAGTGACCCAGGCCAAGGTATCTGCCTGTTTATCCGACATCGCGGCATGGATGTCCAACCGCCACCTGAAGCTGAACATGTCCAAGACCGAGCTCCTCGTCTTTCCTCCCAAACCCACTTCTCCTCTTCCTCCACTCTCTATCTCTGTTGATAACACCCTCATCCTCCCCGTCCCATCTGCCCGCAACCTCGGAGTCATCTTCGACTCCTCCCTCTCCTTCTCTGCGCATATCCAACAGACTGCCAAGACCTGTCGCTTCTTCCTCTTCAACATCAGCAAAGTTCGCCCTTTCCTCTCTGAGCACACTACCAGAACTCTCGTCCACGCTCTCATTACCTCTCGCCTTGATTACTGCAACTTACTGCTCACCGGCCTCCCACTCAGCCATCTATCCCCCCTTCAATCAGTTCAGAACGCTGCGGCACGTCTTATATTCCGCCAAAACCGATATACTCATAACACCCCTCTCCTCAAATCACTTCATTGGCTTCCGATCAGATATCGCATACAATTCAAGCTCCTCCTCCTTACCTACAAGTGCACTCAGTCTGCGGCTCCTCACTACCTCTCCACCCTCATCTCCCCCTATGTTCCCGCCCGTAACCTCCGCTCACAGGACAAAGCCCTTCTCTCAGTACCCTTCTCCACCACTGCCAACTCCAGGCTCCGCTCATTCTGCCTTGCTTCACCCTATGCCTGGAACAATCTTCCTTCAACCATACGCCATGCCCCCTCCCTACCCATCTTCAAATCTCTGCTTAAAACTCACCTCTTCAATGCTGCCTTCGGCGCCTAACCGCTCGAGATAGATAGAATGCCCCAATCTATCCACCCTATCAGATTAACTGTTCACTCGTCCTCCAGATTGTTCACTTGTCTTTAGATTGTTCTCTTGTCTTTTAGATTGTAAGCTCTTTGAGCAGGGACCGTCCTTCTATGTTTAAATTGTACAGCGCTGCGTAACCCTAGTAGCGCTTTAGAAATGCTAGTTAGTAGTAGTAGTAGTGGTTTTTAGATAAAACAAAGACACACAGTCTTGACTTCTTCAAAGAAAAAATTAAGCGTAAAGTTTGGAGCTTTTTCACTATATACTTTGAACCTGACCAAGTACAACAAACAGATGCGAGCAATTTTCAGAGTGAAAGTATGTGCACTCTCACTTAGAAAACTGGCAGAAAGTGCACAGCTGGATTATACACCCAGCCTTTGCAGTAATGTGGGCAGTATGAGTGAGGAATCAAGAGTCAGAGTTCGGCCAGATCACCTACTTCTCATCCTGTAGCTGCTCTTCTCCACCTGCTCCTCAGCCAGGAACTGCAGTTGTCCACCTGCTCCTCATAAGAACATAAGTGTTGCTATACTGAAACAGACCAAAAGTTCATCAAGCCAAGCATCCTGTTTCCAACAGTGGCCAATCCAGGTCACAGGTACCTGGCAAGATCCCAAAGCAGTAAAACAGATTTTATGCTGCTTATCCTAGAAATAAGGTGTGTTTTTTCCCAAGTCCATCTTAATAATGGCTTATGGACTTTTCTCGTAGGAAATTATCTACACATTTTTAAACCCTGCTAAGCTAACAGCTTTTAGCACATTCTCTGGCAACAAATTCCAGAGTTTAATTACATGTTGAGTGAAGAAATGTTGACATACCTTAGTTTATTATCTATGTTATTTTTGAAACCACCTAGGTTTTTTAGGTGGTACATAAGTTTATTAAATAAATATTTTCTACGATTTGTTTTAAATTTAGTAGCTTCATTGCATGACCCCTAGCCCTAGTATTTTTGGAAAGCGTAAACAGACGCTTCACATCTACCCGTTTAACTCCACTCATTATTTTATAGACCTCTATCATATCTCCCCTCAGTCGCCTTTTCTCCAAGCTGAAGAGCCGTAGCCACTTTAGCCTTTCCTCATAGGGAAGTCGTCCCATCCCCTTTATCATTTTCGTCGCCCTTCTCTGCACCTTTTCTAATTCCACTATATCTTTTTTGAGATGTGGTGACCAGAATTGAACAGAATATTCGAGGTGTGGTCACACCATGGAGCAATACAAAGGCATTATAAAATCCTCATTTTTGTTTTCCATTCCTTTCCTAATAATACCTAACATTCTATTTGCTTTCTTAGCCGCAGCAGCACACTGAGCAGAAGGTTTCAACGTATCATCAATGACGACACCTAGATTCCTTTCTTGGTCCGTGACTCCTAACGTGGAACCTTGCATGACGTAGCTATAATTCGGGTTCCTCTTTCCCACATGCATCACTTTGCACTTGCTCACATTAAATGTCATCAGCCATTTAGACGCCCAGTCTCCCAGTCTTGTAAGGTCCTCTTGTAATTTTTCACAATGCTCCCGCAGTTTAATGACTTTGAATAACTTTGTGTCTGTTGGATTATTTGTAGTAAATAATTAGCAGATTTTAGTACACACAGCTTCAGCTTTAGAAATGTTAATTTCTTTCTTCATCTCTCTCTCATTCACCCCTGAATAATTCACTGCTGAGTCACTTTAAAGTTGAAGTAACAAAACATCTGTTTACTCACAGTTTGCAGTTAGATTATAATCAGACAGGCTTATATATACATATTACTATACATTTGTATTATCAGCTCCTTCCATGTGCTTAGATGGTAATGGATGCTCACACCACCATAGATCCTCTCAGGTTAGGAGAGATCATGAGCTCCATGTGCTCCATGTGCTGCATGTGCTGCATCTGCCCCCACAGGAAGTTGCATAGCTGTGTGACCTCTCTAAGTAATTCACATCAGAGGTCACAGAGTAATCACAGAGAAATAATAGGTGACAGGCAATGCATGCAAAATACAATTACATTCCAACAAACCCCTTCTCATGCATAACTGTCATGCAATTATTTATTCATACAAAGTCCAAGCTTTATACGCAGATTCACAAAATGTTCTCTGGGTAACGGTTTGGTCATGATGTCAGCTGTCATCTCACTGGTGTGACAATAGTGTAGACTGATGACCCCTTCTTTCACCAACTCTCGCACGTTGTGGTATTTCGTTGCGATGTGCTTGGTGCGTGACTGAACCTTGTCATTCTGTGACAGTCGGATGCAGCTCTGATTATCTTCCATTATCTGGATTGGTCTCTGTTCAGCTATTCCGAAATCCAGCATAAGTTTTTCAATCCACATCAGTTCTCTGCACGCTTCCGATACAGCCACATATTCAGCTTCTGTAGAAGACAGACTCACAATACTTTGTTTATGACTGGCCCATGAAATTTGTACATTTCCATACATAAACACATATCCACTTGTGGATTTATAATTAGAATGATCCCTGCCCAATCTGAATCACAGTAACATATTAGTTTTGGATTACTATTGGCTGAAATCTTTAATTTACAATCAATGGTACCCTTTAAATACCTTACCATCCTTTTAACTGCAGTCCAATCTGATTTGGTAGGTGAGCTGACCCTTCTGCTCAAAATTCCTACTGCATTTGCTATATCAGCCCTGTATGTGGTAGCTAGATATAAAAGCTTACCTATGGCTGATCTATATTGGATGTTATCTGGTAAAGGTTCTCTTACTGTTTCATCCTTCAGAAAATCAGTGATCATGGGAGTGCTTACAACTTGGGCATCTTGCATACCTAAACTTTCAATAAGCTCATTTATTTTCTGCTTCTGGCTTAGAAGATAAGAACCATCATTTTGTTTCTCAATTTCTATACCAAGATAGTATGACACATTACCAAGTTCTTTTATCTCAACATTGTGGTTTAAACACTTTACAATGTCCTTGTACTCTTGCTCACTTTTGCTTGCAATGAGCAGATCATCAACAAAAGCTAAAATGTATGCATATTGTCCATTTGTGCACCTAGTGTACAAGCATTTATCTGCTTCACCTTGCTTAAATCCTAAATTTGTCAATATTTCATGCAATTTTTCATTCCAACATTCTGCACTTTGCTTTAATCCATAAAGACCTTTGTTTAATTTACACACTAGCTGTCTTTGTTTTGTATTTATGAAACCTGTTGGCTGTTCCATGTACAAGTCTTCAGTTATATCTCCGTGAAGAAATGCTGTTTTCACATCAATGTGGTTGACTTGCATGCCTTTTGAGACTGCAATGCTTAGAAGTGTTCTAATTGTCGTGTGTTTCACTACAGGTGCAAACACTTCATCAAAATCTTCTCCATATTTTTGAAGATATCCCTTTGCCACTAATCTGGCTTTATACCTTTCCACTTTTCCTTGTGCATTCCTTTTTAACTTGAATACCCATTTGCATCCTATAGCTTTCTTGCCAGGAGGTAATTTTGTAAGAATCCAAGTATTATTTTTATCCAATGCATCAATTTCTTCTTGTGCAGCTTTATGCCATTCAGCAGCTTCTTCTGCTGGCATTTTCTCAATCTCATCCCATGTTAAGGGCTCTTGAGCTTCTGCTGACTTTGTTAGGTAAGACAGTCTTGGGGGTGGAACACCTTTGTTTTCCCTGGATGAGCGTCTGACAACAGGTTGGTCTGACCTTTCCGCATCCTCTAAATCTGAGAGTCCTTCTCCAATTGATTCCCCTTCTCCAACTGTACTGTCTTCTTCAATGATCCTTTCTGTGTCTGCTTCCTCTGCCTGTTCCTCGTTAGATACAGGTGAGTTGCTTTCAGACATCTGCCTTGGTATGGCATTTATATACACTGGCATGTCTATTATGGTTCTAGTTTCATATTCTGGATGATAAGGCTCATCTGGGATAATCCAGCCTTTATCAACCCTTTTGTTTTCATCAAAATATGTAACATGTCTTATGCCAACAATGCCAGTTTTCAGATTCAAAATTCTATATCCTTTGTGTCCTGGAGCATAGCCAACTAAAATGCCCCTTTCTGTTGTGGAATCCAGCTTATGCCTTTTTTGCTTTGGTACATGAGCATATGCTGTACTTCCAAATGTTCTTATGTGTGACAGGTTTGGCTTCCTACCATGCCATGTCTCATGTGGTGTGCGCTCAGCGCCTTTAGTTGGCATTCTGTTTTGTAGGTACACTGCTGTGAGAATGGCTTCCCCCCATAGTCTTTTAGGGAGATTGCTATCTGACAGCATACATCTGGTCATTTCCACAAGTGACCTAAATTTTCTCTCTGCAACAGAATTTTGCTCTGGTGTATAAGCTACTGTTGTGATATGTTGAATGCCTTCTTGTTCTAGAAATGTGCGCATGCTTTGTGAAGTGAACTCACCACCATTGTCGGTCTGAAGAACCTTTGGTTTTCTTTCAAATTTATTGCTCACCATGGTTACGTATTTCTTCAGCATGTCTGTGACTTGACTTTTTTCTTTCAGCAAATAGGCCACACAATATCTAGAGAAATCATCCAAGAATATTAGCACAAATCTGTTATTTCCCAATGATGGGATATTAAACGGTCCACATAAGTCACTGTGTATTAAGTCCAGCACTTTATTACTCCTATTTCCTGTGTATGCAGGAAATGAGGGTCTCACACCTTTTTGAGTAACACAGTCTATGCATTTCTCAATTTTACCAGCATCTGCACTTATCTGAATGCCGGTGGCCAGTTGCTTACTGTAAAGATCCTGGATCACCTTAGAATCACGATGTCCCAGGCGGCGGTGCCAGATTTCCAGACTACATTTACCATCATTCTTCCTTACTTGCGCCATATGTGAGGCTTCACCTGAAATGTTCAGCTTATAAACATCATTATGCATAAAAGCTTCAGCATACACTTCATCATTTTTAGAGATTGTGCACTTACTGTTTTCAAAATGAATCACAAATCCCTTCTTATCTAATGTAGATACACTAAGCATATTGCAAACTGCTTGGGGAATATACAAGACATCACTTACAGGAATTTCTTTAACTTCATTAGACACTTTGCATTTTAAGAATCCAATACCTTTTGCTTGGATCTTAGCAGTCCCTGCGTTTGCAGTTTTAAGAATACCTTCCTCTGGACACATTTCCTGAAAGAAATCTTTACAATTGGTTAAATGGCATGTACTCCCTGAATCCAAAATCCAAGTACTTTCATTTGAATTATTATTTACCATAGTCAAAGATTTTTCTGCCATTAGAAAGCCCTTGTGTTTATCTTTGTCCTTCATACATTTCCTGGTTTGAAAATTCTTTAGTTCCATTGGCTTAGGTGAGCTAGAGGGAGTGTTTTGTGTTTCCTTACACCATTTAGATACATGTCCCTCCTTTCCACATGAGTAGCAAATCAGCTTGCCCTTGGGTGGAGTTTTCCCATAGCTCCGCCTTCCTCTGTTCTTTGCCAAGAAATTTGTTTCATTTCTCTCTGACTTGCTTTGAGAACACATCTCCTCAGAATCATTTATTATGCATTCCTGCCTTAGTTTTGATGTTGCCTGTTCAAAAGATTGCCCTTCAATGGCCTCATTTACAGACCTAAAAACATCAAACTTCTTTGATAGTGAGGTAAAAAGAAATGCTCTTTTCAATGCATCACACATGGGAATTCCAGAAAGTTCTAACCTTTGAAATGAAGACATAAGATGCACAATGTGATCATCACACTTACTTTTATCCCTTAATTTGGTTTCATTCAACTCTGCCAACCAAATTGGTTGCTGCTTTGCATATGTAGTTGCATACATAGTTCTCAGTTTATATAAAATGTCCTTTGGTGTATCTTTTCCCTCCACTAATATGGCTTGTTTCTCTGAGAGAGCTTCCAAAAGCATGCACTTCACATAATAGTTTGCATTGTCCCATTCAGCCATATTTTCAGCTGTTCTGTCTTGGTCTAAGCATATATTTAATCTTTTTGCTCGAAGGAGACATATGAATCTTAGTTCCCACTGCTGATAATTAAACTCATTTAATTTAGGCACCTTGAGAGAATAGAACAATGGTGAATTTCTTCCCTCAGCCATTTTCTTAGCCTTCTGTCTGCTGTGTGGGGGGAGAGAGAGACAGACTGAATCTTTCCTTTAAAACTTAAGAGAAAAAATGTGGCCTTTTTTTCTGCCTGGTAATATTTCTCTTCTTTTTCAATTCCTGGCCCTGGGCCCATAACCCTTTTGTTGGATTATTTGTAGTAAATAATTAGCAGATTTTAGTACACACAGCTTCAGCTTTAGAAATGTTAATTTCTTTCTTCATCTCTCTCTCATTCACCCCTGAATAATTCACTGCTGAGTCACTTTAAAGTTGAAGTAACAAAACATCTGTTTACTCACAGTTTGTAGTTAGATTATAATCAGACAGGCTTATATATACATATTACTATACATTTGTATTATCAGCTCCTTCCATGTGCTTAGATGGTAATGGATGCTCACACCACCATAGATCCTCTCAGGTTAGGAGAGATCATGAGCTCCATGTGCTCCATGTGCTGCATGTGCTGCATCTGAACCCACAGGAAGTTGCATAGCTGTGTGACCTCTCTAAGTAATTCACATCAGAGGTCACAGAGTAATCACAGAGAAATAATAGGTGACAGGCAATGCATGTAAAATACAATACATTCCAACAGTGTCATCAGCAAATTTAATTACCTCACTAGTTACTCCCACCTCTAGGTCATTTATAAATATGTTAAAAAGCAGCGGTCCCAGCACAGACCCCTGGGGAATCCCACTATCATGTTTCCATTTTCTCATTAATGGCCAGGTGCTAGTTTCCAAATTAGTTCGTGGCCATCAGCACATGACGATTAACATCTATTTAGTAGGTGGAAAGATCTCAACCATGTGCTAATTGGTTTGCATGCGGCAATGTAGCTGCACTAACTGTTTACCGCTGGGCCCACCTACTCTCTGCCTAATTTCCGCCCCCCCCCCCCCAAAAAAAAAACCCAGGGAAGCATGCGCAGATTCCTAAACTACCACAAGGTAGTGAATTTTGTCGTGCAGGTGCTTACCGCTGCTTATTAAAAGAACTCCTTTGTTCTTTATAATAGTCTGTGCCATTTTGTCCAGCACCGACGTCAGGCTCACCCTCTATAATTTCCCAAAACACCTGTGGATCCCTTTTTAAAAACTAGCATTATATTAGCCGCCCTCCAATCTTCTGATACCATGCTTGATTTTAAAGATAAATTACATATTACTAACAATAGATCTGCAAGTTCATTTTTCAATTCTATCAGTACTCTGGGATGAATACCATCTGGTCCAGGCGATTTGCTATTCTTTAATTTATCAACTTGCCTCATTACATTTTCCAGGTTTATAGAGATTTCTTTCAGTTTCTCTGACTCATCAGTATTGAATATGATTTCTGGCACTGGTATGTCCCCTACATCTACCCTGGTGTTTATTTATTCTCAGTGCTTGCTATACCGCAAGTTGTCCAGGGAGGCAGCTGTGCGATTTACAATTCTAAAAACAGCCAAGGGAAGGACCAAGAAATATAAAGTAACACAATCGGAAGGGAGTTTTAAAAGCCTCTGTGAAAAGGCACAACAACAGAACACTTTTCTCTGAAAGCCCAAGGCAAGTTCTCCCTTCAAGGCAAAATGAGGTCCAAGAGAGCCAGCAACTTCAGGGCACAGACAGTGTTGGCTATGGAGAGCATCAGGACCAGTAATGGGTTTGTGAAACAGCAAATGTTGTTTTGAAGGACTGCAATCTCTTATACAGAAACATGACACATGGTAAAGGGCTTTAAAAAGACAGCAGAACTTTTGTTGCATTACGTACAGAGTAAAAGGAACAAGAAGAAAGGCAGATGGTTATTATTAAACCTTCTTAATCTCCCAGGGGCTGTTTTGTAAGACCTCATGATGTTTGCAGGTTTTATCTTTGATAGTCACTGAGCTATGTTAATATCTGCTTGTTTGTCAGAGGACATAAGATGCATGTAGCTGAATTAAGGGCTTTTCAGAAGGAGCAGAAGGTAGGGCCATTTCATGGACACTTTTACCTGCTGTAAGGAGAGGCGTTCCATGAGTAGGGCTGGGGTTAAAAGTATGCATGCATTTGTGCTCTGAAAAAGTACCCACACAAGTTAGCAGATACCAACTCGATCTCTTTTCCTTGCAGAGTCACTGTTGTCAGGCAGATTCACGGCACACGGGACCTTCACTGGCTGTATTCGCAACTTAAAGACTGACCATAGGGTCGTGAGTTTCAGCAAGGCAGCGCTAGTGAGTGGAGCAGTAAGCATCTCTTCCTGTCCTGCAGCCTAATTCTGCCCTCCAGGACCGATCTGCAGAAGTCCAACCACTGACAGCTACCAGCCTGTGGACCACTAAGTGACCTGCTCCGTCTGCAGTGGCTCATTGGCACAGATCACAATGACTGCCTCTCTCTTCTGCAGCTCTGTGTACCACTCAGCCACCTGCTCTATCTGACTCACAAAATTCTCCTGCCTCTTCCTATCACCCCTGTTTCCTCCCATCACCCCTCATCTCTCCTGTCTCCTCCTGCCTTGCTTCCTATCACCCCCTCATCTCTGCTGTCTCCGCCCGCCCCACCTCCTATCACCCCCTCATCTCTCCTGTTTCCTCCCGCCCTACCTATCATCCTCTCACCTCTGCTGTCTCCCCCAACCCCACCTCCTATCACCCCCTCATCTCTCCTGTTTTCTCCCGCCCTACCTGCTATCATCCCCTCACCTCTGCTGTCTCCCCCAACCCCACCTCCTATCACCTCATCTCTCCTGTCTCCTCCCTGTCTTGCTTCCTATCACCCCCCTCATCTCTCCTGTCTCCTCCCGCCTTGCTTCCTATCACCCCCTCATCTCTCCTGTCTCCTCCCGCCTTGCTTCCTATCACCCCCTCATCTCTCCTGTCTTCTCCCGCCTTACTTCCTATCACCCCCCTCATCTCTGCTGTCTCCTCCCGCCCCGCCTCGCCTCCTATCACCCCCCTCATCTCTGCTGTCTCCTCCTGCCCCGCCTCCTATCACCCCCTCATCTCTCCTGTCTCCTCCTGCCCCACCTCCTATCACACTCTCATTCGTTCTGTCTCACCTCCTACTGAAGTCACTTGTTGGGACCGATCAAAACAACTGCCCTTCTCTCCTGGAGCCTAATGCACCACTCTGCCATAGACAGTGATTTCAGACATCTTTCTATTGTCTCAGTATCTTCATTCTAGATCTTTTCTCATCTATAGATGATTTGCTAAATGTATAAATGAATAAAGTTAAGATGATGCACTTACACTCTCTCGTTTCATGAACATCTGGGAATGGGCCAGTACATGTTGCTGGCCTGTTATGGTTTAGATATCCTCCCTTCCCAGGGCTGTGAGCGCCATGTCTGTAGCAGCCTTATATTCTGCCAACCCAAGCAAACTGGAAACATAATTTGGGTCTCTGGGGGCAGCATCAGGCCAGCCTCAGGTACCTGTGCTGATTTTGGAACATTTCTTCTTTTAATTGGAACGGTCCAGATGTTTACAATGTCTGTATTCAGAGTCAGTCTGCTCCCTCTCACCAGCTCCCCAGTAGAAACTGAGTCCTTCAAAGCCTTGACTGGATCCAGAAGGTCCACTGTGAACCCACTACGACCAAGCCACTCTTTAGCAAACACGAGCCCACTTTCCAGTCACTCGGCAGAGTGAACTTTCTCATGCATAGAATGTGTTGATGAAGAAACAAGCACTTCCTCTGACCTTCCCAAAGCAGCTGTCTTCAGACACCCCCATACTCATATCTACAGCTTCAAAGGAGAGTATCTACCAGTGCTCTAATCCATATACAAATCTGGCATGCCACAGCACCCTACAAAAGTCTACGGGTAAACTGGAGTCTTCCATGTCCGCCCTTCCTAATCACTCTAGATCTGAATACTGCCAACTCCCAAAGACCTCTCTTTATGATACAAAAATGACTGGGGAACCCAAATCCACTCAAATTATCCCTCCCTGGACACAATGAAGGAGCTTACTCGGTCTTGGAGGTGCTTAGCCTCCACTGGCATCCACAGAGCTGGTTCCTATAATCCTGGTGGTTCTGCTCTGTGCTAAACCTCAACCTTTGCTGTCATGCAAATCCACCAGCACTTCCAATCATTCATCTCTCCCCATCTCTTCCTGCCCCACCTTCTACCACATCCCTCATCTCTCCCTGCCCCACCCTCCTATCACACCAATCATCTCTTCCCTTCTTCTCTAGAACTGTCTCAAATCTCACCCCTCTTCTCTTCCTGCCCCACCCTCCTATCACACCACTCATGTCTCCTTATCTCCTGCCCAACTCCCATCACACCGTCATCGCTGCCTTTATTCCCTTCTGCCCCACCCCACACTTTACTGCCTTACTTACATCACAGCTCTCTGAATGTTCTCTTCTGCCAAATGTGTTCCCCTTACCACCTCATATCTCAGCCCTCTTCCTTCATACCCCCCTCCTGCAGTCCACTGCTGTCCTTCAACATCTCCTCTATTGCCTCCTGGCCCAGCCTCGCACCTCTTTCACTGATGGAATTCCTAGCCTTGCTCCTGGCTCCATCCATAGGAGCCTACCACAGACTATATCATTCTCTTTGTATTTTTCCGGCAAATGTGTACAGAATGTCAAATTGTTTGTATTGTTTTTCTCTTCAACAGCAAGATGGATATCACAGAACCCGGTAAATAATAATATTGCATACCCATGGGTGCTACATTTTATGTGACATGGCATAGGGAGTTGGGCATGGCCGGTGAAATAATGCAGCCGGACAGGAGGTACAAACTCAAAAATAAACCATTTATTTTACTTAGTCTCCAACCTCTTACGTCGCAGGACTGAGCTGTTACCAGAAAGCAGTTTCTCTGGGTTAATATCAGTGCTTACAATACTCTTCACAGTTCACAGCAAATAAATACACTCAGCCAGTTCACAGCTTTCCATCTCCTGGGAGTCTCTATATTGGGCCTCTTACTCCCCAGGTTCTCCCTGCTCCTCTCGGCTGCAGGAGGTCTTTTACTTTTTGCTCCCTGTCAAGCCCCTCCCTCCTGACCAGTCAGCCCAATATTCTTCTGCTCCCTTGCCTCTGCAGTCAGGGCCGGCCTCAAGGCAAGATGAGGCAGAGATAACAGGCCGCCCCCTCCCGGGCCAAGATGCCACCCCCCCCCCCAGGTGTTTTACCTCATCATGGTGACGTTCCAAACCCAGCAGCGGCAGCCACAGTAAAGGGGAGAGGCAGGTGCCAGCGGCAGCAGGGGTTTGGAATGTCATGACAAGGTAAAACGCCGCGAAGCCACTCCCCAAGATGCCGCTCCTGTAGAGTGCCGCCTAAGACCCCCGCCTCAGGTGGCCTAATGGTCGGGCCGCCCCTGTCTGCAGTTCAGTCTCTGGCACTGCAGGTTTAGCGCCCCCTGCCGTGCTGCGGCTGAGCTGCAAGCCCAGAGCGAGAGAGTTTCTGGGGATGCCTAGCCCTATGGCCCTCAGTCTCTCACACACGGAAATGCACCAATTCCTGACTCACAATAAAATAAAAGGAAACTAGGGTAATACCTTTTTATTGGACTAACATAATATATTTTTTGACAAGGGAGAATCTTCTTCCTTAGGTCAGGGATAAACAAAAGATGACCCACGTTACTTTATTCTTAATACAAACTTGGAAGTCCAACCAAGATCAAGAGGTGTCTTGTTTCTCTGACACGTTACATGCAATTGATAAATGGAATATTTTTTAGAGCTTCACTTGGCCCTTGTTCACCACACCAGTAACAGGGTGACACCGCTATGACCATGAAACATTTTATTAGCTGCCCAGTCACCAGGACATGATGGGCAGCAGGTCTGTTACTCAGACCGAGCCGAACCCTGTCAAACAATCGGGAAGTTACCAGCTTCTGCCTATGTGTGCGAGGGCTTAAGATGCTTCATCACGATGCGTCAAGCTGGGAGGCTTCCTCATCATCTCATACAGGTCAATGGGCACAGCTGTGACGGTCAGACAGTGGCTACCAGGACATCTCCGCAGCTGCCTAAGCAAACAACACACAGTAGCACAGGCGCTGTAAGAGCAAAGGTAAGTATATGAACTAAGGACAAATCAAACTCGGGTATAAAGTATCACATACCATGTAAGATGAGTTTATCTTGTTGGGCAGACTGGATGGACCGTTCAGGTCTTTATCTGCCGTCATTTGCTATGTTACTATGTTACTCTCTGGGGTCTACATGGAATGTTGCTACTAATTGGGATTCCGGAATCTTGTAATTCTTTAGGGTTCCAGAATCTTGCTATTCTTTGGGGTTCTACATGGAATGTTGCTACTAATTGGGATTCCAGAATCTTGTAACTCTTTAGGATTTCAGAATCTTCAGAACTTTTAGTACAAGAACAGTGCTGGGCAGACTTCTATGGTCTGTGCCCTGAGAAAGGCAAGGACAAATCAAACTTGGGTATAAAGTATCACATACCATGTAAGATGAGTTTATCTTGTTGGGCAGACTGGATGGACCGTACAGGTCTTTATCTGCCGTCATTTACTATGTTACTATGTATAGATACACAATGCGAAAGCAAATCTAGAGCTTAGGAGCTTTGCCCCAGTTATTTGAAAAGAAAGCCATATCCTCATTGTGCCACTAGAGGGCTCAGCAGCCATTTTGGATGTCTGGATGGTCAAGGTGGCAGCAAGTGAGCATCGCCCTACCACTGGGGAGAGGGGGGTGTTGGGGGCGTCTTGCAGTCCTCAATCATTGGAGGGGTTTTGGGTGTTGGGGGCACAGACCACATTTTGAGAGGTTGTCTACACATGGGGAGGGGGGATGGCATCAGGGGGCTGATGGTAGGATCTAGGAGGGTGGGATATCTCTGTTTTCCCCAAATCTGAGCTCTCACTGTACATGGGGGAACTTTGATGTGTGGTCGAGACCCTATGCTTGGCAGAGTCTCTTGTACAACAGGTCTTGATCTGAACATGTGAATTCCCCTCTCCAAACATACTATCTGCCTGGCATGCTGAGCAGTACACAGAAGGTATGACTGACTCTCCCTGCCATCACAAAACAACTTTCTACAAATTTGGCCCTAGACCTAAAAAGCAGAACATAGGAAATATATTGGATTGTACATCTCTACTATGAATGGGAATGGGACTTATATACTGCCTTTCTGTGGTTTTTCCAACTACATTCAAAGTGGTTTACATATTATATACAAGTACTTATTTGTACCTAGGGCAATGGAGGGTTAAGTGACTTGCCCAGAGTCACAAGGAGCTGCAGTGGGAATTGAACTCATTTCCCCAGGTTCAAAGTCCACTGCACTAACCACTAGGCTACTCCTCCACTCATTCCACCAATAAGAGCCAACCTCATCAGTGATGTCACAATGGCTGCCTGATACTTGGCTCACTTCTGATATTGTGATGTCATAAGGGAAAGGGGGAAAGAGAAATGGGACTTGATATACTGCCTTTCTGAGGTTTTTGCAACTACATTCAAAGCGGTTTACATATATTCAGGTACTTATTTTGTACCAGGGGCAATGGAGGGTTAAGTGACTTGCCCAGAGTCACAAGGAGCTGCAATGGGAATTGAACTCAGTTGCCCAGGATCAAAGTCCACTGCACTAACCACTAGGCTACTCCTCCACTCATTCCACCAATAAGAGCCAACCTCATCAGTGATGTCACAATGGCTTGATTGCCCGATACTTGGCTCACTTCTGATATTGTGATGTCATAAGGGAAAGGGGAAAAGAGAAATGGGACTTGATATACTGCCTTTCTGAGGTTTTTGCAACTACATTCAAAGCGGTTTACATATATTCAGGTACTTATTTTGTACCAGGGGCAATGGAGGGTTAAGTGACTTGCCCAGAGTCACAAGGAGCTGCAGCGGGAATTGAACCCAGTTCCCCAGGATCAAAGTCCACTGCACTAACCACTAGGCTACTCCTCCACTCATTCCACCAATAAGAGCCAACCTCATCAGTGATGTCACAATGGCTGCCTGATACTTGGCTCACTTCTGATATTGTGATGTCATAAGGGAAAGGGAAATGGGACTTGATATACTGCCTTTCTGAGGTTTTTGCAACTACATTCAAAGCGGTTTACATATATTCAGGTACTTATTTTGTACCAGGGGCAATGGAGGGTTAAGTGACTTGCCCAGAGTCACAAGGAGCTGCAGCGGGAATTGAACCCAGTTCCCCAGGATCAAAGTCCACTGCACTAACCACTAGGCTACTCCTCCACTCATTCCACCAATAAGAGCCAACCTCATCAGTGATGTCACAATGGCTGCCTGATACTTGGCTCACTTCTGATATTGTGATGTCATAAGGGAAAGGGGGAAAGGAAAATGGGACTTGACATACTGCCTTTCTGAGGTTTTTGCAACTACATTCAAAGCGGTTTACATATATTCAGGTACTTATTTTGTACTTGGGGCAATGGAGGGTTAAGTGACTTGCCCAGAGTCACAAGGAGCTGCAGTGGGAATCAAACCCAGTTCCCCAGGATCAGAGTCTGCTGCACTAACCACTAGGCTACTCCTAGTGGTTAGTAACCTAGTGGTTACTAAAATCCCCAAACCACAACAATAATTGTTCTGGTTTGGGGATTTTTCAGACTTTTTCATGATTTTCATGTGTTTTTTTCAGTTTTGTTTCATTTGTAATTTGAAAAACTGTCAACGTAAACTAAACATTTTTAAAGTGTGTAAGTACATGAATTCGTAGGTTTATGTGTGTTAAATTGATTTTATGTGTGCTAATTTTTTTAAGGTGCACTAATGAACCAAATGCACATCCCTAGTCTGCACTCAGTTCAAACTCCTCTTATTGACCTATAAGTGCATTCACTCTGCAGCTCCTCAGTACCTCTCCACTCTCATCTCTCCCTACATTCCTCCCCGGGAACTCCGTTCACTGGGTAAATCTCTCTTATCTGCACCCTTCTCCTCCACCACTAACTCCAGACTCCGTTCCTTTTATCTTGCTGCACCATATGCCTGGAATAGACTTCCTGAGCCGGTACGTCAAGCTCCGTCTCTGGCCGTCTTCAAATCTAAGCTAAAAGCCCACCTTTTTGATGCTGCTTTTAACTCCTAACCCTTATTCACTTGTTCAGAACCCTTATTTTATCATCCTCACTTTAATATTCCCTTATCCCTTGTTTGTCCTGTTTGTCTGTCCTAATTAGATTGTAAGCTCTGTGGAGCAGGGACTGTCTCTTCATGTTCAAGTGTACAGCGCTGCGTACGTCTAGTAGCGCTTTAGAAATGATAAGCAGTAGTAGCACTCAGCATTTCAGTGTGCAGTGCCTGCAGCACTGGCATGAAAAGACCCTACACTTTGGATTCACACAGTAGGAATGTATAATCTTCTCATGAGTTTTATCTTCCTCCTGCACGTGTCAGACCTCCGAAACAAACTTGCATTTCACTGCTGTGACTTCTTCAGCCAGCAGCTTTCATTGGCCCCATAACACAGAATTGTAGCATGACAATATTTTTAGCTCCAGGACACAGGGACAGGCTGAGCCAGTCCTTTAACCCCATTGCCCTGAAGCCTTGCAATCATCCTACTTATAGCAATGCATCTTAAGAGGACGGGATGTGACACAGACCTGGCCTGGTGCATCTGAAGAAAACTCTTCTGTATATCTCTAGAGCAAGGTTTCTCATCCTTTTCAGTTTGCCCAGTTCTCACAGTGCACTAAATCAATTTTGTGCGATCTTCACTCCCCCCCACCCCCCCCAGCCACACACACATATCTTCCTACTGGTAGAAAGCCGATCTGCACCTCACTCTGCTAGCTTCAGTTTGAACCCATGGGACCAGTGGTCTCTGAATGATTACAGAGCTCCAGATGTTCAGACTGAAGACAGCAGAGAAGGTGCCGATAGGTTAATAAAGGGCCATTTGTACCCTGCAGTACTAGTGAGTGATCAGTTTGATAGGAGAATGGGGAGAATGAGTAACCCAGTGAACAGAGCAACAAGCTCTGAAGCGGAGACCAGGGTTCGAATCCCACTGACGCCCCTTGTGGCCTTGGGTAAGTCACGTCACCCTCCAATGTCTCAGGTATACACTTAAATTGTGATCCCTCAAGGGACAGAGAAATGTCTACTGTGTCTGAATGTAACTCACCTTGAAATACCACTGGAAAGGTATAAGCGAAATAAAGAAATTACAGTCGTCTTCTCTCAAGCTATACCTAAAGCCTTTTCCTTAAGTTATCACAAAATATTGTTGGATCCAATACAAAAGCCTGAGGGTTGGCAGGCATGGACTGCACAGGATTCATTTTACTTATTTATTTTACTGCATTTGTATCCCACATTTTCCCACCTATTTGCAGGCTCAATGTGGCTTACATTATTCCGTGATGGCGATCGCCATTTCCAGAATGAGGAATACATTATTGCATTAAAGTTCATAATAATGCAATAGATATAAACATTATTATCCTAAACAAGCCACCTATTCCCAAGATGTAAATTCTATGAGAATATATGTGGAGGAGTGGCCTAGTGGTTAGGGTGGTGGACTTTGGTCCTGGGGAACTGAGTTCGATTCCCACTTCAGGCACAGGCAGCTCCTTGTGACTCTGGGCAAGTCACTTAACCCTCCATTGCCCCATGTAAGCCGCATTGAGCCTGCCATGAGTGGGAAAGTGCGGGGTACAAATGTAACTAAAATAAATCAGATTTTTAAGTAGGTTCCAGATAATGAAGATTAGAATATAAGATCATAAGTGTAGCCATACTGGGTCAGACCAATGGTCCACGTAGCCAGTGACAGCTGTACCATTAGGCCACCTGAGGCGGGGTCCTCAGCAGGTACTCTTCTAAGGCAGCATCACACCCCCCCCCCACCCTTCCTTCCCCATCCTCCTTCCTCGAACGTACCGTTTCTTTTCTTGTTTTTTAAAAGGTGGTGGTGACAGCAGCAGCAGCAACGATTCCCATAGGCTGCGCTGCCACTGGTCACAGCCCCTTCGCCCACCTCTCTGACGTTACTTCCTGCTTCCTCGGAGGCGGGCCAAAGCAGTAGAGGGAAGGGGCTAGGACTGGTGGAAGGCCAGCCTATGGGACTTGCTGCTGCCACCTCCACCTTTTGAAAAACTAGAAAAGAAAAGGTACGTTTGGGGAAGGAAGGGGGGAGATGTCAGATTGTGACAGGGCCGCCCCTGCATCTAGCCCAGTATCCTGCTTCCAGCAGTGGCCAAGCCAGGTCACAAGTACCTGGCAGAAACCAAAATAGTACCAACATTCCATGCTACCAATCCCAGGGCAAGCAGTGGCTTTCCCATGTCCATCTCAATAATACACTAAGGACTTTTCCTCCAGGAACTTGGCCAATCCTTTTTTAAACCCAGATACGCTAACCAATGTTACCACATCCTCTGGAAACGAGTTCCAGAGCTTAACTATTCGTTGAGTTGAGGAAAAGGAGGAGTCTATGGTCACTGCTGGGGCTATTCAGCTGCAGAGAATGGTCCCAGTACAAGAGGTGATGTGAACTGTGCGTGCACCAAAGCGTGTGTAAACAGTGGACATTCCACAGACAGGATTGGGCCTCTAGGGAACATGTGCGGACAGAGGAACGGTGAGTAAAATAGAAAGAGCTGACGGAGAACTAAAGAATGTAAACGTGGCAGAAGTGACTTCTAGCGGTTGGAGCAGACATGCGATAAAGGGTGTGTGGGGGTAATTGTGAAATAGCATTAAGGGGAGACAAAGGGACCAGACAAAGCACAGGCTGCTAAGGTGTCTGGATATGAATTAGAAAAGGCTGTGAGGGAATCAAGACGGACAGGAACTTGTCGCTCAGTGATCTGCTGTGCACAATTTCCTCCACAGAAAAGTTCTTTCTGATAGTCATTTCATGTTTGCAAATTCATTGCTTGTATCTGATATAAATTTTAATTAGATTCCTAATTTGGAATAAAACTTCTTGTAATTACTTACACTTATTTCCTGTGAAGCTTTTGTGTAGAAGACCGGAGTTTTCAGTGTGGGGGCTTAACCCTACTCTGACTGCTCACGGCCATAACAGACTGACTAACTGGGGATAAGCCCCACGGTTTATCCTCCTGAGGTAATCTTAGGAGTCAGGTGAGGTGATGAGGACCTCAGGGGTTTAAACAGAGTGAAAACAAATATTTCCTTCTCATTGTTTTAAAAGTATTTCCATTTGAGTTGTACCGAATAACACATTTTACTATTCAGCCAAATATGAATAATGGACAATGAACTTTAACATAACCTAAAAGAAGCAAAGGAAAATCAAAAATGAAGTGTTATAGGCAGCCAACTTTGGAACGCCATACCAAGATTCATCCGAACAACAAACGAACATCTACACTTCCGAAAGCTGCTGAAAACATACCTCTTCAAACAAGCCTATCCAAACGACCCAACTTAATTTACAAGCCTAATCCACACCTCTAACATTAACCATGCCTAAATCCTTCCCCCCCCCCCCCCCACATCTCTTCCTCTTGTCCTTCTCTATACAATTGTATTATCTCTGTGATACCTTGTACCAATACATTGTAAGCCGCACTGAACCTGCTATCGAGCGGGAAAGAGCGGGGTACAAATACTACAAATAAATAAATAAAATAAACAAATTTCAGTATCTGGCACAGTAGAGCCATGGATTATCCGTCTTGAATTTAAATCACTAGTGTCCCCTAGTCTTTGTACTTTTTGAAAGAATACAAAATCAATTTACGTTTACTCGTTCTACACTACTCGGGATTTTATAGACCTCTATCACATCTCCCCTCAGCAGTCTGTTTTCCAAGCTGAACTATCAGAAACCTCTTTAGCCTTTCCTCATACGAGAGAAGTTCCATCCCCTTTATCATTTTGATCGATCTTCTTTGAACCTTTTCTAATTCCGCTAGATATTTTTTGTGAATGACACGAAGACAGCCAATAGAGTGGATACCCTGGAGGGAGTAGAAATGATGAGAAGGGATCTCCAAAAGTTAGAAGAATAGTCGAGGGTCTGGCAGTTAAAATTTTATTCTATCTTTCTTTCTACCAGTATGACTCAGTGTTATTCATACTCTAAATTTTATCTACAACAATTTTTTGTAATTACTATAATAAAACGCACCCTCAACGTTCTGAGGACACCGACGTCACTGCAGGCACTCACACACCGGTTCGTAAGTTCATGGTGGTGAAGCCACAACACTCACCATGTCTTCATGCCCCGCCCTCACGTCACACGTGATGACGTCGAGGGCGGAACACGTACACAACAAGGCAAATGAACAAATTGCAGCTGCCGAGGACGTGCCCATCACCCCGCCCCTTTCGCCCCATCACCCCCCCTTTAAAGGTACCGCCCCGCCCCCCGTCGCCCCCTCTTACCCTCATCACCTTCCCTCCCCCCTGTCACCTCCCCTCCCCTTACGCCACTATCCCTGGTGGTCTAGGGGTACCTGTTCACTTGGGCAGGAACGAAAGAGCCCCTGCTTTCCTGCCCGGAGCGCTCCTGCTAGCTGCCCGGCTGCATCGTGTGTGAGTCAGGCTCTCGGAGTTTCAAAATGGCCACCGAGAGTTCAAGCTGCCTCGCAAGACTTCAACTCTCGGCAGCCATTTTGAAACGCCGAGAGCCGGACTCCCACACGATGCAGCAGGGCAGCTAGCAGCACCGCTACGGGCAGGAAAGAGGGGGCTCTTTCTTTCCTGCCCCGACCGAACAGGTACCTCTACACCACCAGGGAGACTAATGTAAGGGGAGGGGAAGGGAGTCCCGTGCCCGCTAGCGCCCGTTTCATCAGAGGCAGAAACGGGCCATTTTTACTAGTTTTTTTATAAAATAATTTTTTGGTGCTCAGTGTATGTGAATTGCCAAACCACCGTGTGTGTCATTTCTCTGGCGTTTCAACTTTCAACATCACAGCACCAGTTCCCTGCCTTCCTACCTATTCATACTCCACCTTTTCCTACATCAGCACTCATTTGTGGAATGCATTGCCTAAATTAGTAAAGACGGTTCAGGATCATCTGACTTTCCGGAAATCTCTCAAGACCTACTTATTTGGGAAAGCTTACCCTAAAGATCCAGTCCTGCATCCGTGATTCCTGGACTACAAATCCTATCAAGATTTTGTGAACTCAACTACTTTGTCTTGCCCCTGTAACTTCACGCCATCCATATCCCTTTCACTTTATTGTACTTTACTTTATGTTTCCTAAATGTTGTAAGCCACATTGAGCCTGCCAGTGGTGGGAAAATGTGGGGTATAAATGATATAAAATAAATACTATCCCAGTGTTCATTGTTATTTCATTCTTTTTTTCGATCGCAATGTCTTTTTTAACAATCAATGAAATTCCAATAGTATATATCCTCTATTACAACACTTATCTTTCCACAGGGAATCCCGGTGCTTGGGCACCAGTGATTATTGTTGATCGTGTCCCTTATCCTTCATGCTGTGTTAAGATCCTGTCAAAGTGATGGGGGACACTTGATGCTAGGGGCCCCCTCCTCTGAATATAACTATAGGGGCCTAGAGCTCATGCATGTGCTAGGTGTCCAACAATTCCACCCCCTCCAGTGTAAGATGTTGCATTGGAGGGAGGGGGACTGTGTTTCTGCTTCAGGCCTGAGGGCTCCAGTGCAGAAAGTGATGCGAGGGGTAATGGTGGACACGGGACAGATAAAAGGAAGGATCAAGAGAGATGCTGGACAAAGGGGAGGTATAAGAGGAGATCAGGAGACATGCTGGACATTGGGTAAATAGAAGGGGTGATCGAGGAATATGGGGGAGATGGAAGGGGAAAATCAGTGGAGATGCTGGACATGGGGGAGATTAGGGGACGTGGAGGGGCATTTTTGAACGGAGACACCCATCTCTAAGGGCACCCATCTCCGAGGACGGCACCACGAAGGGGCGGGGCCAATTGTATTTTCGAAACGAGATGGGCGTCCATCTTTCGTTTCGATAATGCGGTTGGGGGGGGGGGGGCGCCAAAATCTCGACCTAAATGCTGAGATCGCCAGATTTAGGGATGGGCGCCCTCGGTTTTCCCCCATAATGGAAACTGATGGCGCCCATCTCAAAAACGAATAAATCCAAGGCATTTGGTCGTGGAAGGGGCCAGGATTCATAGTGCACTGGTCCCCCTCACATGTCAGGAAACCAATCAGGCACCCTAGGGGGCACTACAGTGGACTTTGCAAATTGCTCCCAGGTGCATAGCTCCCTTACCTTGGGTGCTGAGCCCCCCGAAACCCCCCCGAAACCCACTCCCCACAACTATACACCACTACCATAGCCCTAAAGGGTGAAGGGGGGCACCTACATGTGGGTACAGTGGGTTTCTGGTGGGTTTTGGAGGGCTCTCATTTTCCACCACAAGTGGAACAGGTAGGGGGGGATGGGCCTGGATCCGTCTGCCTGAAGTCCACTGCACCCACTAAAACTGCTCCAGGGACCTGCATACTGCTGCGATGGACCGGAGTATGGCAAAAAAAAGTTTTGAAAGGTTTTTTTTTGAGGGTGGGAGGGGGTTAGTGACCACTGGGGGAGTCAGGGGAGGTGATCCACGATTCCCTCCGGTGGTCATCTAGTCAGTTTGGGTACTTTTTTGGAACTTGGACCTGAAAAAAGGGACCAAATAAAGTGGACCAAATTCTCGCAATGGACGCCCTTCTTTTTTCCATTATCGGCCGAGGGCGCCCATCTCTTAACCACGCCCCGGCACGCCCGGCACGCCTTCGCTACCCTTCCGACACACCCCCGGGAACTTCGGCCGTCCCAGTGACGGAAAGCATTTGGGGACGCCCAAAATCGGCTTTCGATTATGCCGATTCTGGCACTCCTAAGAGAAGGGCACCCATCTCCCGATTTGTGTTGAAAGATGGGCGCCCTTCTCTTTCGAAAATGAGCTGGATAGTAGACATGGGGTAGTTGGATGTGGAGGTGAAAGGGAAGAGCAAAGGAAATGCTGGACATGGGGAAGGTGGAAGAGGAAGGTACAATGGGTGATGGAGAGACATTCTGGACCTGGAGGAGGTGAAAGATTGGGAGAGATGCTGGACATGGGGAAAGTAGTAAGGAAGATTGGGGAGATGCTAGGATGGGGGCAGGAAAGGGCAAGAAGGGAGTTGCTGGACAGAGAGGAAGAGAACAGATGTCTAACATGAGTGGAGAAGAAAGGAAGAGAGGTTGAGGAAGGGGAGCAGATGAGAAATGTGCATACGTGTGAGAGAAATGGACAGCTATAGATGGAAGCAGCAATGTCTCTCACAAATATATTAAACAGAAATCGGCCCCAACACCGACCCCTGAGGAACTCCACTGCTCACCTTCCTTTCCTCCGAGTGGATTCCATTTACCTTTCTTTTATCTGCTGTCATTTACTATGTTACTAAGTGTGAGGAAATAGCACAGATATTGTTAGACCATTTTCAACATTTGTATGCTGAAGAGGGCTCCGTACAAGAATCAGATATTATTAAGTACCTGACACAGTCTGGGATCCTGCCCTTGTCCTCTGAGGCACTGGCAGCATTAAATAAACCTCTGAAGGCTTAGGAGCTCCAGAAATCAATTAAATCTTTGAAATTCTATTCTGCCCCAGGACCAGACAGGTATTCTAGAGAGTTCTAGAAACTATTGCACGTGCAGATGATCGGGCCTTGACTTGCGTACTACTCGGAGGTGATAGATCAGGGCTTCTTCACTCAACATGTCAACGCGGCATTAATTATGTTTTTTGCCTAAACCTAACCGGCAGCGGGAACAGGCAGATTCCTACTGTCCTATTTCATATATCAAGCTTCTGTCACGAGTTTTAGTAGATCACTTGGCAGACTATTTGCCAATGATAGTGGGAGAGGAACAAGTGGGATTTGTTAAAAACAATCTGTGTTAAATGTAAGGAAAGCCTTATTAGGTATGTGAAATGCCTTCTTTGATCATCAGCCTAGATGCAGAGACAAGGTTGGCTGGTCTTTTTTTATTTCAAGTATTAACATACTTGCGGTTCAGGGATGGGTTTTGCAAGCTCTTAAAACTTTATACACCAGTCCCATGGCTCAAATGGCTAGAAATGTAAAGAGGGGCGACAAAAATTTCTTCAGGTATATTAGTGAAAGGAGGAAGACAAAAAATGAAATTGTGAGACTGAAAGATGCTGTAAACCGCTACGTGGAGAATGATGAGAAAAAAAGCAAACGTAACAAACAAATACTTTTGCTCTGTTTTCACTGAAGAAAATCCTGGAGAAGGACCACGATTGACTGGCAAAAGTACATATGAGAATGGAGTGGATATAGCACCGTTCATGGAATAGAGTTTGTAGGAACAACTTGAAAACCTAAAGGTGGACAAAGCCATGGGACCGGACGGGATCCACCGCAGGATATTGAGGGATCTCAGAGAGGTTCTGGCGGGTCCTCTTAAAGATTTGTTTAATAAATCCTTGGAGATGGGAGAGGTTCCTTGGGATTGGAGAACAGTGGATGTGGTCCCTCTTCACAAAAGTGGTGATAGGGAAGAAGCCAGAAACTACAGGCCGGTAAGCCTCACTTCGGTTATTGGAAAAGTAATGGAAGCGATGCTGAAGGAAAGGATAGTGAAATTCCTGGAAGCCAATAAGTTGCAAGATCTGAGACAACACGGTTTTACCAGAGGGAAATCGTGCCAAACGAATCTCATTGAATTCTTTGATTGGATGATGGGAGAATTGAATCAGGGACGAGCTATGGACGTAATCTACTTAGATTTCAGCAAAGCTTTTGACACGGTTCCTTACAGGTGGCTCTTGAACAAACTAGACAGGCTGAAGATAGGACCCGAAGTGGTGAACTGGATTAGGAAATGGTTGACAGAGAGATGCCAGAGGATGGTGGTAAATGGAATTCGCTCGGATGAGGGAAAGGTGAGTAGTGGAGTGCCTCAGGGATCGGTGCTGGGGCCAATTCTGTTCAATATATTTGTGAGTGACATTGCCGAAGGATTAGAAAGTAAAGCTTGCCTTTTTGCGGATGATACCAAGATTTGTAACAGAGTGGAGGAAGGGAAAACATGAAAAAGGATCTGCAGAAGCTAGAAGAATGGTGCAATGTTTTGCAATTAAAATTCAATGCAAAGAAGTGCAAAGTGATGCACTTAGGGAGTAGAAATCCACAGGAGACGTATGTGTTAAGCGGTGAGAGTCTGATATGCACGGACAGGAAGAGGGATCTTGGGGTGATAGTATCTGAGGATCTGAAGGCAACAAAACAGTACGACAAGGCGGTGGCCATAGCCAGAAGGATGCTAGGCTGTACAGAGAGAGGTGTAACCACTAGAAGAAAGGAGGTGTTGATGTCCCTGTACAAGTCGTTGGTGAGGCACCTCCTGGAGTATTGTGTTCAGTTTTGGAGGCCATATCTTGCTAAAGATGTGAAAAGACTGGAAGTGATGCAAAGAAAAGCTACAAAAATGGTATGGGATTTGCATTACAAGACGTAGAAGGAGAGACATACTGACCTGAACATGTATATCCTGGAGGAAAGGAGAAACAGGGGTGATATGATACAGACGTTCAAATATTTGAAAGGTATTAATCTGCAAACAAACCTTTTCCGGAGATGGGAAAGCGGTAGAACTAGAGGACATGAAATGAGGTTGAAGGGGGGCAGACTCAGGAAAAATGTCAGGAAGTATTTTTTCATGGAGAGAGTGGTGGATACTTGGAATGCCCTCCCACGGGAGGTGGTGGCTATGAAAACGGTAACGGAATTCAAAAATGCGTGGGATGGATCCTCAGAAGCTTAGCGGAGATTGGGTGGCAGAGCCGGTGGGGGGAGGCGGGGCAGACTGGATCCGCCATAATCTACTATGTTACTACTATGAGAAGGCTGTACATCAGGCCTTGTAGCTCCGTTTACAGCACAGGAAACAAGCCCACCTGTTGCTCGCTGTCTTTAGACTCCAGTGGCGCACGATGCTATGGGACTTTTAAACATGTGGTATTAACCATAGCCTGTGGTATGAGGCACTTAAACAACTGGTATCACAGTACCCAATACTTTTCTGTCACAGAGACTGAAACTCAGTTGGCAACCTGTGTACATTTTAGTTGCCTTTTACATACCTCTGGGGTTTTCCCGTCAGCAGTTCTTTGTTACAGACTTATAGGGACAGTATAGTATATCAAGTCCCATTCCAATTCCAGTCCCTTTCCTTTCTGCCTTAGAGGCAAAATGCAGGGACAGGAGGAAGGGAGCTTAAGAAGGAACAGCCTCAGGCCCCAGCTGTGACTCCTGAGAGTGATTTCTTGGAGGGGGGGGGGAGAGGATGTGAATGCTGAACAGGGAGATACATTCCAGATGATATTCAGCCTGCAGCAGTGCACTGACCACCGTGGGCAGAATTAATCATCGATCCGGGTACTGGCATGAAATACACCCAGAAATTATCCAGGTATATTCAGTGGCATATTCAGATATTTAAGTGGGCATAGATAAGACTGCATTATATATGATCCAACATGTGTGCACTTAGCTATCTGGGCACTGGGATTAAATATTTGTGACACCTGGATAACTTCTGGGCATGTGGTGCCACTGTAGGAATGTCCTATTGGCCTGGCCTGGAGGAGATGCGGGTGGGCCTCAAATCGATAAATAAAGTCTAGAAGGTTACTGCTCTTCTTTGCTTTCACTACTGGAAGATCGCCCCCTCTGTAGTATGTAGTGTTTTGCCACGATTTGGGTTTCTGCCAGGTACTTGTGACCTGGTTTGGCCACTGTTTGGAAAACAGGCTACTGGGCTAGATGGACCATTGGTCTGACCCAGTATGGCTACTCTTATGTTCATGGGAGGGAAAAAAACTGGAGCAGAAAGCAGAGGACTGTTCTCCAGGATGAGGGAAAAGCCTCGTCAGACCAAGCCTAGTCATGCCCTCGACCTTCACCACCATCAAACAGAAGAGATTTTCCAAAGGCACATTGGTTAAAGGTTCCAACCAATGACACAGTGACCTTGACAATGCTCAATGACATAATAATTCAATGGCACTAACGTTCCAAGGTTTTTAATTGTTGACCAAGAAAGTCCATATTAAAGCAATGTCTGGTTTTCTACTGAGTGTTGGAGATAGTAACACGGAGATTCAGCCTGCAGCAAAGCCGGAATTACAACTGAACAAAGTGACTCACCCAGGGTCAAACAGATAAGTCAATGGCAGAACTTGGATTAGAAATGAGGCCTAGGGATATGGGGCAATGCTTTAAACCCTGAGCATAGGGAGGCTGAATTATTATAATTATTTTTGTTACTACATAACTTTACCATTGATAGGAAGCAAAACCGAAGATAGAAAAGCTTGAAATGGCCTACTAGTTCACAGAAATGCAGGTAGATTTTGGGATTGTGGAGGGCAGTGATGGGAGAAGGATTGCGAGGACAGGATAAAGAATTAGAATTAGAAGATGGGGTTCTTTGTGTTGGTTTACATAAAACATTTTATTTCTGAATCTACCTAAATTGGAGGAATATCTACTGGTCAGGCTGGATCTTACTATTTAAAGGGATTTCTGTGGGTAACATCTGAAAGGTCCACGGTTTGGTATCATTACTGCCCTCTGGCTCCTCCAGGGTAACACAGACTCAGTGACTCAGCTGGGATTAGAACCGAGGCAAAGTTAGTGACTCATCCTGGGTCACACATCCCAGGATTTCTCTTAAATTAGCCAAAATTGATCTGAATCATGGATTCTTCTTCTTGGCCAATCTCATGACCAAAGAAAACTTCAAATCCAGGATCAAAATAAGCAAAATGATTTTAAAGAACAGTTTTTCAAACCTGTCTCTCTTTTGCGGCTCGTTTGTTCTAAATCCTACACTCCCTGGTCTCTCCATGGCGTCCTTCACTGACTCATCAATTTTTTCTGCCTTATCCATAGCCAGGTGGTGTTTCTTAACTCTGGTTCTGCCTGTCTTCTTTTCATTTCCTTTATCTCTCTGTTCTTTTTAAGCTCATCCTCTGTAGGCCCTACCTGTATCCTAAGGACGTGATCCTACCTCAAACACTGAAGCTGTTACCCTCCTGCTGTTTTGTTGGGTGCTGTCATATCCAGTTTGCCATGTCACAGAGACAGTGGGGGTGGGGGGGGGGGGGGGGTTCAGGAGACAGTCTCCTCTCTCAAATGCTCCTGTTCAGATTCAGGAAACTTTTGGGGTCAGAATTTATGTATTACCAAAGGTTAAAATAAAAGGAATAATGAAAAACAACATGTAAGGCAGCTGTTAACCTTGCAGTACAGATACCTGCTTAGATTCCCACACATGCCTTTGGCCCCTTTTTCCAGCTCACTTGTCAATCTTTCCTCCTCTCTGGTGGGAAAACCTTCCCTATGTCACATCCTGTCCCTCTAGTGCAACTTCCTGCTTCCAATGGGTAGGGCATGGTAGAGGAACCCCCCCCCCCCCCCCCCAAGTCAGCCTCTTGAGCTTCCCTATGCCACATCCTGTCCCTCTAACGCAACTTCCTACTTCCAATGGGTAGGGCATGGTAAAGGAACCCCCGAGTCATCCTCTCTTGAGCTTCCCTATGCCACATCCTGTCCCTCTAATGCAACTTCCTGCTTCCAATGGGTAGGGCATGGTAAAGGAACCCCAGAGTCAGCCTCTCTTGAGCTTCCCTATGCCACATCCTGTCCCTCTAATGCAACTTCCTGCTTCCAATGGGTAGGGCATGGTAGAGGAACCCCCACCCCCGAGTCAGCCTCTCTTGAGCTTCCCTATGCCACATCCTGTCCCTCTACTGCAACTTCCTACTTCCAATGGGTACGGCATGGTAAAGGAACCCCCCAGTGGCATAGCCAGAAGGCAATTTTTGGGTGGGCCAACAGGTTGGATGGATGGGCACTAGAGAAACACCTGCCACCTGATATGCCCTGCCCACCCCCCTACTCCTACCGCACACCTACCCCACTCCCAATAGCTTCAATTGGCGTAGCAGTGCTGGCCTCAGTGGCTGCAGGCCACATTGAGAGCTAGGGGAAAAATAAGAGGGTGCACTCTTCATCCTCCACTGAGCCACAGTCTGCCAACACACATATGCTTCCCCCAAATGTGCTCTAAATATTACAGTGGGGCCCTAAAATATCAATACGTCTATCAAGAAAACTGCACAAGGCAAAGTACTACAGAATACTACATAGAAAATTGATGCTAACAGAATACTTTGGACACACACACAGAACACAAATGCCAAATACAGAATAAGTGACCAAAAACCATAAACAAATCAAAATCCCAAGAGGCCAGACCTTGCATTTAGCACAGCACAGAGAAATACAAAGAGATGCATTTTCTCCTATACTGTGCAAAATATGATAGCACATGCAAGAGACAGCGTTAGGGGAGGTACAACTAGGGCAACTGTGTTTGGTCCCCTAGCCAGAGAGAACTCCAGGCCAGCTGGAAGCTGAAGAAGGTGCAGCCTGTTAGTAAGCTTTAGGGTCCCCTCCTAAATATCGGCCTTGGGCCCCAGCCATATTCTAACACCAACTCTGGCAAGATGTACATTTCAAATCTGACATATTCTAGTCACAAAATAGAAAAATAAAATTCTTTTTTCTACCTTTTGTTGTCTGCTCATTTTATTTTTCCAAGTCATGTTGGTCCCAGGCTCTGGTTTCTACATCCTTCTATCTTCTCTTAACTCACTCACCAAGGTCTCATGTCCATTTGATATTTCTACTCTCTCTCCATGTCCACTATCCATCTTCCATCTCTGTACCTCTATCTTTCTCCATGTTTAGTATCCCCCTTTCTCTGTGTCCCTATATTTCTCTGTCCAGCTTCTTCCCTCTCTTTGTACCCAGTGCCATTATATCTCTACCCTCTCTGACCCAACCCCATCCAGTTTCTCTCACTCCCCTTTCCTGCATCTGGTTTGGTTGCTTGATTCCCTGTCTGCCCACCCACCGACCCCGCCCTCCCTCCCTCACGCTGTAGGTTTAGTATTTGTTCCCTTTTCCTTCATCTCCTTGGTCTGGAATCTCTGTTTCCCTTCCCTCCCTCCTTGTGCTGTACCAGCAGACCTCTCCCTTCACTCCAGTTATCCTCCCCCTCTTCCTCCCACATCCAGCAGCTCTTTCCCTTCCTTCCAGTCCCTTATTCCTCTTCCTCCCTTGTCTAGCAGCTCACCAGCCCCTTCCTCCTCTCCCTCCCATGTCTAGCAGCTCTCTCCCTTCAATCCAGTCCCCTCCTCCTCTTCCTCCCATGTCCAGCAGCTCTGTCCCAACGCTCCCATCCATCCAGCCCCTCCTGCCTCTTCCTCCCTTGTCCAGCACCTCTACAGCCCCTTCCTCCTCTCCCTCCCATGTCCAGCAGCTCTCTCCCTTCCCTCCAGTCCCTTCTTCCTCTTTCTCCCTTGTCCAGAAGCTCTTCAGCCCCTTCCTCCTCTCCCTCCCATGTCCAGCAGCTCTCCAGCCCCTTCCTCCTCTCCCTCTCATGTCCAGCAGCTCTCTCCCTTCCATCCAGATCCTCTCTTCCTTTTCCTCCCACCTCCTGCAACTCTCTCCCTTCCATTCAGATCCCCTCCCTCCTCTTCCTCCCACATCCAGTGTCTCTTTCCCTTCCCTCCAGCCCCCCCCCCCCCCGTCCTCTCCCCAAAGGTCCAGCACTTACTTTAGTTCTGCCCTCCAGGCCCGCCTATCCAACATCCTTCGCTTGCTGTCGCTTCCTCCCGTGGCTTAGGGTACGGCCGTCCGGGAGCCAGCGTTCAGTGTTCCTGCCTGCCTGCCCTGAAATAATTCTTCTCCCCAGGCTCTGCTGCATCGGTCCCTGCATTCTCTTTTTTGCCCGTTGTGCAGTGCTGCCATTCACACAGGCAGCTCCGCTCCCCTCTGCCGCGTTCATCTGGCCCTACATAAACAGGAAGTGCATCAGAGAGGGGGCTCTTTCCTGCCACGAAGAGGTCACTAGACCACCAGGGCAGTAGTAAGGTAAGGGGAGGGAGGTGACAGGGAGGAGGGGTGATGGGGTGTGTGACGGGGGGAGGGGAAAATGTGACAGGGGGGCGGAGCGAGGGCGTGAAAGGGGGGGCAGGTGTGTGTGAAAGGGGGCTGGGCATGCGTCCTCCTTTTTGGGGGACAAAATATGGTAACCCCAGTAAGAACCCTTGATGCCCACCCACTTCTTGCCTAGGTCCACCCAAAATCTGCTGTATGGCTACACCTCTGGTGACAACCTCTCCATCCTATGCCTTGGACTGACTATTATTTGTTGTGTTATAAGTTAGCAAACTTAGGAGTCCTTTTACTAAAAGCACAGCAAGCCTACCACTGATAGTACCTGCCTCACCCCGTGTGCCATTTCCAGTGCACCAGAATTCTTTTGCGGAGGTTTGCACAGTAAGGGCTCCCCTGGGAAATGGTCAGGCGGTAAGTGGTTAACTTACTACATGTAATCGTCAAAAATCAGGCCGAGATGTGTCCCCACAATCAAAACAATAAATGCAACATAAAGGTGGACCCTGTTGACTAAGATATGCCGTGATAGGAGGAAAAGGTTTCAGATGTCACTGGATTAGTCTGTCCTGTTTAGAAATGCAGGGATCAGAAAAAATACCTCAGCGACTGTTGTACTCATTGACCAAAAACCCCCTCTGTCCTTTTATATATTTTCTTCAATTTTCATTACCTTTTTTATGTGTTTGAACAAAAAGTGACCATGCAAGCTATCAATGTAGCAGTCATTCAGCAGTTGATTAACTGTACTATGACACTTACCTGTAACCCACTGAGTCCCGACCGGCAGCCATTTTGCTGCCGCTTCTTCAAGGGATAAATATCAGTGGTCACCTGTCAGTGATGGAGCAAGTTGACACAAACCGTCTTTCTCTTTTGATCTGGGCACAGGGGGGAAAAAAAGGCGATTTTAAATGCTGTCAGGTTTCAAGTCAATGTTAATTCATGTTTAACCCATTAGTGTCCAACGTTTCCATATGGGATGGGCACTAATGGGGTTAATGACATGTGGGATATGAATGTCATAAATAGATAGAAACTCTGCATGTTGAGCACCAGATTCTCATAACATGATGTCTGTTTCAGTGGCCCATTACCAGGAGAATTAATATAACACTAGTAAAAAAGCGCCGTTTCTGATGCAAATGAAACGGGGGCTAGCAAGGTTTTCTTCTGTGTGCATGTAGGAGTGTGTGTGTCCCTGCCCTCTGCCCTCTGCCCTCTCTCCCTTCCCCTGTGCTGTCTGTCCCCTCTGCTCTCTGTCCCCTCCCCTCTCGGAGTCGAGTCCTTCAGTGTTGTTTCCTGCTGTGCTGTGTTTGTGTTAGAGAGATAGTGAGGGCTTCTGCCCTCTCTCCCCTCCCCCCTCTGAGTCCTTCACTGTTACAGAGAGAGCGATTTGATTTCGTGCTTTGCTGTGTTTTCCTTCACTGTTTGTGTTACAGAGAGAGCGAGGGCGGGGCAGACACTCATGGGGAAACCGGATATCTCTCCCCCTCAGTGTTGCCAGGTGGGCGGTTTTCCGCGACCCGCCGTGGGAAATTTTTGCCCGCGGTGGGTTGCGGTTTTTTGGGCTGTTTTTTGGGCGTTTTTTTCGGCTGCGGGGCGGGGTTAGTGACGTTTTGGGCGGGGCTGCTGACGGGGGAGGTGGGGCCGATGATGGCGGGGGCGGGGTTGATGACGGCGGGGGCAGGGGTGATGACGCGGGGGTGGGGGTGTCAGGGGCGGGGTTTGAGTTTGGGCGGGTTTTGGGCTGTTTTTACGCTGGATTGGGTGGGAAAAAAATTTTCCACCTGGTAACACTGGGTTGGTGGTGCCTTTTATACATAGAGAAGAAGATGTGCTGGGCCAGGGTGTCCCCTAACCTGCTAACCAGCCCCGCTCCAGCTGACCACAAATGACTACTCTACCTCTGAAAAGTTATTCCCTTATTATACTTCCTCTGTGGCATGATGAAAAGGCTGGCTTTGTTTTGAGTGTACGGGGATGACGGCAGTTGCTGTGTGCGGGGGGGAAATAGAGCCTGTTCGGCTTCGTCGTTTGAGGGCGGCACAGCGGAAGAACGTGTGCCGTCACTTCCCGCGCGCGTCCTCTCCGTTTCTGTGGTTACAGCGCAGCGTGGGCCTGCGGCGCGCGGCTTTTGAAGGAGAGCGCGACGGCGGCGGCCTGAGCTGACTGACATGACGCAGTCGGTGGTGGTACAGGGTGAGGATGAATAGAATGCGTGACGCAGTCGGTGTCTCGAGGGGGGAGGAGCTGGTCACTGGTGGAGCAGGGACTCAGCCCCCCTCCCAAATGGGGATCTGAGCGCGGGGGGGGGGGGGGGGGGGGGAGGTATGCATGGGGACATCAAAGCATATCATTGATATTCTAACAGGGTGGGTGTGGATAGGTGAGGGGAGGGTGATCAACAGAAACATACAGCTTTATGGTTTATAATGGGTTAGGAACCCCAGATCCTTGTTAAGTCCTTTCTGTTGGGTGTTAAAATCTAATTTATTTTATATTTCCTGTACTTTAAATGCAGTAATTCTCTATTTGTCCTTCCGGAAATGGCGATCGCCATCACGGCATAATGTAAGCCACATTGAGCCTGCAAAGAGGTGGGAAAATGTGGGATACAAATGCAGTAAATAAAATAAATAAAATCTGTTTGACTGTTTTGGGATCTTCCCAAAATAGTTGTGACCTGCAAGATACTGAGCTTGATGGACCTTCTGTCCGTCCCACTCTTATGGAGCAAAGGTCCAGCAAGTCCAGCATACAGGTCACAAGTACCTGGCAAGATCCCCAAACAGTACAATACATTTTATGCTGCTTATCCCAGAAATAAGCACTGGATCTGCCCCAAGTCTATTTTAATAATGGCTTATGGACTTTTCTTTTAGGAAACTAGCCAAACCTTTTTTAAAACCCCGCTAAGCTAACTGCTTTTACTACATTCTCTGGCAATGAATTCCAGAGTTTAATTACACGTTGAATGAAGAAATATTTTCTCCGATTCGTTTTAAATTTACTACTTTGTAGCTTCATCACATGCCCCCTAGTCCTAGTATTTTTGGAAAGAGTAAACAAGCGATTCACGTGTACTCGTTCCACTCCACTCATTATTTTATAGACCTCTATCATATCTCCCCTCATTTCCCCCTCACTTGACCACAATTTCTTTCTTTCTTTCTTTCTCAGTGGGGCAGTGCGGTAACCAGATAGGCTGCAGATTCTGGGACCTGGCACTGCGGGAGCATGCCGCTGTCAACAAGGTGAGGCCTCAACATCTCAAACTCTTCTTAAGAACAAAATCACTCTTCATGTGTTTAAACATGGTTTAATCGGGGAGAAAAGGGTACAAAGCAGGAGCACACATCCACGGAACGTCAACGGAGTCAGGGTGACAAACTGACTCCAAGCCTGGGAGATGACAGACAAAACCAAAAATCCTTTATTTAATACCACCAAGTGAATGACCTGAAACGGTCCTTTTTTTCGGCAGATGCAACCACCTGCTTCAGGGGTCTACAGAGTAACTCTGCGTAACGTAATAACAGTATATGTTCTGGTACATATAAGTACATAAGTAATGCCACACTGGGAAAAGACCAAGGGTCCATCGAGCCCAGCATCCTGTCCACGACAGCGGCCAATCCAGGCCAAGGGCACCTGGCAAGCTTCCCAAACGTACAAACATTCTATACATGTTATTCCTGGAATTGTGGATTTTTCCCAAGTCCATTTAGTAGTGGTTTATGGACTTGTCCTTTAGGAAACCATCTAACCCCCTTTTAAACTCTGCCAAGCTAACCGCCTTCACCACTTTCTCCGGCAACGAATTCCAGAGTTTAATTACGCGTTGGGTGAAGAAACATTTTCTCCGATTTGTTTTAAATTTACTACACTGTAGTTTCATCGCATGCCCCCTAGTCCTAGTATTTTTGGAAAGCGTGAACAGACGCTTCACATCCACCTGTTCCACTCCACTCATTATTTTATAGACCTCTATCATGTCTCCCCTCAGCCGTCTCTTCTCCAAGCTGAAAAGCCCTAGCCTGGTGCAGTTGATGAAGCAAATCCTGTATATAAAATCTGGACTGTATACTCAGTATGCAGTCTGGAAACATCACTCCAAACTTAGCCACACTAAAGGGCAAACATATAGTTTCCCAGGCTTCGAGTCAGTCTGTTCATCCTCTGCTCTTGTATTTACTCCTTTAATGATGGAGAGCCACCATGGATTTACTGCTATTGGCTTCTTTTTTTTTTTTCCAAATAGAAAGCATAGGCATTAGAGCTCTTTTTTTCCCCCTTCAGGTCAGCCTGTAATAGATAACAGACAGAAGGAAGGGGCAGAGACTGCATTAAGCAGTAGAGTCCTCATTTGCTCTGGCCTTCCTGATCCTGTCTTATGCCTCCCATCTGCTGCTGCTGCCAAAGAGGAAGGACAGGGTGGACCAGGAAGCAGAGGGCTGTTCATAGCAGGGCAGTGGCTCAGAGATGACACATCAGTCTTATGTACTGAGGCCCAGGATAATACACTACCAGAGCCATTCAGCATTCTGTAATTGTTAGCTAGCTATTAGCACTTCTAAACAGAGAAGTTCCTAACGGCCCTGTTTACTAAGGTGCGCTTGCTTTTTTAGTGCGTGCACTAACTGTGTAGGCACCCTTAGGAATATTGTGGGCGCCTACAGAGCACCCGCTAAAAGCACTAACGCACCTCTAGTGTGGCTTGGTAAACAGGGCCCTAAATATCAAACATATAAACAGCAAGTGACCAACTCACCTGCAAATTTATTTATTTATTTATTTACGTCAATTTATATACCGTATCTTATTGCTACTGCAAGACAGAACGGTTTACAAATGCGCAGTAGAGTCGGAACGCTGAGAGTGTAGAAGTCCAAGCCCCGCCTCCACCAGCAGTACAGCCCAATAGGGAGGAGGGCTTGGACATGGGCGTGGAAGTCAGAGGAGGAGGGAGCAGGGAGGGAAGGAGGGGGTGGAAATGAGGGAAACACGCTGGGGGGAGGGCAGGGGAGAGAGCAGGGTTGGTGGATGGGGGGAGGCCGTAGGAAAACAAAAAAACTAGCCCGTTTTTACGGGCTTAACGGCTAGTGTTACTATATGGCAGACATGTTTTCCCTCCTCACATGCCATACAGAGGCTATCTTCATAGAACAATTAGTCTCTAATTTTTGTTAGTTTCTGCACATATTTATAGAAAGGTTAAGACAGAGAAGCATGGTAAGCAAAAGTACAAAAGAGAAAAAAAACCCACTGCTTCTGTTACATGTTACAGGATCAAGTAGCAGATTTACGTTATCTTCTCATTATGCTAAGTTTAAATACATGGTAACAAGTCAGTATTTGGTCATATGTTGACCGCAAATTGGTTTAATCATTGTATAATTCTTTATGAGTCAATTTTAAACCCATGTCAGTTAGCATTTTAATGCTTTTTTTTATACATCTTTCTCCCACACAGCTTATATGAACTTTTCTGTTCTCAATTTTTATACTTTCTCTAACCTGTCATTCTTTTCTTTATCCTTGATTTTTATTTGTAAACCTCCTTGTTATTTAGTCAGGAAAGGTAGTATATTGAGGTGCTCATTTTCAGAACACATGGAGGCATATTTTCAAAGCACTTTGGGAGGCTAAGTTCCATAGGTTTCTATGGAACTTTGGGAGGCTAAGTGCTTTGAAAATGAGCCTGATAGACTCACAAAGTTCCAAAGTCACATGCTGTTCTGCCCTGGTTTTAACAGCCTGCCTCACTGACACAGACTGCTCAGTAATTACTGTGGATTCTTTTGGATTCGTATTAGGTAAATGCAGTGCTTTTTTTTTTTTTAGGAAAAAAGGTACCAGTACTCATTATGGGTGGGGTCACCACATATGACTCCACCCGATAGCCACACCCCCTTACACCAGCCATGGCGCATATAAATAGACATCATTGAAAATACTATACCAGTATAGGAGAAAAAAAATAACTTGTGATTTTTTTTTTCCATTATAAATAATTTCTTTAAGCTGTTACAGCTCCAGTATACCCACTGCAAAAAAAGACAGCAGATGTAAATTCTCAAACTGGATATATTCCAAACACTAAAATCAAAATAAAATGATTTTTCTACCTTTGTTGTCTGGTGACTTTGTTTTTCTATCCATATTGGTCCCAGTCTCTGATTCTGCTGCTCTCTATCTGTTCTCTTAACTCCGTTTCCACGGCTTCCTTTCCATTTATTTCTTTACTTTCCTCCTTTCTTCTTCATTTTTTGCTCTACATCCATAGGTAAAAGCTGGGTCCTCCGCAGACTTGACTGGAGGGGGTATAGAGTGGATCCAGCTTTTGCCTATTTTCTCCATCCATGTGCAGTTTTTCTCCTCTTTTCCCTTTCCCTCATCTCGGTCAGTATGCATCTCCTATCTATTCTTCCCTCCCCTCCATCCATGTCCAGCATTTCTACTACTACTCATCATTTCTATAGCTCTACTAGACGTACGCAGCGCTGTACACCTGAACATGAAGAGACAGTCCCTGCTCGACAGAACTTACAATCTAATTAGGACAAACAAACAGGACAAACAAGAGATAAGGGAATATTAAGGTGAGGATAATAAAATAAGGGTTCTGTACAAGTGAATAAGGGTTAGGAGTTAAAAGCAGCATCAAAAAGGTGGGCTTTTAGCTTAGATTTGAAGACGGCCAGAGATGGAGCTTGATGTACCGGCTCAGGAAGTCTGTTCCAGGCATATGATGCAGCAAGATAAAAGGAACGGAGTTTGGAGTTAGCGGTGGAGGAGAAGGGTGCAGATAAGAGAGATTTACCCAGTGAACGGAGTTCCGTGGGAGGAATGTAGGGAGAGGTGAGAGTGGAGAGGTACTGAGGAGCTGCAGAGTGAATGCACTTACAGGTCAATAAGAGGAGTTTGAACTGTATGCGGAAATGGATAGGAAGCCAGTGAAGTGACTTGAGGAGAGGGCTAATATGAGCATGACGACACTGGCAGAATATTAGTCGTGCAGCAGAAATTTGAACAGATTGAAGAAGAGTGAGATGGCTAAGTGGGAGACCTGTGAGAAGCAAGTTGCAATAGTCTAAGTGAGAGGTGATAAGAGTGTGGATGAGGGTTTTGGTAGTGTGCTCACTGCTCAGAAAGGAAAGGGCAAATTTTGCTGATATTATAGAGAAAGAAACGACAGATTTTAGCAGTCTGCTGAATATGTGCAGAGAAGGAGAGGGAGGAGTCAAAGATGACCCCAAGGTTACGAGCTGATGAGACAGGAAGGATGAGAGTGTTATCCACAGAGATAGAGAATGGGGGAGGAGGAGAGGTTAGTTTAGGGGGAAAGATAAGAAGCTCAGTCTTGGTCATGTTTAGTTTCAGATGGCGCTGAGACATCCAGGCAGCAATGTCAGGCAGACTGTGTCGCGTTCTCGAGGCCCTTGGAATGCTGTCAGGTCCTCGAGGCAGCACTGGGGATCGTGAGCCCATGGGCCCCTGCCGAGGAGCGGCAGAGGCAGGCAAGACCATCTTGGAACTGGACGTCCGGAAGGACCGGACTGGAACTCGGGACTGGAAGTAGGCCACTGGAACCGGCAGAACAGGAACCGCTTCACCTGTGCTTAGCCACCTTTCCGCTGGAGTTGAGCTCCAGCGTGCGGGCGGTCGACAGGACTTGCTGGCCAAGGCCGGACTGGAGATCCAGAGGACCCACCGAGGATCAAGGAAACACGAGGAAACTGGACTAGGAACTAAACTCAAACACTAGCTAGACAGAGAGACAGGATTCAGGATATACACACAGGAAATACAAGCAGGGATTCAAGATAGGCAACAGAGTGAACAGAGTAAACCAGGAAGACAGGCCAAGGGTCTTGGGCCGGCAGCAGAGTAAACAGAGAACAAACATGGACAGAGGCTTCACCCCAAACACAGAGTAAGCCAGGAACAGAGACTTCACCCCAAACACAGAGTAAGCCAGGAACAGAGGCTTCACCCCAAACACAGAGTAAGCCAGGAACAGAGGCTTCACCCCAAACACAGAGTAAGCCAGGAACAGAGGCTTCACCCCAAACACAGAGTAAGCCAAGAACAGAGGCAACACCCCAAACACAGAGTAAGCCAGGAGCAGAGGCTTCACCCCAAACACAGAGCAAGCCAGGAACAGAGGCTTCACCCCAAACACAGAGTAAGCCAGGAACAGAGACAGGGAAACCCCCCACGGCAAGACAACAGACACAGAAAGAAGCTGGGCTGGAACCCAGAGAGAGGCTAAGCAGTAGTACAGCAGACACCTACTAACCTGACCTGGCCTAAGAGCGTAACACTTCATGCAAAGGCACTGACTGCAAGCCCAGCACTTCCTTATGAAGGCTCTCACTGATGGGTCACTACCAGCAGGACAGAAGCAGGAAGTTCCTTGCCTCCAAAGAGAGGCTTGACATACAGAGAAAGAGAGCCCACAGGAAGGACAAGCAGGAGCCATCTTGGATACTGGCATAGAGGAGGCGGCAGCCATCTTGGAAGAGGCATAGCCCACACAGGTGAGGTCCAGTAAGGCAATCAGCACACAGAGCCAGAGAGAAACTAAGACAGACACAGAGACAAGCAGAAGCCAGCACAGCCACTGACTCCCAGAAACAGGGTAAGTATGAGGGTGGTCACGGCCACAGACGTGACAGGCTGATTGGCCTGGATTTCGGCTGAGATTTCTGGTGTGGAGAGGTAGATCTGGGAGTCATCAGTGTAAAGATGCTACTGAAAACCATGGGATAGTAACATAGTAGATGACTGCAGAAAAAGACCTGCATGGTCCATCCAGTCTGCCCAATAAGATAACTCATATGTGCTACTTTTTGTGTGTACCTTACCTTGATTTGTATCTGTCTTTTTCAGGGCACAGACCATATAAGTCTGCCCAGCACTAGCCCCGTCTCCCAGCCGCCAGCCCCTTGATTTGTATCTGTCTTTTTCAGGGCACAGACCGTATAAGTCTGCCCAGCACTAACCCCGCCTCCCAACCACCAGCCCCGCCTCTGCCATCCAATCTCCGCTAAGCTCCTGAGGATCCCTTTCTCCGAACTGGATTCCTTTATGTTTATCCCACACATGTTTGAATTCCGTTACCGTTTTCATCTCCACCACCTCCCGCGGGAGGGCATTCCAAGTAGCCACCACTCTCCGTGAAAAAATACTTCCTGACATTTTTCTTGAGTCTGCCCCCCTTCAATCTCATTTCATGGCCTCTAGTTCTTCCACCTTCCCATCTCCGGAAAAGGTTCGTTTGCGGATTAATACCTTTCAAATATTTGAAAGTCTGTATCATATCACCCTTGTTTCTCCAAGTACCAAGGAAAGAAGTATAGATGGAGAAAAGAAAAGGTCCCAGGACAGATCCCTGAGGTATACCAACTGACAGTGGGATAGAAGTAGAGGAGGATCCACTAGAGCATACACTAAAGGTACACTGGGAGAGATAAGAAAACCAGGAAAGAACAGAGCACTGAAATCCAAGTGAAGACAGCGTATCAAGGAGTAGGCTGTGATCAGCAGTGTCAAAAGCAGCAGATAGATCGAGAAGGATGAGGATAGAATAGAGACCTTTGGATCTGACCAGGAACAGATCATTGGAGACTTTAGAAAGCGCTGTTTCAGTTGAATGAAGGGGCGAAAGCCAGATTGAAGTGGATCAAGAATAGCTTGAGATGAAAGAAAGTTAAGGCAACGGCGGTAAACAGCACGTTCAAGTATCTTGAGTAGCAAAGGGAGGAGGGAGATGGGGCGATAGTTGGAAGGATAGGTAGGGTCCAATGAAGGTTTTTTAAGGAGTGGTGTGACTACGGCATGTTTGAAGGCATCAGGAACAGTCGCAGTGGAAAGTGAAAGATTGAGGATATGACAGATAAAAGGGATGACAGTAGGAGAGATAGTGTTAAGTAGATGGGTGGGAATAGGATCAGAGGAACAGGTAGTTTCGAGGAGGAAATATGATGTGTAGTTTCCTCTTCAGTGATTTCAGAAAAGGAGGTAGGGGTTGGAGGGTTGTGAGAATGGACTAAGGGAAGGAGAGGTGGAGGTGATCTGGTTGAGAATTCAAGTTTAATCTTGTGAACCTTATCATGAAAGTACTCAGCCAGGTGCTGTGGAGGACTTGCAGCTCATCTGCATATCCTTACAGCCTTCTCCGGGGTGACTCCCAGGTCCATTCCGATCCACTCAGGGCCTCCGCTCTAGGTGCCCAGCGCTCCCACCAGGTGCTGTGGAGGACTTGCAGCCCTTCTGCATATCCTCACAGCTGTATCCGGGGTGACTCCCAGGTTTACCCCGATCTTCCCAGGGCCCTTGCTCCAGGTGCCCAGGGTTTCCAGGTGCTTTTTGGCTAGGATCAGGCAACCCTCAGGGGGATGAATGCTGGCTTCGGCCTAACCAGTGTTGCCGGGTGGGCTGTTTTACTGCCCAATTGGGCGGGATTTTGCCAGCGGCGGCGGGAAAATTTCGCCGGCCACGGGTTACGGTTTTTTGGGCGGTTTTCCCGTCGCCGCTGTGTGAGTTCGGCGGTTTTTCCCGGGGCTTCTATTGGTCCAATTCAGTCCAATAGAAGCTTTTCCGGGGCTTCTATTGGTCCAAATTGGACCAATAGAAGCCTTTCAGGGGCGGGGCTGATGTCAGGGATGATGTAGTGGGCGGAGTTAGTGACGTGGGAGGCGGGGTTAGTGATTCGGGGGCGGGGTTAGGTGATGCAGGGGCGGGGTTCGGTGACACGGAAGACGGGGATTGGCTACGGGCGGGTTTACGGGTGTTTCGGGCTGGGAAAATTTTTCCCAGCTGGCAACCCTGTGCCTAACCCCTGGTAAGCCTTTCCTCGGCTGAGAGGTGCCCAGCTCTCAGGTGCTGTGGAGGACTTGCAGCTCATCTGCATATCCTTACAGCCTTCTCCGGGGTGACTTCCAGGTCCACTCCAATCTACTCAGGGCCTCTGCTCTAGGTGCAGCGTTTCTGACAGCGCGCTGTGCATTTTCTCTTTACATTTATTTTCTCCTACTTACTACTTATGGCTCCAGTACACTTTTTCTTCTTGGCACTGTCCCTTCCTAATCTGTTTCTCCATCTGAAACCACAGTACACTGCAGGAACACATTGTCCACCTTCTGTATTCATCATCTCACCATCTCTTTTTTTCCTCTTCCTTTTTCTCAGCTCTCAACCTTCAACATTTCCTTCCTTCCATTCATCCATCTCCTTTCTATCTGAGTACATCTCGCCTTCGTCGCTGTCGTCATACGTCTTCTACCTTTCTCCGTACTCTCTTGCTCCTTCTGCTCTCTGCTGGGGACATTAATCCCAATCCTGGTCCTCCACATCAGCTGTGATCCTACATAAGTACATAAGTAATGCCACACTGGGAAAAGACCAAGGGTCCATCAAGCCCAGCATCCTATTTATGCAGGTCACACCGCAATATCTCCAGTCTAATTTCTGTTCCTCTCCTCCCCTCTTCTTCCCTGCCTTTCTCTTGCGCTCTGTGGAATGCCCGCTCTGTCTGTAACAAACTTTCCTACATCCATGACCTCTTTATCTCTCGTACTCTCAATCTGCTTGCCCTAACTGAAACTTGGCTTTACCCTGAAGACTCTTCTTCAGTCGCGGCCCTATGTCATGGAGGTTATCTTTTCTCCCATACTCCTCACCCGGTTGGCCGCAGAGGTGGTGTCGGGCTACTACTTTTCACCCTCTTGTAGATTTCAACCTCTTCCATCTCAGTCTCACTGTTTTTCTTCCTTCGAAGTCCACTCCATCCGCCTATTTGCCCCTCTGCCTCTCCGAGTAGCAGTCATTTATCGACCCCCTGATAAGTCCCTTTCTCACTGACTTTGATGCCTGGCTTTCCTTCTTTCTTGAACCTTCATCTCCTTCCCGCATTCTTGGGGATTTTAACATTCATGCTAATGATCCCTCTGACTCTTACGCTTCTCAGTTTCATGCTTTAACATCCTCTTTCAGTCTTCAACTGTGCTCCACTGCCCCCACTCACCAGAATGGCCACTGTCTTGATCTTATCCTCTTCTCAAACTGCTCTCTCCTCCCCTTCATCCATGTTCATCTCACTTCCTCTCTCTTCCCTTCCCTCCATCCATGTCCAGCATTTCAACTTTCTCCCCTCCCTTCCCCTCCACCCATGTCCAGAATTTCTCAACTCCCCTAAATCCATGTGCTTCTCCTCCTCTGTCTTCCCTCCATGTACAGCATTTCTCCTCTCCCCCTTCTCCATCCATGTTCATCTCACTTCCTCTCTCTTCCCTCCCCTCCACCCATGTCCAGTATTTCAACTCTATCCCCTC
Organism: Microcaecilia unicolor; assembly: GCF_901765095.1. Lineage (NCBI taxonomy): Eukaryota > Metazoa > Chordata > Amphibia > Gymnophiona > Siphonopidae > Microcaecilia > Microcaecilia unicolor. The sequence goes on along the minus strand of NC_044033.1, from coordinate 532,175,296 downwards.
CCCTCCATCTTTGTTTATACTTTCTCGACTCCCTTAAATCCGTGTTTATCTCCTCCTCTGTCTTCCCTCCCCTCCATTCATGTACAGCATTTCTCCTCTCCCCCTTCCCTCCATCCATGTTCATCTCACTTCCTCTCTCTTCCCTCCCCTCCATCCATGTCCAGAATTTAAACTCTATCCCCTCCCCTCCATGTTCATCTCCTTCCTCTGCCTTTCCTTCCCTTCAACATTTCTCTTCCCTGCCCTCCACTCCATGTCCAGCATTTCTCCTCTCTCTCCTCCATCCATGTGCATCTCCTTCCTCCCCTCCATGTCCATCCATCCATGTCCAGCAACTCCCCTCTCTCCCCTGCCCTCCCCTCCATGTCCAGCGATTCTCTGGCCTCCCCTCCAATCCATGCCCAGCGATTCTCTTTTGCCCCTATCCTTCCCTCCTATCCATGCCCAGCGATTCTCCTATGCCCCTATTCTTCCCTCCTATCCATGCCCAGCGATTCTCCTATGCCCCTATTCTTTCCTCCCATTCATGTCAAGCGATTCTTCTCTCTCCCCTCCCATCCATGTCCAGCAATTCTCCTTTGCCCCTATCCTTTCCTCCCATCCACGTCCAGCGTTTCTCCTCTTTCCCCTGCCCTCCCCTCCATGTCCAGCGATTGCCCCCTATTCACCCCCTCCCTCCCATGTCCAGTCACTCGCCCAAGCCTCCACCTTCCCCCAAGATCATTCCAAACCCAGCCCCACCTGCCCGCCCTCAGCTCCCCGACTTTCCATTCGTGCCCCCTGCATTGAAATCTTCTGTTTACCCAAAGTCGCAACGGCAAACCGACAGTGAAAGCAGCGGGCAGGCTCGCCTCCTCGTCGCTTCCCTTCCCTCTCAGCGCGTCCCGCCCTCGCGGAAAGGAAATTACATCAGAAGAAGGCACAAAAAAAGCACTGGGTAAATGAGACTTTTATTAGAGGTTCATTATTGTCTAAGATACACAATGATTAAGCTATGTACTCGATGCTTAAGCTATATAACTGAAAAGAAACAATACCTATCTATAGTTTTTAAAAAACCCAATCATTACATCACTGGTCCCTACATCCAAGCAATGCTAGGAGTTTCTAGACCAGGAAAAGAAGCAATAATACACTATACATACATCATATCTATACATACATCACTGGTCCTTACATCATCCAGGCTCTTATCAGCTGGGGGGTCCTGTTCACAGCAAAAGCCAGGAGTTTCTTTGACCAGGAAATATGGTTCTCTGCGCAGTACGTACGTTACAGACGAGCTCCCAGTTTCACTGACAGAAACTCCCTTTTTTTTATTAGGCTTAGAACTCAAGTTCAGAGCTAAGGAAAATTACAGCATGCTTGAGAATTTCTCTGTTTAGGTAAACAAGCCATACTGTGGGAATGTGGTCACATGTTTCTCAGTCCAGGTGGCCAGTCTGAACTCAAAACAGGCTCCACCTCTCCCTTCACATAGCAAATTAACTAGTGCTATATCTTTCACACAAACAGAATTACTTCTAATCAGAAATACAGACCCTGAGTGCACTTGTCAGTCAAGGCAGAGTTGAAAAACAATCTTTAAAATCTTCCATTATACATGTTACGTTATAAGTCTATGTGCTTTGAAAATGAACCTCTTCATCTAACAAACCGTAAGTCCCCGGATACTGGCCAGCACTAAATATCAAGCTATAACTTGGGTTGCACTACTTTATCCGGTATGATACAACACACGTCTATAATGAATCTATCAAAATTCTAGGCATAATTTTTGGTTCAAAACTGACTTTTAAAGCTCAGAGAGATAATGTAACCAAATCTTCCTTTTTTGTACTTTCGTGCATCCGTTCAGTCCAACTGTTCGTATCACCAACATCTATCCATTCCCTTATCTTGGCACTGGTAATCATTGTAATTCCTTGTATGCTGGCCTCCCACTCTGCTCTGTAAAGCAACTTCAGTTAATTCAATCAACTGGAGTAAAACTCGTACATCAAGCACACTGTTTTGACCTGTTACTCCTCTCCTTCATCTTGAACACTGGCTCCCAGTATCCTATCTCATTAGATATAAATTCCTTATGCTAACCTTCAAATGCCAGAATCCTCCTGCTTCTTCATAAATTCCTGATCCCTTACTCTCCATCATGTACCCTCTGATCCTCTTCAGGTAATTTAGGGAAAGGGAAATGGGACTTGATATACCGCCTTACTGAGGTTTTTGCAACTACATTCAAAGTGGTTTACATATATTCAGGTACTTATTTTGTACCAGGGGCAATGGAGGGTTAAGTGACTTGCCCAGAGTCACAAGGAGCTGCAGTGGGAATTGAACCCAGTTCCCCAGGATCAAAGTCCACTGCGCTAACCACTAGGCTACTCCTCTGTGTTTCTTCACCAACAGCTTTTCACTTAACCCTTTCTCATGAGACAGCTTTTAACTACTTAGATCCCAGGTCTTAAAACGAACTTCCCTTATTCCTTAGAGCTGACATGTCTCTTAAATAGTTTTGAAAATCTTTCTTTTCTCTGCTGCTTTCATCTGATTCATAGATTTTCACTCTTTCTCCCCACCCACATCTACAGAAAGAATTTATTCTTTTAACTGTTGTAAACTGCTTAGTTGCCTGTATAGGACACTAAATCAGACGTGGACGTTATTAAAAAATACTATCTTGGCAACCCAGTCCAGATGCATTTCACATATTTGCAAAGGTGGAAAGAAGACAAAACATCAGCCAGCATGGTTAAAAGGTGAAGTAAAAGAGGTCATTACAGCCAAAAGATTGTCCTTCAAAGAATGGAAAAAGGACCCAAATGAAGAAAATAAGAAGCAACATAAGCACTGGCAAGTCAGATGCAAAGCATTAATAAAGAAGACTAAAAGAGAATATGAAGAGAAACTTGCCGCAGAGGCTAAAACTCACAGTAACAACTTTTTCAGGTACAGCAGAAGCCTGCGAGGGAATCTGTGAGACAGATCACCAAAGAGCAAAAGGAGCACTCAGGGAGGACAAGGCCATAGCGGAGAAACTGAATGAATTCCTTGCTTTGGTCTTTACGGAAGAAGATGTAAGAGATCTGTCTGTACCAGAAATGGTTTTCAAGGGTGATGATGCAGAGGAACTGAAAGAAATCTCAGTGAACCTGGAAGATGTACTGAGCCAAACTGACAGAGAGTAGTAAAATCACCCAGACCAGATGGCATACATCTAAGGGTACTCAAAAAACTCAAGCATGAAATTGCTGATCTGCTGTTAGGTACTGTCTTTAAAATCGTCCGTAGTACCTGAAGACTAGAGGGTGGTCAATGTGACGCTGATTTTTAAAAAGGGTTCTAGGGGTGATCTGGGAAATTACAGACCAGTAAGCCTGACGTCAGTGCTGGTAAAAATAGTGGAAACTATTATAAAGAAAATTATAGAACACATAGACAGATATGGTTTAATGGGACAGAGTCAGCATGGGTTCAGCCGAGGGAAGTCTTGCCACACCAATTTGCTTCATTTTCTTGAAGACGGGAAAAAACGTGGATAAAGGCGAGCCGGTTGATGTAGTGTATCTAGATTTTCAGGAAGCTTTTGATGACGTTCCTCATGAGAGACTCCTGAGAAAATTAAAGAGTCATGGGATAGGAGGCAAGGTTCTGGTGTGGATTAGGAATTGGTTATTGGACATAAAACAGAAGGTATAGTTAAATGGTCATTTCTATCAATAGAGGAGTATGAACAGTGGAGTGCTGCAGGGATCAGTACTGGGACTAGTGTTATTTAACATATTTATAAATGATATGGAAATCGGAACGAGTGAGGTGGTTACATTTGCAAATGACACAAAACTTTTCAAGGTTGTTAAAACACATGCGGACTGTGAAATATTGCAGTTAGACAGTAGGAAATTGTCATCCAGTGGGCAGATGAAATCTGCTCAGTGTGCGGCGGTGGCCAAGAAAGCAAATAGGATGCTAGGTATTATTAGGAAAGGGATGGTGAATAAGACTAAAAATACTATAATGCCTCTATATCGCTCCATGGTGTGACTGCACCTTGAGTATTGCATTTCTGGTCGCCGTATCTCAAATAAAGATATAGTGGAATTAGAAAAGGTTAAAAAAAAAAAAGCAACCAAAATGATAAAGGGGATGGAACTCCTCTCGTATTAGGAAAGGCTAAAGAGGTTAGGGCTCTTCAGCTTGGAAAAGAGACTGATGTGGGGAGATATGATTGAGGTCTACAAAATGCTGAGTTGTGCAAAACGAGTAGAAGTAAATTGATTGTTTTACTCATTCCAAAAATGCAAAAACCAGGGGACACTCGAGGAAGTTACATGGAAATTCATTTAAAACAAATAGGAGGAAATATTTTTTCGCTCAACGAATAGTTAAGCTCTGCCGAAGGATGTGGTAACAGCGGTTAGCGTATCTGGGTTTAAAAAAGGTTTGGACAAGTTCCTGAAGGAAAAGTCCATAGTCTTCTATTGAGACAGACATGGCGAAGCATGGAATGTTGCCATGATTTGGGTTTCTGCCAGGTATTTGTGATCTGGCTTGGTCACTGTTTGGAAACAGGATACTAGGCTAGATGGGCCATTGGTCTGACTCAGTATGGCTACTCTTATGTTTATTGGTTTCGCTGGCTGGGACACTCTGGCCGGGTTGCTCTCCCAGGTATGCCTGGGGCCTCAGTAAGGCCTTGCTAACATTAATCAGATGTATGGATTACTGTGCTTTGCGGCGCACAGTTTATTCTGGTAGGTGGCTGGCGATCCACCTACAGGTCACAGGTTTTAGACTGGTTTGTGCTACATATTGGAAGCTGGGGCATTCAGCTCTGTTTCTAATGGGGCATAATTTGCTTCTTTCTCCAGGATTGCTTCACTGGCTGCGCAGTGCCTCAAGGGTATGTATGGAGGCATATTTTCAAAGCACTTAGCCTTCCAAAGTTCCATAGAAACCTATGGAACTTTGGAAGGCTAAGTGCTTTGAAAATATGCCTCATGGTCTCCTGAGTCAGACCTGTGGTCTATCTGCTTCCAACAGTGGCCAATCCAAGTCTCTTTGGATTGGCAGAATCCCATTTAGCAGCAACATTCTACACTAGTGGTCCCAGTGCAAGCAGTGCTAGTTTGACTGTGTGTGGTGTTCACAGTAGCTCTGGTTAAACGCATTGTCTCTGGCCGCAACTTTTGCATATTCGCTTCAGCCGCAACTGTATCAGCAGCGTCACTTGCTGGAGGTCGTGGTATCTCTACTGCTTCTATGGCACCTTTCCTCCTGTTCTTTATGTTGTACAGGTAGTGCTTACTGTATAGCTTTATGGTTATAGCAAACTGTTGGGAGTGAGATCTTGGATCCAGAGGTTGCTGATGTGGGTCCTACTGTACCTTGCCATCAATAAGGCTCAAGTGTGCTAACAGCCATTTTCTGCTTCATCCTCTAGCTCTGCCTCTTGGCCTCACTGGTGAGCTCTGAGGTGCAGCCGTGTCAGCCTGTTCTAGGGCACAGCCACCCCATCCAGTTCTTGACACTCTCCTCACCAAGGGGATAGATTTGGCTTTGACATTGAACAGTTATTGTGTCGTTTAGTCACATTTGGCAAGCTACCATTTAGAGGTCAGCTTTGGTTTGAAGGTCCTCTAGAATAGTTGGGTTAAGACCTAGGGAACTGCAGGTCTCAGAGATTTATCACAGTCTTGTCATAAGTTTCGTCTGGCTGAGGGCTGCAGCCCAGACAGTCTGTTTTTCTGGGTTCTCACTTCAATAAGGGTAAGCTGACTTTCCTGCTACTATTCAGTACTGGGCTTCCCAGCCAGGTCTTCTCTTATCATCCGCATGCCCCAATGATGGGGGCTTGGTTCACTTCTCTGGTTCATAAAAGATGGCTGCCTCTTCAGGGCCCATGAGGAGTGGATCAACATTGCCAAAGGTGTCCTAGGCATACTACAACTGGAGTCCTCCCTTCCTCTGCAGAATTTCCTTGGAATACTGGCTTCAGCATGATTTCTACATTTCAAGCGATGAGGCCACATTGCACACGCTGCCGCATTTCAGCACACTAGAGACTGTCCCCAGCAGGGTGTGGGGCAGGGCAATGTATTCTCTTTGCTTTGTATTTTCAAGACAGGAGATTCTTTCCACCTTGGTTTAGACTGCAACGAGTCCACATTTCCCAATGGGAACATTACTGCTTGTAATTGTTCAGTCCTACAGGGCATGAGTCTCCTTTTCTGATTTTCAAGAAGGCTGCTGTCTGATTCCCCCCCCCCCCCCCCCCCCCCCTCTTTTCGCGTTCCCACAAATTTTCTGTGTTTTGCATTCCTTGCTGAACTTTATCAATGTGTGGCCCTGGCATTCTGCTTTTCTGTTTTACCACAGCCGTTTTCCAAGTTTCCTTCACGGGTGGATTGCAGGTTCTACCATACTGCCCTATTGGTTAATTTACAACTCTTCCTATCAAAGAGTCTGCAAGTTTCCTCCAAGGAAACGGTATGGTATTCTTTTTGCCAGGGGTCAGTTCCCAACTATAGCCTTATTAAACTACCTCGCCAAACCACCCAGATATGAAAGGTCACCTTCTATACTTACCCACCTTTCTTTTTTCTCTTCCCATACTTAATCTCTGTGCATTACTAATTGTATCTGATATCCTGGAATGACAATTGTCAGCTATCGTCACAGGAACCCACTGCCTCTGTGAACTGGATCCCGGACGAGCCCCCAAGATGTCAGCTATCGTTGTCTAGGGTTGATCCCGGGGTCCAGTTCACAGAGGCAGTGGGTTCCCAAAGAATACGCAATCCACATGGATTTTGATATATAAAGTATATTATATTTGCAGATATGTATAGGTTCACAGCATTTAGTACAGGTAACTGTATAGGCCTGTATGTGTGTGTTTAAGGAAGAGAGAGAAAGAAGTAGTGCATGCAGAGCCCGGGGTGCTCTGCTTGCAGGGGGAGAGGGCAGAGATGCCCCCGGACAGAGAGCAGTGCCCCGGACAGAGAAAGGGGGGGGGGGGGGAAAGTAGACTCCAAGCTGAGCTCTGTGCTCTGCTGCACAGAGAGAGAGAGAGAGAGCCGTAGTGCCCTCATGAGCTCTTCTTTATACCTAATAAGAACTGAGGCCCAGATGCACTAAACGTTTTTCATCGTTAAATGAGCCCTTAAGGAAGAATTTCCTATCCTTTCCATGCACTAAAGCCTATTTTTCGACGGTAGTAGCAGCTAACGAAACTGGAATGCAAATGAGAAACTACCATTGAAATGTAGACAATTCGGAATGCACTAACCATACCGACGATAGCAACGATTCACTTACCACCAGAAATTTAACGTCAGCTCAGACCTGTCGTTAAAGCCTGAGCTGTCATCTCCCCACTGCCCCCTGCACGATGAAAAACCAAATTGCTGGCGTGTTTTAAAAGAAAAGTGGCTCCCTGCTTCCCTGTGCCTAAAATAAAAAAGGAAACTAAATTAAAAAAGGATCGGGAGGGGGCAAAGGCGCTCATCAGCAGCGTCCTGTATGGACGGCCTTGCCTTGCCTTGCCTGCCCCCCCCCCCGCCCCCCGAAGTCCCCGCTGCTTCCCGCTGCTCCGTTTGTGAAATAAAAGCTTTTAAAAATGAAACCTTTGCAGTTGCTGGGCTCCCCCTCCCTTCCTGTGTCTCTCTTCTTTAGTCGGCAATGCTCCGCCTCCTGCCCTCCTCCACCTCCGTGCCCCGCCCCCCCGATTTCGTCCCCGCTGCTCCCCCCCCCCCACCGGACCCCCCCTCCACCACAATGGCCGGTGCAGCGCCTCTCACCTATGTTTGAAGGCGCTGCACAGGATGGATCAGCTATTCTTTAGCTCTTCTGTCTCCTCCGATGTCTCCTTTTTCTTCCTGTGTCCGCCCTCCTCTGACGTCAGTTATCTACGTAGTTCCCTGGAACTAAGGTATTGATAAATATACTTACCAGTACTTGAGATCCAGGACAAAAAATTTAAAGCCTAATATCAGTAGAAGTTGGAGTCGGGCAGTGGAAAAATAGAGGAATCTGAGTTGAAGGTTTGGTGTACCAGCTCCACAGCCCTGCTAATAAGGCATCACCTATTTATAATTTTTGTTAACCTTTTATATTTGCACATTTAAGTAGACCAGTATGGCAACATTGCTACTTTATTCATGATAAAATAATTATAAGAAATCATTAATGATCAAAAGCTATTTACCTTACATATGAAATATCTTTCTATAGAAAGGAGTCTACGATGAGGCACTGAGCAGCTTTTTCAGGAACATGGATACTAGGTAAGGAGCAACTAATAAGGGTTTAAAAACAAGCACATTGTCTAACAGTGTCCTGCTTTGAGAACAGACTGGCAGTCAGTCTGATATAAGAACTGTTATGTAGATTTTGTTAGTTGCTCTCTTCTCGCCTGCTTGAGCTCCTTATAAACAGGCTACAGCCAGATATTGGCATGGTTCTGACTTCAGGATGGTTTACTCTGAGGTGCTGTAAGATGGCTGAGAAACTTGGTTAAGGTAATAAGGACAAAACTTGAACAATTTTGAATCAGAAAAGGTTCTATTTCTTCCCTTCTGGTTTCTGGAAGTCTTCCCTGGGTCCCTGTCCTTGGGGTATCGCACCCGAAGTGACCAGGTCCCCCCCCCCCCCCCATCTTGCCCAAGTTAGGTCCTATTTTAATAAACTTCTTGATTTGGTGACAGCTATTGCAGCCTTTCCTTCCTTTAGTTGCTATGATCAGATCTGTCTCCAAGGTGATACTGCTTCCGGTTGTGGCGCACAGGTACATAAGCATCACCATGCTGGGACAGACCAAGGGTCCAGCACCCTGTCACCGACAGCGGCCAAAAGAACAAACGATTTGTCCTGCCCATCCTAGAATTACTGTATTCCCTCGTCCAGGGCTATGTCCTCTCCTGGTTCTCCTCTTATCTCTCCCACCGTACCTTCAGAGTACACTCTCATGGCGCTTCCTGCACCCCCATCCTGCTCTCTGTTGGAGTTCCTCAAGGATCTGTCCTTGGACCCCTTCTTTTTTTAATCTACAGCTCTTCCCTGGGGTCGCTGATCTCATCTTATGGTTTCCACTATCATCTTTATGCTGATTACACCCAGCTTTACCTCTCCACACCAGACATCACTGCGGAAACCCAGGCCAAAGTATCGGCCTGCTTGTCAGACATTGCTGCCTGGATGTCCAACCGCCACCTGAAGCTGAACATGGCCAAGACCGAGCTTATTGTCTTCCCACCCAAACCCACTTCTCCTCTCCCTCCACTCTCTATCTCAGTTGACAACACCCTCATCGTCCCCGTCTCATCTGCCCGCAACCTCGGCGTCATCTTCGACTCCTCCCTCTCCTTCTCTGTGCACATCCAGCAGATAGCCAAGACCTGTCGCTTCTTCCTGTACAACATTAGCAAAATTCGCCCTTTCCTCTCTGAGCACACCACCCGAACTCTCATCCACTCTCTCATTACCTCTCGCCTTGACTACTGCAACCTACTCCTCACTGGCCTCCCAGTTTGTCACCTATCCCCCCTTCAGTCCATTCAGAACTCTGCTGCACGTCTTATCTTCCGCCTGGACTGATATACTCACATCACCCCTCTCCTCAAATCACTTCTCTGGCTTCCGATCAGGTACCGCATACAGTTCAAGCTTCTCCTTCTAACCTACAAATGCACTCGATCTGCAGCCCCTCCTTACCTCTGTACCCTCATCTCCCCTTACGTTCCTACCCGTAACCTCCGCTCTCAAGACAAATCCCTCCTTTCAGTACCCTTTTCCACCACCGCCAACTCCAGGCTCCGCCCTTTCTGCCTCGCCTCACCCCATGCTTGGAATAAACTCCCTGAGCCCATACGCCAGGCCCCCTCCCTGCCCATCTTCAAATCCTTGCTCAAAGCCCATCTCTTCAATGTCGCCTTTGGCACCTAACCACTATTCAAGAAATGTAGACTGCCCAACTTGTCATTTCGTCCTTTAGATTGTAAGCTCCTTTGAGCAGGGACTGTCCTTTTTTGTTAAACTGTACAGCGCTGCGTAACCCTAGTAGCGCTATAGAAATGTCAAGTAGTAGTAGTAGTCCATTCAATAACATTCTGTGGCTTTTTCCTCCAGGAAGCCGTCCAACCCTTTTTTGAAGTCCGCTAAGTTAACTGCCTTCACCACCTTTTCCGACAGCAAATTCCAGAGTTTAACTACGCGTTGAGTGAAGAAAAATTTCCTCCGATTCGTTTTAAATTTATCACACTTCAGCTTCATCGCATGCCCCCTTGTCCTAGTATTTTTGGAAAGCATAAACAGACGCTCCACATCTACCTGTTCCGTTCCACTCATTATCTTATAGACCTCTATCATATCTCCCCTCAGCCGCCTTTTCTCCAAGCTGAAGAGCCCCAGCCTCTTCAGCCTATCCTGATAGGGAAGCCATCCCATCCCCTGTATCATCTTTGTTGCCCTTCTCCGCACCTTTTTCAATTCCATTATGTCTTTTTTGAGGTGCGGCGACCAGAATTGACCATAATACTCGAGGTGAGGTCGCACCATGGAGCGATACAATGGCAGAATAATATCCTTATTTTTGTTTTCCATCCCTTTCCTGATACCCAACATTCTATTTGCTTTCCTAGCCGCAGCAGCCCATTGAGCAGAAGGTTTCAACGTATCATCAACGACGACACCTAGATCCCTTTCTCGGTCCATGACTCCCAACGCTGAACCTTGCATGACGTTATAGTTTGGGTTCCTCTTTCCCACGTGCATCACTTTGCACTTGTTCCTGCTTCAGCAGGTGTGAATCCTAAGATGGCTAGTACTCGTAGGCTGCCAATGGACAATCAGTTGTTTGGAGCTCAGAGCAGTTCACCTGGCTCTTCTGGCATTTGGCTGTCTCATGGAGGGAGCGCCAGTGTTAACTGACAACATGACGATGGTGGCCTACAACAACCACCAAGGGGGCACTCGCAGTCCCGCTATGGTGAGGGAAGCGGATCTCCTGCTGTATTGGACGGAGCTTTTTCTATCTCACCTTGGACTGTAAGAGAGCATTGGCCTTTTACGTGGAGCAGACAAAGCCCTAGTCCGCCCAATTGTTTGTTTCTTTCGATCCCAACAGGAGGGGATTCGCCATCAGGAAATGCACAATCTCCAGTTGGCTAGCAGATTGCATTTCCTTCACTTATGCCCAAGCTGGGTTGACTCTAGAGGGCCAATTCACGGCTCACAATGTCAGAGCCATGGCTGTGTCAGTGGCTCACTTAAAGTCAGCTTCGATTGAAGAGATTTGCAAGGTTCCAACGTGGTCATCAGTCCACACATTCACAACCCACTACTGCCTTCAGCAGGATACCAGACGTGACAGTCGGTTCGGGCAGTCAGTGTTGCAGAATCTGTTTGGGGTTTAGAATCCAACTCCACCCCCCTAGACTCATTTTTGTTCTTTTCCAGGCTGCACTCTCAGTTAGTTGATTTTGGTTTCAGGTCAATCTATGTTATGTCCTCGCCATTGTGAGGCCCAGTTGACCAATGTTCATTGTTTTGAGTGAGCCTGGGTGCTAGGGATATCCCAATCGTGAGAACAAGCAGCCTGCTTGTCCTCGGAGAAAGTGAAGATACATACCTGTAGCAGGTATTCTCCGAGGACAGCAGGCTGATTGTTCTCACAAACCCTCCCTCCTCCCCTTTGGAGTTGTTCTATTCTCTGTTTTTGCTTTTTATTGAACTGAGAGGGCACGCTCGCGTCGCCGGCGGGAAGCCATTTGCGCATGCGCTCTATGTTCGGCCCGCACGGTGGACCGTTCTGGAGAGTTCTTTGTTTTTGCTGTCAAAAGTTTGGCCGGTCTCCTGGGCCATCGTGGACGATGACCCAATCGTGAGAACAATCAGCCTGCTATCCTCGTAGAATATCTGCTACAGGTATGTATCTACACTGTATGATGGAGTTGTTTGGGCAAAGAGTTCCATCTAGTTGTACTTTGGTATGAAAATCCAGCTATCCAAAAATACTAGGACTAGAGGGCATGAGTTGAAGCTACAGTGTGGTAAATTTAAAACGAATCGGAGAAAATTTTTCTTCACCCAACGTGTAATTAGACTCTGGAATTCGTTGCCGGAGAACGTGGTACGGGCGGTTAGCTTGACGGAGTTTAAAAAGGGGTTAGATAGATTCCTAAAGGACAAGTCCATAGACCGCTATTAAATGGACTTGGAAAAATTCCGCATTTTTAGGTATAACTTGTCTGGAATGTTTTTACGTTTGGGGAGCGTGCCAGGTGCCCTTGACCTGGATTGGCCACTGTCGGTGACAGGATGCTGGGCTAGATGGACCTTTGGTCTTTCCCAGTATGGCACTACTTATGTACTTATGTACTAGTGTAATACGAGGTCAATTTTAAATTCAGATGCACTTACCTGCTTCATAATATGACATCAAGAAGAGTGGTCAGCATCTCTTTGCACGATATGCTCCTTCAAAAGCAGCTCCCCTAATTATGCCCAATGCCGTGGGTTTCATGTGCCACGACTTTCTCAGAGGCTTGGGTGAGACTGATATATAAGCTTGTGCGTGAAACCCGCAGCATTGGGTGTAATTAGGGGAGCTGCTTTTGAAGGAGCATTCTTTGCAAGGAGATGCTGACCACTCCTCTTGATGCACTTGTCTGCTTTATAGTATATTTGATTTTAACATTAATATTTTGGACTCAGTTTAATCCGTATGTTCATTTAGTGTGAAAGTGATTGGGTGGCACAAAGTTATGTTTGTCACACGTTGGAGATGGTGAATGCCCAGTGAGTGATAAAAGTTATCCACCCGCATAAGCAGTTCACAGGATAGTGACTACTGCATGGGTGATTTACTTTTCTGAGGTCTTCACCTTCTTTCACACATTATTATTTTCATTGAGATTTTGATAATTTGTGACATTTTGAAACATTTTTATAGTAACCCTGTACTCCGTGGTGTTTTTTTGTTTGTTTTTTGTGAGACATATTTTGACTTTAGGGTCATTCCATGCCAAGTGGTCTAAACCTTCCCACCATCATGTCTCCAATTTTGTTCAAATTTTATCTGTTGTAGAGCACAATTTTCTCTTTCAGATGATACTGTTCACAAGCTGATTCAGGCAGACTCTTTTTAAATAATTGGCTTTGAACTTTGGTACATTTTACCATTTGCACTGACAGTGCCAACTTTGAAGAGATCCTGCAGGGCGGTTATAGATGCTGGTTAGTTGCAAATCTGGCAGTATTATGTCCAGCACAAGCATAATGCTTGTTCAAAATTTCAAGTCTGTATTTTTGTTTGCATGGAAGTTGTTGTGGTCTGAATATTGGTCCAAATATGTTCCGATGAGTCGCGGCCAATTTTGATGCACACTTTGAGTCAACTTGTTTGACTGGATTTTGCATCCATAATGTTAAAATGTATTTCATCGGAATTAGCATCAAAAACTGTACAGGATTTGAATTTTTTAGCCATTCTTATAAATGTGCTTGGATTTTATTAGACCCCAAAAATGGCATTTTGGTAAATGTCGCGTGCTCATGGACTGACAACCTTTCAGAAAAGGGGGTCTAGATCTGCAACTATTGCAGTTAGAGACCTCAAATTTTGGGAAACTTCGTTTAACACCTGACTCGTGCAACAGATAAAATTTGAACAAAATTGGAGAACATGATGGTGGGAACTTTTTTTAATTTTAGACCACTTGGCATGGAATGACCCTTTAATGGCGGTCATTGGGATTGTATTTGAAAAATGGTCCATGTCAGGTCACAAAGATCTTCCTCTACCCCACTTTGTGGCCAACTCCACGTTTTGCCTTCTTTTTTATGCTATGTTGTTGATTCTTTCTGATTATACTTATCAGTGGGAGAGCCAATTGTCTTTTGGTACAGATGGTTAAATACTTGAAAAGTATTAATATGCAAACCTTTTCCAGAGTAGGGTAAGCGGTAGAACTAGTGGACACAAATTGAGGTTACAAGAGGTTTGACTTAGGAGTAACGCCAGGAAGTACTTTTTCCACAGAGAGGCTGGTGGATGCCTGAAATGGCCTCCCGTGGGAGGTGTGGCGATGAGAATGGTAATGGAATTCAAGAATGCATGGGATAAGCACAAAGGGATTCCTATATGGAAAGAGCATGGAATCAAAACAACTTGGCCATGCTTAAGCGGTAAATCCAGTAGTTGGGAAGTAAGACTAGTATCAGTCAGATTTCTATGGTCTGTGTCCCAATTATGGCTAGATGGATTTGGTTGAACTGGAGCGGGCTTCAACAACAACTCCAGTAGTTGAGAATTAAGCCCATTCTGAGCAGACATCTACAGTCTGTGCCCTGAAAATGGCAAGCACAGCTCAAGATCAAGTATATGTTATCATTCTCCGAGGACAAGCAGGCTGCTTGTTCTCACTGATGGGTGACGTCCACGGCAGCCCCTCCAATCGGAACACTTTTCTAGCAAAGTCCTTTGCTAGTCCTCGCACGCCGATGCGCACCGCGCATGCGCGGCCGTCTTCCCGCCCGAACCGGCTCGTGCCGGCCAGTGTTCTTTTGTCCGCGCTCGGTACGGTCGTGTTTCGCCGTTCGCACCCCGAAAGTTGACCTCGCGCGTCGTTTTTCGACTTCGCTTCAAAAAAAAAAAAAAAAAAAGAGTGTCGGCAGGAGACCTTTTCGGTCTGCTCCCTTCCTGTATTTCTAGTTTTGCCCCGGTAAGTTTTCTTTCGTCGTCGGGGTAGGCCCTATTTAGGCCTCGGTTCGAAGTTTTTTCTTCCCCCTTTTTTGTGGTGCCATTTTCGCCATTTCGAGTTTTGATCTCGCCGGCGCGATTTTTCCGCCCATGACATCGAAGTCTTCCAGCGGCTTCAAGAAGTGCACCCAGTGCGCCCGGGTAATCTAGCTCACTGACAGGCACGCGTCGTGTCTTCAGTGTCTGGGGGCTGGGCACCGCCCGCAGGCCTGTAGTCTGTGTTCTCTTTTGCAAAAGCGGACTCAGGTAGTGAGATTAGCCCAGTGGAACGTTTTGTTCTCGGGCTCTTCGTCGGCATCGGCACCGGGAGTATCGACTGCTTCGACGTCGTCGGCGCCCGGACCTTCATCCTTGCCCCCGATTGCATCGAGTGCATCGGGGCGACATCGGAGGGCTGCGTCGGCGTCGGTGGTATCGAGACCTCCTCATCTGCTGATGTCGTCGGACGGTGGTGCTTCGTCTGGAGTGCAGGTGAGGGCTGTCCATTCCCCTGCTGGTGGCGGTGAGCCTTTGGGTGGGTCTCCCCCTACCCTGAGGGCTCCTGCGATACAGCCCCCCCGAGACCAACCTCCTTCGGCCTCGGCCCCGAGGAAGAGACGGCTGGATTCTACGTCCTCCTCGTCGGTGCCGGGAAGCTCCGGTGACATGCTTCGTCCCAAAAAGTCGAAGAAGCATCGTCACTGGTCCCCTTCCCGTGTCGGCACCGAGAGCTGTGGGTCGCCGAGGGAGTCGGCACCCAGTAGGCATCGGCACCGAGAGGACCGCTCGCCCTCTGTTCAAGAGGTGTCGGTGCGCTCCCCTTTGGACAGCCCGGAACAGCCTCCACGCCCGGAACAGATTCTGACATCGACTCCTGCATCGGCTTCCATGTCTTTTTCCACAGCCGCTCTGCACGAGAGCCTCCAGGCCGTTCTCCCAGAGATCCTGGGAGAGCTGTTGCGCCCTACCCCTCCGGCACCGGGGGTGCTTGCGCCACCGGTACCGTCGAGCGAGGCGCCGGCTGGCCCATTGCCCGGGGTGAGGTCTCCGACATCGGTGCCGCTTGCGGTACCGACTGCGGTAGCCTCCCAGGAAGGCTCCCCAACTACGTCGGCGGAGGGAGCTTCGCCGGTGCGGGTGAGGGAGTCTACCTCTCGACGCTCCCACCGTGGCCGTGGTTCCACGGAGTCGAGCCGGGCACAGCTGCAGACACAGGTCCGTGAACTTGTGTCTGACACCGATGGTGAGGCCTCATGGGAGAGGAAGAGGACATCAGATATTTCTCTGACGAGGAGTCTGAGGGTCTTTCTTCTGATCCCACTCCCTCTCCTGAAAGGCAGCTTTCTCCTCCCGAGAGCCTGTCTTTCGCTTCCTTTGTCCGGGAGATGTCTACGGCCATCCCCTTCCCGGTGGTTGTGGAGGACGAGCCCAGGGCTGAAATGTTTGAGCTCCTGGACTATCCTTCTCCACCTAAGGAAGCGTCCACAGTACCCATGCATCATGTCCTCAAAAAGACATTGCTGGCGAACTGGACCAAGCCTTTAAGTAATCCCCACATTCCCAAGAAGATCGAGTCCCAGTACCGGATCCATGGGGACCCAGAGCTGATGCGCAGTCAGTTGCCTCACGACTCTGGAGTTGTGGATTTGGCCCTAAAGAAGGCCAAGAGTTCTAGGGAGCATGCTTCGGCGCCCCCGGGCAAGAACTCTAGAACCTTGGACTCCTTTGGGAGGAAGGCCTACCATTCTTCTATGCTCGTGGCCAAAATTCAGTCCTACCAGCTCTACACGAGCATACACATGCGGAACAATGTGCGGCAGTTGGCGGGCTTGGTGGACAAGCTCCCCGCTGAGCAAGCCAAGCCATTTCAGGAGGTGGTCAGGCAGCTGAAAGCGTGCAGAAAATTCCTGGCCAGAGGGGTGTATGACACCTTTGATGTTGCGTCCAGGGCCGCTGCTCAAGGTGTGGTGATGCGCAGACTCTCATGGCTGCGTGCCTCCGACCTGGAGAATAGAATCCAGCAGCGGATTGCGGACTCGCCTTGCCGTGCAGATAATATTTTTGGAGAAAAAGTCGAGCAGGTGGTAGAGCAGCTCCACCAGCGGGATACCGCTTTCGACAAGTTCTCCCGCCGGCAGCCTTCAGCCTCTACCTCTACAGGTAGAAGATTTTTTGGGGGAAGGAAGACTGTTCCCTACTCTTCTGGCAAGCGTAGGTACAATCCTCCTTCTCGACAGCCTGCGGCCCAGGCTAAGCCCCTGCGCGCGCGCGCTCTCGTCAGCAGCGTGCGACTCAGCAAGGCCCCTCGGCTCCCCAGCAAAAGCAAGGGACGAGCTTTTGACTGGCTCCAGCAGAGCATAGCCGACATCCAAGTGTCCGTGCCGGGCGACCTGCCAGTCGGAGGGAGGTTGAAAGCTTTTCACCAAAGGTGGCCTCTCATAACCTCCGATCAGTGGGTTCTTCAAATAGTCCGGCAAGGATACACCCTCAATTTGGCTTCAAAACCTCCAAATTGCCCACCGGGAGCTCAGTCTTACAGCTTCCAACACAAGCAGGTACTTGCAGAGGAACTCTCCGCCCTTCTCAGCGCCAATGCGGTCGAGCCCGTGCCATCCGGGAAGGAAGGGCTGGGATTCTATTCCAGGTACTTCCTTGTGGAAAAGAAAACAGGGGGGATGCGTCCCATCCTAGACCTAAGGGCCCTGAACAAATATCTGGTCAAAGAAAAGTTCAGGATGCTTTCCCTGGGCACCCTTCTCCCCATGATTCAGGAAAACGATTGGTTATGCTCTCTGGACTTGAAGGACGCCTACACGCACATCCCGATACTGCCAGCTCACAGACAGTATCTGCGATTTCAGCTGGGCACACGTCACTTCCAGTACTGTGTGCTACCCTTTGGGCTCGCCTCTGCGCCCAGAATGTTCATGAAGTGCTTGGCTGTAGTAGCAGCGGCACTTCGCAGACTGGGGTGCATGTGTTCCCATATCTCGACGATTGGCTGGTGAAGAACACATCCGAGGCAGGAGCTCTACAGTCCATGCAGATGACTATTCGCCTCCTGGAGCTACTGGGGTTTGTGATAAATTATCCAAAGTCCCACCTTCTCCCAGTGCAGAAACTCGAATTCATAGGAGCTCTGCTGGACTCTCGGACGGCTCGCGCCTATCTCCCAGAGACGAGAGCCAACAACTTGTTGTCCCTTGTCTCGCGGGTGCGAGCGTCCCAGCAGATCACAGCTCGACAGATGTTGAGATTGCTGGGCCACATGGCCTCCACAGTTCATGTGACTCCCATGGCCCGCCTGCACATGAGATCTGCTCAATGGACCCTAGCTTCCCAGTGGTTTCAGGCTGCTGGGGATCTAGAAGACGTGATCCACCTGTCCACGAGTTTTCTCAAGTCCCTGTATTGGTGGACGATTTGTTCCAATTTGACTCTGGGACGTCCTTTCCAAATTCCTCAGCCACAAAAAGTGCTGACCACGGATGCGTCTCTCCTGGGGTGGGGAGCTCATGTCGATGGGCTTCACACCCAAGGAAGCTGGTCCCTCCAGGAACGCGATCTGCAGATCAATCTCTTGGAGTTACGAGCGGTCTGGAACGCTCTGAAGGCTTTCAGAGATCGGCTGTCCCACCAAATTATCCAAATTCAGACAGACAACCAGGTTGCCATGTATTACATCAACAAGCAGGGGGGCACCGGATCTCGCCCCCTGTGTCAGGAAGCCGTCAGCATGTGGCTCTGGGCTCGCCGTCACGGCATGGTGCTCCAAGCCACATACCTGGCAGGCGTAAACAACAGTCTGGCCGACAGGTTGAGCAGGATTATGCAACCTCACGAGTGGTCGCTCAATTCCCGTGTAGTGCGACAGATCTTCCAGGTGTGGGGCACCCCCTTGGTAGATCTCGAGCCAACCACAAAGTCCCTCAGTTCTGTTCCAGGCTTCAGGCCCACGGCAGACTGGCATCGGATGCCTTCCTCCTGGACTGGGGGGAGGGTCTGCTGTATGCTTATCCTCCCATACCTCTGGTGGGGAAGACTTTGTTGAAACTCAAGCAAGACCGAGGCACCATGATTCTGATTGCTCCTTTTTGGCCGCGTCAGATCTGGTTCCCTCTTCTTCTGGAGTTGTCCTCCGAAGAACCCTGGAGATTGGAGTGTTTTCCGACCCTCATCACACAGAATGAAGGGGCGCTTCTGCATCCCAACCTCCAGTCTCTGGCTCTCACGGCCTGGATGTTGAGAGCGTAGACTTTGCCTCTTTGGGTCTGTCAGAGGGTGTCTCCCGCATCTTGCTTGCTTCCAGGAAAGATTCCACTAAGAGGAGTTACTTCTTTCTATGGAGGAGGTTTGCCGTCTGGTGTGACAGCAAGGCCCTAGATCCTCGCTCTTGTCCTACACAGACCCTGCTTGAATACCTTCTGCATTTGTCTGAGTCTGGTCTCAAGACCAACTCTGTAAGGGTTCACCTTAGTGCAATCAGTGCATACCATTACCGTGTGGAAGGTAAGCCTATCTCAGGACAGCCTTTAGTTGTTCGCTTCATGAGAGGTTTGCTTTTGTCAAAGCCCCCTGTCAAACCTCCTACAGTGTCATGGGATCTCAATGTCGTTCTCACCCAGCTGATGAAACCTCCTTTTGAGCCACTGAACTCCTGCCATCTGAAGTACTTGACCTGGAAGGTCATTTTCTTGGTGGCAGTTACTTCAGCTCGTAGAGTCAGTGAGCTTCAGGCCCTGGTAGCCCAGGCTCCTTACACCAAATTTCATCACAACAGAGTAGTCCTCCGCACTCACCCTAAGTTCTTGCCAAAGGTTGTGTCGGAGTTCCATCTGAACCAGTCAATTGTCTTGCCAACATTCTTTCCCCGTCCTCATTCCTGCCCTGCTGAACGTCAGCTGCACACATTGGACTGCAAGAGAGCATTGGCCTTCTATCTGGAGCGGACACAGCCCAACAGACAGTCCGCCCAATTGTTTGTTTCTTTTGATCCCAATAGGAGGGGAGTGGCTGTGGGGAAACGCACCATATCCAATTGGCTAGCAGATTGCATATCCTTCACTTACGCCCAGGCCGGGCTGGCTCTTGAGGGTCATGTCACGGCTCATAATGTTAGAGCCATGGCAGTGTCGGTAGCCCACTTGAAGTCAGCCACTATTGAAGAGATTTGCAAAGTTGCGACGTGGTCATCTGTCCACACATTCACATCTCATTACTGCCTGCAGCAGGATACCCGACGCGACAGTCGGTTCGGGCAGTCAGTGCTTCAGAATCTGTTCGGGGTTTAGAATCCAACTCCACCCCCCTAGGCCCATGTTTGTTCTGTTCCAGGCTGCACTCTCAGTTAGTTGTATAAATTGTTAGGTCAATCTCAGTTTTGTCCTCGCCGTTGCGAGGCCCAATTGACCATGGTTGTATTTTTGAGTGAGCCTGGGGGCTAGGGATACCCCATCAGTGAGAACAAGCAGCCTGCTTGTCCTCGGAGAAAGCGAATGCTACATACCTGTAGAAGGTATTCTCCGAGGACAGCAGGCTGATTGTTCTCACAAACCCGCCCGCCTCCCCTTTTGGAGTTGTGTCTTCCCTTCTCTTTGTCTTGCTACATGTGAGACTGGCCGGCACGAGCCGGTTCGGGCGGGAAGACGGCCGCGCATGCGCGGTGCGCATCGGCGCGCGAGAACTAGCAAAGGACTTTGCTAGAAAAGTGTTCCGATTGGAGGGGCTGCCGTGGACGTCACCCATCAGTGAGAACAATCAGCCTGCTGTCCTCGGAGAATACCTTCTACAGGTATGTAGCATTCGCTTTTACCAGGAGTTTAGCTTGTTGGGCAGAATGGATAGACCTTGCAGGTCTTTATCTGCTGTCATCTACTATGTTACTATGAAGGAATGTGACTAATGGACACCCTGAAAACCAGACTGGCTAAATTTTGTATAGCAGGCCTCACCTCCTGATGTCATTGACTATGACTCTCAGCAGAGTTGCAGGGAAAAAGCTTTGACCAGTGGTTCTCTATCCAGTCCTCGGATCCAGTCAGGATTTCAGGATACCCACAATGAATATGCTTGAGATAAATTTGCATGTAGTACCTCCATTGTATGTAAATTTATCTCATGTATATTGCATTTGTAGGTATCTTGAAAACCTACCATACTGGGTCAGATCAAAGGTCCTTCAAGCTAGTATCATGTTTCCAAAAGTAGCCAATCCAGGTCACAAGTTCCTGGGAAGATCCCAAAAGAGACTTTATGGTGCTTATCCTAGAAATAAGCAGTGGATTTTCCCACATCCATCTTAATAGTGGCTTATGGACTTTTCCTTTAGGAAATTTTCCAAATCTTTTTTAAGCCCTGGTAAATTAACTGTTCTTACCACTTTCTTTGGCAATGAATTCCAGAGTTTAATTATGTGTGGATGAAGAAATATTTTCTCCGGTTTGTTTTAGTTTTAAATTTTCTACTTAGTATCTGGGACTGGGTTGAGAACCCCTGGCTTACACAAACGTTTGTATGTGCAGTATTACGTTCTTGCTGCTGTGCTGCGCATTTTTTTTTCCACTTCTTTAATTCTCCTCCTGGTTTGTTCTTTAGAGTCGATGTTAACGATGGGGCAGATGTCCGTAGAAGGAAGATTTGCTCCCTTAAAGCTCGGGTAAGAGAAATGCTGCTGAAGCTTTATTCTTCCTGCATTGGTCACCACTAGTGAATTCTGTGGTAATAATCACTCCCTAAAGCATTGCTTCCCAAACTGTGGACGAGGACCCCAAATAGAGTCTGAAAAACCAGGGTTGCTTCCTCTCTCTTTGGACCTGCACTGTGATCTATGACGATAGTGGGCGTGTGAGTCATTGGCATGTCACAGGTGCTGCTCCTTTATTCTGTGTATGTTTCTTGGTTAGGCTGGAAACCCATGCAGCATACTGGGTTCTCTGATCCCGCACTGACAGGCAGATGATCAAAAGCCCCGCGCTGTTCCAAACAGCGCTCTAAACTAGCGCTTGAACAGCGCGGGGTGCTATTAGACCTATGATCAGAGATAATGCATGCAAATTTAAGTAGTGCAATCATGGGGTAGAAGTGCGGGCGAATTGTGCCGAGCATGCGCTCAGCACAATCCGCTCGCACTTGTTTGACAGGTCTGGGCTGTCAAAAGCCCAAACCTGTCAAACACAGGGGCTGGAGGTCCATGGGACCACCAGGCCCTGACTACCCCTGCCCCAAGCAACGGGGGCTGGAGATCTGGCGGACGATCCCATCCCCCCAGGTTCAGGGAGGGCTGGAGACCATCTGTAGTCCCGCCCAGCGCATCCCAGGATGTACTAGGAGGGGCTGGGCGCTGCCATTTTGTGGCGGCGTCAACCCAAGAAAGAGGAGGGAGGCAGGTTACCTCCCTCCTCCATCTAAGGTAGGGGGGCCGGGAGGGGGTTCTTTTTAACGGCCACTTTTTAAGCGGCCACTGGACCACCAGGGAGCATTTTATGGGGGTTTGGGGGGACTGGAGACCCACCGGATCTCCAGCCCTCCCTGAACCTGGGGGGATGGGATCGTCGGGGGGACCTCCAGCCCCCCCCCCCCCGGTCGCTCACTGGGAGGGAGGGGGTTTGGCCGGCAGCCACTGGACCACCAGGGACCATTTTCTGGGGGTTTGGGGGGGCTGGAGACCCACCAGATCTCCAGCCCTCCCTGAACCTGGGGGGGGGGTCGGACCTCCAGCCCCCTGTTGGCAGGTTTGCTTTGGGGGGAACGGGGGCCTGCCAGCATGCAACTGCAAGCTGGACAGGGCTCACCATTCCTCCCCAATGATCTGCAAACCCTAACGCCAGCTCAGAGCTGGTGTAGGGTTTACCACGGCCAGCGACCCAAATTTTGGCGGCTGACCGCTGATCATTGGCGATGAATGCGCTAAGCCCTGTTTAGCATGCATTTGCATGCTACTTGCTTGTGCAGCGCTGTGTACGCCTTGTAGCGCTATAGAAATGCTAAATAGTAGTAGTAGTAGTACTTGCGCAAAGAGCCCTGAGCACGTTGTTTCACGCGCTCGAGGGCTCTGATCATGGGGCGGTAGCAAACGCCGGCGCTAGTATGGCACTAACAGCCTCTAGCGCCGGCGTTTGCTTTTGATCATCTGCCTGTGAAACACATGGATCAGTGCTGATTCCTCTTACTGTTGCCACTACTGCTGTTTCACGCTCTGTATATATTTTGGGAGGCAGAATTGGATTAGAAAGAGGAGAGGAGGGGAATGGAGATCTTTTGTTTTCATCATTATCTGGGGTCACCTGAATTTAAGTGTTAAAATGGGGTCATATTGGATATCAGTTTGAGAAGTACTGCGCTAAAGGTTCACAAGCACACAACTGGGTTTCTAACTGTATACTGAGAAAAGGTACATAAGTATTGCCATACTGGGAAAGACCAAAGGTCCATCAAGCCCAGCATCCTGTTTCCAACAGTGGCCAATCCAGGTCACAAATACCTGGCAAGATCCCAAAAAAGTACAAAACATTTTACACTGCTTATCCTAGAAATAGTGGATTTTCCCCAAGTCCATTTAATAATGGTCTATGGACTTTTCCTTTAGGAAGCCATCCAAACCTTTTTAAAACTCCGCTAAACTAACTTCCTTTACCACATTCTCTGGCAACGAGTTCCAGAGTTTAATTACACGTTGCATAATTTTATAAAATGTCTCTTATCCTGTCAGTCTTTTCTCCAAGCTTAAGAGCCCTGTCAGGTTCTCAGGTTCAGAGCCCGGGGACGGGCTCTGGAGCAAACGTGAGCCCTTGGGCTGCTGACGAGGAGCGACAGCAGCAGGTAAAACCCACCAACCAACATTGGGCTAGCACACCGGCACAGGCAAGGACTGCAGGTGCCGCCCAGTGAGCAGGAACACATGGACTAGAACCCCCTGGACTGGAGGACACCAGACTGGAACACACCGGACTGGAACACATTGGACCGGAACATCCTGGACTGGAGTACACCGGACTGGTCCGCACTGGACTGCAACACACTGGACCGGAACACACTGGACTGGAACACACTGGGCTGGTCCACACTGCTTCACCTGCACTTAGTCACTGCCCCCCAGGAGTTGAGCCCCTGGGTTCAAGCTGCCGGCAGGACTTACCGGATACAAGATAACACAGGGGCTGGGATACTAGAACAAGCTTGACAATACCAGGACCAGGAATGGGACTAGGGCTGAGGGACCACCTCAGACCCTGGAATACCACGAAGCTTGCACAAACCAGGAACACAGGGCCAAGACAAGACGGAAGTGCTCCCAAGCACCAAAAGGAAAGGCAGGGAAGCCCCCAGGGGAAAGCAGGGAAACCCAGCAACTCAGACGTGTTCCTATAGCATAACCAGACTGAAGTGCTCCTAAGCACCTAACCACAGAAATGCTCACAGCACTAAACTAGCAGGGGTGCTGCTAAGCACTAAACCAACAGAAGTGCTCCTAAGCACTACACGAACAGAGGGATGCCTAAACACTAAACTAACAGGGGTGCTCCTAAGCACCAAGCTACAGCAGTGCTCCACAGCACTAAACTAACAAAGGGGAAGCAGGTGAGCCACAAGGAGAAGGTAGGGAAGCTAAACACATAAACTAACAAAGGTGTTCCTAAGCACTAAACTAATCGGGAGTGCTCCTAAGCACTCCACTAACAGAAGTGCTTCTAACAGCACCACAACCAGAAGTACTTCTAACAGCACCAAAACCAGAAGTACTTCTAACAGCAAAACAGAAGTGCTTCTAACAGTACCAAAAGGGAAAGCAGGGGAGCCACAAGGAAAAAGCAGGGAAGCTAAACACATAAGTCAAAAGTGCACACTGCACCAACACTAACCTGGACCTAAAGCAAAACGTTGCAAAGGCAGCAAGTTCCCAGGTGGCTAAAGTTCCCAGGTGGCTAATAAGCTCATCACAGCTGAGCTCAGCTGCAGCAATCACAAGGCAACTACGGGTGAGGCTAACTGCTAAACTTCCACACAAGACTGGAAGGCTAAAATATCTGGACCGGAATTAAAAGAGTCTGGAAAGTCTATGGCAGCCACCGGTTCTGGCCACCAGAGGGTGAGAGGAGCACAACCCAAGGGGAAAAAGTCACGAACGTGACAAGCCCTAACCTCTATTTATCTTCATAAGGTGTTCCATCCCCTTTATCTTTTTTGTAACCCTTCTCTGAACCTTTTCTAGCTCCACCGTATCCTTTTTGAAACTGCACAATAGTCAAGGTGCAGATGCACCAGGGGATACAGATGCATAATGATATCATCAGGTTTTCATGTTCATCCCATTTCAGAAAATCCCTAACATTCTATTCCCCCCCCCCCCCTCTTCTTTTTAAATAGCCTCAAAACACAGGGCTGAAAATTGTAATGTGATGTGGATGGTTACTTAACAAAGAACTCTGCATTTTCTATCTACAGTTGGGATTTTATTATCTACTAGTAAATAAGGCCCGTTTCTGACACAAATGAAACGGGCGCTAGCAAGGTATTCCTCGGAGTGTGTATGTTTGAGAGAGTGTGTGTGAGAGTGACTGTGTGAGAGAGAGAGAGTGAATGTGCGAGTGTGTGTGTGACAGAGAGAGAGTGAGTCTGGGTGCGAGTGTATGTGTGAGAGAGAGTGTGTGTGTGAAAATGAGAGTGTGTGCGAGTGCGTATGTAAGACACAGTGACTGTGAGAGAGTGTGTTTCACACAGATGCAGTGTGAGAGACTATGTGTGCGATACACAGACTGTCTGTGAGACCGAGAGTGTGTGAGAGTGACTGTGACAGATAGAGAGTGAATGTGATACAGTGTGAGACATAGTGTGAGAAACTGTATGAGAGTGAGAGAGAGAAAGACAGTGACTGTGAGAGAGTGTGTGTGTGTGTGTGACAGATACTTCCCCCCTGTGGTCTGAGGACCCCCTCCCCCCTCAGGTCTGAGGACCCCCTTCCCCCCTCTGCGTTCCCCTCCCTTGTTGTGTGAGGACCCCCCTGCCTCTCCCCCCCTCTACGTGGTTGGCAGCACCGTGCGAGTGTGTGTGTGTGACAGAGAGAGAGTGAGACTAGGTGCGAGTGTGTCTGTGAGAGAGAGAGTGTGTGTGATTGTCCTCTGTCTCCTGCCCCCCCCCCAGCCACCCAGCGATTCTCCTGTAACCCCTGCCCCCCCTCGAGCCATGCATCGATTCTCCTCTGTCCTCTGCCCCCCCTTCCAGCCACCCAGCGATTATGCTCTCTCCCCTGCCCCCCCTTCAGCCACCCAGTGATTGTGCTCTGTGCCCTGGCCCCCCTCCAGCCACCCAGCGATTATCCTGTGTCCCCTGCCCCCCCCCCCCGATTCTCCTCTGTCCCCTGCCCCCCCCCCCCCAGCCACCCAGTCGAAGCGGCAGCGTTATTGTAAGCCGTGGCCGTCCACGGAGTCAGCTTCTGAACAGAGCGAGGTGAGTTCGTTCCCTCAGTCCTCCTGCGTTGTTACTCGCCTTCAACGTCATAATGTTTTGACGCGAGGGCGAGGCATAGAGAGATGTGACACCCTTACAGACTTACGAACCCTGAAGCCACGGAGTCAGCTTCAGAACATTGGAGGTGCGTTTTATTATAGTAGATGTGCCTCAGTTTGCACTTCTATTTAGATGTACATTGTCCGAGGACAAGCAGGCTGCTTGTTCTCATATGTGGGGTCGACATCCGCGTCGGCCCAGGAATCAGCATTTTGCCAGCAAAATAAAAACACAGTTTTGCTAGAGTTTTCTAGCACACGAATCGCACGCAATTCCTGCCCGTCGTGTGAGCGTGTTTCCTCTTGCGGCATCCACGTCAACTGCCACCCAGGTCGACTCCCCTTCGACGTCAGTGGAGGGAGCTTCGCCGCAGTCAGACCGGGCATCGGCCTCTCGACATCGCCATAGAGGACATCGTTCCTCGGCATCGAGGCAGGTTCAGTGTCGAAGCACCTTGACTCAGGTTCTATCCAATACTGAGCAGGAGCGTTCGTGGGAGTCGAGGATCCCAGGTACTTCTCTTCTGATGAGTCCTTTGGGAATCTCTCTGATCCTTCACCTCCGCCAGAAAGGAGACTGTCTCCTCCGGAGAGTCTATCCTTTTCCTCTTTTGTCCGGGAAATGGCTACGGCTATTTCCTTCCCTGTGGAAGTTGAGGATGAGCCCAGGACTGAGATGCTCGAGGTCCTGGATTATTCTTCTCCACCTAAAGAGGCTGTGACAGTTCCTTTGCATAAGGTACTGAAGGAAGTCTTTATGCGAAACTGGTCAGCCCCTCTGTTTGGCCCCATGGTCCCAAAAGAAAGCTGAATCCCAGTATCGGATCCACGGTGAACCTGGGTTGATGAGGTCTCAGTTACCCCACAATTCCATGGTGGTCGACTCCGCCCTCAAGAGAGTACTAGAGACTTTGCTTCGGCACCCCCAGGCAGAGAGGCTAGAACTCTTGACTCTTTTGGGAGGAAGACGTACCAGGCCACTATACTCGCTGCCAAGATCCAGTCTTACCAGCTGTTCACGAGCATGCACTTGCGGGACTCGATACGGCAACTGTTGAGCTTGGTTGGTGCACTCCCTACAGAGCTGGCCAAGCCTTTTCGCCAGGTGGTCAGGTAGCAGAAGGCGTGTTGAAAGTTCCTGGCCAGGGGTACTTTTGACACCTTTGACGAGGCATCCAGGGTTGCTGTTCAAGGTATAGTGATGCACAGACTTTGATGGCTGCGTGTGTCTGACCTGGATCATTCTGTCCAGCAATGAATGGCGGATGTTCCTTGCCGGGGGGATAATCTTTTTGGTGAAAAAGTAGAGGATCTAGTTGATCAGATCAAGAAGCATAATAATGCTATGGATTCTCTCTCCCACCAGACGTTTTCTGCTACTGCCTCCTCATCTAGGAGGTTTTTTGGCGGGGGGAGGAGTGCTCCCTATTCCTATTCTAGGCGTAGGTACACTCCTGCTTCTCATCAGTCTGCCCAGGCTCAACCCCAGCACGCTCGTTCTCGTCAACAGCATGCGACTAAGGCCCATACTGCTAGAGCTACTGGGGTTCGTAATCAATTACCCCGTCCCATCTCACTCCAGTGCAAAAGTTGGACTTCATTAGAGCCCTGTTGAACACAAAGACAGTTTGAGCTTATCTTCCCGAGACAAGGGCAGACAACCTCCTGTTCCTGGTGTCCACAGTTCAAGCGTCTCAACAGATCACGGCTCGGCAGATGTTGAGACTTCTGGGGCACATGGCCTCCACAGTTCATGTGACTCCCATGGCATGAGATCAGCTCAATGGTCCCTAGCTTCCCAGTGGTATCAAGCTGCGGGGAGTCTAGATGATGTAATCCAACTGTCCACCGACTTCCGCAGTTCTCTGCAGTAGTGGGTGATTCGGTCCAATCTGACCTTGGGGCATCCATTCCAAATTCCTCAGCTACAAAAAGTGCTGATGATGGATGCATCCCTCCTGGGGTGGGGAGCTCATGTAGATGGGCTTCACACTCAAGGAGCCAGGTCCTTTCAGGAAAAAAGGTCTTCAGATCAATCTCCTGGAATTGCGAGCGATCTGGAATGCTCTCAAGGCTTTCAGAGATCGGCTGTCCAACCAAATCATATTGATTCAGACAGACAATCAGGTTGCCATGTATTACACCAACAAGCAGGGGTGCACCGGTTCTCACCCTCTGTGTCAAGAAGCCGTCCAGATGTGGCTTTGGGCTTGCTGTCACGGCATGTTTCTCCATGCCATTTATATGGCAAGCGTAAACAACAGTCTGGCCAACAGGTTGAGCAGGATAATGCAACCTCACGAGTGGTCACTGAACATGGGCGTAGTCCGCAAGATCTTCCGAGCGTGGGGCACCCCCTCGGTGGATCTTTTTGCCACTCAGATCAATCACAAGGTCCCTCAGTTCTGTTCGAGGCTTCAGGCCCACGACAGACTAGCGTCAGATGCCTTTCTCCTACATTGGGGGACAGGCCTTCTGTATGCGTATCCTCCCATACCTCTAGTAGGGAAGACTTTGCTGAAACTCATGCAAGACGGCGGAACCATGATCCTGATTGTACCCTTCTGGCCGCATCAGGTTTGGTTCCTTCTTCTTCTGGAGTTGTCCTCCGAAGAACCGTGGAGGTTGGAGTGTTTTCCAACCCTCATCACTCAGAACGAGGAGTCACTTCTACATCCCAACCTCCAGTCTCTGGCTCTCACGGCCTGGATGTTGAGAGCTTAGAATTTGCCTCCTTGGGTCTTTCAGAGGGTGTCTCCCGAGTCTTGCTTGCTTCCAGAAAGGATTCCACAAAGAGGTGTTACTCTTTCAAATGGAGGAGGTTTGCCGTCTGGTGTGACAGCAAGGCCTTAGATCCTCTTTCTTGTCCTACACAGACCCTTCTTGAATACCTTCTACACTTGTCAGAGTCTGGTCGTAAGACCAACTCTGTAAGAGTTCACCTTAGTGCGATTAGTGCTTATCATCAACGTGTAGAGGGTAAGCCTATCTCTGGACAGCCTTTAGTAGTTCGCTTTATGAGAGGTTTGCTTTTGTCAAAACCCCCTGTCAAACCTTCTCCAGTGTCATGGGATCTCAACGCCGTTCTCACCCAGCTGATGAAAGCTCCTTTTGAGCCACTGAATTCCTGCCATCTGACGTACTTGACCTGGAAGGTCATTTTCTTGGTGGCTGTTACTTCAGCTCGTAGAGTCAGTGAGCTTCAGGCCTTGGTAGTACATGCACCTTATATCAAATTTCATCACAACAGAGTTGTCCTCCGCACGCACCCTAAGTTCCTGCCAAAGGTGGTGTCGGAGTTCCATCTGAACCAGTCAATTGTCTTGCCAACATTCTTTCCCCGTCCTCATACCCGCCCTGGTGAAAGCAGTTTGCATATCTTGGACTGCAAGAGAGCATTGGCCTTTTACATGGAGCGGACAAAGCCCTTCAGACAGTCCGCCCAGTTGTTTGTTTCTTTCAATCCCAACAGGAGGGGAGTCACCATCGGAAAACGCACAATCTCCAACTGGCTAGCAGATTGCATTTCCTTCACTTATGCCCAAGCTGGGCTGTCTTTACAGGGCCATGTTGCAGCATGTTAGAGCCATGGCTGCGTCAGTGGCTCACTTAAAGTCAGCCTCCATTGAGGAGATTGCAAGGCTGCAACGTGGTCATCAGTCCACACATTCACATCTCACTACTGCCTTCAGCAGGATACCCAATGCGACAGTCGGGTTGGGCAGTCGGTGCTGCAGAATCTGTTCAGGGTTTAGAATCCAACTCCACCCCCCTAGACCCATTTTTGTTCTGTTCCAGGCTGCACTCTCAGTTAGTTGTTTATGGTTTCAGGTCAATCTATGTTATGTCCTCGCTGTTGCGAGACCCGATTGACCAATGTTCATTGTTTTGAGTGAGCCTGCTTGCTAGGGATACCCCACATGTGAGAACAAGCAGCCTGCTTGTCCTCGGAGAAAGTGAAGATACTTACCTGTAGCATGTTTTCTCCGAGGACAGCAGGCTGATTGTTCTCACAAACCCGCCCTCCTCCCCTTTGGAGTTGTTCTTGTTGTTTGTTGCTTCTATACTTTTTGATTAAACTGAGGAAGCACGCTCACGCAACGGGCGGGAAGTCGTCTGCACATGCGCGGTGCGTGTGATTCTCGCTCTAGAAGAATCTAGCAAAACTTTGTTTTTATTTTGCTGGCAAAATGCCGATTCCTGGCCCGACGTGGATGTCGACCCCACATGTGAGAATAATCAGCCTGCTGTCCTCGGAGAATACCTGCTACAGGTAAGTATCTTCGCTGTCCCGTAATCTCAAGACCCTTTTGCAAATTCTTGCAATCCTCTACCATTTATGATCATTTATAACATAGTAAGCGACAACAGATAAAGACATGACCAGTCCATCCAGTCTGCCCAACTGTCAACTCATTATCTACTCGCGATTAAATCACATGATGCTATCCTCAGGAGTACCCACTAATAGCTGATGCTCCAGGGCCAGACTTCTCTAATCTCCTTCCAGCAGTGTTTGTATACTCTCCTTCAGTGCTTCTGGCTGATTAGAGCACACAGTTCTCTACTCGAGTAGTTGGCTGCACCACACAACTTTTATGATGTCGAAGGGGCTTTGGGAAAGGAGCAAATGATCTTGGCCCCTGAGTTCCAAGATAGCGGACCCACCTAGTCCGACAGTGCCATCGCTCAGTTCAACATGGACTGCGGAGACAATAGCAGAGGTTAAAGCCGCAATGGAACTTATGCTCAACCATCAATTCAAACATATTACAGACAAACTAGATTCTGTTCTGGAATGCATGGGGGAGTTGCGCTGAGAGTTTGAAGCAGCTCAGCAGAGAGTGGAGGCCTTGGAATCCTCCATGCATATGTTGGAATCTACTTTGCAGCGCACAACTAACCGACGTACCCAGCTTGAAAGTAAGTTGGATGATCTTGAGAATCGTTTTAGACGCAATAATCTGCATTTTGTCGGCTTTGCCTGACTATACAGGAAGGGGATTTTGGAAACTTGGCTGGGTTCCACTCTGCAATGAAGCTACAATGTAGTAAATTTAAAACGAATCGGAGAAAATATTTCTTCACTCAACATGTAGTTAAACTCTGGAATTTGTTGCCAGAGAATGTGGTAAAGGCGGTTAGCTTAGCGGAGTTTAAAAAAAGGTTTGGACGGCTTCCTAAAGGAAAAGTCTATAGACCGTTATTAAATGGACTTGGGGAAAATCCACTATTTCTGGGATAAGCAGTATAAAATGTTTTGTACATTTTTGGGATCTTGCCGGGTATTTGTGACCTGGATTGGCCACTGTTGGAAACAGGATGCTGGGCTTGATGGACCTTTGGTCTTTCCCAGTATTGCAAAACTTATGTACTTATGTAATTACAGAGTCAAGCTAACACTAGAAACACCCATATGAATATTTGGGTGTGTCTAGCATTAGCACGCACTAATTTTTAGCGTATGCTAAAAACACTAGCGTGCCTTAGTAAACAGGGCCCGAAGTGTAGAAAGTATTTCTTTCTTATATTGCTAGATAAGTCCAGACAAGTAGGTTTAGGTTTCCTGCCAGCAGATGGAGACAAACAAAAACTCCTGCTGGCAGAGAAGTCTAAACCCACTGGTCTTGACTAGTCTGGTAAGACTCAAGGCAAAGAAATTATCAGGTTAGTCAGAACTTCCCCTTTTTTTACACAGTGCATAATTAAGCTGTGGAATCTGTTGCTGTAAGGGAAGGGAACTGGGACTTGACATACCGCCTTTCTGAGGTTTTTGCAACTACATTCAAAGCGGTTTACATATATTCAGGTACTTATTTTGTACCAGGGGTGATGGAGGGTTAAGTGACTTGCCCAGAGTCACAAGGAGCTGCAGTAGGAATCAAACCCAGTTCCCCAGGATCAAAGTCCACTGCACTAACCACTAAATACGCTTCCACTCATTTCACCAATAAGAGCCAACCTCATCAGTGATGTCACAATGGCTTAAAGTCCATTGCACTAACCACTAGGCTACTCCTCCACTCATTCCACCAATAAGAGCCAACCTCATCAGTGATGTCACAATGGCTTAAAGTCCATTGCACTAACCACTAGGCTACTCCTCCACTCATTCCACCAATAAGAGCCAACCTCATCAGTGATGTCACAATGGCTTAAAGTCCATTGCACTAACCACTAGGCTACTCCTCCACTCATTCCACCAATAAGAGCCAACCTCATCAGTGATGTCACAATGGCTTGATTGCCCGATATTTGGCTCACTTCTGATATTGTGATGTCATAAGGGAAAGGGGGAAATGGAACTGGGACTTGATATGCCGCCTTTCTGAGGTTTTTGCAACTACATTCAAAGTGGTTTACATATATTCAGGTACTTATTTTGTACCAGGGGCAATGGAGGGTTAAGTGACTTGCCCAGAGTCACAAGGAGCTGCAGTGGGAATTGAACCCAGTTCCCCAGAATCAGAGTCCGCTGCACTAACGACTAGGCTACTCCTCCACTAGCAACGTTCCATGTAGAAGCCGGCCCTTGCAGGTCAGCAATGCGGCCGTGCAGGCTTCTGTTTCTGTGAGTCTGACGTCCTGCACGTATGGATAGACCATAGGGTCTATCCAGTCTGCCCATTCACACACCATCTGCTAATTTCTACTATTCCCTCTTATCCGTATGTGCTTCTCCATGCTTTACTGAATTTAGATTTTGGGCTTTTTCTTTCTTTCTTTGGGTGGAGGAGGGTGTGTAATTGTTCCATTGCCCACCTCCTCATGTTTAGTGGACAGTCAGAGAGGAGATAGTTGAAGCTGCCTGCTTACTGCAGTGCTGGGCTTCACCTGCCCTTGGTTTTTGTTTCCAAATTTAAGGAATGCTGTATTAGAAGCAAGAATTAAACAAAACACTTTTTTTATCATTATTCAAAATTGCAAGGCAGAAAAGACAGAAATGTCAATTTATTTCAGACCAACAATCTCATCTAAAGGAAAATAAAACATTACTTATAGTTCTCATTATGGGTAAACAGCTGTTGCAATGTTGGATCAAAGGTGAGACTCGTCAATGAATTGGTCATCTTTTTTTCCCCCTCACAGGCAGTCCTTATTGACATGGAGGAAGGTGTAGTGAATGAAATTCTTCAGGGACCCCTAAAGGACTTGTTTGACAGCAAACAGCTTATTACTGATGTGTCTGGCTCAGGAAACAACTGGTGAGAAATAGCCCATGATGCGGCTGAGGTTCCAGCCATTAATGAGAAGGGGCATGTTAGCAATACGTTTGGTTTTGGTTTTAACCTATATTGGCTCAAGACTGCTTATTATGTGCTTGGCTGAACCCATCCTGACTGTCCCATTAAACCATGTTTTTCTGTGTGTTCTGTAATTTTATTCTTCATAATAGTTTCCACTGTTTTGCCTGGCATTGATGCCGGGCTTACCTGTCAGTAATTTCACAGATCACCTCTGAAACCCTTTTTAAAAATCTACATTGCATTGACCAGGGCCGGTCCTAGGGTCTCTGGCGCCCCCCTGCAGACTATGAGTTGGCGCCTGCGCGCTCCCCCTCCGGCACCCACATGCCCCCGCCTCCCCCCAGCATCTCCTTTCTCTCTTCTCCCACCGTGCCCCTGTCCAGCGATTCTCCTTCGCCCCCATCCCCCGCCGCCCTTGGTGCTTTAAATCTTTAATTTACCTCCGTTCCAGCAGCCGCGTCATTTGAAAGCCTTGCCCTGTCTCTAGCCTTCCCTCCCTTCGTGAGTTCGTTCTGCAGTCCCGCCCTCGAGGAAATGACGTCAGAAGGCGGGACTGCGGAACGAACTCAAGAAGGGAGGGAAGGCTAGAGATGGGGCAGGGCTTTCAAAGGATGCGGCTGCTGGAACAGAGGTAAATTAAAGATTTAAAGCACCAAGGGCTTTGCCCTTGAAGGCAGGCGCCCCCCTGCGGCGCTTACCCCGCTTACCGGGTTTGACCAGCCCTAGCATTGACCACCCTCTAGTCTTCAGGTACTACGGACGATTTTAAAGACAGTACCTAACAGCAGATCAGCAATTTCATGCTTGAGTTTTTTGAGTACCCTTAGATGTATGCCATCTGGTCTGGGTGATTTTACTACTCTCTGTCAGTTTGGCTCAGTACATCTTCCAGGTTCACCAAGATTTGTTTTCAGTTCCTCTGCATCATCACCCTTGAAAACCATTTCTGGTACAGACAGATCTCTTACATCTTCTTCCGTAAAGACCAAAGCAAGGAATTAATTCAGTTTCTCCGCTATGGTCTTGTGCTCCCTGAGCGCCCCTTTTACTCCATCGTGATCTAATGGTCCCACAGATTCCCTCGCAGGCTTTCTGCTTCTGATGTACCTGAAAAAGATGTGACTGAGCTTTAGCCTCTGCGGCAAGCTTCTCTTGATATTTTCTTTTAGAATTATTAATGCTTTGCCTCTAACTTGCCAGTGCTTATTTTGCTTCTTATTTTCTTCATTTGGGTCCTTTTTTAATTCTTTGAAGGACAATCTTTTGGCTGTAATAGCCATCTTTTAACCATGCTTGCTGTCGTTTTCTCTTCTTTCCACCTTTGCAAATACTTAGAATGCATCTGGTCTGGGCTTTCAAGATGGTATTTTGAATAACGTCCATGCCTGATGTGGAGGGGCATAATCAACGGGGACGACCATCTCTAAGGGCGCCCATCTCTAAGGACGTCCCGGCGAAGGGGCAGGGAAACCCGTATTATCAAAACAAGATGGGCGTCCATCTTTCATTTCGATAATACGGTCGGGGATGCCCAAATCTCAACATTTAGGTCGACCTTAGAGATGGTCGTCCCTGGTTTTTGTCCATAATGGAAACCGAGGACGCCCATCTCATAACGACCAAATCCAAGCCCTTTGGTCGTGGGAGGAGCCAGAATTCGTAGTGCACTGATCCCCCTGACATGCCAGGACAGCAACCGG
The DNA here is from genome assembly GCF_901765095.1 of Microcaecilia unicolor. NCBI lineage: Eukaryota > Metazoa > Chordata > Amphibia > Gymnophiona > Siphonopidae > Microcaecilia > Microcaecilia unicolor. Next base: position 532,140,108 of record NC_044033.1, on the reverse strand, counting down.
GCACCCTAGGGGGCACTGCAGTGGACTTCACAAATTGCTCCCAGGTGCATAGATCCCTTACCTTGGGTGCTGAGTCCCCCCAAACCCACTCCCCACAACTGTACACCACTACCATAGCCCTGAGGGGTGAAGGGGGGCACCTACATGTGGGTACAGTGGGTTTCAGGTAGGTTTTGGAGGGCTCACATTTACCACCACAAGTGTAACAGATAGGGGAGGGATGGGCCTGCATCCGCCTGGCTGAAGTGCACTGCACCCACTAAAACTGCTTCAGGGACCTGCATACTGCTGTCATGGAGCTGGGTATGACATTTCAGGCTGGCATAGAGGCTGGCAAAAAAAAATTTTAAGTTTTTTTTTTCTTGAGGGTAGGAGGGGGTTGGTGACCACTGGGGGGGGGGGAGTAAGGGGAGGTCATCCCCGATTCCCTCCGGTGATCATCTGGTCAATTCGGGCACCTTTTCACGGCTTGGTCGCAAGAAAAAATGGACCAAATAATGTCGACCAAGTACTCGTCATGGACGCCCTTCTTTTTTCCATTACTGGCCAAGAGTGCCCATCTCCTAATCACGCCCCAGTCCCGCCTTTGCTACAGTGCTGACACGCCCCCGTGAACTTTGGTCATCCCCGCGACGGGAAACAATTGAGGACGTCCAAAATCGGCTTTCGATTATGCCGATTTGGGCGACCCTGAGAGAAGGACGCCCATCTCCCGATTTGTGTCGGAAGATGGGCGCCCTTCTCTTTCGAAAAGAAGCCTGTTACTGTCCTAACCTTAGCAGCTGATCCTTTTAGCTTCTTTCTAACTATTTTCCTCATTTTATTATAGTTGCTCTTTCAAAACTTAAATGCAGCTACAGTAGATTTCCTTTGTGGGTTCATCCCAGATAGTAGCTCAAACTTGATTGTGTTGTTATCACTGTTTCCCAGGGGACCCAACAGTGCCACCTCTCGCACTATGCCCTGTTCGCCACCAAGGACCAGATCCAAATTGACTCCCTCTCTCGTCAGTTCCTGGACCAGTTGCTCCAAGAAGCAGTCGTTTATTACATCTAGAAATGTTATTTCCCTGACACTCCCTGATGTAACATTTATGCAGTCAATATTGGGGTAATGGAAATCACCCATTAATATAGCGTTGCCCCATTTGCCAGTTTTCCTAATCTCTGTAAACATTTCTTCATCCGTCTGTTCGTTCTGTCTTGGTGGACGGTAGTAGAGCCCTACAAGAATACTCCTTCCCTTCACACATGGAATTTCTATCCATAATTACTACTACTACTACTACTACTATTTAGCATTTCTATAGCGCTACAAGGCATACGCAGCGCTGCACAAACATAGAAGAAAGACAGTCCCTGCTCAAAGAGCTTACAATCTAATAGACAAAAAATAAATAAAGTAAGCAAATCAAATCAATTAATGTGAACGGGAAGGAAGAGAGGAGGGTAGGTGGAGGCGAGTGGTTACAAGTGGTTACGAGTCAAAAGCAATGTTAAAGAGGTGGGCTTTCAGTCTAGATTTAAAGGTGGCCAAGGATGGGGCAAGACGTAGGGGCTCAGGAAGTTTATTCCAGGCGTAGGGTGCAGCGAGACAGAAGGCGCGAAGTCTGGAGTTGGCAGTGATTCCACACTTCCATATCATCAAGCTGATCAATCCATAGACTGGTGGGTTGTGTCCATCTACCAGCAGGTGGAGATAGAGAGCAAACTTTTGCCTCCCTATATGTGGTCATGTGCTGCCGGAAACTCCTCAGTATGTTCTCTATCTCAGCAGGTGGTGGTCACACACAGCAGCAGCTCTGGCTAGGCCTCCAAGCCTAATTTTTAGGTTTTGTTGAGTGCCTGGGGTTGAGGGCTCTTTTGAGCAAGTGCAAACCTGGTGGTGCCAGGTCCCTCCTTTTCTCCCCCCTCCCGCTGGCTCCGTTAAAAAAAAAAAAAAAAAAAAATTTTGAACGTCCTTAAAGGCGTTTATTTCGACGTTTATTTAAGCGTCTATTGCAGCTACTCACTGGGACACCAGGTCGTTACAACTCGGAGCGGACAGCAGGTAATTTTTACCTTTTTATAGCGGGCAGGGGGTTCCCCGATTCTTCTCCTCGTGGCATATGGCGTCGGAGGGCGAGGGCGCAAAGGGTCGCTCCCCGGGTCGCTTGAGCGCTTCTAGAGGGGATGCGGGGGTCTTAAAGCCTGATTCGCCCTTGTTGGGTGACAGTTTCGTGACCGATGAATGTCCCGGTCCTTCCTCCGGCGTGGCGGTTTTTCCCCGCCATAAACGCCCATCCCCCGCTCCTCGCCTCCGCCATCTTGGCCGGCCACGCGGCTCGGACGGCTTCTTCTTGGGCCGCCCTTGAGGTTGGAGACATTAATGCCATGAACGCCCTTAATTTGGGCGACGGCACAGAAGCGGCTAAAGTTAAGAGCCGTTCTTCCCGCGCGGCTCCTTCGCGGAGTTTCGCGCCGGACGCCATTTTGGATGCGCAGCATGTCTCTCCCCCGCTATTGCGAGCGCCGGTTGAGGGTGCGTCTAGGGCTGTTGCCCAGGCTGCGGAAGTGCACAGTCTGGGGGGTTTCTCCCCCGAGTTTGTTTTGCTGCTGCATCAGGCCTTCCTCATGCACAACGCTGCCCCTGCTCCCTCGTCTGGTAAAGAGGTTGAGGTTCCCAGAGGTAAACGCCCTCGGGTTGATTCCCAGGCCTTGGAGGAATTTGTCTCCTCCGATGTAGATGAGGGCAGCGTGTCTGAGGTCTCCCAACGGTCCTTTGCGGATTCCTTGGAGGAGACGGACCCCCGCTCGGATGGAGCGGATGACCCCTCTGCAGCGCGGCTTTTTAGCCCAGAGGATTTGCCCAACCTGTTGTTACAGGCCATGGACACTTTGAAGATTTCCTCTCCGGAGGACGTCTCTCCCTCAGCCCCTGTTGGCTCTGCCATTATGCTGGGGACGAAGCGCCCGCCTAGAACCTTCCACGTGCATGATGCCATGCACACCTTAATTTCGGCTCAATGGGATGTCCCAGAAGCGAGCCTTAAAGTGGCTAGGGCTATGTCCCGCCTCTATCCTTTGGCTGTGAGTGAACGTGAGGCCTATCTGTGGCCTACCGTGGATTCTTTAATCACTGCGGTGACTAAGAAAACGGCGTTGCCGGTGGAAGGTGGCACGGCCCTAAAGGACGCCCAAGACAGAAGATTGGAGGCGGCCTTAAGGTCGTCCTTTGAGGCGGCTGCTTTAAGTTTGCAGGCCTCAGTTTGCGGCTCCTATGTGGCCAGGGCGTGCCTGACTATGGTGCAGTGGGCTTCCCCCTCGGATCATTCCTTGAGGGCTGATTGGCCGGCCCTGGAATCGGGCTTAGCCTATTTGGCAGACTTGCTGTATGATGTCTTGAGGGCCTCAGCGAAAGGCATGGCTCAGACAATCTCTGCGCGGCGGTGGCTTTGGCTGAAACATTGGTCTGCTGACCACGCCTCTAAATCCCGCCTGGCTAGGTTGCCTTTTAAAGGCAAGCTGCTCTTTGGGGTCGAGCTGGACAAAATCGTGACCGATCTCGGCACGTCTAAGGGCAAGAAATTACCAGAAGTCAGGGCTCGGGCTAGTACTCGTCCCGGTACCTCCAGAGGACGGTTGCAGGAAGCCCGTCGGTTCCGCCCGGGCAAGTCGGGTTCCTCTGCCCCCTCTTCCTTCAAGAGGAATTTCTCCCCCAAGCAGCATTCCTTTCGCAGAGACCGCCGTCCCGGAGGTGCTCCCTCCGGTCCTCCCCCAGGGTCTCGTACCCAATGACGGGGTCTTGGTCCACGCCCCAGTGCAGATTGGAGGACGGCTGTCCTCGTTTCTGGGCGAGTGGACCACAATAACTTCAGACGCGTGGGTGCTGGAAGTCATCAGAGACGGCTACAAACTAGAGTTCTGCCGACCCTTAAAAGACGGGTTTGTACTCTCTCCCTGCAAGTCTCCGGTCAAAGCTGTGGCAGTGCAGCAGACCTTGGACAATCTGATCCGCCTGGGCGCGGTCGTTCCAGTGCCAGAAAGTCAGCTTGGCAAGGGACGTTACTCCATTTACTTTGTGGTACCAAAGAAAGGAGGTTCTGTCCGGCCTATCCTCGACCTCAAAGGGGTCAATCGGGCCTTGAAAGTGCGGCACTTTCGCATGGAGACTCTCCGCTCTGTTATAGCGGCAGTGAAGGCAGGAGAGTTCCTGGCATCCTTGGACATCAAGGAAGCGTACCTGCATATTCCCATCTGGCCTCCTCATCAACGCTTTCTGCGTTTTGCAGTCCTGGGACGACACTTCCAGTTCAGAGCCCTCCCTTTCGGGTTGGCTACTGCTCCGCGGACCTTTTCCAAAGTAATGGTGGTCATCGCGGCCTTCCTACGAAAGGAAGGGGTACAAGTCCATCCTTATCTGGACGACTGGTTGATCCGAGACCCCCTCTTATGCAGAGTGCGGCAAAGCTGTGGACCGGGTAGTTGCTCTTTTGAGCTCCCTGGGATGGATCATCAACTGGGAGAAGAGTCAACTGCGCCCGACTCAGTCCCTGGAGTACCTGGGAGTTCGATTCGACACCCAAGTGGGCAGAGTGTTCCTGCCAGACAATCGGATTGTCAAACTTCAGGCTCAGGTGGACCATTTCCTAGTAGCCTCTCCCCTTCGGGCTTGGGACTATGTGCAGCTGTTGGGCTCTATGACGGCCACGATGGAAGTTGTGCCCTGGGCCAGGGCTCATATGAGACCACTTCAACACTCTTTGCTGCAGCGCTGGACTCCGATGTCGGAGGATTATGCTGTGCGCCTTCCCTTGGACCCAGCAGTGCGCAAGGCGCTGAGCTGGTGGATGCAGACAGACAAGTTGTCTGCGGGAATGCCTCTGGTGACCCCAGAGTGGATTGTCGTCACGACGGACGCCTCGTTGTCGGGCTGGGGAGCCCACTGCTTGGGAAGGACAGCGCAGGGGCTCTGGTCTCCTGCAGAGGCAAAGTGGTCTATCAACCTCCTGGAACTCAGAGCCATTCGGTTGGCGCTTTTGGAGTTCATCCCGGTACTGGTGTTGAAGCCTGTACGGGTCCTGTCGGACAATGCCACGGCTGTGGCCTATGTCAACCGCCAGGGAGGTACCAAGAGCGCCCCTCTAGCCAAGGAGGCTATGAATCTTTGCCAGTGGGCGGAAGCGAACCTGGAGCAGCTTTCAGCGGCCCACATTGCCGGAGTCATGAATGTCAAGGCGGACTTTCTCAGTCGCCATACCTTGGAGCCCGGAGAGTGGCAGCTATCTGCTCAGGCGTTCTTGGACATTACGAAGCGCTGGGGCCAGCCGAGCCTAGATCTGATGGCGTCATCGGCCAATTGCCAAGTGCCGCGTTTTTTCAGCAGAGGACGGGACCCTCGATCCCTGGGAGTAGATGCTCTTCTCCAACAGTGGCCGACACAAGAGCTTCTCTATGTGTTCCCGCCCTGGCCCATGTTGGGCAGGGTGCTAGACCGGGTGGCAAAGCATCCCGGCAGGGTAATCCTGGTGGGTCCGGATTGGCCCAGGCGTCCCTGGTATGCGGACTTGATCAGGCTCTCAGTCGACGATCCTCTGCGGCTGCCAGTGGAGCAGGGCCTGTTACATCAGGGTCCCGTGGTGATGGAGGATCCCTCCCCCTTTGGTCTTACGGCCTGGCTATTGAGCGGCAGCGTCTGAGGAAGAAGGGCTTCTCAGACAAGGTCATCGCCACTATGCTGAGAGCGAGGAAGCGCTCTACTTCTACTGCTTACGCTAGGGTTTGGCGTATCTTTGCAGTGTGGTGTGAAGCAGGCTCACTTTCTCCCTTCACTTCTCCAATTTCTTCAGTGTTGGCGTTCCTGCAAGAAGGTCTGGAGAAAGGCCTTTCGCTCAGTTCCCTTAAAGTCCAGGTAGCGGCTCTGGCTTGCTTCAGGGGCCGCCTGAAGGGTGCTTCCCTGGCTTCGCAGCCAGATGTGGTGCGCTTTCTCAAGGGAGTTAATCACCTGCGCCCTCCTCTGCACTCAGTGGTGCCTGCGTGGAATCTCAACCTGGTACTAAGAGCATTGCAGAAGCCGCCTTTTGAACCCTTGTCGAGGGCATCTCTGAAAGACCTGACGTTGAAAGCAGTCTTTTTGGTGGCTATCACTTCAGCCAGTAGAGTTTCCGAGCTCCAGGCGCTCTCATGTCGAGAGCCTTTTCTGCAGTTCACTGAGGCAGGAGTGACTATTCGCACAGTGCCTTCCTTCCTGCCCAAGATTGTTTCTCGCTTCTATGTGAATCAGCAGCTCTGTCTCCCTTCCTTTCGTAGGGAGGACTACCCAGAGGAGTACTCTGCTCTTAAATATCTGGATGTGAGACGAGTCATCATCAGATACTTGGAAGTGACCAATGATTTCCGGAAATCGGATCATCTGTTTGTCCTGTTTGCAGGTCCTCGTAAGGGTCTGCAGGCTGCTAAGCCTACAGTGGCAAGATGGGTCAAGGAAGCCATTGCAGCGGCTTATGTGGCCGCGGGGAAGGTGCCGCCTATCCAGCTGAAGGCTCACTCCACGAGAGCTCAGGCGGCCTCGATGGCAGAGGCCGGATCCGTCTCATTGGAAGAGATATGCAAGGCGGCAACTTGGGCTTCGGCTCATACATTCTCCAAGCATTACCGTTTGACTGTGGCTGCACGGGCGGAGGCCCGGTTTGGAGCTTCAGTGTTGAGGTCAGGGATTTCAATGTCCCGCCCTGGGTGAGTACTGCTTCGGTACATCCCACCAGTCTATGGATTGATCAGCTTAATGATATGGAAGGTAAAATTATGTATAATCATATCTGATAATTTTCTTTCCATTAATCATAGCTGATCAATCCATAGCCCCTCCCAGATATCTGTACTGTTTTTATTCTGGTTGTATTTCAGGTTCAAGTTTAGTCTTCAGTTACTTCAGAAAGACTTCGTGTTCAAGTTTTTTCACTTGGATTCTTCAAGAGTTAAGACGAGTTTGTGTTACAGTCAGCTGCTGCATTCCTCTCCCCTCCGTTTTACGGGGCTGGATTGAGACTTAAAATTCTGCCGGCACTCCCTCCCGCTTCGTGCGGCTGTAGGGCAGCTTTGTACCCCTCCCGCTTCGGCGGTGTTAGGGTCAGTCAGCTCCTCCCGCGGTTGCGGTTGCAGGATAAGCCAGATCCCCCCGCATCGGCGGGTGTGGTGTCCCTCCCCCGCTCCGCGGGGATGAGCTGGACGGATTCCCCTCCCCCACTTGTGTGGGGATGAGCTGGGTTAATTCCCCTCCCCCGTTTCGGCGGTGGTGAGCTGGGCAGAGTGTCCCTTCGTGGGTGTAATTCTCTAAGTGCTGAGTTCGGATGGAGCTTTGATATCGACATACTGAGGAGTTTCCGGCAGCACATGACCACATATAGGGAGGCAAAAGTTTGCTCTCTATCTCCACCTGCTGGTAGATGGACACAACCCACCAGTCTATGGATTGATCAGCTATGATTAATGGAAAGAAAATTATCAGATATGATTATACATAATTTTACCTTCTATCTGTTTCATATGGAATGTTTATTTTATTTGACTGAATTCCCTCTTTAACAGATAGTGCAAACCCCCCCCCCCCCCCCCCCCATATGATCCTCTCAATCATTGCGATACAATTTATACCCTGTTAACACAGTGTCCCATTGATTGTCCTCTTTCCACCAAGTAGTGCTATATACTTTAACTCTCCTATCTTATTTTTTAGACTTCTAGCATTTGTACACAGGTACTTCAGATTGTGTTTTTTCCTCGGATCTACAAGCTGCATAGAAGTTGAAGGGTATAATGTGTGTCCTTTATCCTGTTCTCTCATGAAGCACACCTGGACGGGCATAATTGAACGCGAACGCCCATGTGTAAAAATGTCCATCTCCGGAGACGGCTCCGCGAAGAGGCGGAGCAAACCGTAAAATCGAAACGAGATGGCCGTCCATCTTCGGTTTCGATTATACGGTTCGGCCCGCTGAAATCCCAACATTTGTGTTGACTCTAGAGATAGACGACACAAATGGTGAGATGGCCGTCCGCAGTTTTCAGTGATAAATCGAAACCGCTGCTGGCCATCTCAAAAACGGACCTAATCCAAGGCATTTGGTCGTGGGAGGGGCCAGCATTCGTAGTGCATTGGTCCCCCTGAGATGCCTCTATGCCAGCCTCAAATATCATACCTAGCTCCATGACAGCAGTATGCAGGTCCCCGGAGCAATTTTAGTTTAGTTGGTGGGACCCATGCAGAGAGCAAAAATCGGAAGAAAAAAAACCAACATGCAAGTGCAGTCAGGGACGTCCAAATTAAAACAATAGTAATAGGGGGATTCGAACCAACCACTTTCTGATTACAAGACCTGTGCTCTAACCACTGCACCACTTATTCAGCTGCTTAGATCTCCTTCCCTTTCCATTAAGTCCCGGTGTCAGCTAAACGAGCTGTGATTGGCTGACAGAAACTTGGTTTCTTATTATTCCAGAATAATTTTATGCAGCTTTATATTCTTTAATTGTGTTGAATTTTACTGTTTTGAATATCAGCCTCTTTAAGGGGTCAGGGGCAGGTGAAGAGACCAGTTTCCAAAAGCAATTCAGCCAGGTAGTATTAGATAATTACATATGATGTTTCTGCTGAATAAAGCAACTGCAGGAAATATAAAGCAATTCTCTCTCTGGGTACTTTTCCATAACCTTTTCAAAGTGAACGAGTCAAACATTTTCACTTTGGAGCAAGGACTGAACTAAAAGACATGCTTTGTTTTTTCCTGATCTCTGCAAAGCTTCTCGGGAGTCCGGAAAGAAGTTTGTTGTTATGCGTCCAGATATTTTGGATCTGGGTGCTAATGTTCTCTCGTACGATTTCCTTGTAAATGCTTAATTAGATTTCAGGACAGGTGATATGTCTTTTTTGACTTTTCTAGACACCCATAAGGCTCCAATTGGCTGTTGCTTTTATGATATAGCCTGTAATAGTTAAGGTGTTGCCACACTCTTATTTCCAGTTACTACTACTACTACTATTACTTAACATTTTTTAAAGCGCTACCAGGGTTACGCAGCGCTGTACAATTTAACAAAGAGAGACAGTCCCTGCTCAAAGAGCTTACAATCTAATAGACACGTGAACAGTCAGTCTGATAGGGGCAGTCAAATTGGGGCAGTCTGGGTTTCCTGAAAGAGTTAGGTGCCGAACGCAGCATTGAAGAAGTGGGCTTTAAGCAAAGACTTGAAGATGGGCAGGGAGGGGGCTTGGCGTAAGGAAAGGTTGTTCCAAGCATAGGGTGAGGCGAGGCAGAATGAGCGGAGCCTGGAGTTGGCGGTGGTGGAGAAGGGTACTGAGAGGAGGGATTTATCCTGTGAACGGAGGTTACGGGCGGGAACGTAAGGGGAGATGAGGGTTGCACCCTTCAAACCTTACTTGTGTACCTGACTTTGGTGATATTATACTAGGAGTCGTTTAACACTTTCTTTCTTTATTTTCTTTCCTATACATGTGTAATTTCTCTTTTCTTTTCAAGATGTAATTCTTGATGTATAAATTGTTTAAAGCTTACCAAAAAGTCCTGGATTTTCCAGCAATGCAAGCAGTGTGAAAATATCCCTTAGCCTGACTCAGCCAGGGCAGGCACAGAGTTGGTGACTTAATGGGTTTAGGCTTGGGGAGATAGTGACCCTATGAAGTCACACACACTGAGTCAGGGGCAGAATTAGGTTTTGGATAGCTCAGGTTCTCCTGTCTGTTAAATTATTTGAGCCTGACCTGTTCTTCTCTGACCTCATGTTCACAGGGCGGTGGGACACAAGGTATACGGGTATCAGTACCGAGAGCAGATAGTGGAGAAGCTGAGACGGGCAGCGGAGCAGTGTGATTGCCTTCAATGTTTTTTTGTGATCCACTCCATGGGAGGAGGTAAGATCTGCCTGGAGATGTCGTGTCCTGCTCAGTTTGGAAATGGAGCTGTTACAGCATTTCTGAGCCTGGTGGAGCAGCACCGTCGAGGAATTACGACTAGAATGCAGAGCACTGGTGATTCTTACCAACTTCAAGCCCTAGGTAGCCTGTGAAGTTTAATTTCATAGTAGCATTTTTACTCCACTTAACTACCAGGCTCTAATTAAAAAGAATACATACACAATAATTGGAATACAATCCATCACTGTATGAGCATAAAATCGTGCAGACAAAAAGTTTAAGAACTTAATAGCCATACTGGGGCAGACCAGTGGTCCATCTAGCCCAGTATCCTTTTTCCACAGTGGCCAGTCCAGGTCACAATTACCTGGCAGAAACAAAAATAGTTCCAATCCCAGAGCAAGCAGTGGCTTCCCCATGTCCAACTCAATAACAGTAACATAGTAACATAGTAGATGACGGCAGAAAAAGACCTGCACGGTCCATCCAGTCTGCCCAAGAAGATAAATTCATATGTGCTACTTTTTTATTTGTACTGTTCTCTTCAGGGCACAGACCGTATAAGTCTGGCCAGCCCTATCCCTGCCTCCCAACCACCACAGGCTGTGGACCATTCCTCCAGGAACTTGTCCAAATCTTTTTTAAACCCAGATACACTTACTGCTGTTACCACATCCTCTGGCAACTGGTTGCAGGGCTTAACTTTTCTTTGAGTGAAAAAATATTTCCTCCTATTTGTTTTGAAAGTACTTCCATGTAACTTCATTGAGTGTCCCCTAGTCTTTGTACTTTCTGAAAGAGTAAAAAATCAATGGACCTCGATCATATCTCCCCTCATCCATCTCTTTTCTACGCTGAAGAGCCCTAACCTCTTTAGCCCTTTCTCCTATGAGAAGAGTTCCTTCTCCTTAATCATTTTGGTCACTCTTCTTTGTACCTTTTCTAATTCCACTATATCTTTTGAACGCAATGCTCAAGGTGAGGTCGTGCCATGGATGGATACAGAGGCATTATAATATTTTTCATCTTATTTTCCATCCCTTTCCTAATAATTCCTAGCATCCTGTTTGTGAAGTGAATTACAATTTTGACTATTCATGAGACATCACGACAAAGGAAGAGGCGTGGTTTACAATGATAAAGTAATGTTGATTGATTGCCGTTGCATCGAAGTTCATTGGATGAGCTTGAGTAAGAAGGATTCAACGTATTTTTCCACTCACATAACAGCTTGAGTTGATTTTGTGAGAAGGATCCAAGGTATTTACCACTCATACAACAGTCTTCCTAAGACATTAAGACATCAGAGGATTGAATGTGGCTCAGCCTTAGAGCAACAGAGTCAAGTGTCCATACACAGGATGATAATTGGACTTAAAACGGGATTAGACATATGTATTTTTATGTTTAACGTGACTCTCAACAGTGGTTGATTTGTTGAAAAGTTTCTTAGTGAATGTTAACTGAGGGATCCAATGCAATTTAGAGTAGATTATGATTGTGATTAGATTGAATTAGGATTGTAGTTAAAAAATGTACATGAAGTATTACAGTAAAAAGTCAGATTGCTGACATGATTAATAAACAAATCTTTTGATTATTAAGAGCATTTCATAACATTCATTTCTTTCACCCAATGTAAAGCAAAAATACTATTTAAAGCGTTAAAAGTGTAAGATAAATTGAGATCCTGTGAAGTTTATACCATTAAATTTTAACTGCCACACCCTCGACCATTCTTCTAAGGTTTGGAGATCCCTTCTCATTGTTTCTACTCCCTCCAGAGTATCCACTCTATTGGCTGTCTTTGTGTCATCTGCAAAAAGGCAAACCTTTTCATCCAACCCTTCAGCAATATCTCCCACAAATATATAAAACAGAATAGGCCCCAGCACCGACCCCTGAGGAACTCCACTGCTCACCTTCTTTTCCTCCGAGCAGATTCCATTTACCACCACCCTCTGCCAACTGTCGGTCAACCAGTTTCTTATCCAGTTCACCGCTTTCGGTCTTAAGTTCAACCCTTTCAGCTTATTCACAAGTCTTCTGTGGGGGACCGTATCAAAGGCTTTGCTGAAATCCAAGTAGATTACATCTAGCACACGTCCTTCATCCAGTTCTTTGATCACTCAGTCAACGACGTCAATATTATTCATTTGGCAGGATTTTCCTTTGGTAAAGCCATGTTGCCTCAGGTTCTGTAACCCGTTGGCTTCTAGAAAGTTAATTATCCTTTCTTTCAGCAGCGACTCCATTATTTTTCCTACCACGACACGAGACTTACCGTTCTGTAGTTTCCCACTTCTTCCCTTTCTCCACTTTTGTGAAGAGGGACCACATCCGCTCATCTCCAATCCCGAGGAACCTCTCCCGTCTCTAAAGCTGTATTAAATCTTTAAGAGGTCCTGGCAGGACTTCTTTGTGCTCCTTCAGTATCCTGGGATGTATCCCATCCAGACCCATAGCGATGTCCATCTTCAGATTCTCAAGCTGTTTATAAACTCTTTCTTCTGTAAACGGGACAGTATTCACTTCATTCCCAGATGTTCCCTCAGCAGCCGACCGCGGTCCTTCTCTAGGATTTTCCTCCGTGAACACCGAAGAGAAGTAATTGTTTAGCACCTTCGCTTTATCTTCATCACTCTCCACTTAGCCATTCTCATTATCTTTCAGTCTCGCAATTCTATGCCTATCTTTTCTCCTTTCTCCTTTCTCCAATGTATCTGAAAAAGGTCTTGTCACCTCTCTTTACATCTTTAGCCATTTTTTCTTCCGCTTTCGCTAGCCATATTTCCCTCTTCACTTCTTTTCCGTGATCCTCTCGTTGCATTCTTTTGTATTTCTTGAGCAAATCCTCTTTTGCTCTTAGTTTTTCATCTACTTGTTTGGAGATCCATTTAGGCTTCCTGCTTCTCTTGTTTTTGTTTACTTTCTTTGCATAAAGATCATTTGCCATATTTATAGCAGCCTTTAGCTTTGACCAATGATTTTCCACATCTCCTACACCTTCCCACACTAACAGCTCCTTCTTCAGGTATTCCCCCATTTTATCAAAATCAGTACATCTGAAATCCAGTACTTTGAGTTTTGTGCATCCGCACTCCGCTTTTGCCCTTATATCAAACCATACGGTGCGATGATCACTATTAGATAGGTGGACACCCACCCAGATATCGGAAACACTACCTCCGTTCGTGAGCACGAGATCCAGCATCGACCCTTCCCTCATGGGTTCCGTCACCATTTGTCTGAGCAAGGCACTTTGACAGGCATCCACAATCTCCCTACTTCTTTCTGATTCCGCAGACGGGACATTCCAATCCATGTCAGACAAATTGAAATCTCCCAACACCTCCCCTTTCATACCAATCTTTTGAATATCTTCTATCAGATCCTTGTCTAACTTCTCTGTTTGTGCAGGAGGTCTGTAGATAACATAGTAACTGTCAGGTTCTCAGGTTCAGAGCCCGCGGGGCCGGGCTCTGGAGCAAACGTGAGCCCTTGGGCTGCTGCCGAGGAGCGACAGCAGCAGGCAAAACCTACCAACCAACACTGGGCAAGCACACCGGCAGGGACTGCAGGCACTGCCCAGCGAACCGGAACACATAGACTGGAATCCCCCGGACTGGAGGACACAGGACTGGAACACACACCGGACCGGAACACACTGGACTGGAGCGCACCAGACTGGAACACACCGGACCGGAACACACTGGACTGGAGCACACTGGACTGGTCCGTACAGCTTCACTTGCACTTAGCTACTAAGCCCCCCAGAAGTTGAGCTCCTGGGTTCGAGTAGCCGGCAGGACTTACTGGATACCGGATGACACAGGGACCAGAACTGGAAACAGAAGTGCTCCTAACCCTAAACTGATCTACGTGCTCCCAAGCCCTAAACCAGCAGGAGTGTTCCTAACAGTAAACTGACAAAAGGACTTCCTAAGCCCTATACTAAACAGGAGCTCCTAAGCCCTGCTCAAGAAAGGGACTTCCTAAGCCCTAAACTAACAGAGCAGGGAACTAAACACAAAGCTAACACAGGTGCTACTAAGCACCAAGCTACAAGCAGAGCTTTACACTAACAAGCTAAACACAGAACTAACCAGCTACCTAAGCACTGCACTAGCAAGCTAGATACAACTAACAAGGTGCTTCCTAAGCACTACTCTGGCAAGGAACCAGAAGAGCTCCTAGCACTAAAAGGGAAGACAGGGGAGGCACAAGGAAAAAGCATGGAAGCTAACACATAAGCCAAAAGTGATTCTAAATCACCAAACACCAACAGCAAAGACTGCAATGCTCCCAATAGCACAAACCCAGAAGTACTTCTAACAGCAAACTCTGCAGTGTTCCTAACAACACCAAACCCTGAAGTACTTCTATCAACAACAGAGCTTCCAAAGCCCTACACATAGCAATGCTTCCAAAACCAAGAGGGAAAAGCAGGGGAACCATAAGGGAAAAGCAGGAAAGCTAAACACACAGTCACCAGTGCACACTACTGCACTAACACTAACCTGGACCTTAGCAAAAGCAAGCAGGGAAACTAGACACAAAGTCAGAAGTGCACACTGCACCACCCTACCTAAAGCAAACACCACTGTTGCAAAGGCTCTGAAGGAAACAACACCACTTCCTTATCAAGGCCCTCCCTGATGATGTCACACTCCCTAGACCTAGGCAAAAGCACACTGACCCAGAGAGGCCCAACCCACACCAATGCAAAACTGTGAAACACTTGAAGCCAGTACACCCAAAGAGAGGTAGAGCAACTCAGGCAACACACACACAGGTGCAGTATAGTGAAACAATTAGAGCCATGCTGCTGGAAGCTGCCAGCACAGAGAGACAGAGCCAGCTCAGAAAGGACAGAGAAAAGAAACAGAAGCCAGCTAAGAAGCTGACCCCCAGGAAAGAGGTAAGTTTGAGAGGGGTTCAGACCCCAATCATAATAGTAACATAGGTATAACTTGTCTGGAATGTTTTTACGTTTGGGGAGCGTGCCAGGTGCCCTTGATCTGGATTGGCCACTGTCGGTGACAGGATGCTGGGCTAGATGGACCTTTGGTCTTTCCCAGTATGGCACTACTTATGTACTTATGTACTTATGTAGATGACGGCAGAAAAAGACCTGCACGGTCCATCCAGTCTGCCCAAGAAGATAAATTCATATGTGCTACTTTTTTATTTGTACTGTCCTCTTCAGTGCATAGACCGTATAAGTCTGCCCAGCAGTATCCCCGCCGCCCAACCACCAGCCCCGGCACAGACCGTATAAGTCTGCCCAGCACTAGTCCCGCCTCCCAACCACCAGCCCCGGCACAGACCGTATAAGTCTGCCCAGCACTAGCCCCGCCTCTCAACCACCAGCTCTGCCACCCATTCTAGGCTAACCCCCATGTGGATATAGGTTCTATCTTCTCTTTCCAGGATGATCCATAAAGCTTTTTGCTTTCCCCAAGTTCCCCGCATTTCAGCCACTCTGATACTGTCTCTCACATATAGCATCACTCCTTCACCCTTCTCTATCCTTCCTAAAAAGATTATAGCCCGGTATAGTCACATCCCATTCATAGGAATCATTGAACCACGTCTCTGTAATAGCAACAATATGCAAGTTTTCTTCAAACATCAGGGCATGCAAGTCTTGAACCTTTTTACCTAGACTACGAGCATTTGTGCTCATTGCTTTCCATGTGCTTAGTGAGTTTAGGTGGTTTTCTATATTTAGATGACCATTCTCTCTGCCATCATGTTTATTCTGGGGGTGACTTTCTGAATTCCCTTGTTTCCTTTTGTCACCCCCACCCTCTAGTTTAAATGTCTAGGAACATACTGTCTGAAATTTTTTTTTTGTTGTACCCTGCACTTTCCCACTCATGGCAGGTTCAATGCGGCTTAGGTACTTATGTGTACCTGGGGCAGTGGAGGGTTAAGTGACTTGCCCAGAATCACAAGGAGCTGCCTGTGCCTGCAGTGGGAATCGAACCCAGTTCCCCAGGACCAAAGTCCACCACTCTAACCACTAGGCCACTAGGATCCTTTTTCCCATCACAGAAAGATGTAGCCCATCATTACAGTACAGCCTGTTATTTTTCTACATATGAGTCAGCCAGTGTTAAATCTCTCTTCTAGGCATTTTCAAACATGCATGGGATGTGCATAAGGAATCCTGTGCAGAAGGAATGGATCCTCAGAAGCTTAGCTACAATTGGGTGGCAGAGCAGGTGGGGGGAAGAGGGGTTGGTGGTTGGGAGGCGAGGATAGGGGAGGGCAGACTTTTATACGGTCTGTGCCAGAGCCGGTGATGGAAGGCGGGACAGGTGGTTGGGAGGCAGGAAAAACTGCTGGGCAGACTTATACGGTCTGTGCCCTGAGAAAGACAGGTACAAATCAAGGTAAGGTATACACATGAGTTTCTCTTGGACAGACTGGATGGACCGTGCAGGTCTTTTTCTGCCGTCATCTACTATGTTACTATGTTACTATTTTTGGATGTAAGCTATCCAGTTTCTAGTTTTACCATTTTATCATCCACCCCAGTGTGTTTTCAAATAAGTACATAAGCATTCCCGGGACAGACCAAAGGTCCATCAAGCCCAGTATCCTGCATCCAACAGTGGCCAATCCAGCTCACAAGTACCTGGCAAGATGCCTGAACAGTAAAACAGATTTTATGCTGCTTATCCTAAAAGTAAGCAATGAATTTTACCAAGTGCATCTTAATAATGGTTTATGGACTCTTCTTGTAGGAATTGGTCCAAACCTTTTTTTTAAACCCTGCTAAACTAACTGCTTTTACTACATTGTCTGGGAATGACTTCCAAAGTTTAATTACACATTGTATGAGAAATATTTTCTCCAATCTGTTTTAAATTTACTACTTAGTAGCTTCACTGCATGTCCCCTATTTCCACTCCACTCACAATTTTACAGACTTCTATCATATCTCCTCACAGCTGTCTGTTCTCCAAACTGAAGATCCTTTGAGGTGTACTTTCAAAGCACTTAGGCTTACAAAGTTACATGGAGGGGCATAATCCAGTGGGGCGCCCAAGTTTTCATGATGGCGCCCTCGCAGGACAGCCCCATAAAGGGGCGGGGAAACGCGCATTATCGAAACAAGATGGACATCCATCTTTCGTTTCGATAATACGGTCAAGGACGCCCAAATCTTGACATTTAGGTCGACCTTAGAGAGGTCGTCCTTAGGTCGTTTTTGAGATGGTCGTCCTCAGTTTTCGGCGATAATGGAATCCAAAGACGTCTCATAGTGCACTGGTCCACCTCACATGCCAGGACACCAACCGGGCACCTTAGGGGGCACTGCAGTGGACTTTAAACATGACCAAAACCGAACTTCTCATTTTTCCCCCCAAACCCACCTCCCCACTCCCCCCGTTTTCTATTTCTGTTGATGGCTCTCTCATACTCCCTCTCATTCTCCCTGTCTCCTCGGCTCGAAACCTTGGGGTCATCTTTGACTCTTCTCTCTCCTTCTCTGCTCACATCCAGCAGACCGCCAAGACCTGTCGTTTCTTTCTTTACAACATCCGTAAAATCCGCCCCTTTCTTTCCGAGCACTCTACCAAAACCCTCATCCACACCCTTGTCACCTCTCGTTTAGACTACTGCAATCTGCTTCTTGCTGGCCTCCCACTTAGTCACCTCTCCCCTCTCCAGTCGGTTCAAAACTCTGCTGCCCGTCTCATCTTCAACTCACCAGCCATTGACATACCTGCTCTCCAGTTTCTCCCTGCTCACTCCTGTCCTCCTGCATCAGTATGCTCCAGCCCGCCTGCTAACTTGTCAGCCCTTAACTTACCTGCTCTCCAGCGTCTCCCTGCTCATTCCTATCCATCGGCACCAGCATGCCCCAACCCGCCCGCTAACCTGTCTCCCACTGATTTACCTGCTGACCTGCTAACTTGTCAACCTACCTGCCTCACTGCTTGTTCCAGCCCACCTGCCTCTCCCTGCTCGTTCCTGTCCATCCGCACCAGCCTGCTTCACCCCGCCTACAAGCTTGCAGCCACTGCCACACTTGCCTGCCTCCTAACCTGCCAGCCACGCACTTACCCACTCTCCAGTACATCAATCCCACCAATTCCAAGCCTCCGGCTCTTCGCTCTGTCACTACACTTACACCTGTCACACTGTAACCACTACTTATGGCCCCTGTCCACATCTTCTTCCTTGCCCTGTCCCTTCCTAATCTTTTTCCCCTCCCCTTACCGCTGTCTACCGCTGGAACCCATTGCCCTCCCGTGTTCCCCCCCATCCTGCCCGCTACGGCATCCCTCACCACCTCACCATCTCTCCTGTCCCCCTCCTCCTTCCTAGCCCTTAATCTCCAACATCTCCTTCCTACCATTAACCCTTCACCATTCCTCCTATGTGCACCCCGTCTTCGTCGCCTTCGTCGCCCGACCTCCCCCACCCTCCTCCGCACTCTCTTGCTCCTCCTCCTGCTATCCGCGGGAGACATTAACCCTAATCCAGGCCCCCCCCACCTGTCCTCCTCCTTTCCATTCAAACGCTTCCGTGATGTCTCCAACCTCGTCCCTATTCCCCTCCTCCCCCCCTCTTCCCTCCCCTTCTCATGTGCCTTGTGGAATGCCCACTCGATCGGCAACAAACTGCCCTTCACCCACGATCTCTTCATCTCTTGTTCCCTCCAACTGCTCGCCCTAACTGAAACCTGGCTCTCCCCTGACGACTCTGCCTCAGTCGCGGCCCTCTGTCATGGAGGCTATCTCTTCTCCCACACTCCCCGCCCAGATGGCCGCGGTGGAGGCGTCGGGCTACTTCTCTCACCCTCCTGTAGTTTCCAACCCCTCCTCCTACCGCAGTCTCACTGCTTCTCGTCCTTCGAAGCTCACTCCATCCGGCTATTCCATCCATTACCACTCAGAGTTGCAGTCATCTACCGCCCCCCTGACAAACCCCTCTCTTCATTCCTTACTGACTTCGACGCTTGGCTCACCGTCTTTCTTGATCCCGCATCTCCTTCCCTCATTCTTGGTGATTTTAACATTCACGTTGACAACCCATCCAATGCCTACGCTTCTAAATTCCTTGCTCTGATATCCTCCTTTAACCTCCGACTATGCTCTACCACCCCTACTCACCGTGATGGCCATTGTCTCGACCTCGTTCTCGTCTCTTCCTGCTCACCTTCCAATTTCTGCACCTCAGTCCTTCCTATCTCAGATCATCACCTAATTACCCTCACACTTCATCACCCTCCCCCTCAACCTCGCCCAACTATAACCACGCCTTTCAGGAATCTCCAAGCTGTCGACCCCCCTACCCTATCCTCCCACATCTCCAATCTCTTCCCTTCCATCTCGTCTTCTGAATCTGTCGACACGGCTGTCTCTACCTACAATGAAACTCTCTCCACCGCTCTGGATACCCTAGCACCATCTGTCTCTCGCCCCACTAAGCGCACTAATCCGCAGCCCTGGTTAACCCCCTGCATCCGTTACCTTCGCTCCTGCACCCGATCTGCTGAACGACTCTGGAGGAAATCTCGCACCCTATCAGACTTCACCCATTACAAATTCATGCTATCCTCCTTCCAATCCTCCCTATTCCTTGCCAAACAGGAATATTATTCTCAATTAACCAATTCTCTTGGCTCCAACCCTCGTCGCCTCTTTGCCACCCTCAACTCCCTACTTAAAGTACCCTCCGCTCCCACCCCTCCCTCACTCTCTCCTCAATCACTAGCTGACCACTTCCGCGATAAAGTGCAGAAGATCAACCTTGAATTCACTTCCAAGCCTTCTCCTCCCTGTGACTTCTTAACCCACTCCCTCAACCAACCTAACCCGGCCTCCTTTTCCTCCTTCCCTGAGATCACCGAAGAGGAAACTGCTCGCCTTCTTTCTTCCTCCAAGTGCACCACCTGTTCCTCGGATCCCATTCCCACCAATCTGCTTACCAACATCTCTCCTACAGTTATCCCCTCAATCTGTCACATCCTCAACCTCTCTCTCTCCACTGCTACTGTCCCTGACACCTTCAAGCACGCAGTAGTCACACCACTTCTCAAAAAACCATCACTTGACCCAACCTGTCCCTCCAACTACCGCCCCATTTCTCTTCTACCCTTCCTCTCCAAACTACTTGAGCGTGCTGTCCACAGCCGTTGCTTTGACTTCCTCTCCTCTCAGGCTGTCCTCGACCCGCTTCAATCTGGCTTTCGCCCACTACACTCGACAGAAACAGCACTCTCTAAAGTCTGCAATGACCTGTTCCTCGCCAAATCCAAAGGCCATTACTCCATCCTCATCCTCCTCGACCTATCCGCCGCCTTTGACACCGTCAATCATAATTTACTTCTTGACACACTGTCCTCATTTGGGTTCCAGGGCTCCGTCCTCTCCTGGTTCTCCTCGTATCTTTCCCAACGCACCTTCAGAGTATCTTCTAATGGCTCCTCTTCCACCCCCATCCCGCTCTCTGTTGGGGTTCCCCAAGGATCTGTCCTTGGACCGCTTCTCTTCTCGATATACACCTCTTCCCTTGGCTCGTTGATCTCATGTCATGGTTTCCAGTACCATCTCTATGCCGATGACACCCAGCTTTACCTCTCCACTCCCGACATCACAGTTGAAACCCAGGCCAAAGTTTCAGCCTGCCTTTCCGACATCGCTGCCTGGATGTCCAACCGGCATCTGAAACTGAACATGGCAAAGACTGAGCTCCTTATCTTTCCACCCAAACCCTCTTCTCCTCTTCCCCCACTTTCCGTCTCTGTTGACAACACCCTCATCCTCCCCGTCTCTTCAGCACGCAATCTCGGAGTCATCTTCGATTCCTCCCTCTCCTTCTCTGCCCATATCCAACAGACAGCTAAGACCTGTCGCTTCTTCCTCTATAATATTAGCAAAATTCGCCCCTTCCTCTCTGAACAGACCACCCGCACCCTCGTCCACTCACTCGTTACCTCTCGTCTTGACTATTGCAACCTTCTCCTCGCTGGCCTCCCGCTTAGCCACCTATCCCCCCTTCAATCTGTCCAAAATTCCGCCGCACGTCTTATCTACCGCATGAACCGATACTCTCATATCACCCCCCTCCTCAAGTCGCTTCACTGGCTCCCAATCCACTACCGTATACAGTTCAAGCTTCTTCTATTGACCTTCAAGTGCACTCAATCTGCTGCCCCCCATTACCTCTCTACCCTCCTCTCCCCGTATGTTCCCACCCGTAACCTCCGCTCTCAGGACAAATCACTCCTATCTGTACCCTTCTCCACCACCGCTAACTCCAGACTCCGCCCCTTCTGCCTCGCAGCACCTTATGCCTGGAACAGACTTCCTGAGCCCATACGCCATGCGCCCTCCCTGCCCATCTTCAAGTCCTTACTCAAGGCCCATCTCTTCTCCCTTGCTTTTGGCGCCTAACCACCTTCCCCATTCCTGTTACCTACACTGACTGCGTAGTCTATTACCGTTAGATTGTAAGCTCTCTCGAGCAGGGACTGTCCCTCCCCGTGTTTAAACTTGTACAGCGCTGCGTAACCCTGGCAGCGCTATAGAAATGCTAAGTAGTAGTAGTAGTAGTATCTTCCGCCAGGGTCGCTTTACTCATACTACCCCTCTCCTCAAGTCGCTTCACTGGCTCCCTATCCGTTTTCGCATCCTGTTCAAACTTCTTCTACTAACCTATAAATGTACTCACTCTGCTGCTCCCCAGTATCTCTCCACACTCGTCCTTCCCTACACCCCTTCCCGTGCACTCCGCTCCATGGATAAATCCTTCTTATCTGTTCCCTTCTCCACTACTGCCAACTCCAGACTTCGCGCCTTCTGTCTCGCTGCACCCTACGCCTGGAATAAACTTTCTGAGCCCCTACGTCTTGCCCCTTCCTTGGCCACCTTTAAATCTAGACTGAAAGCCCACCTCTTTAACATTGCTTTTGACTCGTAACCACTTGTAACCACCTGCCTCCACCTACCCTCCTCCTTCCTGTACACATTAATTGATTTGATTTGCTTACTTTATTTATTTTTTGTCTATTAGAATGTAAGCTCTTTGAGCAGGGACTGTCTTTCTTCTATGTTTGTGCAGCGCTGCATACGCCTTGTAGTGCTATAGAAATGCTAAATAGTAGTAGTAGTAGTAGTAGACTTTAGAAATTGCTCCCTGGTGCATAGCTCCCTTAACTTGGGTGCTGAGCCCCACAAACCCTCCCCCCCAGATCCACCTGCCTGAAGTACACTGCACCCACTACAACTGCTGCGATGGACCTGAGTATGGCATTTGAGGCTGGCAAAAAAGTATTGTTAAACTTGTTTTTTATGGTGGGAGTGGGTTAGTGACCACTGGGGGAGTGCTCGTCAGGGACGCTCTTCTTTTTTTCTATTATCGGCTGAGGACGACCATCTCCTAATCACGCCCCAGTCCCGCCTTCGCTACCCTGCCGACATGCCCCCGTGAACTTTGGTCGTCCCCGTGACGGAAAGCAGTCAAGGGTGTCAAACAATCGGCTTTCGATTATGCAGATTTGGACGACCTTGCAAGAAGGACTCCCATCTCCCGATTTGTTTCGAAAGATGAGCATCCTTCTCTTTCGAAAATAAGCCTGATAGTAACCTACAGAACATCGTAAGTATAAGTGCTTGGAAAATGAGCCCCCTAGCCTCTTTAGCCTTTATCGTGCCATCCCCTTTATCTTGTTCATTACCCTTCTCTGTAACTTTTCTAACTCTGCTGTATCTTTTTTTAGATGCAGTAACTAAAATTGCCCAGAATTTTTCATTTGCTGATAGCTTTTTGTCAGTCATGAATTTGTAACACTTCTATGTTTAGGGGAAGATTGTTTTGGGTGTTCTTGAGTTGCTTTAACTTGTCATAGTAGAAATTGGTTGTATTAGTAAGGATGCCTAGAGCTGGGGCTGGTGGTTCCTATCAGCTTTCATACAGTCTAGCTCTGTCATTATCCCTTCTCAGGTACGGGATCTGGATTGGGTACCTTTGTGTTAAATGCACTTGAGGAAGAGTTTCCTGATGTCTACAGGTTTGTTACTTCAGTTTATCCTTCTGCTGAGGACGATGTCATCACGTCCCCATACAACAGTGTCCTGGCCATGAAGGAGCTAACGGAGCATGCTGACTGTGTCCTACCAATTGAAAATCAGGTGAGGGATATTAATTGCTAAGAACTGGAAACAACTGGGGGCACCCTCGGTGGACCAAGTGTTGGCAAAGATAGATTATTGTTGCCTGATGGACAAACTCACAGCCCTGAGGCGTGGAGGAATGGGTGAGATTTTTAAAAACATGTGGACACCATATCTGGAGTGGCGAGGGCTAGACATGTGACCTGCTTACTGGGGGACTTATAGTACATGAAGAGACTGATATATTCCTGAGATGCTCTGCGGGGGGTGGGGGAGGGAATGGGGAAATTTGAAGTTGTTTTATGAGCTGAGGATGAGAATAATGTACTGTTTACAATGATGTTATGCAATGTTAAAGGAAAACGTTAATAAAAACATTTTCACAAAAAAAAAGAAAATCAGGTGAGGGACTCAAAATTAACCTCCAGTCTTTGCACATATATAGGGAACAATAAAAGGGATACAGATAAGGCATTGCCCTTCGTTATTTGGCAGGTTAACCCCTAGCAGTGTATCTTGATGCACCACCAGGGGTCAGGAGTGGACATTTTTTTTTTTTTTTTTAATTTCGGGGGACAAGGAGGACACCACTGGAAGCTTACCCTGACCAGTTAAGTATTGTTGTTCCAGGAGGATCCAGCTGCATTGGAGACTCATTGGTTGAGGCCATCCCTGTGCTGGGTGCCTGGATCCAGATAGCCTCAGAGAGGGGGTAGGTACCAGAAGATAACAGGATAGCAGCCATAAGACCACTGTGAGGAAGGGGGAGCAAGTGATCTAGTTTACCATGTCTTGCTCTATGCAGTCCTTATCCAGCTGCTGAGGAGATTGATGTGTTAAATAAATGTCTGATAACATCCAGAGCCTGTGACTGTTTCCATGAATGAAGATGGGAAGGGTGGGGTCTTAAGAATGATCTTTATGAAAATGCTGGTGGGTACGTGAACAGCTTCCCGGTGGAGGTGGTAAAGATGAGAATGGTATCTGAATCCATGATCTCTGAGGGAGAGGAAGGGATTTTAGAGCTTGGTGTAGAGGGGCAGCCTGGATAAACCGTGTAGGTCTTTATCTGCTGTCATTTTCTGTTCTGTGTGTGTGTGCTTTGGTTTGTTTTGTTTTTTGTTTTTTTTAATTTTGTTTTTGTAGCTGACTTTAGACCTGTATTTGAAGCATGTATTCAAGTGAAATACATTTGACTGATTCTGGTATGGGTTCAAATGTTCTTCTAATACTACTCATCTGTGTTGGACAGCATCAATCGTGCTTCTAATCAGACATTTCTCAGAACTGGGATTATAAAATATAATATATACGGTATAAAAATTCCAATATAGTTACATGCGTTGTCCTAAAATAAAATGTAGTAACTATGATAACAATTAAATACATCCAAAAGTCTTTTAAATCCCACATTCATTGTAATAAAAGATCTAAATTAAATCCTATAATATACACTTTCTTCTCTGTCTCTAGAATATGTACGCAAGATCATCAAATTCGTGTCCATATCATTCCCAACTTCTCAAAGCGTTAAAAATCCAAGAATCAAGTTCTGTCCTAGAATGTTATCTTGATGACCATCATTTTCTCCCTTGTGTACAGAATTCCAGCAGTTATGCAGTGTCCATATGCCTATCTTTTATTCTTCTGCTCATGAGTCTTGAAAAGCTTACAAAAGGATTTTATATTTTCACCTCATAATCTTCTTAAAGACTTTGTAACTCTGTTTACTTGTTACTATATAAGCCGCATTGAGCCTGCTATGTGTGGGATAGCGCGGGGTACAAATGTAATAAATAAATAAATATAATTTGCCTTGAATTATTGAGATAAGTGTGATATAAATCCAAAATCCCTTTTCCCTCTTATCTGTTTGAGGGGCTGATGTTTTAAGCTCTTATGTTATATCAGGTCTGCCACTACTTTCACAGTTGAAAAAAATATTCCATTTAACAAGAGACCAGATTAATATGTCTGGGAATTACAACAAAAAACAATGAACAATAATGACCATTAAAAAAACAGTTTGTGATTCATAGTCCGACAAGCCAAATTTATGTTAGAAGAACATTTTCACATTTTTTTCTAACACAGAGATAAGGTCTGCAGGGTCTTAATGAAAAAGGTGTAGTTTTCCAGATTTCTTCCATCTGGTATTAAGATGTTTAACTGATTTTAATTTGGTTATTGCTAGAAAGGTAATAAAAATGGTTTAGAGTATTGTATTATAAGTACATAAGTATTGCCATACTGGGACAGACCAAAGGTCCATCAAGCCCAGCATCCCATTTCCAACAGTGGCCAATCCAGGTCACAAATACCTGACAAGATCCCAGAAAGGCTCAGTGCATTTTATGATGCTTATCCCAGAAATAAGCAGTGGATTTTCCCCAAGTCCATTTTAATAATGGTCTATGAACTTTTCCTTTAGGAAGCCATCCAAACCTTTTTCAAACCCTGCTAAGCTAACTGCTTTTATCACATTCTCTGGCAACATAAGTACATAAGTATTTCCATATTGGGACAGACCAAAAGGCCATCAAGCCCAGCATTCTGTTTACAACAGTGTCCAATCCAGGCCACAAATACCTGGCAAGATCCCAAAAAAGTACAAAACATTTTTATACTGCTTATCCCAGAAATAGTGGATTTTCCCCAAGTCCAATTTATCGTATATTAGAGCATTGTAACAGTGTTATTAAATTCATCATATGTGAGGGGGCCTCCATTGAGATAATGCCCCACATACCTTGGCTTTCAGAGTGAGGTTCATGCTGTCATGATGTGTGCAGAACTAACCCATTTCGAGAACTTGCCCCCAGACAGAAACAACTGAATCTTCAAAACAAGAGAAAAAAAACTCTTTAAGGACTTAGATCTTATGTAATGGTTATTTTCAGCCACTGGTGGGACAGATAGTTCTGACTCCAATTCCTGAATATTAAAATTTGGATTTGTTTATATCCTGTCGTTATAAGCAAATGGCCTCCGTTCCCTTTTTTTTTTTAACCAAACTTGACTCAATCCAATTAGTTTGTTTAGATAAATTTGATAATTTGTCACTCCCATTGTGGCTTTCGAAGCCTACGTACTACTGAGACATTGTTAGTATTGATCATAGAGGTATGAAGGCTTTCAGTTATGGCTTACAGATTTTGCTATTACAATTTAACACCTTGGGTGCCTTTGATACAGTGAACCATAGTTATTAGCAAAACTCAGTGATTGGGGTGTAATTGGAACTTCCTGGTGAATAGAACTTAGGGGGCCTTTTACAAAGTCGCGCTAGCGTTTTTACTCGTGGTAAAAAATCAGCTGGTGGTGAACGCTGAGACTCTGGCATTACAGTGTTTACTGCCAGCTGATTTTTACCGCAAGCTAAAAACATTAGCGTGGCTTTGTAAAAGACCCCCATAGTCTGAAAGAATGGAGAAATCTCCAAAGCTTGGGGGCCACCTTGTGGAATACCAAAGGGTTCCCCAATTTCACCAATTCTTTTTAATAGTTTTATAGCTTCTTTATGGTCTATAAAGTTAGAATACGATGAGTAGTGGAGGAGTAGCCTAGTGGTTAGTGCAGTGGATTTGATCCTGGGGAACTGAGTTCAATTCCCACTGCAGCTCCTTGTGACTCTGGGCAAATCACTTAACCCTCCATTGCCCCTGGTACAAAATATGTACCTGAGTATATGTAAACCACTTTGAATGTGGTTGCAAAAACCTCAGAAAGGCAGTATATCAAGTTCCATTTCCTTTTCCCCTATTTTCTTACATTGATGATATTATTATATTGGTTCCTGTTCTGCCTGATTTAAAGTCTACTTATGCTAAATTAGTGAATTGTATTAATAAGAGAAAATATGGGACTTCATTGTCTGATAAGTAAGTTTAAATAACATGTTTATGCTTCCTGTACATGTGTCTCTTTCAGTTGCTATTTCCTGAGTGTAGGTTATTTTTGAGGGCATTTGTTCCTGGATAAGGGAGAATAAATTGCTATTGAATATTTCTAGACCAAACTGCTATTGGTGATGCAGGATTCCAGTCCAGATATTCCATCAGAGATTCTGTTATTGGGTACCTATGTTAAGGTTTCTAGTCAGGTTGGGATTTGGTTAGATTCAGAATTGTCTTTTAAATCACAATTAGAAGCTGTGATTAGGATTTAATATTTCAAATTGTGTTTACTGAGTAAATTGAGACCGTTTTTCTCCCCTGGACTGACTTTAGGTCTGTGTTGCAATCTATAGCTCTTAATTGGATTGACTATGTCCCAACCTAATCTTACCAACCTCCATTCCCAATTCTGTTCTGAATTAAATACCGACCTCATCATTGTTTTACTTATCCCTCCTCCCCTTATCATACATTATTCAAGCTCAACTTCATAATGTTTTACTACCATTTTGAAATTTCTTTTATAAGACTTTGTATTTCAAATTACTATGTAAGTCGCATTGAGCCTGCATTGTGTGGGAAAGCGCAGGGTACAAATGTAATAAATAAATAAATTATTGCAGCATTGTATACTTGGGCTTCCTGCCTCATGTATGTTCTAGCTGAGTAAGTGCCTGAGGGCTAGTTGTGCCTGCTTTGCAGCGTCTGAAGCTGGAGGTGACACAGAAAACAACTTTCTCAATAGTGGGGCCTTGTGAATGAAAACCAACTGCCAATGCCATTGAAACAACCACAAACTGTTGCCTCCTTCAAGGGATTATTGAAGCGTTGTGTTGCACCAAGCTTTTGCCAAGAGACTTGACTGTGCTACTCCTTCGCTGTTAAAATTTCACTGGCTTCCCATTCAAGCAAGAACAATGTTTAAGCTGGCATGTTTGGTCTCTAAGATAACCTCAGGCTTAGTATCTTTGCAATTAACCTGGAAGAGTTACCCATTTAACTGACTGCTCCTTATGTTTTCCTTCTCCTAATAATATAAGAGAGTTTTTGAGCGCTCCTTTTCAAGCAGTAAGGGTGTGAAATGATTTTCAGGTCTCTGTTAATGCTCTCGTAAGCTTCCACGGCCGGTGTCATGATTGTTGCAGTAGTATGGATCTTGCCGCAACTCAGTAAGCGGAACAGACGTTTTAGCCTTAATGCTGCGGCTTTCTTCAGCACACCCTGAAGAAAAGCACAGCATGGTGGCTGAAATGTCATAAGTACATAAGTAATGCCATACTGGGAAAAGACCAAGGGTCCATCGAGCCCAGCATCCTGTCCATGACAGCGGCCAATCCAGACCAAGGGCACCTGGCAAGCTTCCCAAACGTACAAACATTCTATAGATGCATGTTATTCCTGGAATTTTGGAGTTTTCCAAGTCCGTTTAGTAGCGGTTTATGGACTTGTCCTTTAGGAAACCGTCCAACCCCTTTTTAAACTCTGCTAAGCTAACCGCCTTCACCACTTTCTCCGGCAACGAATTCCAGAGTTTAATTACACGTTGGGTGAAGAAACATTTTCTCCGATTTGTTTTAAATTTACTACACTGTAGTTTTATCGCATGCCCCCTAGTCCTAGTATTTTTGGAAAGCGTGAACAGACGCTTCACATCCACCTGTTCCACTCCACTCATTATTTTATATACCTTTATATACCTCTATCATGTCTCTATCATGTCTCCCCTCAGCCGTCTCTTCTCCAAGTCTGTTCCACTTACTCAGACGTGGCAACTGCAATAATTCTGACATGCTGTTTTGTAAGACTTTGAAAGAAATTTCTGTTGGAAGATTGGTTGCCGCCTTTGTCAGTCCGCGTTAAGGATTTATGGATCTGTATTTTGCTATTATTATTTTTTTTTTATTTTATTAGGATTTATTTACCGCCTTTTTAAAGGAATTCACTTGAGGCGGTGTACAGTAAGAATAAATCAAACATGAGACACCACTTTGTGCCATTTTTGGGAACTAGAGGTTTATAAATAGCTTAAAATAGATCAGCAGCCAAGGAATTACAAGTGGTAAATACACTAATACAGTGGGGAAATACAAAATGTTCCCCCAGGAACCATACATCAATCAAAACCAGAGACGTGAAATGAGACTGATCGATGTAGCCCAGAGCAGTGGGTTACGGGTGAGATGATTCACAGCAGGACCATATTGAGCCGGAATTTCAGCCTGACCTGCCCCCTGATGCCCGCCTATTGTGCTGTGGCGAGGAAGAGGAGAAAATGCATGAGGAGCAGTTTTGGCACCCCTGCTTCCCTCGCACCCCACTACTGTCGCAGCCCTCAGTTTGGCCCTGTTTCACAGTGGGCTGATGTGTAGCCTCTGTAAGGAAGAACTGGCTGGCTACAGAGGTTTGTATATAGAAAGGTACAATAAGGTAGAGTATCTCATTCATTGGGAACTTTGTAAACCCTACAACATTGCTGCACCAGACAAATATTGGGATCATGACCCATGTAAAGTGAAATAACCTGAGAGATTCCATTTCTAACCAATTTCTATGAAGAAAAGTAGGTTATTGTAGTAAATGAGAAACCCATTAATAATGGTCTCTGTGCCAAGTGATTATACTGTGCATTTGAGTGGAGAAAGAGAAGATCGTCAAGTACCAAGCAATGTGGTCAGAGAGGAAGAAAATGTAGCAGAAAGAGACAGGCAGAAATATCCCTCATCACAGACTTGATTAAAAGTAATGTTGTCTATCCAAGTTACATCTTATGAACTCCGGAGGAAGCTCTTTGGCACAATGCAAGTGCTACAGAAAGCATCAGTACGTATTTAAGAAATTCCTGTTTGTTAGGTGCAAAACAAACCCATTTGGAAACATTATCCCAGTAGAAAGGTTCCTACAAGTAGCTGGCTGTGCTGCCCTCTAAGTACATAAGTATTGTCACACTGGGACAGACCAAAGGTCCATCAAGCCCATCATCCTGTTTCCAACAGTGGCCAATCCAGTTCACAAATACCTGGCAAGATCCCCCAAAAAGTACAAAACATTTTATGCTGCTTATCCCAGAAATATTTTCCCCAAGTCCAATTTAATAATGGTCTATGGACTTTTCCTTTACGAAGCTGTCCAAACCTTTTTTAAACTCTGCTAAGCTAACCGCCTTTACCACATTTTCTGGCAATGAATTCCAGAGTTGAATTACACGTTGAGTGAAGAAACTTTTTCTCCAATTAGTTTTAAATTTACTACTTTGTAGCTTCATCAAATGCCCCCTAGTCCTAGTATTTTTGGAAAGCGTAAACAGACACTTCACGTCTACCCGTTCCACTCTACTCATTATTTTATAGACTATGATATCTCCCCTCTGCCATCTTTTCTCCAAACTGAAGAGCCCCAGCCACTTTAGACTTTCCTCATAGAGAAGTCGTCCCATCCCCTGTATGATTTTCGTCACCCTTCTCTGCACCTTTTCTAATTCCACTGTATCTTTTTATTTATGTATTTATTTAGTGCATTTGTATCCCACGTTTTCCCACCTATTTGCAGGCTCAATGTGGCTTACAGAGTTTGGTTATGACATAATCATTCCATGTTATCAGATACAATTAGTATTGTACAAAGATTAAGTGAGGGAAGAGAGAAGGAAAGTGTTAGGCAGGATAGAAGGTGGAATTTAATAACTGGATGGATTAGTGAGGTAGTTTTGTAAGGTTATGGGTTCTCTTTGTAGGCGTTGTTGAAGAGATGTGTCTTCAATGATTTGCGGAAGTTAGTTATTTCGTCAATAGCTTTTAGGACTGTAGGTAATGCATTCCACAACTGCGTGCTTATGTAGGAGAAGGTGGTGGCGTGTATCAGCTTGTATTTTAGTCCTTTACAGCTGGAGAAGTGCAGATTGAGAAATTTGCGGGATGATCTTATGGCGTTTCTGGGAGGCAAGTCCACAAGGTTTAGCATGTAGATTGGGGTGTCTGCGTGAATAATTTTGTGTACAATCGTGCAAATCTTGAACGCAATACATTCCTTGAGTGGGAGCCAGTGAAGTTTCTCTCTTAGGGGTTTTGCATTTTCATATTTAGTTTTCCAAATATGAGTCTGGCGGCAGTATTCTGGGCTGTTTGGAATTTTTTGATAGTCTGTTCTTTGCAGCCAGCGTATAGTGCATTACAGTAGTCTAGATGACTTATTACCATTGACTGTACCAGGGTACGGAAGATATATCTCGGGAAGAAAGGTTTTACTCTTTTGAGTTTCCACATGGAGTGGAACATCTTTTTCGTTCTGTTCTTCATGTGAGCATCAAGTGTGAGGTTTCGGTCAATGGTAACTCCAAGAATTCTTAGATTTTGTGCGACGGGGAGAGAACAGTATGGTGTGGTTATGGTGGAGTAGTTGTTTTTGTTGTGTTGTGAGGTGAGTACAAGACATTGTGTTTTCTCTGCGTTGAGTTTCAGCTGGAATGCATTTATTTTATTTTAGTTACATTTGTACCCCGCGCTTTCCCACTCATGGCAGGCTCAATGCGGTGGGCAATGGAGGGTTAAGTGACTTGCCCAGAGTCACAAGGAGCTGCCTGTGCTGGGAATCGAACTCAGTTCCTCAGTTCCCCAGGACCAAAGTCCATCACCCTAACCACTAGGCCACTCCTCCACTCACATCCGCCCAGGAGTGCATGATTTGGAAGCTTTGGTTGATCTCGTTGGTGATTTCATTTAGATCATATTTGAATGGGATGTAAATCGTGACATTGTCTACATATATGTAGGGATTGAGGTTTTGATTGGCTAGAAGTTTGGCTAAAGGTATCATCATTAGGTTGAAGAGAGTAGGTGATGGGGGGATCCTTGGGGAACTCCACATCCAGGTATCCAGGGGGGTGATATGTCCGCATTCGTTGTTACTTGGTATGATCTTGTGGTTAGGAATCCTTTGAACCATTTGAGAACTGTACCTCCTACTCCGAAGTATTCTATTATATGTAATAGTATTCCATGATTAACCATGTCGAAGGCACTGGACATGTCGAATTGTAGGAGGAGTGTGTTGTTACCAGTTGCAATTGCTTGTTTGAATGAGTTCATTGCAGATACTAGTACTGTTTCGGTGCTGTGATTTGACCGAAATCCTGATTGGGATTCGTGCAGAATTGAGTGTTTATTTAGGTAATCAGAGAGTTGTTTCGTCACTATGCCCTCCATGAGTTTGGTTGTGAACGGAATAGATGCTACTGGGCGGTAGTTGGTTAGGTCCATTGTGCTTTTCTTAACATCTTTTGGCAGCGGAGTTAGTAAGATGTTTTCTTTCTCCGCGGGAAAGAGACCATTTTGAAGCCTGTGGTTTAGATGTTTCGTGAGGTCTTTTTTGAATTGTTTGGGGGTGGATCTTATTAGGCTAGTGGGGCAAATGTCTAATTTGCATTGTGACTTGGCGTATTTTACAAGCCATTGTGAGATTTCATCTGACGATATCGTGTCAAAGTTGGTCCATGATTGATCTGCTGGGCTTTCCCCAGGTTTTGGATCTAGACATTCAAGGATACTTGTGTACTCAGTGATGTTGGTAGGTATCTTGAGTCGGAGCTTTATAATTTTTGCATTAAAGTAATTTGCAAGATTGGTTGCGGATGGGGTTTCTATTTTGTTAGAGGTAACCGGTGTAGTGTTTAGGAGCTTGTTTACGAGTGAGAAGAGTTTGTGTGTATCCTTGTGGTTTGGTCCTATTTTGGTTTTGTAATACGTTCTTTTAGTTTGTCAGTGTAGCCTAATAAGATCACAACACCTCTATTCAGGAAAACTAGACTACCCCAACTTGACATTTCGTCCTTTAGATTGTAAGCTCTTCTGAGCAGGGACCGTCCTTAGTTATTAATTTGTACAGCGCTGCGTAACCCTAGTAGCGCTCTAGAAATGTTAAGTAGTAGTATTTGTATTTTCTTTGTAACTGTTTCCAGTCTTTGAGTGTTTGTTCGTCTTTTTTCTTGGTCCATGCTTGTTCTAATCTTCTGATGCCGCAACTAGAATTGAACACAATATTCGAGGTGTGGTCTCACCATGTAGTGATACAAAGACATTATAATGTCCTCATTTTTGTTTTCCATTCCTTTCCTAATAATACCTAACATTCTATTTGCTTTCTTAGCCACAGCAGCACACTGAGCAGAAGGTTTCAACGTATCATCAACGATGACACCTTGATCCCTTTCTTGGTCGGTAACTCCTAACATGGAACCTTGCATGACGTAGCTATAATTCGGGTTCTTCTTTCCCACATGCATCACTTTGCACTTGCTCACATTAAACGTCATCTGCCATTTAGACGCCCAGTCTCCCAGTCTTGTAAGGTCCTCTTGTAATATTTCACAATCCTCTCGCAATTTAACTACTTTGAATAACTTTGTGTCGTCAGCAAATGTAATTACCTCACTAGTTACCCCCATCTCTAGGTCACTAATAAATATGTTAAAAAGCAACAGTCCCAGCACAGACCCTGGGGAACCCCACTAACTACCCTTCTCCATTGAGAATACTGACCATTTAACCCTACTCTCTGTTTTCTATCTTTTAACCAGTTTTTAATCCACAGTAGGACAGTACCTTCTATCCAGTTTCCTCTGGAGTCTTTCATGAGGTACTTTGTCAAACACCTTCTGAAAATCCAGATACACAATATCAACCAGCTCACCTTTATCCACGTTTGTTCACCCTTTCAAAGAAATGTAATAGATTGGTGAGGCAAGATTTCCCTTCACTAAATCCATGTTGGCTTTGTCTCATTAATCCATGCTTTTGAATATGCTCTGTAATTTTGTTCTTTATAATAGTCTACCATTTTGCCCAGCACTGACATCAGGCTCCCCGGATCCCCTCTGGAAACTTTTTTTAAAATTGGCGTTACATTGGCCACCCTCCAATCTTCTGGTACCATGCTCGATTTTAAGGATAAATTACATATTTCTAACAATAGTTACGCAAGTTCATTTTTCAGTTCTATCAGTACTCTGGGATGAATACCATCCGGTCCAGGAGATTTGCTACTCTTCAGTTTGTCAAATTGCCCCATTACATCCTCTAAGTCTGTAGAGATTTCATTCAGTTTCTCTGACTTGTCAATTTTGAATACCATTTCTGGCACCGGTATCTCTCCCAAATCCTCCTCACTGAAGACCAAAGCAAAGAATTCATTTAATCTCTCCGCTATGGCTTTGTCTTCCCTGATCGCCCCTTTTACCCCTTGGTCATCTAGCGGTCCAATCGATTCTTTTGCCAGCTTCCTGCTTTTAATATACCTAACAAAATTTTTACTATGTGTGTTTGCCTCCAACGCAAGTTAAACACTAATGTATTGGATCCTGCAGTGCCTTCTAGAGGCTATCTATTAATGCTGTGGTACAAAGTTCAAGTTTTAAAACTCAGGAAAAAGACTATCAGGTGAATTTTCAAAAGAGAAGGGCGCCCATCTTCCAACACAAATCGGGAGATGGGCGTCCTTCTTGCAAGGTCGCCTAAATCGGCATAATCAAAAGCCGATTTTGGGCGCCCTCAATTGCTTTCCATCGCAGGGACGACCAAAGTTCACGGGGGCGTGTCGGCAGTGTAGTGAAGGCGGGACTGGGGCGTGCTTAGGAGATGGGCGTCCTCGGTCGATAATGGAAAAAGAAGGGCGTCCCTGACAAACACCTGGCCGACTTTACTTGGTCCATTTTTTTTCACGACCAAGCATCAAAAAGGTGCCCGAACTGACCAGATGACCACCGGAGGGAATCGGGGATGACCTCCCCTTACTCCCCCAGTGGTCACTAACCCCTTCCCACCCTCAAAAAAAAAATCTTTCAAAATACTTTTTTGCCAGCCTGTATGCCAGCCTCAAATGCCATACTCAGGTCCATCGCAGCAGTTGTAGTGGGTGCAGTGTACTTCAGGCAGGCGGACCCAGGCCCATCCCCCCTACCTGTTAAACTTGTGGTGGTAAATGTGAGCCCTCCAAAACTAGGGGCATAGCCACGGATGGGCCCAGGTCCACTCAATTTGTCCTGCTCCTCCAATCCGGTGCTGGTCTTCTAGGTGCCGGTTAGGCTGCAGTGAGAGTGCTGCGCAGCCTTTCAGTTCTGCCCTGGCTCAGCCTCAGCCACATGCATTTTCGCAGCCGGCAGCAAAAGCAGCAGCTCTCCAGAGTCTAGTCCGCCTACTTGCAGTAGCCATTTTTTCTTAGTGCGGGTCGAAGGTCAGGAAGTCAGCCACTCTAGTGCCTCACCATGCCAATGTAAGGGAGCTATGCACCTGGGACCTTTTTCTGAAGTCCTAGGGTGCCCGGTTGGTGTCCTGGCTTGTTGGGGGGACCAGTGCACTACAAATGCTGGCTCCTCCCATAACCAAATAGCTTGGATTTGGTCGTTTTTGAGATGGGCGTCATCTGTTTCCATTATCGCCGAAAACCAGGGACGACCATCGCAAAAACAACCTAAGGATGACCATCTCTAAGGTTGACCTAAATTTCATGATTTGGGCGTCCCCAACTGTATTATCGAAATGAAAGATGGACGCCCATCTTGTTTTGATAATATGGGTTGCCCCTTTACGGGGCCGTCCTGCGAGGGCACACTCATGAAAACTTGGGCGCCCCGTTCAATTATGCCCCTCCATGGAGATTAGTTGATAAAATTTGCTTTTTTATATTTTTATTCTGCCTATCACTAACCTACAATTCCTCCTTTAAACCCCAATCTCTAAGTTCCAAAGCACAAAGCAAAATAGTGTTCACTTACCAGAGAAATGTCCTCTTCTCTCAGAACTTCTCAGAAACAGTGGCATGGAATGGGCATGGTTAGATTCTGAAGCACACATGGTCTCGTTTGTAATATCTTGGACACTATCCAGCTTATTTTCGAAAGAGAAGGCCGGCCATCTTCCGACACCAATCGGGAGATGGCCGGCCATCTCTCAAGGCCGGCGAAATCGGCATAATCGAAAGCCGATTTTGGCTGGCCTCAACTGCAGTCAGTCGCGGAGCCAGCCAAACATCAAGGGGGTGTGCCGGAAGGGTAGCGAAGGCGGGACAGTGGCGTGCTTAAGAGATGGGCACCCTCAGCCGATAATGGAAAAAAGAAGGGCGTCCCTAGCGAGAATTTGGTCCACTTTATTTGGTCCCTTTTTTTTCAGGTCCAAGCCCCAAAAAAGTGCCCAAACTGACCAGATGACCACCGGCGAGAATCAGGGATCACCTCCCCTGACGCCCCCAGTGGTCACTAACCCCCTCCCACCCTCAAAAAAACAAGTTTAAAAACTTTTTTTTGCCAGCCTTTATGCCAGGCTCAAATGTCATACTCAGGTCCATCGCAGCAGTATACAGGTCCCTGGAGCAGTTTTAGTGGGTGCAGTGCACTTCAGGCAGGCGGACCCAGGCCCATCCCCCCACCCTACCTGTTACACTTGTGATGGAAAATGGGAGCCCTTCAAAACCCACCCGAAACCCACTGTATCCACATGTAGGTGCCCCCTTTCACCCATAAGGGCTATGATAATGGTGTAGAGTTGTGGGGAGTAGGTTTTGGGGGGGGGGGGATTTGGGGGGCTCAGCACCCAAGGTAAGGGAGCTATGCACCTGGGAGCTTTTTTTTTTTTTTTTTAATTTTTAGCAGTGCCCTCTAGGGTGCTCGGTTGGTGTCCTGGCATATCAAGGGGACCAGTGCACTACAAATGCTAGCCCCTCCCACGATCAAATGCCTTGGATTTGGCCGGGTTTGAGATGGCCGGCCTCGGTTTCCATTATCGGTGAAAACCGAGGCTGGCTATCTCAAACCCCGCCATCTCTGACATTTGACCGGCTCCAACCGTATTATCGAAACGAAAGATGGACGCCCATCTTGTTCGAAAATACGGTTGGCCCCGCCCCCTCGCGGCGCAGTCCTCAGAGATGGGCGCAGTTAGTGATGGGCGTCCCCGGTCGAAAATGCCCCTCCACGAGGAATAGGAAGGAAGGAGGTTAAGGAATTTGAATAAGATTACCGGCAGAGTAATTGGTAAAGAATGAGTGTTGCTGCTGTTTGAAATATAGTACAATACTTCATGTGTATAGCTTTATTTTAAAGCAGGAGGCAGGCAACACGCTGTAGCTCATGAAAGCACCATAGGTGGACATCTTTGCAAGGGACTGATGTGTAGTCTTGAAACAGCTGCGCTGTGTAACTCCACAAAAAACATTTGTCTCTTAGACTGAACAGTCATACAAGGACAAGCACAGACTGAGCCAAAGGAGTGGGCAGGGCCAAGGGGTTCATTTTGTGACCGTTAATCTTCTTAACAACCCAAACATTCAGTGTTTTTTGTCGTCTTGTTTTCAAAGGCTTTGGTTGAGATTGTGAACAAAATTCATCATATGACTAACTCTGGAAATACCAGGGTAGGTGTGAAGCAGAACAGTGTTGTGAGCTCCAGCAAAGGATGTGTTAAACAGGCTGAGAAACCATTCGACACCATGAACAACATTGTGGCTACCTTACTGCTCCACCTGACCAGGTAAAAGCAACATTCGCTGCTGAGAGAGACGGATAGGAAAGTACCTTGATCAGTGGCGTTCCTGGGGGGGGGGGGTGCGGTCTGCCCCGGGTGCACGCCTGTCCTTCGTTCGTTCCATGCTCCCTCTGCCCCGGAATAGGTTACTTCCTGTTCCGGGGCAGAGGGAGCGTGGAACGAACGAAGGACAGGCGCACGCGACACCCCCCCCAGCGGCGCGCACCCAGGGCGGGGAGGTGTCCTTTCGCCAGGGGGGGGTCGCGCTGCGTTCGGGGGGGGGGGGGGGCTTCGGCGATTCGCCCCGGGTGTCAGCCCCCCTAGGAACGCCACTGACCTTGATACTTGTAAAAATTTTGTTTCTTATTTGTAATCTGCATCAGGATTTTGATGTGAAGTGAGATATCAAGTATGTTAACAAAGTAATACTTTAATCCCATGGAGAATAGATGTGAGGGTTCATTTTTGATGGGTTTAATAGGCTTTGTGTCTACGTGTGATTCCCATTTTTCCCTTTTAAAAAAAGATGGAGAAGCACCTTTTATACTAAATTTTTATTTTCAGTTCACTAGTTTTGTATTTCTGTTCTGGGCCCCTCCCAGGAGTAGGACATAGTAACATAGTAGATGACGGCAGAAAAAGACCTGCATGGTCCATCCAGTCTGCCCAAGACAAACTCATATGTGTATACCTTACCTTGAATTTGTACCTGTCCTTTTCAGGGTACAGACCATATAAGTCTGCCCAGCAGTATTTCCCGCCTCCCAACCACCAGTCCCGCCTCCCATCACCGGCTCTGGTACAGACCGTATAAGTCTGCCCTCCCCTATCCTCGCCAACTGCTCCACCACCCAATTTCAGCTAAGCTTCTGAGGAGTGATGTTCGGGGCAGTCACTCTAAAGTCTCATTGAATGGGCTTCTGTACATATTCCCTTCCTCCAAGCTGTGATTTTAGGCTTTGTCCTTTTTGCTTCTGGATATTTGGAAGATGTCTGTGCCTTGATAGAAGAACCCGGACATTATTGTTGATAGTTCTCCAGAAATATGCCTTCCTCCCCCTCCCCCATGCACACAGCTTCCAGCCACAAACATAGAACCAGTTCTGGTATCACAAACTATGCTTTGATCTTCCTAAAACCAATGGACCCATTGAGGCACCCCCGGGATTTGTTCCCTTATATTTAAGCAGAAAGACTCTCTGAGCCTCCTTAGATGTCAGTAACAGAGAGGGTTTCTTCTTGGTGTCATGCAATGTCCTATGGGCCTCTCTACCCTAAGAGTGCTGATTAAACTCTCCCTTCCTATTAATAATGCACAATACACAAGACAGCCCGGTTTCTCTTTCTAAAGGGCCCATTCATTTATCCTAGCATTCTGGAAATATAAACTCTCTGTTTAGTGAACGGAGTTCTCCTGTTCTTTTCAGCTCTTCCAGATTTGAAGGCTCTCTCAATATGGACCTTAATGAGATCAGCATGAACTTGGTTCCCTTCCCTCGGCTTCACTACCTAACTTCTAGCCTGACTCCTTTATATAGCCTGGCAGATGTCAGTGTACCTTCCCAACGGTAAGAAACACACAGTTATATTTATTTGTTTTACAGAGCTTGATACACCGCTATATGCCAAAGGATGGCTTCAAAGCAATTTACAATAAAAGTCAATGACATGTCGCTAAAAGAGGCAGAATGAGTTTAGTAGTGAGCAGGATAGGCAGAGGAAAAGAGATGAGTTTTCAGAGTGGACTTGTTTCAGTTGCTTCATCAGGAGAGGATATGCAAAACCACTCATCTTCCATATTGCGTGGTTTTGCATATTCTCTCCTGATGAAGCAACGAAACAGTGAGAATTCTACGACTGTCGAGAGAGAGCGATTATAACTAAATTCTGTGGGACTTTGGTAGTTTCTTTATACTACATTAACACCGGAGGTGCTTCACGGATGTGAACTATTTTTCCCGTGGTTGAAGCTAAGTACTTCTTCACTTTTTTTGTAGTTTTGATTATTCCTCATATGGTGTCCCCAGGATATAGTTTCTTTTTTTGTTTTTTGACTATTACTCTTCCGATAATATGTACTAAATGTTTATTTAGTTCAACAGATTACTCGTGCATATTTCCATCTAATGAACAGTTCTTGGGCTCAAATGACACAGAAGCGCAGGAAAGAGTTCTTGGCCCTTCGGCTGAGGGTCCTGGCTTTGGGTGATGCATTTAATTTGAAATTTCCCATGAAGTTCTATTTCTTATCGGCGGAAAAATTTCCCCCTATAAGAAATAAAATTTTCTCCGAGGACAAGCAGGCTGCTTGTTCTCACGATTGGGTCGTCGTCCGCGACAGCCCAGGAGACCTGCAAAATTTGCATAGCAAAAAGAAAGAGCTTTCCAGAACGCTGCGTCTTGCGGGCCGAACACACCGCACATACACGAACGGCTTCCCGCGACGCGAGCGTGCCCTCCTCAGTTTATGTTACTCCCATGGCACGCCTACATATGAGATCAGCTCAATGGACCCTAGCTTCCCAGTGGTGCCAGGCCACAGGGGATCTAGAGGATGTGATCCATCTCTCCACCGACTTTTGCAGTTCCCTTCAGTGGTGGACCATTCGATCCAATTTGACCTTGGAATGTCCATTCCAAATTCCTCAGCCACAAAAAGTGCTGACGACGGTTGCATCCCTCCTGGGGTGAGGAGCTGATGTAGATGGACTTCACACTCAAGGAGCTTGGTCCTTTCAGGAAACGGGTCTTCAGATCAACCTCCTGGAATTACGAGCGATATGGAACGCTTTCAAGGCTTTCAGAGATCAGCTGTCCAATCAAATCATTCTGATTCAGACAGACAATCAGGTTACTATATATTATACCAACAAGCAGGGGGGCACCGGATCTCGCCCTCTGTGTCAGGAAGCCATCCGGATGTGGCTTTGGGCGTGCCGTCATGGCATGTTTCTCCAAGCCAACTATCTGGCAGACGTAAACAACAGTCTGGCCGACAGGTTGAGCAGGATCATGCAACCTCACGAGTGGTCGCTAAATATGGGCGTTGTCCACAAGATCTTCTGAGCATGGGCACCCCATCGATGGATCTTTTTGCCACTCAAATCAATCACAAGGTCCCTCAATTCTGTTCCAGACTTCAGGCCCACGACAGACTAGCATCAGATGCCTTTCTCCTTCATTGGGAGACAGGCCTTCTATATGCGTATCCTCCCATACCTCTAGTAGGGAAGACTTTGCTGAAACTCAAGCAAGACCGCAAAATAGTTATCCTTGTTGCTCCCTTCTGGCCTCATCAAATCTCTTCTGGAGTTGTCCTCCGAAGAACCGTGGAGATTGGAGTGTTTTCCGACCCTCATCACACAGAACGAAGAGTCGCTTCTACATCCCAACCTCCAGTCTCTGGCTCTCACGGCCTGGATGTTGAGAGCTTAGAAATTGCCTCTTTAGGTCTGTCGGAGGGTGTCTCCTGAGTCTTGCTTGCTTCCAGAAAAGATTCCACGAAAAAGTGTTGTTCTTTCAAATGGAGGAGGTTTGCCATCTGGTGTGACAGCAAGGCCCTAGATCCTTTTTCTTGTCCTACACAGACCCTGCTTGAATACCTTCTACACTTATCAGAGTCTGGTCTCAAGACCAACTCCGTAAGAGTTCACCTTAGTGCAATTAGTGCTTATCATCAACGTGTAGACAGTAAGCCTATCTCTGGACAACCTTTAGTTGTTCGCTTCATGAGAGGTTTGCTTTTGTCAAAGCCCCCAGTCAAACCTCCACCAGTGTCATGGGATCTCAACGTCGTTCTCACCCAGCTGATGAAAGCTCCTTTTGAGCTACTGAATTCCTGCCTTGTGAAGTACTTGATCTGGAAGGTCATTTTCTTGGTGGCTGTTACTTCAGCTCGTAGATTCAATGAGTTCCAAGCCTTGGTAGTGCATGCACCTTATATCAAGTTTCATCATAACAGAGTAGTTCTCCGCACTCACCCTAAGTTTTTGCCGAAGGTGGTGTCGGAGTTCCATCTGAACCAGTCAGTTGTCTTGCCAACATTCTTTCCCCGTCCTCATACCCGCCCTGGTGAAGACAAGTTGCACACCTTGGACTGTAGGAGAGCATTGGCCTTTTACGTGGAGCGGACAAAGCCCTACAGACAGTTCGCCCAGTTGTTTGTTTCTTTTGATCCCAACAGGAGGGGAGTCGCCATCGGAAAACGCACAATCTCTAATTGGCTGGCGGATTGCATATCCTTCAATTATGCCCAAGCTGGGCTGACTCTAGAGGGCCATGTCACGGCTCATAATGTCAGAGCCATGGTTGCGTCAGTGGCTCACTTGAAGTCAGCTTCTATTGAAGAGATTTGCAAGGCTGCAACGTGGTCATCAGTCCACACGTTCACATCTCACTACTGCCTTCAGCAGGATACCCGATGCGACAGTCGGTTTGGGCAGTCGGTGCTGCAGAATCTGTTCGGGGTTTAGAATCCAACTCCACCCTCCTAGGCCCATTTCTGTTTTGTTCCAGGCTGCACTCTCACTTAGTTGTGTTTCTTTTCAGGTCAATCTCTGTTATGTCCTCGCCGTTGCGAGGCCCAATTGACCAATGTTCATTGTTTTGAGTGAGCCTGGGGGCTAGGGATACCCCAATCGTGAGAACAAGCAGCCTGCTTGTCCTCGGAGAAAGTGAAGATACATACCTGTAGCAGGTATTCTCCAAGGACAGCAGGCTGATTGTTCTCACAAACCCACCCTCCTCCCCTTTGGAGTTGTTTCAGTTCTCTTTTTGCTTTTTATTCAACTGAGGAGGGCATGCTTGCGTCGCAGGCGGGAAGCCGTTCGCGCATGCGCAGTGTGTTCGGCCCGCGCAACGCAGCATTCTGGAAGGCTCTTTCTTATTTTGCCGGTCTCCTGGGCCGTCGCGGACAACGACCCAATCGTGAGAACAATCAGCCTGCTGTCCTCGAAGAATACCTGCTACAGGTATGTATCTTCACTTTTTCTACCCAAACAGCTGATTGAATTTATTGTGGCTAGGAAAGAAATTGAAGTTGTAGGTAGCCCTGAGGTGGTGCCTGGAGAATGACGCGTTCTATCTGTAGGCTATTATAGTTCCCTGCTGCTCCCTTGATATGTTTATTTTTTCTAAATTTTCTGGGGTTTTTTTTTCTTTCTCTTGTCCCTTGATATTATGGACTAAATAATGAGATTATTTCCTTATTTTGGTTTATACTACTGTATTGTAGTTTTCGAATCTATTCAAGTGTATGGATGATTGTACCTAAATATTTCACTTCTCGTTCAATAGGTATAAAATCATTCCCAATATCAAAATTCAAAGGAAATTCAACTGAGGAAGAATAAGAAAGCTCCAGAACTTGTGTCTTGGAGACATTCAACTTCAGTCTATTAGCCAACTTCAAGAATTAATTGATTGAGAATCTGTTTACAATCTATCTAGGGCTTCTTTTACAAAGCTGCACTAGC
Organism: Microcaecilia unicolor; assembly: GCF_901765095.1. NCBI lineage: Eukaryota > Metazoa > Chordata > Amphibia > Gymnophiona > Siphonopidae > Microcaecilia > Microcaecilia unicolor. The sequence continues at coordinate 532,097,185 of NC_044033.1, read as the reverse complement.
AATTCCTGTGCGGCAAATGAGAGAAAACCTATTCAATTCCTATGGGCTTCATCTCATTTGCCGCACGGGACTTGCTAGCATGGCTTTGTAAAAGAAGCCCCTAAAGTCTTATCCAATGTGTCAGCCACAAGCAAGGAAAAAATAAATGTCATCCACATAAATCTTATAATTCAACCTCAGTCCTGCTAACGACCTACACAAGGAAAGCATGTATATGTTAAATAGGACTGGGGATAATGATGAACCTTGATGAACTCCCTGCCTTTAATTCAATCAAAGAAGATATATCTTGTTCCCTTTCAACCCTGAATGAAGTACATAAGTACACAAGTAATGCCACACTGGGAAACACGAAGGGTCCATAGAGCCCAGCATCCTGTCCACGGCAGCGGCCAATCCAGGCCAAGGGCACCTGGCAAGCTTCCCAAACGTACAAACATTCTATACATGTTATTCCTGGAATTGTGGACTTTTCCCAAGTCCATTTAGTAGCGGTTTATGGACTTGTCCTTTAGGAAACCATCTAACCCCTTTTAAAACTCTGCTAAGCTAACCGCCTTCACCACGTTCTCCGGCAACGAATTCCAGAGTTTAATTATGCATTGGGTGAAGAAACATTTTCTCCGATTTGTTTTAAATTTACTACACTGTAGTTTCATCGCATGCCCCCTAGTCCTAGTATTTTTGGAAAGCGTGAACAGACGCTTCACATCCACCTGTTCCACTCCACTCAATATTTTATATACCTCTATCATGTCTCCCCTCAGCCGTCTCTTCTCCAAGCTGAAAAGCCCTAGCCTCCTTAGTCTTTCTTCACAGGGAAGTCGTCCCATCCCCGCTATCATTTTAGTCGCCCTTCGTTGCACCTTTTCCAATTCTACTATATCTTTCTTGAGATGCGGCGACCAGAATTGAACACAATACTCAAGGTGCGGTCGCACCATGGAGCGATATAACTGCATTATAACATCCTCACACCTGTTTTCCATACCTTTCCTAATAATACCCAACATTCTATTCGCTTTCCGAGCCACAGCAGCACAGTGAGCAGAAGGTTTCAGTGTATTATCGACGACAACACCCAGATCCCTTTCTTGGTCCGTAACTCCTAACGTGGAACCTTGCATGACGTAGCTATAATTCAGGGTTCTTTTTTCCCACATGCATCACCTTGCACTTGCTCACATTAAACGTCATCTGCCATTTAGCCTGCCCAGTCTCCCAGTCTCGTAAGGTCCTTCTGTAATTTTTCACAATCCTGTCGCGAGTTAACGACTTTGAATAACTTTGTGTCATCAGCAAATGTTGAGATCACCGGGTTTAGGGATGGCCGACTTCAGTTTTCAGCCATAATGGAAACCGGGCCTGGCCATCTCAAACCCGGCAAAAAGCAAGCCTTTTGGTCGTGGGAGGAGCCAGCATTTGTAATGCACTGGCCCCCCTGACATGCCAGGACACCAACCGGGCACCCTAGGGGGCACTGCAGTGGACTTAAAAAATTGCTCCCAGGTGCATATGTCCCTTACCTTGTGTGCTGAGCCCCCCAAATCCCCCCCAAAACCCACTCCCCACAACTCTACACCACTACCATAGACCTAAGGGGTGAAGGGGGGCACCTACATGTGGGTACAGTGGGTTTGGGGTTTTTTTGGAGGGCTCAACATTTACCATCACAAGTGTAACAGGTAGGAGGGGGATGGGCCTGGGTTCACCTGCCTGAAGTGCACTGCACCTACTAAATACTGCTCCAGGGACCTGCATACTGCTGACAGGGAGCTGGGTATGACATTTGAGGCTGGCATAGAGGCTGGCAAAAAAAAATTGTTTTATTTATTTTGGGTGGGAGGGGGCTGGTGACCACTGGGGAAGTAAGGGGAGGTGATCCCCGATTCCCTCCGGTGGTCATCCGGTCAATTGGGGCACTTTTTTACACTTGGCCCTAAAAATAAATGGACCAAGTGAAGCCGTTGAAATGCTCGTCAGAGCCGGCCATCTTTTTTCCATTATCGGGCGAAGCCGGCCATCTCATAGCCACGCCCCATCCCGCCTTTGCTTCCCTGCCGAAACACCCCCTTGAAGTTTGGCTGGCTCCGCGACGGAACGCAGTTGGCGCCGGCCAAAATCGGCTTTCGATAATACCGATTTGGCCGGGTTCAGGAGATGGCCGGCCATCTCCCGATTTGTGTCGGAAGATGGCCAGCGATCTCTTTCAAAAATAAGCTGGACAGTCATCCATACACACTTTTAAATTTCACTATTTAACCTTCTCTCCAAAACAGATTGTACAATTTTGGACAAGCAGCTATGCAAACTCTTTTTAGTGGTTAGTTAACTTTTCCCCCTAGATTCTACCTTTTTGCCCTGCAAATGGAGGGGGAACATTGGGAAGAGTTGGTCAATCTTCCCACTTTGATGTTTGTTCATGGAGGAAGCATAGGTGCTTACCTGTGACGGGGTTCTCCATACGCAACAAGATAAATCATTGAAAGATATCTGCTCATCTCTCTGAGAAGTTGATGCCTAAGCTCTGTACCAGACTCAGGGGACACTTGAAAAAGCAGCTGTGTGAGAAGTCATATATATCCTCAGAAAAAACTAGCTTTTTGTGAGCAATGAGTGAGCTGACCATGTTGGCTTTGTCAGATGGTGTCATTTATTTTTCTTTGTGATTTACTGTATGCATTGTGTGGAGGGTGGTTGTTGCTTTTTTTGCAGAGAAGGGACAATATTCACGGGTCCATGAGGCCCAGTAATATAAGTGTCTGCATATGATCCCTCTCTGTGCTTCTACTTAGGTTGGATCAGATGTTTTCTGATGCCTTTAGCAAAGACTACCAGTTAATTCAGGCTGACCCAAAACACAGCCTTTATCTTGCCTGTGCTCTGCTGGTGCGAGGAAATGTGCAAGTTTCTGACCTTCGCAGGAACATAGAGAGGTAGGAAATATACTTTCATAGATCTCTTTATTGATGTCAGCATATGTGACCTACTGCAGATGAAGAGGGTGAAGGATATACAGTCTTCATAAACAGCGTTGGATGTCTTGTGTGTGCAGGATCCCATCTGCTCCATTTTCTAAAGAGATTAGCTTTTTATGGTGGTTGCCACTCTTGACCTGCAGATGATATTAACCAGCGACCAGTATGTCTGATATCATGAAGCTGAAGGATAAAAAATTGAGCCAAATTAGTTTATTTTCACAGTACAGTATCTAAGGGGATAAAACAAAACTTTATTTGGAAAGTTCAGCAGATTAGAGACATGTTCTTACTGTCACAAAGTGAATTTTAGTATAAAGAAAACATTATTCATGTTTTTCCTACCTGTGGCACAAAGGATGGGTCTTAACCAGAGAGGGATGACTACCTACTTTACTGAAGGTTTTCTCTTTGTGCTCAGAGTGGGAACAAGTTTACCTTATGGATCTGTACACAGCTTGTATGTCAAGGAATCTCAAAACCAATGCCAGCAGTAAAATTAACCATTTTGTACAGGGAGCTATTACTGTTTTGGGATCTTACCAGGTACTTGTAATATGGATTGGCCACTGTTGGAAACAGGATACTGGGCTTGATGGACCTTCGGTCTGTCCCAGTATGGCTATTCTTATGTGCTTGCCTTCTCACTGTACAGAGATTGTTTCCTTTAATATCTGCTATTTTATCTTATTCAAACAGTGAAAACATTCCTTCTCTATAGATGCAGACTTGCTTATGGGTTACATGATTTTTACTATGGGGTCCTTTTACTAAGGTGCGCTGAAAAATGGCTTGCGGTAGTGTAGGCGTGGGTTTTGGATTTGTGCCAATCCATTTTTCAGCGCGCCTATAAAAAATGTCTCTCTCCTTTTTTTTTTGCCAAAAATGGACGTGCGGCAAAATCAAAATAGCTGCGCGTCCATTTTGGGTCTGAGACCTTACTGCACCTTGCGGTAAAGAATCTGGGCGGTAATGACCTACACGCGTCAAATGCCACTTGGCACACGTCCGTTACGCGCGTACAAAAATAAAAAAATATTTTTTCAGATGCGCGTATCGGACACGCGCCAAAAATGAAATTACCGCATGAGCCACGCGGTAGTCTGGCGGTAGCTCCATTTTGGCACGTGTTGGGCACGCGTAGACACGCGGCTTAGTAAAAGGGGCCCTATATGCATTGTCAGAGGTAGATTTATACAGCTATCCAGAGCATGCTTCTAAGCATACGCAGTGAGAGACCCACATGACAAGGGCCGTACTTGTCCTGGGAGGTTCTTTGGGAGAAATGATGGGGAGGGACGTGATCTACAGAGTTTTGGTGTGAGGGTAGCGGTGGCTTTGGAGGGATGAAGGTTCAGAAGGTGTGTGTGGCTTTTGGAGATGTTGATGCTGTGATTGGTAGGCAGTGAAGGAAGATGTGGAGTAAAGAAATGGAACATGAGTGAGCTGTGGATAGAAAGTGTCACTATCCCAGGCTTTCAGCAAACAGTCACAAACTCTGGAACAACGTGAGCCCTTGACCTACTGTCATTGAGCAGCAGCAGGAGGCAAAACCCCCCAAGCAGGACTGGACTTGATTCAGGATGCACTTGGCTTGGCTGGAAGTGGATGCAGGATACTGGAACGAGCTTGGCACGAACAGGATTCAGGATACTCAAACAAGCTTGGCAGGAACAGAAGCTGAAAGCAAACATGGCAGAGACAAGCAGGAAGGGGACTGGAGCTGAAGACAAACAGGGCAGACACAAGCAGGATACAAAGCTGAGCCACACAGACAAACAACAGAGCTAAGGAGTGGAGGAGTGACCTAGTGGTTAGAGCACTGGTCTTGTAATCCAAAGGTGGCCGGTTCAAATCCCACTGCTGCTCCTCGTGATCTTGGGCAAGTCACTTAACCCTCCATTGCCTCAGGTACAAAACTTAGATTGTGAGCCCTCCTGGGACAGAGAAATATCCAGAGTACCTGAATGTAACAAACCTTGAGCTACTACTGAAAAAGGTGTGAGCAAAATCTAAATAAATAAAGGCTGAAGCTAAGGTAGAGAGGACTAGAACAAGCAAGGCAGACTAGGCAGGACACAAAGCTGACTCAACAAACAACAGAACTATGGCCGGCTAAACCTAACACACAAACAGACCAAGAAGAACAGAAGCAGAAGTGCACACAGGCACCCTAAACAAGGAAACAAGACAGAAGGGCACACAGGCAAACAGACTAGAACAAGGCAGAAGTGCTTCACTGCACACGGACTAACCGGGAGAACCGGGAGACCTTTGGCATTGCAAAGGCCCTGAATGAAAGTGCAGCACTTCCTTATAAACAGGACAGAGACAGGAAATACTCTGAACCCAAAGTGAGGCTTGAAACACAGAGGAAGTGGAAACCCTACAGGACAGAGGCAGGAAATACACAGAACCCAAAATGAGGCTTGAAACACACAGGAAAGAAACAACCATGCAGACAGTAGCCAGCTCAGCAGCTGACCATCGGAAATAAGGTGAGTCAGAGAGGGATCACGACCACAGTCGTGACAGTAAGTATAGCGGGGTTGGAGAGATATGTGAAATGAGAATGTAATTTGTGAATAAGAGAAAGGGAAATGAAGGTGGTTAAAGTGGAGCACCAGAGAGGGAATGAGTGCTGGTGGGTACATGAAATATGGCATTTATTTATATAAGGGTGGTGTCAGGGAAATAGCAGCTTGAAATAGTGTTGTGATGAACAGTTGTTTTTAATAGAAACATGGCTCACTGCGATTTGAGGTCAAATAAAGTATTTCTATGCCCCCCTCCCAAGCATAAGGCAAGGATAGATTGGGGGTGGGGGATAGCATGGGTTTTTTGTTTTTGTTTTTTTAAGAGAAGAATTGATTTGGAAACAAGTAGATGGGAAAATGCAGAAGAAACTGAGGGTTGTTTATAGAAGCCAAATCGATTTAGTTTTACTACTGTATTTCCATCATGATAATTATTAAAGGTTACCAGTTTCAGATATGGTAATACTTGGAGATTTTAATGTTCATATTGATGAGAAGAACAATGATAAGGCCTCTTTCTAATGAAGACCATATAAATCTAAGCTAAAAGCCCACCTTTTTGATGCAGCTTTTAACTCCTAACCCTTATTTTATCATCCTCACTTTAATATTCCCTTATCTCTTGTTTGTCCTGTTTGTCTGTCCTAATTAGATTGTAAGCTCTGTTGAGCAGGGACTGTCTCTTCATGTTCAAGTGTACAGCACTGCGTACGTCTAGTAGCGCTTTAGAAATGATTAGTAGTAATAGTAAATCAGGTGGTAGAGAATCTCAGTCCAATAAGAAAGCAGCCAACCAAGAGAAAGAGCCACTAGTCGTCAGAGTACAATTCATTGATAAAGCCCGCTTTGGTAGTAGCGCATAATAGTATGTCTGTATTATCCTATTTTTCAAATGTTAAATAACTGCCTGACATATTTTGGCAAGAGGTGCCTGCGTCAGGGGCAAAATCAAGTTCTGTTGTGAGGACAACTGTCGCACCTTAAAAGACAGTGTATCACAGGTTGCTTATAGTGGACCCCAAGGACTGTTTCAAAAAATGCTCAAGAACACTCACATTCTGTGAGAGGTCAGGCAGCTTCTTGGGCAGAGTCGTAGTAGCATACGGTAACATAGTAGATGACAGCAGATAAAGACCTGAACGACCATCTGCCCAACAGTCACACTCATTAATTCATGATTACTAATAATAATAATCATTTCTATAGCGCTACTAAACATACGCAGCGCTGTACACATTATATGCAGCTACTTTCTCCGTCACTAGAGCGTTCACAATCTAAAGGTTTTTTTTGTACGTGGTGTAATGGAAGGTTAAGTGATTTGCCCAAGGTACAAAAGCTGCAGTGGGAATCAAACCCAGTACCCCAGGATAAAAGCCCACTGCACTAATCATTAGTTGGCGACACCTTGACTCCTCAACAATGAATGTGGGTTGAGAACCTGTGCTCTAAATCTTACTAGGTCATAAAAGGCATATGAGTGTATTTTTTTTTCCAGCTAAATCTGTTCACTTAGTTCTTATGTCTTGTGCATCATAGGCTGAAACCCTCCCTGCACTTTGTGTCCTGGAATCAGGAGGCCTGGAAGACTGGCCTGTGCTCGGTGCCCCCTGTTGGACATTCCCACTCCCTGCTGGCATTGGCAAACAACACCTGTGTGAAGCCCACCTTCATGGAGCTGAGGGACAGGTTCACTAAACTCTACAAGAAAAAGGTACAGCATGGTGAAAGCACCCTTCAAGGAATGTGTTTTTCACAGGATACTCATGCCTAGATGACTGACTATCTTTATGTAGCTAACTATTAAGTTTCTGTTTTCATCTCTAGCACTAACCTCTCCAGAGTGGGAAAGAACTGCTACAACAAAAATGAACCTTTTCCAGCTCATCGGTTAGAGTAGTGTATCCATCAGCGTTGCAGGAAACTGCTTCATCACTAAACAGGTGTTCGCTTTACAGGGTAAAGGGTCGTAGATTTGAAGTGCTGCCTTTCTGTGGATACAACCAGAGTGGTTTGTTTATGTTATGTAGTACTTTCTCTGTCCCTAATAGGCTCACAATCTACATTTTGTACCTGGGGCAATGAAGGGTTAAGGGTCACAAGGAGCTGCAGTGGGAATCAAGCCCAATTTCCCTGCCCACCGCACTATCCATTAGGCTACTTCTCCACTCCTAACATAAGAGTTGCCTTAGTGGGTCAGACCAAAAGTCCATCTAGCCAAGTGTCCTGTTTCTAAAAATAATAGCAAAAGTCCATCCTACATACCCCCAGGGATAAGCAGTAGCTTCCCCCAGGTCTACTTTAATAATGGTTTATGGACTTTCCTCCAGCAATTTGTCCAAACTTTTTTTTTTGAACCCAGCTACATTAACTGCTTTTACCATGTCTTCTAGCAATGAGTTCCAGAGCTTAACTATGAGTTGAATGAAGAAATATTTTCTCCTATTTATTTTAAATATACTACTTAGCAACTTCTTGCATGTCCTTTAGTCTGTACTTTTTTCAAAGAATAAACAATCAATTCGCATCTTACCCATTCTACTCCTCTCAGGATTTTATATCTCACCTTTGCTATCTCTTCTCCAAGCTGAAGATCTCTAATTTCTTTTGCCTTTCCTCATATGAGAGTTGTTCGTCCACTTAATCATTTTGGTCATCACCTCACCAGCCATTTTGTCTTCTACCTTTTCACATATCAAGCTTCAGTGTTTTCTTCCTGTTATTCAACCATCTTCATTCTGTGTGAGTACATCTTGTTTTTGTCATTGTCATGCCTCTCCCCTTCTCTGTACTACCTTGATCTTTCTCTCTGGGGATATCGGTCCAAATGCAGGCCCTCCAAATCAACACTCACTCTGCTTGTGCAGGTGAAATCACAACTTCTTCAATCTTAATTCTCTTACTCTCCTTCCTCCCTTTTCTGTCCCTTTCTCAAGTGCCCTGTGGCATGTCCACTCTGCCTCCAACAAGCTTACCTACATTCACTACCTTTCTGTCTCATACTCTCCATCATCTTGTTCTGAGACTCTGCTTCAGTTGCTGCCTTTATTTATTTATTTATTATTACATTTGTACCCCGCGCTTTCCCACATACAGCAGGTTCAGTGCGGCTTACATAGCAAAAAAAAAACCAAAAGCATTATAAAGGACATGTAAGAAGAATATTGTAAACTGTGAGAAACATAATGGCAACAGTGCCCAAGGGTATATGAATTGGAATAGGGGAGGTAGACAAGGATAGGAAAGGATAGGTAAAAGAGAAGGAGATAGGGAGGAATAAGGTATAAACGGATGGAAAAGAGAAGATAGGAGATTGAGGATAAGGTCAGAGGTGCAATTGGTGTTAAAGTCAGCGTCATCTTCAGAGCAGGAGTAGTGTATGTGAGCTGGCAGAATTAAGTTGGTTCATTAGGGTAAGCTTGCTTGAAAAAATGGGACTTTAGCATTTTCCTGAATGGTAAGTAGTTGTTAATTGCTCGGATGGGTCTTGGTAGAGCATTCCAAAGTTGACTACCCATGAAGGTCATGTTTTCTCCGTACACCTCACCTAGTTGGCCACAGTGGTAGTGTCAGGTTGCTACTCTCCTCTTCGTGTAGGTTTCAACCTCTTCTTCCACTTTGGTCTCACTGCTTTTCTTCCTTTGAAGTCCACTCCATTCATCTGTTCACTCTACTGCCTCCCCACTAGCTGTCATTTATCAAAAGTTCCTCTTTTCCTGTCTCACTAACTTAGAATCCTGGCTATCCTTTCTTGAACCATCCTCTCCTTCCCTCATTCTTGGGTACTTTAACATTCATGCTAATAACCCCTCTTACTTTTATTCCTCTAAGTTTCTTGCTTTAACTTCCTTGTTATATCTCCAGCTATGCTCCGCTACCCCTCTTCACCAGCATGACCACTGCCTTGATCTTGTCTTCCTCTCCAACTGTTGCTCTCAGATTTCTCCACCTCAGTTCTTCCCCCTCTGACCCTCATCTGATAACTTTCATACTTGTCACCCGCCCTCTGTCTTGTCCAGTCACCACCAACAACACATTTAGAAATCTTCAGGTTATTGACACTTACATTCCGTCACTGTTTCAGCTCTCCTGTCATCCACTGTTGTTCAAGTCTGTATGCTTAAGAATCATTTTTATTGATGACACAAAACAACATGAAAAGTCAATCAAACAATAACAGTCATCAAAGATTTCAAGAATTACCCCCACCTCCCCATCCTATCCCTCCTATCCCTCCCCCAAACTGCTAAAAAGCTCAAACAGAGGCTGTTATGACCCTCTGACATTTTTAAAGCATTTGTATTGAACAATACAGTGAACAGTCAAGAAACAATACAGAGTGATGTGTAAACTTGGTAGGGAAATACAAACCCAGCTCTGAGCTTAGCAAATACCCTCCCTACCTTAGGCCTCCTTACCGTGCTGTGGTTTGGCAAATCAAATGGAAACAATGTTCAGTGAATCCTTGAACGGAGACGAGTTATAACAGCAAAAGCACAGACGTCCCTCTAGTTCCCCAACACTCCCCTACCCCCCACCCTTTGACTGAAACAGAACAACAGAGAAAGACCAAACAAGAAACAAAAAAACACTCAAGGGGAACCTCTGAAGGCCAAACACCCAAACCACTGAGCCAACACTTCAGTGTGCTAAGAATAAAACTACAAGCCCTATGGGGAAGGGAAGAAAGGTAAAGTTCCCATACTGATAAAAATTTCTTCTTACGCTTGAGAGATGGCCCACCCCCTGCTTTTCCAACAACATACGATAGTGAAGCAAACTCCGCCAACCACAAAAGGATGGAGCATCTGAAGTAGTCCACACTTTGAGAATTGACTTCTTGCCAAGAAGTGCTGCCTTGAGAAGAAGCAAGCGGTGATCCCCATGTTGTAGAGGAAAGGCTTCATATCTGTCTATTAAAAAAACAGCAAACTGCAAGTCCTGTAAAAGAAGCAGTCTGTTCCTATAATACTAAACTTTTCTCTGCTTTGGACAATCTTTGCTCCTCCCCTTCCTTATGCTGCAAGGTGTACAAAACCCCAGCCTTGGTTGACCTCCAGAATATGCTACCCATGTTCCTGTGCCTGGTCTGCTGAGCATCTTTGGCTAAAATAAAATACTTCTCTTGTACCGACTTCATACGTTTCAGATTCTTTCTGACCTCCTTCCAGTCTACTCTTGCACTTGCCAAACAAGAGTACTATATCCATTTGACAAACTCTCTTGCCTCCACTCCTCATCTCTTTGGTACACTGAACTCCCTCCTCAAAGTGCCTCCACCTCCAAACCCTCCCCCTCTTTACTTTCTGCCCTGACTATGACCGAGTACTTCCATGACAAGGTTCACAAGGTTCATCTTGAGTTCTCTGCCAGATTACCTCATCTCCTCTTCCCCCACTTCATTCTCACAACCTTCCTTCAACCTCTGCCACCCTTTCTCCCTTTCTAAAATTAAAGAAGAGGAAACTTCCAAACTTACTACCTGTTCCTCTGATCCCATTCCCACCGCTCTGCTCAGCTTCGTCTCCCCTACTGTCAATCTATCACTTTCCTGTGCACAGGCTGTGGTTACACCACTGCTCAAAAAACCCTGTTCACCATTGTCTTGAATTTCTTTCATCTCAAGCTATTCTTGATCCACTACAATCTGACTCAAGAAAAATGTCAGGAAGTATTTCTTCACGGAGAGAGTGGTGGATGCTTGGAATGACATACCGCGGGAGGTGGTGGAGAGGAAAACGGTAACGGAATTCAAACATGCGTGGGATAAACATAAATGAATCCTGTTTAGAAGGAAAGGATCCTCAGGAGCTTAACCGAGATTGGATAGCAGAGCCGGTAGTGGGAGGCGGGACTGGAGGTTGGGAGGCAGGGATAGCACTGGGCAGACTTATATGGTCTGTGCCAGAGCCGGTGGTGGGAGGCGGGGATAGTGCTGGGCAGACTTATACGGTCTATGCCAGAGCTGGTGGTTGGGAGGCGGGGCTAGTGCTGGGCAGACTTATACGGTCTGTGCCCTGAAGAGCACAGGTACAAATCAAAGTAGGGTATACACAAAAGTAGCACACATGAGTTGTCTTGTTGGGCAGACTGGATGGACCGTGCAGGTCTTTTTCTGCCGTCATCTACTATGTTACTATCTGGCTTCCCCCTTTGTATTGTACAGAAACTTCCCTTGCTAGTCTCCAGTGACTTGTCTTTGGCCATACCTAAAGGCTTTTATGCAGTCCTCATCTTTCTTGACCTGTCTGTTGCTCTTCACTCTGTTGATCATCAACATACAGTCCTCACTTGGTTTTCTTATTGCTTCGATTCTGCATTTAGTGTATGCTCTGGTGGATCCTCCTCCACTGCTATCCTACTATCAGTCAGTGAATCTTAGGACTCTGACTTGGGACCTCTTCTCTTCTTTCTCTTGTACTTTTTCCATTGTTGCTCTGATCTCCCCCCCCCCCCCCCCCCCCACCAAGCTTTTCAGTACCATCTTTATGCTGATGAGTCCCAGAAATTTCACCTGGAATCCATGCCCAAGTCTCAGTCTGGATGTCCCTCTGCCATCTGAAACTGAGCGTGGCCAAGACTTAGCTTTTTATTTTTCCCCCTAAACCCACCTTTTCTGTTCCCCCATTCTCCATTTCTGTGGCTAACACTCTTATCCTTTCTGTCTCATCAGCTTGTAATCTTGGGGTAATCTTTGACTTCTCGCTGTTTTTCTGCACTTACTCAGTAAACTGCTGAAACCTATCATTTTTCTCTCTAACATCAGAATTTGTCTCTTCCTTTTTGTAAGCACTACCAAAACCCTTATCCATACTCATTTCCATCTGCTTAGATTACTGTAACCTGCTCTTCACAGGTCACACCCCTCCCTTGAAACCCCATTCATCAGGTAAGTCACTCTTACCTCTTCTCTTCTACTGCTGTACACCTGGAATCGACTTCCGAGTCGGTACGTCATACTCCATCTCTGGACCTAAAAGCCTGCCTTTTTGAGGCTGCTGTTAACTCTTATTCACCATAATAAATGTAGCTCCCTGATCCCTTATTTGTCCTGGTTGTCTGCCTCAAGCACTGCCTTTGACTAGTAGCAGCATAGAATTTGTCAGCCAGACGACTTTGCTAGGCAACTCAGCCCAGCCCTTACTATTGGTAACCACAAGCCGCAGGCTATTTTCTTTTAAATGTACTATTTAATAAGGGCTGAAAACTGGACAGTGCTTTTACAGCACCAGGTTAATCACAGACAGAAAAACTAGGTAACTTCTATAAAGCACATAGACACTGTTAAGCAGAAAATAAAGCAATTTTTTGGACAAACTAATGCAAAGACAGAATTTTAGCAGCAAGAAACTTTTGAAACGTAAGCAAATTTATCCATCCTGGTCCACCCTCTTGTGTTTGTGGCCTGGTTATCAGGAGACCAAGTATGTGTAATATTTTGCCCCAGAGAGCTTGCGTTCTAAGTTTGTAGCTGAGCAAGTCACTTCACAGTGAGGTTCAGTGGGAGAAGTGGTTTACAGTCTGCTACTCGAAGCACTAGGGCTACTTCTAATGTAAGTCATAAATGTTTCGTTTCTAGTTTGTTTGTAAAAGATGGTGTAGTTGGTTTAGGTATTTTGGAGTCTTGGTGTGGCTATCAGGCTGTTCCTCTAATTTCGCTGTGACTGCTTGTTCCATTGCAGGCTCACCTTCACCACTATTTGCATGTGAATGGAATGGAGCAGAGCTGCTTCACTGAAGCCCTTTCATCCTTGACATCACTGATAGAGGAATACAACCAGCTGGATGCTACTAAGGGTGTGATAATCTCAGACCCACCCAGACTCAATGTAGCTGTATGAGAAAATAAACCTGCAGGTGACTATAGCTGCAGTACACAACACTGCCTGTAGGAGGCAGTGTTTCACACTTTTGATTGAAATTCAAAATTGATTCCCGGCTCAGTGCTGCTATTCCCTCCCCAAAAAAGGTTTTAATCTCACATTAAAAAAACAAAACAATGAAAACAAACCACCACAGTTAATTTTGATAAAGGGCTGAAATCTACCTTACAGTTGACAACATTGTGTAGGCTCAGAACAACCTATTGCAATCAGATTAGTACATAAGTACATAAGCATTGCCATGCTGGGACAGACCAAGGGTCCATGAAGCCCAGCACCCTGTCACCGACAGCGGCCAAAAGAACAATTTGTCCCGCCCATCCTAGAAATACTGTATTGTTCCCTCATCCATTCAATAACATTCTATGGCTTTTTCCTCCAGGAAGCCGTGCAACCCTTTTTTGAAGTCCGCTAAGTTAACCGCCTTAACCACCTTTTCCGGCAGCAAAATTGAAGGAATGGCTATGAGAAGGAGCACCTTCAGTGGTCACCAACTCCATGGTGAAGATGGTCTTCTGGAGAAGAGAATCCAAACACTGCATAGTTTGCTATGACATTGAGTCTTTAAAGGCCACTGTTCACTTCAATAAGCCAGCTTGATTGAAAACTGCTATAGTACATATACGTTGCTGCCCCAGTGTCATCGTTCTGGGAGCAACCAACCCTCCAAATGAGCTACAAACTGTTTGCAGCTCATTTGGAGGGTTGGTAGCTTTGTCCCATACAACAAGTGGCAAGAGAGCCACATTTTTTGATGTGTTTATGGCTATAGTAATACAGTCTATATTGTCTGAATGGAAAAAATATTGCTTTGTCTGTGAATCTCCTGATTGAAAGATGTATTGGAAGTATGAAGAAGCTGTATTTTCAACTTCTTTAGATTTGTTATGTCAATATACAAATATATTAATTTGAATAAAATCTCTATTCAAGAGACATTGTAAAGTATTTGTATAGTTTGGGAGGGTTTGTTGTGTATTTTTGTGTTGTATAAGTTTTTTCCTTTAACAATAAAAAGATTGAACTAAACAAAATGGTGATTTATCTGTACTTTCCATAAAAGAGTGGTTATATCTCCTCTTACCAGAGCAGAACAATCTTGTCTAAAATTTTAAATCTGTATCTGAAAGTTTAGGAGAGAAACAATGAGACACAAGGAGGTGTCCTCAAGATGCATCTTTAAAGAACTTTGTTTTATGGAAGCTGATGCAAAATAACAACCAGTCACTATTCGGTTGGCAGAGATGAACGGTTTTTAAACACTAATGAGGAAAAAGAGGGGTGAAGATATCAAAGCGTATAATATATAGCAAAAAACTTCACCAAAATCGTGTTCAGCCTTGAAAATCTAGCAAGACTTGCAATAAATTATTCACAAAAAAAGGGAGAAGGAAAAAGCCTCAGTTCGTGCAGGACATTTTTAGTCAAAATGACGATCTTAAAATGTACCTGCTGCATCAATCACTGGCATAAAAAACCTTGTCCTCGTTTTAGTTCATGTAATTAAATAAATTGCATATGCTTTTCTTAGAAAAAGATCTCTTATAAACTTTTATAAATGTTTAGAATCGACTGGCTACTTAGCTGAGGCGCAGCGTTACAATCAGTCCGACTCTGTCCACCGTTTCGTGGGACCAATCCACTGCTTCGGGGGGAGATATTTAAAGTGTGCTCATCCCGCTTAACAATCTAGATGACTTATTATTGTATATTCCCAGTTGAATATGCTGGATTTTTACTGTTTTGTGATCCACATGGAACTGAAGAGGATTTTGCAGAACTTAAGATCAATATAGTAACATAGTAAATGACGCCAGAAAAAGACCTGCATGTTCCATCCAGTCTGCCCAACAAGACAAACTCATATGTGCTACTTTTTGTGTATACCCTACTTTGATTTGTACCTGTCCTCTTCAGGGCACAGACCGTATAAGTCTGCCCAGCACTATCCTCACCTCCCACCACCGGCTCTGCCACCCAATCTCGGCTAAGCTCCTTAGGATCCATTCCTTCTGAACAGGATTCCTTTATGTTTATCCCACGCGTGTTTGAATTCTGTTACCGTTTTTATCTCCACCACCTCCCGTGGGAGGCCATTCCAAGTATCTACCACTCTCTCCGTGAAAAAATACTTCCTGACATTTTTCTTGAGTCTGCCCCCCTTCAATCTCATTTCATGTCCTCTCGTTCTACCGCCTTCCCATCTCCGGAAAAGGTTCGTTTGCGGATTAATACTTTTCAAATATTTGAACGTCTGTATCATATCACCCCTGTTTCTCCTTTCTTCCAGAGTATACATGTTCAGGTCATCAAGTCTCTCCTTATACGTCTTGTAACACAAATCCCTTACCATAATAATAATAATATGGCCTCCTAAATTGAATACAATACGCCAAATGGGGCCTCATCAACAACTTGTACAAAGAGAGTTGAAGAGTAGCAAATCACCTGGACTGATAGAACTGAAAAATGAACTTACAGAGGTATTGTTAGTAATATGTAAATTATCTTTAAAATCAAACATAGTACCTGAAGATTGGAGGGTGGCCAATGTAACGTCAGTTCTTAAAAAGGGTTCCAGAGGTAATCTGAGAGATTTTAGACCAGTGAGCCTAATGTAGTTGCTGGAACAAAATTGCAGAGCATATACAAAATCATGGATTAATAAGACCGCTAACTCCAGACTCCGTTCCTTCTATCTTGCTGCACCATATGCTTGGAATAAACTTCCTAAACCAGTACGTCAAGCGCCGTCTCTGGCCGTCTTCAAATGTAGGCTAAAAGCCCACCTTTTTGATGCTGCTTTTAACTCTAACCCTTACTTGTTCAGTACCCTTATTTTATCATTCCCATCTTAGTAATTCCCTTATCTCTTATTCGTCCTGTTTGTCTGTCCTAATTAGCTTGTAAGGTCTGTAGAGCAGGGAATGTCTGTTCATGTTCAAGTGTACAGCGCTGCGTACATCTAGTAGCGCTATAGAAATGATAAGTAGTAGTGGTAATACCACATTGTTTGAAGAAGTGAATAAACATGTGAATAAAAGTGAGCCGGTCGATAATTGCGTATCTGGATTTTCAAAAAGCATTTGACAAAGTACCTTGTGAGCAACACCTGAGGAAATAAGAAACTCATGAAATAGGAGGTAATGTCCTATTGTGGATTAAGAATTGGTTAAGAGATAAAAAAAAAACAGAGAGCAAAGTTAAATGGCCATTTTTCTCATTAGAGAAGGGTAGATGATGGGGTTCACCAGAGGTCTGTGCTGGGACTGCTGCTTTTTAACATATTTATAAATGGTCTAGAGAAGGGAATAACTAGTGAGGTAATTAAATTTGCTGATGACACAAAGTTATTCAAAGTTGTTAAATCGCAAGAGAATTCTGGGCATCCAAATGGTAGATGATGTGTAACGTGAGCAAGTGCAAAGTGATGCACGTGGGAAAGAGGAACCTTGCATTACGTAGCTATAATTCGGGTTCCTCTTCCCCCACGTGCGTTATTAAGATGGACTTGGGAAAATCCACACCATATTTCTAGGATAAACAACATAAAATCTGTTTTACTATTGTGGGATCTTGCCAGGTACTTGTGACCTGGATTGGCCACTGTTGGAAACATGATACTGGGCTTGATGGCCCTTAAGTCTGTCCCAGTATGGCAACACTTAGGTTCTTAAAGAAGAGCAAGGGAAGCACTGGATTTTCAACCAGTCTCTCCTCCTCCTCTTTTCTGTCCCCAACCCCAGTTCAAAGCCACCAGTCTCTCCCCACTCTACACCATACTCTTTCTCCTTCAGTCTAATCTGCACATCCCAAAATTTCCCCCTCCCAGTTCTTACATTCTTAGTCCCCCCAGCCTGTCTACACCACATATTCTCTGTGACAGTGGGACTCCATCTAAATTCTCTCCTAATCTCCTCTTCTTCTCCCTTTCTTCTCATATTTTACCTTCCCTCCCTAAGTGTAGGCATACTTTGGCTTATATTTGGGAGCAGGGGGAATAATTTTCCTCGTCAGTTCCACTCCCCTATCCTAATGTCTGCTTACCATGTTGCACTCACCTGACTTGTTCTGCTCACCCAAAGTTTGGTACATTGCTGTTCCTAGGGACCTTTCCTGGCTCCCCATCCCTTCTATCACATTTATTTATTTATTTAACAGGATTTATAAATCACCTTATTGAACCAATCTGTGAAAGGTCCAATGTACAGCATTTAAAACAATCATATGTGTCAAGAAATACTTTACTGTACCTGAATATAACTCACCTTGAGTGACAACTGAAACAAAAGGCTTGAGCCAAATCCAAATAAATATGTCAATCGGCCCTTTCTGTTCTGCCCCTGGCAGCCTTATACTAGTTTTATAGTGTAGCTTTAACGATATTATGCTTTAAAAGGCCTTGACACTCCTCTCATATAGGACTAGCTGAAATCTAAGGGTAGAGCCAGGCTTCTACTTTTTTGTGAAAGCTCCAATAACTTCGTTTCATCTGGATATTGAAAGGAACGAACAGTTCTACAACCAAAAACACTGGTGCCCTAGTTTAAGCCTGTTTCACCATCTGACGGGATGAAAGATCTAGCAAAGTTTTCTGACTAATTCAGGGGCAGCTCAGAGCAAAAATTCTGCAAAAAAAACAAAGTGAGATGCACGGTGCTCACACTCCCAAGAGCAAAAAGAATCGGTGAGAACTACTTTGCAGTTTTTAATATATAAATTAGGAACATAAGAATAGCCATACTGGGTCAGACCAATGGTCCATCTAGCCCAGTATTCTGCTTCCAACTGGCCAATCCAGGACATAAGTACCAGGCAGAAACACAATTAGTGAAAAGGAAATATAGGAGTGATAGAGTGGCACTACCCAAAAATAATGTACAGAGAGGCATCCGATGTTTATGATAACAGCTCTTAGACCTCTTATAGCCCTAGCTATTTCATCAATCGTTTGCCATTGTGTCTTCATTTTAGTTTCAATTTTATACTTTAAAAATACTTCCATAGAACAACAAAATGAAGTTAAACCAAGGAAAGAAGCGACTACTTAGCTTAAGCTGTGCGCGAACTGATGCCCAGAATCATAGGAGCCAACTTTTCAAAATTATTGGGGGTGCTAAGCCCAATGAAAATAACCCCTCCCTGGACACATACAAGGAATTTTCTCAATATTAGGGGTGCTCAAGCACCCACAGAGTCGGCTCCAATGCCCACAATAAGGAAAATGGCGTTCAGTCCAAGGCCTGCATCTGGGGTCACTAAAGGTAGTTCCTGAAACAAACCAAAATCCTTGGCAAACCAATGCTGTCTTCCCATTTCTAAGCCCAATTAGTAGCAACATTTCCATGCTACCAATCCCGGGGCAGGCAGTGTTACGAACTGCACTGTACATAAGTATTGCCATACTGGGAAAGACCAAAGGTCCAGTGAGCCCAGCATCCTGTTTCCAACAATGGCCAATCCAGGTCACAAATACCCGGCAAGATCCGGGTACAACTACTACTTAACATTTCTAGAGCGCTACTAGGGTTACGCAGCGCTGTACAAATTAATAACTAAGGACGGTCCCTGCTCAGAAGAGCTTACAATCTAAAGGACGAAATGTCAAGTTGGGGTAGTCTAGATTTCCTGAGTAGAGGTGTTGTGATTAGGTGCCGAAAGCGACATTGAAGAGGTGGGCTTTGAGCAATGATTTGAAGATGGGTAGGGAGGGGGCCTGGCGTATGGGCTCAGGGAGTTTGTTCCAAGCATGGGGTGAGGCGAGGCAGAAAGGGCGGAGCCTAGAGTTGGCGGTGGTGGAGAAGGGTACTGAAAGGAGGGATTTGTCTTGAGAGCGGAGGTTACGGGTAGGGACGTAAGGGGAGATGAGGGTAGAGAGGTAAGGAGGGGCTGCAGATCGAGTTCATTTGTAGGTTAGTAGGAGAAGCTTGAACTGTATGTGGTATCTGATCGGAAGCCAGTGAAGTGACTTGAGGAGAGGGGTGATATGAGTATATTGGTCAACCGGAAGATAAGACGTGCGGCAGAGTTCTGGATGGACTGAAGGGGGGATAGGTGGCTAAGTGGGAGGCCGGTGAGAAGTAGGTTGCAGTAGTCAAGGCAAGAGGTAATGAGAGAGTGGATGAGAGTTCGGGTGGTGTGCTCAGAGAGGAAGGGGCGAATTTTGCTAATGTTGTAGAGGAAGAAGCGACAGGTCTTGGCTATCTGCTGGATATGCGCAGAAAAGGAGAGGGAGGAGTCGAAGATGACACCGAGGTTGCGGGGCCGATGAGACGGGGATGATGAGGGTGTTATCAACTAAGATAGAGAGTGAAGGGAGAGAAGAAGTGGGTTTGGGTGGGAAAACAATAAGTTCAGTCTTGGCCATGTTCAGTTTTAGGGTAGTTCTCACTTTTTCTGAACATATATTCGGCATACATCAGAACATAAGAATTGCCATACTGGATCAGACCAAAGGTCCATCTGTCTTTAAACAAATAACTTCAACTGGAAGGATGTGAAGTATGGACAGAAGAGGGCAGAAGAGCCCTGTGCAGGGAGCTGGCTGCAGGGATGTGGTCACATCTTCTATAACTAGTCTGTTACATCAGTCCACGTAGCTGTGTCAGAACAGACCAGGCTGTCAGCTGCTCATGCGCATCTGGACACTATTAGAAATATCTGATTCCAGTTTTAGTTCATCGTGACAGGAAGTCAGGGCCCCATGCACAAAGCTTGCCGTGCTTGCAACATAGTAACATAGTAGATGACGGCAGAAAAAGACCTGCACGGTCCATCCAGTCTGCCCAAGATAAACTCATGTGTATACCTTACCTTGATTTGTACCTGTCTTTCTCAGGGCACAGACCGTATAAGTCTGCCCAGCAGTTTTTCCTGCCTCCCAACCACCTGTCCCGCCTTCCATCACCGGCTCTGGCACAGACCGTATAAAAGTCTGCCCTCCCCTATCCTCGCCTCCCAACCACCAACCCCTCTTCCCCCCACCTGCTCTGCCACCCAATTGTAGCTAAGCTTCTGAGGATCCATTCCTTCTGCATAGGATTCCTTTATGCACATCCCATGCATGTTTGAATTCCGTTACTGTTTTCATCGCCACCACCTCCCGCGGGAGGGCATTCCAAGCATCCACCACCCTCTCCGTGAAAAAATACTTCCTGACATCTTTTCTGAGTCTGCCCCCCTTCAATCTCATTTCATGTCCTCTCGTTCTACCGCCTTCCCATCTCCGGAAAGATTTGTTTGCGGATTAATACCTTTCAAATATTTGAACGTCTGTATCATATCACCCCTGTTCCTCCTTTCCTCCAGGGTATACATGTTCAGGTCAGCAAGTCTCTCTTCATACGTTTTGGAACGCAAATCCCATACCATCCTCGTAGCTTTTCTTTGCACCGCTTCCATTTTTTTGACATCCTTCGCAAGGTACAGCCTCCAAAACTGAACACAGTACTCCAGGTGGGGCCTCACCAACGTCTTATACAGGGGCATTAAAACCTCCCTTCTTCTGCTGGTCATACCTCTCCCTATACAGCCTAGCAATCTTCTAGCTACGGCCACCGCCTTGTCACACTGTTTCGTCGCCTTCAGGTCCTCGGATACTATCACCCCAAGATCCCTCTCCCCGTCCGTGCCAATCAGACTCTCCCCGCCTAACACATACGTCTCCCTTGGATTTCTACTCCCTAAGTGCATCACTTTGCATTTCTTCGCATTGAATTTTAATTGCCAAACGTTAGACCATTCTTCTAGCTTCTTCAGATCTTTTTTCATGTTTTCCACTCCCTCCGGGGTGTCCACTCTGTTGCAAATCTTGGTGTCATCCGCAAAAAGGCAAACTTTACCTCGTAACCCTTCGGCAATGTCACTCACAAATATATTGAACAGAATCGGCCCCAGCACCGATCCCTGAGGCACTCCACTACTCACCTTTCCCTCCTCCGAGCAAACTCCATTCACCACCACCCTCTGGCGTCTGCCCATCAACCAGTTCCTAATCCAGTTCACCACTTCGGGTCCTATCTTCAGCCCATCTAGTTTATTCAAGAGCCTCCTGTGGGGAACTGTGTCGAAAGCTTTGCTGAAATCTAAATAGATTACGTCCATAGCACGTCCTTGATTTAATTCTCCTGTCACCCAGTCAAAGAATTCAATGAGATTCGTTTGGCACGATTTCCCTTTGGTGAAACCATGTTGTCTCGGATCTTGCAACTTATTTGCTTCCAGGAAATTCACTATCCTTTCCTTCAGCATCGCTTCCATTACTTTACCAATAACCGAAGTGAGGCTTACCGGCCTGTAGTTTCCAGCCTCTTCCCTATCACCACTTTTGTGAAGAGGGACCACCTCCGCCGTTCTCCAGTCCCTCGGAACCTCTCCCGTCTCCAAGGATTTATTAAACAAATCTTTAAGAGGACCCGCCAGAACCTCTCTGAACTCCCTCAGTATCCTGGGGTGGATCCCGTCCGGTCCCATGGCTTTGTCCACCTTTAGCTTTCCAAGTTGTTGATAAACACTCTCTTCTGTGAACGGTGCTCTATCCGCTCCATTCTCAGGTGTACCTTTGCCAGTCCCTAGCGGTCCTTCTCCAGGATTTTCTTCTGTGAAAACAGAGCAAAAGTATCTATTTAGCAAATTGGCTTTTTCTTCATCATTTTCTACATAGCGTTTTGTTGTATCTTTTAGTCTCACAATTCCGTTTTTAGTCTTTCTCCTTTCACTAATATACCTGAAGAAGTTTTTGTCTCCCCTTCTTACATTTCTAGCCATTTGTTCTTCCGCTTGCGCCTTTGCCAGACGTACCTCTCTCTTGGCTTCTTTCAGTTTCATCCGGTATTCCTCCCTTTGTTCCTGTTCTTGAGATTTTCTATATTTCTGGAACGCCAACTCTTTAGCCTTTATTTTCTCAGCCACTTGCTTGGAGAACCATATCGGTTTTCTTTTTCTTTTGCTTTTAGTTACTCTCCTTACATAAAGGTCTGTGGCCCTATTTATTACTTCTTTCAGCCTGGACCACTGTCCTTCCACTTCTCGTACGTCCTCCCAGCCTATCAGCTCCTTTCTCAGGTATTCGCCCATTTTACTAAAGTCAGCACGCTTGAAATCCAGGACTTTGAGTTTAGAGTGTCCGCCCTGCACTTCAGCCGTCATATCAAACCAAACCGTTTGATGGTCACTGCTTTTCAGGTGTGCACCCACTCTGACATTTGACACACTATTCCCATTTGTGAGCACCAGATCCAACGTTGCTCCCTCCCTCGTGGGTTCCGTCACCATTTGTCTGAGCAGAGCACTTTGGAAAGCATCCACAATCTGTCTACTTCTTTCAGATTTGGCAGATGGAACCTTCCAATCTACATCTGGCAGATTAAAATCTCCCAACAACAGCACCTCTCTTTTCTTCGCCAACTTATGAATATCAGCGATCAGATCTTTATCTAGTTCCTCCAATTGTGTCGGGGGTCTGTAGACAACGCCCACGTGGACAGAGGTTCCATCCTCTCTTTTTAAGGTGATCCATATCGCTTCTTTAGACAGGTTGTGGCCTGTCTAAAGCAAAAGTTAATTAGCGTCTAATGCAGTAAATAGAAATAAATCAAAACGGAGAAAATAAGATGATATCTTTTTTATTGGACTAACAATACATCTTTTGATTAGCTTTCGAAGGTAACCCCCCTTCTTCAGATCGGAAATAAGCAAGTGTTGACAAATATCAGAATATATAAGTGAAACACAAAGGCACAAAAGCATTCCAATGACAATCTCACAGGAAATGGGAAGGGTAGGTTATGTGAGAATCAGGGAGAGCTGGATGTAAGAGGGTGACAAAACAGTAGAACTTTATGGCTTATAATGGCCTAGGAAACCCAGATCTTTGCTGAGTCCTGTCTGGTGGGTGCCAAAATATTTTGACTTCAAAGGTCTTATGTTCCTGGATTCTCTTAAAGTTTACTTTTAGTATTCTTACCAAAAGATCATTGATGTAGTGCTCTGGTTTTGTAAAGTGCTGTCCCACAGAGGTGACATCCTGGTTGGCATTGGAATGTTTAGTATTGTATCTATGTAAGTTGAGCCTCATCTTTAGCATCTGGCTTGTTCTCCAAAATAGCACCCTTCTTCACATTTTTTGCATTGAATTTGAGGATTGGTACTACTACTACTTAACATTTCTAAAGGCCTACTAGATGTACACAGCGCTGTACACTTGAACATGAAGAGATAGTCCCTGCTCAACAGAGCTTACAATCTAATTAGGACAGACAAACAGGACAAACAAGAGATAAGGGAATATTAAAGTAAGGATGATAAAATAAGGGTTCTGAACAAGTGAACAAGGGTTAGGAGTTAAAAGCAGCATCAAAAAGGTGGGTTTTTAGCTTAGATTTGAAGACGGCCAGAGATGGCACAAAGGGGTTCTGCATCCCTTTTACTGTTCCCCATAGCAGCTGCCGATAACCCTATGCAAATGTGTTACAACAAGCTCATCATTATTAAAATGAACATTACAAGCGATGCACAGACATTTCTGTGCACTGTGTGCCTACCTTTAACTCAATTCAGTTCAAGTCAATTCTTGTATACCGCTAATATCCCCCTTCCAGGGTTAATTCCCAGGAGTGGCCTAGTGGTTAAGGCACTGGTTTTGCAATCCAGAGGTGGCCAGTTCAGATCCCACTGCTGCTTCATGTGATCTTGGGCAAGTCACTTAACCCTCCATTGCCTCAAGTACAAACTTAGATTGTGAGCCCTCCTGGGACAGAGAAATATCCAGAGTACCTGAATGTAACTCACCTTCAGCTACTACTGAAAAAGGTGGGAACAAAATCTAAATAAATAAATTGTGGTTTACATTCTAGGTGAGACAAAAGCAGGGGAATAGCCATGGGCAGGCCTGCCCAGGCCCTGCCACTTTTGCTCAAGGCCCGCCCTAACTAGCCCCAACCCAACATCCTTCGCTGCCTTTTAACTCTTAACCCTTATTCACTTTGTTCAGAACCCTTATTTTATCATCCTCACTTTAATATTCCCTTATCTCTTGTTTGTCCTAATTGGGGCAGGTGGGAGAATGGGTCTGGGGCTGAAAAGGGGAGCCCTAATGCAAGGCATGTGGATGAAGGGGACTGGAACTGGGGGATGAAAAGGAGGGTAGGTGGGATAAGGGGGCAGTACTGGAACTGGGGGCTGAAAAGGGGACAGGGAGAAGTGGCTGGGGGCTGACGCAACGGAATGGTGGGAGAAAAGGGCTGGGGCTGAAAAGGAGGGGCAGGTGGGAGATGTGGGCTGGGGCTGGAGTGGAGGAGTGGCCTAGTGGTTAGGGTGGTGGACTTTGGTCCTGGGGAACTGAGGAACTGAGTTTGATTCCCACTTCAGGCACAGGCAGCTCCTTGTGACTCTGGGCAAGTCATTTAACCCTCCATTGCCCCATGTAAGCCGCATTGAGCCTGCCATGAGTGGGAAAGCGCAGGGTACAAATGTAACAAAAAAAACTAGGGGCAGGTGGAATAATGGGGGTGGAACTGGTGGCAGAAAAGAAGGGGCAGTGAGATTTTATTTATTTTATTTTTGTTACATTTGTACCCCGCACTTTCCCACTCATGGCAGGCTCAATGCGGCTTAATGGGGAGCAGACCCTGGATGGATGGGAGAGGGAGGGCAAATGGTGGATTGAAGGGGCAGAGAGAAGGGCAGACAGTGGATGGAAGGGACGGCAGAGAGGGTAGACACTGGATGGCAGAGAGAGAGCGAAGACAGATGCTGGATGGAAGGAAGACGGTGAAAAGAAGATGAGGAAAGCAGAAACCATAAGTACATAAGTACATAAGTAGTGCCATACTGGGAAAGACCAAAGGTCCATCTAGCCCAGCATCCTGTCACCGACAGTGGCCAATCCAGGTCAAGGGCACCTGGCACGCTCCCCAAACGTAAAAACATTCCAGACAAGTTATACCTAAAAATGCGGAATTTTTCCAAGTCCATTTAATAGCGGTCTATGGACTTGTCCTTTAGGAATCTATCTAACCCCTTTTTAAACTCCGTCAAGCTAACCGCCCGTACCACGTTCTCCGGCAATGAATTCCAGAGTCTAATTACACGTTGGGTGAAGAAAAATTTCTCCGATTCGTTTTAAATTTACCACACTGTAGCTTCAACTCATGCCCTCTAGTCCTAGTATTTTTGGATAGCGTGAACAGTCGCTTCACATCCACCCGATCCATTCCACTCATTATTTTATACACTTCTATCATATCTCCCCTCAGCCGTCTCTTCTCCAAGCTGAAAAGCCCTAGCCTTCTCAGCCTCTCTTCATAGGAAAGTCGTCCCATCCCCACTATCATTTTCGTCGCCCTTCGCTGTACCTTTTCCAATTCTACTATATCTTTTTTGAGATACGGAGACCAGTACTGAACACAATACTCCAGGGACGACAAACTGTAAATAAAATATATATTTTTATTTTTTTTGCTTTAGGATAAAGTAGTATTGTAGATTTGTTAATAAATGTTTATAAATAGAACATGTAAATAAGGTAATATTTTTATTGGACTAATTTTAATACATTTTACTTTTGGAGAACAAAACCCCCTTCCTCAGGTCAGGATGTGATACTGAAACAGCACTTTCCATATCATCAAGCTGATCAATCCATAGACTGGTGGGTTGTGTCCATCTACCAGCAGGTGGAGATAGAGAGCAAACTTTTGCCTCCCTATATGTGGTCATGTGCTGCCGGAAACTCCCCAGTATGTTCTCTATCTCAGCAGGTGGTGGTCACACACAGCAGCAGCTCTGGCTAGGCCTCCAAGCCTAATCCTTAGGTTTTGTTGAGGCCTGGGGTTGAGGGCTCTTTTGAGCAAGTGCAAACCTGGTGGTGCCAGGTCCCTCCTTTTCTCCCCCCTCCCGCTGGCTCCGTTTAAAAAAAAAAAAAAAATTTTAAACGTCTTTAAAGGCGTTTAATTCGACGTTTCTTTAAACGTTCATTGCAGCTACTCACTGGGACACCAGTTCGTTACAGCTCGGAGCGGCAAGCAGGTAATTTTACCTTTTTATAGCGGGCAGGGGGTTCCCCGATTCTTCTCCTCGTGGCATATGGCGTCGGAGGGCGAGGGCGCAAAGGGTCGCTCCCCGGATCGCTGGAGCGCTTCTAGAGGGGATGCGGGGGGTTTTACAACCTGATTCGCCCTTGATGGGTGACAGTTTAGTGACCGATGAATGTTCCGGTCGTTCCTCCGGCGTGGCGGTTTTTTCCCGCCATAAACGCCCATCCCCCGCTCCTCGCCTCCGCCATCTTGGCCGGCCACGCGGCTCGGACGGCTTCTTCGTGGGCCGCCCTTGAGGTTGGAGACATTAATGCCATGAACGCCCTTAATTTGGGCGACGGCACAAGCGGCTAAAGTTAAGCGCCGTTCTTCCCGCGCAGCTCCTTCGCGGAGTTTCGCGCCGGACGCCATTTTGGATGCGCAGCATGTCTCTCCCCCGCTATTGCGAGCGCCGGTTGAGAGTGCGTCTAGGGCTGTTGCCCAGGCTGCGGAAGTGCACAGTCTGGGGGGTTTCTCCCCCGAGTTGTTTTGCTGCTGCATCAGGCTTTCCTCATGCAAACGCTGCCCCTGCTCCCTCTTCTGATAAAGAGGTTGAGGTTCCCAGAGGTAAACGCCCTCGGGTTGATTTCCAGGCCTTGGAGGACTTTGCCTCCTCCGATGTAGATGAGGGCAGCGTGTCTGAGGTCTCCCAACGGTCCTTTGCGGATTCCTTGGAGGAGATAGATCCCCGCTCGGATGGAGCGGATGACCCCTCTGCAGCGCGGCTTTTTAGCCCAGAGGATTTGCCCAACCTGTTTTTACAGGCCATGGACACTTTGAAGATTTCCTCTCCAGAGGACGTCTCTCCCTCAGCCCCTGTTGGCTCTGCCATTATGCTGGGGACGAAGCGCCCGCCTAGATCCTTCCACGTGCATGATGCCATGCACACCTTAATTGCGGCTCAATGGGATGTCCCGGAAACGAGCCTTAAAGTGGCTAGGGCTATGTCCCGCCTCTATCCTTTGGCTGTGAGTGAACGTGAGGCCTATCTGTGGCCTACCGTGGATTCTTTAATCACTGCGGTGACTAAGAAAACGGCGTTGCCGGTGGAAGGTGGCACGGCCCTAAAGGACGCCCAAGACAGAAGATTGGAGGCGGCCTTAAGGTCGTCCTTTGAGGCAGCTGCTTTAAGTTTGCAGGCCTCAGTTTGCGGCTCCTATGTGGCCAGGGTGTGCCTGACTATGGTGCAGCGGGCTTTCCCCTCGGATCTTTCCTTGAGGGCTGATTGGCCGGCCCTGGAATCGGGCTTAGCCTATTTGGCAGACTTGCTGTATGATGTCTTGAGAGCCTCAGCTAAAGGCATGGCTCAGACAGTCTCTGCGCGGCGGTGGCTTTGGCTGAAACATTGGTCTGCTGACCACGCCTCTAAATCCCGCCTGGCTAGATTGCCTTTTAAAGGCAAGCTGCTCTTTGGGGTCGAGCTGGACAAAATCGTGACCGATCTCGGCACGTCTAAGGGCAAGAAATTACCAGAGGTCAGGGCTCGGGCTAGTACTCGTCCCGGTACCTCCAGAGGACGGTTGCTGGAAGCCCGTCGGTACCGCCCGGGCAAGTCGGGTTCCTCTGCCCCCTCTTCCTTCAAGAGGAATTTCTCCCCCAAGCAGCATTCCTTTCGCAGAGACCGCCGTCCCGGAGGTGCTCCCTCCGGTCCTCCCCCAGGGTCTCGTACCCAATGACGGGGCCTTGGTCCACGCCCCAGTGCAGATTGGAGGACGGCTGTCCTCGTTTCTGGGCGAGTGGACCACTATAACTTCAGACGCGTGGGTGCTGGAAGTCATCGGAGACGGCTACAAGCTAGAGTTCTGCCAACCCTTAAGAGACGGGTTTGTACTCTCTCCCTGCAAGTCTCCGGTCAAGCTGTGGCAGTGCAGCAGACCTTGGACAACCTGATCCGCCTGGGTGCGGTCGTTCCGGTGCCAAAAAATCAGATTGGCAAGGGACGTTACTCCATTTACTTTGTGGTTCCAAAGAAAGGAGGTTCTGTCCGGCCTATCCTCGACCTCAAAGGGGTCAATCGGGCCTGGAAAGTGAGGCACATTCGCATTGGGGACTCTCCGCTCTGTTATAGCGGCAGTGAAGGCAGGAGAGTTCTTGGCTTCCTTGGACATCAAGGAAGCGTACCTGCATATTCCCATCTGGCCTCCTCTCCAACGCTTTCTGCGTTTTACAGTCCTGAGACGACACTTCCAGTTCAGAGCCCTCCCTTTCGGGTTGGCTACTGCTCCGCGGACCTTTTCCAAAGTAATGGGGGTCATAGCGGCCTTCCTGCTAAAGGAAGGAGTACAAGTCCATCCTTATCTGGACGACTGGTTGATCCGAGCCCCCTCTTATGCAGAGTGCGGCAAAGCTATGGACCGGGTAGTTGCTCTTGTGAGCTCCCTGGGATGGATCATCAACTGGAAGAAGAGCCAGCTGCGCCCGACTCAGTCCCTGGAGTATCTGGGAGTTCGATTCGACACCCAAGTGGGCAGAGTGTTCCTGCCAGACAATCGGATTGTCAAGCTTCAGGCTCAGGTGGACTAGTTCCTAGTAGCCTCTCCTATTCGGGCTTGGGACTACGTGCAGCTGTTGGGCTCTATGACGGCCACGATGGAAGTAGTGCCCTGGGCCAGGGCTCATATGAGACCACTACAGCTATCTCTGCTGCTGCGCTGGACTCCGATGTCGGAGGATTATGCTGTGCGCCTTCCCGTGGACCCAGCAGTGCGCAAGGCGCTGAGCTGGTGGACGCAGACAGACAAGTTGTCTGCAGGATTGCCTCTGGTGACCCCGGAGTGGATTGTCGTCACGACAGACGCCTCTTTGATGGGCTGGGGAGCCCACTGCTTGGGAAGGACAGCGCAGGGGCTCTAGTCTCCTGCAGAGGCAAGTGGTCTATCAACCTCCTGGAACTCAGAGCCATTCGGTTGGTGTTATTGGAGTTCATCCCGGTACTGGTGTTGTAGCCTGTACGGGTCCTGTCGGACAATGCCACGGCTGTGGCCTATATCAACCGCCAGGGAGGTACCAAGAGCGCCCCTCTAGCCAAGGAGGCTATGAGTCTTTGCCAGTGGGCAGAAGCGAACCTGGAGCAGCTTTCAGCGGCCCACATTGCCGGAGTCATGAATGTCAAGGCGGACTTTCTCAGTCGCCATACCTTGGAGCCCGGAGAGTGGCAACTATCTGCTCAGGCGTTCTTGGACATCACGAAGCGCTGGGGCCAGCCGAGCCTAGATCTGATGGCGTCATCGGCCAATTGCCAAGTGCCGCGCTTTTTCAGCAGAGGACGGGACCCTCGATCCCTGGGAGTAGATGCTCTTCTCCAACAGTGGCCGACACAAGAGCTCCTCTATGTGTTCCCGCCCTGGCCCATGTTGGGCAGGGTGCTAGACCGGGTGGCAAAGCATCCCGGCAGGGTAATCCTGGTGGGTCCGGATTGGCCCAGACGTCCCTGGTATGCGGACTTGATCAGGCTCTCAGTCGACGATCCTCTGCGGCTGTCAGTGGAGCAGGGCCGGTTACATCAGGGTCCCGTGGTGATGGAGGATCCCTCTCCCTTTGGTCTTACGGCCTGGCTATTGAGCGGCAGCGTCTGAGGAAGAAGGGCTTCTCAGACAAGGTCATCGCCACTATGCTGAGAGCGAGGAAACGCTCTACTTCTACTGCTTACGCCAGGGTTTGGCGTATCTTTGCAGCATGGTGTGAAGAGAGCTCACTTTCTCCCTTCACTGCTCCAATTTCTTCAGTGTTGGCGTTCCTGCAAGAAGGTCTGGAGAAAGGCCTGTCGCTCAGTTCCCTTAAAGTCCAGGTAGCGGCTCTGGCTTGCTTCAGGGGCCGCCTGAAGGGTGCTTCCCTGGCTTCGCAGCCAGATGTGGTGCGCTTTCTCAAGGGAGTTAATCACCTGCGCCCTCCTCTGCACTCAGTGGTGCCTGCGTGGAATCTCAACCTGGTGCTAAGAGCATTGCAGAAGCCGCCTTTTGAACCCTTGTCGAGGGCATCTCTGAAAGACCTGACGTTGAAAGCAGTCTTTTTGGTGGCTATCACTTCAGCCAGAAGAGTTTCCGAGCTCCAGGCGCTCTCATGTCGAGAGCCTTTTCTGCAGTTCACTGAGGCTGGAGTGACTATTCGCACAGTGCCTTCCTTCCTGCCCAAGATTGTTTCTCGCTTCCATGTGAATCAGCAGCTCTGTCTCCCTTCCTTTCGTAGGGAGGACTACCCAGAGGAGTACTCTGCTCTTAAATATCTGGATGTGAGACGAGTCATCTTCAGATACTTGGAAGTGACCAATGATTTCCGGAAATCGGATCATCTGTTTGTCCTGTTTGCAGGTCCTCGTAAGGGTCTGCAGGCTGCTAAGCCTACAGTGGCAAGATGGGTCAAGGAAGCCATTGCAGCGGCTTATGTGGCCGCGGGGAAGGTGCCGCCTATCCAGCTGAAGGCTCACTCCACGAGAGCTCAGGCGGCCTCGATGGCAGAGGCCGGATCCGTCTCCTTGGAAGAGATATGCAAGGCGGCAACTTGGGCTTCGGCTCATACATTCTCCAAGCATTACCGTTTGACTGTGGCTGCACGGGCGGAGGCCCGGTTTGGAGCTTCAGTGTTGAGGTCAGGGATTTCAATGTCCCGCCCTGGGTGAGTACTGCTTCGGTACATCCCACCAGTCTATGGATTGATCAGCTTGATGATATGGAAGGTAAAATTATGTATAATCATACCTGATAATTTTCTTTCCATTAATCATAGCTGATCAATCCATAGCCCCTCCCAGATATCTGTTCTGTTTTATTCTGGTTGCATTTCAGGGTCAAGTTTAGTCTTCAGTTATTTCAGAAAGACTTCGTGTTCAAGTTCTTTCACTTGGATTCTTCAAGAGTTGAGACGAGTTTGTGTTACAGTGAGCTGCTGCATTCCTCTCCCCTCCGTTTACGGGGCTGGATTGAGACATAAATTCTGCCGGCACTCCCTCCCGCTTCGTGCGGCTGTAGGGCAGCTTTGTACCCCTCCCGCTTCGGCGGTGTTAGGGTCAGTCAGCTCCTCCCGCGGTTGCGGTTGCAGGATAAGCCAGATCCCCCCGCATCGGCGGGTGTGGTGTCCCTCCCCCGCTCCGCGGGGATGAGCTGGACGGATTCCCCTCCCCCACTTGTGTGGGGATGAGCTGGGTTAATTCCCCTCCCCCGTTTCGGCGGTGGTGAGCTGGGCAGAGTGTCCCTTCGTGGGTGTAATTCTCTAAGTGCTGAGTCCTGCGGATGGAGCTTTGATATCGACATACTGAGGAGTTTCCGGCAGCACATGACCACATATAGGGAGGCAAAAGTTTGCTCTCTATCTCCACCTGCTGGTAGATGGACACAACCCACCAGTCTATGGATTGATCAGCTATGATTAATGGAAAGAAAATTATCAGGTATGATTATACATAATTTTACCATACTGTATTGACCTGAGGAAGGAGGTTTTGGCCTCTGAAAGCTAAATGTGTTAGTCCAATAAAATGATATTATTTGTTTTATTTCTATTTGTTAATTTGTAAAGTGGTGATTGGTACTTGTTAGGTTTTTTTTTCAAATTTACATCTGCTGTCTTTATATTTTGCACAGTACTAGGGGACAGTTTCTGTTTCTGTGGTGTTGCATTGTATGCAGAGTCTGGCATTGGGGGTTCAGTTTAATTTTTGTCTAAATAGAAAGTTTATGATTACTTATTCTATAGTGGATTAGGGTGTATCTGTGTTTGTGAAAAAGACATGGCTTTCAGTTGGCATTGACTGTGCAGGATCGACGATCTGTACTAATCTGTCTGTTTTCGTTTTACAATAGGTGAATTGATGTTCTAGTGCTCACTGTAGTGTTTAAGATGCTTTCCTTTTCCTTGTGTGACTCGTAGAAATGACTGCTTATGGTATGGTAGAATTTCTCTATAGGTCCTGAGTGTTTTGTATTCTCGGTATGCCTAGTACTGGATTTTGGAGGGGAGTGTTAAAAAATGACCAAACCTGGGTGTCAACTACCCTAGGTACGCCACTGCTTTGATCGCTGTCGCTGCCTTTTCTCCCGTGGCTGATGCCAAACTATGGGGGAGGGGGAAGGGCAGTGTTGATGCCGGGCTACAGTTCCAGGCTGGAGATTTTGGGACAGTCCTGCCTTTCTGACCACCCCATTGTTATGGGACTTGCAGCACTGATTTCCATGGGCAGAATCAGGCACTGCAAATCCCACACTGATTTGGGTTATAAAGTTTAAATCAGGACTGCACAAAATCTCAAGCCTGGAACTGGGTAATTTGCCATCTCTGTGATTTCTAATTTTTTGTCTTTTATTCTGCAGTTGGTAAGGGGTAGTCTGTGTTCTGCATGTGACCGATGTAAAAGATTCTGTGTGCATGTAGTTCGTGTGGGGATCTATACGAGTCTGACTTCTCTGGCTTTTTAAATGGGAATGTCAGTTTCAGAATTTACCTGTTTTATGAATACAGCTTAATCAGGCATTTGCATTTGTTACAAAGCAAAGTTTGAAGGATATGTGCCATTTTGACATATTTGGTCAAGTTTAAGATATGGGGGTAAAATCACTATATTTAAAAATGTCGGTGTTCCATGAACCAGGTATGTGGTTTGTGTTAATGCAGGAGAGCTGTTGCCATCATCAAGTGCACTCTAAGGCATTATTAAAGAGTATCCCAAGAAGCACTACTCTCACCTAGTGCCCACCCATATTAGCTCTGGGCCCACCCAAAATGTCAGGTCTGGCTACGCCACTGATAGGGGCCCCCCTTTACCCGTAAGTGCTATGGTAGTGTTGTACAGTTGGGGGTAGTGTGTTTTGGGGGGCTTAGCACGCAACGTAAGGGAGCTATGTACCTTGGAGCATTTTATGAAGTCCACTGCAGTGCCCCCTAGGGTGTCCGGTTGGTGTCCTGGCATGTCAGGGGGACCAGTGCACTACGATTGCTGGCTCCTCCCACGCCCAAATGCCTTGCATTTGGATGTGTTAGCCTGACGACTAACAAATGTTCCTACCCCGCTCTTCCCGCCTAAACACGCACTGCCCAATCACGCTTCCCCAACTTTATCTCCCTCCAAATTCAGCCAAGTTATTAGCCCTTCCTTTCATCAAGTCGGGTTATTTTATCTGCACAACATATGGCCCCACCTTTAATCATACAGTAGGCCTCGGTCACTTGTGACTGAGCCTAGACCCAGATCCATCATCAATATGCTAAAAAGCCCTATTTCCAACTTCCCAGCACTGTAGAGGGAACACGCAGCTATGGAATGCATTACCACTCGCTGTGAAAAAAATACCTGACCTAACTAACTTTCGGAGATCACTGAAGACCAGCCTGTTCAACAAGGCATACCACAATGATCCATCCTAACTACCAGACAATGAAACTCAAGCCTGAACTGGATAAAACCTTAACTCTCTATACTTGACTACCAAGGTCTAGTCTACCACAAATGAACATTAACGCAATGCCACCCTACCTCTTACTCCGAATATGAACTCCTTATACTTGACTGCTTAATCTACTATGTCAATCAAGTTCTTTAATGTAATACCACTTGTATCTCTCACTCCGGAAATGGCGATCGCCATGACGGAACAATGTAAGCCACATTGAGCCTGTAAATAGGTGGGAAAATGTGGGCTACAAATGCAATAAATAAATAATAAATTCCAAGAGACTCTGATGCCTCAGGAGAATGTGGACTGGGTTATGAGCACCTGGATCAGCTTACTGCGGTCTCTCTCTTTGTTTTCTCTTTTTATTTCAGTATTTCAGAATCTGTGTGTGAGCTTCAGAGATTAATATGACATGCCCTGGCCACACAATACCCAGTCAGGGCCTCACTTCAGATATATCTGTCTTCCCCTGCCCGTGTTTTATGTAGGGGGAGCGAGAAAGCATTCTCCTTCCACACTCACACTTCACTATAATAGACTTCAAAAGGAAGCAATTTTTTTCTTCTTAGTAGTAAATCAGAGCTAGCTGCAAACAAAGGATTGTTTCTCTGAGAAGGGGAGGCTGCCGTGAAAAGCCTTTTCATCACTTCTGCAAGAGACAGATTTATTACTGTGGGAAGAGAACAGGGCACAGGCTTCAGGCATTTCAACCTAAGTGCCAGGGAGAGAGAGGGTGTGTAGTGGACCCAGAGGGTGTCAGAGCAGGAGGAAGCAGATGAGGGGACAGAACTGGAGGCTTAGGAACAGGGCAGGCACCTGGAAACAGATGAGGAAAGGGCTTCTTGTGAAAAAGATTTCTATTCACCTTCACGAAATGCTTTGGAATGAGCTGAAACACCAAGACCAGTGTCTTGAGAACCAGGTTTTCGCCTTGCTTTTCACCTTCTCATCTTTTGCTGCAAGAGCCTGCACTGGGACACAGACATCATGTGTACTTATTCCAGTAATGGCCTCCCCCTGCATGGCTGAGCTAGCACGGATGGTCTTTAATACAGCCCTTCATATACCGTGTTTCCCCGAAAATAAGACACTGTCTTATATTAATTTTTGCCCCCAAAAATGCGCTAGGTCTTATTTTCAGGGACTGTCTTATTTTTCGGGGAAACATCGGGGTTGGATCGGGGTTGGCCCGCCCGCCCGCCCTCCGTCGCTCCTGGAACTAACCTTAAATGCCTCCTTTCACCTTCGCAGCAAGCAGCAGCAGGGCAGGCCACTCCTTCCTTCCGTGTCCCGCCCTCGCCTGACGTAACGTCCGCGAAGGCGGGGCACGGAAGGAAGGAGAGGTCTGCCCTGCTGCTGCTTGCTGCGAAGGTGAAAGGAGGCGTTTAAGGTTAGTTCCGGGAGCGATGGAGGGGGGGCCCGGCGACCTCGGAGGGGGGGGGGGCGGCCCAGGGGCGTCCTTGTCCGGCTCTCGGCGGCCCTGCTTTCAAACAAAAATTTGCTAGGTCTTACTTTCGGGGGAGGCCTTATATCTACTAATTCAGGAAAACCTCTACTAGGTCTTATTTTCGGGGGAACAGGGTAGGATGCACTTTACTTTTGGTGCTGTCATTTGAGGGTGCTTCACTGGTTGCACTGTGGTAAAGAAAGACGTTTCCTGTCCAGCTTAACCCAAAGGGAAATAAGACACTTAGACTGCCTGCTGGCCCGGGAAGAAAGAATGGGAAGGGGGGCGGTTTCTAATCTTGATTCTGACCCTATCATGCCTATATTGTTGGCCTTGGGGAGAACAGGTGACGCGAGAGAGAAGGCATCACATAGGAGATTTAAGGCTAATCGTAAGGCGTGTTACTTCTCCCCTTCTTTCCTGAGCTGAGCTCCACCCAGTGTATCTCTTAGGGTTTGCCCTCTCCTGGAATGGATCCTCATGTCTTGCTGCTGTATTGTCTGGGCTTGATATGGAGGAGGGAGATAGGATGAACAGCAAACTGTCTTTCCTTCCTATGAAATAAGTCTTGGGTATAAAGGCTGTCCCCTAGCAACTAGGATCAATGGCTGGTGAGGAACAGGAAAAAAATCAGACAAGGTTTCAACAATGAGTTAAGGTGTTATGGTTAAGCGGAGCTGATCCTTAGAACCAGTTCCTTCTTCCAATTACACTTCTTCCTCTTTCTAGAAGAGACAAGAAAGTCATAAGTACATAAGTGTTGCCATACTGGGAAAGACCAAAGGTCCATCAAGCCCAGCATCCTGTTTCCAACAGTGGCCAATCCAGGTCACAAATACCTGGCAGAAACCCAAACAATAGCAACATTCCATGTAGAACCCCAAGAGTAGCAAGATTCTAGAATTCTAAAGAATGACAAGATTCCATGCAGAATTTCAAAGTGTATAGCAACATTCCATTTAGAACCCTAAAGAGTAGCACGATTCCATTCATAATCCTAAGTACATAAGTACATAAGTATGGCCATACTGGGACAGACCAAAGGTCCATCAAGCCCAGCATCTTGTTTCCAACAGTGGCCAATCCAGGTCACAAATACCTGGCAGAAACCCAAACAATAGCAACATTCCATGTAGAACCCCAAGAGTAGCAAGATTCTAGAATTCTAAAGAATGACAAGATTCCATGCAGAATTTCAAAGTGTATAGCAACATTCCATTTAGAACCCTAAAGAGTAGCACGATTCCATTCATAATCCTAAGTACATAAGTACATAAGTATGGCCATACTGGGACAGACCAAAGGTCCATCAAGCCCAGCATCCTGTTTCCAACAGTGGCCAATCCAGGTCACAAATACCTGGCAAGATCCCCCAAAAAGTACAAAACGTTTTATGCTGCTTATCCCAGAAATAATATGATTTATAACTTGTCAGAAACACCCATATTTTGTACAGCATTCTTTTCATATATTCACTTCATAATAATAATCCTCTGTAGCAAAGATTCTCAAGCAGTATTACAGCCACTCTCATACAATGTTTTCATACTTTGGGGATCTTCAGATATTAATGCAGCTCACACCATGCAAACTCAATGTTCATTAAGAGAAAATGGTTGAGGTGCAAATTGTCATGGATTTTTTTTTTTTTTTAATTCTTTCTGCTTATTTTTGGAATTCTTTCAGCATTTTTCTTAAAAACTGAAAAACTACAACAGCACTTATCTTTTACATCGGCAGCAATTTTAACAGCAGGAGAACCTCCGCCAACATGGCCAGGTTTCGATAACTTCCTCAGGGAAGAGGTTCTCTACAAAAACATAAGATAAGCTGTTAACATAAAACTACTGTTTTATTAAAATTCTATTAACTTTGTATTTCAAATTACTATGTAAGCCGCATTGAGCCTGCATTATGTGGGAAAGCGCGGGGTACAAATGTAATAATAACAACTCTTCCACTGACATCACCAATGTAAGGGGGCTGATGCAAGCTGGAATCCTTCAGTATTCTTTACCTCCTGCAAATGATAGCTTGGGCTAGTGCAGTGCAACAAGGTTAGATAGGCCTGATCCCCCAGCTAGCAGTCCATGGCCTGCACCTAGAACTGGGTCCTTGAGTCTTTAAACCAAGGTCCTTAACCCAGTTCAGCCAGGTAAACTCAAAACTCACTCATTAGTGTGCTTAATTTCCTCTTCCCCCCCCCCCCCTCCTTTAACCCCTGCCATTCTGTAGCACCGTTTGGCTCCCTTCCTCCCATTTTCACCTCTGCCAGGTCCGTGCTAGTACACAAGGAGTGAAGAGGTACAGGACTGCAGCTCTTACGGCTTCCTATGCCAGTCCTGCTGCCTCTGATGTAAACTTCCAGGATCAACAGAGGAAGCAATAGCAGTACAGGGAGACCTGAAGTCCCAGCATGGACCCCACAGAGGTGGAAACGCAAGGAAGGGAGCCAAAAGGTGCTGTAAGGCAGCAGCAGGGCAATGAAATACAGGAAGGCAGAGGTCCAGTGGGCAGGAAAGGTTGCAGTTGGGGCTGGGGAGCCATGGAGGGGCATAATCGAATGGGGCGCCCAAGTTTTCCTGAGGGCAACCTCGCAGGACGTCCCCGCGAAGGGGCAGGAAAACCCCTATTATCGAAACAAGATGGGCGGCCATCTTTCATTTCGATAATACGGTCGAGGATGCCCAAATCTCCACATTTAGGTCGACCTTAGAGATGGTTGTCCCTAGAGATGGTCGTCCCTGATTTTTGGCGATAATGGAAACCGAGGACGCCCATCTCAGAAACGACCAAATCTAAGCCCTTTGGTCATGGGAGGAGCCAGGATTCGTAGTGCACTGGTCCCCCTGACATGCCAGGACACCAACCGGGCACCCTAGGGGGCACTGCAGTGGACTTCAGAAAAAGCTCCCAGGTGCATTGCTCCATTACCTTGTGTGCTGAGCCCCCCAAAACCCACTCCCCACAACTGTACACCACTACTATTGCCCTTAGGGATGAAGGGGGGCACCTAGATGTGGGTACAGTGGGTTTCTGGTGGGTTTTGGAGGGCTCACATTTACCACCACAAGTTTAACAGGTAGGGGGGATGGGCCTGGGTCCGCCTGCATGAAGTGCACTGCAGTACCCACTAAAACTGCTCTAGGGACCTGCATACTGCTGTCATGGAGCTGGGTATGATATTTGAGCCTGCATAGAAGCTGGAAAAAATATTTTTAGAGGTTTTTTTTAGGATGGGAGGGGGTTAGTGACCACTGGGGGAGTAGGGGGAGGTCATCCCTGATTCCCTCCGGTGGTCATCTGGTCATTTAGGGCATATTTTTGTGGCTTGGTTGTAAAAAAAAAAAAAAGGACCAAGTGAAGTCGGCCAAGTGTTCGTCAGGGACACTCTTCTTTTTTCCATTATCGGCCAAGGACTCCCATGTGTTAAGCACACCCCAGTCCCGCCTTCGCTATGCTTCCGACACGCCCCCGGGAACTTTGGTCGTCCCCATGACGGAAAGCAGTTGAGGGCGCCCAAAATCAGCTTTCGATTATGCCGATTTGGGTGACCCTGGGAGAAGGACGCCCATCTCCCGATTTGTGTCGAAAGATGGGCGCCCTTCTCTTTCGAAAATGAGCCCATTAGTCTCCCCAAGCCTCTTATACGGGGCAGCTGTGCTGTGGGACATCTAGTTGGACCCCTCACACTGGATAGTGGTCATAGTTGCCAGCCATACTGGCTTTGAAGCCCTTTGTGGAGACAGCCTAGTGTAGTACAAGTGGTTGGCTCTGGAGGTGTCCTGGTCCATCAGTCACCTACAGCACTTCTATTCTCAGCTGGTAGGGAAGGCAGTTAACGTTAATGCAAAAAAAAAAAGCTAGACAGTTGGCAAACCCTATCCACCTCAGACCTCATCACATTTCATAGGTCCCTTGTACATTGGGCCCAGACCCTAGAGAACATCTAAGATAAGATAAGATAAGTACATAAGCACCGCCACGCTGGGAAAAGACCAAAGGTCCATCAAGCCCAGCACTCTGTCTCCGACAGCGGCCAATCCAGGCCCCAAGAACCTGGCAAAAACCCAACATTTAATAATGATCAATGGACTTTTCCTTCAGGAATCTGTCCAGACCCCCCTTAAACTCAGCAAGGCCAGCCCTGCCCCAGTAGAGAATCCACAAACGTGGAGAACTCAACAAAATCCCACGGATAGTCACAATACAACAAAACAGTGGGTAAAAAACCAGGAGTTCCAGAGTGAAGATGAACCAAACTTTATTAATCAGTATAATCAGCTTTTTTCTTAGACTGCACAGCCCAGACGTTCATGCGAGTGATCCAGCTCACGTTTTAGAACAAAGGTCTTTTTTTAAGACCACTACAATACAGACTGTATTTTACAACATTGCTAATTCTGGATCATCGTTATCGTTCTCAACTCCAGTATTTAGACTCCTGATGTAGGCCCTTTGGCCGAAACACAACGTTGTGTCGAGTCAATATACTGATTAATAAAGTTTGGTTCATCTTCACTCTGGAACTCCTGCTTTTTTACCCACGCAGCCCTGCCCCAGTAACATCCTCATTTTATCATTCTGGGTGCAGCTTCATCATATAGATCCCTCTTCTTCTTCAGCTGGTATGACACTGTGTTTCTTTGATAACCATTTTTTACAACACTGGTTAGATTTGCTTTATTCAACATTATACGATTTTTTTGTTCTTTGATCTTATTTTTGTTTTCCGTTTCTTTGTTCACTAGAATCTTTTGGCACCTGCTCCCCTTGATCACTGTTTCTTTGATTGTAAATATTAATAACAAACCTGCTCTGTACTTACAATTTTAACATCTTTCCACAAGACCGAACATCTTTTGACAATTTTTCACGAGGATTAGGCTGTTGTGTTCTCTTTTGTTCAGCAAAGAAGAATAAAGATATTTTGAGCAGCTGCTTTATGTTGAAACTCTGTTTGATGTCTTTTAATTTCTTTTACCATCTCATCACGTTTCTTTTTCCTATTAGACGTGAAAGCAATTTTCCTCACTGCTTTATGGCAGTCCCGCAGGGTTAGAGGACTGGCATTGGGCTTTTATTGCATTGCATATATACCATCAGTTCTTTTCAAGTAAAACCTTGAAATTCTTTGCTATTCAGCAATGAACAATTCAGCCTGCACTTTTTCAGTTTATGCCACACTGTGATGGAGGTGGAAACCTAAACAGATGCTTACCCTAACAGAAAGTTAGGTCTACTGTGGATTAGAAAACAGTGCAGTCTCTTTCCAGAGGACCCTGCTAGCATTAGATATATGTCATCGTATTGGAAACTTTCAGGTTAGTATTTAAACACCACACCCGGCATCTGTTTAAAATGAGGGACTATGGCATTAAACAGTCCATGTCAATTCAGCTGCACAGTCTAGAGACAACATTGAGTATCTATGGACAGCACCACTATTTTTTATCTGCTCTCCGTATACCTCTGATCCTAACTATTTAATAAGTATTATTTTATTTATTTAGATTTTGCTCCCACCTTTTTCAGTAGTAGCTCAAGGTGAGTTACATTCAGGTACTCTGGATATTTCTCTGTCCCAGGAGGGCTCACAATCTAAGTTTGTACCTGAGGCAATGGAGGGTTAAGTGATTTACCCACGATCACAAGGAGCAGTAGTGGGATTTGAACCGGCCACCTCTGGATTACAAGACCGGTGCTCTAACCACTAGGCCACTCCTCCACTATAGCAACATTTCATGTAGAATCTCAAATAGTAGCACCAAAATCTCAAATAATAGCAACAGAATCTCAAATAGTAGCAACATTTCATGTAGAATCTCAAATAGTAGCAACAGAATCTCACATAATTTATTTAGATTTTGCTCACACCTTTTTCAGTAGTAGCTCAAGGTGAGTTACATTCAGGTACTCTGGATATTTCTCTGTCCCAGGAGGGCTCACAATCTAAGTTTGTAGCTGAGGCAATGGAGGGTTAAGTGACTTGCCCAAGATCACAAGGAGCAGCAGTGGGATTTGAACCAGCCACCTCTGGATTACAAGACCGGTGCTCTAACCACTAGGCCTCTCCTCCACTATAGTAATGTTCCATGTAGAATCTCAAATAGTAGCAACGTTCGATGTTCCACTGCACTAACCACTATGCTACTCCTCCACAAGCAACATTCCATCTAGAATCTCAAATAGTAGCAACAGAATCTCAAATTTATTTAGATTTTGCTCCCACCTTTTTCACTAGTAGCTCAAGGTGAGTTACATTCAGGTACTCTGGATATTTCTCTGTCTCAGGAGGGCTCACAATCTAAGTTTGTACCTGAGGCAATGGAGGGTTAAGTGACTTGCCAAGATCACAAGGAGCAGTAGTGGGATTTGAACTGGCCACCTCTGGATTGCAAGACCGGTGCTCTAGCCACTAGGCCACTTCTCTACCTGCACAGCTGGGAGAAATGTTCTTGCAGTGACCCAGCCCTATTTGGATAGCGCCGGAGCAGTCGAGAAACTTTTTTCTGGTATGATCCAGATGGGGATGCTGAAAATTCATGGATAAGGGGGTTTATATGTTTAGTGGTTGCCGCTAAACACAAACACCTTTGAATATTGATCCCATTGCTTATACCATTTAATACCAATTATACATGTTGTTACAATGCCTTCACGTACAATATAAACTGTACGCTGATGATATTCAGTTTGTATTACCCATTGAAGTTTCTTTTGAAGATTCTTTCTCCAAATTA
This sequence comes from Microcaecilia unicolor, assembly GCF_901765095.1. Classification (NCBI taxonomy): domain Eukaryota; kingdom Metazoa; phylum Chordata; class Amphibia; order Gymnophiona; family Siphonopidae; genus Microcaecilia; species Microcaecilia unicolor. Next base: position 532,055,142 of record NC_044033.1, on the reverse strand, counting down.
AGATTTTTTTTTTTTTTTGCGAAGATTGCTCAATGGATGGAAGGTAACCGTTTAAATTAACTCCATCTCGGTTGGAGCATGTATTAAATAGACAAGGTCGTATGTTAAACCTAGGAGCCCTAGGGCTGGGATATGATATGGGTGGTGCTTTCGCCTATGCCCAGTTAAAACACTATGTGGACTCATTGGGGATGGAGGCTTTGGGCGCTGGACACTGTCGCCTATTGAGACAGTTTTTTCACTCGGTACAAAGTGAACGTTTATCTATTTCTGGGTTGAATAAGGCATTGGGGACACTGTTGGCGCCCAGGGATCGGGAGAACATTCGTCAGAGATGGGCAGGAGACTTGGAAAGACCACATCTTTCTTTAGATTTCAATGTTCTGACGGCCAGGATACGGAGCTTAACGGGGAATGCAGGGCTTAGAGAGTGCCAATATCGCATTCTTCATCGGGCCTATCTGACGAAGGCTCAGGTATTCAAGATGGGAGGAGTTTCTACACCCTTATGTGGGAAGTGTGGGAGGGCCCCGGGATCTTTCTTTCACTGTTTATGGAGCTGCTATAAAGTGAGACACTTTTGGGATACTATTGCCCAATATTTGGCGGATCTTTTGGACTTGAGAATCATGTGCTCTCCGATGGGAGTCTTGTTAGATAAATATGAAGCTTTTCTGTTGCAGAGGGGATCAGCCCGTCAAATGGTTCGGAAGGCCGCCTTGATTGGTAAAAGACTAATAATGAGTCAGTGGATGGCGGAGACCCCCCCGGACTTCTGGCACTGGCGCAACAAGTTACACGAATTTGTATTGTTTGAGAGGAGAGGGGTGGGAAGCTCCCCTGGGAGGTTGAAGCGATTTTTGGATGTTTGGGGGCCATATATTCATACTCTGTCTCCCAAAGGACGCAGTTTAATGGTGAACTCACTTTAGATGTATCTTGAAATTGGATCATCCTTTGTGGTAATACGTTAAAAGCTAGATATCTCTCAACAAGGGGTGGGAGGTAGAGGGAGGGGGGAGGAAGGGATTTTCTTAGTTGTTTCACTATGCCACAAACTTTTTGGTAATAGTATGCTCCTCATAAAGGTTTTAAAAGTGGTGGAGTTTGATGTGCGATGGGGGGAACATATGTGTTTTGAATATATTGTTTTGGAATGTGGATACGGGAGAAGGGAAGGCTGTGCTAACACACCATGAAAGTTGTTATTTGTGTATTGGACATGGTGGAAACCGTTGATAAAGCATGGCTAGGGGGGGAAGGGGGGGATAGAAATGTTGAAAAATATGATGACTGTAAGTAATGGGGTAGATCCCCTGTCCTGTTATGATTTTGAGTTTGTAATGTTATAACACCATTAAGATGCTGAGTTGGAGTTGTATTTCATCAAGTCATCAATAAAAACCGTTGAAACATAAATTAACTCCATCTCAAAAACGCAAATACTTCTATTATCTGAATTAAACAGTCCCAAAACATTTAGTATAAATTCTATTGAAGTTCCAATATTGGATGAAATTAGAAATGTAGTTGTCCAATTTATACCACATTATCTATGAAAAAACAAGTGCAGAATGTGATTTCAAATTTTTTTTACAAAGTTAAGATTGTGAGATGCATTAGACATTTAGTCACATCAGATAACTTTCGGAAAATAGTACAATCAATAGTTTCCCCTCTTCTAGACTACTGTAACAGCCTACTAATAGGAATTATAGGTACTTCTCTGATATATCTTCAGATTGCCCAAAATTCTATAGCAAGAGTAATCAGAGGAGGATCACGTAACTCCTATCTTAAAATCCCTGCCTCACTTTGGTGTTCAGTGTGTTTCCTGCCTCTGTCCTGTTTATAAGGAAGCGGTGGACTTTCATTCAGGGCCTTTGCAATGCCAAAGGTCTCCAGGTTAGTCCGTGTGCAGTGTAGCACTTCTGCCTTGCTCTAGTCTGTGTGCCTGTGGGCACTTCTGTCTTGATTTCTTGTTGCCTTGTTCATAGTCTGTGTGCCTGTGGGCACTTCTGTCTTGATTTCTTGTTGCCTTGTTCATAGTCTGTGTGCCTGTGGGCACTTCTGTCTTGATTTCTTGTTGCCTTGTTCATAGTCTGTGTACCTGTGGGCACTTCTGTCTTGATTTCTTGTTGCCTTGTTCATAGTCTGTGTGCCTGTGGGAACTTCTGTCTTGATTTCTTGTTGCCTTGTTCATAGTCTGTGTGCCTGTGGGCACTTCTGTCTTGATTTCTTGTTTAGGGTGCCTATGTGCACTTCTGCTTCTGTTCTTCTCTGTTTGTCAGCTTTGTGTCCTGCCTAGTCTGCCTTGCTTGCTCTAGTCCCCTCTACCTTTGTCTGTGTGGGTCAGCTTTGTGCCTGCCCTGTTTGTCTTTAGCTTCAGTTCCCATCCTGCTTGTGTCCCTCCTCGCCTCCTTCCTGTACACATTAATTGATTTGCTTCCTTTATTTTTTGTCTATTAGATTGTAAGCTCTTTGAGCAGGGACTTTCTTCTATGTTTGTGCAGCGCTGCGTACGCCTTGTAGCGCTATAGAAATGCTAAATAGTAGTAGTAGTAGTAGTCTGCCCTGCAAGCCTTCAGCTTTACTTCTGACTCTGCTTGTGTCTGCCCAGTTTGAGAATCCTGAATCCTGTTTGTTTGAGAATCCTGAATCCTGTTCCAGCCAAGCTTGTGTGAGAATCCTGAATCCTACTTGAACATCCTGAATCCTGTTTCCAGCCAAGCCTGTTTGAGAATCCTGAATCCTGCTTGAGCATCCTGAATCCGGTTCCGCCAAGCCTGTTTGAGAATCCTGAATCCTGCTTGAGTATCCTGAATCCTGTTGTTCCAGCATTATCTGCCTACAGCTTCAGCTCCAGTCCTGTCTGTTCCAGCACTGCCTGCCAAGCCAAGTCCGTTCCAGCATCTGGTTCCTGCCTAGCCAAGTCCGTTTTAGCAGCCAGTTCCAGCCATGCCAAGTCCGTTCCAGAATCCAGTTCCAGCCAAACCAAGTCCATTCTAGAATCCAGCTCCATCCTTGCTTGTTAGTCCAGTCCTGGTTGGGGGGTTTGCCTCCTGCTGCCGCTCGACGACAGTAGGCCAAGGGCTCACGTTGTTCCAGAGTCTGTGACTGTTGTTTTGAGCCTGAGCCTGAGACCGTGACAAGGGACTAATGATATGTTCTTATTCTCATATTTCTGTGCATGTTTGTATTAGTTATCACTATGTTTGTTTTTGCATTTGTTATTAACCATTTTTGTTACGTTGGATTGTATTATGTATGCATTTTATGTTTCCCACTTAAATAAAGTTTTATTATTATTTTATTATTATTAGGGTGGCTCTTTATGTTTTTGCTTAAATGATATTGAAATCTTCTCTCGGCCTAAACACTGAAGATAGTTTATCTGTAATCATTTTTCAATTTTCCTGGCAAAACTAATCGAGCCTGTTAACAGATATGATCTCTTGTCCAGCTGATTCTGTTCCATGTGATGAAATCTCCCCTCCTCATCTGAAAATGTGATAGTTTTCTGCCTTTGTAGCCCTGCCTTCCCCAGAAGAAATACGGAGGGAGGTCTCATAAGAACACAAGAATAGCCATACTGGGTTGAACTAGAAAAAGTTTCAGAATTCACCTGTTTAGGAAGTCTGGTAACAGAAACATAGTAACATAGTAGATGACGGCAGAAAAAGACCTGCACGGTCCATCCAGTCTGCCCAAGAAATGTGCAACTTTTTTGTGTATACCTTACCTTGATTTGTACCTGTCTTTTTCAGGGCACAGACTGTACAAGTCTGCCCAGCACTATCCCCGCCTCCCACCATTGGCTCTGGCACAGACCGTATAAGTCTGCCCAGCACTATCCCTGCCTCCCAACCACCAGCCCCGCCTCCCACTACCGGCTCTGTTATCCAATCTCGGCTAAGCTCCTGAGGATCCATTTCTTCTGAACAGGATTCCTTTATGTTTATCCCACGCATGTTTGAATTCCGTTACCGTTTTCATCTCCACCACCTCCCGCGGGAGGGCATTCCAAGCATCCACCACTCTCTCCGTGAAGAAATACTTCCTGACATTACTCCTGAGTCTGCCCCCCTTCAATCTCATTTCATGTCCTCTCGTTCTACCGCCTTCGTATCTCCGAAAAAGGTTTGTTTGCGGATTAATACCTTTCAAATATTTGAACGTCTGTATCATATCACCCCTGTTTCTCCTTTCCTCCAGAGTATACATGTTTAGTTCAGCAAGTCTCTCCTCATACGTCTTGTAACGCAAATCCCATACCATTCTCGTAGCATTTCTTTGCACCGCTTTGATTCTTTTTACATCCTTCGCAAGATCCGGCCTCCAAAACTGAACACAATACTCCAGATGGGGCCTCACCAACGACCATTGAATTGAACTAGAATTGGTAAAGAAACATCAGCCATGAACAGATTGGGTAAGATCTGGAACGATAATAAGCTATGTACTCAAAAGAAGATGCATGGGTATGATAATACTATGATACTCATTCTACTATACAGCATATTTCTCGAGTGATTTCATTGTACTAGTGGTCAAGCAGCAAAATGCTGAGAATCACAGTAACATAGTAAATGTCGGTAGATAAAGACCTAACAGGTCCATCCAGTCTGCCCAATAAGATGCCCAGAGATGAATCTGGCACTCTTCACAGGTTCCACTTCTTTCTGCTTAATCTCTGTCTCTTCCTACCAGTTCTGGGGCACAGACCATAGACGTCTGTCTAGCACCTGGTCCTGCTTCCCAAGTACTGGAGTTGCTGTCGAAGCCCACTCCAGCCCTGATTCTGATCTGTTTTTACCATGTTGCATATATTTCATCTAGAATGCTTAAATCCTCAGCTAGCAAATGTCCATGTTTCCGACACTTAGAGAAGGACTGGCGAGACTGCGGCATTAGAAACTCTCACATTGGTATTTAATATGTTTCTTTCACGGGCACCATTTTGGATTAAAGAAGGCAGCTTGGGCACCACCAGTCCTGGCTGCAATATGAGATCCTTCACGTGGTCTATTGACTTGCCACTTTTGAATAGTCTGATGTCATGCATTTGATTCCCTTTGCATTGATCTATAGCCCTAGTTTTCCTGCTCTTTAGCAGCTCTTGTGCCTTCGATTCTCATTTTACATGAAAGCAATATCATTGGCAAATATCGGACCATCTGCACCCGTACCACAGGGGTTGGTCCTTGGGCTGTCTGGTAAGGTTTGTCTTTTTGCGGATGATACCAAACTCTGTATATACGGTGACACCCCAGAGGGTGTGGATAGCATGAGGAAAAATCTGGCAAAGCTTGAAGAATGGTCCAAAAATTGGAAACTAAGATTTAATGCTAAGAAATGCAGGGTCATGCACTTGGGTCACAAAAACCAGAGGGAATGGTACAGTATGAGGGGTGAAGAGCTTCTGTGTACGAAAGAAAAGCAGGACTTGGGGGTGATTGTGTCTGATGACCTTAAGGTGATCAAACAGGTAGAAAAGGCAACACTCAAAGACAGAAGGATGCTCGGGAGCATAAGGAGAGGGATGACCAGCAGGAAAGCAAAGGTGATAGTGCACTTGTACAAGTCTCTAGTGAGGCCCCATTTAGAATACTGTTTGCAATTCTGGAGACCGCAATTACGGAAAAATATAAACAGGATGGAATCGGTCCAGAGGGCGGCTGCAAAATTGGTCAGCGATCTTGGTCATAAAACATACAAGGACCTCAACAAGTATACGCTGGAAGAGAGGCAGGAGATATGACAGAGACGTTTAAATACCTCAGTGGTGTTAATGTACAGGAGATGAGCCTTTTTCAAATGAAGGGAACCTCTAGATTGAGACGGCTTAAGATGAAGTTAAGAGGAAATAGGCTAGACGAATCTGAGGAAATACTCGTTCACGGAAAGGGTGGTTGATGCATGGAATGGCCTCCCGGTGGAGGTTGTGGAGACAAAGACTGTGTCAGAGTTTAACAAGGCATGGGACAGACACATGGGATCTCTTAGGAAAAGAAGGAGTTAGTGGTTATTGAGGATGGGCAGACTAGATGGGCCATATGGCCCTTATCTGCCGTCATGTTTCTATGTTCCACACGCACATGCCCAGCCAAGCTTTGCTTCATAACCCAATCAATGATACACTGAATATCAGTGGTGAGAACACACATCCTTGTCTTACACTTCTTTGGACAATGTTTCGCCATACACCTTTACTCTGCAGGGTGTACCATCACAGAAGGCAAAAATAATTGACTAATTTCTATGGGAGTTCTGTCACCTGAAGTGCTTTCCAACTAGATTCCCTCAGGAAGTCTATTCCAGGCATAAGGTGCAAGCAAGATGGAAGGAACAGATTCTGGAGTAGGCAGTGGAGGAGATGATGAGGGGTGTAGGGAGAGATGCTGAAGAGCTGCAGAATGAATTCACTTTTGTAGGTCAGAAAGAGAAGTTTGTGGAAATGAATAGGGAACCAATCAAGTGATCTAAGAAGAGAGGTTATGTGTGTGACATAAGATTTTGAAAAGATGAAAGGGAAAAGTAATGGTTCAGTGGGAGACCTGTGAGGAGATGAGTGTTGGCAAGGGTTTGGGTTATGTGTGCAATTCTGGAGACCACACCTACGGAAAGATATAAACAGGATGGATTCGGTCCAGAGGGTGGCTACAAAATTTGTAAGCGGTCTTAGACATAAAACATATAGGGACAGGCTTATGAACCTCAACATGTATATGCTGGAAGAGAAGAGGGGGAGAAGAGATATGATAGAGACGTTTAAATATCTTAGGGGCATTAATGTATTTATTTATTTTTCCCACTCATGGCAGGCTCAATGCAGCTTACATGGGGCAATAGAGGGTTAAGTGACTTGCCCAGAGTCACAAGGAGCTGCCTGTGCCTGAAGTGGGAATCAAACTCAGTTCCCCAGGACCAAAGTCCACCACCCTAACCACTAGGCCACTCCTCCACAGAAAGTGATCCTTTTTCAAATGAAGGAAATCTCTGGAATGAGGGGGCAAGTTAAGAGGGAATAGCATAGGAGGAATCTATTCATTCACAGAAAGGGTGGTGGAAATGTGGACTGGCCTCCCAGTGGAGGTGATGGAGACAAGGATTGTGTCAGAATTTAGGAAAACGTGGAATCCCTTAGGAAAAGGAAGAGTTAGTGGTTACAGAGGATGGGTAGACTGGATGGGCCATTTGGCCTTATCTGCCGTCATGTTTCTGTGTTTCTAGAATGGAATTCTGCAAGCATAAGTGGGAGACCTGCCTATGTCCCACCCATGCTCTGCCCCCATTCAGACTTGCACTGTTTTCAGAATTTTTCCCTGCAGGTCATTGTTCTGAATATTTCTGCTTATAACATGCATGTAAATATGAGCACCTAGGTTATGCAGTTCAGGGCCGCCAAGAGACTAGGCTGGGCCCAGGGCAAGGCCGCCCCGCCGCCGCTTCGGCCCCCCCCCCCCCCCCCCCCCCCCCCCCCGTCGCTCTCCCTGCCGCTGCAGTCTGCGGTCTCACCTGCCTGCCTCCACGGCTCCGGGCTCCCTGCATTCAAGGCAGCAGTCGCAGATCGCCTCCCTTCGGGCCTTCCCTCCCTGTGTCCCGCCCTCACCTGATGTAAGTTCTGGTTTCCAGGAGGGCGGGACACAGGGAGGGAAGGCCCGAAGGGAGGCGATCTGTGACTGCCGCTTCGAATGCAGGGGGCCCGGAGCCGAGGAGGCAGGCAGGTGAGACCGGGAACTGCAGTGCCGGCGGCCTGACCCCGGCGCCGGGCCCCCCTTGGATGCCCGGGCCCCTGTCACTCATTCCCTCTCCCTTATTTAGGCTCCTGTTTCCCTTTTTACCTTCCCTATATCCACCTTTTTCACTGTCCTCTTCCTTTGTCCTTCACCCTCTTCATAGCCCTCCTATTTTATTTCTTTCATCATCCTTGGCCCCAGTCTCTTCTCCCATACCTCCTTCTCAACTTCTTCAGCATATGTCCACCTGCCTCCTTCAATATTTATTTACTCTATCTTTTCTCCACCTGCCCCTTTTCCCTGCTTCTCCCTCTCTCCCGCATAGTGTCTGTCCTCTTCCTTATCCCAGCCCCTGCATCAGCCCTTAACCTCCATTTCCCATCTGTCCCTTGCCTGACCCTAGCCCCCTCTCTCAGGCCTAGCATTAGATCCATTGTCCCATCTCATCCCCATCCCCAGTCTCATAGCTCAACCCTCCCTGCCCTAAACTTAGCATCAAATGGCATCTGCCCTCAGCATCAGACCATTGCTATCCCCAGCCTTGCACAAGCCCTCAGCTTCCTTCTACTAGCCCCTAATCAGGGCCATTTTCAAGCCTCAGTCCTCTTCTTCCACCCACCCCCGTTTTCAAATAAAACATGAAAAAGAAAATAAGATGATACCTTGTTTATGTCCAATAAAAAAAGGTATCATCTTATTTTCCTTTTTCATGTTTTATTTTGTTTGATTTCTATTGATTACCTAAAATAATGTGAATAGCCATTGCACATCAGCAACACGGTTTCTCTTTACTTCTGTCCTATCCCAATTCAGGGCCGCCGAGAGGGAGGGGGGAAAAGGGGGCAAAAAACCCCGGGCCCGGGCCTCCAATGGGGGCCCGGCGCCGGGGTCAGGCTGCTGGTGCTGCAGTCCCCGCGGTCTCACCTGCCTGCCTCCACGGCTCCTGGACCCCTTCAGTCAAAGCGGCAGTCACTTCTGGCCTTCCCTCTCTGTGTCCCGCCCTCGCGGAAACCGGAAGTTACATCAGACGACACGATCTGCGACTGCCGCTTTGAATGAAGGGGGCCCGGAGCCGTGGAGGCAGGCAGGTGAGACCGTGGGCTGCAGCGGCGGAGGGAGCGGCAGGGGGAGTGACGGGGCAGCAGCGGCGGTGGCAGAGGTGGGGCAACGGGGGGGGGGGAGGCGGAGCGGCCTTGCCCTGGGCCCGGCCTAGTCTCTCGGCGGCCCTGTCCCGATTCAGGATTCCCCTCTGAATACCCACTGAATGTCCTGCCAGAAGCCAGGCTCTACTGGTCCTGCCTCGGGTATCTTTTCCCCCAGGCACTTCTTTTCATTTGCAAGTTGGGAACTTCTTCCCACAGGTCTCCTCTGCCCCTATGGCAAGGATTTCATTCACTGGATATTGCCCAAGTCCTCCCTTCAGTGTCCAGCACTTTCCCCTCGCTGCTTGGGTCTCAGCAGGGGTGGACAACCAAAGACCACAATTTCACAGCAATTCCTGGCCCCTGTCCCTTAGGACTAGCCTTCCCAAGTCCACTCCCAACCCTTGTTTTCTTAATGAGCTCCCTGAAAATTCTCCCTCCCACTGCCCTAGAGCAAGGGCGTTTTCGGGGGGGGGGGGGGGGCTCACGTGCAAGATATAAAGAGATCAGAGATGCACACTTCTCAAAACTGAGAGAAAATTGAAGAATGAGCAGGGAAAACTGTTTATAATTCTAGGGAAAAGGAGAAATAGAAACAGAAATGCATTTCCTCCTGTTGTACTGAGCAAAATATAAAAAGATCAGAGATGCACATTTCCAAAAATAGAGAGAAAAGCAGAGAATAAGCAGGTAAAACTCTGTATAATCCTGGGAAAAGGAGAAATGAAGACAAAAACAAATACATTTCCACCTAAGGAGATCAGAGACGCACATTTCCCAAAACTACCAGAGGAAATCAAAGAATGAGAAAGGAAAACTGGGTATAATGGAAAGAGGAAAACTAGAAACAGAAATGCATTTCCCCCTGCACTACGCAAAGTCAAAGAGATCAGAGACCCACATTTCCTAGAACTAAGAGAGAAAATCAAATAATAAGCAGGGAAGACTGTGTATAATCCTGAGGAGAAAGAGAAAAAGAAATGCATTTCCTCCTGGACTGTGCAGTCAAAGAGATCAGAGATGCACGTTTGCCAGAACTAAGAATGAAAATCAGAGAATGAGCAGGAAAATCTCTGTAAAATCCTTGGAGAGAGAGAGACGAAAGAGCAGCTTTAGAAGCCAAATATGTTCCATCCTGCCACCAGGCAAGAAATGTGAGCTGACCAGAGCCAACATTCGCCAGTATCAGCCACCCTAATTCTTTCTTTCATTACTTAGTATCTCATTTGGCAGCCTATGTACAAATTGTCAGTGCAATAAAGTTGCTTGAATTAAAGGGGGAGGAGAAGGGGGCTGCTGTTCCTTTCACTCATCCCCTTTGCCAGCATCACCACCCTAGAACAGCAACGCAGACAGTGGGAGACGTGCCTGCTCCTCCTCAGCCCTTCTTGTCTGCAAAAGCAGGGCAGGGGCCTGGGGAACCCACCCAGGACCAATAATAGCTCTGCAGCTCCAGGAGAAGAAAGAGATGGCACATACATCACATGTCATCTGAATCCTTGGAAGGAGAGAGGATCATACACAGCCGGCTTCCAGCATCCCTAGGAGGAGAGACTAGAGGGGGACCAGGGGAATGGATTAGGCTTCCAGCATCCCCAGGAGGAGAGATGAGACACCTTAAATGCCAGCTTCCTTCATCCCTAGGAGAGAGGGAGACACCTTGAACATCATTAGATTATCCCCAGGAAGAAAGAGGGATTATAGACAAGCCTACTTCCAGCCTCTCTGGAAAGAGATAAGGAGACAGCACAGGATTATACGTTGCCTGCTTCCAGCATCCCTAGGAGACAGGGAGACACCTCAAACACTACAGGATTATATCCAGCATCGCAGAGAGTAGAGGAGACCCACACATACACCATGGGATTATCGGCAACCTGCCTCCAGCATCCCTAGGAAGAGAGAGGGCAATACTCATGCATCACAGGATTATATGCAGCCAAGCAGAGATACCTCTAATGCCACAAGATTACACAAAGCCTGCCTCTAGTATCAGAAGGGAGAGAGGAGGAGACGCAGCCAGCATGGGATTATACTCAAGCAGCCTTCAGCGTTCTTAGGAAAAGTGAAGGGACGCTCCATATATACCATGGCTTTGTATCCAGCCTTCCTCCACGATCCCTAGGGACAGAGAGAGAGAGACCTCATACCTCACCAAATTCTATCCCGCCTGCTTCCAGTGGGGACATGTGACAGGAGCAGCACTTGGAGCGCAGGTAAATCGCCAGGTAACAGAATTCAGAAATTTTAGACCAACTGCACTGTATTTTTACATTTCCAAGGCTCAGCCAGGAAGCCTGCATGAAATTTTGAAATGACAATGGCAGAATTTTCCAAAAGTACTTTCTGGTGCGCCTACCTGTAGGGGAAGTGGACGTGGCTTGGCCAGGGCCATGATTTGGTTCCTAGGGGGAGAGAACTGCCCACATTCATTAGTGTTTGTATTAGACGCAGGACAGAGTCTTTTAGTGAGGTTTAAGGGGTACAGGTGGGCCTGCTTGGCTCGGTGACCTCAGTTTAGTAAGAGGTGTGTGTGTGTATATCAGGAGATGTTGCGTATGTACGTGTAAATGTGTGTGTTTGTGGGTATAACAGCACCATTACAGTATATATGTACAGTGTCTTGCATAAGTCTTCACACCCTTGTGTGTTTTTTCACAAAAAAGTACAGTTCAAAATGCATTAAAGTAGGACTTTGTTTCCCTGATAAATGCAGCTGTCAACGCAAAAGAACAATGAGGAATATTCAGAATGTTTTTTATTACGTGTTCTTTCTTATGAATGTTACTTTTGTAACCCGTTCTGGGCATTGTCAGGAGGAAGGGCTAAAAAAACCTGAGTAAATAAAGAAAATCTTCGGACCCCTTGTTTCAATATCTGTTGCAATCCTAATTGTCATCAGTGTTTAGGGAGATCTAGAGCGTATTCCCATTCTTCAATTGGACAGTAGTCTTCAAGTCTCCCCACCAATTTTCTAGTGGATTCAGGACTGGGCTGTTACTGGGCCACTCGAGGTCACTCCACTGTTGCTTTTGCCTTGTCCTGCTGAAAGGTGAAACTTCTCCCCACTCCCAGCTCCTTGGCATATTGTAACAGGATTCCCTCCAGGATCTGCCAGTAAATCATCCATCTTTCCCTCATTCTTCATAGGTCTCCCTGTCCCAGCTGCTTCTGCTGTTGGCAGGGGGGCCCTGCTGGGCTTGCTTTATACCAGATACGTCCGTCTGTCGCTTTGCATTGGTTTCATCAGATCACAAATCTTTCTCCCACATACTTACAGCCTCCCATAAATGTTTCTTTGCAAGCACTGTCTACAGAAATGCCATGTCGGTGAAGTAATATTGAAACTGAATTGTCAGCAATTTCTCTAGTCCCAACCACAAATCTCTCTGTAGTTCTTCTCGTATTCTCAGGCATCACAATCACCTTCCTCACAGGTCCTTGGTACTGTCCTTAACCTACAGCTACTAACTTTGCATAGATGGCCTGACTGATGGCGCCAAACTATTTCTACTGTACAGTGATTGATCTGATCTTGCTCCAAGGGACAGCCAAATATTGAGGCCCGACAGTCAGCCTGCGGTGGTAAGCAGCTAGCTTCCAGCCACAGGCTAACCCAACCTTGGAAATTCAGTGCCGTGGTCATCAGCGGCTCCTGATAGTGAATATCCTGAAAGTTAAGCAGCCACTGGCCAATTCTGAGACTGGGACTCAGCTGTTTTTGGGGGTTGAGTTTCTGAGTTCCCTTGCTTCCTTTTGTCACTCCCAACCTCTAGTTTAAATGTCTAGACACACATCTGTCCTAACTTTATGTGGTTACTTAGCCAGTGAGCCAACTCAATATCCCCGCTAACTGGCTAAGTTGCCATGCCACCCTAGCTCTACCCCTGACCCACCCTAACTCCACCCCTGACCCACCCTAGCTCCACCCCTGACCCACCCTAGCCCCACCCCTGGCCCACCCTAATTCCACCCCTGGCCCAACCTAATCCCAACCAGTTAGGGGATGGCTGGTTAGCTCTGATATATACTGGCACTAATCAGTTAAGTGCCACTGAATATTGGCGGCCGGCTAGCTCAGCGGAATTTAACCAGGCAGGAGCCTCTGCTACCCAGCTAAACTCTTTTTAATATCAGCCCCAATGAAATATTCTTGTAGCCTCTTCTAATCTGTCCATTTGATTAATTTTATCCCAGAGTTTTTATGGCAGCTCCATATTGGGCATATTTAGACCTTTTCTTCAAAAGTACTTCATTCAAGAAAAAAACTTGATTCTTCATCTAGAGCAGGGGTTCTCAATCCATTCCTCGAGACACACCAAGCCAGTCTCAGTTTCAAGATAACCACAATGAATATGCATGAGAGAGATTTGCATACATAGAAACAGAGAAAAATGTAGGCAGATAAAGACCATATGGCCTATCCAGTCTGTCCACCCAAGCCATCTACTCTCCTTATCACTCCCTTAGAGATCCTCTGTACTTGTCCCAAGCTCTCTTGAATTCAGATACTGTTTTCGTCTCCACCACTTCCACCGGGAGGCCGTTCCACGAATTCACCACAGTTTCCATGAAGTATTTCCTCAGGTTACTTCTGAGTCTGGCCCCTTTCACCTTCATCCTATGCCCCCTCGTTCCAGAGCTTCCTCTCAATTGAAAGAGACAACGCCTCTTGTGCGTTTATGCCGCATTGGTATTTAATGTCTCTATCATATCTCCTCTCTTCCACCTTTCCTCAAAACAGTACGTATTGAGATCTTTAAGTCTGTCCCCATACGCTTTATGATGAAGACCACTGACCATTTTAGTAGCCGCCTTCTGGACCAACTCCATCCTGTTTCTCTCTTTTTGAAGGTACGGTCTCCAGAATTGTACACAGTATTCTAAATGAGGTCTTGCCAGAGTCTTATACAGGGACATCATCACCTCCTTTTCCCTACTGGTCATTCCTGTACCTATGCACCCAAGCATACTTCTAGCTTTCGTCACCTTTTCTACCTGTTTGGCCACCTTAAGATCATCACATATGGTCACACCCAAGCCTCGCTCCACTTTTGTGCACAAAAGTTCTTCACCCCATAAACTCTTCCATCACAGCCTCAAGATCTAAAGCCTTACTTCCCATACTTGGGGCATTAATTAGTATATACAATGGAAGCAGTGCATGCAAATTTATCTCATGCATCCTTGTATCCTGAAAAGCCAACTGGCTGGGTGTGTCCCGATGAGAATCCCGGATATAGAGTATTCCAATCAGCTCTGCTACTAAGACTGGACACATTTGGGCTCTTTAACTTACTGTAGGCCAGAGTGGACAACCTTGGTCCTTGAGGGCTGTAATCCAGTTGAGCTTTCAGGATTACCCCCAATGAATAAGCCTCCATTGTATGCAAATAGATCTCATGCATATTCATTGGGGCAATCTTGAAAACCTGTCTGGGTTGCAGCCCTCACGGACTGAGGTTGCCCACCCCTGCTCTAGGCCCCGTCAAGGCACGTTTTGGAACTGGAGCTAATTTGGTTTTGCTGTGACAAAGTGTGTGAAGACTTATGCAGGCTAGACATTTTGGATATTCCTATAATTGGTTTTTTTTCATGTTGAGTGTGTACAGTGGACTCTGTGCACTTTAATGCATGTTTTAGATAATAGAACGTGAAAAATGTAGAAGTGTGTGAAGATTTTTACATGACTGTAAGAGTTTGTTTGTGTGAGCATGAAGACAGGCTATCTATATGTTCATCGTCCTCTCTTCCTGCTGCTCTCAGACCTGGGTGGGGCACACTTACTGTCTCTGCCAGTAAATCCACAGAGGAGCTGTCGTGGGGGGGGGGGGGGGGGGGGGGGGGCAATGAGGAGGCCCAGCTGCATGTTAAGGATGAGACTGAAATATTCTGACACTATTGGATTTATTTTCTACATTTCTTTACTCATGAAAGGCTGTGTTTGGGAATTGGGATGGCCGTTGTCATTCTTCAGTGATCTCATGCTGGCTCCTATATACAAAAGCTCCTATGGGACCACTGAAGACCTAAACACAGTTCTTAGGCCCTGAGAATGGACCCTGAAGGATCATGTGGTCACAGTACCGGAAAGAGAGTGCCTTGGGGCTCCTTCCATGTGACTCACTCCTCGACCTCTGCTGTGCATCATTTGGTATTGCTCATATACATTCTACTAATAATAATCATTTCTATAGCGCTACTATACATACGCAGCGCTGTACACTTGAACATGGAGAGACAGTCCCTGCTCGACAGAGCTTACAATCTAATTAGGACAGACAAACAGGACAAATAAGGGATAAGAACAAAGTGATTCAAGATTCTGTGCAGAATCCCAAAGAGTAGCAAGATTCCAGAATCCCAAAGAGTACTACTATTACTTATCACTTCTATAGTTCTACTAGACGTATGCAGTGCTGTACACTTGAACATGAAGAGACAGTCCCTGCTGGACAGAGCTTACAATCTAATTAGGACAGACAAACAGGACAAATAAGGGAAAAGGACAAAGAGTAGCAAGATTCCGGAATCCCAAAAAGAGTAGCAAGATTCTGGAATCCCAAAGAATAGCAAGATTCCGGAATCCCAAGGAGTAGCAAGATTCTGTGCAGAATCCCAAAGAGTAGCAAGATTCTGGAATCCCAAAGACTACTACTACTACTACTTATCATTTCTAAAGCGCTACTAGATGTACGCAGTGCTGTACACTTGAACATGAAGAGACAGTCCCTGCTTGACAGAGCTTACAATCTAATTAGGACAGACAAACAGGACAAATAAGGGAAAAGGACAAAGAGTAGCAAGATTCCGGAATCCCAAAAAGAGTAGCAAGATTCCGGAATCCCAAAGAATAGCAAGATTCCGGAATCCCAAAGAATAGCAAGATTCCAGAATCCCAAAGAGTACTACTATTACTTATCACTTCTATAGTTCTACTAGACGTATGCAGTGCTGTACACTTGAACATGAAGAGACAGTCCCTGCTGGTCAGAGCTTACAATCTAATTAGGACAGACAAACAGGACAAACAAGAGATAAGGGAATATTAAAGTGAGGATGATAAAATAAGGGTTCTGAACAAGTGAATTAGGGTTAGGAGTTAAAAGTAGCATCAAAAAGGTGGGCTTTTAGCCTAGATTTGAAGACGGTCAGAGATGGAGCTTGACGTACCGGCTCAGGAAGTCTATTCCAGGCATATGGCGCAGCAAGATAAAAGGAATGGAGTCTGCAGTTAGCGGTGTAGCAGAAGGGTGCAGATAAGAGAGATTTACCCAGTGAACGGAGTTCCTGGGGAGGAATGTAGGGAGAGATGAGAGTGGAGAGGTACTGAGGAGCTGCAGAGTGAATGCACTTGTAAGTCAAGAAGAGGAGTTTGAACTCTATGCGGAAACAGATGTACATATATGTCCCTTTGTCTCCAGGTAACACTAAGCATTCCTCATATTACATGTGACTGCTGCATGTCAGGAGTATCACTAGATATTACTGATGTTATATGGGGCCCTCAGTTTCAGGGAAAGCTGCCCTTTTGTTGCATACATCACTTCTGGTTCAGTAATACTAGGTAGAGGTTAGCTCTGTAGCATTCACCCCCTTCACCAGACATCACCGGTGTTGCACAAGTAGACAAGGTTGTTGGCAGGAAAAGGGATGTGCAATTGGCCTTGTACAGTGAGGCTCCATCTGGAGTATTGTGTCCACTTCTGGAGACCAGAGCCTTCCAAAGACCTTGAAAAGGTGAAAGTGGTACAGAGAAGGATTACTGAAATGACAGAGGGCCTGCAACACAATCCTTACCAATAAAGGTGTAAAGAAATCACTAGCTGAAGGAAGGGAAAGGGGGACTGATAGAGACATTCTTTTTTTTTTTTTTTTTAAATATCTTTATTATTAGAAGAAAAGACATGTAACATTTGAACATCACATTCCGGCTCAATGAAGCCAACTATTTCCAATATTTCCAATATCTAGCAGCCGATAATAACCTATGAATACAATGAATACATTGACTACATGTGTCAGCTAACAAACCTTATTGTATAACCTTAACATAATACAACTTTCACAATGAGGCCATTTTAAACATAAATATATCTCCTCTGCCCTTCCCTCTAACTTTTTAGTTTATACCCGTCTAACCCCCACCCCCCTCCCCGCTCCTGGAGATTCCTTCTTTGCAGAATACAGTACCTCAAACAGCTTCCATAAAGAACCATATGCCTGACCTCTCCCTCCAGTGGACTTACTGCGTTCCGTTTCCCATCTAGCCATCTGCAGCATTCTAGTCCACCACTGGTTGATAGCCGGCGGGTCTTCCAAAATCCAGTGTGCTAATACCGTTTTTCGTGCCAGCATCAGCGCTATACATACAAACCGGACCTGAGATGGCTGCAACCCCTGTTCTCGCAACTGAAACTCATCCCCCAACAGCAAAATCCGGTAGGACCACTCTACAGCCTGTGCCAACAAATGCTCCAACACTTGCAGCACCCCTTTCCAGAATACATACAACTCAGTACACTCCAAAAAGGTATGTACTAAGGTGCCTTTACTGTGTTTACATCTTATGCAAGTGTCATCTTCCCAAAGCCCCATCCGCTTTCCTTTCTCTCTTGTTATATAAAAGCACCATGTAGCAACCGAAACTGCATCTCCTGCAAATTTGCACTAGTTGTCAGTTTAAATGACGCTGCAAAGTAGGTTGCCAACATGTTACCCGTGATTTCCTCCCCCACTTGTTCACCCCACCATTTTGCCAGGCCAGCAATGAAGAAGTCCTCCTTTTGCTCCCTTCCTATAGAATACCATACCGCCAATTTGTTTGCAGCGTTCGGCATCTGACAAAACATCTTATCCAGCCGCGAAAAACTAGGCCCCCCCTCTTTCCTAGAAGACAAGGTCACACAATAGTGCTTCAATTGAAGAAAAGGGAAATAATCTTCCTGCCCCAAGCTCCAAGAATTCCGAGCCTGCTCAAATGTGGGGAATATCCCCTGTCCCTCCACCGTAAAATGTCCCACATAACGACACCCATTTTTGGCCCACACTTTGAACCGCGACGCCCCCTGACCCGCTGGAAATGAGGGGTTATCTACTACTGTCAGAAACGGAGATGGTCCTGTGGCCTTTCCCAGTCCACCCCGCCACCAATTCCAGGCCTTTCTCAGAGGCTGAAGCAAACACTGGAGGTCTCCTTTCGAGCTTCCCTGTACTTGTAAACTATTAAACACTGAATACGGCAGCACCTCACCTTGCCAGATACCTTTTGGGGCATATTTAGCAGACCCAGAATGGAGCTCAAAAATCCACCTAAGTAGCGCTGCCACATTGTATAACCGCAGGTCCGGAAGATTTAATCCTCCCTTATTCCTAGCAATCGTCAATTTAGCAAAACTTATCCTGGCCCGCTTTCCCCGCCCAAAGAAAAGTACCAATAAACCCCTTATAGTATAGTTCATCTTTCCATGTTATCCAAAATGGCATCATCTGTAAGGGGTATAGAATCATGGGCAACATAACCATTTTTACTAACGCTACACGCCCCAATAAAGAAAGGGGCAAATCTCTCCATCTGTGGCACAATTTAGAGACATTCTAATATTTGAAAGGAAGGTGAAATGAGATTTCAAGAACAAGGGGGGTCACAACGTAGAAGAAAAAGAGAGAAACAGAGACAATATTTACTTAATAAGGGAGTGGTAGATGCCTGAAAGAATCTCCGCAAAACTCCCTGTTCATACTATTAGATTACTCCATTTCCTACAGAGGTTGGGCACGGTTAACCTTAACGTTTTTTACAAATTTTAAATGATAGTATAGGATTGCTCAGTGTGTCATTATGAGCTCACATAATTGGGCGTCATAAGAGCAGAGATAGAGCCTAACCAGGCCACTTTGTGTCCACTTCTGATGCTGTTCACATTTCCTTGTGATCCTATATTGTGAGTATAATATATGGGTGCCCACACCTCAAAGGAATCCGTGAATCAGTACTTAGAGCTTAAATAAATGTGCTCACAACTAAAAAATAGAAATGCTGGAGCTTAGTCAAGATCGGGAGGCGAGGCGGGGATAGTGCTGGACAGACTTGTACGGTCTGTGCCTGTGCCAGAGCCGGTGGTTGGGAGGAGGGGCTGGTGGTTGGGAGGTGAGGATAGTGCTGGGCAGACTTATACGGTCTGTGGCAGAGCCGGTGGTTGGGAGGAGGGGCTGGTGGTTGGGAGGCGGGGATAGTGCTGGGCAGACTTATACGGTCTGTGGCAGAGCCAGTGGTGGGAGGCGGGGTTGGTGGTTTGGAGGCGGGGATAGTGCTGGGCAGACTTATATGGTCTGTGCCAGAGCCAGTGGTGGGAGGCGGGGTTGGTGGTTTGGAGGCGGGGATAGTGCTGGGCAGACTTATACGGTCTGTGCCCTGAAGAGCACAGGTACAAATCAAAGTAGGGTATACACAAAAAGCAGCAAATATGAGTTATCTTGTTGGGCAGACTGGATGGACCGTGCAGGTTTTTTTCTGCCGTCATCTACTATGTCACTAAACCCAGTAAATCACTTGACTATGTAGAACTCATGGCAGGCTGAAAAAAAACTGCAGCTCAACGAGGATACCGTTTCGTTTTCTTCTTCAGGAGCCGTTGTTGCAGAAAATAATCATCTGTCTTTCTCTCGCCATCAAATTCAAGAGTCCAAACAACGCAGGCAATATCGAGATCTTCTCTCTGTACAGAATTTTCTCCCTGCAGTACTGTGATAAAACTTAAGCATGCTTAGGATAGATGCAAAGGACGGTGAGAAACCACTCCTCACGCCATCAAAAGCAGTGCTAAGGGGTGAGTGAGGTGATTTGGAGAAAGGATTAAAGGAAGCACAGCTGGGTAACACTGCAGGTCATAGGCTAGCTGGCTTGAAACCAAATGGATCAGTGCAAGCAGGTTGGTGGTGACTGGTAGCGTCCAGCCAGACCCTATGGACATAAGCCAGTTGTACAGCCAACACCCTCAGTCATTGTGGTAACTTCAAATTATTACAAGTCTACATATCTCAACATGAAGACTTGTAATAATTTGAAGTCTTCATGTTGCGATATGGGGGGGAGGCGGCTGGTGTTGGGTTAATTATTTATTTTATTTATATATTTATTGGGTTTATTTACCGCCTTTTTGAAGGAATTCTCTCAAGGCAGTGTACAGTAAGAATAGATCAAACATGAGCAATACACAATTACAGCAGTAAAAATCTCTATATATAAAAGGCACCACCAACGTTCTAAATGAAGCCTCCAGCCGGAAGTGTGAAGGGGGAGAGATATCCGGTTTCCCCATGAGTGTCTGCCCCGCCCTCATTCTCTCTGTAACACAAACAGTGAAGGAAAACACAGCAAAGCACGAAATCAAATCGCTCTCTCTGTAACAGTGAAGGACTCAGAGGGGGGAGGGGAGAAGCCCTCACTATCTCTCTAACACAAACACAGACCAGCAGGAAACTTAACACTGAAGGATTCGACTCCGAGGGGGGAGGGGACAGACAGCACAGGGGAAGGGAGAGAGGGCAGAGGGCAGGGACACACACACTCCCACATGCACAGAAGAAAACCTTGCTAACCCCCGTTTCATTTGCATCAGAAACGGGACTTTTTTAGTAGTATTCAAATAATACAACAATGGCATTGGATACTACTTACAATATCAACACAATACATAACAGAACACATTAATTGAGAGTGAAGGGTAAAGCAAATGTGGAACATATAGATGAGTAAGAAAGTAGGAAGAGTTAGAAACTAAGGTGATTGATTTGAAGAAAGTTGCATGTGAGGTCAGAGAGATGGTTAAATATTATCTCAGCTAGGGTAGGAGTGGATAAACATGTCCCGCTGCAGTATGTGCAGCCCGAGTCAATCCTTGTATGTGTGAGTGAGACTAACAAGTTAGTTACTTGTTCCGTTAAAGGCTTGGTTGAAGAGCCAAGCTTTCACCTGCTTCCTGAAGTAGAGGTAGTCTTGTGTTAAGCGGAACCTTTCAGGCAATGTATTCCAGAGTGTGGGGGCTACTACGGAGAAGGCTCGCTTGCGGGTATCACATCATGAAATGTCTTTTGGAGAGGGTGTAGTTAGTGAAAGTCCTTGGGAGGACCTTAGTGTCCTTGGCGGTGTGTGGAGGATCATCCTATTCTTCAGATACTCGGGGCCATTTCCTTTCAGGGCCTTGAAGATCAGACATAGAGTTTTAAATTTAGCCCTGTATTGTACTTTGTAGCCAATGAAGTTTTTGCAAAAATGGTGTGATGTGGTCACGTCGCTTGCAACCTTCTATGAGTCTTGCTGCTGCATTCTGAATCAGCTGGAGCTGGTGCAGGCCCTTTGTAGTCAGACCATTGTATAGTGCATTGCAGTAATCCAGTCTTGATGTTATCATGGAATGCACAATTGGAATATGCACACAAGGGCCTTCAAGACTATGACGATGGGAGAAATTTATTCAAAATATGACCCGACACAGGCCGTGTTTCTGTGTGAATCCGCCTGTAGACAGCATTTCTCAGATTCACTGAGCATTCAGGCCATAGTAACATTTCCTATGATCACAGTAAGACCAGCTGTTTTGTTAGGTTTTATCTATTCATTTGAAAAGAACCAGATAATCGGGACGTTTCTCACCCCAGACGCAGGTGGATTCACACAGAAACACGGCCCGTGTCGGGTCATATTTTGAATACATTTCTCCCATTGTCCCAGTCTTGAAGGCCCTTGTGTACTTTTTTTTTGTTCATGTTTGATTTGTGGACCTTGGATCCCTCTCTTGTTTTCTGTTGGGTTAATTATAGAAACATCATGTGAGAATAAAGGAGAGGCTTAGTGGGTTAGAATGGCAGGGCTGAGAACCACCTTCAAACCCCACTGCTACTCTGTGTGATCTGATGTAGGAGAATACCTACTGAACCTGAGCAAGGTATGAGCTAAATCCAGATCCCCCAATCTATCCAGGATGATAAGAAACAAAAAGGGATGTAAATATGGCAAGTTGTGAGATGAAAAAGCAGTATGCTACAAGGCATCAGTTTCTAACGGTGGCCAATCCATGTCACAAATACCTGACAAGATCCCAAATAAGTTCAATACATTTTATGCTGCTTATCTCAGAAATATCCCTTGACAAAGCAATCTGGCGAAACAGGTCCTGTCGGGATAACGAAGGTTCCTGGATGCTCCTCAATATATACATAAGACATACAAGATAAGTTATTCTGATAATTTAACAGTGGCAGTCTAAATAGATATCTTCCTACTGTTTTATAAGTGTGTGCCCTAAGTACTTTTCATATTAATATATATTTTCACCAAATTTGGATGGAGGGGGTAGTCAATGATTAAAGACTGTTATGGCTGACAGACAAGAGCACTTTGTCATACACACAGCCAAATGATAATATATGAGACATCCCCAAGATTCAATTTGTATTGTACTGGGTGACACTCACTTCTCTACTTTTTATTTTTGCATATGTTTGCTGAGTTTTGAGAACATAAGTAGAACGCCTAACTTTTTGACAGTATCTCAGAAATAAGCAGTGGATTTTCCCCAAGTCATTTTAATAATGGTCTATGGACTTTTCCTTTAGGAAGCCGTCCAAACCTTTTTTAAACTCTGCTAAGCTAACCGCCTTTACCACATTCTCTGGCAACAAATTCCAGAGTTTAATTACACGTTGAGTGAAGAAAAATTTTCTCTGATTCGTTTTAAATTTACTACATTGTAGCTTCATCACATGCCCCCTAGTCCTAGTATTTTTGGAAAGCATGAACAGACGCTTTCCAGTGCATATTCCACAATGAATACCTCTGTTCTATGCAAATCTATCTATCTCCTGCATATTCCTTGGGGGTATCCTAAAGACCCAGGACTGGATTGGGAACCCCCTGCTGTAGCCAGTCCAAACGGGGCTGCTTAGATATAAACCTGCTATTTGTGCAATCAGAGTTGGGGGTTGAAAATCAGTACTAAAGTGTCTGTGGCCTAATTCCGTTTTCCTGAAACCAGCCCTTTTTTGCCTAGCTAAATCTGAGGGGAACACGAGGCACTGCCTAAGCCTGCCAACTGGTCTGTGGCTCAGTTGTTACTGCTGATGTGTCTCTCCCCTTTGCTAGAGAAGTTTTGCTCCTTCGTGACCTCATGTTCCAGGTCTCCTTTGAGGTTTCTCTCTTACCAAGAGCAGCAGCAGAGATGTCACACAGTCCCTGAATGGAGCGAAGCGATGCAGTAAATCTCTTGGGGTGGGTGCCTGTGACAAAGGGGCCAGTCAGTGCGGAGAAGAAGGGAAACTGGGGGTCTTACATCCTCTTCTCTGCCATTCTATGATGTTGCCAATCCCCGTAGTGTTCACAAATCATTTCCAGCCGTATTCAGACTAATGAAAGGCGCCTGGTAGCATCGCGGCTACAGAGAATGTGCTGTCTCTGCAGACAGACTCAGAACTGGCTTCTGGGTCATTTCCCGGAGGCTTTTTACCCAGACACGTATTGCTGGAACGAGGAGGAGAGATTACAGGAAAATGCTTGCGAGCGAGTTGCTTTCTGTTGGGGGGATACGATTTGGGAAAGAGTATACCATAAATAATGCAAGGATACTGCAGGCAGTGGAAGCAGGCCGTAGCAGGATATTAACCTGGCAAAGGGATCTCCTGTGTAGCCGTACATTTATCATGCTAGATAAATGTATGTGTAACTGAAGCCCTCGCTCTGTACAGGCTACTGCCACTAGTGGAGGAGTGGCCTAGTGGTTAGAGCACTGGTCTTGCAATCCAGAGGTGGCCGGTTCAAATCCCACTGCTTCTCCTTGTGATCTTGGGAAGTCACTTAACCCTCCATTGCCTCAGGTACAAACTTAGATTGTGAGCACTCCTGGGACAGAGAAATATCCAGAGAACCTGAATGTAACTCACCTTGAGCTACTAGTGAAAAAGGTGGGAGCAAAATCTAAATAAATAATGATTCTTGATGGAGACCTTTAATTTTGTAATAGATTGGTGAGGCAAGATTTCCCTTCACTAAATCCATGTTGGCTTTGTCTTATTAACCCATGCTTTTGAATGTGCTCTGTAATTTTGTTCTTCATAATAGTCTACCATTTTGCCCAGCACTGACGTTAGGCTCAGTGGTCTATAATTTCCCGGATCACCTCTGGAACCTTTTATGTTTAATCATTTTTATTATCAACAAATGCTTCATAATACATCACAGGAGTGAAATAAAACTTGCAAACCATTTAACAAATAGCATTACAACCCCAAACCCTAAACAGAGTAACTCCCCCCCTCTCCCCCACCTCTGGAACCATCCTCCAATCTTCCGGTACCATGCTTGATTTTAAAGATAAATTACATATTACTAACAGTAGTTCTGCAAGTTCACTTTTCAATTCTATCAGCCACCCTATGTATTATAGGCTTGGGAGAAGAGACACACTTTTAATGGACTCTCCAGTATAGCAGCCCCCTCATGCAATGTAAAATGTACAATAAAATTTATAGCAGAGGGAAGAACAATTAATCAACATGATCAATCATTACATTACGTTTCAATCATATAGCCCACAAATACCACCAAGTTTAATGCGGATGACAAGTAATCTAGATTATTCTCTAGGAAATTACTGTAATCAATGCGGGATACACACAGAGGAGCACTAGAGAGAATGGAATCCAATCAAAGCAAAATTTAAATGGCCTCTGTGAGGAATATGTGTGTGAGAGGGAGAATGAGGGCACATGGAGGAACGAGGAGGCTCGAGAGGGAGGGAGACTGGGTAGAGAAAGGAAGGAGTCTTTTCCCCTGGGGGATTGGAGAAAAGGAAAAGACTACAGTTCCCAGCAGCCCCTGAGTAGGTCAAGAAAAGGGAGTTGGAAAAACCTGTCCCAGAGAGCCAGGATGAGGGAAGGAGTTCTGAACCTGCCCAATCAAGCCAATGCAGAGCAACTGAGCAATGGGTGTGGGGAGGAACCTATGGACTGGCAAGGGGAAGAAAAGGGGGAGGGACTGGAGCAAGAGGCGCCGATGGAGATTGCTGCTCTGACTAAACTGGAAGGAAAGGAGGTGAAACAGGAGAGGGAGAGCCTGGTAGAAGGAGGGAAAAGGCGGCTATCCCACGAGGGGAGCTGAGAGAACAGGTTTACCACGGAAGGGGTGGTCAGGGTATAATGCTGGCCTGGTTGGAGAGGGACCCTTGCCACTCTCCCTAGGTTGATTTCTTTTGAAAGGGAGAGAGGAGGAGTGGTGGTTTTGGCCATAACTGCTACACATGAACTGCTGGGAGTTTGAACCCTTTCTGAACTGCTGTGTTGGGGAATTGTTTTGCCTAACTGCTGACATGAACTGCTGGGGAGCGTTTGAACCCTTTTTGGAGCTACCTTGTTTGGAGAATTACTTTGCATACATGAACTTCTGGGAGTTTGAGCCCTTTTTGAGCTACTTTATTTGAAGAATTGCTTTGCATAACTGCTTTATATGAACTGCTGAGATTTTGGAACCTTTTGGGGGGTTTTTGTTTTGTTTGAATACTGTGCTGTTGAACTGCTATGGTTCTTGAGAAATGCTGTGGTGGGAACTACCTTTGAGGAGCAGTTGACACAAAGGGATTACAATAAAGTATAATGATCTGACCTTGTGGATTGCCGTGTGCTCTTGAGCAGTGGGTTACAGCACACAGCTCAGCTAAAGGGCCGAGGGACTCAAGAGTCTCCCGGTGCAGGAGACTTTTCCAAGAGTCTCCCGGTGGTGGAGACCTTACACCTCTTAACTGGAGTGAGGTTTGACAACAGATTCAGAAATTGGGAAGTAAGACCAATGTCTTGGAGATTTCTGCAGTCTGGGTCCTGTAAATGGCAAAAACAGATGGGGATCAAGGCTGGAGTGGGTTTTGACGGGAACTCCAGCATTTGGGAAGTAGAACCAGTGCCAGGCAGACTTCTACCATCTGTTCCCCAGATAGAGATTAAGTATGCTCATGAGTCAGATTCAACTCTGGCCACTTTGGATGGACTGTGCAGGTCTTTATCTACTACTACTAATCATTTCTGTAGCGCTACTAGACATAGGCAGCACTGTACACATTATATGCAGGTACTTTCTCTGTCCCTAGAGGGCAGCGCTGAACACATTATCTGCAGATACTTTCTCTGTCCCTAGAGGGCAGCGCTGTACACATTATATGCAGGTACTTTCTCTGTCCCTAGAGGGCAGCTGTACACATTATATGCAGATACTTTCTCTGTCCCTAGAGGGCAGCGCTGTACACATTATATGCAGGTACTTTCTCTGTCCCTAGAGGGCAGCGCTGTACACATTATATACAGGTACTTTCTCTGTCCCTAGAGGGCAGCGCTGTACACATTATATGCAGATACTTTCTCTGTCCCTAGAGGGCAGTGCTGTACACATTATATGCAGATACTTTCTCTGTCCCTAGAGGGCAGCGCTGTACACATTATATGCAGGTACTTTCTCTGTCCCTAGAGGGCAGCGCTGTACACATTATATATAGGTACTTTCTCTGTCCCTAGAGGGCAGCGCTGTACACATTATATGCAGGTACTTTCTCTGTCCCTAGAGGGCAGCGCTGTACACATTATATGCAGGTACTTTCTCTGTCCCTAGAGGGCAGCTGTACACATTATATGCAGGTACTTTCTCTGTCCCTGGAGGGCTCACAATCCAAGTTTTTTGTACCTGGAGCAATGGAGGGTTAAGTGACTTGCCCAGGGTCACAAGGAGCTGCAGCAGGAATTGAACCCACGTTACCAGGATCAAAGTCCACTGCACTAACCATTAAGCTACTCCTCCACATCTATCTATCGTAGTAACTATCTGCCGATTGTTACTATGACCAAACACCCTAACAATACAGTTTCTTAAATCCCATCCAGAGACGGTGCTGTGTAAATATCACTTCAGGATTCAAAACACTGTAACCCCTATGCCAGCTGATATAAATGGCTCTTCAGTTGTTTCTAGAAAGAAGACGCATCCTTTTGGACTCTACGTGCCAGTGGAAACAGGTTCCATTCTCTTGGTCCAGCTACAAAAAACAGCACATCATCTGATGTCCTAAAAGTGGAAAGATTGCAAAGTAGGCACAGAGAGAAAACCTTCTCCCTTTGTCAACAAACAGGAATATAACTTTGCAATAGATTCATGAAATGGGGCACTGAAATGTGATGCAATGCTTGGTGAATCAACAAATTTGTTTTCTCCAGAAGGCAACCGGAAGCCACGGTAACCTGATAAGTTGAGGTGAGATATGCCCAACCTGAGAAATCCCCAGTAAAAGATGAGCTGCTGAATTTTGAACAATCTGAAGGGTTTGGATATTAGAACCACTACTGTATCTCCATCTGTTTATCATCCAGCACATGACTGGCCTTTAAAAATCCAACATCTGAAGAGGTACAGTTTTTTAAATGATCTTGCCCAAAAAGGACAGGTTAGAAACGGGAAATAATTCTCTACCCAGGATAGCTCAAGTGATAGATCCTTTAAAATGGGTGTCAGGAAGGTCGTCTTCAGATGGAAAATCCTGTTCCATGATGACACACAGTATCCAACACTAATGCAATCATCTAGGACCTACCCTCCGAACCAGTTCAAAGAAGACAACCTCAGAGAGTTTACAGTCTTTCGGATATTCACAGACCTAAGCCAGTTAAAATCTGATCATCCAGAGCCCCCTGTTTCTCCAACAAGCTGCAATGAACCATGGTTGTAATGATCTATGTGCAGGTGATAAGGCCACCAAAATTGTGTCCCATCCATTATCTCCCCTGCTTGACCATAATGCAGAGGGCGTGTCACACAGGGCATATTTCCTGCTTGGGATGTTTCTGCACCATACCCCAGCTGTCTTCCAGATCTATCTGCATGACCGCATGTAACAATCAACCTTCTCTTCCCCACCGCCATCCCCAAATCCTACCACCTACCAGGAAACCTTGAACTCAAAAATCTCCATGCAATTCAGTCTAGAATATGTGTAGTCCTTTCCCTAAGTAGACATAAGAACATAAGCATTGCCATACTGGGACAGACCAAAAGTGCATCAAGCCCAGTATCCTATTTCCGACAGTGGCCAAGCCAGGTCACAAGTACCTGGCAAGATCTCAAAACAGTACAATACATTTTATGCTGCTTTATTCTAGAAATAAGCAGTGGGTTTTCCCCAAGATCCATTCCACTCATTATTTTATAGACCTCTATCATATCTCCCCTCAGCCATCTCTTCTCCAAGCTGAAGAGCCCAAGCCGCTTTAGCCTTTCCTCAGAGGGAAGTCATCCCATCCCCTTTATCATTTTCATTGCCCTTCTCTGTACCTTTTCTAATTCCTCTATCTTTTTTGAGATGTGGTGACCAGAACAGTAAAACAAATTTTATTTATTTATTTGCATTTGTATCCCACATTTTCCCACCTATTTGCGGGCTCAGTGCTGCTTATCCTAGAAATAAGCAGTGGATTTTCCCAAGTCCATCTTAATATTGGCTTATGGACGTTTCTTTGAGGAAATTATCCAACCCCTTTTTAAACCCTGCTAAGCTAACTGCTTTTTATCACTTTCCCTAGCAGCAAATTCCAGTGTTTTAATTACCCTTTAAGTGAATAAATATTTTTCTGTTTTGTTTTAAATTTACTATTTAGTAGCTTCATTGCGTACCCCCTAGTATTTTCGAAAAGAGTAAACAAGCGAATCACGTCTACCCATTCCACTCCATCCAGTATTTTATAGACCTCTATCATATCTCCCCTTAGCCCTCTCTTCTCCAGGCTGAAGAGCCCTAGCCGCTTTAGCCTTTTCTGATAGGGAAGTCGTCCCATCCCCTTTATCATTTTCGTTGCCCTTCTCTGTACCTTTTCCTAATTCCACTGCATCTTTTTTGATATGCAGTGACTAGATTTGCACACAGTATCTGAGGTATGGTCACACCATGGAGCGATACAAAGGCATTATAACATCCTCGTTTTTGTTTTCCATTCCTTTCCTAATAATATCTACCATTCTATTTGCTTTCTTAGCCGCTGCTGCACACTGAGCAGAGGGTTTCAATATATCATCAACGGTAACGGAATTCAAACATGCGTGGGATAAACATAAAGGAATCCTGTTCAGAATGAATGGATCCTCAGAAGCTTAGCGGAGACTGGGTGGCAGAGCTGGCGGTGGGAGGCAGGGCTAGTGGTTGGGAGGCGAGGCTAGTGCTGGGCAGACTTCTATGGTCTGTGCCCTGAAAATGGCAGATACAAATCAAGGTCAGGTATACACAAAAATAGCACATATAGTAACATAGTAACATAGTAGATGACGGCAGAAAAAGACCTGCACGGTCCATCCAGTCTGCCCAACAAGATATGTGTATACCTTACCTTGATTTGTACCTGTCTTTTTCAGGGCACAGACCGTATAAGTCTGCCCAGCACTATCCTCGTCTCCCAACCACCAACCCCTCTTCCCCCATATGAGTTTATCTTGTTGGGCAGACTGGATGGACCGTGCAGGTCTTTTTCTGCCGTCATCTACTATGTTACTATGATGACACCTAGATCCTTTTCCTTGTCGATGACTCCTAATGTGGAACCTTGCATCATTCAACTCTAGTTTGGGTTCCTCTTTCCCACATGCATCACTGTGCACTTGCCCAAATTAAATGTCACCTGCTACCATAAACAATATATTTGAGTTATTAAAAACTTCGTACCCAGATACTCCTTTTTTTAACCTTCCTTAACTGAGTCCTGTAGTCACAACAGAGTGAGGATAATGATGGTTTGGAGCATTTTATGAATAGCTGATCTTGGCAGACCCTTTCACCAAAAATCCTCTCTCATTCACATTTTTAATTTGTGTTTTTTTGTGGCAGTAGTTGATCCTTCTAAGCTATACAATTTTATAAAAGGTTGGGTTGTAGATGTTACTTGTTATTTAAGCCACTCCTCCCCTGTAGTTTTTGGGTTTTGAATATAGAAAGAGCCAGACTTTTCCAAGAATACCTCATCTTCTGCCAAGTTCTCTCCAGCCATCCATAGCCCTATTTCATCTGCCTAAGTTCAACTGTGTACCATGGTTAGGGTTATCATATTTTGTCCCCCCAAAAGGAGGACACATGCTCCGCCCCCTTCACACCCTCGCTCCACCCTCTTTCACTCCCTCGCTCCGCCCCCTGTCACATTTCCCCCTCCCCCTATCACATACCCCATCACCCCCCCTCCCCTTACCTTACTACTGCCCTGGTGGTCTAGTGACCTCTTCAGAGCAGGACAGAGCCCCCTCTTTCCTGCCCGGAGCGCTGCCCTGCATGCATCCTTCCTGTTGGTGATCTCGGCACCGATTCAAAATGGCCGCCGAGAGTTGAAGTCTCGTGAGGTCACTTCAACTCTCGGCGGACATTTTGAATCGGCACCGAGATCACCAACAAGAAGGATGCATGCAGGGCAGCGCTCCGGGCAGGAAAGAGGGGGTGCCCCGAAGGCGGAAGACGTCACTAGACCACCAGGGCAGTAGTAACTAAGGGGAAGGGAGGCTAGCAATCTGCCCGTTTGTCTGGATTTCTGGACAAACGGGCAGGCTGGCGGACGGACCATCCTATAGGATGACCCGCCCACCAGCCTGCCCATTTGTGCAGAAATCCGGACAAACGGGCAGATTGGCAAAACCCGCCCGGTTGCCCAGACATGTCCTCAAAAAGAGGACATGTCCGGGTAAATCCGGACATATGGTAACCATGGTGCAGACGAGACATACACTTATTTCCTGTTATACTAATCCTCTTACCAGGAGGCAAAACCTCCATATTTTCCTAACATCCATTCCCCTTACCAGAGTGTCCAACTGTTAACCACCACCTTCTCTGTAACCTCCCAAAACCTCTTCACCTCATGCCACCCCCAACCAGGCAACTCCTCTTTCACCCGAATACCTAACAGAAAAGAGAACTGCTGTTGGTCAGACCATGGCACCACGGTCTTCTGGAAATCACTCAAATCAAATTTCACACCACATCCCCAGCCTGGAAGGTAACATCATATCCAGCATGTGTCCTCAGATCTGGCACGCCCAACTTCAACCATTGCTCATAAGGCTGCTGAGACTCATGAAACTGGACTTAAAATGTCTACGCACAGTCAACCTACTGAACTTCACCATAACCTCCCTGGTCATCTGAAGCATACTCATCGTTTATACCACACATGAATCAAGAGCTTTATAAACCAATAAAATTCCCAATCTCTCCTGCACAACATATTTTACCAATTATCATTCTAACCCAGTCAGCCCAAGCAATGGGACCTGCACGAAGCCCAGTGATTTCTTAAAAGGAAGTCCAACACCACCCCCATGCTTTGCAGTTCAAACACGCGTGGGATAAACATAAAGGAATCCTATTCAGAAGGAATGGATCCTAAGGAGCTTAGCCGAGATTGGGTGGCAGAGCCGGTGGTGGGAGGCGGGGATAGTGCTGGGCAGACTTATACGGTCTGTGCCAGAGCCGGTGGTGGGAGACAGGGATAGTGCTGGGCAGACTTATATGGTCTGTGCCAGAGTCGGTGATGGGAGGCAGGGATAGTGCTGGGCAGACTTCTACGGTTTGTGCCAGAGCCGGTGGTGGGAGGCGGGGCTGGTGGTTGGGAGGCAGGGATACTACTACTACTACTACTACTATTTAGCATTTCTATAGCGCTACAAGGCGTACGCAGCGCTGCACAAACATAGAAGAAAGACAGTCCCTGCTCAAAGAGCTTACAATCTAATAGACAAAAAAAAAAAATTAAGTAAGCAAATCAAATCAGACTTATACGGTCTGTGCCAGAGCCGGTGGTGGGAGACAGGGATAGTGCTGGGCAGACTTATACGGTCTGTGCCAGAGCCGGTGGTGGGAGACAGGGATAGTGCTGGGCAGACTTATATGGTCTGTGCCCTGAAGAAGACAGGTACAAATCAAAGTAGGGTATACACAAAAAGTAGCACATATGAGTTTGTCTTGTTGGGCAGACTGGATGGACCATGCAGGTCTTTTTCTGCCGTCATTTACTATGTTACTATGTATCCCCCACCAGCCATACCCCTCTGGACAAAACTGACCCTCCTCAATCACCATGATTCCCTCACTCAACCTTGTCTCTGTGATACATATCATTCCCCATCCATGTTCCTGCACCTTCTCTTCAAGCAGTGCCACCTTATTTTGCAACTAGCAAGCATTCAACAACAGCAAACTCTCCTCCAATTCTCCCCCCCCTTCTTAACCAAACACCATAGAAATAGGCAACAACACATGATAACATCTCTTCCTTTGCAAAGTGAATCCTCCAGTCCCACACGCCTACACCTCATCACCCCACAGCACCCTGACCGAGGAATTGGAACGCAATCCTTATGATGATTAAAAACAACCCACCCAAGCCCTTTCTACCACCCTCTCTATCTTTCACCACCCAAAACAACTACCGTCCATACCAACCCATCTCAATAAGCAGAAAACCTACTACTCTCGCTAGTCCACTGGCTACATACTCTTAAGTCCCCCCAAAATATCCCCACAATCCTAAATACACAAACTAATGTACTTCTTTCAGCTTCATTTTTCGTTCTCTAGTTCTGTAGGTTCCCCATCTTTGGAAAAGATTTGTTTGTTTGTTTATTCATTAATACACTTTTCAAGCGTTTAAATATCTATGCCTAGGACACAGACATTTAACTAACTTTCTCACCGTTTTGCACTGAGCGCTGTGCACTGAGCAGGCCGAGCTGGTGACAATAGGAAATCATTTGTGGTAGGCCCAGATATGTTTTCTGAGAGTGGAAACTTGTTTGTGGTCTGGTACTGTGGGTGTTTCAGAGTTGCTGCTAGCAGGCTGCTCGAGTCGTAACAGAAGGGTTAGAGGAGAACTCATGGAGGCCAAAGGCATCATCATTGGGGTCCTTTATAAAATGCCATTTTGGGGAGGGTCACGCTTGCGCTGAATGAGAAGTTTGTGACATTCGACGGAGACAGGGAAAGGACAGAAACTTCCACAGCTTCATGTTGCTGGGTAAGTGTCAGGACTTTTCAACTCTGCTCCTTGTGCTCCCCGGGTAGACAGGCTTTTCAGGGCAATATGTGAATAATTTGTCTCTTAGACCTAAGATATAGAAATCTCTCTTCTGGAGATGCAGTTCCACCTTGCAAAGACTACAGGCTGTACACTTGGTCTGTGTAACCCAAGCAGACCTACACCCTGTGAACATGGGAGTGGTCTGTGAACAGCTGTAACCCTAAATGAGTTCAAAATTGCTTAAAGGCTAAAGGTACAGGTGGCTGACATGCCTCCTCCATTTTCAGCCAGATTTGCAGTGAGGAAGGTAGATTTTCACTGGAGGGGAGAAGTGGCCAAACATGCAGAGGCCTCCCCTCAATTATCCCCTAGAGAGGACTGGTAGGCGATCAGAGCAAAGTTGGACTCAATGAACGGACCTTCGGGATCTATTTAAGAAGACCGGACAAGTCACTCAATGGATACACAAGCTTTCCAGAGCTGCACTCTTATATTTTGTAAAAATTTCCAAATGGTTTTATACATTTAGTGTGAGAGACATTTTCCTTGTGTGTTGTTTTTAACTCCTAACCCGTATTCACTTGTTCAGTACCCATGTCTGTTTTATCATTCCCACCTTAACTAATTCCCTTATCTCTTATTTGTCCTGTTTGTCTTGATTAGATTGTAAGCTCTGTCAGCAGGGACTGTCTCTTCATGTTCAAGTGTCTAGTAGCGCTATAGAAATGATAAGTAGCAGTAGTGACTGGAGAAAGAGCTTGCTTTCTGTGCATTGGTGTATATGAGGGAGGCAAAAGTTGCAGATGGGTTGGTTATTTATTTATTTGCGTGTAAACTTTTCACTCACTACATAAGTCCATAAGTATTGCCACATTGGGACAGACCAAAGGTCCATCAAGCCCAGCATCCTGTTTCCAACAGTGGCCAATCCAGGTCACAAATAACCTGGCAAGATCCCAAAAAAAGTACAAAATATTTTATGCTGCTTATCCCAGAAATAGTGGATTTTCCCCAAGTCCATTTAATAATGGTCTATTGGAGTTTTTCCTTTAGGAAGCCGTCCAAACCTTTTAAACTCCGCTAAGGCTAACCGCCTTTACCACATTCTTTGGCAACGAATTCCAGAGTTTAATTACACGTTGAGTGAAGAAAAATTTTCATCCGATTCATATATTTGAGATTATTGTCCGTGTGCTTTTCAACGCCTGCAGTAAAAGTTCTGCTGCGGTTCAATTTCAAACCCTCTGAAAATATGCACGTTGTATGCACACAGATACAGGAGCACAGACCATATCCAATATTTCCTCTGTATTATTTTCATTTCTAAAATGCCACCTAAGTTAATATAGTAAACAGATGCACCTACTTTTCCAAGGCCACATAATAATGGACTTTTGGGTCCTAATGTTGAAAATTATGTGCATAAGTTGCAAAAGGACCTAGACAGAAATGAGCATTGATATAAGATTTTCTCCAGCCCTTTCTGTAAAACAAAAATGCCTACAACACAATGAGGGGCATAATCAAACGGGACGCTCAAGTTTTCCTGAGGACGTCCTCGCAGGATGTCCCTGCAAAGGGGCGGGGAAACTCGTATTATCGAACAAGATGGGCGGCCATCTTTCGTTTCGATAATACGATCGGGTATGCCCAAATCTCAACATTTAGGTCGACCTTAGAGATGGTTCTCCTTAGAGATGGTCATCCTCGATTTTCGGCGATAATGGAAACCGAGGATACCCATCTCAGAAACGACCAAATCCAAGCCCTTTGGTCGTGGGAGGAGCCAGCATTCGTAGTGCACTGGTCCCCCTCACATGCCAGGACACCAACCGGACACCCTAGTGGGCACCGCAGTGGACTTCAGAAAAAGCTTCCAGTGCATAGCTCCCTTACCTTGTGTGCTGAGCCCCCACCCCCCCCCCCCCAAAAAAAATCCCCACTTCCCACAACTGTACACCACTACCATAGCCCTTAGGGATGAAGGGGGGCACCTACATGTGGGTACAGTGGGTTTTGGAGGGCTCACATTTACCACCACAAGTTTAACAGGTAGGTGAGGGATGGGCCTGGGTCCGCTTGCCTGAAGTGCACTGCAGTACCCACTAAAACTGCTTCAGGGACCTGCATACTGCTGTCATGGAGCTGGATATGATATTTAAGGCTGGCATAGAGGCTGGAAAAAATATATATATACATATTTTTTTTAGGGTGGGAGGAAGTTAGTAACCACTGGGGGAGTAAAAGGGAGGTCATCCCCGATTCCCTCCGGTGGTCATCTGGTCATTTAGGGCACATTTTTGTGGCTTGGTCGTAAAAAAAAAGGACCAAGTAAAGTCGGCCAAGTGTTTGTCAGGGACGCCCTTCTTTTTTCCATTATCGGCCAAGGACGCCCATGTGTTAAGCACGCTCCAGTCCTGCCTTCGCTATACTTCTGACACGCCCCTGTGAACTTTGGTCGTCCCCGCGACGGAAAGCAGTCGAGGACGTCTAAAATTGGCTTTCGATTATGTCGATTTGGGCGACCCTAGGAGAAGGACGCCCATCTCCCGATTTCTGTCGAAAGATGGGCGCCCTTCTCTTTCGAAAATAAACCTGAATGGACCTGATATTGAAAGCGACCACCTAACACATAAAGTTAAGCCACACGTTTAAATGGCTCCGTTGACTGTGGCACTCGCTTTCAAAAGAGAAAAATGTCTCAAAAGCGACATATAGCAGCAGATGGACAGTTTTCTCCACAGGTCTACTGACACAAGTCATTCTTTTCTCACAATCAGATTACTGTAACTTAGCTTATTTGAGATGCTCTAAAACTCTGTTCAGAATACGTTTGATATTTGGTTTAACCAAATATGATCGTATTTCATCGGTTGCCTTTCAAGGCTAGAATCTTGTTCAAATTGGCCTGTTTCTGTTCAAGTTTTACATGGTCTAGCCCCCCCCCCCCCCCCCCCCCAATTAATACTTACGTTTTCAGTTTGCAGCTTCTGTTAGATCTAGGGATATTTGCAATTTTTTTTTCTTTTCCTTCACCTAAGGGTAGAAAGAGTGAGAATGCTAGAATTCACCTTAGCATCCCAAGCTGCTCAGCATTGGAAACAGTTTGCTCAGATGCATAGGCGCCCGGTATAAGAGGCTTGGACAGGCTAAGCCTCCCCTGCTGTGCTCTGAGGGGGTTTAAATTGTTGATTTACCTCCATCCTCACAGCAGGAGCTGCAGTGAAAGCCCTCTAGCCTTGTGTAACCACTTGTAGAAATTGGTTTATGGTTTAATTTGTTTATCTTACTACTGGGAGAGCAGGG
This sequence comes from Microcaecilia unicolor, assembly GCF_901765095.1. Lineage (NCBI taxonomy): Eukaryota > Metazoa > Chordata > Amphibia > Gymnophiona > Siphonopidae > Microcaecilia > Microcaecilia unicolor. Next base: position 532,018,886 of record NC_044033.1, on the reverse strand, counting down.
GGGGGGGGGGTTGGCTGGAGGTGTCCTGGGTTGCCAGGGAGAAATTTAAGGAGGATGACTTCCTGACCTGCACTGAGGACAGATAGCAGCAGAATCGGATACTGGGCCAGCATGATCAGAAAAAGTCACCAGACAACAAAGGTAGAAACGATCATTTTATTTTCATTATAGTGTTTGGAATATGTCCACTTTGGAATCAGGTGCTCAACATTAAAGTTTATTTATTTACTTATTTATGGCATTTTATCCCACATTAAACATGAATTAGGGTGTTTGTGGCTCTACATGAGAATTGTGATGATATGATCCCTTGTT